>NC_082663.1:148473148-149699757 GCF_025265405.1 Mesoplodon densirostris
GAGCCATGGCCGCTGAGCCTGCGCGTCCGGAGCCTGTGCTCCGCAACGGGAGAGGCCACAACAGTGAGAGGACCGCGTACCGCAAAAAAAAAAAAAAAAAAAAAAAAAAGAATGGCATCAACACAGAGGACAGCATGGTAACAGAAGGATAAAGAGATTCCTTGTGATGTCATTTTGGCACCTGGATCCAGCCATGCTGGAAGCATGACCTTTTGGATTTTTCTGGTTTTGAGCCAATACCATCCCTTTTTCACTCCAACCTGCTTAAGACGGGTTTTCTGTGGCTTATCCTGGAAATAATGCTCACACGGCCCTCTTATTGTATAGTTACTGCCTATGTCAGTCTCCATGCCAAATGGTCTCCCTCAGAGGTTGGTAAACTCCAGCCTGTGGGCTAAATCCCGCCTTCTGCCTGTTTTTATATGGCCACGAGCTAAAAATGGCTTTCACATTTTTTAATGGTCGGAAGGAAATCCAAAGAAGAATAATATCCGTGACCCATGAAAATCCTGTGACATTTGTGTTGGCCAACAGCCATGACCATCGGTCTGCACGTCGTCTGCTGTTGCTTTTGTACCACAATGGCCAAGTGGAGCAGCTACAACAGAGACCCTGTGTCCTGCAAATCCAAAATATTTACGAGTGGGCCCTTTATGGGAAAAGTTGACTGATCCCTGTTCTACATCATTTCATTTAATCCTCACTGAATCGTTACAACTCTGTAGTTATTGTTATCCTCAGGTGGCAGGGGAGGGAACAGAGGTTTCAGGCCCAGAATGGGCTTCTTTTCTGGCTCCATCCTGCCGAGGGCCAAATGCTGGGCACAGGGACAGAGCTGGGGTGCGTGGACTGGGGTGTCCCTGTACATCAGTGTGAGCCCCGCCCCATGAAAGGCGGGGGCTGGGAGCCTTCAACATTCAAAGTGAGCCTGCTCACAGGAGGCCCCTGCACAGCCCAGCCCCAGTACCTTTGATGCGGCCTGTGATAAAGAGGAAGCCGTGGTTGTCCATGCAGCCGAGGTCCCCAGAGTGGAGCCAGCCCTCCTCATCGATGGCCTCCACAGTCGCGTCCTCCCTCTCCAGGTAGCCTATGAAGACGTGCCGGCCCCAGAGGCAGATTTCCCCAACGCCATCCTTGGTCTGCTGGTATAGCATGTTCTTACACCCAGTCATGACTTCGCCGGAACTGCCAGGGGACAGGAGGGAGGAAAACTGAGGCTCGGGGAGACGAGGTCACCCACCCAGGTCGGCCTGGGTCTGTGGCCCAGGCTCCTAACACTCTGCTCAGCTGGCCTGGGCTGGAAGCTGCTGCTGCACCCTCCCCAGGACCTGGTGGGCATGAGAGGTGTTGGCCGAGTGGAGGGAGGGCTTGTTCAATCAAGTGAGCCAGCTTCCCAAACACTTGGTGAACTGGGAAACCCAGCAGAGTTGTAGATTGTTTTATTATTATTATTTTTGGGAATTAAAATTTTTATTGGAGTATAGTTGTTAGTTTCAGGTGTACAGCAAAGTGAATCTAGATTGTTTTTATCGTCACATAAATGGGAGAAGGACAAAGTGCTCCCGGGTTAAAAACAGCAACAGGGAATTCCCCTGTGGTCCAGTGGTTAGAACTCCATGCTTTCACTGCCGAGGGCCCGAGTTCAATCCCTGGTCAGGGAACCAAGATCCCACAAGCCACATGACACGGCCAAAAAAAAAAAAGGAAGCAACAAAACCCTCTCTAGAAAACAGGTATGTCGACCGAACGCAATGACCAGAACAGCTGATTTTAAGTAAATCAACCAACCAGAATCTCTTTAGAGGTTAGTTACTTCCGCAAGACAGAATAGCACCAGCTGATATCTGGATTTTCATGAAATTCCTTTCACTAGTGATACGACTCGGGAGGGTGGTTTTAAGATGCAGAAAAGGAAGTATTACTGCCTTGCTGAGGTCTTTTTTACTGGCAGTTGGAAGGGCCAGTGGTTTTAGGGTTAAGTGTAGGGATTCCCTTAGTCAGTAAGAGGAAAAAGAAGGCAGGCCTGTGAATCTTAAAATTTATAAAGAACCTCCTTACCACCTCCATTAAAAGCTTTTCTAGGGGGACTTCCCCAGTGGTCGAGTGGTTAAGACTCCACCGCAGGGGATGAGGTTTAGATCCTGGTTGGGGAACTAAGATCCCACGTGCCGCGTGGTTAAAAAAAAAAACAAAAACAAAAAACTTGATTTCCATGTTTATCAACAAGCTATCTCATTTTCAGGATCTACAAGAGGTCCTTGCTGAACACCAAAACTTAAGAATTAAGATTAAATCTTTAAAAAAAAAAATCTTTCCTAGGAATGTGGAAAAACTCAGAAGCTATACAAGTTTCATGAGTTCAACCAGGTAAAGTTTAAAAAATTCTGCACGGCGAAAAACACTCTTTAAGGAAGGACCGCTCTTTGGTTTTGGAAGAAAACTCCAGTGGGCATTTGGGTTCTGCAGAAAACAGACCCAGATGGGATTATGGACTGGAGAAGGGGAGATACTGATGTGCAAGGTAGAGTAAGAGGCAGGAGATGGTTTTGCCGGATTGGGAAGACTAAATTTAGTTTTTGTTAAGTTCAGAGGCAGCCAGAACTCGGCCGAGCATGAGAGGAGAGCCAGCCTTGCAATATGGTGGCAGGGCGGGGGTCAGGGAAGGGTCCAACCAGGAGGCCCTGTGAAGGAACATGGTTCTCAGACTCCACGTGGAGCTTGGCTTGTATGTTCTTACTGTGTCAGTATCACTGGGCTCCATCCTGCAGCCCGAGGTGAGCTGAGCTTGGGAGAAAGCCAGGAGGGGCCTAGGGACGTGTTTGAGATAAAGCACTGTGGAGATGAACTGTCCCGAGGTCTAGGGAGGTGAACCTTGGGTGGGTGAGCCTGGGGTGGGCCGTCTAGAGGCAGAGCTCGCAAATGACACATAGGGAGAGTCCATAGAATGTTTGAGAGCCCTTCCCCTTTGTCCATGGGCTCTCGGACAAACTGGGGCTTCCCACGGTCACGAAAATTTGGGGCTTGGAGGCTGGGGAACAGGGGTCACTCTGGAGACAACAAGTCAGGATTCATCTTAGCCCAGAGGCCTGTCGACCCTCCCATCTTCATCCCTTTGACCCTGGGTGGCTGGAGGACCCGGACGCTGCCCAGGAGGCCAGTACCTTAGAATCCGGTAGTTCTTTGGGCTGGACGTGGAATGGGGTCCTGAGCTTTCACTCATACCGTACACCTCACCTATAGGTACGTCCAGACTTAGAAAGAGCTCAGCAGTCTCTTGGTTGAGTGGTGCGGCCCCGCTGATAAAAATGCAGCAGCGATCCAGGCCAAGGGAATTCTTGATTTTGGTGAACACAAGGGCCTTTGCCATGTGGTAGCTCATGGGAGTGTCATGTCCCCTATGAACATGAATGCCAAGGAGAGCTCTATAGCCATGGAGCCACAAGGGGGCTGATGGGACCCAGCTGGAGAAGGCTGAGCCCCCTCACCCACTGCCCTCCACGCCTGGCCCCGCTGGGCCCGCCACTTACCCTCGCATCCTTTTTGAGTTGACCTTGAAGCCAATATTTCTTGCCCATGAAAACACCTTTCTCCTCAAGCTTGAAGATTTGCCAACAGTTTCCTTTATCTTCTCATGCATCTTTTCCCAAATTCGGGGCACCCCCAGGAAGGCGGTAGGCTTTACCTCCTGCAGAGTGTTGACCAAAGTGCCCTGCAGGGCGCAGAGCTGGGTTAGCCACACCTGCAACCCAGATGTCCATCTCTCCTCAGCTGCTCAGCTCAGCCCAGGAGAACCTTCTCTTGGCTTATTGGACCAGGGTGAGCTCCTGACTCAAGGGAGCCAATCCATTGGCTGGCCAGTGGCCAATCAGATTATCATGCTCTCTCTGGGGATTTGGTAGAGAGCACAGACTGGTAAAATATTTTTGGAAGGCAGTGTGAGAGTACTATTAACATTTTAAATGCAACTTGGCAACTTCACTTATGTGGGTGACAGAATTCAGCTGAATGAAAGAGCAGGTACACAGAGAAGCACGTGTGAGATATTCTTTGTGCATCATTTTGTAACAGGATGGAAACAGACTTCATGGCCAATGATGGGGGATTGGCTAAAGAAACTGTGGCCCAAGAATGCAGTGGAGTATTATGCAAGGTTCTCCCCCAAATTGATCTACAGGTTCAATGTAATCCCTATCAAAAATAGGCAAGCTATTTCATACAAATTGACAAGCTGGTCTTAAGATTTATATGGAAATGCAGAGGATCTGGAATAACCAAAGCAGTTTTGAAAAAGAAGAACAAAATCAGAGGGCTTATTACCTGATTTTGAAACTTATTATAAAGTAGGGTGATCAACTGACCTGATTTGCCCAGAACTGGAGGCGTTCCTGGAATGTAGGATTTTCACTTATGAAATCGGGAAAGTCCCAGGTAAACAGGGACAAGGTGGTCATACTACCATAAAGCTGGAAAAATAAAGTCAGTGTAGTTTTGGTGTAAGGATAGACATAAAGTTTAGTGGAACAAAACAAAATCTGGAGATGAATCTTCACATTTATGATCAATTGACATTCAATAAAAGTGCCAAGGCAATTTGATGCAGGAAAGGATATCTGTATACAAACAAACAAACGAGAGCCTAGCTAACTTAGAGCCTTCTTGCCAAACACAAAAATTACCTCAAAATGGATCACAGACCTAAAAGTAAGAGCTAAATCTAAAAGCCCTCCAGAAGAACACATAGAAGAAAATCTCTGTGACCTTGGAGTAGGCAGTGATTTCTTACAAATGACACCAGGAGCATGGAAGAAAAAAATCAATAAATTGGAGAGTTAACACTCATTAGAGGTAAACACATTTTGCTTTTCAAAAGACACTAGTAAGAAAATGAGAAGACAAGCCATGGAACTGGGAGAAAGTATTTGCAAATCATATATTTGATAAAGGATTTGTATAAAGAACCCTTAACATTCAAGAATAAGAAGATATACAATCAGATTTTTTAATGGTTAAAAATTTGATCAGACATTTTTCCAAAGAAAATATACAAACGGCCAGTAAGTCAGGAAAAGTTGCTCACCACCATTAATCATTCAAGAAATGCAAATTAATATGGGAGATACCACTTCGCATCTACCAGGATGGCAATAATAATAAAAACAAAACAAAACAAAAACAAGTGTTGGTGAGGATGTGGAGAAATTGGACCTCTCGTACACTTCTGGTTGGGAATGTAAAATGACACAGCCACTTTGAAAACATTCTGGCAGTTGCTTATGATGTGAAGCCAGGGTCTAGTGGTTAAGACTCTGCACTTCCACTGCAGGGGGCATGGGTTCGATCTCTGGTGGGGGAACTAAGATCCCACGTGCCGTGCGGTGCAGCCAAAAAAAAAAATGTTAAGACAGCTTTGTTTCCTGGTTGACAATTTAAAATTTTTTGACAGTAGGGGTTGTTAAGGATATTGGAGACTAGGAACTTCTCAGGCCCGGTAGGCAAGTGTGTATACATGATGTTTTCAGCCGGAAAATAAAGTATTCATTTACTGAGTGTCTAATGTGTCTCAGACACTGAGCATGGGGGATATGAGAGTGGCCGAAAGGGGTCAAGGTGATATCTAAGCAGGGAACTAAATGACATGGAGCAGCCAGCCATGTGAAGAACAGGAGAATGAGCCCTCTGGAAGGAATTACAAATGCCCTGAGACTTAGCCTAGGGGAGATTATCCTGGATTTTCCAGGTGCGTCCAGTGTCATCACAGGGGTCCTTATAAGAGGGAGGCAGGAGGATCAGAGAGGTGTGACAGTGGGAACAGAGGTAGGTGTGTGTGTGGTGTGTGTGTGTGTGTGTGTGTGTGTGTGTGTGTGTGTGTAAGAGAGAGAGAGATTTGAAGATGCTGTGTGCTCCTGGCTTTGAAAATGGAGGAAGAGGCCACAAGCCAAGGAACATAGGCAGCCTCTAGAAGCTAAAAAAGGCAAGAAAACCAGTTCTCCCCCAGAGTTTGCAGAAAGAACACAGTCCTGCTCATGTCTTGGTTTTATCCCATTGAAATCCATTTTAGACTTCTGACCTCCAGAACTGTGGGATAATAAATTTATGTTGTTTTAAGCCACTAAGTTTTGTGGTCATTTGTTCCAGCAATCATAGGACGCAAATACAGAGAATGTAGCTGAGGAAAGTGCAGAGTTCTTTTCTGGCTCTGATAAGTCTACAAGGTCAGGACATACAAGAATTCTTTCACTTACTTAACATGAAAAACCTACCAAAGATGATCTCCAGCTAAATGAAGAGGTAACCCCCAAAAAAGAACGCAAGGACCTTAGAAAACAGAGGATTCAGCACAGGAGTGGGAGGAAGGGATATCCCTGCATGACAGCTTGTAGAAGCTACTGTTGATGTCCTCTTCAGACCTCTAATGGTCCACAGCTTCCCTCTTCTTCAGAGAACTGCTCTTATTCAGAAATGCCTGGGAAGTTATGCACCCACATGAGTGCATAAGCCTATAGCCAGTGACTCTGAGATGGGGGTACAAAAGCCCAGACCCCTTGCCTCAAAGCAGTACAACTGTGGTGCCATTCATGCTTCAGAGATTCCCATGGGATTGGCTTGCGTAAGGGCAATTCCACTTACATGCCAGCTGAACTTACATCCTCTCTTCTCCCCTTGCTGTATCTTGCTCCCCTCACTCCCTTACAGTTTTCACCTGAGAGATCCTACTCAATTAATTACAAAAATCTACATCCCATCTCAGGTTCTGCTTTGAGGGGGCCCAATCTAGGACAACTTAAAACAACAACCAGTCCTACTCAGGGCAGAAGGATGGAGGAGAAAATAGTGCAGGAGGTATTAGAACATTTGGAAAATCCTGATAAACATGTGACAGTTGAGATGGAGCAACTGGACAGCTATACAGAAAACTTCCACCAGATTGGAAAAGAAAGGCAACTATTAACTCTGGAGAAAACAAAAGGTTGTACCAGACAGGAAATGTAATCATGTAGTAAACTACATGGCTCCGTTAACTAAGAAATCTTTTCATTGAGAGGATGGGAAAAGGGGAAGCAAGTGAAGATGGGGGTGTAAGAGGATTAAATCCTTGCCTACCGCAATGGAAAAGTAATAGGGCTTCCCTGGTGGCGCAGTGGTTGAGAGTCCGCCTGCCGATGCAGGGGACACGGGTTCGTGCCCTGGTCCGGGAAGATCACACATGCCGCGGAGCGGCTGGGCCCGTGAACCATGGCCGCTGAGCCTGCGCGTCCGGAGCCTGTGCTCCGCAACGGGAGAGGCCACAACAATGAGAGGCCCGTGTACCGCAAAAAAAAAAAAAAAGTAATATTTAAAAGTGCATGAATCAAGAAAATTATTACATATTTTTTAAAAACTGGAGGTAAATGCCAGAAGAAGTCTCTTGAAAATTCTGGAGAGTTTGCCTCTGGAGGGTGGTTAGGACACTGCTGTTTTTCAAAAGAGGTCCAAAATCCCTTATCTCAAACCCTTGGGGCCAGATGTGTTCTGGAATTTAGAATTCTCTGGCTTTCAGAAAGGTAATATGGTGTTTATTTCATTTGTTATATGAATCCCATGGTGGTGTCTTGGCAAGCCAGCTGAAATCCTTCACATTAATATTTCTGCAGATACACATATTCCCAATAAGTGGGATAAAAATGAAGACTCCAAATAGCTTCACATCAGTTCAGGTCAGATTTTACTGCCAAAAACATTTGGTTTGGGGAGCATTTTGGAGTTGGGAATACTGACTTAAAAAAAACTACACACATACACACACGTTCTGCTTTCAATACCATTCACATCTTAGTCTTAGGTTGTTCAGTGTACAGTCTGCACAACCATGGATACTGTGACTTGGATAAAGATAAAAACTGAAAGAAGGTGGCTGACTGTTTCAAATGCTGCCAACTTGGAGCATTAGATGGAGATGGAGAAGGAACCCCCAGATCTGGGACTTGGAGGAACCATCCACTCCTGCGGGCTGCCCTTAGCCTTAATACCTCGAGTGCATCTGGTTGAGCAAAGTAGATGAAAGCCCCGACCTTCATGGGTATCCAGACATCCATCATCTGAGCTGCGATGTGGCTGAGAGGAACGTAGCTGACCACCACCTCCTGCTTCTCAGGAGCATAAGCCAGACTGAAGTCCCTTGCCACCGACCCCGCCGTCCACATGATCTAGAACACAAGTCGAGTTTACAATCCAGTAGGATTCCGCCTCCTCCTTGCCCGAGGGCCATTTAAGTACAGTTATTTAACAAACACAAAGCACCTGCTTAGGCACCGCTCTTGTACTTTACAAGCATTGAGTCACTTAGTCCTCATCTTCACACACCGGGGTTGATGACTGCGATTCTCCCACCTTACAGATGGGGAACCAGAAGCACAGAGAGGTTCACTAACTTGCCTGAGGATGGAAGGAGCAGAAAACTTCAACGGGAAGCTTTGGGGGATTACCAGACACCCTAGGATCCAGCAACAGACCCTAGAGTCAGAATGTGTATCGGGGATAGTCAGAAATCTGAAGGATTCAGCAAGTGTCCCGGAATCAAATCCTGACTCCACCATTTACTAGCTGTGTGACCCTGGGCTATTTGCTTAAAAATCCTCTGCAACCTGTATTTGCTCATCTGTAAAAGGGGCACAGGGGTTCCTCGTGCCCAACATAAAACTATAAAACCAACACTGTCCAACAAACGAAAAGGCCACCCATAATCCCGTGGCATTAATACGCCAACAATTAGTATGTTAATGTTTTTCTTTCTCCGGTGCATACCTTGATGGAAAGTTTTAGCATACCTGTAATTTTGCAATCTGTATTTTTTACTGGTGTCATAAGTCTCTGGCAAACAGTCGTCTCATTCATGCAGCCACACGGGCCTCTGCACTGTTCCTCCAACACATCAGGCAAGGTCCCGTCTCAGGGCCTTTGCACGGGCTGTTCCCGCTGCCTGGGATGGGCATCCTCTAGCTGTCTCCACAACTGACTCCTCAAGATGTTATATTCTGGTTAAATGTCGCTTCCTTACAGAAGCAGTCTCACATCCCCCGAACTGAAGTTTCCAGCATCTTTCTAATCTGCTACGTACTGCTTGCCACAATCTGAGTGGTTTTATTTGTTCATTCCCTGGCTGTCTTCCCGAGGGCCACCATTGGGTCTGTTTTGCTCAAAGCTGTTTTCCCAGCACATAGTAGGTACCCAGTAAATTGTTGTTGAATAAATGAATGAATGAGGAAAGAGAAGTTACATTTAAGTGTAATGAAATATGCAAAGCACTCGCCCTGTAGTAAGCCCTCAAGATTTGTCCCTCTTCTTTCTCTGGGCCTCAGGATGGAGGGATTTTCTGTCTGTACCCATAAGCACTGTCACCCACAGTGACCCAAGGAACCCAGTGCCCATTTGTTGAGAAAAGGGACTAGATGTGTGTAGACGGTGATTTACAGTGGTTTAGACACAGCTGGGTTCAGATCCTGGCTCAGACCTTTCTATGCTCTCTGACCTTATGCAAGTCATTTCCCCTCTCTGAGCCTCAGTTTCCCAATCTCTGAAAGGGGTTAATGATACGTCTTACCTTGTGGGGTTTCTGTTAGGGGTTAGCATGTTTATCTCAGCATGGCATAGTACCCTATAAACGGGAGAAACTTTGAGCTGTTGACATATGTTGAGAACATGAGACTAGCTTTGACTTCCTGCTGTAAAGATGATTATGGTTTAAAACATAATAGCCGACAGGGATTATTTTTTTAATCCCAATGTGCCAGGCTTTGCTCTGAGCATTTTATGTCTGTGCGGTAGGTTAAAGACAACTGCAAATTCTCTGCCACCCTTGCCATTCAGAGCTGGAGTCTGTTTTCCTTTCCCTTCACAGGGCTGGTCTAGTGACTGGTTTTGGCCCACAGAGTGGAGCACCGTGTAAACTTCTGACATTGAGTCCTAATAGACTGCAGCTTCTGCCTTTGTATCAGGGCATGCTTGCCCTCGGGGGAGCCAGCACCACTTTGAGAAGTTCGACTGCCTCGATGCCTCCATGCTGTGAGGAAGCCCAAGCCCCATGAAACACGTGAGTGAAGCCCTGCTTGGACCTGCCAGCCCAGCCTGGGCACCAGCTGAATACAGCTGAGTGACCCCAGCTGACACTCTGTAGGGCAGAAAAGACACTTTGCCAAGCCCTTCCCAAATTCCAGACCCAGAAATAGCACACTCTTGGTGTTTTAAGTTGCTAAGTTCTAGAACGGTTTGTTACACGGCCGTAGCTAACTGACACAGTATAGGGAATAATTTAACCTTCACAGCAACTCTGAAAGGTAGCAACCATTCTTGTCTCCATTTTACAGATGGGCAAACCGAAGCCCAGAGAAGTTGAGGAAATCTTCTCAGGTCACATAGTTAGCAAGTCGGGAAGCCAGGATGCAGATCCAGGCAGACTTGCTCCAGGGGCTCGACTTTGGTCTGCCCTCTGTGAGGACATGATCTCACTAGACATGAAGCCACTGGGAGCATGGATGCTGGCCAGGGTTGGGTGGGGGCCTCATCAGACTCCATTCATTCAGTCCACAAAATGGATTGAATCCTCCTGTACACCAAGCACTGGAGACACAGCAGTGAACCAGACAGATAGCCCCTGCCCTCAAGGAGCTGTTGTTCATGATAAACACATGACTGTATAATATGGCAGTGTAAGAAAAAACAGTAGCCAAATGGGGCTTGGGGGCTAATGGGATGGTTTATTTTTCTTTGCTATTTTAAACGTGGAAGTCAGGGAGGGCT
The DNA here is from genome assembly GCF_025265405.1 of Mesoplodon densirostris. NCBI lineage: Eukaryota > Metazoa > Chordata > Mammalia > Artiodactyla > Ziphiidae > Mesoplodon > Mesoplodon densirostris. The sequence goes on from NC_082663.1 coordinate 148,483,922, forward strand.
TCACAGAGGTGGTGACATTTGAGCAGGGACCCGGAGGAGGTGAAGGAGCAAGTCATGTGGGTCTCTGGGAAATAGTATTCCATGTAGAGGGAACAGCCAGTACAAAGGCCAGTGTGTGCTGCCAGCTATTAAGCTGGGCTGGTGGGGAAAGCCCTTATAAAGTAGAAACGCGTCATTTTAAAACTAGCAGTCTTGGGGCTTCCCTGGTGGCGCAGTGGTTGGGAGTCCGCCTGCCAATGCAGGGGACACGGATTCGTGCCCTGGTCTGGGAAGATCCCACATGCCGGGGAGCGGCTGGGCCCATGAGCCATGGCCGCTGAGCCTGCGCGTCTGGAGCCTGTGCTCTGCAATGGGAGAGGCCACAGCAGTGAGAGGCCCGCATACCGCAAAAAAAAAAAAAAAAAAATAGCAGTCTTTCTGACTCACAGAGTGGAGCGTGTTGGGTGTATGTCCTGCCAGACACTTTCCTGCTTTTAAAACCTACACACATGTACATCACTCGCTGCCGTTTTTCAGTTTTTAACAAAATCACGTTGTGCTCTGTGTACTGTTCTTCAACCAGCTTTAACATATTTGTAACGATCGCATCTTTGGACATATTTACACCTTAGCCCCATAGACCTACAGTGTAGTTAAAGATGTGGATTGTGGCACCTGCCTGCCTGGGTTTCAGCTCCTGGCCCTGCCATGCTGCTTGCTGTGTGACCTGGGTCCAGCAGCTTAATCTCTTTGGGCTTCAGTTTTCTCATCTGTAGAAACAGCATCCGCCTGATAGAACGGATAGAATCATAGAATTGCTGTGAGGATTTACAAAGTCTAAAACTCTGGGGACGGCCCCTGGTCCCATAGTAAGTGTGCAACAGAAATGAACCGTCACTGTCTTTCTTGTTCTTTAAAAAAACACCGGGGCTTCCCTGGTGGCGCAGTGGTTAAGAATCCGCCTGCCAATGCAGGGGACACAGGTTCGAGCCCTGGTCCAGGAAGATCCCACATGCTTCAGAGCAACTAAGCCAGTGTGCCACAACTACTGAACCTGCACTCTAGAGCCCAAGAGCCACAGCTACTGAGCCCGCGTGCCACAACTACTGAAGCCTGTGTGCCTAGAGCCCTTGCTACGCAACAAGAGAAGCCACTGCAGTGAGAAACCATGCACCACAATGAAGAGTAGCCCCCGCTCGATGCAGCTAAAGAAAGCCTGCGTGCAGCAACAAAGACCCAACACAGTCATAAATAAATAAATAAATAAATTTATGAAAAAAACACCAAAAACCAACAACTTTATCGAGGTGTAATTGACATACAGGGAACCGCATTTGAAGTGTACAATTTGGCACATATGGACTATGTCTGCACCCGTGAAGCCAGCCATCACCACCATCGAGATGGTAGACATTTCCATCGTCTTTGTAATGCCTCCCTCTTGCCCTCCCCAGGCAGCCACTGATCTGCTTTTGGTCCCTGTAGATAAGTTTGCATTTTCTGGGGCCTGCACCATGCGGCTTGCAGGATATTAGTTCCCCGACCAGGGATAGAACCCAGGCCCTCAACAGTGGAAACACAGTGTCCTAACCACTGGCCTGCTAGGGATGTCCCCCATAAACAGGATCTTTTAGCATGTATTCTCCTTATTCTTTCCTAACAGTGACCTAAATAACCATCAGATTTGGACTCCACCCAGACATGCGTAAGTTTTCCCCAAGCACACGGCCTTCCTCAAGTAACTAAAACAGCTTCTGCTTTATCCCTGAAACACAATGTGTATACTACCCTTTCATGTATTTATTTTATCAAACACGGTTCTGAGCTCAAACAACCCATGAGGCAGGGACTGTTACATTGCACCCGTTTCACAGATGAGGAAACTGAGGCTTGGAGATGTCACATGCCCTGCCCAAGATCACAGAGCCAGGTCTGCTCCAGAGTCCCTGATCTCAACCCCTGCACTATGCTGCCTCCAACCTTGGAAGCATTTGCATAACCCTCTATGACCCACAGATCAAGGACCCCGCCATGTGCTGGGCCCCTAAACACCACTGTGCCCCTGTGGGTCAAGAACAAAACTAGCCTGAAGGCCACTGCCCTGGAGTGATGGGACCCTGGATGCTGCAAATTTCGTCCCTGTCAGCAGAGACAGCACTTACGTTGTCATGGCTAAGCATCACCCCCTTGGGAGAGCTTATGGTCCCAGAAGTGTAGATGATCACAGCACACTGATTGGCCTTCTGACTCTTTATGATCTGGTCCAGCTGGGACTCGGGGATGCTATTGCCGAGCTCCATGAAATCATCCCACTGTGGAAAAAAAAGACAAGCGAAGACCTAAATAGACATTTCTCCAAAGAAGGCACAAAAGATGGCCAAGAGGCACATGAAAAGATGCTCAACATCACTAATTATTAGAGAAATGCAAATCAAAACTACAGTGAGATATCATCTCACACCAGTCAGAATGGCCATCATCAAAAAGTCTACAAACAATAAATGCTGGAGAGGGTGTGGAGAAAAGGGAACCCTCTTGCACTGTTGGTGGGAATGTAAATTGATACAGCCACTATGCAGAATAGTATGGAGGTTCTTTAAAAAACTAAAAATAGAACTATCATATGACCCAGCAATCCCAATACGAGGCATATACCCTGAGAAAACCATAATTCAAAAAGACACATGCACCCCAATGTTCATTGCAGCACTATTTACAATAGCCAGGACATGGAAGCAACCTAAATGTTCACCAACAGAGGAATAGATAAAGAAGATGTGGTACATATATACAATGGAATATTACTCAGCCATAAAAAGGAACAAAATTGGGTCATTTGTAGAGTTGTGAATGGCCCTAGAGACTGTCATACAGAGTGAAGTAAGTCAGAAAAACAAATCATATATTAACACATACATGTGAAATCTTGAAAAATGATGCAGATGAACCTATTTGCAAAGCCAAAATAGAGACAGTGTAGAGAACAAATGTATGGACACCAAGGGAGGAAATGGAAGGGTGGGATGAACTGGGAGATTGGGATTGACATATATACACTACTATGTATAAAATAGATAACTAATGAGAACCTGCTGAATAGCACAGGGAACTCTACTCAGTGCTCTGTGGTGACCTAAATGGGAAGGAAATCCAGGGAAGAGGAGATATATGTATACGTATAGCTGATACACTTCACTGTACAGCAGAAACGAACACAACATTGTAAAGCAACTATACTCCAAAAAACAAAAGAAGTGGAGGGTGAGGACTTAGGGTGTGTGAGTGGGGTCCTCAGCACCTAGGAGTTCCCTTCCCCAGTTGGATCTTGCCCCACCAGCTTCTCCCGAAGCATGATTCCCAGCAGGAGCAAAGGCACCTCTTACAAAAGCCCTAAGATGTTTGCTTCTTCTCCTCCACTTCCCAGGCAGGCTACTCAAGCACCGGTGCCTTGGTTTCCTCATAGGTAAAATGGGAATGACATCAAGACCCAACTCCTTGGGTGGTTTTAAGCAGTAAATGGGTTAATATATGTAAAATGCTCAGAACAGCAGAGTTCAATATTATTTGTGCTCTGCCTTCCCAGATGCCACTCAGCACCTCAAACTTACTAGTTACCAGATTGATGTGGCTGAGGGCCACTGTGATTGGTTTAAGCTAGAAGGTCCCATCTGCCTGGGCCACAGTGGTTAGACTGGGTCTGGGCATGTGACCTCAGGTGGTCCAATCACAGTGAAGATCAGGGCTTTTGCTGGAAGTGCTGGGACATGAATGAGTCATCTGAAGGTGAATAAGATGTAGCCATAGGAGCTGCTGGACCATCTCAGGACTAGGGGGAATCAAGGCTGGCATGGAGCCAAGATATGAAGAGAGCAAAATGGAGTCTCGGTCACGTTATTTGAGCCCCTGGTTCCAGCCATGCCTGAAATCCACACCCTAGGTTGTGGATATGAGCCAATAAATAGTCCTTTAAGCTTAAGCCGTTAGGTGTTAGGCTTTTGTCACTTGCAACCAAAGACATCCTTACTGATAAGAGATACATCATCTCCCTATGGCAAATGAAGGAGCTGAGGCTCAGAGGTGGTAAGTTACCTGCCCAGGGTCACACAGCAGGTAGACAGAGGAACTATCGTTCTAACCCAAGACTGTCTGACTCCAGAGCCTGTGCTGTTAATTAGCTTAGAATTTGGTGCCTCAGAAGGAGCTGTTGGGCTGTGTGAACCAAATTTCACCTGGGACCTGCAAAAATTCTACCTCTGAGCCCCTGGTGAGGCTCTGGATGAGGGCAGTGTCCTATCTGCAAGACAGAGGGCACTCCACATCCTCCAGAAATGGCCAGTATTGCCTGTAGCCTGCCAGGGCAATGCTGGCCCCATCTAAAAGGGAAGAACCTTTACCCAGACCATCTCTAACAGGGTAGGGTGATGGTGAGAGGAGCAGCACACAAAAGCCTTTTGCAGGACCCTGTCCTGTCTCTGAGAGATGCCTCAAGCTCTCCCCGCCAAAGGATGCTCCCCTAATCGCTGGTGAAAACCTCATTCTCCCATGGCCACAAATGATTGGATTAGGTAGACACCAGACCCAGTCCTGTCCAATCCAGTCCTCTCTCTCGGTAATCTGGAATTGGTCCTGAGTCCAATCCCAGGCATCGTAACCTACCCAGTTAATTGTCTTATTCTGCCATCCCCCTGCCCCCGAATTTCACCTTCTAATTTCCCAGGCGCTTTCTTTTTCTCTCAGTTCTAATGAATGTATTCCTAAACTGAATCTAAAAACAGTAGGTCCTAGTCACCCTTGCAGAGAAGTAGATACTGTATGTCACAGAACTCTTCCCTATAAATCATTGTCCTCAACCAGGGGTGATTTTGCCCCCTAGGGGACTTAGGCAATGTCTGAGGATATTTTTGATTGTTTCAGCTGGGAGGGTGCTATTGGCATCTAGTAGGTGGAGGCCAGGGATGTCGCTCAACATCTTACAATGCATGGGACGGCCCCCATGATGAAAAAGTATCCAACCCAAATGTCCAACAAGGCTGAGAAACCCGGCTATAAATACTGTTTCTAACAAATGAGTTTATTTAACTTATCCAGGCTTAAGATATTGTTTCTGTGTTGGTCATTTTTAACCTCTGAAAGGTCTGTAATTCTGATCGGCTGTCTTACTTAATTAGTCATTATCCTGGTCTTAATATTTAAATGTTTTCTGAAAGGTGCACGAGCTGGTGAGTGTTTTGGCCAGAAAGGATCATTGACATCTTTCCTCTCGTTTGCGTGGAGGGCAAACCAAATAAACTCCATGACATTTTAGGATGTCTGATTTGGATCATGGGTTTGCTGGCCTAACAGCAGCTCGTCCTGGCCCCTCACGGCCCTCCTGCCCTGACTTCTGGAGTTAACTCATTGTATCCTTAAAAACAAAACCCAGGGCTTCCCTGATGGCGCAGTGGTTGAGAATCTGCCTGCCAATGCAGGGGACACAGGTTCAAGCCCCGGTCTGGGAAGATCCCACATGCCGCGGAGCAACTGGGCCAGTGCGCCACAACTACTGAGCCTGCGCGTCTGGAGCCTGTGCTCCACAACAAGAGAGGCCACGACAGTGAGAGGCCCGCGCACCGCGATGAAGAGTGGCCCCCGCTCGCCGCAACTGGGAGAAAGCCCTCGCACAGAAACAAAGACCCAACACAGCCAATAATTAATTAATTAATTAATTAATTAATTAAAAAACAAAACAAACAAAAACAAAACCCAAACCCCCTCCTTTGGCTTAAGTGGATTTCTGTTGCTTGCACCCAAGCATTTTCTGCCTCTAGAAGACCCTGAGGCACAGTGAATTTGCAAAAAAATGACTGCGACAACATTTACAGTGTCACCCACTCTTCAGGGGCCCCGCCCTTCCCTCAGTAAGAGCTGAAGTCTGGGCCCTCATGCAGCTTGGCCTTGCTGGGCAGTGTGTTACTTCCACGAATAGGTCGTTAAAGGCAGGACAGCTTCCACCTGGATATTTCTCTCCTTCAAAACATTCTCTCTGGAGATCTGAGCCACCAATAAGTCCAGAGGTCCTGAAGTCATCATGCTGGAGACAGCACATGGAGACACCGCAGAGAGACAGAGAAATGTGCTGGAGGAGCCCCAGCTGCAGGGTTGGGACCAGAGTGAGGACCAGGGCCTTCTCCTTGAGTGCAAAATTTTAGCGGATGCGAGAAAAAAAAAAAGCTTGTAATCAAGATAAATAGTACTTTAATGCAATAATTTAAAAGTCACTATCAAAGCAGAGCAAATTCATGATGAATGAATCATCAAAAATTTTAAAAAGGCTCCAGCAGTGCTGTTGGTCCGAGCCGTTGCAGAAATGTGCACCCCTATATTCCTATTTGTACATATTAAAACTGGCTAATGGTTTTAATAAAAATGTTGATGACTTTGCATCTATGAAAACCAGGAAAGTAAATTTATAATAAGTTCTGGTTTGAATACAAATGAAATATTTAAACTTAATGTTGTGAGTTCCAACACATCTAATTTTCAATGATGCAGTATTTTTTCAGTTACCCTCATGGTCTGAAAAGAAACTAATAATAAAATGATTGGTATTGTCTTATGCCACCAATTTTGGGGGTGATTTGTTACACAGCAATAAATAACCAGAACAGACACCTTCTGGTAAATCAGAACCTTCATGCCAGAAAAAAATTCTCTCAGAAGCCTCACCCCCTTCCCTTGTGAGGCCCCTTCCTCTCCCTCACTCACCACCCACTTACCACCCACTTCCTTTGAGAGTCCCCACCCACTTCCCTTGTGAGGCCCCTCCCTCTCCCTTGCTCACCACCCACTTCCTTTGGGAGTGCCCTCCTTCCCTTTCAAGGCTGTGCCCTCCCCTTTGCTCAGTGCCCCCTGTCACACTTACAGAGTACAGGTTGTTACATTTTGCTCTCCTTCGCTGGCAGCCTGTACTGAACGATTGCTTTTAGGGTCTCCATCTTGGTCTTTGGAATCTGAAAAAAAGTTGTGTATGGACCTCATGGTACCGGGGCCCTGGAGGAGCGCATCCTAAGCTCTCTCCCTCAGGGACCTCAGCCTCTTTCCCTCCCCCTGGCCACGCAGTAGAACTTTTGCTCTTTGTCTTGACTGACAGGTCGGTATCCGTAGACTGCAACCATCACAGAGGGTTGAGGGCAACAGCCTCCTGAATTCTGCTGTGCAGAGCTGTGGCTTTGGTGGGTGAGTCGAAGGAGGCCCTCCCGGCTCTTCGTCTCCTGGCACCTTATGCTTCACAGCCAAGATCCAGCTAACCTGGTTGGAGTAGGGCTACAGAAGTCCTCCATGAAGGTGGCTGGAACTGGGTGGGTTCAGAACTCTCTACCTAAACCTAGACCTGTAAGGTTCAGGTAACCAGGCCTGTGGGATTCTTTCCCCCCTGTTCGTGCAAAGGAAGGAGTGTGCCTGTATGACATTTCTAGCCAATCCAGTGAAGAAGTCACTTCCAACATCCAGTACACTCCTTATAATTATAACCAAGTCTCTGGCACGACCTGGAGAGAAAAGATGACAGAAGTGCTTGTAACAGCTGGACAAGAGTTTTCCAGAGAGAAGAAAGAGACATCCAAAAAGCCTGAAGCAGGCAGTAGCTGGGATGTTGGAGGGATATAAAAAGTCCAGGCCAGCTGGAATGGGGATGGAAGGGAGAAGGCCGGGGGAGGATGCAGGAAGGGATGGAAGGGCCAGGTAGGCCATGCCTTGGAGGTGACAGCAGGAGTTTGCAGTTTATTCTAAAGGAAGAAGGGAAGCACTGGAGGGTTATGAGCCGTGACCATCACCCAGAATCAAAGATTTCCAAGTGGAGCTGAACGTCCAGTTTGGGAGGAGAGTATCAGAAGCCTGGATTTGAATCTTCCATGCAGAGCAACCAGAACAAGAAATCTCCCACAAACTGCATCTTTGATGAAACTAAGAGATGGAAATAATTTATGCATGTGAGGTTGAATATACCAGAACAAGGACAGGAAGCCATAGCAATGAGGTGGCTGCAGGGGAAAGGATGGGGCACATGACCTCTTCTAACGGTGGAAAAACCCAAATCGGAAGCCAGTATTCACGGCAAGAAGGAGAAGGGCCCCACCCATCACTCATCACCCATCACCCACCCCGCAGTGTGTTCTGCTGTGAGCAGGACAGACAGGGCATGACATGAGTACCAGGGACCAAAGAAGCATGCCTTCAGAAAGCAGTTTCAGAGAGTAGACGTCTGTCCTCACTGAGCCAGCTCAGGAATTAGGCGTCGAAGGAGGCCTGGTGGTACAAAATATCCCGTTTCACTGAGTCTGGCTGGATTCCACTGAGGCTGGCAAATCTATCCTAATTTCAGAGAAGTTAAAATGTGGGGAAGCACATGGCCCACGGCGTTCAGAGGATGCCATCCATGGCGAGACATCTCAACTCGAGAAATATTAAAAAGTGACTCAGAAAAGATGAAATATGGTATTAAAGGAACAGTCACAGGAATTCCTTGGTGGTCCAGTGGTTAGGACTCTGTGCTTCCACTGCTGGGGTCCCGGCTTCGATCCCTGGTCGGGGAACTAAGATCCCACAAGCTACGCAGTGCAGTGGCTCTTGGGGTGAGCCATGAATCTGGCCATCGAGGCTCACCCCTCCCAAGGACTCCTCTCCCCTCAGGATCCTTCTGCCAAAAGCTGGTTCAGGCAACTGCAGCTCATTCAAACACAAGTCATCGGAAATGTTTCTTGCAACATTACAAAGATAACACAAGGGGGAAAAAAAAAGAATAAGAGAGAGTCAGATTTCACTGTGCACAAAAAGTCACTGCAAAGCAAAGGAAAATTGCCCCCTAACCTTCCAACATAAAACCTAGGATGTAATGGGGTAAACGCAGCTGGGAAGGAAGAACACAAAGCAAACATACAAGCCCTGAGGGGAGAGCCAGACATCAGAAAGTAGTGAAACAGGAAGTGGTCGGACTTATGAAAGAAACAGAAAAGAAAGACAAAAGCATTTCAAGAAGGAGGACAATTATAAGAGGTGAACATAGCAAGGATGACAAGGTTGAAAATAACTGTTTCTAAAAGAAAACTGATAAACAGTGAACTGTATATAAAATAACACACAAACACATTTTTTAAAACAGAGGCTGAGTAGGAAATGAATATGCATTGGAAATTAAACTCATCCACTCCACACACACTCACTCCACACACACACACACACACCCTCCTTCCCCCAGTGACTGGCAGGCAGCAATGGGGGGCGGAGGGGTTTACCGAAAGGATTTTCTGCAGCTGTAGGTCATTTTCCACCAGCAGGATGTTCACTTTGGCGTGAGCAATGACATATTGACAGGCTTCCGCAGAGTTGGTGGCATAAACCAACACAGAAGCCCCTGGGAAAAGAAAACACACATGCACGAGTATGCCCCACATACCTTAAGTCAAGAACGAGCGTTCTGGAAGGTGGGGGGAGGGGAAGCGTCTGCGGGGGAGGGGAAGGGTCTGCAGGGAAGGTCTGAGTTTGCAGCCTCAGCACCAGCTTCTCTCCCTCCACAGCTGGACAGTGATGAAAAGGACAAAAATGACAGTGATGATGAGAGGATGGGCTCCCGGGATGTCATTATGACATGGAACCCTCACAGTACCCCATTTTACAGATGAGGAAACTGAGGCTCAGGGCAGGGAAGTCACTTGTTCAGGGTCCCATGGCAAATAAGAGGTGGGGGTTGGACCCCCCCCCCACCCGTTCCCTTCATTCGCAACCTTTCATTCTTGCTTTGAACCATTCTGCTGTGGGTTCCCTTTGTATCTCCCTGCTGGCTGATGACATCAAGGATCTTTCCAAGTGCCTGTTGGCTACTTCCCTTAGTGATGTTTCTGTACAAGTCTCTTGCCCATTTAAAAAAAATTTTTTTTTTTTTTTTTTTTGGCTGTACTGAGCAGCATGTGGGATCTTAGTTCCCCGAACAGGGATCAAACCCATGCTCCCTGCAGTGGAAGCACGGAGCCTTAACCACTGGACTGCCAGGGAAGTCCCTCTTTTTGTGTTTTTATTCCTGAGTTGTAGAAGTCCCTTGTGTATTTGAGATACTAGTCCCCTGTTGGACGGGTGTGTGTGTCTATCTCACCGGCTCGCCTGTGGCTGCTTCTGCAACCCCCGCTCACATCTCCGTGAGAACCAGCCTGGGGCTGCCAGTCCCGGAGTAGCATCGCCCAACATCCACAGGGACCCGGGCCCGGGGTCTTACCCTGCGAAGATGGCGCCAAGAGCTGCAAGGAGCCACTCGACAGTTAAACCCAAGGATGCCGACTGAGTGGAAAGGCTCCAAGCCCAGCTGGGGAGGCAAAACCAGACAGACAAACAGAAAACAGAAGCAACAGAGGTGGTTTGCTTCCGAATGGGATCTGCTCACTGGCAGGTGAAAGCAGACCCCAGAGCCCACGGAGTCACAAGGGGGACAGCCTGTGTTGAGATGAAAATCCGGAGTGTGATTTTTTTTGTGACTCTTGGGAGGCTGGTTTACCTCCCTCTCCGTAATACCCCCTTTATTTATTCTAATTTTTATGCATTTTCTTCTATATTTGTTTTTATTTGGTTGTACCAGGTCTTAGTTGTGGCAGGCAGGCTCCTTAGTTGTGGCTCGCTGGCTCCTCAGTTGTGGCATGCAAACTCTTAGTTGCGGCATGCATGTGGAATCTAGTTCCCTGACCAGGTATCGAACCCGGACCCCCTGCATTGGGAGCGCGGAGTCTTAAACCACTGTGCCACCAGGGAAGTCCCCTATGTATTTTATTTTTTAACCATTAACCAACTTTAAGTGCACAGCTCAGTGGCATTAAGCACATGCACACTGTTGTGCAACCATCCCCACCATCATCTCCAGAACTTTCTCATCCTCCCAAACTGAAACTCTGTCCCCATTAAACACTGACTCCCCACCCCCTCCCCCAGCCCCTGGCCTTTACCATCTACTTTCTGTCCCTATGGATTTGACTCGTCTAGGGACCTTTTCTAAGTGGAATCATATATTTGTCCTTTTGTGTCTGGCTTCTTTTACTTAGTGTAATGTCCCCTAGTTCATCCACATTGTGACAGGTGTCAGCATTTCACTCCATTTTAAGGTTAATGTTCCATTGTATGGACGGATCACATTTTGGTTATTCATCCACTGATGGGCACTTGGGTCGCTTCCACCTTTTGGCCGTTGTGAGCAATGCTGCTATGAACATGGGTGTCCAAATATCTGTGTAAGTCCCTGCTTTCAATTCTTTTGGGTCTGTACCCAGAAGTGGAATTGCAGGATCATATATGGTGATTCTAAGTTTAATTTTGTGAGGAACCGCCAGACTGTCTTCCAGTGTGGCTGCACCATTTTACCTTCCCACTGACAGTGACGGACGGCTCCAATTTCTCCACATCCTCACCAACACTTGTTATTGTCTGGGTTTTTTTTTTTCTTAATTAGCCATCCTAATGAATTCATTTTTATTTTTAATCATAACAGTACTCAAAGAGTGATACCCTAAGGTGGTAACAAGTTGCACTTTTGAAGTCATAGCCTTGATCTGAACGTGGTTGAGGATGAATCAGGAGACCTGGACATGAAAGTGATCATGCTTGTGCTCGCCCCCCTTTTGTCCTGGAAACTCCAATTTTGTTGGCTGTTTTAGTCACCTGGGCAAGGCTGGCAATGACCCTCTGTCTCCGGGGAAAACCTAAGCATTTGGAAGGCATCTGCCTGCTGATGCTTCAGAACGTGATGCAACATGTTTATGCTTAGTGGCAGAAAGGCTGTCTTCACTGTGGACAGTGTCTCTATCAATGTGTAGATAAACTGACTTCTTTCTGATTGGATCCCTGAGATTTAGGAGAGCAGGGGTCCTTGAACTCCAGAACTAAGGGCATAGGGAAAGAGGACCATCTTTCAGGAAGGGTGAACTAGCCACAGCACTATGGCGTGGGGGTAAGGGCAGCCAAGAAGAAATCCAGCCCAAGCAGGTGGTTCCTAATTCCGACCTCTCACAGTCTCTAGATGAAGACACATGGGCATCAGAGGAGGGGAGAGAGGAGCTTGGGTCTAGGTCAAAATGTGATCGGATTGCCTGTAAGTCAGAACCATCAGGAGATGCCCTTTTACAGTACGAGATGTCTGTTACATTCATCATCTATGGCTGCATAACCCATCATCACAAATGTAGCAGCTTAAAAGAGCACACACTTATTATCCCAGTTTCCACAGGTCAGGAGTCTGGGGAGCTGCACAGCTGGGTTCTCTGCCTAGGATCTCCCAAAGCTGCAGTCAAGGTATCGGTGGGGACCATGACCTCCTCCGAAGCTTGGGGGCCCCCCACTTGGAGGTTGTTTGCAGAATTCATTTCCTTGTGGTTGAATGATTGAGATCCTCTTCTCTTGCTACCTGCCAGCTGAGGACCGCTCACAACTCCTAGAGTCTGTATGCCATCCCCTGCTACATGGCCCTCTCCAAACATGGCAATTTACTTCCAAGACAGCAGGAGAATCTCTCTTAGTGGTTCACCCAATTAAGTCAGGCCCACCCAGAGCACCTGCCCTTTCTCATGAACTCAAAGTCAACAGATTAGAGACCTTAATGACATCTGTGAAATCCCTTCACCTTTGCCATCTCAGGAGGGAAATCCCATCATAGCCCGCAGTCACAGGAAGATTATACAGCACAAGTACACCAGAGGTTGGGAATCTCAGTGGAGTCACCTTAGAATTCTGCCTAACATGCCTATCAAATAGGCCCAGATGAACAGTTTTGATAATATGATGTTGACAATAACATAGGTAAACAGATTCTCTCATACATTGTGAGTGGACTTAAAGGGCATTGTCTTTGTAGGAATTCATTGTACAAAGAAGGTTCAATATGGCACCACGTATCGTAGCAAAGGCTGGAAGCAACTTAAATGCCCACCCATAGGGGGCTGATTAAGTCAATACTGTTACATACATATTTGCAGTTGTTGAAAAGAATATGGACTTTAAAAAATAAATCAATATGGAAGGATCTCAGAATGCACCAACCAGCCTCCAAGATGAGTTTCATCTCCTGGTATTTTTGTTCTACACTAATTCCTTACCATATTATATCAAGCTCTGCTTAACCTTGTGAAAGAAGTCATTTCATTGCTGAGATTAGGTTATAAAAGATATCACGGTTCCCATCTGGTTCATTCTCTCTTTTGGATCACTCATTTTGGGGGAAGCTGGCTGCCATATTGTGAGGACACTCAAACAACCCTACAGAGAAGGCCATGGAGCAAGGAACTGAGGCCTCCTGCCAAGAGCCAGCCATGTACAGATGATGCAGCCCAGGCTGACAGCTTGACTACAGCCTCATAAGAGATCCTGAACCAGAAACATCCAACTAAATCACTCCTGGATTCCTGACCCACAGAAACCAAGAGATAATGAAGCTCTGTCATTTTTTTTTTCTTTGCAGTACACAGGCCTCTCACTGTTGTGGCCTCTCCCGTTGCGGAGCACAGACTCTGGACACGCAGGCTCGGTGGCCATGGCTCACGGGCCCAGCGCTCCACGGCATGTGGGATCTTACCAGACCGGGGCATGAACCCATGTCCCCTGCATCGGCAGGCAGACTCTCAACCACTGTGCCACCAGGGAAGCCCGCTCTGTCATTTTGAGTCACTAAGTTTTGGGGTAATTTGTTATGCAGCAGTAGCTAACTAATACACACATATACTGTGCTAACAGAAAAAAAACAGGTTGTAGACTCTTGAGTATCGTATGCTACCATGTGTGTAAAAATGTACTCCTTTAGAATTATATAACATGTACACATAATTTATTCCGCAGAAGAGCATAGAAAAACTGCAAATGATAGCTACCTCCATAAGAGAGGGGACAAAGATTGGAAGGAAGTTTTTCACCAGTTAACCTTGTATCTTGGGGTGCCTTGTGCATTTTGTCCCATATGTATGTATACATAAAAGGAATGATTTAATACATGATGAACGAATGAAGGAATGAATGAATAACTCATTTACCTTGAGTAAGGCTCTTGCAGCTTTTCGACAAGCCTCGTAGTACTGGTTGTAATTCAGAACTTCCCACTTTCCATTCTTGTTTGATGCGAGGGCTGGATAAGTCCCAAATCGGTTGACTGACTCCCGAAAAAATTCAGGGATGGTCGTGGGGGTCTCATGGCCTGGCCCGTGTTTTGAAAGCCTCATAAGGACTTCTCCATCTTGGTGAATGGTCCATGGCCCAGGAGTAACTGCAAATAGTCACCAGGGTTGGGTGGCAGACTATTTTTATTCATTTAATAACTCAGGAGTTGGGGGGGGGCTGTCTTTTTGAACCTGAATTAATCCCACACCTTGAGTGAAGTCACATGGTCAGTGCTGGTCTACTCAAGCTTCCTCTTTCATTTACTTCTTCCTTACCCTCTCAACAGTTTATTATGAAAATTTTCAAGCATACAAAAAATTGGATTGTATAGCTAATGCCCTCTACCCACCACCAAATTCTACAACTTCTAGCATTTTGCTGTATTTGCTTTATCATATCTCCATCCAGCCATCCCTCTGTTTATCCATCCATTCCTCCATCTTACTTTTTGATACATTTCAAAGTAAGCTGCAGCTGTCCATCCATTTCACCCTTCAACATTTGAATCATTTAAAAAAATTTTATTGAGGTATAGTTGATTTATTACAACGTGTTAATTTCTGCTGTACAGCAAAGTGACTCAGTTATGCATATATATATTCTTCTTCATATTCTTTTCCATTGTGGTTTATCACAGGATATTGAATACAGTTCCCTGTGCTACACAGTAGGACCTTGTTGTTTATCTGTTCTATATATAATAGTCTGCATCTGCTTATCCCAAACTCCCAATCCTTCCCTCCCCTACCCCCCTTCCCCTTGGTAACCACAAGCCTGTTCTCTATGTCTGTGAGTCTGTTTCTGCTTTATAGATAAGTCTATTTGTGTCATATTTGAAATTCTACATACAAGTGATATCATATGGTATATGTCTTTCTCTTTCTGACTTCTCTTAGTATGATAATCTCTAGGTCCATCCATGTAGCTGCAAATGGCATTATTTCACTCTTTTTAAAAACATTTTAATCATTTGGTGTGAATCAGCCTTTAGTATTTGAATCATTAACTAGAATTCCATATTATTTACAAATGATAAATATATACACATATCTGCATTACATTATTATTACATCTGCACCATATATAATTATATCTGTACCATATGTATAATTACATCTATATTATATATGTATATAATTACATCTGTACTATATAATTATATTCTCAGTCTAAATATTATTACATCTGTACTATATAAACAATTACATATTACATCTGCCACATATATATACACACAGTTAATCTGCACTATATATAATATATGTAATATGTAACATATAATATTATATATATTATATATTTATGTGCTTTACCCACACAGGCTCACCATCCTAATAAGGAGATGCTATTATCAATGCCCCCACCCCCGCCCCGAGTACCAACAATACACACGAGGCTTCGAAAGAGCAAATGACTCACCCATTGTCACCCGGCTAGCAGAGCTCTGCTCTGAACCACGGGGCCCCGCTGTCAGCCACTTGCCTGTGCCGCCTCTGCTCCCCATCACATATAGAGACTTGGCCTCGCAGGTTCGGGCACCTCCGCCAAGGCCAGCAACTGGGGCAGGGAGGAACTGTGCCTGACTCTCCTGGCCCGGACCCCTTTATAAAAAACCATGGCTGACTCAGCGCACCTTTCTCTCTCACACAGCATACCTCGTTCTTGGCCTATGTCTGCTTTAAGGTCCTCGACCTTCTCTTCTCGAGTCATTGGGGTTTCAGCCCTTCCAGGTCCGCAGAGACCATTCTTCACAGCGCTGCAAGGCACAAAGCAGGGAACTTAGCAGGCCTGGCAAAGGGGCTGCAGGTCTGAAGCCAACTCCCATGTCTGCTTAGTCATGTCTTCCCAGAATCCTGGGGTTGATTAGTCATGCCTGTCCTGGGCCTAGGAGGAGAGGAGAATGGCCTGTATGCCAGATCATAGAGCAGTTGTAAAGTCCAAAGGGTGTTCAGTCTTTGAGTTTCCAGAAGAGTGGCTTAAACAGTTAGAATATAGGGGCCAAGTCCACACGTGATCCTTTGGGCGAGAAAACATTTTGAGGTCTCCTGAAGGAAAGCAACTCTCACAAGAGAGTTCTGCTCTGGTTGGTTACCTTAAAGATAGTACAACATGAGAGACTTCCCTGGTGGCGCAGTGGTTAAGAATCCACCTGCCAATGCAGGGGACACGGGTTCAAGCCCTGGTCCAGGAAGATCTCACAGGCTGCGGAGAAACTAAGCCTGTGTGCCATAACTAATAAGCCTGCACTCTAGAGCCCGCGAGCCACAACTACTGAGCCTGTGTGCCTAGAGCCTGTGCTCTGCAACAAGAGAAGCCACCGCAATGAGAAGCCCACGCACCACAACGAAGAGTAGCCCCCACTCACCACAACTAGAGAAAGCCCGCGGTCAGCAATGAAGACCCAACACAGCCATAAATAAATAAATAAATAAATAAATAAATATTTCTTCAAAAAGATAGTACAATATGAAAACCCAAAGGGCATAAAGGAAAAAACAGAGTAAATCTTGTTACATAAAAAGTTAAAAAATTTTCACATAGCAAAGAATACCATGAACAGAATCAAAAGATCAACAACAAACTGAAAAAAAATATATAGGCAACACATCTAATCAATAGAGACCTGATTTCCTTAATATGTAAAGAATGCCAAAGAATCAATAAGAAAAAGATCAATAACCCAATGAAAAATGGGACAAAGGCTTGAATAGACAATTCTCTGAAAACACATTTTTAAATGACTTTTAACAACAGGAAAACATGCTCCATCTCAGTCCAGAGAGAAATGCAATAGAAAATACAATGCAATTTTCACCTATTGGATGAAGTAAGGCCAAAAAGGTTGAAAAAGACCGTATATTCTTGAGGATGTGGGATAACAGGGGCTCTCAAATACTGTGGTAAAAGTTGATGCAGCCCCTTTAGAGGATGTTGTATTAGTAATCAAGCTTAAGGTCACATGGCCATGAATCCATTGGTAGAGGACTGCAGATTCCTGGCTGCCCAGGGTCCTTGCACACTCAGGAACTGACAGACACTACTGTTTGAAGCCTTTTGTGTATGATGAGGGACAAGCACCACTCCTTAAGCTTGTTTGACTTTCAATGTGTTAATCCTTAAATCTATTAAACAACATTTTTCTAAACATCTACATAACATGAATTAATAGTTATTCTCATGGACTGAATTGTGTTCCCCAAAATTTGTATGTTGAGGCCCCAACCCCCCTAATGTGATTGTATTTGGAGATGGAGCCTTGAGGGAGGTAGTCAAGGTTAAATACAAGGGTGGAGCCCTAATCCAATAGGATTGATGTCCTTCTAAGAAGAGAAAACCAGCTCTCTTTTTTTCTCTCTACCACATGAGGACACAGCAAGGAGGCGGCCGCCTGGAAGAGAGCCCTCACCAGAAACCAGTCCTGCTGACACCTTGATCTTGAACTTCCAGCCCCTGCAACTGAGAGAAAATAAGTTTCTATCCAGGCACCCATTCTGCAGTGTTTTGTTATGGCAGCCCTAGCAGACAGTTACATAAATAACTTAAAAAATGTTAGGGCTTCCCTGGTGGCACAGTGGTTGAGAGTCCGCCTGCTGATGCAGGGGACACGGGTTCGTGCCCCGGTCCGGGAAGATCCCACATGCCGCGGAGCGGCTGGGCCCGTGAGCCATGGCCGCTGAGCCTGCGCGTCCGGAGCCTGTGCTCCGCAACGGGAGAGGCCACAACAGTGAGAGGCCCGCGTGCCGCAAAAATAAATAAATAAATAAATAAATAAAATGTTGCTTAATGAGCTCATGAATTTAATCAAAATTTCCCAAACAAGGACTTCCCTGGTGGTCCAGTGGCTAAGACTCCGTGCTCCCAATGCAGGGGGCCCAGGTTCGATCCCTGGTCGGGAAGCTAAGATCCCACATGCATGCCGCAACTAAGAGTTCGCATGCTGCAATTAAGATCCCGCATGCCGCAAACAACTAAGACCCGGCGCAGCCAAATAAATAAATATTTTTTAAAATTCCCAGACAATTCAACACTGGCCACACATGTTTCCTTAATCAACCCCACCCCCCAAGCATGTAATTAAACTCACAAGTCCAATACATTAATCTGTTCCAATCAAAAGGTGTCTCCAGACATCCTCAGCTGTCCCCTTGGAGGGCAAAATAGCTGGTCGACACTGACTGCAAGTGAAGTTTCAGTGGTTTCCATGAGGAAACTGTATTATTTTGTTTGTGATCCACGGTGCGCTCCATATAAGAATCAAGCAGTTGTTATAAATTCTAGATTTGCGGTTAATGTTCTACCAACTCCAAATATTTCTTTCAGAACCAGGGGGTATAGCCTCTGGCGAATGGAGCCCCATGACCTACACAGGGTTCTATACTAGCAGATACCGGCTTTGTATTTCAGTGAAAACAGGTAGCTAGAAAAAGGCACCTTAGAAGATGAACAGGAGTCTCCGTGGAGCTTATACACACAAAGTAGACCAATCAGCGGAGCAAAGCAAGCAGCAAAGTACAGCCGATTTAGACGAAGCTATAAACATGCATGTGAAGACGTGCCCAAAGCATGCGGCAAACGAAGAAACTAGAAGGAGGTCCAAGGTCCGGATGGAGCGACTGGATCTGTCCAGAACCTTAGGGTCACCCTGGATTCACCCTTCACTCCCCACCTTCCTTTCCTTCCCTCCCTCCCTTCCTTCCTCCCTTCCCACCTCCCCCTCTCTTCCTTCCCCCTCCCCCCTCCCCACCACATCTGGTCCACCAGCAAATCCTATCAGCTCAGCCTTCAGAATCAGTCCCAAACCAACCGCTTTCGAACCTGGGCTCCCTCGCCTGAGCCAGAGGGACCCCAGTCAAGGTGGGGCCCATCACCCTCATGTGCTGTGTGGTTGCTGGCTGGATCCCAACGCAAACAAGATGCTTGTGAGGCAATCAAGGACTTGAACGCTGCCTGGATCTCAGGTGACACAAAGAGAGGATGGTAGCTTTTGAAAGTGTGATAACAACGGCTCTGGGACTCAGTTACAGAAGAGAATCCCTGTCGCTAAGGCGTTCTCAACCTGGAATAATAGTGTGCTGTCTGGGGTTGGCTTTAAAACCAGCCGGCGGGGGGTGTGGTCACGTGGAGATGAACAAGGTCAACTTCACGTTGACAATTATTGTAGCCAAGTAACGGGTACATTGTGGTTCACAACACCACTAGCTCTATTTGTGCGTGATTGAAAATTCATAGAACTCTACACCAAAAATAAATAAATTCTATGATATGCGAAAAAACTGTACTATGCTTAGGATGGATAATTTAAAAATATTTTGTGGCTAATTTCATTGGGCTTCCAGGTGTTGCTAGAGATAAAATATAAGGAGAAAATAATATGAGCAGTAGCTTCCCATTTTCAATATAGACTTAGGTCTTGTCCATAATATATCAATTACGTGTTGATTGTTAAAAAGTCTTCATCACTTTTCCAAATGTGTTACGTGGTGATAGCATACAGAGAAGAATTTCCTCCAGTCAATTAATGTTTTATAAAGTTTCCTTTGGCAAACTAGAAAAGAAAAGATGTACTATACACCAAAATCCTATATCCCTACCCCAATGTGAAATTTTTGATAAAATATAAAAAATTTTTTTAATGTAATAAAAGATCTACCCCATGCCAAGCACCATGACAAGCTGTTTGGGGCTACCGTAAACGACTTTCAGAAAGTATCTGCTTCCACAAAAAAAATTAAAATCGGGAATAGAACTCCCACTTGAGGGCAAACTGAAGTAAATTGGGACTTCCCTGGCGGTCCAGTGGTTAAGACTCTGCACTTCCAATGCAGGGGGCGCTGGTTTGGTCCCTGGTCGGGGAACAAAGATCCCGCGTGCTGCAGCGCAGCCAAAGAGAAAAAAAAATTAAAGTAAATTGGAAACACCAAAGTATTATTCACCTAACAGAATTTTAAACTACATACAAAGAATGGCCACTGCAGCACTGTTTGGACAGCAGAAGACTGGAAGAAATGGAAATATCCAGCGATGAAGGACTGGTAGTATGCATTATGGAATCTCCACGTGGTGGAATGTTCTAGAGCTGTGTAAGAAAACACCGGGAACCAGGAACGCACAGCCGTGTTCACAGCAGCACAGTTCCCAGTAGCCAAAAGGTAGAAACAGCCGAAACACTCCCTCAACGTGTGAATGGCTAAACAAAATGTGGTCCATTCATACAATGGAACATTATTTGACTCCCGAAAGGAGTGAAGCCCCGACACTTGCCACAACGCAGATGGACCTTGAGAACACGATGCTCAGTGAGAGAAGCCAGACACAGAAGGACCCACAGTGTGTGATTCCATTTATCTAAATGTAATTAGAGACAGAGAGTGGGTTTGTGGTTGCCGGGGGTCTGGGGAGTGACTGTTTAATGAGCACAGAATTTCCTTTTGGGGTGATGGAAATGTTTTGGAACTAAATAGAAAAGATGATTGCACAAGATTGTGAATGTACTAAATGCCACTGAGCGGTTTACTTTAAAATGTTTAATTTTACGTTACATGAATCTCACCTCAATTAAAAAACACCAGAGGGCTTCCCTGGTGGCGCAGTGGTTGGGAGTCCGCTTGCCGATGCAGGGGACACGGGTTCGTGCCCTGGTCTGGGAAGATCCCACGTGCCGTGGAGCGGCTGGGCCTGTGAGCTATGGCCGCTGAGCCTGCGCGTCTGGAGCCTGTGCTCCGCAACGGGAGAGGCCACAGCAGTGAGAGGCCCACGTACCGCAAAAAAACAAAAAAACCCCACCAGAAATGTTGATTCATGGTTCCCGAAATGGAACGTTCTCCAAGACATAAAATTAAGTTTAAAAAGCAAGATGCAGGACAACAGATAAAGAAGGTGACTGGGCAGGAAGACAGGTACATGTGTGTGACTCAAGAAGAAAGTTCTGCGTCTCTGGTCTAAGAGGTCATTATCTCCTTGGTGGACACAGTGCAGAATGCCAGCAATCTGACCCCAAATTTGACCGCTGACGCCCTGAGAATGGGACAATGAGAGAGAGGTCTCAGATCACAAAGTTCCCAGGGGCCTGTGGCCATCAGCAGGCCTGTGCTGGTCTCTTCCAGCTTCACCAAGAACCCATCCTGCACACCCAGCAAGGGGGAAGGGAGGGGCTCCATCCCAGGGGTCAGCCACTCTCCTCCCCTGGTGCTTCCTGAGCACCTGCTGTGTGCTGGACAGCGCTCTAGCCACCGGGCAACCAGATGGACAGAAATCCCTCCTGGAACTGACATTCTAATTGGGAGAAACAGCCAGGAAACAAACAAAGATCAATTCAGACGGTAACAGGATGAGCCTCGAAAACATCAGGCTGAGAGAAAGAAGCCAGATACCAAAAGACACAGAGTGTGTGAGTCCGTTTGTGGGAAGTGTCCAGAACAGGCAAATCCACAGAGACAGAGCATGGATTCATAGTTGCCTGGGGCTGGGGGAGGTGGGTGGGGAGTGGCTGCTTAATGAGAGTATGGTTTCCTTTTGGGGTGTTGAAAGTATTTTGGAACTAGATAGTGGTGGTGTTTGTGCATCATTGTGGATGTACTGAATGCCACTGAATTGTGCACTTTAAAATGGTGAATTTTGTGTTAGATGTGTCTGCCATTAATTTTTAAAAATTCAGATTAATGATGACCAGAATGGAGACAATAGAACAGGGCATTGTGATAGTGCTGGGGTGGTCAGGGAGGGCCTCTTGGAGGAGGTGACGTCTGAGCT
This sequence comes from Mesoplodon densirostris, assembly GCF_025265405.1. NCBI lineage: Eukaryota > Metazoa > Chordata > Mammalia > Artiodactyla > Ziphiidae > Mesoplodon > Mesoplodon densirostris. The sequence goes on from NC_082663.1 coordinate 148,505,801, forward strand.
GAGACCTGAAGGACGCGGAGTTCTACTGCAGAGAGTGTTCCAGGCGGGGGAACCGTGAGGGCGAAGGCTGTGAGGTGGGAAGCAGCTTAGCGTGTTCCCGGTGCAGAGGTAATATGCAGTGTGGCCGGCCTCCAGGCAGCAAGGGGCATATGGAGATAAATACAGAGATGGCCCCCCTCATTCCACATGCCCTCAGCTCCAGCTACTGGAACCTTCTCACCACCCCCTCCCCTCCAACACACACACACTCCAAGCTTCTTCGCACCTCAGGGCCTTTGCACATGCTGTTCATTCTGCTCCAAACACTGTCCTCACTAATCTTCACCTATGGCTTCCTCTGTTTATGAGTCCGTTCTTCAGGGAAACATCCTGTATTATCCGAGGCTGGGCCGGACCCTACACCCTCTCATTCCACCCTCTTTCCCTACATTGCACCATCTAGCTTTGTAATTGTGTGTGTATGGGTGTGCGTATGCGACTATCTTGTTGATCATTATATCCCTAACACCTAGTACAGCACCTGGGGTTCGATCAATATTAGCTGAATGAGTATATATGTAACTATATTGATTCGATAGACCTATGGTTCTCAATCAGTGGTGATTCTGTGCTTCCCCCACCCCTGCCCCGCAGAGCATACTTGGCGGTGTCTGGAGAGTTTCGGGTGTCACAAGTTGGGGGTGCTACTGGCATCTATCGGGTAGAGGCTGGGGCTGCTGCTAAACATCCCACAATGTCCAGGATAGCACCCCACAACCAAGAATTATTCGACCCCAAATGTCAAAAGCACCGACACTGAGAAACCCTGGACTAGACAAGGCAGTTATAACATGAAAAAAGCAAGCACAGTCAGAGTCTTTTCTATACATGGAAGTAGTAGAGGGAGCCCTACAAAGAGAGACATTTCCCTGTGTTCTTGGGCTGAGAGGCTCCCCGTAAAACCAGGGACAGTTAAACTCTGGTTAATACAAACCAACAACAGCAATAAAAACAGGTAACGTGGGTCTTTCTGCAAGCACGATTCTGAGAGTTTTATATGTACTGACTCATTTCATCTTCACAACCCTTCGAGGCAGCTACTGTTATTGTTCCCCGTTTTACAAATGAGGAAACTAGAGCCTGGCAAACTGAGCTTGCCTGTGGTCACAGTGTAATACTTTCTCTTTGATCCTGAAACCAGCTCATCGTTCATGAGCAGCTAATAAGTGGAGGCAGTATGATTCTTCCACAAAGCTAAGGTCAAATCGAGCTATAGATGAAAAGAATCTTGGCCAGATGGAGAATGTCTGTTTATCAAGACATCAGAAAGCAGTAAGTCAAGTCACTGACCAAGATGAAGCATTTGCTATGTATATATCCCAAGAAAGAATTCATATACAGAATATGAAAAGACTTCCTCTTTAGTTTTAACAAGACAGCCCCATAGGAAATGGGTGCAAACTATGAACAATCAGTTCACAGAGCAGGAAACACAAACAGGCTATAAACCCAGGACAAGATGCTAAGGTTCCTTGGTAATCAGGGGAATGCACATTAAAACCACAATGAGATATTATTTCACCCCCAGTAGATGTACAAAAATGCATCAAATGCTAGAGAGAAAGAAGAATGGGAGCCCTCCTCCACTGCCAGGGGAACTAAAGATGACATGTCCCATTGGGAAAGCATCGTGGTGTTAATGGTTAAAAGTGAACACATGCATATCCCTGACTTGGCATCTTCACTCCCAGTTACATATATACCCAAGAGAAACTCTTGCACATCAGCCCCAGGAGACATGGACAAGAATGATCACAGTGGCCGTGTTCATAAGAACCCCAAACTGGAAACAGCCCAAATATTCATCCACAGGAGAATGGATGCATCCGTTATTGAATGCTTTGCAGTGATGAAAATGTAGGAACAGACACAAAAACTTGGGTGCATCTCCCAGCCTTGATGCTGATAAAGAAGCAGGTGGCAGTATGATTTTATTTATATAAAGTTCACAGACAGGCAACATTAATTAGTCCTCGTTTAGGTGGTAAAACGAGAAGGAAAAGTTCTACAGCCAGTTCAGGACAGTGTTACCTCATTCGGGCAAGGGAGGAAAATGAGAAAAAAGCAGGACACAGAGGCCTTCTAAGTTTCTAATAATATTCTATCTTCTAATAATATTCTGTCTCATAAGGTGAAGTAGGTACACAGACATTTATTGCTATTCATTAAATTGTACGTTAAAATGTTTTGTGCATCATTTTATATGCAAGATGTGTTTCACAATTTTAAAAAGCCATGTAGGGTTTATTATAGCAATGCAAAAGTTATTCAACATTCAAATTCTCACTGAATTTAAGGGACAAGTGTGAGAAACTATATAATCTCCTCAAGAGAGAATTTCATGAAATATCCATTTTTAAATGACAATCCCTTAGCTGATAAGAAATGGAAGACTCTCCATTTCTTGATAAAGGCTACCTACCAGAACTATAAATATTATACTTAACAATGGCAGCAGAAGTATTGGAAGAGTTTCCATGAAGTCAGAAATAAGACAAAGACATCAGCTGTCACTGCTACTAGTCAGCATTGTTCTGGAGGCACTTAGCCAATGCAGTAAGATAAGAAAAGGAAGTGAGAGGAATAAAGATTGGAAACAGACAACATTGCCATTTTGCAAACAATGTGATTGACTACCTAGACTATTCAGTCAACTGAAAAGCTATTAGAAATAAAAATAGTTCTGTAAGGCGATTAGATAGAAGATCAATATTCAAAAACCAATAGCTTTCTTGTACACCAGCAGCAACCAGTTAAAAGATGCAGTAGAGGGGCTTCCCTGGTGGCGCAGTGGTTGAGAGTCTGCCTGCCGATGCAGGGAACACGGGTTCGTGCCCTGGTCCGGGAAGATCCCACATGCCGCAGAGCAGCTGGGCCCGTGAGCCATGGCCGCTGAGCCTGAGCGTCCGGAGCCTGTGCTCCACAACAGGAGAGGCCACAACAGTGAGAGGCCCGCGTACTGCAAAAAAAAAAAAAAAAAAAAGGTGCAGTAGAAAAAGATACTGAGAGTATCCCAAGGCCAAAATGTGTGTCTGTGGTGAATCCGGCTCCTACCGAAATATGCCTAGATGCTACATTGACGTATTGATACATGAAAAGTCAAGTATGATTGTCAGACACTGAATCCCAGAGGACCCTCGTGTGCCCCTCTCCCATACCACTGGCACCTGCCACTCTTCACCAGGTGTGGTTCTGGCCATCACAGCAAGGCATTGGTTGCTGAGACACCTGGGCACTCAGGGTGTTTTCTTCTTCCACAGAGATGATAAACAAGTTGCTCCTCCTGGGAACCTGAACATGTGCTGCCCCTTCTCAACCCTCGTCACCGACCGGGTCCAGCCAGGATAGTGGTGGTGACAAGAGGCAGGAAGGCGGGGATTTTCCCCTCCCTGACAGCCCCACTACCCCATCCAGCCTTCTGGAACCTTCCTCCCAGCCACCTCTTGTGACGTCACTGGCTGTCCCTGCCTCCCCACCCTGCCCCCACTCCTGCTCCCGGGGCACTTCCTGCTTCTCTTTTCACGGATCCATTCGTTCATGCACTGCACTCCTGCACCTGATTGTGACATTTTTATGGAGCCACAGCACTTACGCTGGGCATCTTGCTAGATGCTGGGACCGTGAAGATGCGCAGAACCAGATGAGGTCTGCTCACGGAGCCAGCGGGGAAACCTAGAGTCATGCAAACAGGGCGACCCAATGTACGTTGGTCAAGAGGGTGTTGGTGTTGGGGGGAGGGCTCACCTAGGCAGGGAGGTCGTGCGAGGTTCCTCAAGCTGAGGTCTAAAAGCTGGGTGGGTCTTAGCCCCGACCTCACCACTTTCTATCACGCTGCCCTGCTTTATGCGTCCTTAGTCTGCTTTGCTCATTGCTGCATTCCAGTGCCTGAAACAGTGCCTGGCAGGGATCACAGCAGGTGCTCAATAAATAAAGATTTATTACCCACATATTCTGCTCTGCCAAGAGAGAAGAACAAGGAGCGTTCCGTTGTCTCTGGACCCTTCTGGGTGGTTCCCATCCACGACTGACCAATGTCACTCGCAGAGCAGCGAGACTGCTGTGGCTGGAGGGTGAGCATCCACCGTGAGCCGTTCTGCCTCTTCTTGTCTAGACCCTCACCTAAAGGTTGGTTCCCAGGTCCCCCTCGTTGTGACATGTGGCCATGTGGCTAAATCCTGACCTGTGGGTTGTGGACCTAGGTGATGGGGGTCACTTTGGGGTTATGCTCTTAATGGAAAGGAGATGGCACCCCATTTCCCTAGTGGGAGGCTGGGCTCTGAAGCAGACGCCTTGGACAAGAGGGGAGCTGGACAGTGAGGGAGGCAGAGCCACAAGAGGGAAGGAGCCTGGGTCCCTAATGACTGTGGAGCCACCTGGCCAGTCCTGGACAAATACAGAGTTCCATGCACACTCACACACACACACACACACTCAAACACACCTTCATATGGACATGCAGTCACATGCACACACATGCATGCACACCTGCTCCCACAGTCATACCCACCCACATCCTAAGACACACTGTCCTACAGACACAAAATTGCATACAGCCACACACTGAGTCACACACACCCTTTTGTAGACACAATTACATATACACACTGTCACACATATGCACTCATACACATACAAACTTCTGTGCAGACACAATTATATATACATGTGCTCACACACATGTGCATGACAACCTCGCATTCACGTGCATCCTCATTAGATACACGATTGCATACATATATGCTCACACACGTGCACTCACACGTCTTCACACAGATACATACTCTCGCACACATGCACACACAAGTTTCTCACCACAGAAAAGTCCACTTGGGAAAGACCTGTGCAGGGAGATCTCAGCTGAGGCTTGGTGAGGACGGGGTAGATGCTGCAGTGCTTGCCCAGATCTCATTCAGGGATAAAGGGCGTGCTGCCAGCTTCCGGAAATGCTAAGCAGACCTCTGCTGCTGGCCCTTTGGGATCAGCCTCCACCGAATAGCACCCCAGCGTGTAGGGTTACACTCCCTTCTCAGGGCAGCCCACATCCACGTCATGGCATACAGTCCCTGCCTGTCACCCCAACTCAGAGCAACTCTGAGAGGCCGTCCCAGCCGCAGAGCCTCCCTGGGGGCAGGTGACCTTCTGTCTCCCTCGGAAGCCCAGTCCTGCTTCCTCCCCTCCCACCAGCGTCCATCCTGAGTGCTCCCTCAATAAACCGTTTTGCAAGCTCAGTTTTCCTCTGCTTCACAATGAGCCCAACATAGAGCAAAAGCAGTCATCGTCTCCCACTCGAATCCCTTCGTTGACCTTGTCTTAACGTTTCTCTTACCTGCCCCAGCTAAGGTAGCAGCAGGGACCCTCCTTTCCCCACAAGCCTTGGCCATCAGCAGTGACCATGCTCTCTGAGTGGTGGAGGAGCCCCTCCTCCAAGCAGAGGGACAGAGTTTATTCCAGGCCACCGCGCACATTTTAATCGAGAAAAGTCTGACAGTAGAAAACAGGATTGCATGGAAGCAGCAGCTACAGAAAGAAAAGCCCTGATTTGGCGAAATCCGTCTACCCCAACCCCGCCGACCCCGGAAGACTCCCCCTCCCCCAAAGCCAAGGGCAAAACGAACTGAAGCTGAGGGCAACTCTGTGAAAGGACCCAGGTGCCTGCATTGGACATCGGGGAAGGGGTGACTCACCTGGGTGTCCTCCGCCCCCCTCGCTGGGCAAGGGGGAGTCGGACCCTAAGCACTTTGGGCTGCTTTCAGGATCTGCTCCACATCCGTCTCTCAGGATGAGAACAGGGGGAAGCTCTCAGCCAACCTCCAACTTTCCCCAATTAACCCACTCACCCACTAACTCAGGTTCTGTCCCCCTTACAAAGCATGCAGATGGCCCTGGTTCATATAGAACCCTCGTGGGGTTACTCTGAAATGCACGTGCATCTGTGCCACATGGGATGAGCTGTGTTCTTAGTGAGGGTGAGGTGTTTATTCCCAAACCTGTTTACGCCAGTTGTACTTGTTACCCTAACAGCATGATTTAATTAAATATTATATCCACCAATGCAATACAAGGGCAAAAAATCATTGTTTCTAAGCCCAAAGTACAGGTGATTAAAAAAAGATTGATGAGGGACTTCCCTGGCGGTGCAGTGGTTAGGACTTCCCCTTCCAGTGCGGGAGGTGCGGGTTCGATCCCTGGTTGGGGAGCTAAGATCCCACATGCCTCGTAGCCAAAAAACCAAAACATAAAACAGAAGTGATATTGTAACAAATTCAATAAAGACTTTAAAAAACATGGCCCACATTTTTTAAAAAAGTGTGATTTTAAAAATCACAATAGTGATTCACAATTTAAAAAGATTGATGAATTAAGCAAGATGGTATATTGCGTCTGGGAAAAAAACTGGAAATCTACCCTGTCCAATATGGTAGTGACTACCTGTGTGTATATCTAGATTTAAATTTTTATTAAAGTTAAAGTGAGAACTGTACACTTTAAACATGGTTAAGAGGATAGACTGTTGTTTTACTACAGTTAAAAATAAATTAGCTTAAATTTAAACTTCAGTTCCTCAGTCACACAAGCAATAGTTCAAAGGCTCAATAGCCACATGTGGTTGGTGGCCGCCATATTGGACAACCCAGATGCAGGACATCTCCAACATGTTCTAGACTGGACTGGCAGACCAGTTCTATATCCAGGGTGTTCTTCAAGTATCTTTATGCTCTTACTACACTCTTGTGATTACAAGCTCTTAATGATAGTCAGGAACATTAAAGATAGGATAGTAATTTGACTATTGAAAAGTTTATAAAGCTTATTCACATATTCAGTGGGTTGGTTGGTCATGTGAGAAATTTCAACACCTTTTCTTATACTATCTTATTTATTAAAACAAATTTGCTTTTCTTGGTGATAATCTATATCATCAGAAACCAGTTGTAGAGCTCTCAACATTGGCTTCCTCACCACTGTTTCCAAGCTTTTGCTGAACATCCAAGAATTCTTTTCTTGGCACCCCTTTGTCCTTGTGGCCCCATCCCTAGTATCCCATGATCGCCATGACCTTCAAGATCAAGCGAACAAGAACTTTTTGGATCTCTGCTTGGGGTTTCAGGCTAGGAAGTGTCTAAAGAAGAGACTCCCCCCATCTTGAAGAAATTGAAATCAGAAAACGTAGAGGTTGATTTATGCAAGAGATACCTGAGGATCTCCAATGGGCAGATCCATCTTCAAAGAGAAGGACTTAGGAGCCATACATCAAAAGGGTACAGAAGATCTCTAGGACAAAGGGAAACAAAAAACCAAATGAATCCCTGCCTTAAATGACTTTTTCCAATGACCAGTCAAATACTGGAATGCTCACACATCCAAAAGTTTCTCTGGGCACCAACCCTCCTCCAACCCAGGTCCTGTGTCCTGTGTTGTTTGTGTTCTGCTTCATCTAAGCATCACTCACTGCCTGGGGAGCTGGGGGGAGGATGAATAGAGCAGAAGCAGAGAGGAGAGACTGTGGCTTGAAGTAAAGGGCTGAGGATTTGAGGTTCAAGAACTGATACCCACCCTCCTATATTTCTGGTGGGAATAAAAATTGGTGCAGCCAGTGTGGAAGACAGTCTGGCGGGTCCTCAGAAGGTTAAACATAGAGTTATTATTTGACTCAGCAGTCCCACTCCTGTGTGTATTCCCAAGAGAAATGAAAACATACGTCCACACAAAAACTTGTACACGAACGTTCACAGCAGCATGATTCATGATAGCCCCCAAACCAAATATCTGTCAGTGGGTGAATGGATAAACAGAACATGATGTATCCATCCAAGGGAATATTATGCAGCCATTTAGAAGGAATGAAGCTCCTGGGGACTTCCCTGGAGGTCCAGTGGTTAAGACTTCGCCTTCCAATGCAGGGGGTACGGGTTCGATACCTGGTCGTGGAGCTAAGATCCCACATGCCTCACAGCCAAAAAACCAAAACATAAAACAGAAGCAATATTTTAACAGATTCAATAAAGACTTTAAAAATGGTCCACGTCAAAAAAAAATCTTAAAAAAAAAAGGAATGAGGCTCTGATACTGCAACACAGATAAGACTCAAGAACATTTTTGCTGGGTGAAAAAGCCACACGAGTCATATACTCTATGATTCCACTTATATGGGGAATCTAGAATAGACAAATTCATAGAGCCAGAAAGTAGAATAGATGTTGCCAAGGGCTGGGGGGAGGGAAGAGGGGGAAGTGACTGCTGATGGGTGGGGACCCTCTTTTTTTTTTTTCTTGTTTTTGCGGTACGCGGGCCTCTCACTGCTGTGGCCTCTCCCATTGCGGAGCTCAGGCTCAGCGGCCATGGCTCACGGGCCCAGCCGCTCCACGGCATGCGGGATCCTCCCAGACCGGGGCACGAACCCGCATCCCCTGAATCGGCAGGCGGACTCTCAACCACTGCGCCACCAGGGAAGCCCGACCCTCCTTTTAAGGTGATGAACATGTCTCGGAACCAAATAGAGGTGATGGCTGTACAACACGGTGAATGTACTGAATGTCACCAAGTTGTCCACGTTCAAATGTGGAGTTTTAAAATTTTAAAAAAGTAATAAATAAATAGATTATCCTGACTGTGCAGCATTATTTAACACTCAGGATGTACTCCATTAGAGCAACTCAAGGTCAGAGAGGCAGAGCCATTTGGCTGAGGTCACACAGCAAGCAAGTGAGGGAGGCACAGAAATCCTGCTTAGTTCTGTAACTTTGCTCCACCCCAGCTCTTCACAGAGCATCCCAACCCTAAGAGGGCCTCTGAGCTGTGGTCCCCAGAACCAAACGGTTCTTAATACAGACTGGCAGCTGCACCACAGCAGGACTGTCTCCTATTTCACTGGTGGGAAAACAGAAAAGTAACTTGCCCAGAGGTACACAGCTGGTCAGAGGCAGGGTGCCTGAGAATGCCAGTTCTAGACCCACATCATCTCTCTGATCTTTGGTCTGTCCTGGTTGACACTGAAATTCTCTCTGCTGTGTGTCCCAGCTCTCCTTTTTTCTGCATCCTTCGGATCATTAACTAGAATCTGACCCTGTACTTGCATGTCTCACCTCTCTCTGATTCTAGCTCTGTTGCATCCTGTCTTTATTTAAAATGTTGACATTTTGTTCATCATGGTTTTTTTTGGCATCATCTTGGGTTTTTTAAATATTGCATTGAAATGTTATTCATCTTGGTGATTGAGTTTTCTGCTTTTAAAGGACAGGCAGGAGAGGAAAAATTGTTGATGTTTCCCCTTTCCCTCTCTTCTTGCTCAGAATGGGGATGTGATGCCTGGAGCCTTGGCAGCTATTTTGTAATCATGAGTCAACAGGCAAGGGGCACAAGAAGCCGGCAGCTTAGGACATTAAGAACCTGAGCTCTTGGGCCTCCCTGGTGGCGCAGTGGTTGAGAGTCCGCCTGCCGATGCAGGGGATACGGGTTCGTGCCCCGGTCTGGGAGGGTCCCATATGCCGCGGAGCGGCTGGGCCCGTGAGCCATGGCCGCTGGGCCTGCGCATCCGGAGCCTGTGCTCCGCAACGGGAGAGGCCACAACAGTGAGAGGCCCGCATACCGCAAAAAAAAAAAAAAAAAAAGAACCTGAGCTCTTGACAACATTGAGTGGTTGAATCAAAGTCAGCAACCATTTACATGCAGATTTCGTGTGTAGTGAAAAAAATAAATTCATTTTGTAAACTGCTTTGGTTAGATTTTCTTTTAGATGCAGTCAAATGCTAACTGCTACAATCTTAAAATGACATTTCTGGGCTGACTTTAGAGGTTAACAGTTTATGATGGGATATATCATCTATCTAAGTAATTAACCCCAAATTTCTCAAGATAAAAATCTTAAACCCACTGCTGATGCTCGTATATTGTTGGTAGGAGTGCATTAGTACAGCTTTGGTGAGAACAATTTGGCTGTATTTGTCAAAATTTTAGAACATATATCCTTTTTTTCCTTCCCCTGTATTATGTCAACTCAGTATTTTATAGGACTAATCCATTACCTTTTTATATTTAGACTAATTTCTAAAAATGTTGTGAAAGTAATACATGTCCATGGTTTTTAAAATTCAAAAGAAACCAATAATCTGATTAAAAATGGGCAGAGGACCTGAAAAGACATGTTTCCAAAGAAGATATCCAAATGGCCAACAGGCATATGAAAAGGTGCTCAACATCGCTAATCTGCAGAGAAATGCAAATCCAAACCATAATGAGATGTCACCCACTAGACATCAGTCAGTTCGAATGGCTTCAACAAAAAGACAAGAGATAATAAGTGTTGGTGAGGATGTGGAGAAAAGGGAACACTTGTACACTGCTGGTGGGGACATAAATTGGTGCAGCCACTGCGGAGAACAGTATGGAGGTTCCTCAAAAAATTAAAAATACAGCTACCATATGATTGGGCAATCTCACTTCTGGTTATATATCTGAAGGAAATGAAATCACTGTCTTGAAGAGGTACCTGTACTCCCATGTTCACTGCAGCACTATTCACAATAGCCAAGATCTGGAAACAACCTAAGTGTCCATCGACAGATGAATGGATAAAGACAATGTGGTGTGTGTGTGTGTGTGTATAATGGAATACTACTCAGTCATAAAAAAGAAGGAAATTCTGGCATTCGAGACTATATGGATGGCTCTTAAGGACACTATGCTTAGTGAAATAAATCAGAGAAAGAGAAACACTGTATGATCTCACTTATATGTAGAATCAAAACAAAACACGGGGGACTTCCCTGGTGGTGCAGTGGTTAAGAATCCGCCTGCCAGTGCAAGGGACACAGGTTGGAGCCCTGGTCCGGGAAGATCCCATGTGCTGCAGAGCAGCTAAGCCTGTGCACCACAACTACTGAGCCTGCGCTCTAGAGCCCGCGAGCCACAACTACTAAAGCCCGCATTCCTAGAGCCCGTGCTCTGCAACAAGAGAAGCCACCACAATGAGAAGCCCGCGCACTGCAACGAAGAGTAGCCCCCACTCACCAGAACTAGAGAAAGCCCACGTGCAGCAACGAAGACCCAACGCAGCCAAAAATAAAATAATAAATTTATAAAAAACAAAAAATGGGAGGGCGAAGCTGGGGCGAAGTGGGTGTAGTATTGACGTATATACATTACCGAGTGTAAAATAGTTGGCTGGTGGGAAGCAGCAGCATAGCACAGGGAGATCGGCTTGGTGCTTTGCAATGACCAAGGGGTGGGATAGGGAGGGTGGGATAGGGAGGGTGGGAGGGAGGCTCAACAGAGAAGGGATATGGGGACATGTGTGTGCATATGGCTGATTCTCTTTGTTGTGCAACAGAAACTAACACGGTATTGTGAAGCAATTATACTCCAAAAAAGATGTATTTTAAGAAAATTACTTTGATTAGAACTTTTCCCCCCTTCAGTGTAGTTATGGCATGCATTTGAAATACAGTTGTGTTTGTTTAAAAAAAACACAAACAACTAGCACACCATTGTAAAGCAGTTATACTCCAATAAAGTTATTAAAAAACAAACAAACAAAAACAAAACACGGAACTCACAGATACAGAGAACAGATTGGTAGTTGTCAGAGGTGGGGGTGGGGAATGGAGAAATGGGTGAAGGTGGTCCTATGAAATCACCAAGTCCTGGGGATGTAAGTCAGTCACAGTGTGGTAACTTCAGTTAATAACACTCTATTACAGGTATGAAAGCTGCTAAGAGAGTAGATCTTTTTTTTCAATATATTTTTTATTGAAGTATAGTTGATTTACAATGTGTTAATTTCTTCTGTACAGCAAAGGGATTCAGTTGTGTGTGTGTATATATATATATATATATATATATATATATATATATATATATATATACATACATTCTTTTTTTAAAATATTCTTTTCCATTATGGTTTATCACAGGATATTGAATATAGTTCTCTGTGCTGTACAGTAGGACCTTGTTGTTTATCCGGTCTATGTATAAAAGCTTCCATCTGCTAATCCCAACCTCCCACTCCATCCCTCCCCCAACCCCCTCCCCCTTGGCAACCACCAATCTGTTCTCTATGTCTGTGATTCTGTTTCTGTTTCGTAGATAGGTTCATTTGTGTCATATTTTAGAGTCCACATATAAGTGATATCATATGGTATTTGTCTTTCTCCTTCTGATTTACTTCACTTAGTATGATAATCTCTAGGTCCATCCATGTTGCTGCAAAATGGCATTATTTCATTCTTCTTTATGGCTGAGTAATATTCCATTGTATACACGTTCCATTGTATACATGTACATCTTCTTTATCCATTCATCTGTTGATGGACATTTAGGTTGCTTCCACATCTTGGCTATTGTTAATAGTGCTGCTGTGAACATTGGGGTACATGTATCTTTTTGAATTATAGTTTTGTCTGGATATATGCCCAAGAGTGGGATTGCTGGATCATATGGTAGCTCTACTTTTAGTTTTCTGAGGAACCTCCATACTGTTCTCCATAGTGGCTGTACCAACTTACATTCCCACCAACAGTGTAGGAGCATTCCCTTTTCTCCACACCCTCTCCAGCATTTGTTATTTTTAGACTTTTTAATGATGGCCATTCTGACCAGTGTGAGGTGGTGGTACCTCATTGTAGTTTTGACTTGCATTTCTCTAATAATTAGCGACGTCGAACATCTTTTCATGTGCCTATTGGCCATCTCTGTTTCTTGAGAGTAGATCTTAGAAGTTCTCATCACAAGAAAAAATTGTAATTCTGTATGGTGATGGATGTTAACTAGACTTATTGTGGTGAACGTTTTGCAATATATGCAAATATGTAATCATTATGCTGTAAACCTGAAACTAACATGTCAGCTATACCTCAATACAAATAAAATTTGAAAAAACAGCAAACAAACCTGCCCCCACAAATTTAGGCAGAGGGCTGGATTGGATACACGGAGTGGTAGTTCGGAGATTCCTACTGTAAACTCCCCAGGGTGATTCTCATTTTTATTTTTCCAGAGGAAAACTATAACTTTTCTCACAGCTCCCCCTGGTGGGAGCGTCCATCTCACACACCGGGCCCAGAGGGAACACAGCACAGCATCTGGGGTGTCTACAGCAGGCAGCAGAGATGGAATTCCCTGGTTTTTGAGTTGTACTTTTTAACTAAGGTAATTCATACCCATTGTTTTGTTGTTGTTGTTTGAGTATCAGAAAGAAACAAAGCAAAAATGCCCTGTTCCACCTCTGCCTCCTAAAATTCCACAAGTATCCCTCCCCCAGGAGCCAGCCATTATGGATACTTTGACTGTTTCCTTTGGTAGTAACCTCAGTTTCTGTTATTGTTGTTGTTGTTGTTTTGGCCACGTTGCGTGGCTTGTGGGATCTTAGTTCCCCAACCAGGGACTGAACCCGGGCCCTCAGCAGTGAAAGCACAGAGTCCTAACCACTGGACCACCAGGGAAGTCCCTAACCTCAGTTTTTTTTTTAATTAATTTTTTATTTTATATTGGAGTATAGTTGATTTACAATGCTGTGTTAGTTTCAGGTGTACAGCAAAGTGATTCAGTTATACATATACATATATCCATTCTTTTTCAGATTCTTTTCCCGTATAGGTTATGACAGAATTTTGAGTACTGTTCCTTGTGCTACTCAGGAGGTCCTTGTTGATTATCTATTTTATATATAGTAGTGTGTATATGTTAATCCCAAACTCCTAATTTATCCCTCCCCCCACTTTTCCCCTTTGGTAACCGTAAGTTTGTTTTCTATGTCCCTGAGTCTGTTTCTCTTTTTGTAAATAAGTTCATTTGTATCACTTTTTTTAGATTCCACATATAATTGATATTATATGTTATTTGTCTTTCTCTGACTTACTTCACTTAGCATGATAATTTCTAGGTCCATCCATGTTGCTGCAAATGGCATTATTTCATTCTTCTTTATGGCTGAGTAATATTCCATTGTGTATATGTACACATCTTCTTTATCCATTCATCTGTCAATGGACGTTTAAGTTGCTTCCATGTCTTGGCTATTGTAAATAGTGCTGCTATGAACATTGGGGTACATGCATCTTTTCTAACCTCAGTTTTAGACATTATCTTCTGACTTCCTGTTACAGCCTTGCTATCTGACGATTTTTGTCCATATCTTTGCATGACTTAATATTCTATTACCTATCCTCATAACAGCATAAAATAAATAAATGAATTGAACACTTCATAAAATGAAAATCTAAGAGAAAACCAGAATCCACCACAACTTTAAGAACTTCAGGAATTTTATTCCATCTGTGTTTTTAAACACAGAGAATGAAAAGTGGGTGTTCTGAGACAGTCATGGTCCAAAACAAACAAACAAACAAACACAGGGGCATCCACCCAAAAACGCAGAGGGAGGCCAGATCCGCCCATGTAAATATTGTCTTCCACAAACCCATTCGCGTAGTTTACGCTATTCCGTATTCTGTTTCCTATTTGTGATTTTCTGCAATTAATGATGAACATGGCAGAGTTGATATTAGTTGGGTGATACCCCCAAATAATATGGATAACCAGTGTCCTTCGTGAAGATGTGAAGGAGCTGCCGAGTTCCCTGTCCCCCACCCCCGTCAGACTGTCCTGCCAAAATGTTAGGCAGGTCCTTACAGAATTTCCTAAAAGTCACTTACGTTCACACGTGGAGTTCAGACTAGTCAGCCCACGTTACCGTTACAACTAGTACACTTGCAATCAAGCTAAGAATGTTAGATTCTTAACTTCATTTTTTAAAAAATATTTATTTATTTAGATTGCGCCGGGTCTTAGTTGCGGCAAGCGGGCTCCTTAGTTGCGGCTCCAGGGCTCCTTAGCTTCATTTTTGTAAAGTGGGCAGTAAGGGTTCTTGACGGCTTTTGTCATTGAAGTGTTTCTCTTCCTTTTTTTTTTTTTTTTAACTCCTTTCCTTCTCATTCCTCTCCCCTTTCATTTCCCTCCAATTCTTCGTCTTTTTCTCTTTTTTCCCCCTTTCCTCTCCTTCTTCCATTCGCTGGCAGTCAGTATGGAACTTAGGTACAGCCATTCTATTGCCCTGCTTCCTGGTTGCCTGGAAGTGGTTAACACAGTTGGCTGAAAACATGGGATTATTTTTTAATGTGTTTTGCGTGTATTCAGCCTGCCCCTTCCGAGGCTGGAGGTCACAGCAGTTTGCTACGGAAATGATTCGCTGTCGCGGAGAAATGTGATGACGGATGGCGAGAAAACCGCGAGAAAAATAAAGATCTTCTCACCACACAGGTGCTTTCCACACAAAATCCACTTTTCGGAAGCCCAGTCATTATGGAAATTGTGCTCTCATGCTTCCCTTGAAAGGATCAGATACTCGCATTCAGGTCTGCACCAAATCAGTGGCTCTCAAAACCACCTACCAATGCTTAAATGGCCTTTAAAGTTCTAACGGCACCAGTTAATTAACAGTCATTAGTTAAATAAAAACAGTCAATTAGGAAGAATTCCGTCTGGGAGGGGGAAAAAAATTTTAACAACCACAGAGGGTAAATGCTCTCCAGGAGATCTGGAAAGCTCCCAAGAGGATATATTTTCGTACCATTCTTAGACTCATCTAGTTTTTAGTGGTCTTGTGGTTTTACTGGCTAATTCTTTTCTTGTAAACATGTAGTTAACCTTTTTTTTTTTTTTTTGGTTCGATTTTTATTTTATATTTGAGCAGAAAATATCCTTTCATTTTATTATGCCTCTGGGAGTTTTTGACCAAAAAAAAATTGATTGGAAAAGTAATACTTGCACTTGGTAAATACACACAAAGGCAGACAGACAGACAGACAGCCTCAACAGGGTGAAAGGAGGACACAGTGAAGAGCTAAGCCTCCCTCCTCCTGTTATGTGTATTCTTAGTTTATATTTATTGTTTTTCCAGGAATATTCTTTACATATACAAGCGCGCTGCAAAAGAACATGGAAGAGATATAGGAGAGCTTAGAGGTCAAGCACATGGGTGTCAGAGCCAGACCACCTGGGTTCACATCCCAGCTCTGCAGCTTATTATGTGGCTCTGTGAGTTTGACTGGTACCCCCCAAGGTAGTAGGCAACCTCTAAAATGCCCCCCGACGGCCCCCAATGATCCCCACTTCCTCGTATCAACATCCTTATGTAATCCTCTCCCCCAAGTGTGGGCTGGACCTACTGATCCCCTTCTAACAATTATATCAGAACTGATGAGATGTCATCACTGCTGAGCTTAGGTTATAAAAAGACAGTGGCTTCTGTCTCAAGTGTACGGGGGAGACCAGCTGCCAGGTCCCCACCGTCATGTCAGAAGGACACGCAAGCAGCTTCTTAAACAGCCTGTGAGGTGAAGAACGGAAGTCTCCAGGCAATAGCCCGAGAGGAGCTGAGGCCTGCCTTAACCACATGAGTGAGCTTAGGGCTCTTCCCTGTGGGGTGTTCTGTTTGATGGGTGTCAAGGTTCAGTGTTTCAAGATGAATAAGTTCTAGAGACCTGCTGAATAAATTCTACAGATTGTGTCTGCAGTTAACATTTCTGTGTTGTACGCTCGAAATTTTGTTAAGAGGGTACATCTCATATTAAGTGTTTTTACCACAATTTTAGAAAGAAAGAGAGAGAAAGAAAGGAAGGAAAGAAAAGAAGGGAGGGAGGGAGAAGAGAGAGAAAGAGAGGAAGGAAGCCGGGAAGGAAGGAAGGAAGGAAGAGAGAGAGAGAGAGAAAGAATCTTCCCCAGTTAGCCTTCAGATGAGACCAGAGCCCCATCCAACAGCTTGCCCACAACCTCATGGGAGACCTTGAGCTAGCACCTCCCAGTGAAGCTGCACCCAGATTCCTGACCCACAGCCACTATCTGTGATCATGAATGTTTGTTGTTTTAAGCTGCTAAATTTGGGGACAGTTGTTTACGCAGCAAGAGATAACACATACGTAAAATGGGACTAATAATACAAGAGTTATTGTGAAGACGAAATGAGTTAATATTGACAAATGGGGAATTACCTGGCACAGAGTAAGCACTCAATAAATGTTTACATATTTACTTTAAAAGGCAGTATTTACATGGGTAAGTTTATCCCCTTTTGAAACAAATATCCCCCTTTAAAAATGCTGTCAATGGTGTTCAATGTTCTGTGCTTACTATTTTGTTGTTTAATATGTGGATCATAGCCATTCTCCTACACCTGCCCACATAGCTTCATCTCATTCTTTTTCACTGCTGTGTAATAGTCCATTGCTTAGCTGAATGCTACTTCATTCAATCAGTCCTTTATTGTTGGCTGTTTAGGATGTTCCCAGGTTTCTGTCATTCTTTTTGTCTCAATGCCCCATCTTAAAATGTAATGTCCATCCATGTTGCTGCAAATGGCATTATTTCATTCTTTTTATGGCTGAGTAATATTCCATCGTATATATGTACCACATCATCTTTATCCATTCCTCTGTCAATGGACATTTAGGTTGCTTCCATGTCTTGTCTATTGTAAACAGTGCTTCAGTGAACATTGGGGTGTGTGTATCCTTTTGAACCAACAAGGACCTACCGTATACTACAGGGCACTCTGCTCAATATTATATCACAACCTAGATGGGAAAAGAATTTAAAAAAAGATAGATATGTGTATACGTATCACTGAATCACTTTGCTGTACACCTGAAATTAACACAACATTGTTAAGCAACTGTACTCCAATATAAAATAAAAAGTTATTTCCTGAAAAAAAAATGTGATGTTTTCAGTCATGGACAGTTCCAAGTGGAAGAGACCCATCTTTGGAATCATTCGATGCTGAAGTTTCAAACTGAGGTTCTGGGAGGCCAAGTGCTCCATGGCGCCCCCTGCCTTTGATCAAAACTGCTCCCCTTTTGGCTGTCCGACCCCAAACCCAGACACCTAATCCTGTGCTTGCTCCACACCTCACAAGCCTTCTGTGGGAACACATCTGCAGCTTCATCATGAGATGATTTGAAGCAAAGAAATTCATTTCACAGCCAACTCCTTGGAAATACACCAGGACAATCCTTTTTTTTTCCTTTTTTTAAAATTTTATTTTTGTGTTGACATATCGTTGATTGACAAGGTCATGTTTGTTTCAGGTGTACAGCAAAGTGATTCAGTTATACATACATATATTTTTTTTCAGATTCTTTTCCCTTATAGGTCATTACAAAATACTGAGTAGAGTTCCCTGTACTATACAGTAGGTCCTTGTTGGTTATCTATTTTATATATAGTAGTGTATATATGTTAATCTCTAACTCCTAATTCCTCCCTTCCCCCACCAGGACAATTCCTAATAGTAAACTGCATTTCCCAAGGTGAGGAGTGTTAGTAGGGGGAAACAGGTCATTCGGTTTAATAGGTTTGGGAAATGCAGTTAGAATTAACATGTTTTACTAATGGCTTTTTTTTTTTTTCTGATACTAGTAACATCTCTTGGGCACCTTCAGTATCCCTGGCACGTTACAGAGCACATCTCAGTGAATCCCCACGAGGTAGGTCTTCATCAGAAACCTTTTATTTTATTTGATTTTTTTTTTACAGAAGAGGAAACTAGGGTTAGAGGATTATGTGACTCGCCCTTGAGTATGCAGCTAGCATCCAGAACTCAAGTCTGAATGGTTCCAAAGGCTGGGGTCATAACTCAGATACGATTGCAGGACTTCTCAGGGCCTTTAATAAGCTGCTGGGCACTGGCATCTTTTGATCACGGAGCCCTTTCTTCACAGTGTGTCTGACTACAGTAAGTAAGACTGTCTGTCAGCACAGGGTAGCAGGGACTCCATATCAACCTGTCTGCAACCAAACCTACACCTACAACAGCTGGAGTGACCAGTCATCTGGTTTGCTCAGGGCTGAGGTGGTCCCTGCGACATGGAACTTTCAGGTTTAAAAAAATTTTTTTTAAATCATTATTCAGATATAATTCACATAACACGAAGTTCATCATAGTAAATTGTACAATTCAGTGATTTTTAGCATATTTAAAGCATGGTGCAACCATCCCTACTGTTTAATTCCAGAACATTTCCACTACCCCCAATGGAAACCCATACCCTCGTATCCATTTAGCAGCCCCTCAGTTCCTCCCTTCCCAGCCCCTGGTAACCACTAACCCACTTTCTGTTCTATAGGTTTGCCTCTACTGGACATTTCACCCAAATGGAATCATACAGTACAGTGTTTCACTACACTTAGCATCATGTTTTCAAGGTTCATCTGCATAGTAGCGAGTGTCAGTGCTTCACTCCTTTTTATGGCTGAATAGTATTCCATTGTGTAAATATACCACATTTTGTTTATCCATTCATCTGTTGATAGACATCTGAGTCCTTTCCACTTTTTGGCTATTATATATGAGTAATGCTGCTGTAAATATGCGTGGACAAGTTTTCGTATGGACGAATGTTTCCAATCCCTTTGGATATATACCTAGTAGAATTGTGGGGTCATATGGTAACTCTGTCTAACTTCTTGAGGAACTGGAGTTTCAGGGTTTTTTCCTTTTTCTTTTCTTTTTTTCTTTTTTGGCCACACCTCACAGCTTGCGGGATCTTAGTTCTCCAACCAGGGATCGAACCCGGGCCCCAGGCAGTGAAAGCACCGAGTTCTAACCACTGGACTGTCAGGGAATTCCTGTGGAATTTCAGTTTTAACAGCAGGAAAGTTCTAGGGAAATTAGGACAAGTTGACCACACCTTATAAATGATTTCTCCTTGATGTCAGTTGCCCCGGAGCTTTAGGTAAGAGGGCAAAGCAATCAAGATACTGCCTTCGGTACACCCCCGTTCCTTCCACTGTTACCCAACTTTTCTGGTTCTGTGGCTTCCTGTACTGCAGACTCTGCCATTTTCCCTCCAAACTGTGCCCTACATCGTCTTCCAAAGATTGCTGTGTGTTTAAGCAAGCAAAGGCTTCTCTCAGGAAGGGACAGAAAGCAGAGTCCACTAGGGGGAAATGTCAGCCTTTCCTCCATCCACCTGGAAGCCCTGGGTGTCCTGTGTCAGCAGGGACCCGGCACTTTTTGATAAGGGATGACTTGGGCCAGAACAGGAATACAGGGGGAGTAAGAGTGACAGAATAGAGGGTAGGTAAGTCCTGAACTGAAATTCCCTGCTGGAAATTCACACCTGTTTTCCTTCTGCCCTAACATAATATAGAACCACTGTTTGAGTGGGAAATTGAGGAATTACAATAAAAAGCTAAGGATGAATCTCAGAGCAACCCTTCCATATCCTTTCTGGATTATAACCAGAGGCTTAAATCCCTTCATACAAGCACAGAATTGCATTCTTTTCATCTACATTTTGCTAATGGAAGCGTTTCTGCGACGTTTCTGCCCACCTAGCCTTAAGAGATTTGGGGCAACAAAAGAATAAAAGGCAGGGTCTTGAAGAGATATCTGTACACCCTTGCTCATAGCAGCATGAGTCACAGCAGTCAAGGTGGAAGCAGCCCAAGTGCTTGTTAATGGATGAACGGATAAAATGTGGTCCATCCACACAATGGAACATTATTCAGCCTTAAAAAGGAAGGGGATTCTGACACACGCTACAACATGGATGAACCATGAGGACATGATGCTAGAAGCCAGACACAAAAGGACAAATACTGTCTGATTCCACTCATAGGAGGGCCCTAGAGGAGTCAGATCCACAGAGGGAGAAAGTAGATGGTGTGTTCCCGGGGCTGGGGGAGGGGCTGGGGAGTCAGTGTTTCATGGGGACAGAGTTTCAGTTTGCAGGATACAGAGTTCTGGAGATGCATGATGGTAGCACAAAAATGTGAATGTACTTAATACCACTGAACTGTACTCTCACAAGTGGTTTAAATGGAACTGTACTCTCACAAGTGGTTTAAATGGTAACTTTTATGTTATGTATATTTTATCTCAAATTTAAAAAAAAATTTAAAGATAGATTTGGACAAGAAATTTTTACCTGCAGGCTTGGCATTCCACAGTCCATTTATTCGACAGTGATTTACTGAGGAACAGCTGTGTTCCAAGCCCAGTTCTAGATCAAGGTTCCTCAGCCTTGGGGCTGCTGCCTTTGGGGCCACATCATTCTCTGTGGTGGTGCCATCCTGTGCCCTGTAGGGATGCAGCGTGCCCTGCTTCTACCCGCCAGATGCCAGTGGCTCCCCGTCCCCCAGCTGTGACATCAAAAGTGTCTTCAGACATTGCCCAGTGTCTCACGGGGGGCAGAATCATCCCAGTTGAGATCCCCTCGGGTTAGGGGATTCCATGGACCCCCAGAAGACACTGCATTCCATAATCATCTGACCTGCGGAGGCCCTAGGATGCTACACACGTTTGAAACACACAGAGTGACTGGGGACGGAGAGAGGCGGTCATTCACAGACGCTGGGGGTGGGAGGCACCCTGGTTTACACGGCTTAACACATTGGGAATTCATTCTGGTGCGCGGTGCGTACTGGGGCGTCAGACTCAATCTTTCCCCAGAGGCTTAATGCTGGGTTTCTTAGTCTAGGCACCGTTGGTATTTGGGCCCAGATAAATTCTCTGTGGTGGGGCCATCCTGTGCACTGCGGGGTGTTGAGGAGCATCCCTGGTCTCTACTGACTAGATGCCAGCAGCACCCCCTAGTCGTGACTGCCGGAAACGTCCCCAGACGTTGCCAAGAGTCCCCCTGTGGGGCAGAGTCACTCTTGGTTAGAAAAAACCCCTCTGCTTTATAAGTCTCTCCTGTGGTCCAGTGGCTAAGACTCCGGGCTCCCTATGCAGGGGGCCCGGGTTCAATTGCTAGTCAGGGAACTAGATCCTGCACGCATGCCTCAACTAGGAGTCTGAATGCTGAAACTAAGAGCCCTCATGCCACAACTAAAGATCCAGCATGCCGCAACAATGATCCCACAGGCTGCAACTAAGACCCAGTACAGCCAAATAAATAAATACTTTTAAAAAAAATCAATGAAACCAAGAACTGGTTCATTGAGAAAAACAAACAAACAACAACAACAAAAAAACCCCTCTGCTTTAGATGATAGAGATGAGAGTAGACAGAAGAGGTCCCTGCCCTGCTGGAATTTACTGAGACTGGAGGTTGGGGCTGGAAACTGCAATTTCAACTGGGGCACCAGGACAGAAGGGTTCTGGAATTCCACAGGGAGGCGCCAGCCCAATGAGCAGGTTTTCAGAGGAAATAACTGAGAAAGAGGTTCCCAGCTCTAAAGGCTGTTCACCTATCCAGAGGGTACAGAAGAGTGAGAGTGGACATCGTAAGAGAAATTTTTATTTTTTTAATTAAAAAATTTTTAATTTTATATTGGAGTCTAGTTGATTAACAATGTTGTGTTAGTTTCAGGTGTACAGCAGAGTGATTCAGTGATACATGTATATGTATCTATTCTTTTTCAAATTCTTTTCCCATTTAGGTTATTACAGAATATTGAGCAGAGTTCCCTGTGCTATACAGTAGTTCCTTGTTGCTTATCAATGTTAAATATAGCAGCGTGTACACATATCAATCCCAAACTCCCAATCTATCCCTCCCCCTGGTCCTTCCCCACCTAGTAACCATAAGTTCATTCTCTAAGTCTGCGAACCTGTTTCTGTTGGTTTTTTTTTTTTTTTTTTTTTTTTAGTATTTATTTATTTTGGCTGCACTGGGTCTTAGTTGGGGTACTCGGGACCTTCGTTGTGGCATGCTGGATCTTTAGTTGTGGCATGAGGGCTCTTAGTTGCAGCATTTGGACTCCTAGTTGTGGCATGCATGTGGGATCTAGTTCCCTGACCAGGGATCGAACCGGAGCGCCCTGCACTGGGAGCACGGAGTCTTACCCACTGGACCACCGGGGAAGTCCCTCTGTTTTGTTAATAAGTTCATTTGTATCATTTTTTTTTACATTCCACATATAAGTGATATCATATATTTGTCTTTCTCTGTCTGACTTGCTTCACTTAGTATGATCATCTCCAGGTCCATCCATGTTGCTGCAAATGGCACTATTTAACTTTTTAAAGGGATGTCTTGGCAGACTACATCTGGGGTGCTGAGGGCTGGGTGAGCAGAGGGGTCTGGTTGCCCCTCACTCCGATCCTGGGGAGGGGGACTTGAAGGGCGTGCCTTGGCTCCAAATAGACTCCCTGGGAGCAGGGAGTGGGTGATGCTCCCATTCCAGGGAGGCGTGCTGGACCGGTATCCACTTCCTGCCAGAAGCTGCAGGATGAGAGAAGGGCTGGTTGTCTGTTTTGGTAGCTGAGTCAAGGCAACTTGATGCTAAATCAGGATGGGCTTTCAAACAGAGGGTTTGTTTGGGAAGAGGTGTTGTGTGTTTCTCGGGAACTAGTTGTGCTCAGAGAGCCGGCGTGGGGGCATCTAAGATCTTGTCCTGGAGCCTGTTCTGGTGTCCCTTCACAGAGGATAAGCAGGCCATGGGGCCTGAATTCCTAGGGACCAGGGAGAGTGGAAGTGGTGGTCAGTGTAGTAGATTTGGCCGGGTAAAAGGAATGGCAGGTGGCAGCCCACCCACCAAGATGGGGTGGGGGGGGTGGCTTGTATCCAGGACAGCTTCACGAGGTCTCCTACGCTTGATTTATTGCTGTGCTGTTGCCGTCTTGAAGTTCATGATAACTTTCGAACAGGGATCCTTCTCCACTACAGATGGACAGGGCAGGTGCAGCTCAGTATTTTATCTCCAAAGACTTTAGACTCCTCCCAGGAGCTAATAAGCAAGAAGGGAAATGTGCAGTCGTGTTTGACATCAGTGAAAATCAGGCCATTGGATGAGAGAGCCTTGATGTCACAGGCTGCTGCTAAATTTCTGAGGAGGTTCCCCTTAACCAAACGGCTACTGGTTATTGGATTTTCTTAAAAACTGACCAGGCAGGGTCTCCGCCTTGTCTTGTCTTTCTATGAAGGACGACGGTCACTTGACCAGCTGAAAGCTGCTCGTTTACTAACATCAAAATGGAATGACTCTGTGCAGTCAGTTTTGCGCTAAGGCAATAAATGCATTCCTAAAAATCACTGCCCTGGGCAAAATTACAGGATAAAACAGATAGGGATGGCTTGTGGGTAAAACGGAGTTAGGGTGACAATACTCAAAAACTTCATCAGTGAGTTACACACCTGAGTTACAACTAAAAGGAACCTAATTCATATGGTAGCAGAGTCTTTTAATAACAACTTCATTGAGATATAATTCACATACCATGACATTCATCCTTTTAAAGTGTGTAATTCAGTGGTTTTTAGAACATACAAAGACTTGTGCAACTATCACCACAATCCATTTAGAATATTTTCATCACCTCCCAAAGAAGCTCCATACACCTTAGCAGTGCCTCCCCATTTCCCCTCCTCCAACCCCCGACGACCACTAATCTACTTTCTGTCTCTATGGATTTGCCTATTCTGGTCATTTCCCATAAATGGTATCACACAATATGTGCCCTTTGGTGACTGTCATCTTTCCCTTAGCATCTTGTGCTGAGGGTTCACCCATGTTGTAGTGGATATCAGTACATCATTCCATTGTATTGCCTAATAAAATTCTGTCATATGGGGGCTTCCCTGGTGGCGCAGTGGTTGAGAGTCCGCCTGCCGATGCAGGGGACACGGGTTCGCGCCCCGGTCTGGGAAGATCCCACATGCCACGGAGCGGCTGGGCCCGTGAGCCATGGCCGCTGAGCCTACACGTCCGGAGCCTGTGCTCCACAATGGGGGAGGCCACAGCAGTGAGAGGCTCGCGTACCGCAAAAAAAAAAAAAAAAATCTATCATATGGATTTACCATATTTTACTTATCCATCTATCTGTTGGTGGCTATTTGGATTGTTTCTAGTTTGGGCTATTATGAATAATGCCACCATGAAAATTTGTGTACAAATTTGTGTGTGGATATATGTCTTCATTTCTCTTGGGTATATATACTTAGGGGTGAAATTGCTGGGTCATATAGCCATTCTATGTTTAACTTCTTGAGGAACTGCCATATTGTTTTCTAAAGTGGCTGTACCATTTTATATTTCTCCCAGCAGTGTATGAGGGCTCTGGTTTCTCCACATCTTTGCCAATACTTGTTATTACCTGTTTGGGGTTTTTGGGTTTTTTAAATTATAGTCATCTTAGTAGCTGTGAAGCAGTATCTCATTGTGGTTTTGATTTGTATTTCCCTGAGAATGAATGATTTTGAGCATCTTTTCACGTGCTTGTTGTCTGTTTGTATATCTTCTTTGGAGAAATGTCAATTCAAATATTTTCCCATTTTTAAATTGCTTTTGGTATCATATTGAAGAAGCCATTGCCAAACCAAGGTTATGGAGATTTACTCCTATATTTTCTTCCAAGAGTTGTATAGTTTTAGTTCTTACACCTAGGTCTGTGATCTATTTTAAGTTAATTTTGTATATGGTGTGAAGTAGAGGTCCAACTTCATCCTTTTGCATGTGGCCATCCAGTTGTCCCAGCGCCACCTGTTGAAGAGACTATTGATAATCTTGGCACTCTTGTCCAAAAAAAATCAATTGATTGTAAAACTGTACGTTTATTTCTGGACTCTCAGTACTGTTCCATTTATCTGTGTGTTTAGCCTTATGCCAATATCACACTGTAGCTTTGTAGTAAGTTTTAAAATCTGGGAGTGTGAGTCTTCCAATTTTGTTCTTCTTTTTCAAGATTGTTTGGGTTATTCTGGGTTCCTTGCATTGCTTTATGAAGTTTAGAATCAGCTTGTAAATTTCAACAACTACAACAAAAACCCAGCTGGATTCTGATAGAGATTACATTTAGTCTCTAGGTCAGTTTGGAGAATATTACCATTTTATCAACATTAAATCTTCTTAATCATGAACATGGGATATCCTTTGATTTACCTGGGACTTCTTTAATTTATTTCAATGATGTTGGTTTTGTTTGTTTGTTTTGGTTTTGGTTTTTGTTTGTTTTTTAGTTTTCATTGTACAAGTCTTGACTTCTTTCATTAAATTCATTCCTAAGTCTTTGGTTCTCTTTGGTGTTATTGTAAATCGAATTCTTTTCTTGATTTCATTTTCAGATTGTTCATTGCTAGTGTATAGAGAAACAATTGAGTTTTGTATATTGAACTTGTACGCTGCAACCTTGCTGAATTCACTTATTAGTTTTAATAGCTTTTTAATGGGTTCCTTAGGATTTCTACATACAAGATCATGTCATCTGCAAATAGAGATAGTTTTCCTGCTTCCTTTCCAATCTGGGTGCCTTTTATTTATTTTTCTTGCCTAATTACCCTGGCTAGCCCATCCAGGACAATGTCGAATAGAAGTGTCGAGAGCAGATATCCTTGTCTTGTTCCTGACCTTAAGGGGAAAGTATTTGGCTTTTCACCATTAAGTATCATTATTGATACTTAATGGTGGCATTTTTTGTAGATGTCTTTTATCAGCTTGAGGTTCTCCTCTATTCCTAGTTTGTTGTGAAAGACTGTTGGATTTTGTAAAATGCTTTTTTCTGCATCTGTTGGGATGATCATATCATTTTTGTCCTTTATTCTACTAAAACAGTTATTACTTTTTTAATATTGAACCAACCAACCTTGCATTCTTGGGACAAATTCCACTTGATCATGGTGTATAAGCCTTTTTATATGCTGCTGGATTTGGTTTGCCAGTATTTTTTGAGGATTTTTGCATCTATGTTCATAAGAAATCTTGGTCATTAGTTTTCTTTTCTTGTGATGTCTTTGTCTGGTTTTGGTATCACGATAATTCTGGCCTCAGAGAGTGTTAGAATGGCCTCATGGAGTATTCCCTCCTCTTCTAATTTTAAGAATAGTTTGTGGGGACTTCCCTGGTGACACAGTGTGAAGACTCCGCACTCCCAGTGCAGGGGGCCCAGGTTCCATCCCTGGTCAGGGAACTAGATCCCACATGCATGCCACAACTAAGAGTTCACATGCTACAACTAAGGAGCCAGTGAGCCACAACTAAGGGGCCTGCGAGCTGCAACTAAGGAGCCCTTGTGCCACAACTAAGACCCAGTGCAACCAAATAAATAAATAAATAAATATTTTTTTAAAAAATTAGTTTGTGAAGGATAAGTGTTAAATCTTCTTCAAACACTTGGTAGAATTCATCTGTGAAGCTGTGTAGTCCTGGGCTTTTCTTTGTGGGAAGTTTTTTGATTACTAATTCAATTTCTTTACTTGTTAAAAATCCATTCAGTTTTCTATTTCTTCTTGAACCAGTTTTGGTAATTTGCATCTTTCTAAGAATTTCTCCCATTACATCTAGGATATCTAATTTGTTGGCATACAATTGTTTATAGTATTATTTTATCATTTTTATATTTCTGTAATGTCCCCTCTTTGTTTCCTGATTTTAGTAATTTGAATCTTCTCTCTTTTTATCTTGGTCAGCCTAGTTAAAGTTTTATCAACCTATTTGATCTTTTCAGAGGAGTAGCTTGTGGTTTTATTAATTCTCTCTATTGATTTTCTAGTCTCTATCTCATTTACTCCTACCCTAATCCTTATTATTTCACTCCTTTTGCTAGCTTCAGTTTTAGTTTACTCTTATTTTCCAGTTTCTTAGGGTGGATAGCTAGCTTACTGATCTGAAATCTTTCCCTCTCTCTTTTTTTCTTTAACATAGATGATTATAGCTATCAAGTTTCCTCTACTTTAGCTGCATCTCATAAACTTTGGTGTGTTGTGTTTCATTTTCGGTCATCTCAGAGTATTTTCTAACTTCCCTCATGATTTCTTCTTTGAGATAGCAGAGTTTTATACCTGTTCAGTGGAGAAGAAATACATAAATAATACTGCAAATACGGCATCACGTTGGGACAAGTTCGTGTTCTCAAAACAAGTGTTATAGCAGAATGAACCGTACAAGAAGGCTCCAAGGTACCTCCTGTCCCACTCTGAAACTTTTCCCCTCAACTCCCCACATCCAGTCCATCAGAATGCTCTCCAAAACGTACCTCTAATCCACCCATTCATCTCCACCTCTGCTACCAGGTCCCTAATCGAGGCCACCATACCTTTCAGTCCAGAACTGTAACAGACTCCCAAGTTCTCTGTCTTTCTTGTCTCCTGCAATCTATCCCCCATGCAGTGAGCTTTTAAAATCACAAATCACAGATTGGAGTACATCTGCCCCCCACTTAAAACCCTCCACTGGCTTCTCAATCTGATGAGGACCATTTCCCATGGCCTATGGGGCCTCAAATAAAATGACCCCCTCCATCCTCTGACTCACCACCCCCCACCCACTCACCCCTCCCCATTCACTCTGTTCCAGCCACGCCCAAGGACCTGCTTTTTGCTTCTTCCACATGAGTTTCCACCCCAGGGATTTTGAATTCCTGAAATGTTCCTTTCCTCTTCCTCATTATTCTGACCTTGGCCCAAAGGTCACCCCCTCAGGGAAGCCTAGGGTGACCAAATCTTCCCACTTTGTCAGGGAATTTTCCAGATTTAGCACTGAAAGTCCCACGTCCTAGGAAACCCCATAATCAAACCATCTGGGCTGGCCACACTTCAGAGGCCATCCCTGGCTGTTCCATCCAAAGTAAGCCCCACCTACTCACCCCCAAGTTACAACCCTGTTACTTTTCCTATAAGTGTGGGACTTGTGTCCCTAGAAGAACAGTGCCTGGCAAATAGTAGGCACTCAATAAATATTTTTAACTAAATTAATCATTGAAGGACAGAAACTGATTCCTGCAGTCTTAAGTTTAAGATTCCATCACGTGAAACTCTGCAAGAAGCAACCCATTAAAACGTGGCAAAATCAATTTAGCAAGTCACCATCAGCATTTTCATTAAAACAAAACAGAATAGAAAAAAATCAGCATTACCTAAAGTATCATGTCATGAAAATGTTTTCGTTATATATGTGTTTGTGTGAACTGGGGCTCTGAGTAAAATATACTTCCTGCTGTACCTTGTGGTCAAAAATGTTTGAAAACTACCCATCTAGTAGTCAAGAGTGTGGGATTGGGCACCAGACCACTGGGGTTCGAAGCCCTTACAAGCTGGTTGATACAAATTCACTCATTTTTTTCCTGGCCTCTGTTCTCTGATCTGTAAAATGGGGATAATGCATACACTTTTATTCAGGATGTGATTGTGAGATTTAACTAAGTTAGCATATGAAAAATGCTTAGATCACTTTCTGGCATATAAGGACAATTTAGTCAATGCTGACTAATATGATTACTTGTTGAATGAGTGAATGAATGAGGCTGAAATCTAATCTTCCCTTAAGTTACCCTGCCTGCCTTTTCTCAGAACAAGCTTTTTCACCTTGTGTTCCAGCCCCTTCTCCCAAATAACTATATATGTTTACTTTATTATTCTGTTTGTCAATCTCCCCCCAAAAACAAACAAACAAACAAACAACACTCTGAGGGTCCCTTGTTTATCCCATTCAAAAGTTGAACCTACTACCTGGGGGTAGGGAGGAGGGGAAAATGTTGGCAAACATTTCCTGTGGAGTACCAGATAGTAAATATTTTAGACTTTGCTTATGTCATCCCATCTTTGTGCAAATGCTCAAGTCTCTAGTACCCAACTCTGTCTCTATGGGACAAGTTTCCTTGTCCCTTAAAGGAATGGGGGAAGCTGTGTTCCAAAAAACCTTTAATTAAAAGCACAGGCAGGCAGAATTTGGACCACGGGCCATAGTCTGTCAGCCCTTAAAGGAGCTGAAAATACTGGATTCAGTAAAATAATATAGACTTTCATATAGTTTCCACGTACCACGAAAGAGTCTTCTTTTGATTTTTTTTTTAACCACTTAAAACATTATTTTAAAATTCTCAGCTTGTGGGCCATGAAAATAAGGCAGTGGGCCGCATCTGGCCCGCGGGTCGGAATTTGCTGACCCCGGACCTAGACTGTGCCAGGACGCCCGACAATAAGCGAAGGCCCCCGGGTCCCCAAAACTCGGCCTTCCGGGAACGGCGCAACCAACACTCGGCCCGTGCGCGCCTCCCGCCTACCAACCCTCCCAGCGGCGCCCGCCTCCCTCCAAGCCCCGCCCTCCTTCGGGGCGATTGGTCGAGCCTCGCCCTCTTCCTCGCTGGGGAACGCCCCCTCTGACAGGCACTGAGGGCAGCCAATAGGGAGCTTCAGAGTCTTGCGCCCCGCCCTCATCGCGCCCGTTGGAGGTGGGCCGTTGAGGGGGTGGGGCGTGGAGCCTGGTAACCGTTGCCGACAACAACGCCCCGCCCCGTCGCTGCAGGCGGGCAGGAGGCGAGAGGCGGGCGGGCGCCGGGAGCTGGAGGAGGAGCGGCAGCCGCCGCCACCGCCGCCGCCATAGAGACTGTAGCCGTGGAGACTGTTACTTACCAACGGGGACCAACACGCAGCAGCCGCCACCGACGCCGCGGGAGCCGTTGCCCGAACTCCCGGCCGGAACTCCAGGTGACCGATGCGACCGCCCCGGGCCTTGCCCGGCCGGGGAGTACGGGAGGCGGCGGGCATCCCGATCGGGGGTAGGGGAGCGGGCAGCGCAGTCCCTGCGGTTCACCCCAAACGTACGGGATGGCGCGCCTGCGGGACCTCCCTCCGCACCCCGAGTCCCGACAGCGCGGCTGAGTTTGGAGTGGCCGTGGTCCCCTTCTTCCTTTTAACCAAACTCGGGGAGCGGTGAGGACCTATCGGCTCACTTTTTACAAAACTTCCTGAGTTAGGGGCTCCCGGGGAACCGTCTTTCACTCTTACCCTCAAAATCCCCGGGTTGGGGGTGCCCCGGGAACCCCTCTCAAGCTTTTACCTTCAAACTCCCTGAATGTGGGGGTCCTGGGGAACCTCTTCTCACTTTCGTTTCCCCAAATCCTTAAGCTGGGGGTGCCCGAGGACCCCTCTCTCACTCTTCCCCTCAAACTCCCTGAATTGGGGGGCGCCTTAGCAGCGCCTTTCGAACTCTGACATTTAAACTCCCTGAATTGAAGGCGCCTGGGGCCTCCTCCTGTTTGCTCCCCAAATCTCTGAAATTCGGGCGCCCCTGGGACCTTTCTCTCACCCTTAAACGCAAATTCCTGAACTGAGAGGGCCCGAAAGATTCGTTCTCACCTTTACCCTCAAAGTCCTGAATTTGGGGTGTCCCGGGGAATCATCGTTTTGACCCCGTTCCCAAATACTGAATTTGAGGGCTCTCTGTAACCCCATCCTCACTTTTTAACCAAAGTCGGTGCGCTGGTCTAGGGGAAGAACCCTTCCCCTCCTCACTTTTTGACCACGAACTCCCCGAGAATCGGGCTTCCCAGAGACCCGTTTCTCACCTTTTCATCAAGAATCCTCGCGTTTAGGGCTCCTCGGATACTCCTCCGCTCTCTCCCTGGTAACCCCGCGTTCCCAAGTTTGGGGGATCCTGGATCCGCCAGTCCCAACACGCCCCTCAGGAAGCGCCTACGCACCGCCGAAGCTCCCCTATTTGGACTGATCACGAAGCAAGAAAAGTTTCACCGAAAGGGTTGTGGGTTTGTGTTTTGTTTTTGTTTTTTTTAAGTTATTAATTTATTATTTTGTTTAAAGAGACCAACTTGTGGGCCCAAACTGCTCGGTGGCATTTTCTCCGCGTGTTGTGGGAGTGCGCGGGTGTGTGTGTGTATGTGTGAATCCATCCCCCACCCCTCACCCCCGAAAACACGCCCCCCTCCAAATGCTCTTGATTCCTTTTCTTTTCCCTCTGGGACAAGCCGCGGCGCTCCCTCCAGGCTTCGTCCCTGTTGGTTTTTCTTGCTGCTGCGCTAAGAAAAGTTGCGTTTCCGATCCTAGTGGCTATTTCAAGGGCCCCCGGGGCCCAACTGCCCCTGCCATTCCGGCGGCGGCGGCGGGGGTGGTTGGTTCATCGTCCTAATTTTAACCTCCCGGTTGCCCCGCAGGAATGAGGGAGAAGGCAGGATGTAGCACACAAGTCCAGGGCTGCCTTTCCGCGGAGACCTCATTCCTGCTTCTGGTGTTTTAATTATGCACCGCCCCTCCCCCCCAACATACAATTATTTTCTTGCTTTGTGCCTTGAACTGTCGGTGCAGACTGTTATGAGTTTTTCCCCCGTCCAATCAGCTTTATCTCTGCAAATCCAAAATAGCAAACCTGATAGAAGGCTCTCCATGTCAACTAAGACTTACCCCCAAAAATCAAAATAATGACAACAACGACAACAGAAAACATTAATAACAAAAACTTTTTTTTTTGCCTGCACATATTGGCAGCACATTTTTATCTTGTTGCTTCATAATCTGAAACATTATTTGTTTGCTCATATTGATATAAAGACCCTTACCCTCTGTGCCGGGGAGTACCAGGAGCTGGTCACCTGTTCTTTCTCCCACTCCAGTTTAAAAACTTGAACTGACTCTAAAATAACCTTAGAAATGGCTACTCACCTACTCTGGCCAGAGAAAAAGAGTGTATGATACCACCGCACCCCCCAGGAAAGGAATTTAATTTCCTTAATTACTGGTGCTGATTTTGCCAACAGACTTGGTAGAGTATCGGCAGGACTTGGTAGTCTTTTTTTAAAAAGACTTCTAATAATATATGATGGAAAAGATAACTGGTTCCTGGATCCTGTGATGTTCCAGCTGATGTGGGTCAGGAATGAATGCAGAAACAGTTTGCCCCTGTGGTAAAAGCAATATGAACTATTTGCCTCTTTAGGTGCATTCCTCTCATCCCAGATAAACCTCTGAGATGCTCAAAAGGGGAGTCCAGGAGGAGAGGGGCAGAATTATCAATGACTCCCAGTAACAGAACAAGTCCTTTGAAATTCAGTTGATATCTGCTTTCTGGGTGCAGGCCACATATCACCTTAATATTCATCTTTAACCGTGTTTATCACTGAAGCACTGCCAGGCTGGAGTTATTCACCAGAAATGCAGATGCTGGGAAATTGTTTATCTGGCTGTTATTCCTTAGATCTAATTTGTAGTTTCAGATTCGAGTTAAAATTAATTAATATTAATCGATATTTAATTAATTGAACTTTCATTAATAGTATATATAATTGAGTCAACATTTTAAATGTGCTTGTAGGATTTTTATAGTCACAGGTGGTGGTTTTGCTTGTAATATACGAGAGCCAGAAGGGACCATATCTTATAGTATATTTGGCTCTTTTTTTTTTAAACATCTTTATTGGGGTATAATTGCTTTACAATGATGTGTTAGTTTCTGCTTTATAACAAAGTGAATCAGCTATACATATACATATATCCCCCATATCTCTTTCGGCCCTTTTTAATTAATGCATGTTGACCACTTATTGAAATAACGTGCTCCCCTATACACACCTACTTATTTGTAAAATGTGAAACTTTTTTCAAAGCAAGGGAAGTTCTCAGAGAAACTGCCTCCCTTGTCAGGACCCTCACAGAACCCAAGATCAGCAAAGGACTTCTTTTTTTTTTTTTTTTTTAACATGTTTATTGGAGTTTAATTGCTTTACAATGGTGTGTTAGTTTCTGCTTTATAACAAAGTGAATCAGTTATACATATACATATGTTCCCATATCTCTTCCCTCTTGCGTCTCCCTCCCTCCCACCCTTTCTATCCCACCCCTCTAGGTGGTCACAAAGCACCGAGCTGATCTCCCTGTGCTATGCGGCTGCTTCCCACTAGCTATCTATTTTACGTTTGGTAGTGTACATATGTCCATGCCACTCTCTCACTTTGTCACAGCTTACCCTTCCCCCTCCCTGTATCCTCAAGTCCATTCTCTAGTAGGTCTGTGTCTTTATTCCTGTCTTACCCCTAGGTTCTTCATGACATTTTTTTTCTTAAATTCCATATATATGTGTTAGCATACAGTATTTGTCTTTCTCTTTCTGACTTACTTCACTCTGTATGACAGACTCTAGGTCCATCCACCTCATTACAAATAGCTCAATTTCGTTTCTTTTTATGGCTGAGTAATATTCCATTGTATATATGTGCCACATCTTCTTTATCCATTCATCCAATGATGGACACTTAGAGCAAAGGACTTCTTATAGGAAAAGACAAGAGAGGGAGAAGCTTAGGAGAGGAAGACCCAGAATTAAGGGGGTGTGTGGGATAAAGAGTGGGGTCAGAGGATGGGGGGCAGAGCCGTGGAGAGCCCACCCCATATGTTGGCGGGATGCAGCTGGTGAAGATGGTGATGCTAACAGGCAGCTTAAAGGCAAGGGCTAAGTCTCCCAGTCTGCTCCTCTGAAGGCTCCGAGCTCCCTTAGCGAGCATCAGCCAGCTTCTCCTGGCTGCTCAGGCCAACACGCTGGAGTCGTCCTCCAGCCCTCTCTCTCTCAAGCCATCAGCAAAAAGGTAGAGACCTAGAATCTGACCACGCCTCGTCACCTCCACCACCGCCAACCCCTGGTCCAAGCCACCGGCGCCTCTTGCCCAGATGATTCCAGCCTGTTCACCAGGGATCGTATCCTGTCCTGTTGCGATCCTCAGATTGGATGAACGGGGTCAGGGGTCAAAGGAAGGGAAAAACACAAGTCCCAGCCCTGGATGCTGCTGATGTGGGCTTTAGGGCCCCACGGAGAAGGGGTTCACATTTATTAGCTCTGTGACTCTAGGTAAGGTTTGGCATTGGTGAAAGAGAAAATCACTTATATGGTTTTGATATTAGAAATAATATTAGAGGGAATTCCCTGGCGGTCCAGTGGTTAGGACTCCACGCTTCCACTGCAGGGGACACAGGTTTGATCCCTGGTCAGGGAACTAAGATCCCGCAAGCTGTACAGTGCGGCAAAAAGGAGAAAAAAAAAAAGAGGAAATAATATTATAACTGTTTAGCCCAGGTCCTGGCACAGAATAGGTGTACAACGGAGTAGCTATTATTGTTGTTGTTGTTATTTTTATTATTAGAACAAGCAAACAAGCAGTGTGGCCTGCCTGGGGTGATTTTTTAATTTTGGTTTCTTGACCACCAAATGCTGAGGAGACATTCAGTAAAAACATCTTGCTTGATTGAGTGGGTGAGCCTTCCACTGTCTGTTTTAAGGTGGGAAATACCCTTCAATTGCATAGAAATTCTCTGGTACAGATATGGCACTCTGCAAGCGTTAAGTGCTGGGCAAAACCAAAAAACAACCCCAAAAGTGTCTCAAAGTCCCACATCTTGGTTGGGGTATCGGTCCATCTGAAATCACTCGCAAAGCATCACACTTCCAGACAGGTTTTGCCAAGCAGCCAGCTCTGCAGGCAGAACCTGCAGGTGAGAAGAATTAAACACTGGTCTCCCCTCTCCGATAGTGCTGGCTCTTAGGTGCCAATCCTGTCGAAGTCTGGAAATCAGCCACTTGGAGGTGAGAACAGTCCTGGTCTTCATGCCAGGATTTGACTGGAGCAGACAGCATGGCCTTGCTCTTTGCTACACCTCACTTCTTTTTTCCTGAAGTGCATTCCTATTTTATGATACATAGGTTTTATATGTTTTAAAGCATGGTTTCATGCCCTGGCAACCTCATTTTAAATTGTGGTCAATTCTATGAATTTACAAAAAATACAGTTGTCTTCCCAAGCCTATAGATGATACATACAGCAAGTGGATTTCAGATGCTGTGAATCAGATTATACCTGCCATGGTCCATGTTTAAAAATGAAAAAAAACAAATTCTAAAGCCATTAAAAATCTAGAACTTACATGTGATGGCCAATATAGTGATTATTTGTCATTTACTACATAACAAAGCCGATATGCTATATATAGTAAACCTGTTTCTGCTAAGATCTCTGCAGTTATTTTGAGTGTGTGTGTGTGTGTGTAAGAACTGGGCTACTGGTGTCCAGGGAAGTTCTTCAGGAGGTGACAGGTGAGCTGAGACTGTCATGATGAGAGGGAGAAGCCCTGTGCTGTTCAGAGGGAAGAGCCTTCCAGGTGGGGCGGAGTGGGGGGCAGCAGGTGCAAAGGTCCTGTGGCAGGAGGAGTCAGCTGGGCCTGGTCGGAGCAGAGAAAGGCAGCTGTGTGGCTGATAACCAGTGAGCAAAAGGAGGAGAGGCACAGGGCCCCAGAGGCCATGGGGAGGACTCTGGCTGCTATTCTAAGTATAAATTAAGTTGTTAGGAGATTTCACCTCTGCCTGTAGCTGTCAGAGCTGTGGTGTCCAGTCGTTTGCTGGAAAACCTGCTTTCTGGACCTCTGCCATTTCTTCATCGCTCATTCATTCATTCCTTTCTGAGTCAAACACTATCCTATGAGGTTACAGAGACCAAAGACCAACTAGGAGAGGGCAACAGTTTCAGAACGGGGATGGGCTAGAGGTCTCTCTAGGGCATGTGTGTGGCAGGCCGCTTGCCTGGAGGGGGCACAAAAGGTGTCCAAGAGGAGGCGGGCTGGAGCGGAGTCTTGATGTACAAGCAGACTGGTGGGGAGAGCCATGGCGCGGCTGTGTTTTCTGGAAGCCGAGTGCAGGGTACAGGGGAGATCAGGCCAGAGAGGAAAACAGGTGTCAGCACACACAGCCTGTTTTTGGAAGCAAAGTTTCACTAGAACACAGCCACGCTCATTCATTTCCATACTGTCTCTGGCTGCCCTTTTGAGGCCATGGTGGGGTTGACTATTTGCGACTGACACAGAACGTGGACCGCAAAGCCTAAAATATTGACTGTCTGGGCTTTTACAGGAAAAGTTTGCCGACCCCTGGCTGGACGAGTGGGACTCGTCTGGTGCTGGGCTGAGAGATTTGCTGGGGAAGCACTTTGTGATCAGATGGGATTTTGGTAGGTGTAGCGAAAGGTATGGCGTCTGGAGGATGGCGACGGAACAGCTGCCATGGTCCAGGCCCAGGGCGATGGCGACCTGGCCGACAGCACCAGCCAGGGATGCTGCATGGGGACAGAGCTGCAGGGTTCTGGGGGCTCTGAGGACCTGGTGACTCTCTTGGGACCAAGGGCAGGGAGGAGCCCAGGGCGATCCCTGGGTGTCTGATTTTGGGGAGCAGGTAGAACAGGCCACTTCAGTGAGCCAGGGATCCTGGGAGAAGCTAGTGGGGCGGAGATGGGTAATGCGTTCAGGCGTGGGCTTGGCTAGCTTGAGATGCGTGGGGGCCAGCCGAGTGCGGGCAGTTTCCTGCCAGGCTGCTGGATTTCAGGGTCTGGAGACAGCGGGGGATGGTGGGGGGACGCGTAGTCCAGGCTGGAGGTCAGGGTCTGGGAGCTGTCAGCACGTAATTGGTCATTTCAGTTGTGAAAACGGATGAGCTCACTCAGAGGCGGAGAGTGAGAAGGCCAAAGGTAGAACCATTGTATTTCAAGGAGCAGGAAACCAACGAAGAGTCAGAGGAAAGTGGTTTTTTACAAAATGATGGCAAAATATAATGACATAAAATTTACCATTTTAACCAGTGTTAAGCGCACATCTCAGTGGCATTAAGGATATTCACATTGTTGGGCAACCAGCCCCACCATCCATCCCCAGAACTTTCTCATCTTCCCAAACTGAAACTCTGTCCCCATGAAACACTGACTCTCCAGCCCCTCCCCCAGCCCCTGGCCCCCACCATCTACTTCCCGTCTCTACAGATTTGACTTCTCGAGGGACCTCCTGTGAGTGGGATCAGACAGTATTCGTCCTTTTGTGTCTGTTTTATTTCACCGATGATCTCAAGGATCATCCATGTTGTAGCAGGTGTCAGAATTTCTTTTTAAGCTGAATAATATTCCATTGTGTGGATGGACCACATTTGTTTATCCTTTCATCCCTCGATGGATGTGTGGACTGCTTCCACACTTGGCTACTGTGAATCATGCTGGACAGAGAAGATTTTGCAGCAATTCTTGGGTGAGGGGGGAGCCTGGGAAAGGGCTCTGAAGGCAGAGGGAGAAGTAACTCAAGGACTGAGCACCAGGGACAGTGAGGCCTGGTAGGGACCAAAGCAATCATCAGATGGGGACAGTCCCCTGGCAGGAAGGGGAAAGGACACGTCCCCACAGAACGACAGAAGGCTTGGCTTATGAGTGCCTGTCCCCTCGGAAAACTGTTGAAATCACACTAATGATATAGAAGCCCATTCCTGAAGTTGCAGCAACACTTAATTATGCTTATATTTTAAAACGCAAACTGTTTATCTTTTCGAAATAGTGCCATGTTTCCAGAACATGTTTCTGTCCAAAAGGTGATCCGTGGGGTAAGGCCAGGGAAGCAATTTCCCCCCAGAATCATCAGCCCACAAAAGTCCATCCCATCCAGGGAGAACCCAAAGAAAACACCACCTGGAGCTTTCCCACCTCGCCTGTCCTTCTCAGAATACCTACAGATGGACCCTGCTTGGAGAAAAAATAAATTCGGAATTCCAGACCCACAGAAAACAGCTTGAAGGATGTGCTTCGATTTTGAAAAGAATTCTTCATTTTCTAGAAGAATTCACCATACTGGGGATCAATTTATATTTAGAGCTCTCTAGGGTTTCCATCTGTTCAGCAAATATTTGTGGGCCCCAAATATCCGAGTTGCTTAGAATTAGTCGAATACTTAAGTGTATTCATAGATCGTCATGCGGGGAGTTACAAGGAGAGAAGGTGATAGAGAAATTTTAAATTGTTAGCCACCATTGGCCACTGACATTCAGACTGGAAGTTAAAGCATGAAGTGGGTATAATTCCAGGGCTCATCAATTGTGTACATCGTGGTACGGTGTTACGGCCAACTCTTAAAATGACAAGCAGGCGTGAATAGAAGGTATTTCTGGAAGCCCTGTAACCACAGAATTCATCACTGGCCTGAGTCCACAGCTGGCCGAGCCTTTGTCACCTGGCCTGTGCTCCCTAAGGAGACTCAGCGGGCACCGGAAGAGACTCACCGATGAGCAGTTTTCTAACTGAACAAACCACAGGGTGACGGAGTTAGAGGTGGTGGCCGGGCAGTGCTGTGGGGCCTCACCCAGATTCCAGGTAGGGAGCTCCTCGGGGCGCAGCCTCGCTCCTGTCTCTCTTCTAGCCCCAGTGGCCTGAGGAGCTCAGCCTTCCTCTCCTGTTCTAGAAGCAGGATTTCTCCAGCCTCTAGCTCTACAGCACCAGCACGCTCAGAATCACTCCCAGATCCTGCGTGGGCCTGTGTGCCTTTGGCTTACGACGCTCACTTACCTCTTCATGTCCTCCCGGTCCACCCCGCCGTGGCTCTCCTGGGCTGTCACGGGGAGAGGATGGGCACATTCTTTCTGCTTTCTGTAGCCAAATGGATGGACTGGCCCCTCCCCTTCGTTGTAACCACGCCGTACTTAGCTCGGCATTCAAGGCTCGTCTCGGTCCAGCCCCATCTCCCTTTTCATTGCCTGTCTTTCACAACTTCTCCAAATGGACTTGCCATGCCTTAAACAGGTCTTCTACTTGGGTCTCCCCTCGCTCTGAAATATCATTTCTACTGACGAAAAATCTTAGCTCTTCTCCGATGCTCTTTCACCAGGGACCCTTGAGATGATAATTGATGAGCTAAGTGGGGAAACAGAAAACTAGGCCAGGTTTCTCCAACGCATCGCCATTGACTTTGGGGCCTGATCGTTCTTGGTGGGAGGGTGGGGAGGCCGTCCTGGGTCTCGTAGGAGGTTGAACACAACATCCCTGGCCTCTACCTGCCAGGAGCGCCCACCCCTTGGCAAATGTCCCCTGGGGGGATGAATCACCCCCTAGTTAGGGACCCCAGGATTAATCAGCCAGAAGTGCCAGGGCACATAGATTTCACATCCCAAGACGACATGGACGTGCCGTAGTGGTTTGCGTGTCTCATTTCCTGTTCTCGGTTGTGAGCTCCCGGGAGAAAGGGACAGCTGTCCCTGCCGCACTTCCCACAGAGCTTTGTACTTCACACGTGAGTGAATCAAACACTTGAGCCCAGAGAGCTCTTTAGAGGGCGAGGCCTACATGGAGTAACAAAGCAAAAATCACATACCCCTTGCCCGATGTCTGCTAGCCGTCAAAACTCCATGTTTTTGATTCAGCTTAGATTACGTTCCAGCCCTTTCAATACGTAGTTTTCCTTTACCAAATCCCCGGAGAAATTTTAATCAAAGACCCCTGCTGTTAGTGGCCTCCCCTTTTGGCCCATCCAAAATTGCAAGTCAAGATCTTTTCCAGAAAGCAGGGATCTTCCTGGGAACATGGTGTCTTACCACCCAACTGCTGCCAGGTCCCAAAGCCAGGAGCCCTGTACACGGTGGACAATGTTAAATGCCTAATTCTGCATCAAGCCGATTGCAACGGCTCGATTCATATTTGTTTGCTTTGGAACTTTTCAAAGATTTCACTCTGTTAAAAAGTCGATTTGAAACAAACGTACTTAATGTCTGTTAGATTTATTTCATCCACAAAACATAACACTCAGAATTTGTGGACTGAATGAATTCTCCTTTCTGCAGAGTGATAGGGCCACTTGTCACTGTTTGGAACCAGCTTTTGCAGAGGCTCTGGCCATTTGTGAAGGGTACCGTGTGCCAATAAAACTTCACTTATGGGCACTGAAATGTGAATTTCATGTCATTTTCATGTGTCACAAATTTTTTTTTTTTTTTTTTTTTTTTTAACTGTACGCGGGCCTCTCACTGTTGTGGCCTCTCCCGTTGCAGAGCATAGGCTCCGGACGGGCAGGCTCAGCGGCCATGGCTCACAGGCCCAGCTGCTCCGTGGCATGTGGGATCTTCCCGGACTGGGGCACGAACCCGTGTCCCCTGCATTGGCAGGCGGACTCTCAACCGCTGTGCCGCCAGGGAAGCCCCTGTCACAAAATATTTTGACTCTGATTTTTTTTCAACCATTAAAAAATGTAAAAATCATTCTTAGTTTGTGGACCGTACAAAACCAGGCAGCAGACTGGGCCGGACTTGGCCCAGGCGTGGCCCATGGTTTGCTGACCTCTCCCCTGCTATAGAGGATGGAGTCCAGGAGTGTTCACAGCCTGTTTTCCCAGAGAACCCCCGGTCCACACCCTCTGCTTCTCCTGCCTCCCCACCCGCATGACACACACACCTTCCTGTGCACGGCGCCTGCTCTTGAACTGGCCCCCCCTCCCTGTCTACCCCCCACCCATGGGATGGTCCTGCCTGTCCCACAGCATCCAGGATGGGACCTTCCCAGGTTCCCCGCCCCAGGGTTTATGGTCCCAAGTTCCACCTGGAGTCCACACCTGTCACCTTTGCCACAGAAGGAGTTATTTGTGTGTCTCCTTTTCTCTTTCACGCA
The DNA here is from genome assembly GCF_025265405.1 of Mesoplodon densirostris. Classification (NCBI taxonomy): domain Eukaryota; kingdom Metazoa; phylum Chordata; class Mammalia; order Artiodactyla; family Ziphiidae; genus Mesoplodon; species Mesoplodon densirostris. The sequence continues at coordinate 148,546,938 of NC_082663.1, forward strand.
GGGTAAGACCCCTGAGGACAGACCAGGTCTGTCTCTGTAGGGCACCAATTAGAGTAATTATTTGTTGAATTGACTCGAGTTCTTACTAGATCAAGATCTGACTGAGCTCTAAAATCATTTCGCTTACTTTCTAGTAAAATAGGGGCTCGTGAGAGATTTGCAGTTTCCCCCTTGGGTGGTTTATTCTAGGAGTCCCCTGGATCACGATTGTCCAGCGGAGACATAATGCGAGGTGCGTGTGTCATTTAAAATTTTCTAGTATCCATGTTCTAAAAAGTAAAAACAGGTGAAATTAATTTGAACAGTATATTTTATTTAATCCAGTTTCTCCAAAATATTGGGTTTTTTTTAACACGGCATCTATATGAAACAGTTTTTATTGAGGTAGTTCATGTCCTTCTTGGCTTGCAAAGTCTCTGAAATCCAGTGTGTAGTTTACACCCGCGGCGCGTCTGGGTTCGGACCGGCCACATTTCACGAGCTCGGTATCGGGCACTGTGGGTAAAAGTGTTAAAATGAGGGCAGGCATCACCTTTTGGTCATCCCTACTCTTTTTATTTAAAAGGAATTTTTTATACATCTTTATTGGGGTATAATTGCTTCACAATGCTGTGTTAGTTTCTGTTGTACAACAAAGTGAATCAGCCATATGTATACATATATCCCCATATCCCCTCCCTGTTGTGTCTCCCTCCCACCCTCCCTATCCCACCCCTCTAGGTGGTCACAAAGCACCGAGCTGATCTCCCTGTGCTATGCAGCTGCTTCCCACTAGCCATCCATTTTGCATTTGGTAGTGTATATATGTCCATGCCGCTCGCACTTCGTCCCAGCTTACCCTTCCCCCTTCCTGTGTCCTCAAGTCAACTCTGTGCGTCTGTGTCTTTATTCCTGCCCTGCCCCTAGGTTCATCAGTACCATTTTGTTTTTATTATTATTATTTATTTATTTTATTTTATTTTTTTACATCTGTATTGGAGTATAATTGCTTTACAATGGTGTTAGTTTCTGCTTTATAACAAAGTGAATCAGTTACACATATACATATATCCCCATATCTCCTCCCTCTTGCGTCTCCCTCCCTCCGGCCCTCCCTATCCCACCCATCCATGGTCCCAAAGCATCGAGCTGATCTCCCTGTGCTATGCGGCTGCTTCCCACTAGCTATCTATTTTACGTTTGGTAGTGTATATATGTGTTAGCATACGGTATTTGTTTTTCTCTTTCTGACTGAATTCACTCTGTAAGACAGACTCTAAGTCCATCCACCTCACTACAAATACCTCAATTTCGTTTCTTTTTATGGCTGATCCCTGCTCTTTTTAAAAGGCAACCACTATTTGAGCTCTTTACTGTGTTCAGTACTTCGTAGCCTCACAGTTTGAGGTCACTCAAAGGTCTGAGTAGCACAGGTCCTCCTGCCTCAGATGTTTGCCATTTTCTAAAGTGATCACGACTGGACTTTGCAAACAAAACAGGTGTCCACTCTGGACCACTGGGCAGTTTGAGCCCACAATTCCCTAGGGACCATTTGGGGACTTGGAGATCCTTATGGGCAGTGCCCGGAAGTCTGTTTACTTCCTCTTTTCAATTAGGGAAGTCATATCTTTTCACTGTAGAAAAAATTCAACTAGCACAAAAAAATAAAAAGGGAAAAGAGAGCCTCTGGCTTCCTCCTCTTCTCTCCTCCTGCCCCTTCCACCACTGATAAAGTTCAGTGTGGATCCTTTGAGATATTTTGTGTGCAGGTAAAACATCCTCACTGATACTTTCTTATTTTTTAATTGAAATGTAATTCACATATCATAAGGTTCACCCCTTTGTAAAGTGTACAATTCCGTGGTTTTTAGTATAGTCACAAGGTTATGCAACCGTCACCACTGTCTAGTTCCAGAACATTCCATTGCCCCCAAAAGAAACCTCGTCCCCGTTAGCAGTCACCCCCATGCCCCTCCCCAGCCCCTGGCAACCACGAATCCACTCTCTGTCTCTGTGGATTTGCCTGTTCTGGACGTTTCATATAAATGGAATCACTCACTCTGGCCTTTTGTGACTGGCTTCTTTTATTTAGTGTAATGTTTTCAAGGTTCATCCATGTTGTAGCATGTGTCAGTGCTTCATTCCTTTCACGTAGGCAAAAAAAATGGATCGTATTATGACCACTTTTCTGCAACGTGCTCTTTTCATCTATTATTTAGTCTGTATGTTTCCTTATCACTCTGTGTGTCTGCTGCATCTTTCTACATTGACTGCCTGAGATTCCTCTGTATGGATGTGTCCTGAGGTATTTAATTAGCTCCTTATTAAGGGCATTTCAACGTGCCAGTTCTTTACCCTTAACTCCTCGTCCCATTCATAGCACAGCGGGTTACAGACTTTTGGACAATCAGGTGAACACGTGTGTCCTCCCCCCCGGCCCCAGGAAAATGCACGATGACTGCGTCCATCGTATTCTGCCCCTGATTTTGGAGGTTCCGGAGCGCCTCACCCCCTCTCCCTGGACCAGACCCTGTCAATTCTGCTCCACCCATTTCACAGCCCACTTGTGGCTGACTCAGCCCCAGTCCGTCACCACAAGCTGGACCCAGGGCTGCGGGTGCCTCAGGGGGAGGCCCAGCCGCTCAGCCGGTTTGTGCTGACACAAGTTCACGCTTGTTGCCTTGACTCCGAGCTGAGGCTTGCGTGGCAACGGCATTTCCCCACCCCTTCCAATTCCCTGTTGGTACGTGGTTTTCAACTGCTACCTTGATGCTCCATCAAAGCATTCACTGGCTGTGGTCCCAGCAGAAGACCTGTACCTCGGGGTCATCACCCTCCAGTGCCAGCCAGGGGACCTGCTCCTGCTGCAGTGTATCCTCTCGAGCGGGGACCACCTCATTCAGCCTCTAGATCCTGCTCTCCAGCCTCTGTCTCTGCATGTCGTTGACTTCTCATTACTGTGCAGACTCTCTCTTTAACTCTACACAATGTAAAACCAGAATTCTGACCAAGTAGAATAAAGTTTTCCATCCCTAATCGATGCTTTCCCCCCTTTAAATTTAATGGATCATATTTTTCTTTTTAACATCCTTGAAGACTTCTGAGACACTAACCTAATTTGGTTTTCCTTTATTAGTGTTTCATGAATATGGAATCTTCTCGAAACTGCCTGCTCCTTTGTCCTCCGGCAGGAAGTCTTCACTTCTCTCAACTCCCCAACTGGGACATATTCTCCTTTCAGTTTCCTGATGGTGAGAAGCCTGCCCCTAGCTGTTCACCCCTCGCTCCTTTCCCAAAATCAGTTCTGTTTACGGGACGCGTCTGACCAAACATTGTGGCATTTTTAAAACAGGCTGTCTTACACCTTCCCGCACGTCACTGAGGTTTTCAAACAGAAGGTCTCTTTGGGATAGCGTGTGAGGAGTATTTTTGTTGGTTAACCAAGTTTACTTCTGAAAACGTTGTATAAAGAATTCCGACCTAGTCAGTTCTCAGGGCTAACCTCTCATTGTTTGGAGCAGTGCGGCGTTTCACTTCTTCTCAGGTAAAGAATATAGGAACAAGTTTAGCTTATAGAACATCTGTTTTGCTTCTTGCCTGGCATCTGCCCACACTTGCTGGGTCATTTTCTTTTAATTGAGATAAAATTCACATCACATAAAATTCACCATTTTAAGGTACGATTCAGTGATTTTTAGGATATTCACCATGTTGTGTAACCTTCATCACTATCTAATTCTAGAACTTTTTCATCACCCCCGAAACAAACCCTTTGCCCATTACCAGCCCCTCCCCGTTCCCCCTCCCCTCAACCCCTGGCCACCGCTAATCTACTTCCTGTCTCAGTGGATTTGCCTGTTCTGGACGATTCCTAAAATGGCATCATATAATCCGTGGCCCTTTGCGACAGGCTTCTTCCACTGAGCATCACGTGTTGAAGCTCGTGGATGTTGTAGCGAGTGTCAGTGCTTCCTTCCCTTTTGTGACTGAATAATATTCCATCGTATGCATGGACCACAATTTGTTTATCCGTTCGTCCACTGATGGACATTTGGGTTGTTTCTACTTTTTGGCTATTACATTTAATGCTGCTATGAATGTTTGTGGACAAGTTTTTGTGTGAATATAGATTTCTATTTCTCCTGGGTGCATACCCAGGAGTGGAGTTGCTGGGTCAAATGGTGACCGACTTCTGGAGGAGTTGCCAAATGTTTTCCACAGCAGCCGCTCCGTTTTCCATTCCCACCAGCAGTGTAGGAGGGCTCCAATTTCTCCACATCTTCTTTTCCCTTGTTTTTATTATAGCCAACCTAGTAGTTGTGAAACAGTATCTTGTTGTGGTTTTTAATTTCATTTTCCAAATGACTAATGATGTTTGAGCATCTTTTCATTGCCCATCTCTCTACCTCCTTTGGAAAAATGTCTATTCAAAGGTGTCATCTTTTAGTTTTCTTGCATCCACAAATTTCTCTTCCTTTGTGGAATGCCCAAAGACCCTGAATCATAAAGATGGGGGGGGGCGTGCACCAGAGCTACGTGGTGGGAGGGGTAGAGGGGAGAGAGGGTCAGAAGCCACAGGACATGAGGGCTGTCCCCTCTCTCCCTCATGACACGTCTCCAGCTCTGGCTGTGGGCACGTCCTTTTCAGAGACTTCCCAACATCCTGCATCCTCCGCTCAATGAGGGAGACTGGACGGGCTTGTGGGTGATCACCCTCGGAGTGTCCTTGACCCTCTGGATGCTGATTTGGCATTTGACAGCTGTCTTTTATTTATCCAGAATTCTTTTAGCCTCTCTTAGAGACAAGAATGACTTCTTCCGTTTTGAAGTGGTTGAAAAAAACCAACAAAAGGATAATATTTTGGAACACATGAAATTCCATGAAATTCACATTTCAGGGGCCATAAGTGAAGTTTTATTGGCACGCTCATCCATGTACATATCGTCTGTGACAGCTTTCACCCTACGTTAGAGGGGCTGAGTACTCTCAACAGAGAGCATCTAACCCTAAAATATTTGCTGTTGGGCCCTTTACAGAAAAAGTTAACCAGGGGCTGGTCTCACTCACAGTACTGGCTGTATTTGACCAGCACTGGGTACAACATCATGCATGTATGAACACGATGCTGCTTTGGAGGTGTATGAACGATTAGACTTGCCAGCAGCGTTTAACATTATTTTTCACTTCCTTTAAGGCAAAGGGGATAATATTTACTGTATTATCTTTTCCTGTTTGCTGTAATTAAAGAGAATCTTGGGGGCTTCCCTGGTGGCACAGTGGCTAAGAATCCGCCTGCCAATGCAGGGGACGCAGGTTCGAGCCCTGGTCCAGGAAGATCCCACACGCCCTGGAGCAACTAAGCCCATGTGCCACAACTACTGAGCCTGTGCTGTAGAGCCTGCGAGCCACAACTACTGAAGCCCGCACGCCTAGAGCTCGTGCTCTGCAATAAGAGAAACCACTGCAATGAGAAGCCCACTCGCAGCAACGAAGACCCAACACAGCCAAGAATAAAATAAATAAATTTATTTAAAAACAAAAAAAAGAGTCTTGGTCTGGCTACATCCATCCTGCAGGCTGCATCCTCTTTCCTCCTTGTGTCTGTGAGATGGCGCTTTCCCCAGTCCCCAGCATCCTGGCCTTTCTCTCCAGGCAGCCTCCCTGTCTTCCAGGCTCTGGAGAGCCAGGCCAAGGTTTAGACCAACACTCAGGGTGGGCAGGGCCTCTGCCGTCAGGAAGCTTCGGTTCCTCTTCCTTCAGGTCTCCCACTCGCTGACACTCGGCCCTGATGGCTGTCACCCGAGGACTGGTCCCTCTCAGAGGGTCGCACCAGCTCTGGAATTTGGGGCGCAAATCATGGGGCCTAGGAGTAATTTCTGAAATGAATTACTTCTTATGTGGGAGACCCAGCGTCTAAAACTGTTGCCTTTATGTTGGAACACACTCAAACCAGTGACACGTAAGAAGTCAAAATGTGGAATGGCCAATCCAAAAAAAAAAAAAAAAACAGTGTTTAGAGATCAAAAAGCTAACTATTTGCGCATTTCAGCCCCTTCATGTAAAGCTAAAGTCCCACTTGTGATGAATCCTGCATGACTTTGAAATCGTTTGTTGTAGCTGGAATCGCTGCTAGACCCCAAGGAGGAACTGGCTTCTCTGGCGTAAGAACGTAAGCAGGAGTCATCTTGATGATCTGGCCGCGGGGCTGGTCAGTGTCACCTGCCAAAGATGGCAAATCGCGTATGTTTCTTTGGCTTGATTGGGGTGGATACAATTTAAAAAACAAAAAACAAAACATGATTTCTCTCTTCCCTTTATTTCCCACTGGCAGAGGTTTCTCTTTTAGGTTTCCTCAAGTCGGTGGCATTTCTGGGCTTGGCGGTCTGTGGGTTAATTATCACCAAGGTAGTCGTTGACGGGATAGCTAATCATCAGCACAGTCCCCTCCTGGACTGTTCGAATCCCTAAATATGGGTGGTGGCAAAGAAGACTAGCCACCTCCTGACGGTGGCTTCCTGCTAGAGATGGGGCGGGCAGCTCACTCCCCTCCTGTGACCGGCCCTCCTGGCCCCATGTCGGGGTCCTCTGCTGATGTTCCACGCCCTCCTCCAGGATGTAGATTCATTCTGTCACTTTCTTCTAAAGACCGCTCACCTGCCTGGATTATACAAGGCTTGTCTAACTGGAGTCCTCGAATCTGTGAACTGAAGTTTAAAAAAAAAAAAAAAAAGACATACAGCCCAGTGGTTCTTAACCATTATTCAGTCCAGACCTCTTTCAGAGTCTGCTGAAAGTGGGTCATTTCTCCCCAGAAGAACAGGCATAGACACATGCACCCCCATTTGAATTTCATGATCAATTTCAAGTTCACAGATCCCCTCAAGTGCAACCCCTGGTGAATCCTCAGACCCAGTTACAGGATCCTGCTATAGCCGTTTGAATAGGCATATTGCAGAGTTTAAACCACTTCGCAAGTATTCTCTAGGTTTTGAAAAATACGAGGACAAAAATTAGGTCCAAATCGAACACTTTGTAGTAAACAGAAAAGGCAGGGGTGTTCCTGTGGTGTTTGTGTCTCTGCACAGTGTTGTGCATCAGCCCCACCCAGATTCTGTATGGGGGGACTTCCCTGGCGGTCCAGTGGTTAGGAATGCACGCTTTCACTGCCGAGAGCACGGGTTCGATCCCTGGTCCGGGAACTAAGATCTCAAAGGCTGCATGGCGCAGCCCAAAGGAAAAAAGAAATATTCCATATGGGAAGAATAGGAAGGAAATCCCCACTGAAAGCAGGAATAAGAGGTCTGCACAGACACATCCATTAATATTGAAGAGGAAAAGCAGATTCGTCTAATTTTTGTCAGCTTCTTTTACAAATTCACTTTTATGGTGCCCTTTCTGGCAAGGTGAGACCCTCATGTGTTGTCACTTAGCTTTAATTACTGGGTTATAAAAGCTTACTGCAGCCAGGGTGCCAAGACCATTCAATGGGGAAAGGGCAGGCTTTTCAACAAATGATGTCCACATGCAAAAGAATGAAGTCAGACCCTTCTCTGTCTTACACCAGGTACAGAGATTAAATCAAAATGAGTCAAAGATGGAAATGTAAGAGTTAAAACTATAAAACTCTTAGAAGAAAACATAGGGGGAAATTTTTTTTAATTTATTTATTTTTGGTTGCACTGGGTCTTCGTTGCTGTGTGTGCACGGGCTTTCTCTAGTTGTGCAAGCGGGGGCTACTCTTCATTGCAGTGTGCGGGCTTCTCACTGCGGTGACTTCTCTTGTTGCGGAGCACGGGCTCTAGGCGCACAGGCTTCACTAGTTGTGGCTCGCGGGCTCTAGAGCGCGGGCTCAGTAGTTGTGGCATGAGGCCTTAGTTGCTCTGCGGCATGTGGGATCTTCCCAGATGAGGGCTCGAAGCCACGTCCCCTGCATTGGCAGGCGGATTCTTAACCACTGCGCCACCAGGGACGCCCAGGGGGAAATCTTCATGACATTGGATTTGGCAGTGATTCCTTGGACATGACACCAAAGGCAGAGAGGCAACCAAAGGAAAAAAAATAGGTAAATGGGACATCATGAGAATTTTAAACTTTTGTACTTCAAAGGACATGATCAGAGTGAAAAGGCGATCTGGGGAATGGGGAAAAATGTTTGCAAACCATATATCTGATAAGGGGTTAATATCCAGAACTAAGGGGTTAATATAAAGAACTCCTACAACTCAACAACAAACAAACACTTAGGCCGATTAAGAAGTAGACAAATATCTGAATAGACATTTCTCCAAAGAGGACATACAAATGGCTAATAAGCACATGGAAAGATGCTTAACATGACTCATCATTAAGAAATATAAATCAGAACCACAATGAGATACCACTTCACACCATTAGGGTGGCTACTGTTGGAAAAAAAAAAACAACAGAAAACAGCAAGTACTGGCAATGATGTGGAGAAGTTGGAACTCTTGTGCATGACCAGCAGAATGTAAAGTGGTGCAGCTGCTGCGGAAACACTATGGCCATTCCTAAAAAAAGTAAACATGGAATTACCGTACGATCCTGCGATTCCTCTTCTGGATAAGTACCTAGAGATTTGGACAAATACTTGTACACCCATGTTCACAGCAGCAATATTCACAGTAGCCCAAAGATGGAAACAACCCAAGAGTCCATTGAAAGATGACTGGATAAACAAAATATAGTCCATCCATACAATGGACTGTTATTCCACCCTAAAACGGAAGGACATTCTGACCCATTCTACAGCATGGATGAACCTTATTTCTCTGCTCAGAGAAATAAGCCAGACACAGAAGGATAAATACTGTCTGATTCCACTTATGCGAGGTCCCCAGAGGAGTCAGATCCACAGAGACAGAAAGTAGATGGTGGGGGCCAGGGGCTGGGGGAAGGGAATGGGGAGTTAGTGTTTCATGGAGACAGAGTTTCAGTTTGGGAAGATGAGAAAGTTCTGGAGACGGATGGTGGGGCTGGTGACCCAACAGTGTGAATGTATCAGTACTTAATGCCACTGAGCTGTGCACTTAAAAATGGTTAAAATGGTAAATTTTGTGATATATATTTGCCACAGTTTAAAAAATAATAGTAAGTCTTTTACTCCACTTGTGTTCTGCAGCATTACACTAGAGGAGGCATATTCTTTCACACCTTGTGTCTCATACGTCTCACCTCTCCTGCTGAGCCATAGGGCACAGTTTTAGTAAAGGCCCTGAAGATCCATCTTGTCTGTGGTCGTATACTAACTAGTGAATAATGTGTTGTTAACTCATTCCACTTCCACACCCTCACTTGGGAAGATTATATTGATACTTTTGAGTCGATGGTCCTTCCCAGAAAGGAAAGCGGTGGGCGGGTGGGCAGCCTGAGGACACGTCTGCTCACTCACAGGTGTTCCCTGCACCAAACCCAGAGGCCTCCTGGGGTGTCCTGGACATGCGTGCTGGTGCACTAGGGGACCTGGGGTGAGAAGGGAATCACAAGTAACCTAAGCAAGAATGTCACAAAGGAAAAAACAGGACTGATTTGTTCAGTCATGTGAGTGCCCATTTGAGAGCAGTTATTTTTATGGAACATAAAGATGAGTAAAAATGTTTTTTAAATTAAAAAAATGTTTAATTAAAAAAATGAGGAGGACCTGCTTCATAAATGACCATCTAAAACAGCTCAGCAAACTACACCCAGGGGCCCAATCCGGCACGCCGCCTGATTTTTCAGTAGGCCCCGCAAGCTGAGAATATTTTCTGCATTTTCAAATGGTTGAAAACGGAGACTATTTTGTGACACATGCAAAGTATATGAAAATCGAATTTCAGTGTTCAAAAATGAAGTTTTGTCGGAACAGCTCCACGGCCGGGACTTGGGTGAGGCAAGTGAGACAGTCACCTTGGGCACAAAATTCAAGGAGGGAAGCAGCGCCAGTGAAAACTCAGCCGTCAGCATAAACAATATCTTAATGCAGTATTTTATTTTATTTTTATTTTTTTTTATTTTTTTTATTTTTTTTGCGGTACGCGGGCCTCTCACTGTTGTGGCCTCTCCCGTTGCGGAGCACAGGCTCCGGACACGCAGGCTCAGCGGCCATGGCTCACGGCCCCAGCTGCTCCGCGGCATGTGGGATCTTCCCAGACCGGGGCACGAACCCGTGTCCCCTGCATCAGCAGGCGGATTCTCAACCACTGCGCCACCAGGGAAGCCCTTAATGCAGTATTTTAAAAAATCAAAATCAATGTCAGAATAATCCATGATGAGCAAAATGTCAAAATTTTAAAGACAGGATCAGTATTGCCGGTTTGTTCCCTCTGCCCCAGGCTCCCATAGGGCTGTGAACGCAGCCAGGCTCATTCCTCGTGGAAGGTCCAGGGCAGTTTTCTAGAGATGGTGACGGAGTGGAGTAGCCTCACCGGAGAACCTGGGGCCCGTGAAACCAAAAACATTTGTTCTCTGGCGCTTTATAGAAAGTTTGCCAACCCCTGCTTGAAATCAGTTTACTCTATTGATCCTAACAGTGAGTAACGAGTAACTATAACCAAACTACAGATTCAACGCCTTGTCCGTTTCCTCTGTCTTAGGCGCCCTTTTAAACAATGAGTGTACACTTGTAAAGTGTTTAATTTTTGGATACTGGTATTTATAAATCAGTAGAGACAATTAACACTGAATTCATAAGCAAGCTGATGCTTGTGAGCTGCGATGATTTACCTGCATTAAAATAACAGGAGGACTTCCCTGACGGTCCAGTGGTTAAGACTCCATGCTCCCAACACAGTGGGCATGGGTTCGATCCCTGGTCGGGGAGCTAAGATCGTGCGTGCCGTGTGGCTTGACCAAAAGAAAATAGTAGAGGCCCTCACTTACTTTCATGTTAACTAAATACTTAGCTAGTTAACCCTCCATTTACTGGGGTGAATGTTACTTGGCTTCTTTATAAAATGGTATAAAGCCCAGCTTCCATATATGGGTCTTAAGAAGCTTGATTAGGAACTTAATGAAGCATTAATTATTTCTAAAATTTGAACTAGTAAATGCCATGGGAGCTTCTTCCTCCCTGGTTTTCCTGCTTTCACTCTTTCTCCCGATGGTCTGAAAACAGGGCTCTTTTAAGAACATAAGTGAGGTGATAGTGTGCCCCCACCTGGGGCTTCCCTCAGGAATTGGAATAAAACCCAGACTTCTGGCAGTGCCCGTGGGGTCTCTGCCAGTGTCTCCAGCCCCCCGCCCTCCTCTGCCCCAGGGCCTTTGCACCTGCTACTCCCTGTGTGGGGAGTGCTCACTCTGGCACCTCCCACATCTGTGGGAGATCACCTTGCATATCTGGTGACTGGTTTCTTGTCTGAATCCCTTGCCCAAGGATGTTGGAGCCCCAAGCAGAGCTGTCGTCACCTTTGAATGCTCCGTGCCTAAAACAATGTCTGGCACTCAGTAAATTCACTCTGTTCCTTTGGTTCATTCATAGTTTACATACAGTCAGGGTGCACCCCTCTATGAGTATTCACACACACGTAGATTCTTGTAACTACCACCCACCCAGAGGGCAGAGAGGCAGTTCCAACACCCCAGCACGTTCTCTTGAGCTGCCCATCTCTGCAGCCAGACCCTCACCCCACTCCCCCCATGTCCCCTGGCCACCCCACTCTGTCCCTGGCCCTGTAGTTTTGCCTTCTCCACAGTGTCACATAAGTGGTGGCACACAGTGTGTAGCTTCTGAGACTGGCTTCTCTCACTCACTGTCATGCATCTGAGACTCAGCGTGCTGGTGTGTGTTTCAGGAGTTTGTTCTTTTACTGTGGAGTCCTGTGCCATTGTGTGAATGTACCACAGTTGGTTTATTCGGTACTTTTTTTTTTTTTTTTGGCTGTGTTGGGTCTTCGTTGCTGTGCACAGGCTTTCTTTAGTTGTGGCGAGCGGGGGGCTGCCCTTCGTTGTGGTGCGTGGGCTTCTCATTGCGGTGACTTCTCATTGCGGAGCATGGGCTCTAGGTGCGTGGGCTTCAGTAGTTGTGGCTCGCGGGCTTCAGTAGTTGTGGCTCGCGGGCTCTAGAGCGCAGGCTTCAGTAGCTGTGGCCCACGGGCTTAGATGCTCCGCAGCATGTGGGATCTTCCTGGACCAGGGCTCGAACTTGTGTCCCCTGCATTGGCAGGCGGATTCTTAGACACTGCGCCACCAGGGAAGCCCGGTATGGTTTCTTTTAATGTTCAATGTTGAACTAACATTAATGGCTCCGGTCATAAGAGCGGCAGCGTACTGTAGACCAAGTGGGTTGAACGGTAGTGGTATTTCCTGCACAAACAGCATTCTCTAGGTACAGCTTGCAAATTTACAAGAACTGACTTGCCTTCAAGTGCTTACAAATGTATCACAATCTTTTTTTTTTTTTTTTTTTTTTTTTTTTTTGCGGTACGCGGGCCTCTCACTGTTGTGGCCTCTCCCGTTGCGGAGCACAGGCTCCGGATGCGCAGGCTCAGCAGCCATGGCTCTCTGGCTCAGCCGCTCCGTGGCATGTGGGATCTTCCCGGACTGGGGCACGAGCCCGTGTCCCCTGCATCGGCAGGCGGACTCTCAACCACTGCGCCACCAGGGAAGCCCCCACAATTTTTTTAACGATATGTAAGTAATGCAAAAATCAGGTTCCTATAAAGTCATCTGCAGAAGTCATTAACGACTGTAAGTTTCTGTTTCATTCTCCTATCTTCCTTGCCTCCAATAATACAATGTGTGTCCTTCTAAACCTTTTAAATGAATGTACCTATTTTATAGCATATATAGCTGCATTTTTTTTTTTTTTTCCTTTTTGCGGTATGCGGGCCTCTCACTGTTGTGGCCTCTCCCGTTGCGGAGCACAGGCTCCGGATGCGCAGGCCCAGCGGCCATGGCTCACGGGCCCAGCCGCTCCGCGGCATATGGGATCCTCCCAGATCGGGGCACGAACCCGTGTCCCCTGCATCGGCAGGCGGACTCTCAACCACTGCGCCACCAGGGAGGCCCTATAGCTGCATTTTTTAACATAGATTCTTTCTTAAATATTTGAGAGTCTTCTCTATCCAGACACTGTATAGCTTGGAGATCTTTCTTGGGGAAAGTACCTTGTTTGTTTCAATGACATCATAGTATTACAGAGAGGATGTACCACGATTTATTTAATGATTTCCCTATTGATGGACATTTAAGTTGGTTGCAGTTTTTTGTGGCTTCAAATAATGCCACCAGGGATATGTTGCCCATATGTCTTCTTTTAAACCACTTTTTTGAAATATATTTCATATACCGTCAAGTTGGCCCATTTAGAGTATACAGTTCAGTGGCTTTTGGTATATCCAGAGAATGCAGCCATCACACTAACTCCAGAACATTCCATCATGCCAAAAAGAAACCCGTGCCTGTGCCCATTAACAGTCACTCCCCAGCCCCACTCTCCCCCAGCCCCTGACAACTACTCACCCACTCTCTGTCTCTGTGGGTTTGCCTGTTCTGGACATTTCCCATCAAGGGAAGCACACACTGTGTGGTCTTTCATGTCCGGCTTCTCTCACTGAGCATCATGCTTTCAAGGTCCATACACATTGTAGCGAGTGTCAGTGCTTTGCTCTTCTTCGTGGCTGAGTAATATTCTAGCCACGGATGGACCCCATCTTACTGAATCAGCTGACAGACGATTGAGTTGTTTCTTCTTTGAGGCTATGATGAATCATGCTGTTCTGCACAATGGTGAACAGTGTTTGTGTGTCCGTGCACCTTTCTGGACACATGTATTTCTGTAGGATAAATCCTGAGAGGGGGATAAAGAGACACTGCTTCCGGCTAGCTCTGCATTCTCTGGCTGTGCAGGTTCACACATATCCTAGGTCTCGAGGGATGCTCAGAGGTCATTTTCTGCAGAGGCAGACCCTGCTCTCTGGTGAGAATCCCCCCCCCACCGCCCCCAGGCACCTGTGCTGCCTGGCTCTGCACCGCCTCTGGCACAGGCTTGTGGGGACACTGCAGCCACTGTCACCTGTCTTTGAATTAGCCCTGGAGAAGCCACCTCTTTCGATGCACATCGCAGAAACTTGTGGCAAAGAAGGCAAAGCAAAAAGGATCTCCTTACGGGGAATTAAACTCCCCCGGAAGGATGATGCACTGCTTTGAGGTCTCATGCAAGGATGGGGGTTCTGAAAAGGGAAGGGGGGCCCATGATAAAATGTCATTTTATAACAGCAATCCGGCAGGGTTCATTTGGAAGGAGAGCTGCTACGTTTGGCACGGTGCTAGGAGAGAAACGAGTATGAAGTATTGGGTGAAAATGACGAACCCCACAAATATGCCCTGGAATGAATGCAGCACAGAGCATGAGGCGCTCCCTGAAGTGTTTATCTCACTCGTTTGTTTTGAAACCACAGATAGCAAAGGGCATAACTGCTTTGGGGGTTTCAGGTATTTAAACAGGCAAAAACCAGCAGCTGATGTTGGTTGCCTTAAAACGGAGTGAGTTAGACACTAATTAATACTAACTGAGCATCTGCTATGTGCTGGGCCAGCAAGCGAACCCCACGCTTTGTAGGCTTCATTTTTTAAATATTTATTTATTTATTTATTTTGGCTGTGCCGGGTCTTAGTTGCGGCATGTGGGATCTAGTTCCCCGACCAGGGATGGAACCCGGGCCCCCTGCATTGGGAATACGAGGTCTTACCCACTGGACCACCAGGGAAGCCCCGTAGGCTTCATTTTATTTAACGCAATAACCAGCAGAGGCAGACGGGATTTACTTTCTCTGCTTACGGATAAAGAAACGGAAACGAGAAAGGTTTAAGTCACTGGCTGAAGGTCACCCAGCCAGCAAACAGAGGATCCAGGATTCGGATCCAGGCGCCTACTCTCAGCCATCGCATTGTATTCCTGGGGCATCTCGCTTTGCTGGTGCTGTGTGTCCGGGAGAAGATACCCGGGTCCAGGATGCATTCCCCTCTCGTCCACTGAGGGTACAGCTAGGACTCCACCGGCTCCACATCTGTCCCCTGTGGTCCCAGCAGCCCGTGTCAGCCAGGGCTGCCCCTCAACCATCTTCCATCTTCCTGAGTGTCGACCTTGACCTGGGCACTGCCCAGAGCCTCTGCCACCGGGGGAAGGCCTGTCTAGAGGTTGCCAGGATGTCCTCTTGTGGTTGTCCACGGTCATTCATGTGTAAGGATGAAACACACTTGCTATTTGCCAGAGAGTGAAGAATCTGGTCAATTTCTGTTGGTGTCCTGCATGCTCACAGGTGCTCTCCTAATCACCTTGGGCTGAGCAATAGCCTGGGGAGATGCTGAGATCCCCAGAGAGGTTTAGCCCAAATTGTTGAGCTCAGCCATCCACATTCAATCTAATCTTGAGCGTGACATTTGTGTCCAAAAAAAAAAGAGGATTTGACTTAACACAGAAATGCAATCGTGTCTTCATGATTTCAGCCCACAGTAAGCTTTCGAGGGCTTTTTTTCAGCTCAGCCTTACTTTTTTCTTTATTCAAATAGTTTCAAATTCCACTTGGATGGAAATCTTTCAAATATTTACCTTTTAAAAACTCATGCCGAAATAGTGGTAAATGCTTTTCAAAGGTCACGGTGGTCAAGCCGCCGCGACTTCTAGAAGCAAGGGGAACTGGGACCAATATTGGGACGTGGGAGGGTTCGAGAGGTGGCTTTTTGTCCAAGGCTACATTCTGAACGAGAGAAAAGAGGGAGGGAGGATGGGGAGGCTGGTCCCCTGTTACTTGAGTTATGTTTCAGAGTCCTCGTCTGTTTCTCTTTCCACCTTTCAAGCAGAGCTAGAACATTTTATTCCATCTTTCCCCCCTAATTACCTTTTGCTCTGCTTTGGGAGCTGACTTAATACGGACCTGGGAAGGGAGATGCAAAAACAGAACCAGGCAAAACTGGGTGTTTGCTGGGGCCCTGTGGGCTGCTTGCTGGTTTTCTGCTCTGGGTCCTGCCCAACCCTGCACCCGTAGAAAGTGTTTGCGATGAAGACTCATCTCAAATCCTGATGTAACAGGAAAGTCATTTAAAATATTTTCAAGGTCTTATGGTGCCTTTTTTCAATTTCAAAAATAATATTTTTCCCCCAAGGTTTTGATGAGAATGCCTTTCTAAAATGGAATTGATTTTAGTGTATCTTCTTAGCATTAATTAGGCTTAATTAGGCTAAAAACCTAAAATACCTCCAAGATTTCTCTCCTCGGGTTTAATTAGAATAATGGGTTTAACAGCAATGTGCACAAAACCCCGTTTTGCTCCATTTTGTGAGAGCACCCTGAGGTTTGGCTTTGGGGTTGAAACTTTCACGGGCCCTGAAATAGAACGTCCTTTTGTTCACATAGGATTGGATGGGGGTTTGAGATGGGGAGAGAGGAGGTGACGGGTGAGATCAATATTCCCAATTTTGCCTTTCGTCACTGTGTTTTCATTTCTTCAGAGATCCCTCGGTGCTTCCGAAGGGATCTGAGACTAAATTTGGGGTCCTGGGACAGTTGAGATATAGCTGTAGTGCAGAGACCGGTGACCACTTCCAAGCCAGGGAAGGTTCTTCCCTCCCTAAGACAGGCGAGGACTCTGCCTGCTGGCCTGAGTCCCTGCATTACCCAGAGCGGGAGAACTCTGCTCTTGAAACTCTCACAGCAAGATTCCTGGCCTCACTCGTTTATCTTGCATTAAATTTCTCAGTAATCTCACATAGTTCAAGCATGACTGAGCAAGAAATGCGCTTTATTTTTCTGTGCAACCCTAGAGCGTCTTCTTATTTAAGGTTGTGTGTTTGGATGTGGACATGGGAAGAAAAATCGGTGTATTGAAACAAACTTCTAGTAATACTTGGACGTGGAAAGATCAGACATGTTGGTGGATTTCCAAAGAGGCATCTAGTCATCATGGAGAAGAATAAAAAGGGCAAATCGTGTGCAAACATGAAGGACAGGGCATCTGTTAGACTGTTGAGGGGGAACCATGGGGTTAGGGGGTGGCTGTTGGTCTGTCTTGGTCTGTTGCAGCTGCTGTATCAGAATACCATAGACTGGGCAGCTTATAAATGACAGAAATTGATTGCTCACGGTTCTGGAAGCTGGAAGTCTGAGATCAGGTTGCCAGTGTGATCAATGCGGGCCCTCTCTGAGTCACAGCCTTCTCGCTGTGTCCTCACATGGTGTGGAAGGGGTGAGCTAGCTGTCTGGGGTCTCTCTTATAAGGGCACTAATCGCATTCATGAGGGCTCCACCCTCATGACCTACGCACCTCCCAAAGGCCCCACCTCCTATCATGGTCACATGCAGCCCTGAAGCCTAGAGCCTGGGGACGCCATCTGTGGGCTCATTCCCAGCTACAGCTCACCCTTCCAAGCCCAGGGTCTGCTGGGGGCTCTGCTGTGAGTCTGTAGACCTGAGTGACCCACCCCAAGACAGACTCAGGAGGGCCCTGGAATCGTAACAATGGGGCCCCATGGCTGAGGAATGGGATTGGGGACCAGGAGCTCCCCAAAGGGACTTTCAGGTTTGGGGTTACCCGTCTGTGACTCGGTGACACCTGCATCTGGGCCGAGGCTCTGCCTTCTGTGCTGGGCTGGTGGACAGACGTCCATGCACCTAGCTCTGGCCACCCCCTCCTCTCTTCTGCAGGACTTCTGGTCCTATTCCATCTATGCAAGGACACGCCACCAGCATTTCTCCCCCCCTCCCATGTCAGTTCCCTCCCATTGGATCCTGCGGGTCACGACACACACCTGCTGTTACTTCTTCCATTTTCAGAAACTCTCTCTCAACTGACCTCCTCTTCCAGCTGCCACTCCATCCCTCTCCTCCTCTTTCCAGCAGAGATTCCTCAAAACACATGTCTGTTCCTGGGTGTCCAGTTCCATGACTCTTGGTCTCTCTTGAACCTGCCCCAATCCCTGTGGCTTTTGCCCATGCCATTGCCCTGGAACTGCTCTGTCAGGGTCACAGTAACCTCTGCTTCGCTGAATCCAGTGGTCATTTCCCAGCCCCCAATTCACTTGGTGCTCAGGACACCACTTTCTCATACTTCTTTGGCCTCCTCTTTTCAGGCTCCTTTTCTGGATTCCCTCTTCTTTAGGATCTCTAAATGATGGAGAGCCTGGCCCTGGGTCTCTTCCCTGCTCTCCCTTGATGAGCTCAGCCAGTCTTGTGGCTTTAAATAGGTCATCTATACACTGCTGGCTCCAGCCTATGTCATCTACGTACTCATGGCTCCAGGCTATATCATCTATATACTGCTGGCTCCAGCCTATGTCATCTATATACTGCTGGCTCTAGCCCACATCCTCTATACACTGATGGCTCCAGCCTATGCCATCTATATACTGATGGTTCTAGCCCATGTCATCTATACACTGCTGGCTCCAGCCCATGTCATCTATACACTGCTGGCTGCAACCCACATATTCAGTACACTACTGGCTCCAGCCCACATTATCTATACACTGCTGGCTCCAGCTTACTCCTTGCCCCTCAGATGTTCACTTGTACATCCATCTGCTTTCTCAGTATCCCAGCTTGGTTGTTGGAGCCTCTCACACCTCACATCTTTAAAACTCAACTCCTGGGTGCACCCCAGGCCTGCTTCTCCTGAAATTTTCCTGTTCTCATCCTTCTAATTGCAAAAAAGCTTTGAGACACTCTTGACGCCTTTCTCTCACACTCCACGTCCAGCCCATTAGCAAATCCCACTGATTCCACCTCCAGTATTTATCCAGAATCTGACTGGCACCCCTCCACTGCTGCCACCCAGACTGGGCCATGTCACCGTCTCTCGTCTGCATTATCACATTAGCCTCTTAACTACTCTCTCTGCTGCCACCCTTTTCCTTCTTTGCCTGTTCTTCACCCAGCAGCCAGAGGGACCTGGTTAAAACACAAGTCAAATCAGGTCGTTCCTCGGCTGAAACCCTCTGGTCGCTTCCATTTCACCCTGAGCAAAAGCCAAAGCCCGTGTGATGGTCTGCGCGGACCTTTGCTCCTCCTTGTCTCCTGGTTCACTCAGCTTTAGTCACCAGCCAGGTATGGTCCCACCTCAGGGCCTTTGCACTGGCTGTTCCCTCCACAAGAATGCTTCTCCCCCAGATGCCTAAATGGCTCTGCCCCGCACTTTCTTCACCTCTTTAGTGAGTCTTCTCAGGGAGGCACGTGACAGCCCTTTAACAGTTGCAGCCCCACCCTCCCTGGCAGCCCCTAGCTCTGCTCCGTTTTCCCCTGGGCGTCTGTCACCACCTGACATAGTATATATTTATCTTATTCATTTTGTTTACTGTCTCTATCCCCCGCCCCCCCACCACCACTGCCTACTAAAATATAAACTTCACAGGGGAAGGGAATTTGGTCTGCTTTGATTCCTGGGCAATGCCTGGCCTGGGCTAGGCATTCAGCAAGTGGGTTTTGGTTGAAATCAATGAATAACACAACTAGGACTCCCGCGTCACTCCTCTTTCTGGAGCTGGGGTTTGGGGTCCTCACAGCTGCATGGCAGAGCCTCCCTTCGGATGGGAGTGTCCCCTAGCGACTCCCGTGGTGTCGGCTGCTCGTGGTCTTACCTCCAGGACTAGAGACCGGCATGGCGACCACTCCACGTTACCACTTAGCCCTGGGTTAATGGGCTGGCCTCAAATTCCTGGTCTCCCTGAAGCCCAGGTTCAGATTCTAACAGCGTGGGAATCCACCTTCCCTTCTTGTCAGGGACACTCCTCCATTCTGTCCATTTATTCTAGGAGCGACTCCTAGACGCTGTCTTAAGACATAGATTCTGTGCAGCCCTGACATGATCACGTCAGGGGCGAGACCGCACACGAGAGCTAAAGGGCATGCTTTCATCACGCACAAGTCTCTTAGTGTCGTGTGCTTTGATCGTCTAAACTGTTGACCCTTGTCGCTGGAGCCACGTGCTTCCCATTCAGTCAACGTGTTTTAAGATCCTTGGCCACGCTCCCCCCAGATAAGACCATGACTTAGAACTCTACGCTCCCCTTGTAAGAGTTGGGCGCAGCCCTCTCCCTTTCCCCGTCGCAGAGCCTCGGGACCCATGCACAGCCTGCACTGTCCCAGAGCCTCAGGGACCCATGCGCAGACTGCACTGCCCAGCAGAGACGAGGCCACATTGACTTTGAGTCCAACTGGTTTTCTTTTCTCTGTGGGTCAAGATTGGCCAACACTAGGAACCTCCCTGTGGCCTCTTTCCGGAGCTGTATGTCCCTGTGCTTCCTGCCATCTCGGGGCCCTGATGTGGCCTGGCTTCCTCTTCCAAGAGCCTTCCCCTCGCAGGGTAGGGCGAGAAGAGCAGGCACTGGGACGCCAGATGCTGTAGTTTATTCCGACGGTCCCAGGAGGCGTGTGTAATACTGAGTCCACGGTTCCGTTTGTACCTACTTCATACGCACTTGATGGTCTCAAAAGTCTTTTTAATTAGGTATCTACTCCTCTGTTCTTACGCGTTTTTCAGATAGCTTAATCTCCCCGGGTTGTTTCAGTTTGTCTAACCACTGCCCAGAAAACGTGGGTGCAGCTATGAGCTACCCCACATTGTTTGCTGGATGATAAATAAATTCTTTCCTCTTGGAGAAAAAGGCAGTTTCTCCTCCCAGCACTAGGAGGGCTTGAAGAAGTCCCTCCTATGATGCTTTCCACAGAGAGAGTTGGTCCTTCTTGGGTTTTGTTATTTCAGAACAAATATGGTAAACTGTTTTCCCCTCGGTTACTATAGAGAGGAGATTATTTGCCTTTCTCTTTGGGCTTCTGAAAATAATAGATTACATATTTGGGAGGGGTTTTTTTTAGATCTGGTTAATGTGAGATAGAGGGGATTGCTCCGGGGATGACATTGTTTGGTTTGGGAAGTATTCTCGCAGTTGCCCAGCAACAGGCTCTTGGAGAGAGAGTAGACTATGTCGCCCCTGGCAACCGTTGTTACTCAGCAAACAATGAGGGCTGGCAAACAGCGCCAGGACTGTGGACTCCAGGGTTTAATTGAACATCTGCATATATTTTTCCCTGGTGAAATTGTTTGAGTTTGATTTGCCACCAAAGGTAGACCTGGGTCCACCGGGGGTCTACTTAGAAGAAGGCGTATTGTTATGCTGGCATCTCATCTATATAAACCAAGAGGAGCTGTTGGGGGGAAAAAAAAACCCTTTTAGCCCCTGGAATATGTCCTAGACCTCCCTCAGCTGGAGACTTATTTCAGTCTTAAGTCGAATGTCTTTTTCAATCTAATTCCTTGTGTTTATAAAAGTCTTCACCCATCTAGCCTACTTATCGTATGTCACTGATAAGCCACAACTCCTCGGACATTTTTCAGCACGATGTTTTTATTCCTGTTGCTCAAGAATATCAGAAAAGCCAGGTGTCGAACCCTGACGGCTCACACGTAAAGACAGTCACGTGTCAGGTTGGCTGGTGATGGAAACTGAACCCTGAACCTTCTGGTCCTTCAGTATTCCTCTTAAGAACTTGGATACTCAGGTGACCCTCAGGGGAATGTGTACATCGTGCTTATGATATGGCTTATATGTGGAATCTTAAAAAAATGGTACAAATGAACTTATCTACAAAACAGAAGTAGAGTCACAGATGTAGAAAACAAACTTATGGTTACCAGGGGGATAGGGTGGGGGCGGGATAAATTGGGAGACTGGGATTGACATATACACACTACTATATATAAAATAGATAATAAGAACCTACTGTATAGCACAGCGAACTCTACTCAGTTCTCTGTAATGACCTAAATGGGAAAAGAATCTAAAAAAAGAGTGGATATATGTATATGTATAACTGACTCACTTTGCTGTGCACCTGAAACTAACACAACATTGTAAATCAACTAGACTCCAATAGAAATTAAAAAAAAAAATAACGGAGAAGCAAGATGTTCCCACCAAATCCTTCCCCTGTTGAGGGGCACTTTGAGCCACTTTGCAGTGTGGCTTTTGATCAAAACAGTCTCACTGCACCACCAGAGATAGCGAATGTTTACCAGGCTCGGTTGCTTAGGTAAACACTGCCCCTGAACTTCATTCAAAGCCAGTGACACATTTCTTTCCCTCGTCCCTGCGTCATCCCCCCGCCCCCGCCCACCAACCAGGGCTATAAATTGAGAAAAGTTCGCCAGGGCAGATTTTTGGTGGGGACTCAATCCTGGTTTATTCATCTCGAGCGCGGTCCATCTGATTAACGCAGCAGCAACTGCGAAAGTGCCTCCCGTATGAGAACGCAGCAGCCAGCGGTCAGTAAAACAGCCCTCAAGGGGAGACTTGCTTAGTTGTACGGATCTGTGTTTCTTTTTGAAGGGCGATTCGCTCTGTGGCTGAGTGCCCCCAGAACATGCCCGCTGCACCTTTGTACCAGTATTCCAGCTAATGTCTTAGGACCATATAAAGTATCTGAACACGTTTCGCAGTGTTCTTTTGCAGTCAAAACTTATCATGGGATGTCATTTGTGTTCTAGAACAAATAAAAGCAAGCTGTTAAAAAAGAAAAAAAAAGCTTGTTAGGCCGCCATCCCTATTAGATGCAGTCATTAAGATCCAATTACATCGAGGGTTGCTGGAATTAAAAGGAATAAATTCTGACTTACTCAAAGATTCCCCCAAAGATTAATTAGAATACATGATTCTTCCTGCAGCCTGTTGCAGCAGGATAGTTGTAGATCGTTACGTACGGAGGAAGGTAAATCTTTCCAAAAGAAACACTGCTCTGCATTCCAGAAAATTGTTTCACACCGGTCCCAGTTTAGGCAAGTCATTTTTCAGGAGTTGTAGCCTGATTTTAAAATTTTCTTTTAAATTGATCATTTAGAAAATTTTCCTTGAAAATTCTTCACACCACCCGCCCACCGACCCACCCCCCAACACACACACATCAGGCCTCGCAGCTTGGATGCCTAACGTCTTTGGGTAAAGCCCTTCCTCCATTGGGTGAAAGAGCTGTGCTAGGAGATTTTAAGGGCCCCTCCCGCACTGTGATTTCAAGTGGAAGTTCTCCATTTTTAGGTAGGCCGTTTCTCTGCTTTTTAAATTCCGGAGTGAAGTGATGACGGGGCGGGGAGGAGGGGTAAATTGGAAGGTCCCGGGTGTGCTGACGGTAGGATGAAGAAAGCCAGCCTCCTGTTTGTCCGAATCCGTCACAGAGATACTGCCCATCACCCATGGTCATTGGCCATCTCTGGGGATGGTGAGGGGGATGGGAAGTGCCCTGGCACCAAGGCAGCCCTGTCTTGTGCCGGGCTGTCACCAGGCTCAGACCCAGAAGATGCTGTCCGGGAAGAAGCTCCTGACCTGTTCCTTGTCATCCCGCCCTGCCCCGCCTCTGCTGTGTGGGCCACTCTGAAGACTTGGGCGGTAGGGAGGAGGGGATGAGTCAGGTCAGTCCCTTCTCCACCTGCCCAAATGCAAAAGCTGGGCACTGATGAAACTGCACCCAGGAACCTGGGGCTGGGGACCCTGGCCAGTGGAAGGCGGAGCTGGCAACTGGCTCAGCAAAGGCAGACGGGACAGGCGGGCAGCCTAGGCAGCAGGGCCCTCATCCATCTGCTCGCTCCAAAATATCTCTGGAGGATCATCGTGGGCAACTCGCTAGGGGCTGGGAGGGGACTGCAAGGATGACTAAGACCCAGACTTTGTTTTCTCGAGGCAGACTGGCTGGTCCAGAAGCCAAACGTGCACAGTTGTGTCATAGGAAGCAGGTCCGAGGCCACGGGCGTGGAGAAGGGTGTGTGGTTGACGTGGAAACGCCATGCTTAGCGAGGCTGTGGCCTTAGACCAGTGGGTCTCCCTGGGGATGATCCTGCCCCAGGGGATGCTGGGCGACGTCTGGGGACATCTGTGGTCATCACCACTGGGGGCTCCTGGCATCGAGGGGGTGGGGGCCAGGGAGGCTGCTCCACACCCCCCAGCGCCCAGGACGGCCCCCCCATAGAGAATGATGGGCCCCAAAGGTGTCTAGTGCTGAGGCTAAAACATCCTGGCTCAGAGCAGCTCCTCTCAAACTTTAAGGCACATACAAGGCTCCTGGGAACTGTGTGAAAATGAGGTTATAATTTATGAGCAGTTTCAGAAAAGGCGAAGCAGTGCCTCTCATCCCCAGCTGACTTTGCCCCCAGAGGACACTGGGTGATGTCTCAGCCATTTATGGTTGTCAGAGCTGGGGAGGTGCTTCTGGCACCGAGTGGCTGGGGCCGGGGATGCCACTCAGGACCCGACAGTGCCCAGGCCGGCCCCACATCCAAGAGTGTCCTGGCCCAGTGGCCTCTGTGCCGAGCTGGGGAAAGCGCGCGCTAGGGGCTGAGATGATTTGACGGGGGGCTGTAGCTGCTGCTCGCTGTGATACTTAGTCCCCTTTGAAGCCCTCGCTAACTGAGCCGTCGGCACTTGGAGGGCCAGGTGCTCTCCAGCCTGGCCTTGGCCTTGGCCCTGCTCTGTGGGGTCCCGTCTGTCCCATCCTGGCAGGGGCCATCCTCAGTGCTCTCAGGGACACCAGCCCATCCTCCAGTGGCCTCCACGCCAGAATGGCTGCGTCTGCCTTGACCCCACGCTGGCCACCCTCATTCTACAAAGACGTTGACTTGCAGGGTGGAGGTGGCACAGCTCAGGGGCCTCCCTCAGGCCACCAGCCCCCTCGGCCCTGGTCTCAGAGCCTGGAGTGTTGAATTATGTTTGGGCTGAACTGGGGGAGCCGAGGGGTCAGGTGGCTGAAACCAGGGGAAGGGGCTTCCCTAGTGGCACAGTGGTTAAGAATCTGCCTGCCAGTGCAGGGGACACGGGTTCGAGCCCTGGTCCGGGAAGATCCCACATGCCACAAAGCAACTAAGCCCGTGCAGCACAACTACTGAGCCTGCGCTCTAGAACCCTTGAGCCACAACTACTGAAGCCCGCGCATGTAGAGCCCGTGCTCCGCAACAAGAGAAGCCACCACAATGAGAAGCCCGCGCACCGCAACGATGAGTAGCCCCCGCTCACCGCAACTACAGAAAGCCCGCACACAGCAACGAAGACCCAACGCAGCCATAAATGAATGAATGAATGAGTTAATTAATTTAAAAAGAAAGAAAGAAACCAGGGGAAGCCTGGCAGTCCCCATGGAGCCACAGCAGAAGCGCATCAGAGCAGAGGGCAGGACGTGGTGGGTGCAGAAGGGGCGGCATGCCCCCGTGGAGAGGGGACATAGGGAGAGGACGGAGGGGGGTGGTGGAAATGAGACATCAGTCTCCAGGGGTGGGAGTGAAGGTGGGCACTGAGCATGCGCCGCCGGTCAAGGGTGGGACCCAGGCTTCTTTACCCACGCGGGCAACTGCTTGGGGGGAAAGACGATGGGAACGGTGACTGTCAGGGTCTTTTTCTACAAGTTCCTTCCAGTTACTAAGAAGGTGAAGCACCGGATAGGGAATTGAAACACGCAGGCCCAACGTGGATTCACGTAATTCATTCACATGAACCACGTCAGTCGATTCATAGCTCTGGTAACTGAGCTAAATTGTAGAAACTTATAAAGCAGAACTCTGAGCCCGTGTTGCTGATATTATTTTGAGTTCTCTTTGGCGTGGGGCCTGGGGAGCAATTTCTACGGGAAGGAAACATGGACCCCGCGCGTACAGACAGTGAGAGACTCGGGGGGTCTTCATAAACTCATGCCTCCTGTTAAAGGAGGACCCTGTTCAGATCCAGCTCTGCCACTTCATGCTGTGTGACCTTGGACTCATGGCTTGACCTCTCTGAGCCTCAGTCTGTTTGTTGTTGTTTTTTAATTGAGGCTGATAAAGGAGTAGTTTCCTGAGAACTGCGATCACACAGGGAACTCCGCGCTGTGCCGGAGTCTGGTGTGGCTGTCATCCCTCTTCTCTTCCACGAGGTCATATTTTATTTATCGAGCACCAGCTGGGATCCAGGCTCGGGGTGGGCACAACCAGTACATCATTCCACCCCTTTCTCGGATAAAGAAGCTGAGGCTTCGGCCACAGTCCCAGCAAGTGACATATGAAGAGTATTCAGCCTTTCTCCCTGATGGAGCTCGCAGGCTGGGGAGCGGGAAGGGGTCCAGGTGGCTGTTTCTTCCAAGCGCTGCGCGGAGCAGGGCTCTCAGGTAGCTAGGATGCACCGTCTTCAGGTCGGAGGGTCTGAGCTGCTGCGTGAGCGTGAAGGCCACACGTGTTCCACCGCTCAAGGACCACAGACCCTTGACATCGTGTCCCGGACCCCCACCTCCGCATTTAGGCTTCGGATGGCCGTTGATTTTGAAAACCCATGCTGCCCTGAGGCAGATCCAGAGCTTGCAGTGCGAGCCCAAGGGGCAGGGACGGTCTAGGCCCCTGAGGGGGGCCCGGTGGAGACCTGAGGACCAAGTCACCAGTTAGATGTGGCCACCAGGCTGAGGGAGATGCCCAATGGCTCCAACAGCCCAGGGGCTTAGGAAACGCAGAAGCAGCAGCCATTTGGTGGGGGGGAAGAAGCTCTCTTTTGGATTTGCTGAGGCACCGGAGCGGCGCCCAGGTCTGGGGGGCGTCTGGAAATGGGAACCTGGCGCCGGGGGGAGAGGACCAAGAGGGGCCGGACCAGGGCCCGAGAAGACACTATCAGAGGGAGGAGGAGACCAGAAACAAGGGGTCAGAATCCCAAGGTGCAGCCCAACCACTAGGGAGAGGGTTATGACGACCCTGAAAGCCGGCCCTGAAGCCCCAGGGAGGAGGGTGGTGGGGCCGACGTGAGGATGCAGAGGGAGGCGGCCTCCCACCCTGGACCAGCGCCGAAACTAAGGCCTGGGGCCCTCGGTGTAGCCCCTCCCCACACCTAGAGCAGAGCTGTAGCCTCCTCTGTGAGGGGGCCGGGGAGTGAACCTCTCGGCTTTGCCATCCACGCGGCTCTGCCGCTGTAGCAGGAAGGGCGTCATCAACAAGGAGTGACGGGGGCTTCCCCGGGCTTCCCCGGCGGTCCAGTGGTTAAGACTCCGCCCTTCCACTGCAGGGGACGCGGGCTCGATCCCTGGTCCAGGAACTAAGATCCCACATGCCAAGCGGTGCAGCCAAAAAATTCTTTAAATTTTTTTTTTAATTTCAAAAAATAAACAAGTAGTAACGGGAGCTGAGGAATAGAGGGGTAGAAACGTTGGGTCAGGATCCAGGGATCCTGGCCGGATGGAGGAGGATGTGGGCCGGGGGGTGGGGAGTGGAGGGCGGGGTGAGACCAAGAGCTGGGGTGGAGAAGCTGTGTCAGAAAGCGGGGTGACGGAGACAATTTCAGAGCGGAATCCCGGGATGAAGTTCTGTGTAGAGAAAAACCTGTATTTTGAGGGGGTTTTTCCCATATGCATGTGTGCAAATATGCAAACATAGGGGTCCCCCCTTTTCTACTATGAAGATCACTTGTTTTTCCCTGCTGGGACCCTGGACCTAGTCAACCTTCAGTTTAATAGAAACGTATCTGAAGTAGGAAAAGGGCAACAGTGTCTTAGGAGTGTTTTGGGCCACTTTTTCTCATGTTAGCCTGTGCAGGGCAGTTGTGGACATGTGCATGCATGTTTATGTATCTGAATCCCCTATATGTTTCTGTGTGTGCATCTGTGTGTAATCGTGGGGTGGGGGTGTTGGTACATGTGTATGAGTGTGCATGTGTGTGTGTTGTGGGTGCGTGTGTACATGTGTGTTTGTGTGTACGCAGGTGAGTGTACGACACATCTCTGGCCTACTCTCCGGGGACAGATAAGAGGCCGGGGCTTCCCTGGTGGTGCAGTGGTTGAGAGTCCGCCTGCCGATGCAGGGGACACGGGTTCATGCCCCGGTCCGGGAAGATCCCACATGCCGCGGAGCGGCTGGGCCCGTGAGCCATGGCCGCTGAGCCTGCGCTTCCAGAGCCTGTGCTCCGCAACGGGAGAGGCCACAACAGTGAGAGGCCCGCATACCACAAAAAAAAAAAAAAGGCCAATGTGCTGAACTTTGGGGTGCCCCCCACCCTGCCCAACCAGAGGAGAATTTCCATTTCCTGGAACCCAAGTCTTAACGGTGTTATTAAGTGATCACTGATCAGGTATGGACTTGGGGTGGGTGCCTGCCAGGAGTACATGTGCTGGGTGATAGTGTCAGGGCAGCCTGGGTGGGGTTTTTCTTTAGAATTTTATTTATTTTTTTATACAGCAGGTTCTTATTAGTTATCCATTTTAGACATATTAGTGTATATATGTCAGTCCCAATCTCCCAATTCATCCCACCACCACCACCACTCCCCCGCCACTTTCCCCCCTTGGTGTCCATACGTTTGTTCTCTACATCTGTGGTTTTTTAATTCACATTTTCCCCTGAATCTGTGACGTTGTCAGTGGCAACTAAAATCAGACCACATCCCAGACAAGGTAACCGTACCTCAGTTTGGACAATTTTTACATTAATAGTCAAATCGTGTCGCTTTAAGAGGAAAGTAAGAGGGTGCTGCCGCGTTACAGTGCGGGGGAGGAAAGGTGGCTGTCATTGGAGTTCAGAGGGGCCTGTCCCACTCGACCCCGAACCCTGGGACCATGGGACTGGCCGGGGACCTGGCTGCCTCCCACCCCCTGCATTGAGCTTAGAGCCCTCTGACGGCCAATTCCAGGGCTTGAGCCTGATCTTCTCTCTGCTGGAGAAAGAGGGAAAGCTTGGCTTCCAACAAGAAAACAGGAACAGAAGCCCAGTTCTTACCAAAGAAAAAGGAATTTGAATTCTGAAGATACTTCATTCCAGAGGGACTCGGAGCCAACTCTGATCCTTCAAAGTCCATGGCTGCAAAAGGAAAAAAAACACAAAACTGAAAATTAACTGAGGAATGCCAGGGTGTCCAAAAGGTTTAGGCCAGGAGGGAACAATGGGTCACCCTTGATGTGAGTTGAAATTATGACGACTGGAAAGAGTGGGTAGCTTTTAAAGGGTCCAGTCGTTTTCCCCCCTCCTTCTGGCTGGATTGCAGTGATTTGGTGCCCAGGTCACCACAGTGCCCTCTTTGTCACTGTCCCCATTCTCAACTTGTCTGTGAGTCCATTGTACTCAAGCGCCGTTTGTCCAGCTCATTTGCCAGAGGCTGCATGTTCCCTGAGAACAGAGCTTCTCAAGTGGGGCGACCCTACCCCACACCCCAGAGATGCTCAGCAGTGCATCAGAGACTCAGGCTTGGGAGGTGCTCTTGGCATCTGGTGGGTGGGGGCCAGGGATTCCACCAGCACCCATAGTGCCTGGGCCAGCCCCCCACAGGGAATGACCAGACGATTGCCCGCAGTGGGGACCCTGCATCAGTGCCTACTGGGCGGGGGGTGCGTGGGAGTGTCCAAGAGAGAAAGGATGTGGTTTCCACCATCATGGAGGGTTAAAGGATCCACTTTTCATCAAGGAGGAGATAGATGGCCATTTAGTTCTCCAAGTGTATGGGTCTCCTCTGGGTGCCTGGCGCTCAGCAGGGGCCACACGCCAGCAGGGACAGCAGAGAATCTAAACTCCATGTGGCTTGCTCCCTAGACCTGGCCTCAGACTGAAGGGGACCCAAGAGAAAAAAAGGGACCTGATTTTTCTGGTCCCCCTAATAGCTCTGGGAATGTCAACACAAGCATCAGACCAGACCCCGGTGTTTGAAACAATTCATGCTCTTAAGAACATTCTGGACTTGTTCCTTCTTGTCCATAGGGAAGAAATGAATTGCTTTCTTGGGGGCCAATGAACCCAGGTGCCATCCAGATGCCACCAAGTACCAGCAAAACATGAACCGATGTCCCGAGGAGGCCATGTGTCTCTCCGCAAAGTAAAAGTAAAAGGCCTGCGTCTCCCCAGAGCGGAAGTTAACTGGCCAATCAGAACGAAGGGAAGTAGAAACCCAACAGGCCGGCTCTCCCCTAATTACCCAGAGATGACGTGCTGCTTCCTAAATACGGACCAGACCTATGCGAGGCAGGTGATCCCTCCCCTTGGCTCGGGGAGGGACGGGGAATAGAACAGGAGATTGCTTCAGGTCATGGTGAGTCAGCGCTGGACCAGGAACCAGGCCCAGAAATTGCCCTCAGCTTTTTCTGCATTTCCTTTCCTGTCATTACTGGTTACTAGGTAACCAGAGTATTCTCCCGTAAACAGAAGCCTCTTCCCTTTGTGCCCAGACAGCTTCATTCATGGAGGCCCTGATCCAGGGCTGCAGACCGCGGGTCTCTGCTTGGCCCCCTCACATACACTCAGGAACCCTCGCCCCGTTCCTGCTGGTGGGTGTTTCTGGGCAGCGTCTCCAGAAGGTCAGCCGTGCCTTCTAAATGCCAGGCTGGCCCAGTAGGGGAAGTGGCACCGTGGCCCTGCACTTTTCCACTTTATTTCTCAAGTTTGCCCTTATCGTGGACCAGATGGCAAAGGAAATGTGCTCAGCTTATAAACAACACGCTGGGCGTGTCTCTGAGCACAAAGAGCTTTGGGCCAACCTGGCCAGCCTGGGCCGCGGGTCGTGTTCCAGGGAGCGGCGGCAGATAGAGTCAGAGAAAGAAGGCTCAGGTCCCGGCCTGGGGAAGAAAAAACAGGAGAGAGGACAAGTGACTGTGATAGAACAAGCGGGGAAGACAGCAACGGAATGATTCCTATCACAAGGTTCCTATCACAAGTTCAAGTTCAGAGCACAAGTGCAGCTGCCCAAGGTGATTGGGATCACCAAGGAGCCTGCCAGCTGAACAGGGAAAAGGAAAAGCAGAGGACTTCACGTTGCGTGTGGCTGTCGGTTGCCCTTGTCCTCACGGGCGGGCCACCTCCGCGCTGCCCCAGGAGTCACCCTGATCCTGCCCCACACCTTCCAGAAGGACTCCCGAAACGACTGGCCTCCTCTTCAAGGGCTGCTAGCCCAGCAAACCAGCACATGTGGAGAAAGGCAGAAGCTTGCGCTTATTCTTTGTGGCTGAAAGCTAATAGCCGGATGGGTTTTTTTGTTTAACTTTCTATTTTGGAAATTTCAAACATCAACAAAATCCACCCACAGGATAATGAACCCTGTGGAGTCACCACCGGCCTCCTACAGTTATCAGCCTCCTGCATCTTGTACCACCTATACCAAAAACCACTCCCCATCCTCTACTCATTACTAAAGGCTTTTTTAGGTTCAGATTTACAGACCGGGAATTCCCCGGCAGTCCAGTGGGTAGGACTCAGTGCTTGCACTGCCAGGGGCCCGGGTTCGATCCCTGGTCGGGGAACTAAGATCCCGAAAGCTGCACAGCGCGACCAAAAAAAAAAAAAAAAAGATTTACAGACAATAAATGTGCAAATCTTAGCTGTCCAGTTTTGACAGATGGATATTCCATGTAATGCACACCCTATCACATAGAGAACGTGACCATCCACCTCTCTCAAAGTTTCCCCCCATCCCTTCCTAAGTTAATCCCTGCACCCACACTCTTTCTGATTTTTTTAACCTTGAATTAATTAGCTTTGCCCATCCTGTATTATGTATATACACTTTTGGATCCATCTTCTTTCACTCAGCATAATGATTTTGAGATTCACCTATGTGTTATGTTTATCAGTAGTTCATAATTTTCTGTCAATGAATAGTGTTCCCCATCAGCTTTTTGGCTGTGTGTGTGGGTGTGTTTAATGATTGGGGGATTACACTATGCGTCGTTAACTTAACACAGTCTGCAGTTTCTCACTGATTCTTCTGCTAATGCACATTGGGGTTATTTCTCCTTTTTGTCTAGAAAACTGCTATGAACATGCTTATACAAGTTTTTTGAAGACATATGTTTCCATTTCTCTTGGATAAACATCCAGGAGAGGAATTCTGGGTTAAAGGGTAGGTTTAACTTGCTAGAAAACTGCCAAAGCTTTTTTCCACTGTGGTGTATCATTTTACATCCCTACAAGTGTGTGAGAGTTACAGTTTCTCCATGTGCTCACAGCATTGGTTGTTGTCAGATATTTTTATTTTAGCCATTCTAGTGTGTGGCATCTCATTGCAGTTTTAGTTTGCATTTCCCGAGTGTCTATCGAGGTTGAGTACTATTTCATATCCTTTTGGGGCATCTGTATACCTTTATGAAGTGCCTATCCAAGTTTTTTGCCCATTAGGTTGTCTTCTTATTATTGAGTTGTAGGAGATTTTTATATACTGTGGATAAAAGCCCTTTTTATATACTGTGGATAAAAGCCCTTGTATTCCAGATACAAGTTATGCAAATATTTTCTCCCAGACTGTGGCTTACCAATTTGGGTTCTTAGTGAAATCCTTTAATGAGCAGAAGTTTTAAATTTTGATGAAATCTAATGTATCAAGTTTTTTCTTTTATGTTCATTACTTTCTGCACCCTGTCTAAATAACCTTTGCTTACACCCCTGTTATCTCATAGTACTTTTACAGTTTTAGCTTTTATGTGTAAGTCTGTGATCTAACTCAAAATCATTTTTGTGTATGGTGTGAGGTAGGGATCGAGGTTCATTTGTTTTTTTTCTTCCCATGTGGATATATCATTTGTTTAAGAGACTACCTTTCCTTGTTGAATTGCCTTGACACCTTTGTCAAAAATAACTGAGGAGGAAAAGAGCTGGGGCTTCATTAGAAAAAAAAAACAATTGACAACATAAGTATGGGTTATATTGGTTATATATTGCTGGATTTGATTTATTATTTTTTGTTATGATTTTTGCCTATGTGCTCATGAGAGATATTGGTCTAAATACTTTTCTTGTAATATCTTTATCAAGTTTTGGTATCAGGGTTTTTGCTGACCTCATGAAATGAGTTGTGAAGTATTCCTTTCTCTATTTGCTGATGGAATTTGTGTGATAATTCCTTCTTCAGTGTTTGATATCATTCACCAGTGACACTGTTTTTGCCTAGAGTTTTTTTTTGTAGGAAGGTTTTCAATAATGTATTCAATTTCCTTGTTAGATGTATGACATGCACATATCCTATTTCATCTTGTGTCAGTTTTGGTGTGTAGTGTTTGCTTGATCTAAATTACTGAATTTATTGGCTAAAGTTGTTTATAATAGTTCCTTATTATCATTTTGATTTCTGTAAGATTTGTAGAGGTGTATCTCATTTCATTCATGACATTGGCAATTTGTGTGTTTTTCTTTTCTCTTTCGTTCTTGTATAGGGAGTTGTCAATCTTTTCTTTTTTTTCTATGATTTTTTTAAAGAGAAGTTTTAGGTTCACAGCAAAACTGAAAGGAAGGTACAGAAATTTCCTGTATATTCTCTGCCTTCACACATGAGTAACCTGCCCTATTATCAACATCCCTCACCAGATGGTACATTTGTTACAGTTGATAAACCTACACTAACAAGTCATTATCACCCAAAGTCCATACTTTACACTAGGGTTCACTCTTGGTGTTGTACTTTCTATGGATTTGGACAAATGTATGGTATTGTACAGAGCATTTTCACTGCCCTAAGGATCCTCTGTGCTCCTATCCATTCCTCCTTCCACCAACTCCTGGCAACCACTGATCTTTTTGCTGTCTCCATGGCTTTTCCTTTTCCAGAATGTCACATAGTTGGAATTATACAGTCTGTATGCATTTACTTTCACTTAGTACAATTAACCCTTGAACATCACAGGTTTGAACTGCATGGGTCCACTTATTTGTAGATTTTTTTCAATAAATGCCTAGTACAGTACTGCACAATCTTTGCTTGGTTCAATTATGCAGAAATGTGGATACGGAGGGCCGACTGTGAAGTTATACTCAGATTTTTGACTGCACGTGGAGTGGCAGGTATCAGTGCCCTTAACCCCGAGTTGTTCGAGGGTCACTGTAATGTGTATTTATGTTTCCTTCATGTCTTTTCATAGCTTGATAGCTCATTTCTTTTTTGAAGAAATTTCAGTTTTGGGAGTTGCCTGGTGGCCCTGTGGTTAGAATTCCAGGCTTTCCCTGCCATGGCCCGGGTTCAGTCCCTCATCGGGGAAACAAAATCCTGCAAACTATGCAGCATGACCAAAAAAAAAAAAAAAAAAAAGAAAGAAAGAAAGTAAGAAGAAGGAAATGATAAAGGAGAAATTAATGAAATTTTTAAAAACCTCTCCAAACAACAGAGAAGATGAACCAAAGCAAAATTTCCTCAAAACTGAAATTTCTTTTCTTTTTTTCTTAGTTTCCCCACCAGGGATTGAACCTGGACCCTGGCACTGAAAGCACCAAGTCCTAACCACTGGACCACCAGGGAATTCCCCCTTCTTTTTACTTAATTTAAGTTTAATTTGCTTGTCTTTTTAAAGATTCCTAAGGTTGATAACTTAATGATTAATTTTAAGCCTTTCTTTTAATACAAGTTTATAGAGCTAACCATTTCCCTCTAAGCACTGCTTTAGATGCATCCCACAAACTTTGATATGTCATGTTTTCATTGTCATTTAGTTCAAAATATTTTAAATTTCTCTTATGGTTTATTCTTTGACCTGTGGGTTATTTTAGAAGCGTATTTTTTATTTTTTAAATATTTTGGCATTTTCTGGATATCTTATTGATCTCTGATTGATTCCATTATGCTCAAAGTACATACATGCTCTGTATAATTTCATTCTTTTGAAGTGTATTGAGACTTGCTTTATGTCCCAGAATATGACCCATCTTTGTGAATAGTTCATGTACATTTGAGAAGAAAGTGCAGGTTTGGGTGCTTGTGTTCTATAAATGTTAATTAGGTCAATGTGATTGATAGTGTCATTCAGATATGCTATAGCTTTATTGGAATTTCTGTTTAGTTTCCATCAAAATAACTGAAAGAAGGGTGTTTAAAACCTCCAACTATGATTACTGATTTATTGATTTTTCCTTTGGTTCTGTTTTGAAGTTGTATTACTAGGTGCACACACATCTGTAATGATTATGTCATCCTGATAAATTGATAATTTTTATTATGATGAAATGTTCATCATTATCTCTAGTAATGTTCTTTGCCTTGAAGTCAATTTTGTCTGATCATTATAGCCAGTCTAACCTTCTTAACATTAGCATTTGCACGGCTTACCTTTTTCCATCCCATTATTTTCCACCTATGTATGCCTTTATATTTAAAGAGGGTTTCTTTAGACAGCATATAATGCAATCTTGTCTTTTATCCAGGCTGACCATGTCTGTGTTTTCATTCAAGTGTTCACTCTATTTACATGTAATGTAATTATTAATATGTCTGGATAGAGGAAACCCATTTTGCTATTTGTTTCATCTGCTTTTTGTTCTTCATTTCCTGCCTTCTTTGGGGATAATCAGTTATGTTTAGTATTTTATTTTATTCCTCTATTAATTTTTTAGCTATATCTTTTTGTATTTTTTAGAGGTTACTTTAGGGTTTACAATATGCATCTTTATCACAAACTAGGTAGAGTTAATATTTTACTACATCATGTAAAATACAAGAACCTTGCATGTGTAATTCCATTTACCCTCCCATTCCTTTGTGCTATTATTGTTATATAGATTATATCTACATATATTATAAATCCCACAAGAGAGTGTTATAAATTCTTTAAAATAGATATAGACATTTTAAAGAAATTAAGAGAAGGAAAGAAAACAATACAGTCTTTTACAATTACCCACATATTCATCATTTCAAGTGATCTTTATTCCTTCCTGTACATCCCAGTTTACCATCTGGTTTTATTTCCTTCCATCCTGAAGAACTTCCTTTTGCATTTCTTATAGTATAGGCAGCAAAATTTCTCAGGTTTCGTTTCGCATAAAGTGTCTTTATTTTCACCTTCCTTTTAAGAATAGCATTGCTGGATATAGAATTCTGGGTTGACAGGGTTTTTTTCCCCAACACATTAAAGATGTCATTTCATTGTTTTCTGGTTGCCATTGTTACTGATGAGAAGTTGATTATCATCCATGCTGTTGTTCCCTTGAAATATAATATGTAGTTTTCTCCTACTGCTTTAAAGATTATCTTTTTATTTATTTATTTATCTATTTTAGCAGTTTAACCACGACACACCTAAGTTGATTTTCTTTGTATTTATCTTTTTTGGGGTTTGTTGAACTTCAGGGACCTGTAAGTTGATGTCTTGCACCAAATTTAAGAGGTGTTTGGCCATTCTTCAAATATATCTTTTTTTTCCTTTCCCATTCTCTCCTTTTCTTCTGGGGTTTCAGTTACATGTATATTAGATTGCATGTTCTGTTTTTTGTGTTGTGTTTTTTTTCTTTAACTTTTTTTCTCTCAGTTCTTCAAATTGATTGATCTATCTTCAAGTTCAATGACTCTTCCTTCTTCCATCTCTAATCAGCTGTGAAGCATATCCAGTGAAATTTCCATTTTAGTTATTTTGCTTTTCAGCTCCAGAATTTCTACTTGGTTCTTTTTTTAAATTTTCTCTTCCTCTGTTGAGATTCCCATACATTTGTTCATTGTGCATATAACTTCCTTTAAATTCTTGAGCTTATTTTCAGTAGCTGCTTTATCTGCATCACCTGGATTATCTTGGTTTGGTTGTAATTGACTCCTTTTTTTTTGTTTGTTTTCCTTGGGTATGAATCACAATTTCCTATTTCTTCTCATAGCTCGTGGTCTTTCTTGGGTCCTGGACATCATGAATGATATGTTGGAGAGTCTCTGGATTCTGCTGTGTTCCCCTCGATGGCATTTAACTTGGCTGGACTCAAACTCTGCCCCTCCTGCAGTGAGTAGCAGCTGAAATCTCCACATAGTCTTTTCATCTTTGAACCGCCAGTTTTTCTCCAAGACCCCCATGACTCCCCCACATGTGTGGCTTCTAGCCAGTTGGCTAAAGATTTGGGTGGACCCTATAGTCGGATTTGGGGGTTCACCCACTGTGTGGCTCTATTTCTTCCCACAAACACACACACAGCATTGTGAACTCTCTCCTCTGACACTTCAAGATGACCAGGCTGATGCTTTCTGCCACCCAAGCATTTGTGGACTGGGGTGTGCCACCAAGCAAAAAGCCAGAGTCACCAACCAGTCTGACAGCGGTCTTTCAAGGGTGGGCCCCCTGGCAGTGTCTGCCTGCTTTGGTCACCCTCCGGTGTCTTTAAATAGTTGCTTTAAAAAAAAAATACTTTGCCCAGATTTTTTAGTATCTGCAGGAGGGTTAGTCCAACCAATTTGCTCTACCATTACTGAAAGTCAGTGCTCTTTTGTATGCCTTTTAAAAACCATTTTTTGGGACTTCCCTGGCAGTCCAGTGGTTAAGACTTCCCCTTCCAATGCAGGGGGTATGGGTTTGACCCCTGGTCGGGGAGCTAAGATCCCACATGCCCTGTGGCCAAAAAACCGAAACATAAAACGGAAGCAACATTGTAACAAATCCAATAAAGACTTTAAAAATGGTCCACATCCAAAAAATCTTAAAAAAATACATACAAAAGCCTTTTTTTTTTTTTTGTGGTACGCGGGCCTCTCACTGTTGTGGCCTCTCCCGTTGCGGAGCACAGGCTCTGGACGCACAGGCTCAGCGGCCATGGCTCACGGGCCCAGCCGCTCCGTGGCATGTGGAATCTTCCCGGACTGGGGCACGAACCCGTGTCCCCTGCATTGGCAGGTGGACTCTCAACCACTGCGCCACCAGGGAAGCCCTAAAAGCCATTTTTTTAAAAAAACCTAAACTTTGAGGTGCTCAGAGCCCTTGATTAATGGGCCCAAATAAAACATTTTTTCAGGAAACTGGGTCAGCTTTTGTGCAACCTACAACCTTGATTATCTTAGGTGGTTGAGGAAGGATTCCACGTTCTCCGTAGATGGGCCTGTTGTGTGTTCATATATTAGAGCAGCCGGGCTGTCCCACACAGCGTCTGTCAGTCTGTCTGTCTGATCCTAGCGTCAAGGGATGAATCAGGACGAGCAGAGCAGTCGGTCTCAAAAGGTCATTACCTTTTCCAGAAGGGTCTTAGTTACCCCTGAAATAACCAGGTAGATCGTACATTTTCTGAAACCTCTGTGAACCTATTTGTATTTCCTAGCTGTACTGCCTCTTGAAATAATAATTCTGTGTATTATTATCTGTTTTATAAAGTGCTTTCATAGACTCTCACTATCTGAAATGCTATATGTAAATTTTCATAATTCAGTATCAGATGTAATACTAAGGCGTTACTAAAGTGTTCATTCATTTGATAAATATGTGTCAGCTGCCTGAGTTGTGCCTGGCATAGAAGCAGGACACCAAACCTTGCAGGATGCACCGTAGGGACCCCTGTGTGAGTTTCCTGGGGCTGCCATTCAAAGTACCACAGACTGGGTGGCTTGAAACAACAAAAAATTATCCTCTTACAGTTCTGGAGACTAGAAAGTGTCAAGAGGGCCATGATCCCTCTAGGGGAGGATCTTCCAGCGCTGGTGGCCCCGGCAAGCCTTGGCATTCCTTGGCTTGTAGCTGCGTCACTCCAGTCTCTGCCTCCATTGTCACATGGCCTTCTTCCTTGTGTGTCTTTTCTGTCTGTTACAAGAACACTGTCACCTGGATTTAGGGCCCACCCTCATCCAGTATGATCTCACCTTAAGCCTTTGCTTGAGTACATCTGCAAAGACGTTATTTCCAAATAAGGTCACATTCTGAGATTCCATGTTGACATGAATTTGGGGGTGGGGGGGACACTATTCAACCCACTAGAGCTCCCCAAAGTCATCTGTGCCCAAACTCCCATCCTAAGTTTTAAGGGCTACACCTGGCTTCTGGGGTTCCAGGATTCAATCAGCTTTCTTTATGACTTGGCAAGCTTCTGGAAGACCACTGCCGGCATTTCAGACCCATGTCTGATACTTGCGTTTGTCTTTAAATGTCAACAGCTCCACCCTCCACACAGTTTGAGTCGCCCTCTGGAGCTCCTCCAGTCCTGTCACGTTGGTGAGACGTGGCCACAAGAACTAGGTGCTGGATCAAGGGCCTGTGGCCTCAGGCTTTGATTCCAGACAGTGTAGTTTTTCTACCCACCTTCCAAAACCACGTCACTTTATTAAACCCAAATTATATGGACCGGGGACTTCCCTGGTGGTCCAGTGGTTAGGACACCACACTTCCACTGCTTGGGGACCCAGGTTCAATCCCTGGTCAGGGACCTATGATCCTGCATGCCGCATGGTGCAGAAAAAAAAAAAAATTATATGGACCAGTGACCAGCAACCATGGCCTATGGGCCAAACCTGGCCTGTCGCCTGTTTCTATAAAGTTTTATTAGAACACAGCCAGGCTCATTCGTTCACATGTCAGCCATTTTTGCTCCTGTGCTATGATCGCAAAGTCCAGTAGTTGTAACAGAGACCAGGTGGGCCCCAAAGTATCTGGGCCTTTACAGAAAAAGGTTGCTGACTCTGGTCTAAACGATATACACTAAGCAGTGTGATAGACAGACAGTGCCTGCTGGTTAGCAGTGTGTTAGACTCACTTGCATTCTGGAAGGTGTGTTCTGGCCACACTAAGCACAGCATGGGCCCACTGTCTATCCCAACACTCACAGGTTCTCCCTGTTTCCATAAGACTTCAGCTGTGGAACAAGGGACTGGTCTCAGCAAAGTCAGCCTGCTCACTTTCTCACCACTGGTTTCGTTTCATGGAGAGTTCTAATCCATTTCCTCCTAGTGCTGCTGAAGTTACCCGCTTCCTGGCTACAGACGGGAACAGAGTGGTGCACAGTGGGCAAAGGACTGGTTTAAAACGGTCAGAGAAAACCATAAACAAGAGACCTCGATTAAGCAGATTCCAGCAGGATAATTCCAAAGGTCAGTTCCATCAGGAAGGCAGAGAATGTTGGAGACCCAGGAAATGCACGATTAGAAATTCACACTCTCCTCCTCTTTCTTTTCCTCCTCCTCCTCTCCCTCTTCCTCCAAAAGAGTCAAAGAATGTAGGAGGCACCCGTCACCGCATGGCTCTGGGGACATCTGGTGGTGAGAACTGAGTCAAGGTCACGGGAAAGAGAAAAATGCCACAGGCACCGTCACGGTCCATCCAGTGGCTCTTGTGGCACCAAAGGCATTTGGGGGGGGGGATGGGGGAGTCCTGGGAGAGTCAATAAAGACGGGATTGAGCCAACACTCTCAGATCCAAACACACACACACACCTTTCTGCTTCCCTTAGGCAAATTATTTTCATCTATTATCAGTTTATATTTTTTTTAAAAGGCTTTTAAAAAAATTCTCCACCCATTATTGGAGGTGGGGACCCTTGGGGCTGTAGAGAAACATATATCAAAGTTCTGGCCGTAGGTCCTGGGCACCGTGGTTTGTGCCATGCTGTCCAGGCCTCCCTGGGGATCAGGAGCCGGGAGACTTCACTCCTGGGGGGATGTGCTCAGAGCCACAGCCAGGACGGGACAGGGACAGGGATGGGACAGGTGTGTGTGACCACAAAACCACCTCCTCTCTATGCAGTTTGCGGATTGTACTGCTTCTCCAAAGACTTAAGGTAGCCAGTGTTTATTAAAAAGTGAAGAGGGGGCCTCCCTGGTGGCGCAAGTGATTGAGAGTCCGCCTGCCGATGCAGGGGATGCGGGTTCGTGCCCCGGTCTGGGAGGATCCCATATGCCGCGGAGCGGCTGGGCCCGTGAGCCATGGCCGCTGAGCCTGCGCGTCCGGAGCCTGCGCGTCCGGAGCCTGTGCTCCGCGACGGGGGAGGCCACAACAGTGAGAGGCCCGCATACCGCAAAAAAAATAAAATAAAATAAAAATAAATAAAAAGTGAAGAGGGTTTGACTTTCAGCATTTTCCTGGAGTGACTATCGTCTGCCACTTCGTGCTGAGATTAAATGAATCTTTTGGTAGAGAATTTTTAAATTACCTTCTTGAAAGATATCTACACCTGGCTGCAGAGAAATGTACTTGTCTGCCTTCTCATGGGCAAAGGAACAGAAGGCACTTTTTCTTATTGCTGAAATGCCTGAGGATTTTCCTCCAGCCCAAAGGAATGTGCCATTTCTTTCTCTGCTGTCACCTTTTTTCTCCCTAAACCAGTGATTCTTAACCAGCGTTGAATCCATCCCCCCCCGCCCCCCCAGGGACACTGGGCAATGTCTGGCGACATCTGCGGTGGTCACAACTAGGCGTGCTCCTGGCATTAAGTGGGTGGGGCCCAGGATGCCGCTCCACCCCACAAGGCCCAGGACGGTCCCGCAGAACATGAATGACCTGCCCAATGGCAGCAGTGCCGA
Source organism: Mesoplodon densirostris (assembly GCF_025265405.1). Lineage (NCBI taxonomy): Eukaryota > Metazoa > Chordata > Mammalia > Artiodactyla > Ziphiidae > Mesoplodon > Mesoplodon densirostris. The sequence continues at coordinate 148,588,028 of NC_082663.1, forward strand.
GGGGGAGACCCTGCCCTAGGAGGATGCGCTTATAGTTTGGGGTGCAGTAGCTCCGCAGATGGCCAGCATCCCCCAGGAGCTTTTGGTTTTGTCGGTAAATGAGTAAAGAAGTCATATGAGCCCGATCAGATCGGAAAGGGGGAGCTGTTGTCCCCAGCATTCAGGAATTCCTGCAGAGCTATTTTTTCGGGTTTATATTTGGAAAAACATCCCCTGCCCCCTCCCTTCTCTCTTCTTATGGAACAGTTGTGCAGCCTCTTCCCCCCTTCCCCTTCCTTACCTAGTCTGGCCAGGATCCCTGCATTTGGACTTGGAAGACTGCAGGTCATTACCACTCACCTATCGTGTACATTGCCTCTTTGGGCTTCGTGAAGACAGCCCTGCCCCACTCACTCTCTCTCTGCCTCTCTTTAGAACTGAGCATGCAGAATTCAGAGGGTGGATCGGATTCGCCGGCTTCCGTGGCTCTGTGTCCCTCGTCGGCAGCCCAGGCGCCTGTGGCCCAGCCTGTGCCAGCCTCGCCGCAGGTAAGAGACCAGCTGCCCGCCGCTCAGGCCGCTCCGGGAAAACCAGTGCAGCCAGGATGGAGACGCCTCCACCTTGGTTTTGAAAAACATTTGAATCAGCAGAGCGAGGAATCTCTATTTTTCTGAATTGACTTCTCAGCTCCATGGCTGCTGCTGTTGAAATGCACCCTCATTTTCCTTCCTCACTCCATGTTATTAGACTTTTTCACTGTTTGTTGTAAAAAGGTCCCACCAAGGAATCGATGATCTAAACTCACAAAGAAAGCCCTTCCCCGAGTTTGATTTAGTCCATTCTTATCTGCTAGTGGCAGTTTTCTTGTACATTGGAAATGACCCTTCTACACAGAAAGCCTTTCTATCCATAAGGCAAAAGAGAAGTGAGAATTCTTAGGATTTGGTTCATTAATTGAATCTAGTGTTAGAATCGGTATATTCTTTAAAATTTGCAGAGAGAGAATTTTCACATTAAGGCTCTCCCAACTTCTAGATTTCTATAGTGGATTGAAATACACCATTAAGTAGACATAAACATAAAGTTAGTGACATAAATCTACCAGAAACCGGAGGTAACAGAACAGACTAAAATCATAGACATGTGCAGAGGTCCACTGTGGCCACGTGATCATCTATGATTTACAAATCTAAAAGTTAGGAGCACGACAGAAGGAACTGATTATGGCAAAAAACAAACAAACAGGGCTTCCCTGGTGGCACAGTGGTTGAGAGTCCGCCTGCCAATGCAGGGGACACGGGTTCGTGCCGCGGTCCAGGAAGATCCCGCATGCCGCGGAGCGGCTGGGCCCGTGAGCCATGGCCGCTGAGCCTGCGCGTCCGGAGCCTGTGCTCCGCAACGGGAGAGGCCACAACAGTGAGAGGCCCGCGTACCGCAAAAAAAAACCCAAAACATACAAACAAACAAAAAACAAAAAAAAACCCCAAAAACGTAATTCAGCAAAAGCCAAAAGGCAAACATCAAAGCCGTTTATTCAGTTTAGAATGTGTAGTCGGACATGTTTAGCATTTATTTCTTGGAAGCGTGGCCGCCCCAGCATGGGTGCTAAGAGGGCATGATCACTTGCAGTTGTGGTCTAATTGATTGTTTCCTTGCCCACTGAGCCTGATGCATGAGCCCTCCACCCCATGCTTCCTGGGGTCCCTCTCACCAAACCCCCGTCTCTGATGCCCCTGGGCCTGGGTGGCGGCTGCCTTCACCGTAGCGGCTGCAGGCTGACTGGTCCCAGGGTCCTGCCATGGCCACCGTGTGCATCCCAGGCTCCAGGGCTCCGGTCCCTGATGGAGATGGATCCAGCCCTGCACCCCTGCCTCGATGGCTGTGTCCCCGCCCCTGTCGGGCACCTCTCTTGCCTGCAGTCTGCACTGCACTCCCTGAACAGGGAGCACCCAGTTCATCCCCAGTAAGGGGCGTTCTTGCTCCCACTGTCCCTGTGATGCACTCTTCCTGCTTCCCCTCTCAGTCTTGGCCATCCACCAGGACTTCCCACCACAGTGGGCGTGTTCTGCCACCAGCCCCACCAGGCTCCGAGCGCTGGCAATATAGCCAGTGCCACTGAGGAACTGAATTCTGTAATTCACTTAAATCGAAGTAAATTTCAGTGTCCACAGAGCTACACAGCTAGTAGCTTCCATATTGAACAGCTCAGCTTTGGAGTGTGTGCATGTATATCCTTAATATTCTTATTTATTTGAGGCAAAATTCACATGGCACAAAATTCACCATTTTAAGGTGAACAATTCAGTGACATTTAAGACATTCACAGTGTTTTGCGACCTCCACCTCTATCTAGTTCCAGAACATTTTCATCCCCCAGAGAAGAAACCCTGTCCCCATGAGCAGTCACCCTCCATCCCTCTCCCCCAGCCCCTGGCAACCACGAATGCACTCTGTGTCCCTGTGGATTTGCCTGTTCTGGGTGTTTCATATAAATGGAGTCGCACACTATGTGTCCTTCTGTGTCTGGCTTCTCTCACTGAGCATCATGTTCTCAAGGTCCATTCACATTGTAGCGAGTGTCATTGCTTCTGTCCTTTTTCTGGCTGAGTGATGTTCCCATGTGGGTTTATCCATCCACTCTATTGATTTCTGTACCATCTGTGTTCTCTTTGCCTTTGGAGGGCCGAGTGTATTGAATTCTTATTAGAAGAGTGGTGTTTATAAAGCCAAGCCCCACAGAATCACCACAACTGGTGTTACTTAGGGTCCAAGTGGGACGATCATAGACTCACAGTTGATGACTTCCAAAGCCCAGGCTTTACAGAAACAAAGCGCTCTTTTTCCTCCCTCACCTTGAGGGTACATTTTGATCCTTCATGTTTTCCTAGTTTTGTACGTCCAACCAGTCCTCCAGGCCAAGTGACAAAGCCACACTGGGAAGACAGCTCAGGGGCCCAGAGAGCAGTCATGGAGCCCAGGAAGGGCCTGGACTGAGTCTGGGTTGTAGAACTCCTGATGCTGAGGCCGCAGGACATCGACCTGGCCTTGACCATTCTAAGCTTCCTTTTCCCTCGTGTGTAAAATGGGGGCAGGTTCAGGGGGTACTGAGAAACGGTGGGGTGTGACCCAGCTCGTCTGGCAGAGGAGGTGGTGTGGACGACCAGCCTCGGCATCCAGCTCTCAGCCCATGTCACCTTGATGACTACCGACCCCAAGGAGGCAAAGCTGCTGGGTGTGTGTGTGTGTGCGCGCGTGTGTGTGCGTGTGTGCACGTGTGCTCGAGTCCCCACTGTGCCCACCTAAATCAGCCTGAGCCGCGTGTGTGTGCGCCCACCTCTCCTTTCCTACCCGTCCCGCTATGTTTCCATAAAGCGACAGTGGGCGCAGTCGAGCTGGCTGTGACCTGTGTTTGTTTCCAGGACTAACCTCTGACAAGCCTAAATGTCCTCTTTCCTTCCCTTTTAGAGGGTGTTGGTCCAGGCAGCAGGCTCGGCTCCCAAGGGGGCTCAGATGCAGCCCATCTCCCTCCCCAGAGTGCAGCAGGTGCCACAGCAGGTAACCACAGCACAGGTGACTCGGGAGGAGGTTAGCACGTAGCACCCTGTCTGAACGATGATGCATGCTTTTCTGTTGTCGCTGTTCCTTTTCGTTTGATGTGTTCAGTTCCTTACCAGAAAGTTCTTTTGGAATCTGTGTTTAAAAAAAAAAAATCTTTTGCTGCAGATAGGTTGCGTCAAGCGAAGAAAGCTTATGATCTTTCATTCATTCAGATATTCAGCCTTTGGGGCGCAAGCGAGCCCCTAGGTAGAGCACGGGGTGCAGCGGTAGACACGCAGGCAGATAGAGGAGGTTTCTGGATTGGAAGAGCACGGAACCCCCTGGGGAGGCAAACTCATCTGCAGGCAAGTGCTGGACCCTCAGACGGGCACTTCTTGTGAAATTAAACGATATGAGAACAAAGCTTGAATGCGTGGGCTCACCAGCCAAACCGCAGCCCAGATCATCAGCTCATACAGGCAGTGTGATCTGAGCAGGGGTTGGCAAACCTTTTCTGGAAAAGGCCTAGCCGTACATTTTTCTTTTTTGGCTTTGCAGGCCAGATGGTCTCTGGCACAACCATACAACACTCGTGAAAGTCATAAAGGAATGGTGTGGCTGTGTGCCAATAAAGCTTTATTTTTAAGAACAGGCGGGCCAGATTTGACCTGAAGGCCAGAATTTGCCGACTCCTGCTCTGTAAGATGCTGAATTAAAATTCGTTCAGGCTCCTGCCTGAAAGGAACCAGGAGCATAATATGGAGATGCCGAGACCCCAGAGGACACACCTCTCTCTTCGAGGGGCTCCTGCCCAGATTAGTAGGGTGTTTAGAGATGTTTGCCTGGTGCTGTGTGATTTTCGGGGTCCTAGGGGAGAAGTGAAGACATGGGGGTGGGGTGGGGGGCTAGCAGGGAACCAGTGGCCCTGCTTTAGCTCCTTAAGGGAGGGGCGACCACGACTCCTGTGATTCCAGAAGCTTGCTCTCCTCTGTGGGGCTGGGCCTGTGCCCGCTGTTTCTCCTGGGCCACCCGGACTTTGGGGCTGACCTCTGCATCTTACCCAGTCCGCTAAGATGAAGGGGGTTGTGTGTGTGCATGTGTCCCCTGGGTTGGGCTGTCCTCAGAGGTGGGAATTGGCCCTGTCCTGCTGCTGCATGAGAAGGCTTACAGAGAGGGCACGATGAGACTAGCTCTTGGTTTTCTCACCCCCAAACAAGGTTGAATCAGGGACCCGCTAAGCCTCCCTCTGCGGTGGGGTCCCGAAGTTCTGCACACAGAGCTCTGGGCCTCCACCAGCAGGGCCCGAGTCCCTTGGGGGTCGTCAGCTGAGGCTGTAAACTGACCGACGAGGGAGGGGTCTTCCCACTGGCCTCCTCCCTCCACCCACCCCACCCCCGCCCCCTCCCTCCACCCCCCCCCCCGCCCCACTCCAGGCACAGCACTCCTGATGATTCTGCTCAGACCTTCAGAGTCTCTTCCAGCGTGGCTCCCAGGACCCCAACCCATTGCTGGGGACGGCCTCCAGGGCCACCGAAAAGAGTGGCAGGGGGGCGGTGGAGCTATGAGCAGCCTGAGCCCACTCCCCTGCCAAGGGGCCGTGGGGGCATCGGGCGCTCCGAGGTCCACATTCCATCCACATCTCTGGCGTCTGCTGCCCAGCAAGACTGGCCTCTCTGCCCAGTGGCCAACAGGCCGCAGGCATCCCCCCAGCCCTGCTCTGCACCTTTGCTCTGAGCTGGGCTCCCCCCCGCACAGAATAGGGGCCCAGACCCACTGCGGTTTCATTTCCATTTGGGCTCATCCGGAATACATGGCCTTGACATGACTATCTCTCCTGGTTTCTTTCTAGAAGTGCCAGCTGGGGGCAGGATAACTGTGATGTGGTACTAAGTGTTCACAAAAGGCAATAGGAGATACTTCTGCCTGAATAATCTGAAAATCCTGAGCAAGGAGACTCCGTGTAACACCAAATATCTGCTGTTGTTTCAGGTCCAGCCCGTGCAGCACGTGTATCCCCCCCAGGTGCAGTACGTGGAAGGGGGGGACGCCGTCTACACCAACGGAGCCTTGTACGTGGTGTCCTCCCCTTCCCCCAAAAGGGGCCTCACAGGGAACCAACTATAGGCCACACCCCAACCTTCTTTCACGACGCCCACTGAGCTCCCTTGGGGATGTGTTTACACAAAATCCTTTCCCTTACCCTTTGGGTGATGTGTCCCAACTATTACAATGGCATAAGTACATCACAGCCTGGTGGAGATTTCAGAAATCACAGACTGTTATACTTTTACTTCTAGAAAAGGCAGTCTTTAAAATCAAACAAAAAAAAACAATCCACCTTCTAAGTCTGAAGACATCCTTTGCAATCCAGAAACCGTGTCCATCTCTGCTATTTCATCCTGGCCTCTGTTAACCTCTGGCTTCTTCTGATGTTGGTAAAACTTGATCTTCCATTTGTCAAGGACGTCTAGGGTTTTCTGCCTTCAAACTCAGTGATGCTTGGGGCAGAAAATGATGCGTTTCCCAGAAGCTCACTGCGCTCAGGACGCGCGTCCTTTTGCTTGTTTCTGCCTCTGGTTTCCACGACTCGCGTCCTGAGGGCGCGGGAAGGTTTGGTTGTGGTTAAAGAGATGTGATTGCTGGAGTCGTGGGCCCCCGCAGCACAACACTGAAGGCATGGCACACACTGACCCAAAGGAGCGTGTGTGAAGCCTGTGAACCCCCAGCAGGCTCTGGGGGACCCTCCTCCGCAGCATCCTGGTTTGATTGCACTGCGGTCAGACAGGATGTCCCCCGGGGGTCGGAGAGGCTGCCCTGTCCCCCAGAGGGGCCTTCCCTCAGTCACCCCTGAGGAAAAACCCCTACTGACCGCCTTTCACTGCGGCCGGATGTACATCAACCGACATGGTTAATGATTTGATCCAGATGTTAAAGGATTTCAGACAAATTCTTGGAATCCCTTTGACATTCTTTTTATTATGCAATTACATTTTTTTGAAAAAACTTTCTGGTTTGAAAGAACTAGAGACTCCCAGGAAGTTGCAAAATTAGCCCAGAGTCCCTTGTACCTTTCACCCAGCCTCCGCACCCCCGGTGGTGACATCTTCTATGACTGCAGGATGGTATCAAAACCAGGGCACCACATCGGGCCATATTCAGCTTCACAGCCTTTAGGCGCACGTGTGCACACGAGTGTGTGTGTGTGTGTGTGTGTGTGTGTGTGTGTGTGTGTGTGTACAGCTCTACATGGTCTTATCCCAGGGGTAGACCTCCAGTAACCAGGGTCAGGTCCAGCCCTGCTCCACCCACCAAGCCCCGCCCCACCCACCAAGCCCCGCCCGCGTCGAGTGCAATTTGCACGTGCGGTTTGTAAATGACCAGTTGCTGAGGGGTCAGCTGGGATCCCTAATGCTTTCGGAGACCATGGCTGTGAACGCGCTGTGTTGACAGCCGGGTCTGACTTAGCCACGTGCTCGGCGCCGTGGTTTCCGGCGTTTACGTGAAGCCTTCTCTCTCCCGCCAGGCGGACGGCGTACGCCTACAACCCAGAACCCCAGATGTACGCCCCCAGCAGCTCCGCGTCGTACTTCGAGGCCCCGGGCGGTGCCCAGGTGACCGTGGCAGGCTCCTCCCCGACCGCAGTCCCTGCCCACAGCATGGTGGGCATCACCATGGATGTTGGGGGCAGCCCCATCGTCTCCAGCGCGGGAGCCTACCTCATCCACGGGGGCATGGACGGCACCCGGCACTCCCTGGCGCACACATCCCGCTCGTCACCTGCTACGGTATGTACGTCCCAGGCTCTCGGGGGCAGCAGGTTAGGCCCTGAATAGACTCCCGGCAGCAGCAGGGACGGTGAGTAGAAGGCAGCCGGGAGCACGAGCGTCGGAACCCCACCAGCCTCCGACAAGTGCCCCGTCTTTGAACCTCGGGTCCTCCCTTGGTAAAGACAGAGGGTAGATGGCTGTAGCTGGCGCTGGGAGCGTTGCAGATGGGGAGGCAGCTCAGTGCTGGGAGATGCTGCTGCCGCTGGTGGTCCACCATGACCGTCCTCATCGTCATCAGCCTCTCCCAGGCGGAGATCAACCCATCCGCGTGAAAACTGGGCTGAACCCAAGCAGAGCTATACGGGACTGGTACCCCACACCTCTGTCCAAAACGGTGGCTTACCTGCTTTAAAGATGTATCTGCTTTGAAAACTCTATTTCCCATATTTACTCTTATTTTTTAAATTAGCACAGAGTAAAGTGGATGGTGTGGGCTACACAGACCCATGAGTTTTGACTCACGTACAGACTCGGGTATCTGTCCCCACATCAGTACACAGAATGGTTGCATAACCCCCAAAACTCCCTCGGGTGTTTCTTGGTAGTCACGACCTCCTCTCACCCTCAACCCCTGGCACCCGTGGGTCTACTCTCCGTCACTGTACTTCTGTCTCTGTGGGGATGCCGTATAAAGGGGATCATCCAGGAGACACCTTTTGTGACCGGCTTCTTTCACCCAGTGTGGAGCCTGGAGATCCCGTCCACCTGTCCTGTGAGTCAGTGGTTCCTTCTTGTTGCTGAGTCATGTTCTGTGACCCTAACGGCTCGTTCATCCATTCACCAGCTGCGGGGCCATTTGGGCTGTTTCCAGTTTTTCATGATTGTGAATAAAACAGCTAGAAGTACTCTCACGTATAGACACATGTTTTCCTTTCTTTGGGGTCAGTCAGTCAATACCTACGAATGGGATTGCTGGCTCCTACAGTAAGTGTATGTTTAACTTTATCTGAAACCACCCGTGTTTTCCCGGGGCGGGGGGCGCGTACCATTTCGAGCTCCCCCAGCCAGGTGTGAGTTCCTCTCGTCCCACCTCGTCACCAGCATTGTTTGTTGTCATGTGTTGTCAGCATCTTTCTTTTTAGCCATTCTCGTCGGTGTGTGGTGTTAACTTACTGTGGTTGTCATTTTGCATTTTCGTAACGATGGCAAGCACCTGTTCAGGGGCTTTGCCTTTCATGTATGTTCTTTGGTGATATGTCAGTTGAAGTTTGTTTATTTTTTTAACTGTGTTGTTTGTTTTCTTACTGTTAATTTTGAGAATTGTTTGTATATTCTGGATACAAGTCCCCTGCCGGATATGTGATTTGCAAATATTCTCTCCCAGTCTTTAAAGTGTTTTTTCATTCTCTTAAAAGTGTCTTTTGGGGACTTCCCTGGCGGTCCAGTGGTTAAGACTCCACGCTTCTACTGCAGGGAGCCCAGGTTTGGCCCCTGGTTGGGGAACTAAGGTCCCACATTGCTGTGCTCTGCAGCCAAAAATTTTAAAAAAAAATTTTTTTTAAGTGTCTTTTGCAGAGAAAAAAAATTTTTCCCAATAATTTTGATCAAATCCAATTTAACAGTTTTTCTTTTTTGGAAAGATCGTGCTTTTGATGTCACGCCTGAGAACTCTTCGCCTGTCCCGAGGTCGTGAACATTTTCTCCTCTGTTTTCTTTGAAAAGTTTTATAGTTTTACATTTTACATTTAGCTCCGCTTCATTCCGAGCTAACTTTTGTATAAGACATAAAGTTTATGTCGAGGTTCATGTTTATGCATACGAAACAACCAGTTGTTCCAGCATCATTTGTTAAAAACACTATCCTTTATCGGATTGCTTTTGTACATTTGTCAAAAATCAATTGGCCTGGGACTTCCCCGGTGGCACAGTGGTTAAGAGTCTGCCTGCCAATTCAGGAGACACAGGTTCGATCCCTGGTCCAGGAAGATCCCACATGCTGTGGAGCAGCTAACCCCGTGTGCTACAACTACTGAGCCTGCGCTCTAGAGCCCGTGAGCCACAACTTCTGAGCCCACATGCCACAGCTACTGAAGCCTGCGCACCTAGAGCCCGTGCTCCGCAACAAGAGAAGCCACCACAATAAGAAGCCTGCACACCACAATGAAGAGTAGGCCCCGCTCGCTGCAACTAGAGAAAGCCCACGTGCAGCAATGAAGACCTAATGCAGCCAAAAAAAATCAATTGGCCTATTTCAGAACACTCTGTTCTGTTCCATTTATCTATGTGCCTGTCCCTTTACCAGTACCACACTGTCTTAATTACGACAGCTTTAGTCAGTCTCAGAAATGGGTAGAGTGGCTCCTCTCACTTTATTCTTCAGTATTGTATTGGCTATATAAATTTAGAATTTTCTATATAAATTTTAGATCAGTTTATCTATATTTACAAAAAAATTCCTAGTGAGATTTTGATTAAACAGCATTAAAGCTGTGTATCAATTTGGGGAGAATTGAAATCTTTACTATGTTGGGTCTTCCAATCCGTGAACTTGGTGTGTTTTCTCCATTTATTTAGATCTTCTTTGATTTCTTTCATCAGCATTTGGTCATTTTTAGCACTCAGATCCTGTACTTATTTTGTTATATTTATGCCTAAGTATTTTTTGGTTTTGGAGCTTTTTTTTTTTTTTTTTTGGCGATGTTGGGTCTTAGTTGTAGCATGCAGACTCTTCGTTGTGGCGCACGGGCTTCTCTCTAGCTGTGGTGTGCTGGTGTTCTCTCTCTAGTTGTGGCGCGCAGGCTCCAGGGCGCATGGGCTCTATAGTTTGCGGCACGCAGGCTCTAGTTGAGGCGCACGAGCTCAGTAGTTGTGGCGTGCGGGCTTAGTTGCCCCGCGGCATGTGGGATCTTAGTTCCCTGACAAGGGAACGAACCCATGTCCCCTGCATTGGAAGGCAGATTCTTTACCACTGGACCACCAGGGAAGTCCCCTGGAGCTATTTTAAATGGTACTGATTTGAAATTTCAGTTTTCAACTGTTCATTGCTAGTGTACAAAAGTATGGTTGATTTCTGGCTCTTGACCTTGCCTCCCGTGACCATGCTGAACTCAGTCTTTAGTTCTAAGAGTTTTTTGTGGTCTGCAAATAGGAACAGTTTTAGTTCTTTTCCAGTGTGGATGACTTTTATTTCTTTTTCTTGCCTTATTGCACTGCCTAGAACATCCAGTACGATGTTGTGTAAGAGTAGTGAGAGTGGACATCCTTGCCTTGTTCTCAGTCTTAGGGGAAAAGCTTCAGTCTTTCACCCCTAAGTGTAATGTTACCTGTATGTTTTTCACAAATGCCTCTTTTCAGGTTGAGGAAGTTTCCTTCTATTCCTAGTTTTCTGAGAGTCTTTATCATAATTGGATGTTGAATTTTGTCAAATGCTTTTTTCTTATTGATATGATGACATGTTTTTTCTTCTTTAGACTACGAATGTGATGGATTATATTGATTGATTGTCAATTAAAAAATAACTTCCTATTTTTGTGTGGGCTTAATCTGAAATAGAAGATGATGTTCGAGCCTCATCCCTGTTCTCTTGGTCCTGATGTGTTTCCGGGTCACCCTGACGTTAGAGGCCCTCTGAGCTTAGCTGTTCTCTCCCTTTCTATGTCCAGAGTGCTCCCCAGGACCTGGCTCTGAGGACAGGCATGGAGAGAAGTCATTTGCTGTCTAGAGCAGTGACTGTGGGGTGGTGCCTGCCACTCCATCCCAGGGGCACCAGCCTGTCCCTTGCCTCACTTGGGCCCTCCAGGGCCCTCAGCACACCCTCAGAGGATTGGCTGGCAGACCTGAGTGTAGAGCTGCCATTGATCAGAAGCCTTCCTCACAGACTACATTAACTTTCACGAATGTGACGTCTCCATATCAGCAAACTGCATCAACTCATAATAGTGAATAAGCTAGGGTCGCAGGTCACAGGCCTACTGAGATCACAGGTCATGATATTCTCTGCAGTCCACACTGCCTCGCTGGAAACAAATGTGCAGCTCAGACCCCGGGCCGCCTGGTTACTGTAGTCTGATGTCTGGGTTGCACTAGAAGAATCAAGTTTTTAAATCAGTTGGAAATCCATGAACAGGCTATGTTTTGGCACCCTGCCCCCCCACCAGCCCCAAAAGCTCCAGGAGAGTTATCACCTTGGATGAGGATCTGCCTCCAGACTCCCTCTGCTCTGTTGTGGTTTTTTGACTTGCTTTTGGTGTGGGGACATCTCACAAGGATCAGCAGAGATCCAGCCAATAGCCAAGAACAGGACTGGCCCTGAGGTTGCAACAGAAGTATTGATGGCTCCTGGGTCTGGCATTTCACGTCATCAGTTTTCTTATGTCAGAGTTGTGTTTCTAGGGACTTCAAGTTAATCCTGCAAACAGAGCACAAACACCAGAGCAAATCGGCACCTACAGCCCCAGTGAGGGACTTCAGACTTACAGTGACACATTTTCTTGAATCTCATTTCTGGTTAAAATTTCATCCGTATTGGGCCTCCCTGGTGGCGCAAGTGGTTGAGAGTCCGCCTGCCGATGCAGGGGATACAGGTTCGTGCCCCGGTCTGGGAGGATCCCATATGCCGCGGAGCGGCTGGGCCCGTGAGCCATGGCCGCTGAGCCTGCGCGTCCGGAGCCTGCGCGTCCGGAGCCTGTGCTCCGCAACGGGGGAGGCCACAACAGTGAGAGGCCCGCATACAGAAAAAAAAAAAAAAAAAAAAAAAAAAATTTCATCCATATTGAAACCTTAGAAGTGAATTGCCCAAATGGTAAGTTTTTGATAACTTTTCCTGTTGTGCTTTTTTTTTTGACCCCATGGAGCTGAGATGCTAAGCTGAGAGGTAAGCAGGCGGCCCCCCTGGGCCACGCAGTGGAGGCTGATGAAGACAAATCATCTATCCAATTTTGAAGATGATAAAAATACAGCGTCCCTGTCCGTGAGGGGATGTACCATTGCAGTGTCTCATCAGGGCTCTGGGACCTGGTCTGGTGAAGACCCGTTGGACTCTGCATTTCCAGGAAGTCAGAGAGGGCCAGCACACAGGCAGTGGTGGCCCTGGGTGCTCCAGTCCCACGGAGGTTGGGGGCTGCCTGCCCAGGCGACCCCGCTCAGGCAGGCCAGACAACTGGTGCATAAGCAAGAGCTACATAGAAGCTGGAAGGGCCAACGCTTCACCTTGGAGGATGGCGGCACATGGGTTCCATCTTTCTCTGGTTACGTTCAGCTTCTGTAAGCTTTGTGGCATCTGATGTGATTTTCATACACACCTAAGAAAGCATCATCAATGTCTTCCACCCCCAAGTGAGGAAAATCCTCCTGTCTGGGTGTGTGGAGCAGAGTGTCAGCAGCCCAGCCCCATGGGACACTTCGGGTCTTCTTCGAAAAAACTGAGCTTTTAATATTAAAAGTCGCAATATGCAAATGAAAACTGCAATGAGGTACCACCTCACATGGGTCAGAATGGCCATCATTAAAAAGTCTACAAGTAGGGACTTCCCTGCTGGCGCAGTAGTTAAGAATCCACCTGCCAATGCAGGGAACACGGGTTTGATCCCTGGTCCGGGAAGATCCCACATGCCATGGAGTGACTAAGCCCGTGTGCCACAACTACTGAGCCTGCGCACCTAGAGCCCGTGCTCCACAGCAAGAGAAGCCACCGCATGAGAAGCCCGCACACCGCAACGAAGAGTAGCCCCCGCTCGCTGCAACTAGAGAAAGCCCACACGCAGCAATGAAGACCCAACGCAGCCAAAAATAAATAAATAAAATAAAATAAAATTTGTTTGAAAAAAAAAGTCTACAAATAATAAATTCTGGAGAGGGTCTGGAGAAAAGGGAACCCTCCTACACTGTTGGTGGTAATGTAAATTGGTACAGACAAAGCTCTAATTCAAAAAGATTTGTGCACCCTCTGTTCATTGAAGCACTATTTACAGTAGCCAAGACATGGAAGCAACCTATTTAAATGTCCAGCAACAGATGAATGGATAAAGAAGGTGTGGTACATGTATACAATGGAATATTACTCAGCCATAAAAAATAATGAAGTAATGCCATTTGCGGCAACATGGATGGACCTAGAGATTATCATACTAAGTGAAGTAAGCCAGATAGAGGAAGACAAATATCATATGATATCGCTTATATGGGGAATCTAAAATATGATACAAATGAACTTATTTACAAAACAGAAACAGACTCACAGACATAGAAAACAAATTTCCAGTTACCAGAGGGGAAAGGGGGTCAGGGAGGGATAAATTAGGAGTTCAGGATTAGCAGATACAAACTACTATGTATAAAATAGATAAACAACAAGGACCTACTGTATAGCCCAGGGAACTATATTCGATATCCTGTAATAAACCATAATGGAAAAGAATACGAAAAAGAATATATATATATATTTTAAAAGTCACAATACTTGGGGCCCTGGAATGATAGATTCAAGTTCTGCAGTGTTCAAGCTACAGCAGACATCCCTGAGATGTGCCACTTGAAATCATAGGCATTTCTTTGCTGAGTCATCAGAAACGCAGCTCCTGCTTTCGAAACTCCAGCGAGCATCTTCACTCTGACCACCAGCACACGTGGATACAGAAGAGATGAATCTTCTATCCTGTATCCAGCTCGCTGGGAAGATGGTCTTGCGGCCGCTTCGAGTGGATGTGTCTGTAAGGGACCTGCTTCAGTCCTGAGAGCTGAGTCAAGGCCAGCGGGGACCCTGGACCGTCCACGGCTCCCTGTGTGTGGACTGGCTTCCCACTTGGGCACCTCCATTCTCACGGTGACCCTTCCTGGTGGCCCACGGGGCTGGTGCACCATCCACGCAGCGTCACAGCTCACGATGGGTCGCCAACCGCTAAGCAGCTCTTCTCTGGAGCCTGTGTTTTCGGGGAAGACCCAGGATATCTTGACTGGACTACAAACTCACACGCCTACTGGACATTCGCTAGAAACTTCCTCGCCCCCTGCACAGAGCTTTTGTCCAACCACAAGAGCAAACCGTTTGCCAGCAAAAGCACATTATTTGATAAAGGAGTTTTGCTAATAATACATCTGCTTTTTCTCTAAAATATTCATCATTGGACTTCCCTGGCCGTCCAGTGGTTAAGACTCGGTGCTTCCACTGCAGGAGGCATGGTTTCAATCCCTGGTTGGGGAACTAAGATCCTGCAAGCCCCGTGGCTCGGCCAAAAATAAATAAATAAATAATGCATCATCACTTTTTATCCTTTTAATAGACTTTCTCTTAGAGCAATTTCAGGTTTACAGAAAAATCGAGCAGAAAGTACAGAGAATTCCCGTAATGCCCCACCCTGTACCCCACGCAGTTTTCCTTATTATTAACATCTAAGTTTGGTGCATTTGTTACAGCCAATAAGCCAATATTGACCCGTTATCATTATTAACTAAAGCGCTTGGTGACATCAGGGTTCACCCTATGTTGTATGTTCTATGGGTTTTGACAAACATCTAATGATATCATCACTTTTTTTTTTTTTTTTTTTTTTGCGGTATGCGGGCCTCTCACTGTTGTGGCCTCCCCCGTTGCGGAGCACAGGCTCCGGACGCGCAGGCTCCGGACGCGCAGGCTCAGCGGCCATGGCTCACGGGCCCAGCCGCTCCGCGGCATATGGGATCCTCCCAGACCGGGGCACGAACCCGTATCCCCTGCATCGGCAGGCGGACTCTCAACCACTTGCGCCACCAGGGAGGCCCTATCATCACTTTTTTTAAAAAATTTATTTTTGGCTGCATTGGGTCCTCGTTGCTGTGCGCGGGCTTTCTTTAGTTGCGGTGAGCGGGGGCTGCTCTTCGTTGCGGGGCACAGGCTTCTCATTGCAGTGGCTTCTCTTGTTGTGGAGCACGGGCTCTAGGCGTGCGGGCTTCAGTAGTCATGGCTCGTGGGTTCAGTAGTTGTGGCTCACAGGCTCTAGAGTGCAGGCTCAGTAGTTGTGGCACACGGGCTTAGTTGCTCCACGCCATGTGGGATCTTCCAGGACCAGGGCTCAAACCCGTGTCCACTGCATTGGCAGGCGGAATCTTAACCACTGCGCCACCAGGGAAGTCCCAATATCATCACTTTTGAATCTGGTTTTGCAAGTTTCTTTGCAAAGGTGGGAGCAGTGCCCCTTTGAAAGATCTATCTAAGGTTCACCTCTGCTCTGCTTTAAGTGACAAAATTAAAGAATGCGTACTGGAAAGCACTGCAGTTCTTATTCTGAAAAGTCTCAGTTAACTTACCAGAGAAGTCATCATCCTGTTTAGAGTAACACAAACCCACTTACCATGTCAAGGGCTACATGGGTCATCCACCTAATAAAAGCCTTTTCCTAATTTCCTTCATCTGTTCCTTGTGTTCCTACTATTTTCTTTCATGGCTCCGTATGTAAATGAGCACAGTGTGTGACCCCCGATTGGATCCTGGTCCACAAACAGGACTTCCATCAAGTGATTCGTTTGGTTAACCGTGTTGAGTGGGGGTTAATTTCCAGGTCACGGAAGATGTTGACATTTGGGGAGCCTGGCTGAAGGGCATATGGGAATGCTTTGTGCTATTTTTGCAACTTTTTTTACAATCTGGAGTTATTTCCAAACTTAAAAGTTAAAAAATTTTCAATTGATAAATTAAGAAGTAGAACTATGTTTTTTAAAGTTCTAGGAACTACAAGAAGAACTAAACATGTTAGCTGTTAAAAATGATAACCAAAAAAGATATCTCCATGAGATAGAAAGAAAAGAGGAAGACTTGCTTTTTTTTTTTTTTTTTTTTTTTTTAATTTTTTGTTTTATTTTATTTTTGGCTGTGTTGGGTCTTCATTGCTGCACGTGGCCTTTCTCTAGTTGCAGGGAGCGGGGGCCACTCCTCGTTGCGGTGCGCGAGCTTCTCATGGCGGTGGCTTCTCTTGTTGCGGAGCACGGGCTCTAGGCACGCAGGCTCAGTAGTTGTGGCACTCGGGCTTAGTTGCTCCGTGGCATGTGGGATCTTCCCGGACCAGGGCTCGAACCCGTGTCCCCTGCATTGGCAGGCGGACTCCTAACCACTGTGCCACCAGGGAAGCCCAAGACTTGCTTTTTTTTATACCTTTTTCTTCTATTTGAATTTTAACCACATGCATGCATTACCTTATACATTTTTTATTGAGGTAAAATTCATATAACATAAAATTAACCATTTTAAAGTGCATAATTCGGTAGCATTTAGGACATCCATGGTGCTGTGCAACAATCCCCTCTCTACCTAAAAATTTAAAAAATCAGTTTAGCAGTAAAGTATAATCCATACAATGCAATTGTGTGAGTGATTCACAACTGCTTAGTAAATCTCTGGGGGCAGAGGCGGCAGAGTGCCGCCCTCCAGCCAAATCCTGCCAGCCCCCTGGTTTTGTAAATAAAGTTTTATTGGCACACAGCCACGCCCCCTCATGGATGCACACTGGGCTGTTAAGGAAGGAAGGGGCTTCCTCTCCTGAGTGGGAGTTGGTGGAGGCCGGGGAGAAGCTGAGGTGGGGCTGGGATGGGGCAAGCGAGGTGCCCAGGGCACCAAATTTAGGGAGTTGCTCCCCTCCGGGGGCTGACCCTGCCATGGAACGACCTTGACAATGAGCTCTTCCTTCAGTTTGGTGCCCTGGGCGCTTCCTGGGCACCACCCCAGTCCTGGCCCTGGTATGTCTCTGGCCTAATTGGGGTTTTGTATGGCAAGTGCATATAATATTACTACATAATTTTTTAATGCTTAATTAACAAAATAAAACTGGACAAATTGAAAATGCCCATTTCCCCCAGCCAGCCTCCCTGTCTCCCCAGTGGTGAGCCCTGCCCTTCTCTCCATCCTCCCACCTGGCCCTTAACTGCAGCTGTTTCCTTTCTCCAGGCAGAATTCTGTGATTTCTATCCCTGCCCTCAAAACTCCAGCCATGACACTTTGGTTCTTTTAAATACTCTCCATTTTCTTTAAAGCTCCAGATGCGTTCATAAAACATTTAAACGTTTATTTCCTCCTTCTGTGGTCACATAATAAGCTGTATTTTAGGACAGGACATTTACTGCAGCAGTTTTCTGTCCTCACCCCCACTTCTCCCTGGTTTTCCAGGAGCATCCTCTCCCCCTTCCCACTTCTGGCCCAGGAGGCGTGGTCCTGATATTAAATTATGGCAGACCCAGCCTGGAGATACAGGTGTTGCTTTTTTGGGGTTTTTTTTTTTTTTTTTTTGGCGGTACGCCGACCTCTCACTGTTGTGGCCTCTCCCGTTGCGGAGCACAGGCTCCGGACACGCAAGGCTCAGCGGCCGTGGCTCATGGCCCCAGCCGCTCCGTGGCATGTGGGATCCTCCCAGACCGGGGCACGAACCCATGTCCCCTGCATCGGCAGGCAGACTCTCAACCACTGCGCCACCAGGGAAGCCCACCGGTGTTGCTTTGATACTGGTCATTGCTGGCCCTTTGCAGGGGTGACCTTGGCCTGGCAGGTCGTTTTTTTTTTTTTTTGGCTGCGTTGGGTCTTCGTTGCTGCACACGGGCTTTCTCTAGTTGTGGCAAGCCAGGCTACTCTTCGTTGTGGTGCACGGGCTTCTCCTTGCACGCGAGCTCAGTAGTTGTGGCCCACGGGCTTAGTTGCTCCATGGCATGTGGGGCCTTCCCCTACCAGGGCTCGAACCCATGTCCCCTGCATTGGCAGGAGGATTCTTAACCACTGCGCCACTAGGGAAGTCCTGGCAGGTCATTTTAATGAGGTTATTGTGTTATAAATGGAATGGTCATTAGAGTGGACGCTAATGAATTCAGAGGAGAAGTAACCTGCACCCTCACTTAGAAGACACAAATCTAGTCCTTATGTCAGGTAAAATTTTGCTAGGATTATACATGAAAGGAGTTTTTTAAATTCCTTTAAAAAATTTTAAATAACCAACTAATTTTAATATACTTGTGAGTTAATAAAACGTATCTGCACTCTGCTATCACGTTGAGTTCTTGAAACACTGTATCTTTGATCACAAGTCATTAGGCATTTTCTCCCCTCCTTTCTCCCGAACGCCTAAAGCGTGATATGTGTGTGCCCTTTTCCCCAGGCATTCTGCTAGTAATTCACGCAGCAGAAACCAGTGAAATTAAACGGCCAATAAAAAGGAATATGGGCTGCACTGCACCCAATCAAAAATAAAGATGAAGCTCCTGATAAGTCAAGAAATAGGTAGACAAGTGTATGCATAATACCAAGATGGAAATAAATCTTTGAGAAGCTCAGAAAACAGAAACGATTTTAGGGAAAGCTGCCTGGCCCTGGGGTGGCAAGGGGGCACCTCTGCGTCTATCCTTGGCTCTTCCTTACAGTTTGACACCTGGGCCTGTGCAGGTACCACTTTGATAAAATTTTTTAAATAACAAAAAATTAAACTCCAGTCAAGTATAAATTTAATTTCCATTTTAAGTATATCCAAAGATTAAACACTAACTTTTCCAGCCACTGAGAGGACTTATCAAGCCTTTTGTACTTGTGCAGTAAGAATCCCTCGGTCAGGTCTGTAAGGAAGCCTCCCACTCCAGCCCCCAGACTTCAAGCGTGAGATGCTCCTTTTTCAAGGATGCTGGATGGCCTCAGCTTGGAGCTAGGAGGTGGCGCCACAGCGCCCTCTGCTGGATGCACTGCGCTGCGCCTCCGGTCCTAACTCCTGGGCACCAACCCCTCCATCTGAACTTCGGGGACTGGTGACGTTTTCCTCAACTTCATCACCTTCAGAGGTTTACCTGACGTCTTAATTTTAAAACGCAGTGAACACCTTGGGAAGTTCCACTGCGTATTAAGTTAATTTAAGGTATCAGTGGGCTTGTTCTGACCCTATTTAATAGTTATGGGGTTTTGAGGATGGTCTTACAAAGCAAAAGTTCATTTGTATTCTTTCCCACAATACTGCGAACTGCACGATTTTCAGCAGTCTTACACATATCTGGCAAGCTTCTGGGTGTCCCCAGGACCCTCTCAGGAGCTCCACGAGATCAAAACTGTTTTCATAATAATGCTAACCCATTAGTTGCTGTTTTCCCTGTGTTGACATTTGCCCCAACGATGCAAAACCAGCACGGCTGACACAGCCACGCACAAATCAGAGCAGACACATCAGAGTCTCTAGAAGTCACTATAATCCTCACCGTCATGCACGCACAGTAAAAAAAAAAAAAAAGGAGAAATACCAAATGCTAGTTTCACTCAGGAATTCCCTGATGAAGCAAAATTCCCTGATGAAGTAAAAATTATTAATTTTATTAAATCTCAATCCTCGAGAACGCTTTAATATTCTGTGTGACGAAAAGTGCTTCTGCTTCTTCCCAAAGTATGATGACAGTCTTGAGGAAAAGCTCATGGGCAAATGGCTTGTGAGCAGAATGAGCTACTTTTTTCATGAAACGCTATTTTTCTTTGAAAGGATGACAGACAAATTATGATTATTCAGACTCGAAGATTTGGTACACATTTTCTCAAAACTGAACAGTTGTGAGCTTGACATATCGAGGAAAACACGACAGGTTTTATTGTCAATATGTTCTCAAACCAAAAAAATAGAATTTTGGAAAACTGGTATCTTGGTGAAGTTGTTGGTAGTGATATTAACCAATGTGACTTTTTTCAATACCGTGTGATGAAATGTATCAACATTTGGAAGATCTGCAAGCTCAGTGAACCAATACTTTCCAAGTGACCAGTGCATGTTGTTACAAAACCATGCATGTGGGTGAAAGATCCATTCAAATTGCAAGAAAGACTAAAGTTTTTTTAATTAGTTGCATAGTTTTTATTGAGGTAAAATTCACATAACATAAGATGCACCATTTTAATCATGTAATTCAGTGGCATTTGGTACATTCACAATGTTCTGTAACCATTACCCTGTCGAGTTCCAGAACATTTTCATCACCCCCAAAGGAACCCTGTACCAGTTAGTAGTCACCTCCCATTCCTTCCTCCTTCAGCCCCAGGGCAACTAATCTGCTTTCTGTCTCTGGATTTGCCTGTTTTGGACGTTTCATACAAATGGAATCCCTCAACACGTGGCCTTTTGTGATTGGCTTCTCTCACTGAGCATCATGTTTTCAAGGCTCATCCACATTGTAACATATGTCAAAACTTCATTCCTTTTTAGGGATGAATAATATTCAGTTGTATGTATGGACCATATCTTGTTTATCCATTCATTGGTGACTGACATTTGTGTTTTTCTGCTTTTTTTGCTGTTATGAATCAGGCTGCTATGAGCAAGTTTTTGTTTGAACACCTGTTTTCAATTATCTTGGGTAGAGTGAAGTTGCTGGGTCATGTGGTTTAACTGAGTTTATATTTTAACAGCTGTTTACCACGGTAGCTGAACCATTTTGCAGTCCCACCAGCAACTGAGGAGGGTTCGAGTTTCTCCACATCCTCACTGACACTTGTTACTTTTCTTTTTTCTCTTAATAGCCATCCTAGTGGGTGTGAAGTGGTATCTCACTGTAGTTTTAGTTTGTATTTCCTTAATGACTAACGATGTTGAGCATCTTTTTATGTGCTTATTGGAGACATGCCTATTCCAGGCCTTTGCCCATTTTTTCAAACTTTTTATTTTATATTGGAGCATAGCTGATTAACAATGTTGTGTTCATTGCCCATTTTTTAATCGTGTCATATTATCATTTTGTTGTTAGTCTCCATAGTTCTTTATAATATTCTGGATATAAGACCCTTATTAGATACATGATTTGCAAATATGTTCTCCCAGTCCATGGTTGTCTCTTCGCTCTGTTGATAGTGTCCTTTGATGTACAGAAGTTTTTAATTTTGATGAAGTCCAATTTATCTTTTTTAAAAGTTTTAATCTTTTATTTTTTGTTTGTGCTTTTGGTGTCATATCTAAGATTCTATTCCCAAATCCAAGGTCATGGAGATAACCTTATTTTATGTGATTACCTCATGTTTTCCTCTAAGAGTTTTATAGTTTTAGCTCTTACATATAGTTCTTTGATCCCTTTGGAGTGGATTTTTGTATATGCTGTGAGGTAAGGGTCCTGCTTCATTCTTTTGCACGTGACTGTCTATTTATCCCAGGACCGTTCA
Source organism: Mesoplodon densirostris (assembly GCF_025265405.1). Classification (NCBI taxonomy): domain Eukaryota; kingdom Metazoa; phylum Chordata; class Mammalia; order Artiodactyla; family Ziphiidae; genus Mesoplodon; species Mesoplodon densirostris. The sequence continues at coordinate 148,609,430 of NC_082663.1, forward strand.
TTGAAGAGTGTATTCTTTCTCCATTAACTGGTCTAAACACCCTTGTTGAAAACCAATTGACCCTAGATGTATGGGTTTATTTCTGGACTCTCAATTCTATCCCATTGATCTGTATGTCTATCCTATCCCAGTACTGCACTGTTGTGGTTACTGTAACTTTGTAATCAGTTTTGAAATGGGAACTTGTGAGTCTTCGACCTGGTACTTCTTTTTCGAGATTGTTTTGGTTATTTGGGGTCCCTTGCAATGCCATATGAATTTTAAGATCAACTTGTCCATTTGAAAGGCAGCTGGAAGCTTTGTAGAGAATTTTGATAGAGACTGCATTGAGTCTACAGATCGATTAGGACAGTATTACCATCTTAATAGTAAGTCTTCCAATCCATGAACATAGGACGTCTTTCTGTTTGATTGGGTCATCTAATTTCTCTCAACAGTGTTTCATAGTTTTTTCAGTGTACAAGTATTTCACCTCCTTGGTTAAATTTATTCCTAGGTATTTTATTCCCTCTGATACTATTGCAAATGGGATTGTTTTCTCCATTTCATTTTCATATCGTTCATTGTTTAGAAATATAATTGACTTTTGTATATTGATCTTGTATCTTGCAACCCTGGTGCTGATAGTTTTGGGGGAGATCCTTCGGGATTTTCCGTATTTAAGATCATGCTATCTGCAGATAGAGGTAGTTTTGCTTCTTCCTTTCCTGTGTGGATTTCTTTTATTTTCTTCTGTGGCCTAATGTCCCTGGCTAGAATTTCCAGTACAGTGTTGAATAGCAGTGGAAAGAGTAGATGTTCTCAACAGTGGTCAGAAGAGGTGGGGGGCGAAGCAGAAACCCCTCGTTCCTGAACTCAGCTCTGGGGAAGCGGTCCAGCTGCACTTTATGAATGTGTTGGGCCTGCTTTTTACAGAATCATCTCTGTGGTCTTTGCCTCCCCTTGGTGTTTAAGGGTCATTGCCTCCAGCAGAGCTTATGTTTGCATTTTTCATGTACAAGTCGGGCTCAGATGTGGTGGTTGCCACACTCGGCCAGGTGTCTCTTCCTTTGCATAGACCTGCCATGGCCCCTCAGCCCTCGCCTCCGTGAGGTCTGAGGACCCATCTCAGAGGCCCTCCCCCAGGAGGACCCCTCTGTGAGCTGTCTCATCTCCGTGGCCCCAGGGTCCTGTGCCTCCCAATGGCAGGGCTGGGGTTGTGGCCTACTGGTATTTTCCCAAAGCCCTCCAGCTGGGAGACCCTGGGCTTTGCGACAGGGCAGGCTGGCCGGGAAACCAGTGCCATCAACTGTCCCCGGGTCTGTGGTCCTCTGATTCTCCCAGTGCAGATGATGGATTTGGGGAGCAGCAGGCAGTTATCATGCTGGCTTTTGCTTACACTTGAACTTATGCAGTGACTAAGTATTCCCGTTGTGCATGTGCACATGCAGACGTGTTAAAACTCAGCTGCCAGTGTAGACAGTAGGATCCCATCTGCTGCTGGTGTCTGACAAGCTCCTGGGCTCCTCTGCACGTGATGAAGCAACGCTCCTGCTGAGGCTTCAGCCCCCGACCTAACCCATTCCCCCCCGCCCGCCCCTGCCCCCCCACCTGCATCCAGCCTGCTTTCTATTTTGTAGGCACTCGGATCTTTATTTGGATATTAATACAAACAAATCTTGGCTGATGCTAACCATCTGATTTCGTTTTTTTTTTTTTCCATTTTGTTTTGTTTTGTTTCTGCGCACATTTTCTTTAGCTTGAAATGGCGATTGAAAACCTCCAAAAAAGCGAAGGGATCACATCACACAAAAGCGATTTACTCAACAGTCATGTAAGTGTGTGTCAACCTGCTGGTCTGCCCTGCTCTGCTTGTCACCTTCATAGGCATTTTAAAAACAAACAGGGAGTTCCCTGGTGGCCTAACGGTTAGGATTCCAGGCTTTCACTGCCATGACCCTGGTTCAGTCCCTGGTTCAGGGAACTGCGATCCTGCAAGTCGCGTGGTACGGCCGAAAAAAAAAAGCAGTGAGTTGACACCTTTAAAGTGCCGAAAAGGTGCAGAGGGGGGAACCAACCTAGACTTCTACACTCAGCAAAACCTTCCTTCCACAGCGAAGGGAAATTAAGGCAGGCTCTTCCTTTGTGAAAGCGGGGTGACAGCGCCTCCCTCCTTGCGGGGAACAGGGATTAAACTGCTTAGTGTATGTAACGTCCTACCCACCATGCCTGGCAGAGGATAAGCACTGTAAATAAATTCGTACTCAAACAAGCCATAACCAAAAAATGACACCGGATTGGGGATGCCATAAATGTTCTTAGCTAATTCTCCTGTGATCGGCTCTTCAGAAAAAAAAAAAAAATTGGTAACTTGACAAAAGGGCAAAGCAACTAATTCCTATTGATTTTAGCTGCATAAGACCTTTCTCTGATGGGGACACCACATGATCGTAGGCCCCAAGGCCAGGAGGGCGCAAAGGTCTTTGCCTCTGGGTGGCTTTGAGTGGCAGGACGAGGCTGGAAGAGATGACAGTGCAGGGACTCGGCTTCTGGGGACAGTTGAGGAGGGAAAGCTCCTGTCTCTCCCCACACTCGTCCCTTTTCCCCTTACTTCTCCAAACGCCCTCAATTCGGCTTTAACTGGAACTTTGTTTGGGATTTTGGAGGTAGGACAGGCCGCAGGAGTTCAGAGCGCACTTCTGGCAGCTTTTCTCAAGCACTTGGGTTGGGATTGGCATCCTTTTGAGAATTAAAACATCAAAGAAAAGAAGTCCCCTTTAGTTGAACCCGATCCCAGCTGTGACCCCAGCAAGAGTTTCATACTGGCTGACATTCAAAGTGAGTGATTCAGGGTGCGGGGCCAGAAACCCCACTAGGGAAAGATCCAGGAGCTTCTGGGTTTGTCAGGGGGCACAGGCGTGGCCAGCAACTCCAGCTCATTGGCTGAGCCTCAGAGGGCTGGTCACTGGAGGAAGAGCAGCCTCACCCCGGCTGTCTCGAAGGAAAAACAAAAGTCCATCAGGCCCCAGGCTAGGTGGGTCATGGCCACCCTGTTGTCCATCACTGCCAGACGATGTCAGCTGGTGGGCACGTCTAGAGAAGGGAAGCTGCAGGCTTAGAGCAGGGTGTGTAGAAAGTCCGCAAGACGGCATTCTCTGCTCGGGGACCAGAGTTCTTCAGATCTCGAGCAGACAACGTGGCCATGGCATAGCCTGCAAGGCCAGGCGCTAGGGCAGCCCCAGAGAGCCATGAGGAAGGCAGGATGGGTGCGGACCCCAGGCTGGCGGCGTATCCGTGGGAAGTTTAAAATGTCTATGTGAAACGCATGAGCCTCAGTCTCTGGCTGCAAGGATGCCTCTGGCTTTCTAACACTTTTTCTCTGGAAGGCGGGCTTGCCTTAGTTGCTTCTCCAAAACCAGTTTCCATTCCTGAGTTTAGTTTACGAGCAGGAAGAACCTCCTTGTGTCCGTTTTCTTTCTGGCAATTTGTTGTTGAGTCGTTTTCTTCCATTGGGAGCCATGAGAAGTAGGATCTGAGGCTTGGTGACTCAAAGAGGATAGAAAGAAGATCTCTGTGAAGAGTCGACCCCACGTGCTGCGGTCAGCCTGCCAGGAGCTGTCTGGGCAGGGAGTCGGGGGAGAGAGTTAGGGTGTGTCCTGGCGACAGACGGCCACGTGTCCTGCAGAGCCCTTCGTGGTCCTAGTTGGCCGTGTTCACTTGAGACAGTTGTCCCTGGGCACCACTGGCTGCAGTCCCCGTGCCCGGGCAGAAGAGCCTGGTGCCGGGTGGCAAGATGCCCAGAGCCCAGGAAGGCTGGGCTGTGCCTTCCAGACCCAGCCCGACATCAGGGTCACCCCAGCTCCCCAGGCTGCCCTCGGGACTCGGACCAGGGGGTCTGAGGGTTGAAGGGACCTTTCAGCCTGGTGTGGGAGCCCCTGAGGGAAGAGGTGGGCCTCAAGCCATCTTTAAAACAGGGGAACGCATGATTTGGTGGCAGGAAATGAGGGATAACTGTTTTGGAGGAAGGAGGCATAGAAAGTTGAGCTGGGAATGGAGATGCCGTCCCTCACCAGGGTGTCACTGTGGCCTGTGGGTGCAGCCACGCCAGCCAGGACTGCCCCTCTGCTGTCCCCCGGGTCTGTCGGGAGAGGCCCCCAACCCCTGCCGACTCAGGGACCCCCATCCTGGGTCCCTGCAGAGGTGGCCGCTGCTTACTGTACATAAACTACTATTTCCAGCCCCTGGGAGAAGGACCTGCTTTTAGGTGAATTGTGTTCAGATTATATGACTTTTTTTTTTTTTTAATCAAGAAACATAAATTGTCAAAGATGATTTAGCCTTCAGGTGGTGGTGTAGTGACAGAGCCATGCCCTGCAGTCTGGGCTGGGGATGGGCTGTGGCAGCTTCATGGGCTGGGCGCTCTGCCTAGAAGTTGCTCCAGATGATGGCGGCGAAGGCCTCCGTCAGTGGTCGCGGTTGGACTGCTGTTTTTTGGAGTCTCCCCGGCCCCCTCACCACCTTGACGACCCCGCCCGGTCTCCTGGCGGGAAAGGCTCTTTCCCAGTGGGCGTCGAGGCCGGGCCTCTCCCGTCAGCTGCACCCTTGAGTCTCCAAGGGCGCCTGCCCGCCTGGAGGCGCAGCTGCGCACGTGTGTCAGGGGCCGAGCCCTGACCGCCCCCTGCCCCCGCCCCACAACAGACCCTGCACCTCCCGCCACCTTCCTGGCTCATCCAGGGCAGCGCCGTCCTGCTGTAGGCTCACCCTTGTCCCCCCTCCTCCTCCCACAGCCGGCATCCAACGCTCCTTGACCTTCAGACCCGGAATCAGACCACTGCTCCCCACCCACCCACCACGGCTACAGCCTCCCTACCGTGACACCCGGTCAGTCTGCCGCGGGTGAGGCGGGGCTGTGTGGTGGGGAGATGGGCCTCCCTTCCACCTAGTGTCACTCAGCCAGTCGGGAAGACACCAGGTAGCGGCGTCTGGGGGTGCGGTGCGCGAACCCCGCCGGCGCTCGCTCAGCCTACAGGGGAGGCTCTGCCTTGGCAGAGCCCGTAGACCAGCCTCCCTTCCGGGTCACCTCTCATCGCCGGAGAGGGTGACAGTGAACCCGTTATTGCTTCGGAGGCTGCCAGTGGCATCTGTTCTCTCTGTACTTACCTCTACTCAGGAGGGAGTTAACCACACATCCTTGGTGTCAGTGTCCATGTAGTCACCCAGCAAGGAAGTCTGCTTTTCGTGTAATTCTTGGGATTTGGCCCAGGTGCTGAGGAGCAGAAGCAATCATCTTGCCCAAACCTTCCTTTTCATGTTGGGCCAGTCGTGTCAGGCGCCGGGTGGGGTCTCAGCCTCCATCTCTCAGGACCTGGTCCGGGGCCCCTTCCAGGCCTCCACCTCGCGGCCTGAGGATCCTCCTGAGGACTCGCCCGGGCGCTCAGACCCTGAGACATTTGGGCCCCTGGTCCCAGCTTCTCCCTCCCACAGAGGACTCCCATAGAAGCAGCCTATGCTCCCCAGCCAGGGCGGCAGAGACAGGAAGAGCCTCCTGTTTCCATATCCAGAGGCTCTCGGCTCTCCTCATGCTGGGGTCCCCTCCGCTCTGCGGGACCCCTCCTCCTCTCCATCAGCGTTTCTTGAGGCATCTTCACGGGGTGCAAACGTGGGCAGACCCGGTTCTGTCTCTGCTTCCTGGAGCTCCCGTTTCAGCCGGGAGGCAAGCGATAGAAAATGAATGCTTGTGTCGGCGAGCAGTGCTCTGGAAAACCTTGGGGCTCAGGGGCCAGCAAATACCAGCCCTTTGTCACCTGGATCCTGGATCCTGAGCCAATTGAAACTAGACAACGGGGCAACAGACAGAACCCAGTTCTCCCCTGTGGCTGGTGAGGCTGCTGTGGGAAGGCTCGTAGCTGGTGGGACAGGCACCCCCCGCTGTGAGCGCAAAGCCGGCCGGGGGCGTACCCGCAAGGAAGGAGCAGCTTCGCTGTGCCACCCAGGCCCTCCTTCCCAACTTCCCGGTGGTGTCAGTCCCTTAGCCCCAGAGTCAAGGCAGCAGGGGGCAGGGTGAGTGCAGGGGGGCCTCGGGTGGGGAGAAGGGTGCCTCCTGGGGCAGGCTGTGCGCAGTGATTAAACCACTTAAGTTCACAGTTTGTTCATAGCATCAAAGACAGAGGGAGGGGTCAGAACAAGGGGCGCCGAGGAGATGGCCCCTAAGCGTGGGAGCCGGGGGCCGGAGCAAAGCCTTGGAGAGAGAATGGGGGTGCTCCGCTACCTTTGTGTAGAAAGAGCACATTTAAGGAACGTTTGAAAATTATACATCTAGGTGACTTGATGGAAAGCAGAAACCATGATGTTCTTTCCCAAAGGGGGAACTGAAGGACCCTTCCTGTTTCCCTCAGCCCCTGGCTGCTGCCCCCTCCTCCCCACGTCCCCGTGGTAACTGCCCCCCTTCGCCCACTGGTGGGGGTGGGATCCCCCTGCGGGGTCACGGGCGCGGCCAGCACACGACATCCCACAGCACACGGACAGGTGAGTGGACAGCTGTTCCCGTGCACCCAGAGCTGCATGAGGCACGCTTCGTGGTGACAGGAGGGCCGGCGGCCCCTGGTTCAAACCTGTTACTCGGATGGGCAGCTGGGCTGGTCCCTCAGTGGGGAGGTGGTGTGGCAGAGACCTCATCTGTGGGGCAGCCGGGGAGGGCCCGCTGCCGGCTCTGCCCGGGGCAGCACCTAACCCCAGGCCTCATGCTACGCCTCACACACTCCTCCTCAGCCCCACCCGCACAGACCCGCTCTCAGCTCCTTGGTGTCACATTGACACATCTGGTCCCGACCTGCACCCTGAGTGCCAGCCCAGCACTCCTCCCCCTCCTCCCAAAAGCAGAACCCATCACCCCAGCCCTTCTGGATGCCAGAGGTCTGTCTTTCTGTTAGAGCAGGGGTCACCGGTCCACGGCCTGTTAAGAACAGGGTGCACAGCAGGAAGTGAGCGGCAGGGGAGCCAGTGAAGCTTCACCTGCTGCTGCCCGGCGCTCCTCCGGTCACTCACGTTCCCGCCTGAACCCTCCCCCCTCCCCCCACCGTCTATGGAAGACCGGTCCCTGGTGCCAAAAAGGTTGGGGAGCGCTGTGTTATAGGACCCTCTGCTCTGTCAGTCCCCCAGGGCCCCTTCACCTGCACCTTTGACCTTTTCCCCACCTTCATCCTGCACATCCAGCCCAGGCCCACCGCCTGCCTCTGAAACTCTCCTTATTCTAGCATCCCTGCCACCAGCTGACCCCACCACCCGCCTCTCACTCAGGTCCATGTTAGAGCGGGGAGGCTCCAGGGAGGAAACGAAGGCACGTGTCAGGTTCACTTTAAAATGGCAGGAGGGGGCCTCCCTGGCGGTCCAGTGGTTAAGGCTCCGCGCTGCCACTGGAGGAGACGCGGGTTTGATCCCTGGTCGGGGAAGTTCTGTATGCTGCGAGGCGTGGCCCCAAACGAACGAACAAACAAAAGCGTTGTAAAGCAACTATACTCCAATAAAAATGAGTTTAAAATAAGATAAAGTGGCAGAGGCGGTGTGTGGGGCTTAGAGGAAGTAAATTGGCCCTGAGGTGATGATTGTTGAAGCAGGAGTTCATGAGTCTGTTCTCTCTACCTCTGTGCGTGTTAAAACCTTTCCCTAACGAAACGTGTCTAAAAGGGCGACGCGAGCAGACTTCGCAGCCTGCGGGCTGTCTGGGCAGGGCCGCGACCTGGCTTGCAGGGCCGAGCACCAGAGGGGGCCGGGGGTAGGAGGGTGGGGCGGCGATCTCCCAGGGAGAAGGACAGAGGGTGTGGGAGCACAGAGAACAGGGGCCCCGGCAGCAGGGAGCCCCATCCGGATCCTGACGCGGAATCCTGCCTCTGGCCTCGTTCCCGCACTCGCTCTTCCAACTCCAGACCTCCCTCCGTAGGGGAACAGTCTTGAAGCCAGAATCAAACCGCAGCCTTTGGGGTGCTCTGCAGCGGGTGCAAAGGGGGCGGGGGGGGCAGCCTCCCTCGGTGTGGGAACTGAGCTCTCTGTGTGGACAGTTCTGAATCAGTGCTGACCTCTGGGGGCCTCGACTTCGGCCTTGGATCCTTTTCCCTGCCGTTGGCCTGAGCACAAAACCTGGCACACGAGCCTTTCAGTCTTTTATTCAGTTTCCTGTTTGTTTTCCTCTCAGTCCTGAGTACAGGGACTGCGGTGGTATTACCTTAACGCGGGGCGCCATGCTGATGGGCCGTGGGGTTTTCCTTCATCTTCCTTTCCCGTGTGCTCAGATCAGCTCCATCCCCCTAGGTTTAGGAAGCATTTGGTGTGCGAGGCCTATGGGGGTTTCAGTCTCCATCACGGGCAGGTTTTTATAAATTAAGTCAAGGAACCTGAAAGCTTGGCTAGAAATCGAAGGAATAAACAAGCAAGTGACAAGAAGCTATTAAGTAATGAACGTGCCCCAAATTGAACCTGAATGGGTGACAGTAGAGGTGAGTTTCCCCGTCGTGTTGGAGGACGGAAGGCGTGTGATGCTGTCGGTGCGTCCACGTCAGCATTCGGCCTATCTTGTCCATCCAGCTCCAGTGGCTCTTGGATAATTACGAAACCGCGGAAGGCGTGAGTCTCCCCAGAAGTTCGCTCTACAACCACTACCTTCGCCACTGCCAGGAACACAAGCTGGACCCCGTGAACGCGGCCTCCTTTGGGAAGCTGATCCGCTCCGTGTTCATGGGCTTGAGGACGCGGCGGCTGGGTACCAGGTGGGTTGGTGAGGGTGTCTGGCAGCCCTTGCACCCGCCCCCCACCCTCCTATTCCCTTATACAGACATCAAGCTTCGGGAGAACGTGAGGCTCCCTCCTCCTGCCACGTCCTGACGTCCACGGCTCCGGGTGCACCTGGAGTTGCCCTGAATTGGCGGTAGCCTGGGCCCAGCCTGGCCACCCGTGGGCCGTGATCGCTTCTTTCCTGGTGACGGGACACGGGCTTCACCTCCGCTCTCTCCCTTCGTTTGAAATTTTCCATAGCAGCCTTTGTATTTTATTTATTTATTTATTAACATCTTTGTTGGAGTATAATTGCTTTACAATGGTGTGGTAGTTTCTGCTGTATAACAGAGTGAATCAGCTATATGCATACGTATATCCCCATATTCCCTCCCTCTTGCGTCTCCCTCCCACCCTCCCTATCCCACCCCTCTAGGTGGTCACAAAGCACTGAGCTGATCTCCCTGTGCTATGCGGCAGCTTCCCACTTGCTATCTATTTTACATTTGGTAGTGTATATATGTCTATGCCACTCTCCCACTTCATCCCAGCTTACCCTTCCCCCTCCCTGTGTTCTCAAGTCCATTCTCTATGTCTGCGTCTTTATTCCTGTCCTGCCCCTAGGTTCTTCATTACCTTTTTTTTAGATTCCATATATATATGTGTTAGCATACGGTATTTGTTTTTCTGTTTCTGACTCACTTCACTCTGTATGACAGACTCTAGGTCCATCCACCTCACTACAAATAGTTCAGTTTCGCTTCTTTTTATGGCTAAGTGATATTCCATTGTATATACGTGCCACATCTTTATCCATTCATCTGTCGATGGACACTTAGGTTGCTTCCATGTCCTGGCCATAGCAGGCTTTTTAAATAGCAGCCTCTGGATTGTCTAGTCGAGGTGGAGGTACCATGTCCTGATGCTTTTTGCTGTGCCTGGACCGATCCACTGTGGGCTGCTCTTGGCAGACAGCAGGCGGGAATCTTTCTCCCTCCACCCCGACCCGGGCAGTAGCGTTTGGCTCCTCCCACTAGGCAAAGACGGCCTTGCTCTGTTCAAGGGCGGGAGGGGGGGGGGCTTGGCCCACACGTGAGATCATCTTGCACGGCTTTGACCTGTGGCCGGGTGAAGGTGCACACACGTGGGTCTCGGCGTTCACTCACCCCCTCCCAGAAGCGGGCATGCTGGTTGTCTTAAAGGACGGGGCCAGGAGAGTTCTCTACCACCTTGGGATCCCTGATGGAGGACATCCTTACAAAACATGGGCAGCCAGAGGGGGGCAGGGAGGAGGAATCCATGACCTCTAGGGACACGGCCACCGCTGCCCTGGGGCCTTTCCAGATGGCTCCTGGGGCCTCCACCTTCAGAGGGTCCCAGATGCTGGCTGGCCTCGGAATTGGGGCTCGTCCTCCCCGCTTTCCCCCTCCGAGCACCAGTTCAGCCCGCACCTCACCTGGGAAGGACCCAGGCTCCCCGGCTTGTCCGTGTTGCCAGCTCAGGGAAAGTGGCAGCCCGTGAGCTGGGGGTGTTTGCAAGGCCGTGTGTCTGTCCTTCCCTCCTGATGAGCCCCTTCTGACCTGTTGCCTTAAGGAAATTATTTAAAACCCTTTGAGCATCATTTCTCCCATAATAAAATAAGGTAGTGTTTCCCAAACTGTACCATTTCTAAAACGTGTTATTAGATGCTTGGAAGGGGAGAGTTAATAATAGTAATTATTATTTATTATAATAATAAGTATTATTATTATTATATTGTTTATTATAATAAGTATTATTATTGCTATTATTATTATTATTAGACCATGCTGGGTTAAACAAAGTTGAACTGGCTTTTTTACTGCAGGACTTCTCAGAGCCTTTATCATACTAAAATACAAGAGGGGAGTCTCTCAGAGGGGGAAGTCATTACAGAATTTCCTGAACCTCTCTGACCACGGGACAGCCCATGAACGTTGCCCACACGGTCCAGGGAACACTGGCCCCAAGAGCCCAGGGAGAAGGGCCAGGAAAGAGCCCTGTCTTGTGGTTCAGGACATCTGCAAAGAGAGCTGACCCCAGATGTTTGGTTCCTAGGGGCAACTCCAAGTATCATTACTACGGGATCCGTCTGAAGCCAGACTCTCCCCTGAACCGGCTGCAGGAGGACACGCAGTACATGGCCATGCGGCAGCAGCCTGTGCATCAGAAGCCCAGGTGGGTGAGCTGCCCGGCCGGCCTCAGGATCAGCCAGCCCGCTGAGAGGTTTCACTAGCAGGAATGGAGGGAGAGGGGTTTCTTGAGCATTGACCACAACCTGGAAATGGACGAAACATGGATGGAGTGGAGAAAACCAGTTCACATTCGCCCCCACCCCAGCGTCCTGGGAGAGCCCTGCCTTTCACTTGCACCTGGCGTGGAGTGAGGCCAGCAGGACGCAGGCAGTTTCAGGGTCACAACAGAAGTGAGTGGAAGGTGCAGAGATCTCCCACATGCCCCCCACACCCCGGCCTCCAGTGCTGTGCCTCTGTTACAGTTGATGAACCCACATAGACCCGTTCTTGTCACACCAAGTCCATAGCCGACATTAGGGTTCACACTCTGTGTCATACACGCTGTAGCTTTGGACGAAGGTGCAATGACCTGTATCCACTATTAGAGGATGGTACAGAGTAGTTTCACTGCCCTAAAAACTCTCCCTGTTCCTCCTGTTGGTCCCTCCTCCCCGCCAACCTCCGGCGAGCGCCCATCTTCTTTTACTGGCTCCATAGTTTTTGCCTTTTCCAGAATGCCATGAATCACAGATCTTTGACTTTTCCTCTCTGTCTTCAAAGAGAGAGAACACTGAACATAACCCCAGAAGCCAGGATAAAGAAGCTTACACACTTAAGTTGCTGCTTCCTCCTGACCTTTGGATCTGATGGCTGGAAAGGCCTGGTCATTTTCTGGAATGTTCTCTGCCTCACAGACCTGCTCATCTTTTAAGGCAGGGGTCAGCACACTTTTTCTGTAAAGGGCCAGAGCGCACATATCTTCAGCTTCGCAGGCAGACACTGTCTGTGGAGACGCTTCAGCTCTGCCCGTGTAGCATGAAAGCCTTCACAGACCAGGTTAAAGCAACGGGTGTGGCCATGTGGCCATCAAACTTTATTTTCAAAACAAGGGGCAGAAATGGCCCTCTGCAGCCCTAGTTGGAGACGCCCCGTTCAGGGCCCCACCCGAATACCAGCTCCCTGGCCCCTTCCACTCATCCCTCTGCCCGCCTCTGTCCCCGGCCCCTCTCCGGGGTCCATTCTGCTCCAAGGCAGGGATGCACCCCACTCTTTTCCACGTGGCACCTTCGTGCCTCAGCTGAGCTGCGTGGCTGACACCTCATTTTAGCTGCTCTAAGGGGTCCCAGTGACTCCCAACCACGTGGCCGATCACGGGAGTTGGAGGTCGCAGGAGAGAGCCTGGAACATTCTCCAGGACCAGGAGTCCATCCTGTACCTGATCGTCCACAGACAAGGACTCTGTAGCTTCCGTTCTGGGGTTCGGGCCACAGGGTTGTGCCATTGACACTTAGAGCCACCCACCCCACCAAAGTCAGGTGGTCCATATACCTCTGAGCGGCGTCCTCCCTCCTCCCAGTGAGCCTGGCCCTACATCCCACAAGGAAAGGCACTCCCAGCTCAGGACGGGTCCCTCGCACCCATCCCACCTGGCCTGCGCATCCCTCAGGGCTCAAGCAAGTCATCCCAGGAAGCCCTTCTCTGTTACGTTTCTCAGTTTGCTGCCTGGACAGGCTGTCCACTGCTTTCTGGCTCAGGGCAAAACAAAAGTCTCAGAATGTGCTTTGAGATCACATAATAGTAAGACGTTTGGGACTCTATGTAAAGAAGTTCACTTGTCTTCTAAGAGAGAAGTGTTAGAATATATACATGTAATAGCAACCCGGGTGTCCATCAGCAGATGAATGGATAAACAAATGTGGTCCATCCATACAGTGGAGTGGTACTCAGCCTTCAAAAGGAAGGAGATTCTGACACTCACTACAACATGGATGGACCCAGAGGACGTGATGCTCAGTGAAATAAGCCAGACACAGAAGGACAAATACTGTCTGATTCCACTTATGCGAGGTCCCTAGAGGAGTCACAGCCATAGAGACAGGAAGTAGATGGTGGGGGCCAGGGGCTGGGGGAGGGGAAGGGGGGGTCCGTGTTTCATGGGGACAGAGTTTCAGTTTGGGAAGATGAGAAAGTTCTGGAGATGGATGGTGGGGCTGGTTGCCCGACAACGTGAATGTATTTAATGCCACTGAGCTGTGCACTTAAAAGTACCATTTTAATGGTAAATTTTGTGTTTTCTGTTTGACCACAAGTTTTAGAAAAGTACACACACACCCCAAACTGAATCCTGCTCTGTCCTCCGCTCCTTGGGCCCCTTCTGGGCAGTGCTGTTAGGGCCTCACGGTGGCCCACGTGTTCCCTGCCCAGGTACCGGCCAGCCCAGAAGACGGACAGCCTTGGGGAGAGCGGCTCGCACGGCAGCCTGCACGGCACACCTGAGCATGCCATGGCTGCCCAGAGCCAACACCACCAGCAGTACATCGGTGAGCCCTCCACCCCGGCGCAGGCCTGCTGGCAAGGCTCTGGGGCCACTCGGCACCACTGGGGCTGGGTTTCGGCACCAGCAGCATCTACAGGGATATGCTTTAGATAGTTTTCTTGTATATCACCTTTTCAATTACGTAGAAAGTTCTAGATAAACCTTCTTTGTGGAATCCCTGAGACTTTGGAATAATCAGCATGTTCCTCCCAAATGAATGGATATTAATCCAAAAATAATGGATTAAAGTGACCATCATAAAAATAAGTGAATAAGGGGAATTCCCTGGTGGTCCAGTGGTTAGGACTCCGCGCTTCCACCGCAGGAGGCACAGGTTTGATCCCTGATCAGGGAACTAAGGTCCCACAAGCCACGTGGCTCGGCCAAAAACTTAAAATGTAAAATGTACTAAACTGAAAAAAAAATAAGTAAAATGAAATGCCCATTGGAAAGAAGACTGGATGTACTTTCAGCTGAGCCGGGCCCCTCCCTGGGAGAGTCCCTCCCCAGCTGGCACCGTCCCTGCCCCGGAGTGACGGGATACGCTAAAGACATGGGTGGCCTCCGTGTACTTTAGTGTATCTTTGAGCCCCGACTGAACCCTCCCCTGTTGTGTCTTCTGGAGACGCTGTCACCCACCTGGGCGCATGCCCCCAACACTGGGGGGATGGAGCGTGCAATGTGTGCCAGGCCAGGGCCCTGTGCTTTGTGCGTCACCGGGAGCTGACGATGTTGTCCCCTCCCAGCACCTGAGAAAACCAAAGCTTAAGAGTTGTGTGGTGTGAGAGGGGCCAGGGCTGTCATGGGGTCACCAACACGTACGGCCGGCGTCGCCAGCCCTGCTGACCTGCCCCCGCGTTCCCCCCCCCCCGCCCCAGATGTGTCCCACGTCTTCCCGGAGTTCCCGGCGCCCGACCTGGGCAGCGTCCTGCTGCAGGAGAACATCACGCTGCACGACTTCAAGGCCCTTCAGCTGGCCTACCGGCGGCACTGCGAGGTAATTGCCCCCCGAACCCCCAAACCCCGAGCCCTGGGGGCTCCGGTGGGCACCTCGGTCAGCTGCGCAAGGTCAGCGCCAGAGCGTCGCTGGGTCTCCCCGCCGGTGACAAGGAGCAGACGGGACTGGCCCCCCCTCCCTCTGGCCAAGGAGTGGATGGAATCTTCCTTCGTTCACTCCCATCCCCTCTCATGGTCCGTCTGGGTTTGGAAAGACCCCTCTGCAGCCCGTATCCCGGCCGCTTGCTTGGCCCATTCTGATGGCAGACATATGGTGTGAGTACAGCGGAGTGTTTATCCAGCCATGTTTATTCCTAGGCCACTTTAGATGTCGTGATGAACCTCCAGTTCCACTACGTTGAGAAGCTGTGGCTTTCCTTCTGGAATTCTAAAGCCTCCTCCAGCGACGGCCCTGCCTCTCTACCTGCCAGGTACTGCCCATCAGCCCCCAGACAGGCCTCAGTTTCACGGGGCCTGGGTTTGCCCTGCAGACCGTCTCCTGCTGACACCCACAAATGCACCAGCTTTCCAAGAATCCGCGCTCAGACCCCCTCACGCACGTGTGGTCTTTCCCCTGACTTGGTGTGTGCCTTTGTTCGGCGAGGATCTCAGGGGTGACCACGGGGCAGGGAGCTTGCCTGCACCAGGTGATCCTGCAGCCTCACTCGGCTTATCCCGCGAGGGCAGGCCCCGGGCTGACAGCTCACCTGTGTCCCCCCGTGCCCCGTTCCCCGCAGTGACGAGGAGCCGGAGAGCGCCGTCCTCCCCAAGGACAAGCTGGTATCTCTGTGCAAGTGCGACCCCGTGCTCAGGTGGATGAGGACCTGCGACCACATCCTGTACCAGGCGCTGGTGGAGATCCTCATCCCAGACGTGCTGCGGCCCGTGCCCAGTAAGCGCCCCTCCCCACACCCCTGCCCGCGACCTCCCCAGAGGAGACTCCTAGAGCGGAGGCCAACCGAGGTCGCGGGACAGCCTGGGGGTAGGGCGCGGGCTGAGTCGGGTTCTAACCTGCTTCCCCAGCTGATCGGACGCTGAGCTCGGCTTCCTCCCAGCACTGTGAGTCTGCCGCATGAAGGGGTGGAGTCTTCAGACTGTCTCCAGATCCCAGCGGCCTTGACTGAGGAAGGGAGAGAAAAGGAGATGGTGGCCCTTGATGGCTACACCCGTCTGGGGTTGATGCGGGCCATGGGGACCCTCCCAAGGCCTCTGCCCCCACCCGCCCTTGTGGCCTCCGGAGGTGGTGACAACACCCGCCACCAGGGGGCGCCCGCCTGCAGGCCCCCTACATAGGGGCTGTCCCTCAGGCCCCCAGGACCCTGAGGGCGCGAGTCCAGACCCCGTGAGGGCGAGGAGGCCGGGTGCTGAGCCTCCCTCTTCCCGAATGGCTACCTGTAAACATCCGTGCCTGTTAGCACTGGGGAACCTCCGTCTTTTTGATGACCTGGTCTGCTGCTTTTTTTTGCCAGAAAATGGGAAACAGCAAAACCGTTGCAGTTCTCCTTTGGCCTTGCCTGCCTGGAAACTGTTCAGTGTAGTGTGCTTTTAGAGTCTCTGTGTATTAAGGTTTGAGATTGGGGAGTATTTCCTTTTATAACACTAGGGATGGTTTTCTTTTTTCAAAAAAATGTATTTCTTATTGCAAGCCATCTCAGAATAAATTTGGAAGTTGGTTGAATATGTTTACATGCATGTTTGTGTATCAGGGTCTCCCCGCCTCCACTCAACCCAGTGACATCAGCGTGGGTCCGTCTCCGGGGGGCAATCCTGGGCACTGTGGCCCCATCCCCTCTTTGCCAGGAGCTGCCCCAGTGTGACAACCATGATGTCCCCAAACATGGCCCAGTGTCCCCTGGGGTCAGGATCACCCCAGGTGAGAACTGCCAGCATAGACGGGTAGATGAACAGAGATCAACGGCGCTGGCCCTAATTCCTCCGTCACTAAGTGCCTTAAATTCTCACCATCTCTTCTCCTCTGTGTTGCTTGTTCTCAGTGGGTGGTCATTTCCACAGCATGTGCATCTCTTACACGTGATCTGATTCTGACAGGCAAGACTGCCTTTCTCACAGTTAATACTCGTGTCCCCCAGGTACCCTGACACAGGCCATCCGCAATTTTGCCAAGAGCTTGGAAGGCTGGTTGACAAACGCCATGAGTGATTTCCCACAGCAGGTCATCCAGACCAAGGTAACAGTTGGGGTTGGGGTCTGGGTCTCCAGACCACGCTGGGGGGTCGGGGAGGGGCGGGCAGAGGCTACAGCCTGGAGCCCCCTTGGGCCCCGCTGTGCTGTGAAGGGAGGGGGCTCCTGTCCCTCTGCCCCCAGGGAACTTGAGGACCGCTGGGCCCCAGAGAAAGGGGGCTGCTGCTGTGTGTCCTGAGGGTAAGTGGTCCTTCCAGGAAGGCCCAGGGCTGCTGCTGGTGGAGGACAGGTGCTGGCTGGGAGCGCCCGACAGCAGATGTCTTTGCTGTGATACTTTTGGGTTGATTCAGAGCAGATCGAGTGTTGCTCTGCTCATCATAGGAGGGGGATTTAATCTCCTTGTGGTCACCCTTACTGCTCGCGTCTCGACCACAGATCAGAATGTAAAACATGGCCATGAGGCCTACTTGTGGAAAAGAGGTGATCCCATTCCCTTCTCGAGAGCATTCTTACGGCCTCAGACAGGTAGGGCCAGATCTGGGCATCCCGCCTGCCTGCTCCCCACAAGCTGGAGTTGACTGGTTAGGCCAGTGAGTCTAAAACGTCGGGATGCTTAGGAATCGCCTGGGTAGCTGTTCAGAACTGCAGATTTCCAGGCCACACCCCACAACGTCTGATCCAGGGTGCCTGGGAATTGGTATTTTTACTGTCCCTCCCAGAGAGCCAGAGGAATCCTAGAAGCCAGGGCCTGGCCATGCTGTCCTGAATTCCATCTCACCTGTGCTGTGGCGTCTGCTGTAGATGCCACTCCATGCATTGGTGACGCCTGTCTGATTCTCCATTTTGGGGTCTCTGAGACTGTCCGGAGGGCGGGTCCCTCTCCCCTGCCAGAACAGCTCTCTCTTGGTCCCTCTGCCGCCATGCCCCTGAGAAGGGAGACAGGCTTAGCCTCACACCTTCCTGGGTCCCAGGTCGGCGTGGTCGGCGCCTTCGCGCAGACCCTGCGGCGCTACACGTCGCTCAACCACCTGGCGCAGGCAGCCCGGGCAGTGCTGCAGAACACGGCGCAGATCAGCCAGATGCTCAGCGACCTCAACCGCGTGGACTTCGCCAACGTGCAGGTGACTCTCCTGCGCACCTCCCCGCGGCCTGGGACCAGGGCACGCGGACCCGGCTTCCACCCACTAGAAAAATGCGCAGACCCACCAAACTCAGCCTACCGCAAAACCGGCCCCACACCCGGGCCCGGCTCACGTTTCTGTTGCATGAAAAGGGTCGGGGTTGAAGCGCCCACAGTCATCAGGGACCCCCGGGCTCCACTGCGTGATCGTCCCCCTGGCCTCCAGGCTCTGGGACGACACCTTGGTCCATTTTCATTAAAAATTTGCCTTCCCACTGCCATGTTCACGGCTCTCTCCTCTGGGCTTAGGAAAGCGCAGCTGCCATCAGGGGAGTCCTGCTGCTTTGTTTACGTCTAGTGTAGGCCCTGAGTTTATCCACCGAATAAACAAAAACACACACATAGAGGAGTGGCCACTTAGAAATAACACAACGCGAAGATGTGGTACAGCCTGGGCCTAGGATGCAGGGAGCCTGGATTTAGGCCCTTGGAAGCCGGGCAGGTTCCCTCTGGATGGCCATCCGTCTCTGCCCCATGAAGCGGGTGCCGAGCTCGCAGTTGGAAAAGGTCAAGAGCAGCAGGTGTCTGTGCTTGTGTGTGTCCGGCCTAGGGCCGCACCCGGGAGACATTGCTGTCCCTCCGTCCTGACCCAGCCCTCGCCTGCCCGCGCCCTACAGGAGCAGGCCTCTTGGGTGTGCCAGTGCGAGGAGGCCGTGGTGCAGCGGCTGGAGCAGGACTTCAAGCTGACCCTGCAGCAGCAGAGCTCCCTGGACCAGTGGGCCAGCTGGCTGGACAACGTAGTCACGCAGGTCCTGAAGCAGCACGCGGGCAGCCCCAGCTTCCCAAAGGCTGCGCGGCAGTTCCTGCTGAAATGGTCCTTCTACAGGTAGGTGTGCCCTCGATCTCCCAGAGAGCTCCAGGCCTGGGAGGGAGGCCAAGGCCCAGAGACGCAGACCAGCCTGTGGGCCTCACTCCTGGGGGCTCCCGGGGCAGGCCCAGAGCCCCCTGGGGCCTAAAACTGGGTTACAAAGGCTTCTGCAGACAGAAACCGTCATCTCGGGCCTACCTGCTGGAGAGACACGGCAGCTCAAGCACGAGCCTTTGTTTCTGCCCCCAGAGCATCCCCACGGAGTGAGGTAAAGGAAGAATCTAGAGAGAACAGGAGCGCAGATGGTGGCAGATGGGAGATAAGAACCAGGTGGGGAATTGCGGTGCGAGGGGCCAGCTAGGACAGCAACAGGATGAAAACAGGATGCAACGTGAGCCTTTATCCCCTCACTGCCAAGTGCAAGCAGGGGGCAGGGACGGGCGTCGACTCCCCACAGGATGGTCCTGGGCGAGGGTTAGGTGGACATGTTTTAAAACGATGTGTAACTGTATTATAGTGAATTAGGTGTGTGTGTGTGTGTGAATGTAAGGAGATTTATTTCAGGGAACGGGCAGGCGTGATCGCGGGGCCAGCATGTCCGAAGTCCGTAGCAGGGACTGGCGGGCTGGACACTCAAGCCGGGGAGCAGATGCTGCTGTCCGCAGGCGGGGACCCCTTCCTCCTCCAGGAAACCTCAGTTTTGCTCCCAAGGCCCCTCTGCTGACTAGGTGAGGCCCACCCCCAGTGTGGAGGCTGAGCTTCTCCACCTCAAGTCGAGGGATGGTGGATGGGAACCATGGCGACGCCTAGACCAATGTTTCACTGAATCACTGCCCATCACTGACACAGAAGACTAACCGTCACAGAAAGTAAACATGAGAGAGAAAAATACATGGAGAAAGAAAAAAGAACGTGAGAGAGAACCCATGAAAGAAAACCAAGAGAGAAAGAAAAAGACATGAAAGGATCAATCCCGGCAGTTTACTATCCAGCTGATAGGAATTTTTTTTTTTTAAGAGAGAAAACGGAGGGAAAGAAAATAATAACTAAGGGCTCAAGTTTCCGCGAGCTGCCGGGTTCCCCGCCCAGTGGATGAGCTTCCAAGCCTCACTGTGACATTCAGACACCTAGGATAAGAGAAGATCATAAAGGCTTCCAGGGAGAAAACAGCAGGTCACACTGCAGGCCAGGAACCAGAGCAGCATCAGACTTGGGTGCGGCCATGCAGGGCCCAGGAGGCAGGGGAGCCGTGTAGTCAGGGAGCCGTGTAGTCAGGATGCCGAGGGAAAGCTGTTCCCACGCTGCACTTCTCACCTGGGCGAACGGGAGCGGGGAACCCTGCCCGGCCCGGAAAACGTGGGCTGTGCTCACCCAGAGAAGCCCTGCGGCGGAGTTCCGGTCCCAATCAGCGATAAACACGTGGAAGTGGAGCGTTTTGTTAAACGGAGGCAATCAGCTGTTGTCTGCCTGCAGGCCGTGCAGGACAGCCCGCCAGCCAGCTGTGGCCCAGGGCTCAGGTCGCTGTCCACCTGGCTGTGCAGATAAATGTTATTGGCATGAGGCCAGGCCCATTTGTGTACAGATCCTTAGCAGCGTTGAGCAGTGACGAGCAGAAGACAACCGTCTGGCTCTTAACGGAGAGTTTCCTGACCCCTCGGCCAGCTGCTGGCCCAGTCACTCCCTGTCCCCAGCGCCGTCCTCATGCTCTGCCCTGGCCTGCTGGCCTCAGGGCCTCTGCACTGCCCTCCCCTGCCTGGAGCCTCCTTCCCCAGGGAGCCCTGTGGCCCGATCATCCTCAGAGAAGCCTGTAGACCTCCCGAGTGAAATAGCGTTCCCCTTCTCGACCTCTGTCCCCTGCGCCTGGCTTTTCTTCCATTGCCTGTCACCCCGTTCTCTGTTTGCTTGTCCGTTGCCTGTCTCCTCGACAATCACCCGTGTCTCCTCAAGAGCCGGGACGTCGCCCTTGTTCACTGCCGCTTCTCAGCATCCGAATGTTGAGTGATGAATGAACAAGAAAGGGATTGTAAGCCTGATTGACCACGTGGCTCAGCTGTGGACTTACACCCCATCACCACAGAGAGAACAGGATTTCGTCAAAAAGTGCGATAAAGCAACACTGGGGTGATGGGGGAGGAACGGAGTCGGAGTCGGTGGCTGCGGAGAAAGCCGGTGGGGACTCAGCCCCCGCCCCCGTGGCCGGAGGTCGTGACCTGAGGAATCGGGACTGGCAGGGTGACCCCGTGACTTACACTGCAGAGATGAGAACCCAGCCGAGGCTTGAAAGTGGCTGTGCCCTCCGTGCGAGGGGGCTGCTTTTCTCTGTAACGACGGAGGCTCCACCTGACTCCAGCTTGTTGAGTTTAAGGGACTTGTCTCTGTAGCGTCCACCAGCAAATGGACAGCGGTGGGCAGGGGCTGGGTGAGCTGACGGCTGGGCTCAAGTCCAGCTTCTCCCAGTGGAGTTTCACTGATGTTCCCACTGCAGAAAGTCGCAAGCCCGTTTGGAGAACCCAAAACATACCAAGGTGGCCATGGAGACGGTTCAGAAAAGCCTCTCGAGCCAAAGCTTCAAACCAGACACTGAGGCTTGGGGGGTGCCGGGTACCAGTGCCCGATCCAGGGGGTCCTTCAGGGAAGGGTGCCGGGTACCCCTCTGGGTGGGCACAGAGAGGGAGGGTGACTCGAAGCATTTGGGCCTGGGGGTCTCCTGTTAGAGCAGCAGCAGCACAGACCACATTTTAACACTTTGAAATGCAAGCAGCTTCGTTCCAGGCCTGTGTTATCGGCAGCAGCATGAAAACCAAGCACCGCTTCCAGACGTGGGGAAGGGAGGGTGGGAGGGGGTGAGGGCCCCCTTCCCAGGGACCCGTGGTCTGTGTTCACTCGCTTACCTTTAGGGGGTCAGCCATACAGAGCCAAAGGAGCTTCTGAGCAGAAAACACATCCCGAACCCCGAGCCTGTTCCCTGTGCCCACTTACGCGGCCTTTGTGTTCATTCTTTGTGAACGTTCTTCAGGTGACCTTTGCTTCCTAACGTGCTCATTTGGACACAGGCAGGCACCACCCGGGTCCCCTCCTTGGTTGCCCTTCCAGGGCATCTCGAAGCCACAGCCGGCTGGAGCCAGCTCTCCTTTGCCACTGCTGAACCAAAGTGCCGTCAGAGCGTGTCTGCACACTGGCCTGGGAAGATGCAAGAAGAATCAAGTAAACTGATTTGTTGTCGCCTGTCTTTGCTGACTTGCCCGCATGCCCCATTGCTAACACGCAAGCAGCAGCAGTTTCAACCTGTTAAAAGATAAACTGAGGCTCGTTAAATTTTCAAAAGATTCTTTGAGGGACCTCCCTGGTGGCTCAGCGGTTAAGAATCCACCTGCCAATGCAGGGGACACGGGTTCAAGTCCTGCTCCGGGAAGATCCCACATGCAGCGGAGCAACGAAGCCCATGCGCCACAACTACTGAGCCTGCTCTCCAGAGCCTGCGAGCCACAACTACTGAGCCCGCGCGCCTAGAGCCTGTGCTCCGCAGCAAGAGACGCCACCTCAGTGAGAAGCCTGAGCACCGACTGCAACGAAGACCCAACGCAGCCAAAAATAAATAAATAAATAAAAAGGTTATTTGAGCCAACATTGCTTTGAAAGCCAAAGTCGTTAACAGACTCCCTGGACAGGAGCCGGGGGAGAGGTGTTTACACAGATGGAAATGATTTGATGGCTGCAGCTTGGGTGCTCTGACTGATCTCGCCAGGTTATGGATGCTTGGACTCCAGGGCGGCAGGGCCACCCCAGGGCGACGCCCCGTGGTTCCTCTCCTGTCTTATCCCTTCCTGTTTCTTTTCTTGCTACCACAGCGATTAGACGTCACTGAGAGTAAGTGAGTTCTGAGCTGGAGTGTCCAGGTGTTTGGGGCCACGTGGCAGTGCATGTATAGGCCAGGGTTTTTGGTCGGGTACCACGTTAAATAACTCCTTTAGATCAGCGCTCGCTTTCTCTGGAAAGAATCAGATAGTAGATCTTTTTGAGGGATAAAGTTTTCCAGGCACACAGCACATCAACGACAGGCACAGCCAATAAAACTTTATTAATGGACGCTGCAGTGTGAATTTCAGGTACTTTCCATGTGTCGTGAAATACAGTTCTTTTGACTTTTTTTGCCAACCATTCAAAACTGTAAAAACCATTCCTGGCTGGCAGGCTGGATCTGGTCTGGCTTGGGCTGCAGTTTGCCAACCCCTGCTTTGGATGAAAGAGGCAAAGGTGCCCTGAACTTGAATCTTGTTTTTAGGCGCCTACAACTGCTGGCTAAGGATGGGGAGGATGGGAAAGGCCGTGGGGTGGTCTGGGAGGCTGGCAGGCCCCTCACAGGCCAGCTTGGGGCTGGAGGGGAGCCTGGCGTCCCGGAGGTGCCAGCCCGTGTCTGCCACCTCAGCTCCATGGTGATCCGCGACCTCACGCTGCGCAGCGCTGCCAGCTTTGGCTCCTTCCACCTCATCCGGCTGCTCTACGACGAGTACATGTTCTACCTGGTGGAGCACCGCGTCGCCGAGGCCACTGGGGAGACGCCCATTGCCGTGATGGGAGAGGTGAGCGCCCCCGGGATGAGAGGGCCGGCCTTGGGGCCCAAGAGAACACACTCGTGGGGGGCAGGCGGCGGGTGGGAAAAAGCTCGCCTGCCCAAACAGGACAGACCCTGGCTCTTCCGTCCCCTACTTACGTGGCCCGGGCAGGATTTCTGCCTCATTGTGGTAAAATACACAGAAAGTAAAATTTACCTTTTTAACCATCTCAGAGGAAACAATTCAGTGGCATTTAGTACATTCACAGCGTTGTGAAACCACCACCTATCTTGTTCCAGAACATTCCATCACCCCAAAAGAAAACCCCACCCCCTTGGCAGTAAACCCCCCAACCCCTGGCAACCAGGAACCCACTCTCTGTCTCTGTGGCTCGGCCTGTTCTGGACGTTTCCCATCAATGGAATCACACCCTGTGTGTCCTTCTGTGTCTGGCTTCTCTCACTGAGCATCGTGTTCTCAGGGTCCGTCCACGTGGTAGCGAGTGTCAGGGCTTCTGTCCTTCTTATGGCGAAATACTGTTTGATGGCACAGATGTGCACCACTTTGCTGATCTGTTGATAGATGGGCTGTTTCCACCTTTTGGCTGGTGTGAATCGTGCTGCTGTGAGCATTCATGTACACATTTTGTTTGAACACCTGTTTCCATTCTTTGGGGTACAGCCCGAGGAGCAGAATTGCTGGGTCATGACAGGGTTGTTTCAAGGAAGAAACGAGGCGACACTTGTAGAGCTCTTAGTGCGTGATAAGCCCGTGATAAACAGCGGCTCTTCCTTCACTGACCACTCAGAGGCCACAGCCCTCCAGCGGCTCCTAGCAGGGCCCCGGAAAGTGTTAGAGGGGCCACACCCAGACACCCAGCAGCCTCAGGGCCGCTTCTCACGGCAGAAGCCCTCTCACTTACAAAGCAAAAGCCCGATTCCTCTGTGGACGAGAACATTGCTGACCTTCCCCGGCACCTGCTCTGCGGAGGGCCCTCACTCCGGGCTTCTCTCTTTCAGTTCAACGATCTTGCCTCCCTGTCGCTGACACTGCTCGACAAAGGTGGGTGTGTCTGGGCTTTCCCTCCTGTCCTGGGCCTGGTGGCGATCAGGGCGGCCCCTGGGGCGGGGACACTGGACAGCAGCCCACTGGGGGCTCAGAGCAGAGGGGCCCCTCCTGCTGGATTACGTTTAGTCCTGCTCCCTGGGTCCCTGCACACCAGGCCCCTCAGGGCAGGGCCACGGCCAGGACTGGTGCCGGGGCGGGGGCTGGCTGGGTGAGGGCCTCCTGCGGCCACGTCCAGAG
Source organism: Mesoplodon densirostris (assembly GCF_025265405.1). NCBI lineage: Eukaryota > Metazoa > Chordata > Mammalia > Artiodactyla > Ziphiidae > Mesoplodon > Mesoplodon densirostris. Next base: position 148,633,725 of record NC_082663.1, read on the forward strand.
GGGGAGCAGGGCAGGCGGGCCAGAGAGTGCCCCCGCCTGGGGGCCCATCCCCTGCCCCACGGAGGTGGGGGGGCCCAACCGCCAAGGGTGACGCTGCCGGCAGCACGGCCCAGGCACGTGGGCATTGGTCGTGGGGAGGAAGGCCTCCAGGTTGACTGGGTCAACCCAGGCCCAGGCGGAGGCAGTGCCCTGCCCTGGCCCCTTCGCGCCCCCTGAAGATGTGCCCCGCGCCCCACCCCGCCTCCACAGATGACCTCAGCGAGGACCGTGGAGGCAGCGAGGCCCGTTCGGAGGCCCGAGGCCGGGGCGAGCCCCTGGTGAAGCGGGAGCGCAGCGACCCCAACCACCCGCTGCAGGGCGTCTAGCTGGGCCGCGCTGCCCCGGCTCCAGGTCCCAGAGCTCCGCCGCGGTAGTGCCTCCTGGATGAAGTGACCTTTACTCTGAGTGCCGGGGCCCCCGGGCCAGGGTGCCCTTAAAGGACACGCTCTCCCTCAAGAGGAAAACCGTTGCGCGCACGGCCGAGGCTCAGCTGGGGCGCCCAGACCCCTTTTCCTTCTTCTGAATGTTCTTTCCCCCACCACAAACATCCGCCTCCAGAGCTGGAAGGGGCTGTGCTGAGCGAGTCGCTACCTCCACTTTGGGCATCTCCCCCTGCCAGCTGGTTCCAATTTTCACCCTGATTTGAAAAAACTCTGGCGGGTCCCGGGGAGGAAGGGATGTCCCACAGCCGTTGGGCAGCGCCAAGCTGGCCATGTCCCTGCAGCCCCCCTCAGGCCCTGTGGTGGGGAGAGGCCATCTCGGTCCTCTCCCCGTGGCTTCCTGCCCTGCCTGCCGCCAGGCGCCCCGTCTCTAGACCCCAAAGGGATCAGAAGCAACCGCCAATTGCGTCCCTGGACAGCACGCAGCCCACGGCCCCACATGGCTCAAAGAACAAGTCACCGAAGCAGGCCCGCTCATGCCAAGACATGGTGGAGCCTTTCAAAATCAAACCCAGAAGCTTGATCAGCAACCAGAAGGACTGGGGATCTGTCTAGGTTCACAGCCAACGTCAAGTTAAACTGTGAGGTCTGGAATGAGTTTGTTCCAAGGGGGCCAGGAGGTCAGGGTCTCCGCTGCGCCTTCCGAGGGCAGCCATCCTGCCAAGTCTGCACGAACAGCCGTGCCTGAGCCCCGCTCCACAGAACCTTCCAGAATGTCTGCCTTTGAAGTAGCGATCCCAGAGCACTGTGACCCCGGTAGTTCCCATCTTGAACTGCTCAGGGTCCAAACTCTTCTCTGGGGACAGACGAATCCCAAGGGCTGTCCCAGCCCTGACCTCGAAACTCTCCGGATCTGTGTCCCTCGTAACATGTTGCACCAGTAAGCCCTGTGCCAGAGTTCTGCTCCCGAAGCAGCTGCAAAGAAGAAAGACAAACCTCTGGTCTAAGAAGCATCAGCTTCTCAAATGCAATAATTTCTCCTTTTGGAAATATGTTCATACAAATAGTTTTGTGCTCTGTTATTAGAACATTCCTTATGAATGTGTATATCGCAGTATATTCAGTCCCCCGTGTTGTTTTCTCATTCATGCAGAAGGTACTAATGTAAACTCACGAGGCCTTTAAAAACCCTACTTCTCGACAAGCAGGAGCGCTGTGCATCCCTGGCACCCGCAGGTGCCTGGGGAGAGCAGCAGGGAAGGACGAGAAATCTCATTTTAAGAAACCAAAAGCCCGTCATGATCACAACGTGCGTGTGGTCTTAAAGTTGCAGACTCAGATGAACTCAGACAGAAGGAATGTCTCTAAAGCTACATCTCCTTTCCTGGGAGACGTTCAAGCTCACGACTCCTGGATTGTGATGCCTGCCTTTTCTTCCACATTTCTGCCTTATGCTCTGTCTAGTCCTTTGCCGGATTCTGCGAGGAGGAATATAAATGACAGTAAAGACACCAGCCTTCCGAGCCCGTTCTCGTTTCCCGTTGCAATAAACACACTGAACGTGCCCGTTGTGGGTCACAATCCACACTCCAGCCTTTGTCCCGCCGCCCACTCCAGTGGCCTTGGAGGACGCAGCCCTCCCTCCCACACTCCCCTGGCCCTGGCACAGCCAGCCTGGCCAGACCTGGGCCACACGAGCCCAGGAAGGGAGGGCTGCGGTGCTTTCCTCCGGCTCTCTGGGGAATGTTACACAAGGAGCATTTAGCAAGGCCAGAGAGGGCAAGAAAACAACTCTCAGCCCAGGATGGGCGAGACTGTTTGTAAACAGACTAAACTGGTTCAGACGCAGAATAAATCCACGCTCCGGCCGCTGACACAGCCCACTGGTTGTTTACGGGGTTTACCTGGTAAAGCGGTGGGGCCCGAACTTCAGAACCCCCTAAGAATCAGGGCGTGAGCTTCTTCTGAAATCGCCAGTTCCTGGGCCCCATCCCCAGAGAGCCTGGTTCGTGGGCTTAAGGTGCGGGCCGGGCATCCATACTGTTGTGACCACCCACTCTGGGGGACCGTGACACAGGGGATTATAGGACTTTGAAGAAACCCTGCAGAGGAGAGCGATGCGCTCAGGAAGGGCCCACAGGTGGGAGGATGTTCCAGAAACGTGGACGCAGTTCCCTGTTAGTCGCCCATAAAAGCTGGTTCTCAGGGGCCAGGCTGGTGCCCCATGTGCCGCCAGAGATGCTCAGCCTTGGCCCCAGCCCAGGCCCCTCTGTCCGGGGTGGAGGCCCTGGGGACCCCAGGTGACACTAAAATCATCCATCGCTATCCCAGGCTGGGAACTCCAGGGCCTGCGCTTGGCTTAAGGCTCTGCTGCCACCATCTTGAAATTCTTAAGAGCCTTCCACCAAAGGGCCCATGCTTTAATTTTGCACTGGGCCCCACAAATACTGTGGCCAGTCCTGGGGAGGAGCCCTCAGGACGCAAAAACGCAGCCTCCCCTCAGCCGGGTGGCCAGGCCCTGATTCCAGGCCAACTTCTCTGCCAGGCTCTGAGAACCCAGCAGAACCCAGACTCGTCCCTACGCTCCCGTGGTTCACGATTTCAGCCCGAGGCCCTCTGAGCAGCACCAGCTCTTGCGGGGAGCAGGAGCCGCCCCCCAATCTTCCCCCTTGGAGATCCCGGCCCGGGGCCAGGCGGCAGGGTCCCTGGGAGGGGAGAGCACCTTAGGACCTGGGTGGCTGGCGAGGCTCTTGAGCACAGGAGATGCCCACGTGATTCCTGCCCCAGGAGCTGGAGAGGAGATGAGGAGGGGAGGGGAGGCTGCCAAAGGCCCGTGGGCCATCGAGTCCCTCGGGTGGCCCGTTGGGTAGGTTTCCGGGGCACAGGCACAGCGAAAGGGGGACCCAGTTCTACCAAGAGCCTCCAGGAGGTCCTGACCAATCACAGTGGCTTCTCGCCACTGTGGTCCATTCTTCTCTTCTTTTTGACAGTCTTCCAAGGTTGGTGTTAACCCGTCCACCATTGTGCACATGGGGAAAATGAGGCTGCTGGCTGAAATGCAAGCAGGATGGCTGGAGCCCTGGCAGCCATCTTGGACCTCAAGGTGGACATCATAAAATAAGGATGGCAAAGCAATGAGACAGAAGGAACCTGGGTTCCTGGTGATCATTATAACCCTAATGGCCACGAGTCAGAGTTCAATAAGCCACAGTTTGGGAGGGTTGAACTCTGAAGTGAGATGCGAGGTGTGCATGTGTGTGCGTGTGCACGCATGCACACACACACACACACACACACACATCAGCTGCAGGAATACTAAGTAAGAAGGGAGAGATTCTCCTTGGCTGGGAGTGTCACCCCCACCCCAGTTTTCCTCCCACTTCTCTAGCTGCCCCCCCACCCCCTGCACCTGGGTCCTCTCCTTCCACACCCTCCATGACCTCATCCACGTGCTGCTGACTTGCTCCACGGCTGCCCACCCACCACGGCTCAGAGGTTTGTGGGTGCCTCGCCCTTCAAAGGGCAAGACAGGAGCTCAGCATCTGACGATCCAGACCTCCTGCCTGTACCCCCATCCCACTGCCCGAGCTAGAAACCCAGGGCCACCTGCATGCCCTCTGTCCCTCCTTCCTCCTCCAGACTGCCCCTAACATGGCCACTGGTTCCTTCCTCCTGGCCACTCCCTGAGACCTCCCCGCCTGGAGATGCAGCAGGGGCAGCCGGGCTTGGACACTAGCTGTGCCCTCAGGTAAATTACTTAGATCAGTTTCCCCATCTGGGAAAAAAGGGTAGTGAAAACTCCTACCTCACAGTGTTGTTGTGAGATTTAAATAAGTTAATTTATAGAAAGTACTGGAGTAAGCATTCAACAATTGTTTCTCAACCTTGGCACCTTTGGCATTTGGGGTTGGCTAAGTCTTTGGGTTGGAGGGGGGCCGTTCTGGACACTGGGGGGCGTTGAGCAGCATCCCTGGCCTACTAGCACCACACCCCCAGTGGCGAAAACCATAAATATCTCCAGATACTGATTGCCAAGTGTCCCCTTCCCCCAGGTGAGAACCACCCGGTAATAGCATTCTCATTATTATCAGTTCTCTGCATCTTTCACACCTTGGCAGCCATATCACTTGTCACTCGTCTTTTCCTCCTGTGACCCACTTGCTGCTCTGACTTTTTTTTTTTAAGATAGCATGATCTTTTTAAAAAAATATTTATTTATTTGGCTGCACTTTAGTTGCGGCATGCGGGATCTTTAGTTGCAGTGTGCGGGACCGAACCCCGGTCCCCTGCAATGAGAGTGTGGAGTCTTAACTGCTGGACCACCAGGGAAGTCCCTGCTCTGACTTCTTGCTCCTGGAACTCACCCCAGTGTCTCATTTCAGGCTCTTTCACCTTCATTGCTCTTCCCACCTAAACTCCACTCCACATACACACAACCCTTCCTCTTTAGCATTCATCTTAACTGACACCTCCTCCAGGAAGCCTTCCTGGAAGATCCCCAGCTAGATTAGGATGGATCCCTTCTACTCCGTATTTCCTGCACTATACTTTATTGTGATTGTTGGCAAATCTCTTTCCCATGAGCTCTGAGGGTGAGTAGCTCTGATCTGCCTTGCTCAATACTGTATTTCCCAAATCTTGCACAGATAAAATCAAATTCATTCAGGAGGCCACCACCACCATTTTTTGATATAATCGAAGCTGGGCTTTAGAAAGACATTCTGGCGCGCGGATCACACACGAAGAAAATGGAAGCAAGGGTCACTAGGTACTTGTGAAGATTGTACAGGCCGGCGGGGGGTCAAAGTGTTGCAGTGCAGATGAAGGCGGGACCAGAGGCAAGAGGGCTGCTAGAGCAGCAGGCCAAGCGGCTATGACATCAAGTCGGTGGATTTGACCCGTTTTTCTTTGTAATGGACCAAGATCGAAATAGAAAAGATCAGGAGTGTCAGTGTAATTAGCAAAGATAACTATGGCTTTGTAACATCTCAGTATATGTTATACGATGTGTGTGTACATACACATACAGGATTGGGCTGCATGTAAAGTGTACTGAACATACATACGTATTGAAAGCCACAGTCCTAGAGACTAGTTCTCACCTGTGCTGAGGTCATGGATCCCTTTGAGGATCCTCTGTGATGGACGCCTGTGGGGTTTTGCTACCGAGCATCTATCTCTTCCACCTTCTTTGGGCATAACACTCCGATTCCTTCTGGGCAGTGACCCTTCTTCCCACCGTTTGAAACACCATCTGTAAGTGGGCGCTTGCACACACTGACGGAGGCTGCTCCTGGCCGAGGGGACGGAGGGGACGGGCTTGACACGTGAGGTGGCCCAGGGTGAGCTGGGAGGGAGACAGGGAGGGCTTCCTAGATCTTGGCGGGGACTGGGGGTTGCATCCCGGGAGTGATGGCCCATGACTTCAAAATGGACGTCAAACTCCCCTCTGTCAGCCCTCTTCTGTACAACTGTCCACTGGACCCCTCCACCTAAAGGCTCTTGCTCAGTGAATAACTGACCGGAGCATAAAGTGGATAGAGTCGGGGAAAGCAGGAGGGGGCAGGGATTAATAACGTGCCCTGCCATGCTGGACGCATCTGACACCTCCTCCTCAGAATCTGAATTGTGAGCTGAATATAAGACTGAAAGCGCTTGAGGTTTGAGCATTCTCGGGGGTGACCCACCGATTCCCAAGACCCACTGGAGCTGCCCAGTTTCTTCTCTTTTCTCTCTGATCTCAGGAGCATGCTCATCACTTTCCAGCAAATTTTCCACTTGCTCACATTTGACACAGGTGTTTTGGGGGGTTTGCAAGCAGTCTCCAAACCGATACACCCTCAGTACCCATGAGTTTTGTAGGCAGTTTCAGAAGGGATTCTCAGGCCCCCCTGAAGCCCTCCCAGGATAAAGAGCCCCTGTTTTGGACGTGGCGCACGCCTAGTGCTGGGAGTGTAATCAGAGCAGCCAGCAACTACCTGACCTGTTTCCCAGAAGATGCCAGGCCTCAGCTGGGGCAAAGCCTTTGAGTTTCTGCAAGTTTATTTACTTAGAAGGAACTGAACTGCCTTTTCATCCTAGAGCCCAGTTTTGATTTCATTCCCAATCCTCTGCTGCCCCGCCGTGGTCACTTTGTGACACAGCCTCTTCCTTTTTACCCGGGGAAACCAGCCAGCTCGGAATTTTGCCTAGAATGGAGGCTGTTTTGTTTACTAAAATTGCAATCATGCATGGAAAGACCACAAGCAATGGAGTGCAAGAGCTAGCTGCCTCTTTTCTCCGTCTGCCTCTCCTCTTCCTCCACTATTCCCTATTTATTTATCTCCCCACAAGATATTCAATAACTACAAAGGGAAAAGTCTCAGTGGTAAACTGGCCGACCCCAGTGATCTGAGTTGTAAATGGTACAAATCGACATCAGGTGCCTCCTGATAGGTTAATCCATGTTATTTGCACCAAAACTTCATCACCTGAATTTAATCAGGAGGAAACAGTCAACAGACCCAAAATGAAAGGGTATTCTGCAAAATAGCTGAGCAGCATGCCTCACCAGTGTCATGGTGAAGGAAAAATAAGAGGAATTAATCCAGACTAAATGAAACTGAGGAGTGATGACATCTAAATGCAACAAGGAATCCTGGACTGGATCCTGGAACGGAACAAAACACTGGCAGTCAGCAGATGAGACCTGAATAGGTTTTTACGCTAGTGAGTCCTACTGCGTCGGTGTAAATTTCCTGGTTTTTATCATCGTGCTGTTTACGTAAGATGTTAACATTTGGGGAAGCTGGGTGAAGGCTGTATGGAATTTCTTGGTACTATTTTTGCAACTTCTTTGTAAACTTGCATTTTTTTTCTTTTTTTTTTTAGGGTTAGGGTAAGTCTGAATTTATTTTAAATTGAAGATTAAATCTTTTTAATTACAAATAAAATAGAGTACGATCAGCATTTCCTCCTAGCTCCATACCACATTTAGCTGCTGCAGAATATGGGAGTGAGAGAAGCTAGTGCACCCAGCTCGAGTCAGGGGTCCCCCTCTTGGCCTCAGCGTCAGCCACAATGGACACCTTGCTGTCAAGAACTTGACCCCGTGGACTGCGGGGCGGGGGGGCAGGGGGCGCGGAGGTGGCGTGGTGGGTGGGGCTGCCGAGCAGAGGAGGCCAGGAACTGTAGCTGATTAATATCTGGGTCCTCACCCTTTGCGTGGGGCTGGGCACAGAGCAGATATTTCATGGGGCCAGCTCCCTGCCCATGATGGGAAGATGAGAACAGAGTTACAGCTGTGAAAGCCTTTTTTCCTGGGCCCAACTACAGAAGCTGTTTTCCAACTTGGCTGTAGAGAAGGAAGTTCCCAGTTCTCAGAGCTCAGCCCGGGCTCGGTGGGTTGGGGGTTCCTCGGACTTGTCTCCTGATGAGCCAAGGAGGAAGCAGGCAGCAGAGAGGTAAGATGGTCAAGGGAAACCATCTGGATCCCTCCATCTCCCACTTCCAACCCTTGTCTTGGGAAAAACCTCAAACTCCTCTGAGAACTCTATGGCCTACAAGGCCCTGCATGGCCCCTCGCTCACTCTGCCCTGGCCACACTGAGCTCCTCTCTGTTCCCAGCTCAGCAAGCTGGTTCCTGCCTCAGGACCTTTGCACTCACTGTTCTGTCTAGAGTGCTTCTCCTGCAGATCTTCTACTAGAATGTCATATAGAAGTGTGTCAGGCACAGGAGGTGTGGTGGATATATACCGCTGTGTAACAAATATTCCTAAACTTAGTGGCTTGGCTCATAACAGCAACTGTCATTTATCTTTCATGGGGGTGAGAAACAGGAAGGGCCAGGTTGGGCAGGTCTCTCTCAGGGCTTTGCCTTTCAGTGTCTGTTTCAGCTTCCTTATAGAATGGCAGCCTCAGGGCGGGTGGACAGCATCCATGACGGCTGAAGGCTTTTAGGGCAACTGTTCCAGCAAAGCAGGCAGAAGTTGCATCCTTTGTCCCTGTCATGACCCAGCCTCGTAAGTCACATGCTGTCATTTCCACGGACTCTACTGATGGACCAGTAACCAGCCACTCCCATTCATGGGAAACAGAGCCCTCACCTCTTTTTTTTTTTTTAATTGAAGTATAGTTGATTAACAATGTTGTTAACTTCTGCTGTACAGCAAAGTGATTCAGTTTTATATATATATATATATATATATATATACACACACACACACACACATACATTCTTTTTCATAGTCTTTTCCATTGTGGTTTATCACAGGATACTAAATATAGTTCCCAGTAGGACCTTGTTGTTTATCCATCCTATACTTAATAGTTTGCATCTGCTAATCCGAAACTCCCAATCCATCCCTCCCCCGCTTCCCCTCCCCTTTGGCAACCAGAAGTCTGTTCTCTTATGTCTGAGTCTGTTTCTGCTTTGTAGATAAGTTCATTTGTGTCATGTTTTAGATTCCACATATAAGTGATATCAGGTGGCATTTGAGACCTCACCTCTTGATGGGAAGAGGGTCAAAGAATTTGGGGCCGTTTTAAAACCACCACAGTAGGTAATCAACAAATATTTGTTTAATAAGTAAATGTTGAGGACTTCCCTGGTGGCACAGCGGTCAAGAATCCGCCTGCCAATGCGGGGGACACGGGTTCAATCCCTGGTCTGGGAAGATTCCACATGCCACAGAGCAACTAAGCCCGCACACCGCAACTACTGAAGCCCACTCACTCTAGGGCCCGCGTGCCGCAACTACTGAGCCCATGCGCTGCAACAAGAGAAGCCACCACAATGAGAAGCCCGCACACAGCAACGAAGACCCAGTGCAGCCAAACAAAAACAAAAACAAAAACGTTGACTAAATGTGTTAGAGGAGACAAAATAAAGAAAGCAAAGGAACAACTAAGGGGCACGATGTTGGCAGCCTCAGCACTTGGATAAGAATTGTGAAACCAAGAGAGATTGAGTCAGCTCATCAGGCTGATGGGTTTAGCATCTCTCCATGTCCCTTAAAAAACCACAACTGGATTATATTTAGCAAGTGGTGACATGTTGCTGGGAGTTTCCCGAAGTGTGGGATGGATGTGGTATATGAAATGACTTTTGGAGACATACAGACAGGGCATTAAATGACAAGGAATCTCGTGGATTAGAGTTACCCCATTTTCAATTCTCGTTCACTCCTCATCGCGTTTTCAGTTGAGTGATAATGTGCCTTTAATATGCCTCCAATACTTTGCTCATCTCTTTACATTAAAAAAGAAAAAAAAAAAAAAGCAGGCTTGGGGCACAGCACCTTGGCAGGCAATAGTATCTACCCAGAATTTAAAAACATTGCTTTGTTTTCATGTTTATCTCCTATTCGTGATAAACAGTTATCTCCTATTCGTGGCTTAGTGGTTTTATACTCGAAATGGTGATATACAGTACCTACTTAATGTAAACCTAAACTAATAACACTTACTCAAGAGAAGTTATAGATAACGAAATGTACTGAATAGAGTGATACCAATAAGCTAGAAATGAGCAAACCTAAGTCTACACACTGCGGGTGACCAAAAGTGACATTCTAGCTATTCCTGAAGAATTTCTAACCAAGCTCTGTGGCCTGTGCCTTCAGCCTGGAGGCAAAATCCAGGGTAGCAAAATCAGGTGTCTATTGGGTATCTTGCTAAAATGCAGATTCTGATTCAGGTCTGGGTTGGGGCCTGGGAGTCTGTATTTTCAACACATTTCCAGGTGATGCTGATGCTGTTTGGGGAGCTGCAGCAAGAAAGCAGCAGGCTCCAGAAGAAAAAAAAAAAATCTAAGTGTGCTACCGCGCACCTCTGCTCAACTCTGGTTAGTGACATTCACATTGGTAGCTTGAAATCAGCCACAGTTGAAGTATACTTACTTATACCAAGAAAATCAGCACTACAAGCCAGGGTCCAATTTATTGTTTTATTGTTTTCAAGACTTAAAGTGATGGGAAAATAGTAAAATTTACAATAAACTATACACACCCAGGCACACATAGAAACACAGACAGACAGAAACACACATTCTCCCCCCAGAGAAGCAGCTGTTGTTAAACATTCACCACACCCCACTGGTTGTACAGAAATGTGTAGAACAACCATGTAAATACACGTGTCCTAGATTAGAGGTTGGCAAACTTCTATAAAGCCACAAAGAGTAAATATTTTAAGTTTGTTGGCCCGACAGTCCGTTAAAAGGGCTCAGCTCTGCTTCTGCAGCTCAAAAGCAGCCATAGACATTATGTCAATGACTAAGTATGGCTGTTTTCAAATAACTCTATATTTATGGACACTGAAATTTAAATTCCATACAATTTTCACATGTCATGAGCAATTCTTCTTTTGGTTTTCTCCCAATAATTAAAAATGTGGCCCACAGGCTACAGGACCTCCTCCTCCAGATCATACTGGAGCAGGAGTGAAGCTGGGACTCAAACAGGAAAAAAGGGGACACAAAGTCCCAAGCAGAGGGATCAGCCAGTGCAAAGATCCTGAGGCTGGAAGGGGTTTGGTGAGCTCCAAGGACACAGAAAGACCCATATGGCTGAACTGCAACGAGCAAGGGGAAGCATGGCAGCAAAAAACAGGGGGGCTTTGTAAGCCTGAACAAGAATTTATTCCAAGTTCAGTAGAAAGCCCTTTGGAAGCACTGAGGAAAGATGTGCCCTTGATCTAACTCACATTTTTGAAAGATTCCTCTGTGTGCTGCTTATTTCATAAGAATGAAAGGAAAGAGAGCAGAGAGAGAGAAAGATGCTATCGGGTTTTCCAGGAGAGAGATGAGAATGGTCTGGCCTGGAGTAGGGAGAGAGAGCCCTGCTGGGGAGATCTGGGCTCTATTTAGGAGATGAGGCAGAGCCCGCGGGATGTTGCGTAGCAGGTGAGTCGCGAATGAGCCCAGGGCGTCCAATATTCTCCTCTCAGTCGTGGGGGGGGGGGGGGGGGGAGGGAGGGAGTGGCCATCAGCCCACGTGATCGATGAAGACACTCGATGAGGCTCGGTGCCAGGCGCTGTTCAGTACGGGGCCTCAGGGGCCAGTCGTTCCGGAGCTCCCATTCTGATGGCTCTGTGAGGTCAAGTCCCGGATCAACACCTGTGCCCCGCCCCGCCATGAACCTTCCCTTTGGCCAGTGATCCTCAACCTCTGACCTCTACTCCCCCAACCATCACCCACCTCTCCACGTGGCCTCAGAAAGTTTGCCTAAAGTACTGGTCCCTTAGAAGGGGAAACTGAGGCCTGGGGTGACACAAGGCGCCCCACGACCCCCTACAGGCCTCCCTCCGGGCCTCGGGACTGCGCACATGGAAAGCCCCGCCCCCCGCCCCGACCCAGGGATCTACCTAGGAGAAGGCGTCGGTCGCGGCGCCCTCCACGGTTCAAGCTCCCACCGAGGCTGCGAGGCCGAAAAACAAGCGGAAAGCAGCAGCGTGAAGACCCACTCCGGGCGCGCAGCCGCAGGGAACGCAGATTCCCACATTGCTCGCGGCGCGCGCGAGGCCCACTACGCGTGCGCCCTGCCCTGCCCTGCCCACGCCCCCTCGGTCGGCGGGAAAAGGAGGCGGGGGCGGTTAATGCGCAGGCGCGTGCTCCGAGCTTGGCCCGGCTCGGACCCGGATCCCGAGAGCTTCTCAGCGCTGGGCTCCGCGCGCAGCCGCTAACTGCCCGCTTTGCTCGGAGTCGACTTGGCAAGTGCGCACGCGCGGGAGTTTCTGGCAGAAGGCAGACGAGCCCGGGCCGGCGCGGGGCCTTGTGGGAGGGCTTAAGGAAGTAAAATGGCGGACCTGGCGAACGAAGGTAGGGGAGGCGCCGTCGGGGGCCAGCCGGCGGCCAGGGAACGGGCGGCGGGAGGCCTGGGGGCCACAGGCCCGAGGGCTGAGCACCCCGGGGTGCGGGGGGCCTGTCTCCTCCGGGAGAGCGGCCCAGCGGGTCCCGCAGCCGTCCCCCATTGCGTCCCCTCAGGCCGGGCTCACCGGCCCGGCCCATCACTCCCGGTAGCCCCGGCCCTGCCACCGTCCGGCCAGACGGCTCTGGAGACGGCGGGGGCCGCGGCCCTGAGGCCCTTCCGCCTCGCAGGCCAGGCCGGGGGCCGAAGGGGGCGGGAGCGCGGCCTCAACGCCTCGGCCTCGGATGTAAATGGATCTCCGGGCCTGGTCGCGGGCCCAGCGCGCCACGCTCCCTCCCCGCCCCCTCGTTATCGGGGACCCCGGCTTTTCCCCTTCCCCGGCCTGGCTGCCGAGCCGGCCCACCCCCTGGTCCTGTGGGCTTCTCATCCTCCGCGGGCCTGCCCCACGCCGAGGATGGAGAACGTCCTGTTTGTTTTCACCCCCACCCCCAATTCAGCCCCCCAGTTCCCGCCAGTTCCCTCGGATCCTTCCTGGCGACCCGAGAGTCGCGTCTCGTCTCCGCTCATTTAGGTCCAACCGCAGGATGTGAGCCACTGAAAGCCCTGGCGGCTTTTCGGCCGTTTTTTTTGGTTGCACTCTCAGACAGAGACAGAGACTGTGCGATCCCCTCCTCTGCGGAGCGCTGACATCCTGGCTGAGCGATTTTGACAAGGTTACAGTTCCGAATGGCCCAGGGAGAGCGCCCCATCAGCCGCTGTCTGATGAAATCAGTCGTGGCGTTGAGATCTCTAGTAGCTTCAAGACTTTCTGAGGCCTATTTTTAGCTCCCTCCGTGTCCAGGTGCACAACTACAGGCAAGCGATCTACCTGCCTGGCCCTGATTTCCCCCCATACCCTGCTCCCTGCTGGCCTGAGGTTTGTACTGAGCGGCACGAATGCACGAATGACAAATAATAAGTGCTCACCCTGCTGGAGCATTTGGAGTGCTACCAGGTACTGTTCAAAGCCTTGGGCGCGTGTGATCTGGAGTAACCCTCACTCCTCACAAAAGCTCCCGGAGGAAGGTACCGTGGGCTCCTGTTCTCCATGAGGAAGCTGAGTTAGAGTGGTTAAGTTACTTGTCCAAGGCAGGTCACACAGCTAGTAAGGAGCAGGGATGTGGATCAAGGTGGTCTGACTTCAGAACACCCCCCACCCCCACCCCTCCATGTATGCCGCATGTCTTTGATAAGACAAAGGAGCCGGTGGAGGGTTGAGGCATTCCATTCACAAGATCCATTTACAGGCAGAACGGGGACTGGATAAATGCGAGTCAGTATGACACACTTTGTGTATTTGTGTACTGGGCTCATTCATTTTCCTGAATTCAAGACTCGTGCGACGTCGCGTTTGACATCTCCATTTGGATGTGCAATAGTCACATCACACAAAACCCCTGTCTTTCTCCCCCAAACCCGCCCACCCCACCGTCGTTCTCCACTTGTAGTAAATGGCAAGTCCATCCTTTGAATGGCTCAGGCCAAACACCTTGATGTCGCCCTTGACTCCTCTTTCTCTCCCGTGCCACAGCACATCTTGTCAGTTCTACCTTAAAAATCTTTCCGGGGGTGACCACTTCTCACCACCACCACTGCTGCTGCCTGGGCCTCCCTTCCACCTTTAGCCAGCTGACAGTTTCCCAACCCTGAAGGCAGATGGCCCCCGAGACCTCCCTGTCCTCCTCTCCCGCCACTCTGTCCCCGACGGGCCCTGCTTTATCCACTCTGGCTGTCTCCGCGTCCCTTGCGTGGTCCACATCCTCTCTCCTGTATGCCTTTGGACCCACTGGTTCCTCTGCCTGAGTCAGCCTTCCTGCACGTGTCCCCACGGCTCGCTCCTGCCCCTCCTGTAGGTTTTTACTCACATGTTCCCTTATCGTTGAGAACTTCTCTGGCCACCTATTTCAAATCGTATCCGCGTTCCCTTTCCCCTCTGCCCCGCCTCATGTTGCCCCACGGCACTTAGCACCAACCGGTGTGCTAGGTCTGCTTGTTTGTTTCTAGAATGTAAGCTCCATGAGGGCGAGGATTTCTCTCTGCCACTGATGGATCCCCCACCCCAATTAGGATAGTGCCTGGCGCAGAATAGATGTCCAAGAAATGTTTGTTGAAGGAATGAGTGAATTCATCAGTCAGGACCTTCGTGGTGAGGTATACCTTTGAGCACAAAGGGAAAATTATGGATTCCTGTTTTCCAGGGACACCATTTCTAGCATATGCGCTGACACATGAGCTGTCGATTGTAAATTGCGTGGTTGAACAGGTTAAGTGTAAGATAGAGAAAACGGACTGTTTTGTAGGACTTAAAGTTTTTGCCTAGTAAATGCCACACTCACCTAGTACTTTGCCTCTGACACTAGTTCTGGCCTAGCTGTCTTCAAAAACATCAAATCTTAGTGGTCTTTTATGCCTCTCATATCTCTGCTGCCCTTTAATTGGTTGTCATGTGTTTTTCCACTCCATTTCTGGTTTGGGCTTGTGCAGCCTGTTAGGATCTTTAATTTCTTATCCACTATGTGAACTAGGAATTCCTTGCCTATGCATTTTGAAGCTTTAGGGACTGTGCCATACGTGTGCTTTCCCACTTGTTGTTTAATCTCAGACGCCCCTCTCGGCTTCTGCCTTTCCAGACTGGGATCCTAAGCATATCCGTCCTCACACCTGGGCATCTATAGAGACAGAAAACAGCACGGGTGGTCTCGATGTGCAGCTAGGGTTGAGAAGCACTGGCTTGAGTAGTACAGGTTAGGAGCGCTGTGCTTGTGTGGAAAGAAACACTTCCAGTTGTGTATCCAGAATAGCATCTTGCTGGCTCTCCTTACCATGGCGATCTCAGCTGTGACAGCAACTCCCATGGCCCTTTGTTGGTAGTCCTGTAGTCCATGACTACTAAGGTCCAACTGGAATGTTTCTCTCCTAGGAGTGTGTGGGTGTTGTACACTTGTGTCCTGGGATATTCTCTTCTGCTTGGCATTTCGCTACTGATACATCCCAAAGTCGTTAATCATCCTGTCTCTGGAGTTATTCTGCCTTGTAGACCGGCATCGGGATTTGAAGGCAGCGTTTGGTCCCTGGTAAAGGTAAAGAGACTGAGAAGAGGGTGAGCAAAGCATATTTGAGCTATAGGAGATCTTGGATTCTAGATCCCAGCCTTAAAAGATACCACGTGCATATGACACCTTGCCAGCCTGCGGACACGCAGGGTGGAAACCCAAGAGACTGTATAAAGCAGGGTTCTCGACTTTGGCCCTATCGACATTTTGGACCAGGTGATTCTCTGTTGAGGGGCTGTCCTCTGCTGTGTAGGATGTTGAGCATCATAGCAGCATCCCTGACTACACATAAGATCCCAGTAGCACACACCCTCCCCTGCACCCCTACCCCAGGGGTCGTGACAGCCAAAAATGTCTTCAGACATTGTGTAGTGTCCCAGGGCAGGAGGTGGGGAGAATCACCCTCAGTGAGAGCCTCCATATAAAGTGATGGTTGGGCACAGGCTTTGCATTAGAACCGGGTTTGTGTTTTTACTCTGCCTTGTACTCTCTGAGTGACTTTGGCCAAATTCTTAACTCCTTTGAGCCTCAGTTTTCTAACCAACAAAATGAGGATAACGATGATCATATCTATCCCATGGTTGCTGTGACCCTTGGCTGAATTAACGCATATAAATTCTTTAGCGCCTATCTCAGCCTGGTAATAAACAGTAAATAGTAGCTATTTTTACTGTGGTGGACTTATGTTACAGACCCATTTAGCTGAAGTGTTCAAAGCGAAGCAAGAGAGGGCAAGAAGTGAGTCTGAACAGTGCAGGTGAATCCACCCCCACTGAATCCACCCCCTGGGGTGAGCCCAGGATGAGAGGCAGCCAGAGCTGGGCTGTCCGATCTCTTAGGTTCTGTCTTGACTTTGATTGCGTGATCATCTAGGCAGGGGCTCTCAGCCTTGGCACTCTAGGCATTTGGGGCCAGATAATTCTCTGTTGTCAGGCTGTGCTGGGCATTGTAGGATGTTGATCAGCTTCCCTGGTCTCGACCCACTAGATGCCAATAGCACCCTCCCCCCTCCGCCAGTCATGTCAACCAGAAGTGTCCAGACATTGCTCAGTGTCCCCTGGTGGGGGGAGCCCCCCCACAGTTGCCCCCCATTGAGAACCCCCGATCTGGCCTGACCAAGTATCAGTCCAGAGATTTTCAAGGGTGGTTTGGCTTTCATCAGTTCTCACCTTACTTTTTGATTTAAAACCTAACCCCAGAGAAGATGGGATGCAGCTGAGTTTTTATTGATGAGCTAGAACTCAGAACAGTTGGAATCCTCAGTTCACTTAATTCTCATCACCCCCTTCCCCTGCCCTAAACTTAATTCTTAGGAGAAGTGAGAAGCAATTTTTCAAAGTTTTCACGAAGTTATGATAAACATTAACCCTGGGGTTTGTCCTGAGGTCAGCTCTCGCGTGCCTCTCACCCCCGGGGCGGATGGGGCCTGGCGGCAGCTGAGGGTACCATACTAAAGTCTTTATGTACTTGGAAGAAAATTTAAGTTTTGACGGGGATCCTTTGTATAGACAGAAAAGCTTGCAGTTCTGCAAGTTTAAAACTTCTCCACCACGTCTCCAGCCTGCCTCCCAGTTAACTGGAAAATGGACTCACCCCAGCAGTCCCGTTACCTGCGGGCATCCTGGGGTATGAGAGCCGGTTGGGATCTGCTGTGTGCTTGTACGCTGAAGGAGCTGGAGAGAGAGGAGGCGACAGGAAGTTCCTAGGGTCAGAGCCAGGGAGCTTAGAATGGCCTTGGGAGCGGGGACGGTGTTTGGGGCCGGCCAAGGGGGCATTTTAGGTACCAGTTGAATTCCTGCCTAGTAAGTGAGTTCAGGCCCAGAGAATAGGCTGGGGTAGAGTGGGAAATGGGGACCATTTGGGGAGCAATGGGATGGATTTGGGAGACTTGAAAAGGGCCTTTCTCATGTAATGGAAACTACCTGGGAAAGGCAGCTGGTATTGACCTGGCCGAGCCTTGGTAGCTCTCCATGGTACTTTGAAAGCATCAGGAGGCAGATGGGTTTGCTTTGTTGTCTATTCAGGATCTGGTGGTAGTGCTGGCAGCAAGCAGCAGGGGTTCTCGGTTTGGTTTGAAGGGGGTTTGTTTTTGCCACCTTCGTGCACTAACCTTCCTGTGGTCCCACGAGCCGTGTTCGGTGTGGCTGTGCACTGCTTGGTAGAAAACTATACAGCACAGGGTCTCAGAGTAAAGTCCCTGTACTCCACGTCATCCTCGGTTGTCTTGGCACTTGGTGCTATTGCGTAGCACTTGCTGTGAATCTTAACCCTGACCGCGCTTCACGCTTATTTGAGGAGGTTGTGGAGGAGAATTAAAACTGATGCTTTGGCTGCACCGTTGGAGATTGTTGCAGGAGGTCCACAGTGTCTAGGACCCCACAGATGTTTTACGACGTGGAGCCAGAGTCAAAAACCACAGACAGAAGTTGTAACCTTGCTTTGGGGGCAAACAGGCGTATATAGTTTGGCTCATTAAGGTTTGCCTTTGTTTGCTTTTAATTAGGAGCCAGTACTTAAGAATTCCGAGATTTCAGGGGAAAGAATAATCCAGGCTTCTGATTTCTCTTGAAAAACAGCAACCAGCCTCAGCCTGCATTCCTGCACAGTAATGATTTGCCAGGACTAAGGAGCAGCTGCCACCTTGAGATAGACTGTGCCTTCCTGGATGCCGCTGTCTCCACCGACTTGCTTGGGACCTGGCCCGCTTCCCCCTTTTCTAGTGCCTGCCTGACCTTGGCTGGCATTTGGGTTTCAGCCCTGTCGTAGCACCTCTTAGACAGGTGCTTGGCCTGAGTGGGGCCTGTAGGGAGATCCGTGTGGGTTTCTCCCCGTCTCAAGCCTCAAAGGAATTTTAGACTGGAACTGACTGGCAGGCTCCGGGTGATAGCTTGTGGCACAGTCGGAAGTGCCCTTGGTTTGTGTCTTGTCTCTGCCACTTGCCCAGGAGCTTGGGCAAATTGTTTGACCTCAATTCCTGCATCTGTAGAATGGGAACGATGCTAATCAAGTCTGAGGATTGTTGTGTGAAAGGAACGTATGGCACGGGATTGGCCCACTGGTGGGTGCAGATCTATGTCAGTTACTACTGGCTGTTAGTCTTCTGATTGGATGCCTAGGTAGAGAGAAAGCTCCTTTCGGGTTATAGCAGAGTTTCATTGAGACATTCCAGTGGGATCTGTCCTGTGTATTGTGGGATGTTTGGCAGTGCCCCTGACCTCTACCCAAATGTCTCTAGACGTTGTCAGATGTCCCCTCGGGGGCAAAATCGCCCCTGTTTGAGTACCCCTGTGTTAGGGGATTCTGTTGACCCTCCCCCTGCCAAGAGACTGTGCAACATAGTCCTCTGATCTACTAAAGTCCTAGGATGCTGCACACATTTAAATACACAAATGGAGCCGGAGGGAGAGAGGAGGTAATTCACCGATGCTGGGGCGTCACCCTGGTTTGTGCCGTCTGACCCACTGAGAATTTACTTTGGTGTATTATGTGAGTTAGGGATCTGACTCAGTCTTTTTCTCAACCTCAGCACAGTTGATAGTTGGGGTTGGATCATTTGTGGTTGGGGGAGCGTCCTGTGCACAGTAGGAGGCTGGTCAGCACCCCTGACCTCCATCCACTGGATGCTGTTAGTAACTCCTCCCCATCGTAATACCCAAGAATGTTTTCAGACATTGCCCAGTGTCCAGGGGGTGGAATCGGGGGCAAAATAAAAGCGTCCGAGAATAAGCTGTTTGCCAACTAGAGCTTAGGGCTCACCCTCCCAACCTTTTTTTGCCATTATGGCCTTTTGGCAGCCGTAGGCATCATGGACTTCATGTCCCTGTTAAGGGGGAACAGTGTTTTCCGTGACCTTCAGCACTGTTCCAAGTTCAAGGGGAGGACCTTCCGAGATGCTCTGCATCTGGGCCATTCCCTTTCACGGGGGCTGAAGCCCAAGGCCGTGTCTGTAAGAGGAGTTGGCCTGTCCCAGTGTGCCCACCTCCAGCCACTGGGTCTAGGAGCCCAGCTCATCCTTTCCAGTGGATCATTTTGACTCCCTGGGCCCTCATTCTCCTGAAACCTGACAGAGACGACAGTTTCTCCATGCACGTGTCTAGGAGGTAAGCTTTGCTTTTGCAGTACATTTTAAATGCCTTTGCTAAATTAAACTCCCCCAGGCTTGCCACCCAGAATTTTGAGAATTCATCGGCCCAGAATTAACGCCTGTGTTGCATCTGTAACAGCAGAGCGGGAGTGGGGAACACAGTTCCGGAGAGTTTGGCTTCTCAGGTGGCAGGAGTGAGAAAACAGGCTCCTGTTTGCTCGGAGGAGAAAGGATGTTTTGCAGCATTGACGTGGCCGCTGGGGATCTGAGAGTCCAGGGCCTGGGTTACTCTTCATCAGTGCCACTTGGAGGGGGCCGCCTGCTTGTGGAGTCCTGTCAGAAAAATGGGGGTTGTGTTTGCTGACCACGTCGGCCACTGAGTGAGCGAGGCGTGCTTCCACAGCTCAGGCACCAGCATGCTCTGTCTCCAGAAGAGTCAGGCTCCAGCCGCCTCGCCCAGGCTGCAAGGCCACAAGACTTGCCTGAGCCTCCCTGTCACTGCCGCTTCTCACCTGGACAGCACCTGAGGGCTCCTCGCTGGCCCCCTGGCAACAACTCCTGCCTCCCTGAGATCTGTTCTCCTCACCACTCCCAGGGTGACCTTCCCCGACATCATATTACAAAATTTCATGACACGCAGAAATGGAAAGGATTCGTGAGGACCACTGCCAGGTGGTCTTTCCGAAAAATGAACCGGATCATATCACACCCCTGCTTGGACTCCTCACCATGCTCCCCCTCCCCAAACTCCTACCCTCCCCTAAGGAAACTCTGGGGTCACATGGGCTCTTCCGGGTTCTTCCTGTCCTTAGGATGTTCGTTCCTGGGGCTCCCTCTGCCCGGCATACTCTGCCTTCACCTGGTCGCTCCTTCACACCCAAGGTTCAGATGGCGCCTGGGAGAGGCCTTCCCCCCACCCCCCACCACCGCGGCCCCCTTCTGCCCACCGCCCTGCTCCAGTGGCCGTCTAGCGCCTGCCTCCGGGGTTTCCTCATTATCCCCGCACGCCTCCGGCTGCTTGTTTTTCTCTTCTCTTCCCACTAGATGGCTGCGGCCTCGTCCACCTTTCCTCCTGTCTCCAGTGCCTGGTGCCTCGCACCTGGCTCATCGTGGGTTCTCAGGAAGTCGTGTTGCTGTGAGCAGGGCTTGGCTAGCGGGCCTGCCGTCGGCTCTCACCTCAGTGATTCCCTCGGCCTCAGAAGGGCTCAAGGGATTATGAGAGACTATTTGTGGTGAGGTGTCCTCATGTCCAGGCAACTCTTGGAAGGGGCCAGACCGAGAGGTGTTTATCATCGTTGAGGGCCTGGCGACTGGAGACAGTCCTGGAGTCCAAGACCCCTGCTTTGAGACGGCGTCAGTGTATCTGCAGTCTCTGTGTGGAATTCTAGTAACAATAGTAACGCCAGCGTGGAATTTGGACTGCGTGCCAGCCGCTTCCCACGCACTTGATAGGCATCATTTCCTTCAGTCCTTCCGAACCGACTGGGGTGTAGGTACCATCCCTGTTGACAGACACAGGCAGTAGGTGGGGAAAGCGCGTGAACTTGCCCAGGGTCCCAGCCACAGGTGGTTGAGGCCCATCTGAACACACCCAGAAACCAGCGCCCGCGTTCCCAAACTTCATCATTTGGTCTACAGCCTCAGCAGATTTTCTGGAGTCCTTAGCTCTCCTTCCTGTGAGGGGATTTCTGCTGTCTTCACTGGAACTTTCCCCTGAATCTTCAGCGGCCGCTTGCATCGATACTTCATCTCAGCTGTGCTTGTGTCGCGCCATCTAGTGGCAGAATAGAAAAGTGCTGTCAAAGCTGGCTCCCCGATTTCTCAGTAGTTTTAGGTGAGGTTGCGGACTTTGTTTGATTTTTTAATAGGTTTATGGGGGTTTTCCTGGATTTAAGGCACAGAGGTATCCAAAGTGCAAGGTCTGCCCCAGCAGCTTGTAGTCTGAGTGGATGGGGCAGGGGTGGAGGGATCGGAGAGGGCTGCAGGGCTGGTGCTTCTAGAAGCAAAGGTGGATGTGGCTTGGCCTGAGAGGGGTCGAGGGAGATGTGAGGCACCCAGCTTGGAAGTCAGGCTTAGGGTTCTGGTCCCACCTCTGCTGTGTACCAGCTTCGTGACTTGGGCAGGGCACGTGTCTCTCCGAGGCCTCTCAGTCTTGTTTTGTGATTTGCAAATCAGAGACGATAAATAATTTCTATGCCATGGGGCTGTGATGACATTGAATGAGACGGGGTATGTAAAGCGCCTGCCTCTGGGTCTAGTTAGGGCCATTCAGCAAATCCAAGTGGCTTATTACCCCCGCTGTTGTCAGAAATGTAGGGTCATGTTAGAGCCCTGAAGAGTGGCTCGGGTTTCAGTAGGTGATGGTAATTTTGTGATGAAGAGCATCCCAGCAAGAAGGGCATAAGATGAAAGATATACCATCATCTCCCAAAACTGTGCCCCCCTGTGATTTCCACGAGACCAGTTGAGAGCTGCCTGAGGAAAAATATAT
Source organism: Mesoplodon densirostris (assembly GCF_025265405.1). Lineage (NCBI taxonomy): Eukaryota > Metazoa > Chordata > Mammalia > Artiodactyla > Ziphiidae > Mesoplodon > Mesoplodon densirostris. Next base: position 148,655,658 of record NC_082663.1, read on the forward strand.
TCAAGTACCAAAAAAAGAATGAAGGGACCCACTGCCCACTAGCTGAGCCTGCGGTACACTGAAATCAGAGAGGTATTGCCTAGCAACAGCATGATTGAGATCAGTTCTCCTCTTCACCAAAGAATTAGTTGGCGAACAGAGTTGTCACATCGGTGACAGATTCACCTTTATGTTGCTGCACAGGACTGTTTATAATAATGCCTGAGAAAAGAAAGGACTCGAAGGGTTGAGATAGTAAGTGTCGCAGGATTAAAGCTGTTGCCACGTATTAACAGACTGTTGTTTGTGTTGGCAAGATGCTTTCCATATTTTTTGCACAGATAAGATTAAGACACATCAGCTCAGGATTAAAGCTCATTTTGCACAACTACCTTGCTGACATTTTGGACAAGAATTCTATGTGGCTTTCCAGATGGGGGCTGTTTCCTGGCAGGTGTTCGATCCATCGTTTAGGAGGGGAATAAACAGAACAGGCCAAGATATTCCAGATTCCCTTCTCTGTGTGTTTTCCTGGGTCTACATATTTTCTTCTGTTTAGTTTAGCAGACATCCTCAGAGACAGAGGCTGGAGGCAGCCACGGGGGCGTGCCAGAGCTTGTCGAGGGGCAGGCCTGCCCGTGGCTTCTGTGTACTTGCCTCCCTGCACAGTGTGAAGAAGGAAAGCCTGCATGCGGGGCTGAAAACACACAGAGAATGTGTGTGTTTTCACCTTCGGTGTGAATGTGTTATGTAGAGTCTCCCACGGTTACACATTTGACAGCTGCAGAGGCGTAGCAGGCCTCACCGTTAAGCGTGGGTCTCCATTCTCTCCTCGAGGAGCCTGAGGGTCTGCCCTTGGTGTAACTGCACACTCATCTGAAGCAGATGGTCGCAAGACTTGCTGGAAGCCTCGGGCCCACCCCACAGTCCATTGCTCACCCTCTAGTTCCGTTTGTACTCTTCCAGAGATGTTTGTCTAGAATGTTCACTGACAGCTGCTTTATTCCTGATGTTACTTCTCAAAAGAAGAGTCTCAGTTTCTTAGCTTCGAGGCCCACCTGAGTGGGAAAGATGGGAGGAAGCAAAATGGGGCGGTGACTTCTCCCTTTTGTCCTTGCGGTGCATGGGTAGTAGCGGGGGTCAGGGACCAGGGACAGGCCCGCCTGGGTTGGAGACCCAGCCCCACCTTGGACAAGTCGCTCGCCCTCTCTGAGTCTCCGTTCCTGTTCTGTAAACTAAGGACCTACCTCCTAAGGTGGTTGTGAAGTTTCAGGACAGTGATGTGGATAAAGCGCTGAGCACCTCGGGGCCTGGCCCGTAAGCTTTCTGATCGATGACTGCTGGCCTGTGTGAGAGACCATCCCAGGGTTCTGGGAAAACCCCATCTGGGAATGTCCTCGCTGTGACTACGTGGCAGAGGCCTGGAGGGTGGGGGCACACACCCTTCTACCCCGGGGCCACCTCTGGGGTCCAGGCCAGCTCCTCGCTCCCCTTCCCTTGCTTGCAGTAGGGACTTGGCCTCCTTTCCTCACATCCGGGCAGCTGCCGTCACCCACCCTCTCCCTAGGAGTTCCTCCTCCTTAGACTGGCTGCAGGGCAGTACCCCCTCCGTCCCCTTCCTTGCTGGTGTGAAATAGACACAGGAGGCATTTTGTTTCAAGGGTTTTGCCACCAGTCAATCTCTGGGCAGAAAAGACACAGATGAAACCCTGAGTGCTGTACCCTGGCCTGCTTGTAGTGGTGGTATCAGGAATCCCACTGTTTTAATTCTGACAAGTGTGGGGCTTCTTAAAACTCTCCTCCTCCTTTGTACCCTCCTTACCCACTATTTGAGGAGGCAGTTTACAGGCTCTCCCCCTGACAAAGACATTGTACACAGATACAGCGATGCCTTCAGGGTGGGGCTTTTAGAACTTCCCACGCACGCACCCACCCAAGCCATCCGAGGACTTTCCCTTGTCCCAGTGCCCCTGGTCAGTCGTTTCTGCTTTAGTAGAAGGGCCTGCCTCCTTGGTGACCCCTTTGTTACCCAGGGACCTCCACTCCCTGCAGGGAGAATGGTCTACGGCCCTTTGGGTCAGGAGGCAGCCTGCACCTTAGGGACCCCCGACTTCTTTGGAGCCGTCTTTGGTTCCTTTGCTCAAGATAGGAACTGCCTGAGTGTGATTGGTGCTTACCTGCCAGGAGCTTCTACGCTGGGCCATGCAGGTGTGAGGGACTGCACTCGGCTCCTCTCGCCCTGGGCTGGCGTGTTTCCCATCTGTCTTTAAGGGAGTCCAGTGGTGCCAACGCTGACCTTCCTCCAGTTCCTCCAGTGCTGCCTCATTCCTCCCCGCTCCTGGTCACCTGGCTAAATGCTGTTCCTTCTGCTTAAGTGGCATTTCCTTCAAGAAGCCCTCCCTGATCTGCTCCTTCTCTGCAGCCTCACCGGGTTGGGTGCCCCAGCTCCACGGTCTGAGTGCCTTCTGTGCTTCCCCTGTGTTGTAACGTCCAACTAAGTCTGATGTCAGCTCCTGGCAGGCAGGGGACATGTCTCTCCATGTCACCAGCACACCGTAGAAGCCAGCATGGTGCCTGGTGCACAGTGGGCACTCAGATGTGTGGAATCGCTGGAAGTTGTAGTTGACAAGTGACTGTCATGATGGCCTCTATGAACGTAGCGCGAGGTGCAGCTGGAGGAGTGGTTCCCGGCTCAGCTGGGTGGGCAGGGCACCCTGGCGGTCACAGCCACGTCAGCAGTGCCCCTGGGAGCAGGGAGGGGTCCCAGACATCTGGCAGAGGGGTGGCACAGGAGCAGAGATCTGCGACTTCCCACACCTGGGCTTACCTGTCTGTGCTTATCACCAGGACTGCGAAGACCAAGTCCAGAACCCAGTCCTGGTCCTTGGGGATCACAGCTGTGCTGCCCCAAGGTTTACATCCAAAGCAGACAGTTGGGTGGAGGGTGGCAGGGGACAGGAGGGAGAGCCCGTGCTGTGGGCCGGGATGTCACCGGGGAGGTGTCACCAGGGGCTACTCCTTTCAGCCTGTCCAGGTCTGTCCCCGGCCTCCCAGCCACCACCCACCGCCCCCTGGGGGATCGGGGAAGCAGGGGCTTTCCCTTGCTGGGAGCTGGGATCACGGTTGGGCTCAGGCAGGGAGCCATCTGGGGCACAGGAGCTGAGGAGGGTCGTGTGGAGGAGAATGGGGGAGGGGTTCAGACCAAGAGCAGCCACCTTGGACTTGGCATCGGCACCTTGGGAAGCTGAGGTGAGGCCGACGCACTCAGCGTGTCCCAGACGGTAGTGCCTGCACCACCCAGAGCAGGGCTGTTCTTTGAGGTGACTTGAGGGTTCCGAATCCCACCCCACTTCACACAGCAGTGTTGGCCGCAGTCACCCACAGTTCTCAGGCCTCGTCACGGGTGTTCCTGGAAAGGGGTTGCCTGGTCAGATAACTTTGGGGAACATTTGGTGAAACAGGTTTCTTTACTGTTGGTTTTCTTAACCCTTCTTATGTTGATGAGTCTGTTCAGTGCTCCAGGTGGGCTGTTTTTTTACAGACTAATTTGATGAAGGAGTATTTATTTATTTGGCTGCGTCGGGTCTTAGTTGTGGCATGCGGACTGTTGGCTGCGGTGCGCGGGCTTCTCCCTACTTGGTGCGCGGGCTTAGTTGCTCCACAGCTTGTGGGACCTTAGCTCCCCGACCAGGGATCGAACCCACGTCCCCTGCATTGGAAGGCAGATTCTTAACCACTGGATCACCAGGGAAGTCCCAGGGAGCACTTCACAGAACCAAAAAACAAAGAAAAAAACACCTGGTGGACAGAAGCTGGATCAAGTAATGTGTATTTGGTTAACGTTTTAATATTTTAGGTCTTTGCGGTGGCCTAGGTCTCTCTGCAAATCTCTGGTGGTGGTTTTCCCTTCACTTGTGAAAGAAAAGCTGGACTGGGGCTTCAGGCAGGTCCAAGGAGCCTCGTTGCTTCTGTCCCCTGTTCGTTCCCCGAACTTGGGTGTCAGTTGGCTGGATGACGCTGCTTTTTCGGTGACAACCAGAAGCATTGGTGATGTGGGACAGTTAAAGACAGTCTGCCTGGAAGGGGGCACGTGTGTGTTGCTGCCGTGGACTCGGGACTAGCTTGCAGTTTACGGACTTTGGGCCCTAAAGTGGATGAGCAGAAATGAAACACACATGGCTCTGATGCTTTGTGTCTTTGGTAGAGAACTGACCAAAGTTCTGTCCCCCAAACCTGCCCTCCGCAGGGGTCCCTGTGGCCCGCGAGGTGGGCTTCCAGGGCCCAGGCCTCCCTGGCCCCAGCCCGTGTGGCCCACGGCGTTCCGCTTGCTCTCTAACTGCTTGTTGAGCATGTGTTATGTGTGAGACTGCGTTTGGCTCTGAAGATACAGAGGCGAACACAACAGAGGCCCCACTCTTATGGAGCTTAAGGTCCAGGAGAGGATACTGCCAGGGGAGCAAATAAGCAAATAGCATGCGTGCGCGCGCGCGCGCGCACACACACACACACACACACACACACACACACACACACACGGCCACGTAAACAGACACAACCCTCCCTTTTCATCAGACATTTTACCCTGAAGTTTTCTGCCCCCGGCTTCCCGTTCCGCATTTTCCGCATTTTTCCTGTGATGCCTTGCACAGAACAAGGGCTTCATAAATATTTATGTGATCACATAGCAGCTGGTGCTACCCATGTGAAGAAGTACAGAAGGGGTTTAGTTCAAACATTTACTGGACGGTTCTTACACTGCACACACCAGGTGACAGGCTGCGTGCAGAGCTGTTTCAGATGCTGTGTCTGTGATCTCTCAGCCTCCTGGACAGGTAGCCTTGGTGTAACCCATGCAGGATATAAGCCAGAGCAGGCTTCAGGAGCCCAGTTCAAACTGGGAGCATCCTGGAGGAGGTGGTGTCTCTACCTGAATGTGTGTCGGCCACGGAAGAGAAGTTGAGAATGTCTTGGAGGCAGAGGGACTAAGCCAGGCAGAAGTCCAGAGGCGTGGGACGTGCTGGGGGCTCTTCAGTGCCACAGTCATGGTCAGTGTGGGGTGGCCTTTTTGAACGGCCTTCAACCCTAGTATGGGAGGAGTTGCCGAGTTGAAAGTGTGAGTTTCACACCAGTGGTTCTGGCTGCTCTGTGGAGGCCTCACTTCAGGGGGTGAGGGTAGAGGCAGAGAGAGAAGGGAGGTCTGAACTACAGCAGTGGAGGTGATGAGGGGAGGTCTGCTTTCCAAGCTCAGAGCCCCATGCCCCCCTCTCGCTGGCCTCTGCCGGCAGCCGTGCGACATGCCCCGTTACCGTCCAGGAGGGTTCCTCCAGCAGATGGGACCTCTCCCAGCTTGCGCCCAGACCCTGCCGTGTGGTCCAGGAGGTGCTGGGCAGGACCTTCGCACCAAAGGCAGCCTCCTGCTGAAACTAATTCTGTTCCCGTCCTGCCCCAGGGGCCCACAGGCAGCCCCTCCTGGGTGCCTGCACATCAGCCATCACAGTTCCAGCACCAGGAAGCTCTTCCTCTACCACTCAGATGCTTCCTCTCCGTTCCAGTCTTCCTTACAGCCTGGCAGTCATTTTCTCAGTGCCCCCCTTGCCTTACTGATCCCTCCATCAAGTACTTGTTGAATCCCTGCAGGGTGCCGATTACTGTTCTCAGACCGTGGGACACAAGGGGCATGAGGCAGAGGCTCCGATCTCATAGAGTTGATCCCTTACTAGGGGAGACAGACCATAATAAACCCCCACACACACGGTACATCAGGTGGTGATGCCTGCTAGGAAGAGAAAGAGCATTTTGGCTTCACTGTGAGGCCAGTCCCAGGTTTCTTCTACAGGGTATGGTGTGTGTTTAGTTAAGTCTACAGCGGCTAGTCCTCTCCTCCTGGAGAGGCCGGAGGCTCTTAGAGACAAGGGACAGACAGAAGTCAAGCTCAGGCCAGCTTAAGCAAAAAGCAGCATTTGCTGGCCTCACTGAAGAATCAGGGTGGGGGTGGGGTTAGCTTCGGGCCTGCTGGCCAGGGCCTCCAGCCGCGTCTCCAGGATTCAGTTTCTTCCTCCATCCCCAGCTCTGCTTCCTGCCGGATTGGCTCTGCTCCAGGGCCCCTTGTGGTGACACCCGGCTGCTGGCAGCCCCAGCAGAGAAAGAGCGCCCCTTCCCCAGTAGCTCCAACGGAAGTCCTGGACCCGAGTCTCATTCGCTGGCTGCGGCCTGGCCTTATTCATGTGCTGCCGTGTCCCCTGGGGCCAGGGCATGCAGTATTCTCCTCCTCGGGCCTGGAGCCAGGTTGGGCTCCATCTCAGCCACGGAGGTGAGGAAGGCCGGGGGGCCCTAGGCTGACCAAAATCCCAGCTCCTTCCTGCACACCCCCGAGCCTTGCGGTGGGCCGGCAGTCGGATGCAGAAGTGAGGCTGGAGTCTGGCCCCACAGCCCCGGGTGCTAGGCTTATGGGGTAAAGGGCAGCGCCAGAAGGTGTCTGGGCTTGCCCGTGGTAGACATGGTGTGGAGAAGCTGCAGCTGTCCCCAGAGTCCCTCCAGCTTTCCTTTGCTGTCATTTACTGCCCGGCAGTAAGCACATTCATGCTTTCATTCGATCCCCCGGGTTTGTGGAGCAGCAACTGTGCATCTGTGCCGGGGAGACAGCTGTCTTGGGAAGCATGGAAGACCCTTCCACGCCTCCACCCTCCTCCCTTGTGGCAGTTTGGTCTCCTAGATGTCATTCACCCCAGTGGTTGTGTGGGCTGTGCCTGGGGAGGACTGTCGTGGTGAATCGGACCCAAGTGCCACAAGGCTTCGGTGAGCACAGCGGAGGGAATGGTCACCATCGGTGGGCTGTGGCCCCAAAGTGAAGATTGGCGTCTGTCCTACTCCTCTGTGGGGTGGGAATTTTGGGGGAGGGGAGTGGGACAGTGTCCATTTGCCCATCTCGGTCTTGTCCTTTTGCCCCCCAAACCTTGTCCCCCCTGCCCCCCCTCTGCTTTCCTGTGGGTGATCGCCTTTGCCCCCTTCCCCAAACTGTTCTCTCTGTGCTTCCTCCACTCCTTTTACAACCGTCCCAAATCCTTGGCGTCGCCACCATCCGCCCCTCGGGCTCCCTGTCACCTTCACATCTGCCCCTCTCCCTTCACTCTTCTCCTTGAGGCTTCAACACAGCTGCCTCTTCTCGGGAGCGTTTCCCTGATGCTCCAGACCAGACCCTCCGACCGCGTCCCACACAAGCGCTCTCATGGCCTGCAGACTGTGTCCCCTCCCGCGTAGTGGTCCTGCCGGGTTAAAGCTGTGTGAGTGCGGGTTCCTGGTTCACCTCGGTTCCCCACAACTGAGGGACGGAGAAGGGTTGTGCGAGTGCTCCCCAAATTCATGACCCCCCGGCTTCCCATCAACGCCACTCTCCAGGCCTCGAGTGCTGAGGGAGGCCCTGGGCATGCCAGCAGGGCTCATCAGTGCACCCAGAGCCGCGTGCCGCGGCCCCAGGCAGTGAGGCAGGCACCTCTGGGCCCCCCATGGGTTAAGGCAGTCCTTGTCCAGAACCCGCTGGCCAGCGGCAGGGCCTTCCTGAGCGGCCGCCCGCTTGGGCAAGTGGCCAAGAGCCATGGACTCAGCTGCCTGAGAACTACCGGCGGCATCTCCCTGGTCCAGTGACAACATCCCAAAGGGTTTCTTCCTTCAACAGTAGCTGTGCAAGATGGCCTTTCAGACTTCTCACAACTCCACACTTCTTTTTTTTTAACGGGTGCTCACTTAGAGACCCAGGTGGAATGCAGGGCTGACTTGAGCAGAGTAAGCTCTCCAAAGAGCATGCGTCCCATGGGCAGAGGTTGCAAATGGGTCACTCCTGGCCTCAGCTGGCCTGCAGATGTGGAAAAATTAAAAACCTAGGGATTTCCCTGGCGGGCCAGTGGTCAAAAATCGACAGTTTCATTGCCGGGGCCCTGGTTCAATCCCTGGTCGGGGAACTAAGATCCTGCAAGCCACGTGGCGTGACCAAAAAAAAAAAAAAATTAAAAAACTAAACTAGTCTCCAGCCTTTGAAATTGGGGACCTGCCGTCTCTGTGCCTCGTTCCTGCAGCACCACGGTTGGTGGCGCTGAGTAGCAGCCGCCCAGGCACCCTGCAGCCTGCCACCCTCCACATCGCACTCCCTCCGTCAGTGACATGGCCTGTTCTGAGTGAGTCTTGAAACCTTTTTATTGGTGTGTACATGCACACAGAAAAGTGCACATATCCTACCACTGTGTCGAGTTTTTACACACCGAACACTTCCCCTCATCCATGTGAAGAAACTGTTTTCTGAGCTATTTGATGATCTTGCGAGTTACTAGTTTTATACCAGGTTTGTTTTTTGTTTTTAACTTATTACAAACGAATGTAGCTTTGTTTACTGTATGAATATAGTGTTGGGGGGAAAAACACCAATTTTTCTTTTTGCAGAAAAGCCTGCCATTGCTCCGCCCGTCTTTGTGTTTCAGAAGGATAAAGGACAAAAGGTAAGGGGCCGGTATGTTCTCCCTTCACTTGGTTACTCTGCCTTGTTTTCTCCCCAAGCTCTCTCTCCCCAGGTCGCATGGCCGAGGAACCTTCTGCCACGGAGGAAAGGCCCGGTGGCTTTAGGTTACCATGGCACGAGGTTAAGACGGGGTGTGTATGGACAGGGCTCAGAGACCCTGCTTTAAAAAAACAGTGGAAGAATCAGCTTCCTTCTCATTCCTAATGATTTGCTTTAGAAGTACTGTGCATTAGGAAATCTGGTAGGAGGGAGAGAAAGGGGGCCGGGGACGGGGGGAGGGAGGAGAGGAGAGGGAGCAGTGCTGGTTAAGGGGAAAATAGGACCTTTAAAGATTTTCACGGGATTTTTTTGGCCCCAACCAACTTGGCATAAATGCATTTCGAACATTTAGTAGTCAGCTTGCATTATATATTCACCACCCATCTTTGTTAGCTTGCTTCCCCCTTCTTGGGCTTTAAATGCCTCCTTTTCCCTGATGTTGGAAGCACCTCGCCTAATTCATCGTGATGAGCTGGCAGCCCGTCAGAGGGCTGGTGGGTGCGAGCAGCGGTGCCTTCCCACAAAGGCGCGTGTGGTTGCTCATCTTGAAGTCATTGGGGTTGTGTCCAGAGATGGTTGATGTTCTGTGGTGATGCCTCCCAAGCTTGTATGAGGACTCCCTCTATTTGTCCAAAAAATGGATGGTCCCTGCCCTCATGCCCGGGGGCAGTAGGTGTGATGTCATAACCACGGCAAGATTTCAGGGTGACCAATGTGCTGCGTTGATGCAGGTGTTCTGAAATCCGTGTGCGTCTTGTTGATGAGGACAGCATCTGAGGGGCTTCTTGGCTCAGGGCTCGTGACCCACAGACCAGGTGCTCCGGTGGATGTCCGGTCCCCCCACAGGGTGGCCGGCTTTGAGTTTGGGGGCTGCTGGCCTGGTGATTCGGGACTCCTGGCGGCCCGGCTGCTGCTTGTAAACCCTGCCCCTTGGCCTGAAAAGAGAGCAGCCCCGGCGTTCAAGGGCTGTGCCGGGGAAGGCGTGAGTGCGTGGAGGGGGCGGGAAGGAGAAGCGGCTGCCCTGAGACCCCTACCCGCACCCCCGTGCAGGGTGTCTTCTGTGTCAGCCGGGGCTCATCTGCTTGGCTTGTTCTCAAATTAATCTTTCCCATTGTTAATTCTTATGCCGAAGAATCTTTTTAGGAAACAAAACAAGGAAATGTTCTTCCCTTTTGGTTTCAGTTTTCAGAGTGGTATTTTCAAGATACATCAACCTCTGCCGTCCCCTCTCCCTTGGGCCCTGACCAGTGCATACATGTGTTTTTATCATTTGTCCTTTGGAAGTTCAGTCACCGTGAAGGGGCTTGATGTGCTTCTGGCTTTTAGAGGTGGATGTGTTTGGTTCTGCTTCAGATGTAAAATCTCTTAGGTTTTCCGTAAAATTGGGATTTTCTAGAATTTTGAGTTTTATTATGATTTTCTTTTGAACCACTTTTAGTTTGAAACAGGGGTCAGCCAACTAAGAGGGCTGCCACCACTGCTGTTTTTGTCAATAAAGCTTTATTGGCGCTCGGCCCCGCCTGGCCCGTGCAGAGAGCTGAGGCCGCACCCGTGCTGTCCACAGCAGAGTGAAGGGGTTTGGATTGAGACCAGGTGGCCTGCAAAGTCGAACATATTTAGTATCTGGCCCTTTACAGAAAAAGTTTGCCAACCCAGACTTGAAACAAGTAATTGGAATGAATAATTCTTAAAACCTGAAGACTTTCTGACAGCCAGCAGGGTGAAACGCTAGAACATAATGTTTATTTGACTGAATTTAAAATGCTTTTAAAATGGCTAACTCTTATTTCAGTACTGTTTTCACGGTTGAGGTGGTTCTGTTGCTTCGTAATTCAAAGGCTGACTTACACGTGTCACCTTCAGAAGGTTGATGCCAATTACATAAACGGGGTGAGGTTGAACCCGAAGAGTCTCCAGGGAGGTGCTCGTCACCGTGAAAACGTGCGCATCAAAATATTGACTCAGTGCCAGCTCTAAATGGGCTTCTAGAAATAACTGACCTCCAGCTCTTCAGAGTTCGCCTGCTGTCACACTTGTGCGACAGGATCATCGGAAGGGCACGGAAAATCTCTGCGTCTAACGGCAGAGGCCGGAGGAGCCTGCATGTCCGTCGGGGCCGCCCTCTGAGCTGCCGGGTGGGCAGCTGCCCAGTGGACACGGAGCCCTCCTCCTTTCTCTGCTGCTATGACAGCTCGGGCGTCGGGCGGGAAGGAAGCGGAGAGGCTTGGACAGCCGGCTCCATGGCCGCATGGCTCCCCGGCCCAGGGGAAACGACGGGAAGGTAGGTCTGCAAGGAGTGGCCACGACACTTCTCACAAAGTGACACCTTGAGACCCTCCCAGCTTCCCCCTCTTGCTGTGATTTCAGCCCTCCCTCCTCACGCCACGGTAGCAAGAGTTGGGAAGATCTTTTCAGGTTGCCGTTGTTTTTTTCTGAGGGAGCTTTTATTTTCCCTTTTCAACTTTCTGTTTTTGAAAATTTTTTCAAATCCTCAGAAAAGTTAAAAGAATGGTACTGTGGACCCTTGGGTATCCTTCACCTGGCTTCACCGTTACCATTTTTATCATAAATGACAGAAACGCTCAACTATAAGTTGCACCCACCTGACAGTTTTCCCCTAAATACTTCAGCAGGCACCTCCTAGGAATTCTTCTCCATGGCCCCAGTGCCATGGGCACGCCTGAGAAAATGATCATTAATTCAGAAGTGCTCTCTAATATATAGTCCACATTGAAATTTTCCTAATTGTCACCTAGGTCTCCCATACAGCTATTTTTTGAGCCACTTTTTGATCCACAAAGATCAAGAAGTCCCGTTGTCAACTGTGGGAGCATTACCTTCTTTCAGTGAATGATCTCTAAACCACCAGTGCCCCAGTGGGATGCATTCCAAGAGCCCACGGCCCCCTTCAAAGTCCTTGAAATCAAAAAGAAGAAAATTAGGCTGCCAGCCCAGGCGTTTTGGTGTTGGTTTGGTGACAGAGACACACAGGATTTTCCGTCAGGCCCATAGACAGTTGGAGTTGCATTTGCAGCAAACCACAGATTGGTGGTGGTGGCCTGCCGGTGACGTCGCTTGGTCTCAGGACAAGTCGTCAAATCCTCCCACTGTTCCGTGTTAGAGCATCGGGCAGCAGCGGAACTCCAGTCCTGACACCCAAAACGCAAACCTGGAGCCAGACTGACAGCACAGGAACTGTCTCTACTGTGTTCCTGTTCTTGAGCTTCCTCAAGGTGGCGCTCTTCACAAAATGCTTGCGTTTCCATCCATTTGTGTTTTAGGGGCAAAAATGAAACCTTTTCTTAACTGCCTTGAATGGAGACAGACAGGTTTTTTCTCTTTAACGTGAAGAGAATTTGAATCTCCTTCCATAGTTTGTTTCACTGTGACGACTGAACGTTTCTTTCATTTACTTTATTTTCCAAATATTTGCTAATCTGAAGGCAGAAGATTTTGGGGTTGCACTGGCAGGATAATGTCCATTTAGCAAAAAGGCAGAAAGCAGGTACAACAGCAGTTGGGCAGAAAACAGGGTGTCACCAACAACACTGGAAGCTTACTGTGTGTGTAACAAGCGTACCCTGTATGCGTGGTTTTTTTGTCAGCCACGTATATTTTAGGATGATGTCAAAGCCTTCCAAAATCTCGAAGTCCGATTTTAACAAACATGTTGAAAAACTACAGGCTCTATCTTGGTTCCTTAGAGCTTACTCAGACCCACGGAGAAAATGCTGGAATGGCATTTGTATTTCTTTTTGGTCCTCCGACGTCGGCTTCATCTCTAGTCTGCCATGCCATGAGGGCATTTCAACATTTATATTCGAAAAGCAGGGATTTAAAAAAAAAATCCAAGTGGTTCTGAACAGAGATAGGCAATTTCCCCTAGAGCTCTGGGTTTCATTTTCTCTCTAAAATGGTGTTAAATCTCTAGCCATAAAGTACCAGCAGACTGGTGCATGGACCAACCTCGGTGCCTTGGACAGGTTTGAGGGGCGGCCTGGGAAGGAGGGCCTTTTATGTCTTTGGCTCTCCCCTGCATAGGAAGAGTCAATTTGGGTGGCTTTTTTAGATGTATGGATGAGTTGTGTTGCTTTTGCTTTTTCCTAAGAATGTTTGAAAGTTCTCTTAAAATCCTCTGTGTAGTTCCTTTCATCTAGCAGGCTCACACATTTAAAAATAGTCCCAAGTCCTATCTAAAGAGGTTTCAGTCACTTCACAGGCAGGAAGAACACAGCTGTGTCTGCAGGGAGACAGGGTGGCCCCGTGGTCTTTTAGTTCACAACGCGAGAGAAACGTGTGGTGGACGATGCCAGGCGGGAGGCTTGGGGACCGGAGCCCACGTATTTATTCCAGGACACCAGCTTTGTAACGCACCTCTCAAGAAGAGTCGGCCACGGAGCCCTCGGCCCATGGAAGCCCCTTCAGAATCCCAAGAACTACCTCAAAGGATGCCGGAGGGGGGTGTCTGTGCTTTTGAGGACGAAGACTTCGGGGACCGGCTTCCCCTTCCCCTGGCTGTTTTCTAGATAAGCCCTGGCCCGGGATGTGCAGGGGGAGCCTGGGAGAATTCTAGGCCGAGGGGCTCCCTCCTCCAGCCGGAGCCCCACCCACCTGTCCGTTGATACAAAACTGGCTCTGTGTGTCTGCCAGCTTGCGGGGTCACCCCACACCTGCGCTCGCCGAGCAAGAAAGCGTTCCCTTCCTCTCGGGTTTAAGCGGCAGAGATGGGAAGGTGCTGGCGGGGCCGCAGCCAGTGCAGAAGCCCTGGCCCCCGCCGCCCTGGCTCTCCCAGTGGCCAGACAGGGTACTGGCGCCCACCTCCCCTCACGAGTATGTTTGAGTGGATGGGTTATTAAGCCCTGGGGACAGTTTGACACAATTGCCCCTGTTCCCCTCTGCTAGAGGCACCGCCCCCGTCTTGGTCACAGGGGTGTGTTTCCTCAGTCACTGCCATCGGCAGAGGGTCTCTGTGCTACAGGGGCCACCTTGCAGTTTTCAGAAGGAGGGTCCAACTTCTTGCACACCTCAGAGCTCCCTGCCAGGTCCGACAGCAGCAGGTCCGCGCTCACTGCCCTTCTGTCAGTGTGGAGGGCTGGCTCTGTGGAGCGGAACACGGTAGCATGTGCCAGCTCTCTTGGCCTGACCTCCCGGGCAGGAGCTGCAGAAGGCCGAGCATCTCCAGACCTTCCCCTGCCCCCATCCCCTGCCCCGCGTTGCTGGCTTTATCTACATTGAAGGAAAATTGTCTTTTTTGCTCCCAGTCCTCTGCAGAGCAAAAAGACTTGTCGGATTCGGGAGAGGAGCCTCGGGGGGAGGCTGAGGCCCCCCACCATGGCACGGGTCACCCCGAGTCAGCTGGTGAGCATGCCCTAGAGCTTCCTGCCCCCGCTAGTGCTTCAGCCAGCGCTCCTGAAGCCCAGCTTCTTCCTTTTCCACGAGAACTGGCAGGGGTAAGTCCACCTCCACCCGGCATCCCACGGCCCGGGGCTCCCAACCCAGACTGGCCCCTTTCCCTCCGGGCCCCTCAGATCCACACCCCAGGTTGTCAGCAGCTGATGATAACTGAAAAGACGACAAAGGCCCTCTTCAGCTCCCTTTAGTTCCTGCTGCCAAAAAGTCAGGAAAGAGGAAGTCCCCTTTTACATTGAGACTTTTCTAGTTGGGGGAACATTTACCCATAGCCAGAAGCTAGTCTTGGTTCCTGAAAGAGGCGAGGGGTCAAAAGAGGAATTGAGTAGTGGGGTAGAACCTTCCACATCAAATTCGGCCCCTTCTCCCTCCTTCCATTTTTCCTTCTCCTCTCCCTGAATTTGGGCATTCAAGTTCAGTTACCTTAGAAACACGAAAGGCTCCGGCTTCCTTGACCTATAGGAAAAGGTGTCTACTGCAGATTGCTTTGCAAGACCGGTTGTGTTTGGACTGTGGTTGGGCTGTGAACTGCTTGTCTTCAATCAAAGCAGGAAGAAGAAGAGACTCTTCCTTTGAATCCAGAGGGAATCCCTTGAACCCTTTATCTTTGTATTCAGAAGGCTTTTGAAGATTGTAGGTGGAGAAGATTGTGAGCTCTCCAGAACAAGAAATGTCTTGAGTTTTTGGAGTTTGATAAATTGGGAAAGGTAAACATTAGCCTACATTCAGGATCGAAACCTTGTCCTCTCGGTACCTAGTGCCAGAGTCCCCCATTCTCATGACAGGGAAAAATGACTCTCAAGAAGACAGAGGATCCCGCTCTGCCACACTGAACCCTGGGCAGCCTTGCAGGGTGTCACAATCCCAGGCCTTTAGCGGTTCCCCGTGTCCCATCACCAGTCTTCTGTGTCCTTAAGGAAGCCGCTAAAATTCAGTTAGAGCCACCAAACCCTGGGATATGCAGGAAGAAGTGGTACTCAGCCAAGGTGAGGTTGGAGCCAAACTTTAACATTCTGGAGGAATCGGTGTGTGGTGGGAAAAGAAGGCTTTCCCTGTGTGGGGCGGGGTATGGGGGAGTCCCACGTGGCATAGAAGTGGGCTTGGGGTAAGGAAGCCCACAAGAGGTTCAGGCCCGAGGTGCTTACACCAGGGAGTTCTGGGAGCGTAGTCCTCACACGAGGGCTGACAGCAAGAATTCAGAGGCATTTCAGCTTTGGGGGTTGGAGGCTGGAACCTTCTCCCAAATTGGGCATCATGAGTTTCATGCCTTCGGCCTTTGCAAGTCCACGTTTTCAGTTCCCTGAGGACAGGTGATCTTTGTGCGGATCTGCCCAGGAGACTGGGCCCTTCTGCTGCTGCCTGGGTTGAAAAGCACAGTTTACGGAGCATCTCCTGCTGAAGAGGTCGAGGGTTTTCAGTGGAGGGTGGCATACAGTAGAGGCTGTGTCACGGCAACTGCCCTTCCAGAAGCGAGGCTCTTTCAGGCCCCTTACTTCTAATGACCACTTGGTGAGACGGGGCCTGTGCAGGAAGCACCCTGGGGGCCTCGCCTTTGGGCTGTGACCGGTCCAGATGGTGATTTCTGAGGCCTGGCCGGTGGAGCTCGGCTCCTCAATTCTTTTGGACTGTGGGTCAGAGACTCTAATTCCGAGACATTCAAGCAGTGCCCCAACTGGCAAATGCAAGGTCAAACGCGATGGCAGGGAGCCTGGGGATGGTTGTTATGTCACGTGGGAGAGAGTCGGGGCTGGGGGAAGCAGTTGCTGAATGTACCAGCATCGCAGCCAAGGCCGTGCCTGTGACATACACACGTAACTGTGGGGATCCCAGTTCTGTCAGAAGTCCCAGCAGCGCAACCATCACATCACTTGTGACAGCTCTGAGCCAACCAGGGCTTTCTCTGCTGATTAGGCATCAAGGCAAAGTAACCTTTGTTTTTTAGGTCAATTAGGGCATAGATCAAGGCAGATGGAACCTGAGCCCAGCTTCTTCCCGAGCTGAGATGTTTCTATGGCTAACTCGGACTAGTTGCTTTTGCATCAGAGCAGATTTGGAGCTTGCTCGGTACCACACTGGAGTTCAGGACACACCCACATGTTACCCGACAGGTCTCATCCCTCACGTTTAGTGTCTTCTTTATTCCACGATCCCTTGGGCAAGTGTAAAGCTGCAAATTCTTTATAATAAATAGTGGCTCGCTGAATTGTTGCCTATAAAGGGCCCTTATCGTCTTTCAGTCTCATCAGAACTCTGGCCATTGAAGACTCAGTACCAGGAAAAAGTCTCAATATATCAGACTTCCTGGCTCTCACAAGGCAGCTTGAAGGAGACCAAACCGCATCCAGATTAAGTTGTCCGTTTGATCTGGAGACAGCGAGCGTTCCCAATGCTCACTTGGAGGCTGGCTGAAGTCTACCAGACTGAAGCTCTGCACCAAGGCACTGCCGAGCCTGAAATATGTTTATGAGACCCACCAGGAAGCTCAGAAAGAGTCTGGACCCAGCCCCTCATCCTCTGGCATCTGCACGGGGTTTGACCCTCGTTCTGCCCCACCCCTGCCCAGCTTTCACATCTTGGGAGGCCACCTCTCTTTTTCTTTTTTCGATGTCTGCCTTTTTGGTAAAAATCTCTGAGCTGGTTCCCTCAGTTACAGAATAAACAGCAGTGAATCTGCCTGTGGTCCACATGAAGGCAAGGACACCCCTTAAGTGACTTTTAATCCCAGGCGTCCATTTTCCTGCAGCCCCAGCAGTGGGCTTTCTAAAATTTATTTATTTATTTATTTATTTATTTTATTTTATTTTTGGCTGCGTTGGGTCATCGTTGCCATGTGCGGGCTTTCTCTCGTTGCAGCGAGTGGGGACTACTCTTTGTTGTGGTGCACGGGCTTCTCATTGCAGTGGCTTCTCTTGTTGAGGAGCACGGGCTCTAGGTGCGTGGGCTTCAGTAGTTGTGGCGCACGGTCTTAGTTGCTCCACGGCATGTGGGATCTTCCTGGAACAGGGCTCGAACCCGTGTCCCCTGCACTGGCAGGCAGATTCTTAACCACTGCGCTACCAGGGAAGTCCAGCAGCGGGCTTTCTAACTGGGCTCTCCAAATGGGGAATCACTGAGTCCCAGGCAGGCCAAACGGTGTCTGGCATTTTCTGGAAGGAATTTCCCTGACATGGTCTTGCTTTCTGGTCTTTTCCGGGAGGTCAGGAAGGCAGCACCATTCATTCCTGCTCACTGCCCATTTGTCTGTGTCTGTGTCTCAGCTCCGTCCCCTCCTCCTGGACTGGCCTGGCAGCCTTGTCCTCTCGAGGCCACACCAGGCAGCCTCATGAGAGCCATGTTTGGGGGGGGAAGGGTTCAAGCCTTAGCAAAGTGAACGATCGTAATTTTCTTTTTTTTTTTTTACAGTCATAATTGTATTTATTAACTTTTATTGAAATATCGTTGATTTACAATGTTGTGTTGGTTTCAGGTGTACAGCAGAGTGATTCAGTTAACGATTGTAATTTTCATTGTTTTATCCTTTACACCAAGACCAGAAGCTTCTCAACGCCTGTGGCCCCATCCTGGGTTAGGCGTTCCCTCCTATTTTGTACTTGGCAACAGGGACTTACGCACCTCACAGGATGAGCTGCTTCCCCTGAGGTTCCAGCGTCTTCTGAGGGGAGAGGACTGCGCTGCCTGCCCCGCCCGCTGGTGGGACTCAGGCCACCTTGCGGCGCGCAGTCAGGGCGGGCTTGCTCGCTAGGCCGCGGCCTGGCCGCCGTCCACTTCATTCATTCACCAGTGCCAGAAAAATAAGTTGAAGTGTTCTCTTTGGTCTTCTTTCTCTTTAGCCTCCTCATGTAAGTGTTCATTGGGCATATTTTCGTCGTGGCATCCCTAAAGGGTGCTGGTCCCAGCGTCCCCGGGGTGTCATCCTGAAGCCCCAATCCTTGAGTGGTGGCTTCTGCTGTGGGAAGAAGCGGAGGAGGAAATGGGGCTTCCACACCCTGCTGTGTCCTCGCTCCTCCCCAGAGGCGCAGATCCTGAAAGCCTGCTCTTAAAATCCTCCTCACAGGAGTCCCTGGAGCAGTGGCTCCTGAGCTTTGGCTGCAGCCTTCTGGGCTCCAAGGAGTTGGGATTGCAAGGCCTGACTCCATGTGTGTCCCAGGCATTGTTCTAGACTGACCCCTGAAGAGCTGTTCCCTTGGCTGGGGCGAGGGGTGGCCCCCAGACCACTTTGACGTGGAAGAGGTCCTGCCCCCCAGGCTGCTGTGTCCTAGGACAGTGTCTGTGGAGCTGGCATTGGCCTTGTGTGGGTTGAAGGGGAGCTGCTGCACACCAGGCCTTTTCCTGCTTTGGGGGAAGACAGCACGAGGCAGCCAGGCCCAGACGGCAAGCGCAGGCCTTCCCCGGCAGGAGCAGGGAGCAGGCTGCTTCTCGCATGAGCAGTGGTGGAGGGTTTTTAGCTGTCAAGTAGGCTCCAAAGGCAAGCAGAAATGACTTCGCTTTGCAGTTTGTCTTCCTGCTTCCTTGCCCTAGTTCCTATTGAGGAGAGTTGCTGGCGTCACTTTCCTCACTGTTTCTGAGTCGGCTGTTTCAGATCCACCAGGAAGTTCCAGCAGCCTCTGGAAGGTCCTTCCAGTTGGGGAATCTTCCTGTGCTGTCCTTTGCAGGCCTTAGCCTCCCAGCTTTTCCAGGACCAAGAGGCCTGCCACATGCCTGTGGGGTGGGTCTTAGAATAGACTCGGAGCATGGATTTGAGGGTCTCCTGGGGTCGGGGGTCTAGGAGTATCTGATCTTGTCTGGCCAGGTGCCCTTTCTTCTCCAGGTCACCAAAGGGGCTGTGGCAGAGGACAGGCTCTATTTGTGCAGTAGATACTTGGCTGAGCGTCTTTTTGCAGTGTCCTGGGTGTGGGGTGTATGAGCTGTGAGCAGAACAGACAGGGTAGGGCCTCATGGTAGCAGGAGACAAACAACAGGTGGACACATTATATCACACCCAACTGTGATGCACAAAACAGGGCAGAGGCCCGAGAGAGGCTGGAGGGTAGGGTGGAGAGGAGCTGTTCCTGCTTGCTGGGCGATGGGGTAGCCTGTGAGCAGGGGTTCACCCTGGAGGTGGTCAGGGATGGCTGTGCAAGTAGCACGTGAAGAAGGAACACTGAGGCAGGAACAGGGTTGACATGTTCAGGAGACAGGAAGGAGACAGCAAGGCTAGGGTGTGATGGACGAAGGGGGCCCAGTGCTGCAGGAGGCTGCCCGGCCTCAGCAGTCCTGGGCCCCAAGAGGCGGGGCTGCAGGCCCTGAGGTCTGGGTACTTTTCTGGAGAAGGGCTCCTAGCACCCATCAAATTTTCAAGGAGACCCAGATCCCTGAGAGGTTTGGGGTGTTACTGGCAGAGGCGAGGAAGTTAAGTGTTGTTAAAAGTGCCCCAAAATACACGAAGCAAAAACTGACAGAATGAAGGGAGAATAGACAATCCAGTACATTGTTGGAGACCTCAGTGCTTCACAATGTTCAGGTGCTAGAACGTCCAGACAGAAGCAGGACGAGGACAGAGAGCACTTCAGCAGCTGCAGGGTACACGGTCCTCTCAGGGGCATGCAGGAAGCTGCAGGATGGACCACTCACTAGGCCATAAAACAAGTCTCAGTAGACTTAAAAGGATTGAAATCACACAGTCTTCTCCGACCACGATGGAATAAAATTAGAAATCCATAGCAGAAGGAATGCTCGGAAATTCACACATGTGGAAATTAACCTAGCTAGCCAAGAGGAAAGGGGGGGGTCTTCTTGAGATTGAGGTGACAGAGAACTGTCCTCCCCAGCAGCTGAGAAACAGGAGGACGCTCTGGCCTCACAGCTTTCAGGTCCGTTGCTCTGTGTGTAACTTGGGGGACATGTGCCTTGGCGGCTTCTCCATGGCCCATGGAGTGCCTGGAATCCAGCTGCTTCCACTGAACACAGGCCAGTCGAGCCCCACCGTGTGCTGGGGCCATACCCTCCTGGAACTTAGAGGCTAGAGGGGGACCCTGACACCGACCCATGACTGGAGTGAGAGCCATGGAGAAGTGCAGGGAGCGGTGAGGCCATGGCCTGAGGGATTTTCATCTGGGGGGCAAGGGAAGGGACAGTGTCCGTGGGTGAGGGAGCAGTGTCTACAGAGGCAGGGGGCTGGCCATTTTCCAGGTGCCAGAAGTCATTCAGGAAGCAGTGGATCCCACAGGCCCCAGAGGCTGCCATGGGTGGGTTTGGGAGAGTTGAGATGCTTGTTGAGTGAAAAGGAGGGGGGGTGGGGGGGAGAGTCGAGGATGGGACTTGAGGGCGAGGACTGGGCTGGGCTGGGGATGGCTGGGCCTGCTGTGGAGGAGTAGGAGGGAGGGGCCTGGAGCCTGTGCCTTCATGGTGTCACCCAGGTCAGGGGAGCATCCGAGAGGAGCACCCGATGTTCTGGTGACACGGCTCCGTTCTGTCAGATGCCAGCCTGGGCCCCGTAGAATGACAGCACTGCAAGAGCACCCCTCTGGGCCCCGCATGCTAAGACCCTCTTCCCCACCCCTCCAAGGGTCCCCTGGTCCCTCACCTGGCTCTCCCACCTCCGCCAGCACTGCCCCGAAGTATGACATCCCGAGGGGGTGAGCTGGCTGGGAGGGCGTGGCCTGTCCACGCGGCGCTGCCTGCTTAGCCCACTGACCCCCTGCACCTCCCTCCCTACGGAGGAAGCGCTGGCCCCACCATTTTCCAAGTGAGGAAGTGGAAGCTTGGTCCGGTGAAATAATTTGCCCCGTGTTTCAGGTTTAGGACATGCAGAGCTAGGAGAAGCTGACTAGGCTTGGCAAGCCTTCGAGAGCAGGATTTAGTGCCTTCATGCTCTGAGCTCGAGCCCTGGCCACTGTTTTGCACTCATGTAGAGCCAGCCTGCTGGACCCTTGGGTATTTTATTTCATTTTGGGCCCCATGATATGTTCACGTATTGAGCCCCTGTTGTGTTAGGAGGGTTTCGCGTTTCCCAGGCTTTTTTTTTTTTTTTTGCGGTACGCGGGCCTCTCACTGTTGTGGCCTCTCCCGTCGCGGAGCACAGGCTCCGGACGTGCAGGCTCAGCGGCCATGGCTCACGGGCCCAGCCGCTCCACGGCATGTGGGATCTTCCCAGACCGGGGCACGAACCTGTGTCCCCTGCATCGGCAGGTGGACTCTCAACCACTGCGCCACCACGGAAGCCCTCCCAGGCATTTTGGTGGATGGTCTCTGATGCGGGGGTTGGGGGGGAAGGCCAGGTTGGGGTCCTTTTCTTACCGTCCAGGCTCTCACTGTCCTTTAGTATGGGTCTGCAAACTCTGCCCCCCGCCTGTTTTTGTCCAGCCTGCAAGCTAAGATGGTGTTTTAAAGGATTGTAAAAACAAAATAAAGAATGTACAACGTGTGGCCCGAATGGGGCCTGTGAAGCTGAAAATACTTTCTGGCCCTTTACAGGGAAAGTGCTGCCCCAGCTCTAGGAGGTCCCCCGGCTCCTCGTCTGCAGTTTTCTTATTTACAGCAGTTACTGCTTTTACACGCAGCTTTGCAGCTTGCCAAGCGCTTTCCCTGCATCATCTCATTTAATCCCTAACAGCTCCTCGAGGCAGGTGGTCCTCCTTTGGCTAAACTTGACTCCTGAGGGGCTTTTCTGAAAATAAGAAAATTGGCTCCCCTGCTTGCTCTTTAAACCGGTGACCCGGGGGCGGGGGTGGTGATGTTCACCCTTCAAAGTTTGCTTTTGGCTGCTTAGTTCTGAAGAATCTCAAGTCCCTGAGAGGGGATGTACAGCAGGGACTGTGTATTATCCCACATGGGGTGGGGACTCATTGTAAGCTTCTTAATTGCTCGTTCGCATTCTAAAATTAAAGGTTGTCAAGGGGGAGATTCTTCAGCCACCTTTCTCTCTCAGCTGATGATCGTTCGGTGGGTCCTGCGGTCTGAGCTGTTGTACCTGGGGATTCTGTTCTGAACACTTTGGCCCAAGGCTTCAAAGCTCTCGGCTGCTCTGGAAATAACAGCCCACCTCGAAACGGTTCCACACCATGGGGTGTGCCAGGGCCAGGAATGGGAACCACCATGACCCGGTGTCACGCAGCCAGTGTCAGCGTTCCTGCAGCCCTTCAGGGTGCAGAGAGGGTCGCTTTCCAGCTCTTGGCAAAGTGAACTTGGCCAGATCCAGTTTCACTGTTTGAATTGGGGGGCTGGGGTGGGGGAACGCCAGTTAGATGTACCCGGTGGAGAAACACGGAAACTGATCCTGTGCTGGGAACGCGTTCCCAGCCGTTAAGAGGATTCCTTGGCACGAGGCCTGGTGAGGCAGAGGCGTGACGGTTCATGGGGGATTTTTGAGCATTAGGTTGAAAGCCTGTCTGTGACCCGGGTGACTGAGCCCAGGCCACACGCCCTCAGCACTACATTTCGGGATCCGTTTGTGGCAGAAGTCAGGAGCTGCCGGGCCCTGGGCCATGCGGCCCTCTCTGACCTCCCTTACATGTGTTCTTGTTTCAGAGGTCAGCCGGAGGCTCCAGCCCCGAAGGTGGAGAAGGTGAGGAAGTCTCTCAAATGTTTCACCAGCTTTGGTTGTAAAAGCGGAAGCAGCCTGATTTTTCTCCTCCTCCTCATTTTCTGTAGATTCTGACCGAGAAGATGGAAATTACTGCCCTCCCATCAAGCGAGAAAGAACATCCTCTTTGACGCAATTCCCGCCTTCACAGTCAGGTAACAGTTGCAGCCCTTTGTTAGACGGTGAAAGCACCTGTGTTTCCAAGCCCGCTGTTCCCCTCCAGCGCCTCACACCCCTGTCTGTCCCCTGTTGCATGTCCCGTTAGAATTAACTCAGTCTCCGTCAGGAGTGAGGCTGGAGCGTGCCCGAGGGTAGCACAGGTGCCCCCGTCTGGAGGGTTGGGACCTAGTAGACTATTAATAAGCAAGACTTGCGAAGAAATCGTCCCTCTGAAAGGGACCGTGAGGGCCCTGGTCGGGGCTCTGACCATTAAGCGCACGTCCACCTTGCAAGGGCCGCTGGCTATGTGTTGACTGAAGGTGGGGGAAATGGGGTGTCTTCCTGGCCCTTCATCCGTGTGCCTAGAGCCCAGTGGGCCAGTTGAGAAGCCCAGACACACACACAGACAGTACATAGGAGGGAGTCCAGTGGCCCCAGCAGGCACTTTGGTGGTGGAATACCGTGAGCTCCCCGACAAGGGGGCTTGGGGGAACCTGGAAGGGTTGGCCAGGCTGGGACCCTGTCCCTGTGGGTGTGGGTGGGCCCAAGGGCTTGGAAGCTCCAGCCTGCAGCCAGGTCTGCACACACACACAGGCCAGCAGACCAGCTGGTGGACACAGGCTGGTGCAGGAAAGAGGCGGGTTCCTGGGGTAGAGGGAGATGCTGGGACTATAGCAGGGGGCTCTGCAAGCCTGGGGACACCCCTGCGCCTTGGAGGGTAAAAGCTGCGGCAGAGTTCCCCACGCCCGCCCCTGGTCCTGGCTCCGTCCACTCTGGCATCGCCCTGTGCTGTCTGCGGTGCTGGCTTACAGACACTCTCCAGTTCCCCAGCTTGAAGTTCATTCTTGGGAATTCATGTAAAACATTTACAAGTGTGAGCCCTAAGGATATCACTTTAGGGGAAAAAAAAGACACTCCTGGAAGCTTTGTTTCTGCTTCCAAGAATAATGTGAAAGTCACAGGAACGTACAGTGCAGAAAGTGAGTGTCCTCTTACGATCATCCCTGTAACACTTGATTTCATGCCTGTTCCCTGAACATTTGTTTTGGACATTGCCTCATCCTTTTTCACAACTGCGGGAGACCCCCCTGAATAGAGGCACTGTCGTTTGCTAGCCAGGCATTGAGGAGCCTTCCGGGCGGTCTACAGTGCAGGCTGCGGTTACGTCCTTTTCTAAGGATCTCTGCACGCTTGTCGCGTGAGCCTTACTACAGGAGGAGGGAGCGTCCACTTCCGGCCACTGGTCGTGCTCCTTCCTGCTCACCGTCCACTGCTGAACCGCACTTTGTGCATCGAGAAGGTGCAGCGGAGGAGAGAGGAGGTGGTTTGTGCTGTGACCGTAGGCTAAAGAGGTAGAGGACCAGCAGGCGTTAGCCCTCTCCTCGCGCGTCACCACCTAGGGGATGCTCAGCACCCAGCCATCAGGGGAGTGGAGCCACGAGCAGTCCCACGTTTGGAGGCCTTGGCACTGCACTCTGTTTCCACTTAGCTAGCTGCCTTCTGTCCACACAGTTAGATCTTCAGCCCCACTGCGTTGTTGCCTGGCCCACAACCCGGGAAGCAGTTGATTTTGTAAGATCCTAGACAGGTGAGGCGAGGGGGTCTGCAGCCAGCCAAGCCCCGACTGGTGACAAGGAGCAGGGCCTGAGGCTTGGCCCCAGGGGAGACTCGGAACATCGGGTACGTCCGCTTCCCTCCTGGCTGCTCCCACAGGGACACAAGGACGAGGCAGGTGGCCACAGCAGGCCAGAGTCAACTGCTAGATATCAAACAGATTCAGGCCGTTCCACTGGACACCCACCTTTCTTTTGCTTTAGAAAGAGTCCCAGGATTTCACTTTTATTGGGAGTTGCCTAAGGCCACGTTCACAATGCTGACCCCCCTTCCCCAGCGGTGGGGCCTGGAGACGACCCCTCAGGTGGGAGA
Organism: Mesoplodon densirostris; assembly: GCF_025265405.1. Lineage (NCBI taxonomy): Eukaryota > Metazoa > Chordata > Mammalia > Artiodactyla > Ziphiidae > Mesoplodon > Mesoplodon densirostris. Next base: position 148,680,236 of record NC_082663.1, read on the forward strand.
AGTGATCCTGTGCACGTCTGCCCTGCCTACTCACGCTGTTTTTCCTCTTGTTCCCTCCCCTGCCTGCACCTCCATGTTGACAGTATCAAAAAACAATGTTTTTATGCCATCCACCTTCTGCGAGCCATCTGCAGGCAATTCTGACTCAGAACCAGGTGAGCCCTCGCGTCCCTTTACCTTTCTCGGCTGGTCACTGGGGGTTTCCTGGGATGAAAAGCAAGGTCTTAAACGGGAATGGGTGGTTTGAAGGCAACCTTCTTTTTTAGTTCCTAAATGCTCCCCAACTCTTCACTGCACAGATTTGGAATCTGGTGTGAGGCAGGCTTCGTCAGCCCTTAATTTCTGTTTCTACAAGCAGGGCCTGGTTACAAGGAGTTTCAAGTCCTTTTTAAAAAAAAAAAAGAGAGAGACAAGCAAAAACAAAAAAACCTGTAATGAAGTATACTACTCATTTTTCAAAAGTTTACACAAATAATACATTTGTATCATTAAAAACTCAGAAATACATAGAGTAAAAGAATCCACCTCTCCATTTCCCACGCACTCTGCCATCCCAATGGTAACCACTCTGAAGTTTATGTAATTTTCCAGACCCCTTCTCTGTGTATTAAATTCTCACATGAATTAACATTACTTAGATCTGTTTAGATAAATATATTTAATCAGAGCCTTTAAACTTCAAGGAAAATAGCTTGATCCTTTCTGAAGAATGTGGAGCTTTCCTTTTTTGGTCTCTCACTAGAGAACCAACTCCAAGATTTCCTGAAAGTTTCTCCCACGTGGCTGAAATTCCTCATAAAAGATTTAATGAGCGAGTGTAACCATCCGAATTCTGTAACCCAGCCTGCCTTATATAAATTCATTGCCGACTTCAAAAGCGCTGCGAGATCAGTCATACTCTGGCACAAGGGCACTGTCGAGGGAAGAGGCAAGTTGTTAGAACTTTGAGGGTTGATTTGATGACACTGTTTCAAACAGTTGAATTCATTTTGACTCTAAAGGCAAACTGTTTTGAGCTGACCCCCGTCACGGGGCCTGAAGAGGAGCTTGGTTTTTAGGGGTCCTTGGGAAGACCTGGGCACTGGCCTAGCAAGTCACGTTCTGAACCGCGGGGGCTGTGTCAGCCGGGGTGGGTGATCAGCCACTGAAGCCAGCCCTTGAGCTCTGTTAGGAATCTAATGCTCGCCCCTGAGGTCTCTGAGCGACGGCCTCACTCCCGCTTCTTCCCCGAAACCTTGATCCTGCAGCATGGAGAGCAGGGCAGCCCTGAGCAAGGCGGGCCTGCCACAGCCCGGCCCCTGGACCCGCTGCCGCGTGCAGCGGTGATAGACTGGCTCCGCCACTCTGCAGAGTGAATTTCTTATTCTTAGCTCCTTGCCTGCCTGCCTTTTATTTTTTTTAGCTTTAATTTTTGCAGGAAAAAATGTAACACTTAAGAATGGTAAAGCACTTCTCTATCCCTCTACCTAGAGACCCCATTCGATTTTCCCTGGGCGTCCCAGTGACGTCCTTCATGGCAAAGGCATCAGATCCTGGCTCACACATCACGTATCTGCAACAGTCCCTTGGGCTTGCCTTGGCTTTTATGACCTTTCAGAGTGCAGGCCGGTTACACTGGAGAAGGCCTTCAATCTGGCTTTCCCGCTGTTTCCCGGTGACTGGACCAACTTACCCTTGGGGGCTAGAACACCACAGAGGTGAAGCTGTGTGCCTCCTGTGCACCACAGCTGGTGACTGACTCATGGTGTTTACTGTCCTGTTACTTGAATAGGGCGGAGCCCGCCCAGGTTCTCCGCTGAAAAGTCATTTTTCACCCTTTGATTAATATTTTCTGGAGAGATACTTTGAGACTCTGGAAAATCTCATTCCTCTTCTTACTTTTTGCTGCAGTGTTAGCCTCCAGAGATGTTTTCTTGCTGGGAGCAGCTACTACTCTGGTGATGGCCGGGCGGGGATTTTCTGCCTCTTGTCTGTCGGCACTCTGCTGGACAGCAGAGCTCTTCTCCGCCACTCACTTGCTCACGTGTTTACTAGATCCACATGGATGTTTGCATTCCTGTTTTAGTCAGTGGGTTATAATCTGTTGTTAGTAGTGTTTACCTTAACATTCAGATTTTATCTTCACCATCAGTTTATTTTAATCATCCCACAGTTGGCCACCGGGAGCCGCGTCAAGCCTGTGCCCCTTGGCCACGTCAGCGTCATTCTTTCAAGCATGTCCTTTTCTTTCTGTCATAAGGGGTTCCAGGCTCATCTTCTTCCCTCCCTTTCCTCAAGGGGATCCTGGTTCTGCTTAGTGGAGAGTGGGCTCTAGAGACCAAGATCGGAGTGCTCTGCGTGCTGGTCGCCGCGGGGCTGTCGCTGCTCCCGGGCCCTCTCCGTGCCCAGAGCTGAGAACACACGCAGCCAGGAGCACACGCATACGTAGACCTATTCGCATACACACACTCACATCTGCACGTGTTTCTGTGTCTCTGCTGTTCTGTCTCCTTGTATAGGTCACCCCCGGTTCGGGTGGGTGCTTCCAGCACCAACAGGGTTCATTGTAGCCCCACCTCCCCTCCGTCCCCCCACTTCGTATTTCTGCCTGTTTTCTGACAGTAAGAAATCTGGCTCCCTTTGTCCTCAACACACTTACTCATCGCTCAAGCCCCCGCCAAGCTGCCTTCTCTCAGATTCTTTTTAGCCTGTGGTACACACCAGGTAAATTCTGATCTGTCTTCCTGGTTAAATCCGGAGTTCCCTCATCACCTGGGTCTCTCTGAGGTGGGGCACAAAGAAGCCTGCTTGCTTCAGGCATGATTCAGAGGACGGAGGCTGCCCCACAGCAAGCTCACGGGGGGCCGTGCATGTGCCCTTGAGAAGACACGGGTACAGTGGCCTGTGCACCCCTGTGACCTTGGCATGACCTTGCACCCCTGTGATGGGCTCTGGCCGTCAGGCAGTGCCTCTTCACTGCACCCTGACTGCGTTGCAGGAAAAGTGAGCTTCTGGAGGCCATGAGAAGAGACCGCGTTTGTTTCAGTGCAGACGGGGCTTGTGGCAGGACCTCCAGGGTGCTCCGCCCTGTAAGCACCCTCCCTGCTGCTCTGGGCCCTGCCGTCCCCAGTCTCCGGTTGCCATCGCGAGTGCGGCACATACGCCCGTCTGTGTGTCCATTCACCTCAACATTCAGCGTGGATGTCCTGTGCATCCTTGGGGTGGGCCGGGCACTGGGCCCAGTGCTCGGGGTCAGTGGCAGTGATTTTCCAGGCCTGTCGCTCCTGCTGGTTAGCCTGGTCAGCCCCAGGGGTCCGACGGTCAGAGCAGGGTGGTGAGCGCAGTCTCTAGCCCCAGTGTGAACACCGCAAAGCCAGCTCTGAGGGCTTTTTAAAATACCTGAATTACGAATTTCATCGCAGTTTTTTTTTAGTGTTTCTAAATTGCCAATCATCTTCTGAATAATCCTGGGCTTTGAAAATGTAATTCAGTATTTCCCTTCCCAAAAGGAACATCTGGCAACATGTCCTCCCCTGCGTCCTGTGCTGTCTGGCTCTCCTGAGTGTGGTGTTAACGACCCCTCTACGGGAGAGACACCAGCTCCACCAGCGCAGGCTCCCCGGAGCCCGTCGGGATCAGCTCCTTCATGCCAGCGAGCAGTGAGAGTTACTTATTGTAAACCTGTTTTTGCCCAAGGAGAGCAGTTTGGCTCACCAACACATAGCCCTCAGGAAGAGGGCCTTCCTGTTTAGGAATTCTTTTGTTTTCTTTCTTTTTTTTTTTTTTTTTGGCTGAGTTGGGTCTTCATTGCTGTGCGCGGGCTTCCTCTAGTTGCAGTGAGCAGGGGCTACTATTCGTTGTGGTGCACGGGCTTCTCATTGCGGTGGCGTCTCTTGTTGCAGGGCACGGGCTCTAGGTGCACGGGCTTCAGTAGTTGTGGCACGTGGGCTCAGTAGTTGTGGCTCGCGGGCTCAGTAGTTGTGGCTCGCGGGCTCTGTAGTTGTGGCTCGCGGGCTCTAGAGCACAGGCTCAGTAGTTGTGGCGCACGGGCTTAGTTGCTCCGTGGCATGTAGGATCTTCCCGGACCAGGATTCAAACCCGTGTCCCCTGCATTGGCAGGCGGATTCTCAACCACTGCGCCACCAGGGAAGCCCCCTGTTTAGGAATTCTGATTTGATTTTGTTTCATACCTGAAAGTGTGGGCTGACCAGGTGTGTTTGTGGTGGTGTTTCTGTGTACAGTTGAAGGGTTTCTAGTGTATCTACAGAGTTGTGCACCCATCACCATAAATAATTTTAGAACATTTTTGTCACTCCAAAAAGAGACCCTATGCCCTTGAGCAGTCACTCCCCACTTTGTCTTTCCTAGCCCCTCCCCACTTTGTCTTTCCCAGCCCCTGGCAACCACAAATCGACTTTTCTGTCTCCGTGGATTTGCCAGCTCTGGACATTTCATGTAAATGGAGTCATACACTGTGTGGCCTTTTGGGGTATCTTTCCATTTATTTAAGTCTTTACTTTCTTCTAGCAATGTTTTGTAGTTCTCGCTGGTTCAGTTTATTCCCAAGTATTATATTCTTTGTGGTGCTGTTGTAAATGGAATTGTTTTCTTCACTTTTGGATTCCTCGCTGCTGGTGTGTAAAAACACGCAAGTGATTTCTCTGTATTGATCTTGTTCCCTATGACCCGAAAAGGGTTTTTTTTCCCCGTGGGCTGGACCTTAGCACAAAAGTGAGGCTGCCTCTGGGGCCCAAAATGCTGCTGTCCCTGGGCTTTTCTGGGGACAGACGTGTCCTGTTGGAGCCACAAGGCTTTTTATCCTGATCCTTCTGATCAGGGAATGCATTAGATTGTCGTCTCCCCCGCCCCCTGAGATGGGCAGAGTCACCAAGGTGCAGGGATTAAGGGATCTGTGTGTACTGGTGGCTGAGCTGAAACCAGGCTTTGAGCCCCTGTGTTTGTCAGCTCTGCATAGTTGTCCATCCCAGACTTCGTCCTGAGGGAGGCCCCGCCTCCTCCTCCTGGGCCTCCCAGCGCCCTCATTAGCCGCAAGCACTCCGGGCACATCTGGAGAGAGCCTGCCGCCTGCTACCTTTGATCTTTCACCACAGAAAATGCATCTCATTTCTCAGAGGTCTGCTGGTAGTAGAGAAGCTTCTCCTGATTACAGACGTGTCCTCCTGGAAAGGGAGCTGGGTCCCAGGAACCAGAACTCTGTGGCTCCCTGATATTCCTTGGGGCCCGTGAGCACAGCCCAGCCTCTGAGCTCTCAGCCCCGGCAGGTAGCTGGGTGGGTGGACTGCAGCTTGACCAGCCCCACACACGCCCTCCAGTTTTCTGTTGCCAGTATTTCACCTCAGGGCCAGCACTGCCTGCAGCCCTCAGCCTCCTCCCTTACAGACGGGATTGGATGGGCCTCTGCTCTTCTGTTTTAACTTGGAAACATTTTCCCTAGTTCCCCAGGCCAGTGGCCACTGAAGCCCAGACCACAGTCCTCTTCTGCCCCGGTCCCTCCTAGCTTTGCTGCCCCACCCCAGGCAGGCCTGCTTTTTATTTTTTCTCTTATGCTTGTAGAGGAAAAGAGCAGTGGATTCCGGTTGAAGCCGCCGACCCTGATCCACGGCCAGGCACCCAGTGCAGGTGGGTGTCCGCCTTGAAGGAGGAGCACAGAGTGGCTGCCTTGCGGCCTCTGCGTGCCAGTGTGGTCCGGGCTCACTTTTCTGACACATGAGCACGGGAACACCGCTGGAAAGAGCCCGTCGGACCAGGGAGGTTCTCCTGCCTGTGAGCCCGCTGTCCCGAGGAGGTGGCGGCGAGGGAGCGGGCCCGGCTTGGTGGGTGGCGTTCAGGCTCCGTGCCCGGCAGTAGCTCAGTTGTGAGACTGTCTCTGCTGAGCGATCTGCCCACAGCGTTAACCCCGAGTAGCAGAGCAGCCACTAGTGAGCGGGGCCCGGCGCTCGCACCATCGAGACACGTCACATCCAGCGGGAAGCCCTTGCAGGGCCGGGAGCGTTCTCGTGGTCCTTGCCCTGTATGTTTGGCAGAGGGATTTTCTCAACGTGGCATTTGGAGAAGCAGGTGCAAGGGGTACCTTTACGTGACCCCTAACAGAGTCCTAAACTTTGAGAGGTGAACTGTGGCTTCGCTGCTTTCCCCTCACCGTCTGCCCTTGACCCTCGAGCCCCACCCTTGAGAACAGCTGTCTCTTGGTCCCCCCTGTAGCATTCCTGTACTCACTGGATTAATTTGCAGACATGATCAGTTTCATGGGAATTTCATTTAATCACATATAAAAATAACAATAGCCAGAATTTGTATGTCTAACTACAAAGAAAATACCTTGGGTCTTTAATTTTTTCAGTATGCTTCCCTGTAAAGTCTAGCCCAGGAGGGACCTCAGATGGGTTGCTGGGGTGAATTTTTCTGTAAAGTGCCTGAGAGCCGGCGTGGGGGTGGGTTGCATTTCTGCCCTTGCGGTTGGAGGGCCTGGGCAAGCCGACCTCTGTCCCCAGGTCTGCCGAGCCAGAAGCCCAAGGAGCAGCAGCGGAGTGTGCTTCGCCCAGCAGTGCTACAAGCCCCGCAGCCAAAGGCGCTCTCACAGACCGGTGAGTGACTCAGCCCTGGCCCCTCCCAGGCTCACACGTCAGGGCACAGCCGCGTCACAACACAGGTGGCTTTGGCCCCGTCTACTGAATGCACTGGGAAATAGAGTGCTGGAGAAACAAGCCCTCAAATCCCCAATGAGCCTGGAAGACAGGCAGTTCCACTGGCCTCCTGAGAGCTGGCCCCCCAGCCCTGAGCGGCCCAGATGTGTCCCTGTGTGTTTGCAGGCAAAACTCAGCTCTGTATGTCTAAGAGACCTGAACCATATTTCCATTATATCCACAAAGGGTGGGGTTTTCAGTTCATCCTTAATTTTCTTAATACTGATAAGCTTTTCTTCTCTTCCTCTTAATCTTTCCCTACAATTCAAGAGCTCTTCATCGGGAGCAAAAATAGTTAATATTTCTGAAGGGTTTTAATTACATGGAAAATTGTTTTAGTCTAATACTAAACAAAGCCAGATTTAAAGTTGTACATGTCACATAATCTCAACTGTTTAAAGGAGAAAGTGCATAGAAAAAAGACTCTATTAGTAAAACTAGTTTTATAAAACTCATAATTATTCCACAAATATATTTTCTTTTTTTTTTTCCCTTAAGTAGTAGTATTTCTAAATAAACTGAAAATTCACATGATTTTTTGTGGAATAAGCAATAAAGGATTCTTTCTTTTGTGAGGTTTTAGGTTTGGGTTTGGGTTTTCTAACCTAAGAATTTGTGACTTTCAGTATTGATTCCAGATCCTTTCCTTTAAGAAGGAGACATTACACTGTCAGCCCAAATGGTAGAAGGCAGCGGTACTGAAGGTGGTGCGGGCTGACCTCTGAGATGTCTGCTGTCCTTTTCTCCCCACAGTCCCGAGCAGCGGCACCAACGGGGTCAGTGTCCCGGCAGACTGCCCAGGGGCAGCGACATCGGCTTCCCCTGACAACCCCGCCCGGAGGAGTCCCTCTGACGAGGCGCCAGCACTTGAGGTCTGTCGGCGATGGGGCAGGGAGTGCGCTGCACGCGAAGCTTCTCAGGGCCTCACCGGGCGCGTGGGCTGTTGGCCGCTCTGGGCCGTATCCAGGCTGGCCCATGCTAAAGCATCCCGATTTGCTCAGAGGTCTCCATGTGTAACCACAACTGACTGGCCAGGTCACCAGACCGCCAGGAACTCCACAGTTGGTTCCGAGAGAAAGGGGCCACGAGCAGGGCTCTGGCGCTTAGGGCCGGATAGCCCAAGGCCTGTTTCATTTCCACGCACGTAGTCTGTTGGGGCCTTGTACCGCTGTGTGTGGAGAGATGTCATCTGTCCCTTTTCTACAGCCGAGCAGCTCCTCAGGGGTTCATACACATGTGCTGCTTCTAGTGGCAGAAGTGTGCTTGGGAGTCCGCTTGGAGATCGTTTGTTTTATTTATTTATTTTTATTATTTTTATGTATGTATTTATGTATTTTTGGCTGCGTTGGGTCTTTATTGCTGTGCGCAGGCTTTCTTTTTAGTTGCAGCAAGCGGGGGCTACTCTTTGTTGCAGTGCACGGGCCTCTCATTGCGGTGGCTTCTCGTTACGGAGCATGGGATCTAGGCGTGCAGGCTTCAGTAGCTGTGGCACGTGGGCTCAGTAGTTGTGTCACGTGGGCTCAGTAGTTGTGGCTCGTGGGCTCTAGAGCACAGGCTCAGTAGTTGTGGTGCACAGGCTTAGTTGCTCCGCGGCATGTGGGAATCTTCCCGGACCAGGGCTCGAACCCATGTCCCCTGCATTGGCAGGCGGATTCTCAACCACTGCGCCACCAGGGAAGCCCAGAAATCGTTTGTTTTTTTAAAAAAAAGTCCTCTAGCGTTCTGGGATTATATAGGCCAGATGCATATGTTTTCCAGTAGCGTTGCATAGCAGCTGAAAATAAGGGGCATTTAATGAAGAGCCTGCATTTGCGGTTGGCAGAGGGTGGACTTGAAATCCGAGTTGCAACAACACACCCAGAGCTCCACGTACGGAGACAGATTGCACCCGTGTGTTTATCTCCACTCTGCCAGTTTCAGCAGACAGGTCGCTGCCTGAGGTTCTCCACCCTCTGCCTCCCCCACCCACTGTCATACTGCTGCCGGATGTTCAGGCTCAAATGGTGAAAATGAACATCTCCAGTTCAATCTTCAGATGTCCCTGAGCCCCCCACCCTGAAACCACAGTTAGTGGAATTGGAAAAAGGAGTCATTCCCACAGCATACTGCTTCTCAGAAACTGGTGGCTAGGGCTCTGAGCTGGAGGGAGACCTGGACGTGACCCCCAACCCCGCCGTCTCCACCCAGTGTTCCCGGTGACGAGGGCACTGCCAAGACCTCGCCCCTCCCCTCCCTGGAGAGGTCTGGTCCCGCCCAGCCCTAAGGCATCTCCCTGGTCCCCCACCCCAGGGCCCTCGCGACAGGATTCACGCCAGGCAAATGCAGTGGTGTGAGATGGCTCAGCTCGCTTCTCAGGGCTGATGTATTGCTTCTTTTCAGTTGTTCTGTTTGCTTGTTTTAACCAGGAGAAAGACTCGCAGAAAAATGAGTCTGGCAGTGCTTCTGAGGAGAGCTGCGAGAAGAAGGAGCAGCTTGCACAGCAGGCGTTTGTGTTTGGGCAGAACCTGAGGGACAGAGTTAAGGTATGTGGTCAGAGGGCCGGATGAGCTGTTGACCCAGTGAAGGGATCTTTTTACGCCTCCCCCAGGTTCGTTTTCCCGGGGGTGGGGAGTGGGGGCCGTGTCTGGGGTGGTCCTGGGCCTCAGCGCCCAGCAGCTGCTTGTTGTCCCTTCCATGCTGTGCTGCTGACTCCTGGCAGCACCCCGGCCGGCTGCCCCCCACCCTGCCCCACCCCTGCCAGTGTGGGGCTGAGTGGTGGCTCCTGGTGGCAGGCTCCCTCGTTCTTCCAGGAGCCAGGCTCAGAGAAGCAACTTATCCCTGACAGCTGACGTGTTTATAGCCAAGGAACAAGCAGACATTAGGATCCGATGCTTTCCAGGTCGCCAGAGAGATTTTTATGTGCTTACTTAAGGGTATCTTTCAGCATTAGCATCGTTCAGCCCGGATCCTTCTTAGTTGTGGAAGGCCGTCCTGGGCACTGTAGGGTGTTGAGCAGCATCCCCGGCCCCCGCCCTCTAGATGCCAGCAGCACCCCCTCTCCCCACCCCCAGTGATGACCACCAAAAGCATCCCCAGCGGTCCTGAATGTTCCCCATGGGACCATGTCACCCCCAATTGAGAACCATCACCTTGTTTTTTTTCAAGGAGGGCAGGTGGAAAGATACTGTTTTCTCTCCCACAGGAGGCAACAGGATCTGTCACCTCCTGGCTGCCCCCCAGGTGTGTTGGTCTAGTCTGGGGACTTTGAGTCGGGAGTGGGGAGCATGTGGCAGTGGCAGGGGATCTGGGTTCTGGACCCCACATGCTGGCCCTCTCGGAAGACCTGCCCCAGCCCCAGGGATTGAAGGTCCCTCTGTGCCATTTCCAGCAGCTCATCTGGCAAGAAGCTCCTAGAGGCTTGAGGGGCAGTGTCAGTGGCTGTGTCTGGGGACATTTGTCATTGCCACAGCTGGGGGGTAAGTGCCACTGATACTAAGTAGGTGGAGGCCAGAGATGCTGACCAACACCCCACAGTGCCCAGGAAGCCCCCGTCCCCCCTCAGGGAACCATCCGCGCCCGGGGTCAGTAACGCAGAAGGTGAGAAGCCCTGAAACGAGAAAACGAGTCGGGTGCGGAGGAGATGTCAAGCCACGCCGTCAGCTTCCTCCTTTGGTGCCCACTGTCCAGTAGAAGCACAGATACCCCAAGAGACACAAAAATAGGTGTTGATGTTGCACAGCTTTAGGCAAAATAATGAGTCCCTTGGCAGCTGCTCCCTCCCGGGAGCAGGAAGCAAAAGCAGGAAGGGCCTGGAAATCCACCCATGCTGGGGACCGGGGGCCTGGCCTGAGCCATCAGGTCGAGTCTGTTCCTCGCTGCCTTGAGATTGGGGTGGGGACGATGTCTCGTGGGGATCCGGGCGTCTCATGGTTGCATCCCAGCTTCTCAGTGGGGTGGGGGGGGCGACTCGAAGCCGTGGTTTCTTAGCCCCTCTGAGCCTCTGCTTCCTCACTCAGAGCAGGGTCGCTAACACCCACCTCTCAGCGTTCCCAGGAGAGCTCCAGCGGAGAATGTATTTAACCAGGCTAGCATGGCAGTTGGCATAGAAGCAGCCTCGAGAAATGATGCTTCTGTTTTGTTTATAATGAACCCCTTAAAGTGTAAGATTTGTAAGCGATCTGTGATTCCTCGGTGCAGAAGCATTGCTAAAAATGCCAACAAGGTGCCAGCCTGAGTGTGCTTTTTTAAAACAAGGTAGAAAAGGCTCCCTAGTGCCTTACGGACTGTTTTCGTATCTTAACTCTTACCACACCCCAGGGTACACACATGTAGACGGAGCCATGCCGCATGTCGGCGTAGGGCCTGTGGAGGCAGGCTGAGCTGCAGAGGTCCAGGACGTGCCGTTCTCTGAGCAGTGTTTCCTCTCTGTTTCCCAGTTAATAAATGAGAACGCTGAAGTAGTGGACATGGAGAACACCGGACACCCCAGTTCAGAAGCGCCAGCTGCCACCAACTACTTCCTTCAGTACATCAGCTCCAGGTCTGCGCCTCGGGCCTGGTGCCCAGCCTTGTCCGGGGAGAGCCTCCGCCTCGGGCCTGCGGTCACCCACGGTACCTGCCTCAGGGCCCAGAGAAGCCTGGACCCTCCTGGACCAGGAGCCAGCCCAGTCCTTCCTCGGGAGGGCAAGGGCACGTGCAGCCAGAATCCCGGTCACCCTGCAGCCCCTCCCTCTTTTCCACTCTGGACACAGATGTGGAGGGGCTGGGATGGCGGGCTTCAGTGGACATCTGAGGCAGGACCCCAGTCCCGTGGGCTTGTTCAGCCCAGCCCCGGGAGTGACCTCTGTCACCCGGGCCTCGTGCCCGGAACAGAACCCGGTGGGCCAGTGACAGCTCGGCTGCCTCCCGTCACCACGTGCTCCCTGCCCTGGATCCGGGCTCGCCGTTGGCGCTACTGGTGGTGGCACTTGCCAGCAGCCTGGCTGCCAGGGTGTTTGAGAAGGAAGGCTCGTCCCTGCCTGGGAGATGGGCCAGCAGAGCAGGCTCCGTGCAGGCTCCCACCTCAGAGAGGCCCGGTGGGAACAGTGACCTCGCTGCTTGGCTGCCTGGCCCCCGGTTAGCAGAGCGCATCAGATATTTTAAGACGCATTTTTTGCACCTAAGTGTTTCCCAAATTGGGAGGCACGTGCAGCCTGTGATGTCTTAAACCGGATGAAGTGTGACCACCAGGGCAGCTGCCGTTTGCTGAGCACTCCCCGAAGGTCATCCTGTGTGACCTGCCGGCCGCCCCGTAGGAGGCATCACCTCCTTGGTGCAGGCCTGGGGAGGGGCCCAGAGAGCTGCAGTGCCTCCCGGGGGCAGCCCACTGGCGAGAGACAGCCGGGTTTGTCTGCGGGGAGTGGACAGAACGCCCCTGCGCTCGGCCTCTGTGCGGTGCTGCCCACCTCCTGGGGGTTGGGAAAGACGGGCATCTGGTGTGTCACACGGAACCCCTGTGCAGTTGGTACCAGGCGGTGCGAGCCAAGGGTCCGTGTTTGCCACCTGGAGAGGCCTGGCACGGAGGCCTGCGGGTACCTGTCCCTCGCACGCCCGTCCAGCCCAAGGCGGAGCGGGGCCTCGACCGTGCTTTCCGCTCCGACCGTGTGTGTGCACGGCGCACGTGGGCGTGCACACCGCCTGGCCCTGTGCCAGCCTGCGCTCACAGCGTGTCTCCTCTTCAGTTTAGAGAGCTCAGCCAACAGTGCCGACGCTGCCAGCAGCAAATTCATATTTGGCCAGAACATGAGTGAGCGCGTGTTGGTGAGTGACCCCCGTGGGGACTGTCCTTCTCGGGGCCCGGAAGGCTTTCGGAGCCTCCCACGGGTCACCGGGACACATGGGGTGTGGCTGCTGCCTGGAGTCCTGTGAAATTAGAACTCTTTCTTTTCCAAGTAAGAGAAAGAAGACCCAGCTCAGACTCAGCTTAAATGGGGGGAGGCGCTGGTGGCCTAGGGAGGCTCTGTAGGAGCCAGTGTCGTGCATCCTGTCCTTCCTCATCCTGAGAGGGGCTTCCCTTGAGTCACGGGCCGCGCTTCCTCCCGGCTAAGGGCAGGTGCGGTGACAGCCGTCAGGCCAGACTCCTTAGCCATGTGGGCCGGGACCACCCTGTGCCACCTCTGAAGCCAAGGGAGGGCAGCCCCATCGCCACCGCGAGGCTGCAGCACAGAGCAGGGGGTGAGGGGTCGACCCTGCAGGGTCTCCAGTGTCCCCTGCACTCCTGACACACCATGGCCGAGGCACATGGCTGACCACGGGCCACATCCCGGTCCCAGAGAGCCCAGCCAGCCCGGGATGGGCTTCTAGGGTTGTTACCTGCTTCCTTCTTTTTCTTCCTTTTCTTTTCAAATCATATACACACAGCCCCGCTGTGTCCATTGTGAGGGCAGCTCAGGCGCTGTTTGGGGCCCACCTGATTCCTGCCGTCTTGGTCTCAGTGTTTGTAACGCTAAGGAGCCGCCTGCTTCTGTTCTCGAGCGTCAGTACTGTCCTTTTTCGATTACAATGAAGTAGGCAAAGAATTGCTTCACGGGCCAGGGGGACCAGGTGGCCCAAGGTCAGCTGGTGGCACACGCCTCCAGGTGATGCCACAGAGGCTCCAGAGGCAGCTCGCGTGCACGTCCCGGGCGGGCCTGTGAGGACTGAGAACTGCCTCTATCTGATGGTGCTCGGCAGGCACTGAGTAGGGAGGGGCTGGGGCTGGGCGGGTCCCCAGAGTGCGGAAGGGAAGCCAGCGTCGGCAGAGGGGGGTCCTCTGCTGGGCAGGGGCACCAGGAGCTGCCTTCCGGCAGAGTGGTTCCCTGTCCTGCAGCGGTCGGCCCCCCGGGACCACCCCCACACGCCCCCTCCTCCTTTGCGCCTTCGCTCCCCGCAGAGCCCGCCCAAGTTAAACGAGGTCAGCCCAGATGCCAACAGAGAAAACACAGTGGCTGAGTCCGGGTCCGAGTCCTCATCCCAGGAGGCCACCCCTGAGAAAGGTAGGCCTCGGTCCTGCCCCCTCCTGTTGGGGGGGTCCAGGAGGCAGGAAGGGACGGGGACCTCGGCCACAGCCCACAGCCGTGCGTGCTGAGGTCCAGTGAGCAGGAAGGGTGTGAGGCCCGGGGCCCTGCCTGGCGACCAGGATGGGGTTGAGGTGATTGTCACCCTCCTCCTCGCCCTGAGGCGGCAGACGCTCCTCAGCGCCCTCGGAGGTCTCTCGCTGTCTGCTGTCCTTGCCTGAGTGAGAGAGTGGGAGGCCGCAGCTGCACTGGCCGCTCCCGGTGGCCGCCCTGCAGACTCCGAGGCAGAGTTACCGGGCGCGTTGCCAGGGTCCGCTGTGGGCCCGAGGCGCTGGCCCCCTTGAGGCCAGAGCCACCCTTTGGGTGTCCTGTGAGGTACACCCTCCCCCTGACCAAATCAATAGTCAATGTCGTTTAGCTAATAACATTGCAGAGTCCCTGGCCGAGTCGGCAGCCGCCTACACCAAGGCAACGGCGCGGAAGTGCTTGCTGGAGAAGGTGGAGGTGATCACCGGGGAGGAGGCCGAGAGCAACGTGCTGCAGGTGAGGCGCGCCCGGCCTTGGGGACCCGTCGGTGCAGCTAGCGGACTTCTTGTACTGCTTTGTTTTAGAGCAAAACGGTCTGTTTTGAGACGGTCTCGGTAATTCAGGGAACTACAAAGACGTGTAACAAACACCTCTTGCCACCCAGAGTCAACAGCTGTGATTATTTTGTCCCGGTGGTGCTGTGTTCTTTTCTTAGACCAGACTTCATGGCACCCGTGCCCGGTCCCCATCTCCCTCCCCTCCTGGGGCAGCACGTCCAGTGTGGTGGGCCTCCATCTGCTCTTCGTCCTTTCACGCATACCTGCGTGTGTGTCTATAAACCACGTATATGTGGCTTTGGGGAGTTTTTAGTGGTACTTTTCCCCCACTCACAGTTTTTCTTATCTATCCATCTTGAGAAATACTGACAAAGATCTGCAAACTTTTCCTGTAAAGGGCCATGTGTGGTCTCTCTTGCTTTTTTTTTTTTTTTTTTTTTGTATAACAACTTTATTGAGGTACAGTGCACATACTATGAAATTCACCCTTTTAAAGCATATAGTTCAGTGGTTTTTACTATATTCACTAATTTAGAACATTTTTGCCCCCCAAAAAAGAAGCCTTGTGCCCATGAGCAGTCACTGCCCATCCCCCTTCCTGCAGCCCCAGGCAAACCCACTTTCTGTTTCTGTGGATTTGCCTGTTGTGGACATTTCATGTGAATGGGATCATACAACATGTGGCCTTTTGTGTCTGGCTTCTCTCACTGAGCGCCACGTTTTCGAGGTTCATCCCTGGTGGACCATGTGTCAGCTCTTCACTCCTCTTCAAGGCTGAATAAATAACAGTCCACTGTATTGACAGACCACATTTGTTTATCCAGTCACTTGTTAGTGGGCGCTTGGTTTGTTTCCACTTCTGAGGTATTAAGAATGATGCTCTGTGAACATTCACGTAATAGTTTCTATGTGAACACGTGCTTCACTTCTCGTGGGTAGATACCTAGGAGTGGAATTTCTGGGCCATATGATAACTCCATGTTTAAGATGTTGGAGAACAGTTTTCCACTGCGACTGCCCCGTTTTCCATCCCCATCAGCAAGGTGTGAGGGTTCTGATTTCTCCACATCCTCCAATACCTGTTGTCATCTGTCCTTTTGGTTATTACCATCCTAGTGGGTGTGAAGTGGTATCTCATTGTGGTTTTGATTTGCATTTCCTTAATGATTTTTTTTTTTTAATACTCGTAAAGATGTAAAATCCATTCTAGCTCGAGGGCAGGACAGAAAAGTGGCCAAGGGCCAGACGGGTCCCCCAGACCATAGTTCGTTGACCCTGCTGGTTCATCGCGGGTTCCCTGCAGGCTCCCGAGGTCTGTCTGCCGGCCAGGGTCCCTGCTCACCCAGAGGACCGCCTTGTGTTCCAGATCCAGTGTAAGCTGTTTGTCTTTGACAAGACCTCGCAGTCGTGGGTGGAGAGAGGCCGGGGGCTGCTCAGACTCAACGACATGGCATCGACTGACGATGGGACATTGCAGTCCCGACTAGGTGAGCTTCGGCCAGGTTTCCGTGGAGGGGCCTGGGGCGGGGCGGGGCGGGGCTCCCTATCTGCACCCACAGCAGGCCCTCAGCCTGCGGGACCCGGCCTGGCCCAGAGGCTCCAGCTGCCAGCCCTTCTGTGATGTTCCTCTTCCTGATCGTGAAAGTGGATAAAAGGATTTAGCCATTTTCAAACTTATTTTCTTATAAAGTGTCAGTTGTTTCGTGGTGAGTAAACAAAGAAATCAAACATCAACGGAAATCTCTTTATAAAAAGAGGGAAATCTCTGTCTGCCAAGAATGTTTTGGCGGTCCATTCCTGTTCTGTGGATCTTTGTTAAGGAAGTGGGGTGACTTTGTCTCTTGCTCTTTTCACTTGCCATTTTGTGGGCATGTTCCTGTGTTGTGAAATTTTCCTTAAAATATGACTGCTTTTGACAAACTTCTATATTAATTAACATTCCATCAACCGTGAATGTATTTAGCCATTTCCCTGTTGATGGACATTTAGGTTGTTCCTAATTTTTTTTGACTTGTAAATAATGCTACTGGGGCCATCTAAACGTGAATCTTATTCCCCGAAGTACGAATCTTACTCCCGGAAGTACGCTTGTTACAGAACGGATGTGTGTGCAGGCATGTTTGTATATATGTGAAACGTTTGTGTTCGTTTTTTGTTTTTTGTTTTATTTATTTTTTTTGCGGTACGCGGGCCTCTCACTGTTGTGGCCTCTCCCGTTGTGGAGCACAGGCTCCGAACGCGCAGGCTCAGCGGCCATGGCTCACGGGCCTAGCTGCTCCGCGGCATGTGGGATCTTCCCGGACCCGGGCACGAACCCGTGTCCCCTGCATTAGCAGGCGGACTCTCAACCACTGCGCCACCAGGGAAGCCCCATCGTTTTTTTCGTTTGTTTGTTTTGTTTTGTTTTTTTAATCCTCCCAAGTTAAAATAGTCCTGCGGCCTTTACAGAAACGTCCATTCCTGGCCCAGGCGTAGCTCATGCTGCGTCCTTTCAGCACTATTTTTATGCACTTGGGCTTCTGTTCGGGCACCGTTCTTTTTCATTTTCCCTAATGGAAACATGCAAGTGTATGTGGACAGAGAGGGCGCAGGAATTTGAGCCCCCGCGGCTCGTGGCTCTGCCCCTGGGTCATCAGCCTGTGACCAGCCTCATTGTAACTGCACTGTCCCCTCCCTTGTTGAGATCCTTCCCGGCCATCGTCTCCTTTCACCCCACGCAGCCTTTGATCCTTGGCATTGACCTTCCTTTCCCTCCAAGTGCACCTCGGGGGGCAGGTTGGGCTGTGAGACCGGGCCCAGAGGGCTGCCGGGGGTGAGGGTCACCCAGATTGGGGTGACCGCTTGTAATCTGCGCCGGGTCTTCCAGTGGGGAGGGCCGGGCTGGCAGGAAGGCCAGGGCTCACCTGTGTCCACGGGGTTGGGACTCGGGCAGGGTGGATAGGCTCGGACAAATTGAGCAGGATGACATTGGCCTTGGGCCCGCTGTGGGTGGAACTAGTGGTCTCACACACATTTCCAGAGAGGGAAGGCCTGTCCCCTGTTCTTCTCCACTGTGTGCTGCCCTCAGTCTACCTTTGTCTCCCTCCTGATGGAAGCTCTGAGCAGCAGTCAGCCTTGACCCTTCCTCTAAGCAGTTAGCTCCTTTTCATGGGGCAGGAGCTGCGCCTTGGCCTGTGGGTGGCAACAGTCAGGGGACGTAGACTTCGTGTGGCGTGTCCAAGTGTGCAGCCCCACCTGCGCCTCCTGCTGCCGCCTGACCAGCCCCTTCCCCAGGGGATCCGCCATCCTGGCACCAGCTCCACCCACTGGATGTGCCACCAGGGGTGGGGGGTTGCCAGGGCTGCCGCTCAGCAGACAGGAGGCTTTCATGGACCTTGGGGGAACTGTGGGATTTCACCCTGGGGGTGTTGGCTTTCCTGCAGATTGTGTCTGTTCTCATAGCGGCTTCGTCGAGGGGTGGGGGGCAGGGCTGATGGCCTCGTTGGTTGCAGTGATGCGGACCCAGGGCAGCCTGCGGCTGATCCTCAACACCAAGCTGTGGGCCCAGATGCAGATGGACAAGGCCAGTGAGAAGAGCATCCGCATCACAGCCATGGACACGGAGGACCAGGGCGTGAAGGTCTTCCTGATCTCGGTGAGCAGCCCCAGGGACGGGCTGGGCTGCCCCCGACCTCTCAGGGAGCAAAGCTGTCCAAACAGCCCCTGGACAAGGGCAGGGCAGCCCCATGCCCAGCACTCAGAGCCCTGCACTGAGGGCCTGGCCGAGGAGAGTAGGAGGCCTCCAGGGTCGGGATGGCTTGCCGAAGGCTGGCCCAGCTGCAGGCTCTGTGGACCCCTCGGGAGGACAGGCCCTGGGCCTGGGGGAGCTTCGGTCTGCTTTCCCCGGATTTGTCGAGGAGAGAGGTCAGGCTCCTCCCCAGTCCAGCCTGGGAGCTGGAGCATCCCATTACGGCAGGGGCTGCGGCCACATCACCTGAGGAGGGGTCTCCCCATGAGGCCTTGTAACCTGGCCCTTCCCTCTGCCTCCGCCAGGCCAGCTCCAAGGACACGGGCCAGCTGTATGCGGCCCTGCACCACCGCATCCTGGCCCTGCGCAGCCACGTGGAGCAGGAGCAGGAGGCCAGGACGCCGGCCCCCGAGCCCGGGGTGGCCCCGTCCAACGAGGACGACAGCGACGACGACGACGTCCTGGCCCCGTCGGGGGCCACTGGAGGCGGTGAGCCAGGGGTCCCGGGGCTGACCCGAGGGGTGGGGCTGTGTCCAAGGCAGACACCTGACGGCCAGGCCACCGCTCCCCACAGGCGCTGGCGACGAAGGGGACGGGCAGACGGCCGGGAGCACATAGCGCCGGGAGCCGGCTGCCCACGAGCCTGCTGCTTTGTCCGTCTGTCTGCCCGCCCGCCCGCCCCTCCCTCCGGCAGCGTCGAGGCGCGGGGCTCGGGAACCACACTCCCCGCTGGGTGGCCACAGTCTGGATCCGCACGTCCCGTTCAGAAGCAGACTCGGGAACTGCCTGAATGTGGTTTGGGACACGAACCTCATCATATTGATGAGCAAAACGAAAAAGAACATTTCTTCCCTCCCCACCTTGAATTGAAATGGCACATTAAGACTTGTCACGGCTTCTCACTGGGACTGGGACCCCTCGTTTCTTCACCCCACCCTCGTCGTGTCGCCGGCTCTCCCCGCCTCCACCTGCCCGGGCACCGGGTCTGTCCACACAATGTCACGCTGGGCCTGCTGGACCTTCTGTTACTACTGTCTTTACCTCCCAGCTCCCACGTTCTGATTTGGGGGGGTTATTTTTAGACTTTTTCTTTCCCCCCCAAGGCTTTGTGTTTGATTTCCTAGATCGAGGCGCTTCTCTTCTGTGTGTTGAGCAGGCACGGCTCCGTCGCGGGCTGCGTCCTCGTTCCCCCTGTGGCCCTGGCCCCCGTGCTGGGGGTGCTCCCCACCTGGGGTTCCTCCAGGCCAAGTCATGGGGTGTGGAGGGGTTGGGCCCTGGGCCTGGAGAGCCTATCTAGAAAAGGGTCACTGGGCGTGGGAGGGCGTGGGAGGGCTCCCCCCCACATCCTGTCTGTCCCCATAACATGGGTCACTCGTCAGGCACCCAGGTGCAAACCTGCTTCCTGCTGTTGGCTGTTCCTTCCTTGCCCAGCCCTGGACATCTCTGCCCCCAAGACCGTCGAGGGCTGGGGGCCTCTGTGAGAGGCAGAGGGGGACCCTGGCAGGGCCTTCAAGGAGGGGGCAGCGAGCGGACCGGTTCCAGACAACGGGCAGAACCCATGCTCGTAGCACACACAGGAGCGGCGCCCTCTACCTGTCCCACCCCGTAGCATGGCCAAGAGCCAGCTGGGTGCCGCCCGCCTCTGTGCACAGGGCCCTCACAGGGTGAGGGGGAGGCCCGTCTGAGCTGTGCCACCCACACCTCAGGGTGGCCTGTGCAGCCCGCATCTGCGTCTGCGCCTGAGCCACGGGACGACACCAAAGGCCCTCCCAGCAGATCCGGTCACACTTCTCTGCTTTAAGCCTTAGCCAACTAGTGACAAGTAAAACCAGATAACGCCCATGTGTTTTGGAACATTTATGTAAGATTGTCATATGAAATGTATTTGGGAACTACATTAAAACTTTTAACTAAAACTCTGGCCTCCTGCGTGCCCCAGGGGCCTCAGGAAGCCAGGCAACCTGACCAGGAACAGTTCCTCAGCAGCCTGGCCTGCCCCGCGCTCCACACCTGGGCAGGTGACCAAGCTCGGCTGCCTTCCGAGACCGGCCGCTCCGTGCAGAGCCTTGCTTCACTGAAGAGCAGTTTGCTTCCCCACCCGGGCGCTGCCTGGCTTCCTGGAGGAGTCACAAGGGAGGGGTGAGGGTGCTGGCAGGGTTCACTTGAGCAGAGCCAGGAGGAGACCTGGGGTCGGCATGGCGTGGGCACGGACGGTCTTACTCCCTGGGCTCCTGAACCAGTGACCCATCTTTGGAACCTTTGTCCCACTGACACCTGGTGGCCAAGCCGTGTCCCTGGAGACCTGGTCCAGCCGGTTCTGCGGCCTCAGTCTTCCCACAGTCCCCTCCATCCCCCACCCCGGGACTGCTCAGCTCAAAGCCCAGGTGAGAGGGGCCCTGGCCCAGGGGTGCCGGGTGGGGCCCTACGCTGCATGGTGCCAGCCGAGTGGGTGTGCACCGCTCACAGCCGCCAGGCGCTGGTCATCATAGCCACAAACTCCTCATCCGTGTCCACAGAGGCACTCACGCCACTGTAGTAGTCCTGGAACTCGGCCAGCGTGACCTGGGGGCAGACGGGCTGTCAGGGGGGACCGCAGGTGTGGGCAGAGGGGGTGGGGTACCCGCGCACCCACCTGCCCGTCCTTCTCCGAGGAGTCAAAGTTGTCCAGGAAGCGGCGGAGCACCTCCTCCTCCGTGCACTCCCCGCTCTGCACCGTGGGGTGAGCACGGCCGCTGTACACCCCCCGGAGGTCATCCACAGTCACCACGCCGTCCCCGCTGCGGTCCAGCTTGGCAAACGCGGCTGTGATAACTGCCTCCCGGACCTGGGACATGGGGGGCTGGGGGGGCGGTTGTGACTGAGGGGGTGGAGCTCGGGAGGTCCCCCGAGTCCTCACACCGATGTGGATAAGCCCGCAAGGACTTGGCACCCCCGGACGACAGGGTGAAGGGACTTGCCCGCGGTCACGCGCCCGGCCTCACCCGCAGCGCCCGCAGGAACTCCTCCAGGTCCAGCGTCCCACTGCTGTCACGGTCCCAGCGCCTGCACACGCCCTGCGCCTCAGCCATGTCCAGCACCAGCCCCAGCTCGGCCAGGCCCCGCTGGAGCTCCCCTGCATCCAGGGACCGACTCCTGTCCCGGTCCATGCGGCGGAAAAACCTGGGGGGCAGGGTGCGTGGTTGGAAAGTGATCCGGGGGGTTGGGGAGGTGTGAGGGGACAGCTCACCTGGCCAGACCCTGGATGCCCGAGGCCCCTCGGGACAGGCACTGGGCCCGGAGCTTCTCCATCGTGGCGTCCACAGCATCCATGATGGGTCAGGGCTCCCTGGGCTGCTGGATGGGAGAGAGATCTGGAGGGGCTCCCGCTCGGCGACCAGGCTACAGGCCGGGTGCCCCCGCTCACTCACCTGGCCTTCGTCTGTCCTGGAGTCTGGGTAGCCGCTCCGCCTGCTCTGCCCAGTGTTGGCAGTGTGTCCTGCCGGGCCGGGCTGTTGCTAAGGGACGGTACCCTGGAGACTGGGAGGGGCCCCAGCTGTAACTCTCTATGCACCAGAGCCTCATGGCCCTCAGCACGGCCCTGTGGGGGCATATGGCGGGCCGAGAGGGACAGGGCAGTGCTGTTGCTGCCGCCGCTGTCCACCTGCTGTCCTGCTCGCTTACTCCCAGCCCTGCAGTGCCCAGGTCCTGGGATAAAGCCAGGCCCAGGTGGTGGGTGGGGGAGGGGGTCACTTCCTAACCACAAGGAGGAAGGGTGGGCCACAGCCCTGCGGGGACCAGTGTCCTGGATGGAGGGAGGCAAGGCCCAATTCTTGTGTGACCTGGAGCAGGTCCCCTCCCCTCTCTGGGCTTCACCAGCCACCAGCCCCTTTTCACAGGGCCGCAGCCAAAGCTACTGAGGGATCCAAGTTTAAAGGACTGGAGGTGACCCAGGCCCCCGTCCAGCAGGTGGTGCTCACAGCTGGGTCCTACAGACATCAACGTTGACTTGGACAAAGCAATTCTTGGTAGTTACTTAGGGCCAGTCAATATGGGTCACCTGGTGGTTGGTTTCCAGTTCTCAAACATCACTTGGTGGGCTGGCTCATGACAAGCTGCTGAGCCAGGGGCTTCAGTACTGGCCAGAGAAGCGACCCTGACCCCTGACATCCGTAATCCAAGAGGAACCAAGGCCGCCATCACTGAATGCCT
Source organism: Mesoplodon densirostris (assembly GCF_025265405.1). Lineage (NCBI taxonomy): Eukaryota > Metazoa > Chordata > Mammalia > Artiodactyla > Ziphiidae > Mesoplodon > Mesoplodon densirostris. Next base: position 148,702,431 of record NC_082663.1, read on the forward strand.
TCTGTCGAGACTTTGGACATCTTGCCAACCGAGAGCGTTACACCAACAGTCAGGATTGAAAATGATAATGGATTTCCCAGGACTTAAAACGTGGGCCCCCGTTTGGGGACGCTGCCACCCGCAGAGACCCAGAGATCATCAGAAGCTTTTCAAAGCTTGCAGTTGCACACAGCACAGTGGTATTGTCGAAAATTGCTGCCACAGTCAGAAGCCAAGCCGTGGATCACAAGCCACCCGGCGCTGCGATTCAAGCTACAGCCGATTGCAACACCATCAGTTTTATGAGAAACTGCAGTGGCACTTTGCTGCAGAAATTCTTGTGGCTTGCTGCAGTCCAAAATTCTTTGCGTAGGCAAAGAAATACTCCATTGTGTATTTTTATGAGGGTTACAAATGTCGAGGTTTTTTTTTTTTTATAGAAAAATGTAGAATGTAACCACAACTATTGTAGCTCTGTTTGGGCATCTCCACATTTTTAAGAGAATCAGAATTTCAACAATAAAAAATTGGAAGTGGCCAGGGCCCTTCCGACCCAGAGGCCGTTTTCACTTTACCTCTCTGAGCCTTGCTTTGCACAGCTGTAAAATGGGGTGATGCCTGTGCGCATAGTTGTCTGAGGAGATGAGACACAACCGTGTATGTAGAGTGCCTGGCACAAGCTCCTGGGACTGTAGCTTGTGTCTCCCCACCCAGCGGGGCCCCACCCTGGACCAGGAGCAGCACAGCAGCCCCCTCTCCAGCTCCCACACCAGGAAGAAAGGAGGAAGGACCAATGCCATGAAATTATTTGGTTTATTCTTGAGCTCCGACAGGCGCCAGCCTGCCTTCGCCTCCTACGGGCAGCACCCCCCAAGCCTTATTCGTCCAAAGGAGAAAACCGGGCCGTTGTTGCCACACTGAGGGGTCACTGTGAGTGAGACGCCAGGCGGCCCCATCCTGAGGGCTATGGGTGGACGCTGAGCTTTCTGGGCTGAAAGGGCCTGTGCCCCGTCATGCTTCCTGGTATGACAATTCCCTGAGTCAGGAGGCGGGAAAAAGCTACCATGGTACCAGGCCAGGCACTTGGGCTGGGCAGAGAAGGGCACAGGGTTCCCTGTTTTGATTTTTTTAAAAAAGCACCCCGAATATCTTGGGCCAAGAAGGGCAGCATAGAAATAAGGAGTGAAAAAATAGATTCTCTAAGGAATATAAAAAGGAGCCAGCTGCTGCTACAAAAGCTACACTGGCTGGGGTGCCTCATGGGATGTGCTGGGGTCCCTGGCTCCCTTCAGGGCCCATAGACCCATCCTGTTCCTACAGGTGTCCCAGGGTGTGCCAGCCACTGCTGACAAACAGAGAACAAAAACCCTGCCCTCATGGAGCTTCCACTCTGATGGTAAGAAGTTACATAAAGAAAATAAAATGAGGCAGTGGGGGTGGAGTGGAGAAGAATGACTTCCAATACGGTGGTCAGGGAAGGCCTCTGGGAGGAAGACCTGAGTGACAAGGAGCTAGTCATGTGACAGCTGGGGGACGAGCATTCTAGGCAGAGGGAACAGCCAGTGTAAAGACCCTGAGGCAGGACGCTATCAAGAAAAGCTTATGGGATGCCCGAGTTTGGGCAGCAAAGCCTGGCTGCAGACATCTCAGCACATCCCACACGCACGCTCTTCTCTGGGTTGAGGGAAGGATAGAATTCGGGGAAAAAAATCTAGGATTAAAACTTTGTCTTCATATAACCAATGCAAAATGGCCTGAGGGTTGAGGCTCACAATTCTGGACTGAGATGAGAATAAGAAAAAGCTTTAGGATGGGGAATGCTTCGGGAGGAACAAAAATCAGGGCAAGGGGAAAAGAGAGAAACTCAAATCATCCGCCTCCACCAGAAAGAGAGGTCTCAAACTCAGATGCCTCAGGGGCCAGACATCTGGCGCTAAGAGACGTGTGGCCCTGAAACTCACACTCACTAAAGAGGGTGCCCTGGACTCAGATCCAGGCAGGCACGGCCCAGTCTGAAGCTAGAAATCCAGATTTTTGTATCAGCACTGTCAGTTCTCCAACAAGGGTGACTGATTCAAAGTTCTGTTTTTGAAAAAAGAAAAACTTCTCTCCGGGTTCAACATCTGCATTTGGCCTGCAGGCCACCCATTTGAAACCTATGACTCTTTAGCAGGTTCTGACGTTTGGACAGGATTATGGCTCTGCCACGGGGTCCTCTCTGGGGGTACTGGTGACCCCCAAGGACACCCACAGCAGTGGAAAAAGTCCCCGTAGGGGTCCTCTTTCTCCATTCTGGAATCTACTCTGGGACTCACACAGTGGTCCCAAACACAGCAGGCTGGAGGTGGTCTCTGTCCTCTTCCTCCCCAGTACTGTTGGCAAGGTGTGAACTGGGTCCACCAGGGAGTGGGTGACTGGGGTCACTGGCCGGCAGGGGCCCCAGGCGCTCAGCCTCAGCCAGGGTGGCCATCAGCCCAGCCAGGGGTGGCCGGCGGCGGCAGATGTCCTGCAGCAGTTCAGCCCGGGGCTGCAGCTGCCTGATGAGCTTGTCCCTCTGGCACACGGCAGCCTGCAGACTCTGGACAGTAGCCTCGGAGGTCAGCAGCTGCTCCTGGAGAGTGGCAATCTCACTGGCAGGAAGGCAAGACGGGACAGTTACGGCACGGGGGAGCCAGAGGTTCTCTTCCCCTGCTCCTGACCTCCAACCCTGTCAGGATAAAGCCCCCCTATTACGGACTGAATGTCTGTGTCCCTCCCTCCCCGAATTCATATACTGAATCCCTACGCCACAATGTGATAGTACTTGGAGATGGGGCCTTGAGAGGTAAGTTTAGATGAGGTCATGAGGGTTTCCTTATAAGAAGAGACACCAGAGAGCTTGCTCTCTCTGTGTGCCACGTGAGGACACAGTGAGAAGATGACCATCTGCAAGCCAGGAAGAGGACCCTCACAAGGAACTGAATCTGTCAGTACCTTGATCTTGGATTTCCCAGCCTCCAGAACTGTGAGAAATGATTTGCTGTTGTTTAAGGCACCCAGTCCTTGGTATTCTTTAACGGCAACCTCAGCAGACTAACACACTCCCTCATCCATCCCCGTAGCTCTTCCTGCAGTTCCCTTGTCCCCTACATCTTTTCCTATTTGTTGTTCAGCTTAGATGGCTCCCCCTCCAGGAAGCCTTCCCTCTGGGCCCCCTCAGAGCTATGTGGCCCTCCATCACACACACCCAATCACCCCATATTGGAACTGCCTAACAATGTGTCTGCTTGAGGGCAGGGCTGCATTAGGTCTTACTGATGTGCCCTAATACCCAGCACAGTGCCTGGCCCCATAGTAGATGCTCAGTAAAGGTGAAGTAATGAATCCAACCAGCTCTGAGTTTTTTCCCACCCGGTCCTCAGCACCACCTTCCTCCCTAGGCACTTGTATCGTCCCTTTCAACCCTCAGCTAGAGGGACTCTTCAAAACTGCTGATATCATCCCATCCTCCCCTCCTCAAGAACCTGCCATGGCTCCAGTACCTACATCAGGCGGCTGGTGGTCCCTGCACCACTCAGGACCACCCGATTTTGCCTAGCGGTAAAATGGACCGTGTTTAAGTTAGATACCCACACTTGTATGACATCTCTCAACTTTACATAGTGAAAACTAAGTCAAGTATTTAGGTGTTTGTTTTTCCAATCCCACCAGTAGTTCGGCTCCACGTGAATGCACACGATTTCCCCTGCCGGTCCTCCTTTCCAGTCTCGGCTCTGCCTCCGCCCACCTCCTCCAAGAAGTCCATGTGGCCGGCCCCGAGCCTCACCGGTCCTTGGCGCGGCCCAACTCGTCTAGGGCGGCGCGCAGCTGCTGGTCGTGGCGGGCCAGGCGCTCGGCCTGGGTGCGCACCGTGCGCTCGGCCGCGTCCAGCCGCGCCTCCAGCTCCGCCGCGCGCCGGTGCACCGCAGCCAGGTGTGCATTCGCCTCGCGGATCTGCAGGGGCGGTGGCGCTGACATGGCCCCGGCCGCGGTCCAGGCCCGGCCACGCCCGCGGGCGGCCCGGAACCGGGCCTGGCCGCGCCCACGGGGCCACGCCCCCAGGGGGTCCGTTCAGGGCTTCAGCGTGATTGGCCGCGATCACTGCTAGGCTCCGCCCCCAGGGCTGGGTCTCGCCCTCCTCGAACCCGAACACCCTCGCTGGTTCCGGCAACTCGAAACTCCACCCCTGAGCCGGGCCTAACTCCAAGATTGGCCATGGTCTTAACAAACCGCGCCCCCGGGTTGGCCTTGTCCTCTGGTGGCGCCCCAGTTCGGGCTCTGGCAACAGGATTGGTCATTCCCTCGAGACAGGAACCCCCCCCCCCCCCCGCCCACTACTTAGAAGCTGACGCGCCGCGTTGGTCAGGCCCACAAGCCTGACCACGCCCCTGGAACAGGCTGCCCTTCTCTCATTGGCCGCGTTCCTGCGCCTTAGGCAATCGTACAGCTCCGGATTGGTCAAGTAAGTGCCCTTCAGGTTATGTTTGGGCTCTGGCCACGCCCCAAGCCTAGAGCATTCTTCATCCCGCCCAGGGGTTGGACTAGCCACAAACTGGGCACAGACCACATCGCGCTAAGAATCCGAGCACTGGGATTGGACACTTTCGCGTTATGCCCCTGAACTGACCACGCCCCCAAATAGTCGCACGCTGTTCAGACTCTGGCTTAAGACTGGCCACTGGGCGTGACCAAGCCTCCCCACAGATTCGGGCGCTGGGAGCGGCCACATCCCGCCACGTCCCGCCCCATAATGACGTCTCTCTCCTATCAAGTGGAGTACGGCCCCGCGGTCTCGTCTGTGCCTGTGGATAGGGCTAGTACCTTTGATAGTCCCGCCCCTAGTTAGGCCCCACCTCCGGGAGTCAAACCACTTCTGACCCAGGACTTTCTGAACTGAACTAGAGACGTCTGCCTTCACTGATCCTGGTCGGCCTCAGTTTCCCCCTCCAGAAGTCGGCCAGGGCTGCACGCGCTCTTCCTTTACGCCAGTCCCGATTCCAGCGCTTGAGCGCGACCCGTGTCCACGTCCGCGGCGCTCAATAAAGTTGCTCGCTTGTTGCCGTCCCGCCCGCAAGAGAGGCTGAGCGCGCCGCCCAGCAAGTCTCGCGAGAGTCAGCGGCGTCCGCCCTTGGGTGCTGGGAGCCGGGGCGTCTTGCGGTGCGGGGCCTGGGGTATTCCGTCATGGCTAAGACGCTTCTTCACCAGTACTGGGACATCCCCGAAGGTACCGAGTGCCACCGCAAGGCCTACGCCACCACCAGTATCGGTGGTGCCACTGGTGAGCGCCGGTCGGGTCCCCAGGGCGGAGGGCGCAGGGAGGCCATGGGGTCACTGGGGGCTGTCCGAGGGCGTCCTGGAGGGGCTGCGGATCTCGCGGGGTGGCAGTGGTCATCGTCGGGGTTGTCTGGGGCGGCCTTGGGACGCTGGGGGGCTCTCGTACAAGATAGACTTTGTGGAGGTGTCGGACTACCTTACAGGGCGCAGAGAGATCATAGGGTCACTGGGAGCAGTCCGAGGGGGTCCCATGGGGGCTGGGAATCTCGCGGAGTGGTACGTGACCATCGTCGGGGTGTCTGAGCCGGCCATGGGGACCGCTGGTGTGAGATAGACGTTGTGGGGGGATGGGTGTGGCAGGGTTGGAGGGCCCTGGGAGGTCGTGGTACATGTGACAAACTGGTTACTGGGGTGGTCAAAATCCCTGGGTGCTGGCATTTTGAGGTTATTGTTGAAACGCTCACCAGGCTCTGGGAAAGAGATGGAGTGGGAAGGTGTGGAGTGGGACGGGGCCGTTATCGGGGTCAGAGAAGCTGGAGGGTTCTGAGACTTTCCAACTGGGTGTCTTTGAGATAATTTGGGAGGATCGTGGGTTATTACTGAGGTGTCCGAAGGCAGAAGTTTGAGAAGGTTCTGGAGTGGGATGAGGTCTTTGTAGGACCCAGGAGAACTGGGTGGTCAGAGACATCTGAAACTTTTATTGGGGGCCATCAGAGGGGTCTTAGGGGCGCTGCGGAGATGATAAATGAAGTGAGTCAGCAGCTACCATAAGGATAGCCTCGGGGGAATCTGAGGGGACCCACAGCCCTGGCAGTCCTCTGCGAGGGAGACCCTGGAGTCTCGCCTCTTCTAGTCTCCTTCCCAATCTCAGTCTGAGACATAGGTATGATGGGTTTGGGGGCCACCTCTGTATCTCCAGCTCCTGCAACAGGGCCTGGCAGAATTTGAGTCTGCACTGGGAAGATTTGCATTAGGACCTAGTCATCGCTACCATTTTCTGCATATTTAATAAGAGGCACCATTATCATCTTCATTTCTCAGAGGCTGAAACTGAAGGTTAGAGAGGTGGATGAACTGCCCCGGCGTCTTTGGGAGCCGGGCTGCAAATCCCGGTCTGCTCCTGGGGGTGACTGGGGCAAGGAATGCGCCTCCAGGGTCCTCCTGAATGGTCTTCAGGAAGGCTGAAGGGGGAGCCCTAGGGGATGGGTTTTGTGGCGTCTGCTTGAACAGAGCCTGGAGGGGACTTGTTGGTGGGTGTTTGAGGGGGTGCGGGTGGAAACCTTTGACGGAGGCGCTATGTCGGGTGGTCGTGGAGAGACTCAGTTTTGGGGGTGGTCACTGGCTTCCAGGAGCCCTGCAGGGGGCCCAGGGGTCTTCGAGGGCGTCGCTGTGTGCGTGTGTCACTCACTCTGCCCGCCCGCATTTTCTCACTGACCAACTCCACTCAACACTCAAGACCTGGTTAAACGTGCTCCTGGATCCTCCCTCACCTCCCCGCTCCTTCCATCCCTGCCGCCCCTCAGCCCTCCACCCAGGGAACTCGTTTCACACTTGGCTTCCCTGGGATGGTGAGCCCCTGGAGGGCAGGGAGCCAGGCTCTAGCCCAGCCCAGCGCCCTGTGGGAACACAGTAACTGGAGGAACAAATGAGTGACGGAAGGAAGGGCAGTAACTAGGAATGAACGAATGAGTGACTTCGTGAGTGAATGAATGATTTTGTGAATGAACGAGAGAAGGAAGGCCAGCAGTAACTAGGATGAATGAATGAGTGACTTGTGAATGAATTAATGAGTGAGGGAAGGTACACAGTAAATGAGTGAATGAATGTATGTGGGCCCACAGTTGCAGATTGTGAATGAATGAACAACGTGCACCGTGTCAAGACGGTCACTTCAGGAGGCTAGGAGCAGGCGCAGGGCCTGGGGAGGGGCCTTTTGAGGGGGTGAGTGCTGGGGAGGGTGGCTGCAGCGTCTGAGGAGTTAGGTGGGCTCCCGGGGGCGCCGGCTGGCACATCACCTACTGAATGATTGCTGGGGGGAGGGGGCCAGTCCTTGACCCTGGGATAGTCCGGTGCCTTCCAGGTCATCCGCTCCCAGGTAAAGGACTTCTGAGGGGTCTTGGGATTTTGGGGCACTCTGTGTCCCACGTGGCCTGTGAACTGGGCGTCCCTCAGGCAGGACCGCAGGCAAATGGGGGTGGGGTCAATCAGGTTCCCCTGCCAGGACTCACTGCCTGACTGGGTTTGGGGACCGTCACTGAATCTTGTCAGTGGTTCTTCGGCAGAGGGTCATAACTCCTCGTTCCTGGCCCAGCTCTGGAGATCATGCCTCCCCAGGTCCCAGGCAGGATGGGGAGCCCCCTCTGATTCAGCCTCTTTACAAGGTGGGGTTTCGGGGTGGGGACGTGTGAGAGAATGACTGAAGAAGGGGGTTTGTTGGGCCAGGGCAGGCCGTGCAGGCTTGGGGGAACCCCAGACTCCGGCCCCCTCACCCCTTCCCAGCCTTCAGCCACTCTGAGGGGAGCCGGGACCCTAGGGTTCATCGTGGGACCAGGAGGGATTCGATCTGGGGAGTCCCCAGGGGGGCGCCTTGCGTGAGGGAGCCTTCTGTATGTGTAACTCTTTTCCTGTCGTCCCTGGGGCTCAGTTTCCCTGTCTGGCAAGCTGGGTGGCCGTCTTGGCCCTCCTCAGGGTTGCTCTCAAGGTTACCCCCCGCTGTGCACTGTGAAAAGTTCCCCACAGCTCTTGTGAGCTGAACCCCAGCCAAGGCTGAGGGGAATACTGCTCAGCCAGCAAGGTCATGTGAGGGCTGCACGCAAGCTGTGAGGTCTCCAGAAGCTGCAGGCTTGGGGACCTGGCGGGGCCCACATCCCTGGGGCATTGGTGAAGGTGGCTTTGGGTCACAGACCCTTCTGGCTTCCAGGCTGCTCTGCTGGGTGGCATCGGGCAAGTCGCTCTGCCTGTCTGAGGACACACCCCGCCCCGCCACGAAGCGACGGATCAGAGGGGACTGAGCCCATTGGGCCCCGAGGAGGGTGAATGGGGCAGTGGGTGCCCTTGCTGCCTGGCAGGTGGCAGTTGTGTTTTGTCTGGGGTGGGCTGGCCCCAGGAGGTCTGTGCTGGTGGCCTGCTCACCCTGGTGGTCTGTCGGGAGAGGAGGGGTGCATTGTCTGCCCCGAGCAGGGTCAGCTGGAGGGTGGGGAGCCCCGTGTTGGAGCCAGCCAGCTGGGCTTTGGTCTAATGTCCACTGAAGAGGGTCTGGCTGGAGAGGCTGCCCGAGGCTGCCCCAGCCTTACCCCACACCCACACACGGCCCAGGTCAGCGTTCCCTCAGGATGCCCCAGGCTAGGATCTCGGGCCTGGCCGCCCACCTGGCACTTGGCTCCAGGCCTGGCCCCCACCAGGGCCCCTCACACGTAAAAGCCAACGTCAGGGGCAGGGCAGCCGGGGCGGCGGCAGAGATGTAAGAGCTGACGAGAGTGGTGAGGCTGAGCCAGTCAGGGGCGAGGGACGGGCCCGGCGGTGGCAAGGAAGAGGCGTTGGTGGCCCCGGAGCGAGCCTCCAAGCCTCTGCTAAGGAATCCTGGGCCCTGCGGGTGGATGGAGGCTGTCATGGGAGTGGGGAGCAGGGCCAGGGTACCGGCGCAGCCACCAAGGCCCCAGCCCATCCTTGCAGAGGCCGTGTGCTGGGCTGGTGCCCTGCGGGGGGCCAGCAAGGGCAGGGGGACGCAGGTGGCACTGTGCAGGCCTTGGTGGGGGGAGGCGTGGGGGCTGGAGGGGGCGGGTGAGAGCCCAGGCCTTGGAGCCGGGTTTGGGCCCCAGCTCATCGACTGTGGGACCCCGGGTGAGCCCTGAAACAGCCCCCCCTGGGCCAAGCAGTGGCGCCAGGAGCCGCCTTGGTGGCTACCGTGAAGATGAAGGGAGCGGTCACTGTGGGGTGGGGAGGGGCCTGCCCCAGCCAGGGCCAGGGTCTGACTCACCTCCCCACCTTCTCTTCCCACAGGCCTCATCGTCTCCGCCTACAGCGTGGCGCTCCGGACCCCGGCCTCCTTCCTGGAGGGAGTAGCGAGGACAGGACGGTACACATTTACCGCAGGTGAGCGAGCGAGCCCGCCCGGCGCGTGGGCTTCTCCTTCGGGGGCCCTCCCGGCGCTGGTCTGGGCCCCTGACTCAGACTCAGGGCCTGTCCCTCCCCTCCGCCCCTACAGCCGCCATCGGTGCCATATTCGGCCTCACCTCCTGCATCAGCGCCCAGGTCCGCGAGAAGCCTGACGACCCTCTCAACTACTTCCTCGGAGGCTGCGCCGGAGGCTTGACCCTGGGAGCACGCAGTGAGTGAGCCCGCGCCCCTGACCTCTGCCACCCCTCCCTCCTCTCTTGTCTCCTGGGCCTGGGCCCGGTGGGGGTGGCGGGCAGCAAGAACGCGCGTCCAGCTGCAGAGCCTGAGAGCTCCCAGCACCTTTGAACCTTGGCCACCAGCTAGCGTGGCAGTGGTTTCAGCTGCTGCTGCTCAGGCAGCTACCCGCGCCCACCTCGCCACACCCTCTCGCCGTCCTGTGGCTGCCTGTGACACTTGGCACGGCCCCCGAGGCCCGGCGCGCGGACTCCTCCCTTCCCCCCCCCGCGCCCTCGCCGCCTCGCTCGCTCTGCTCCGCTCCAACCCCGTGGCCTCCTTGCTGTGCCCCCTGCACACCAGGCACGGTCCTGCCCCAGGGCCTCGGCATGGGCTGTGCCCTCTGCCTGAACCCCCTTCCCCCAGACGTCAGCATGGCTGCCCCTCTCGCTGTTCCGAGCCCCAACGTACGATCCAGGGCATGTGATCCTGGCCCCCGCCCGCCCTCGCTTCATATCTCTCTCCTCTGGCTGCCGTGTCTTGTCAGAGAACACGAGGTCGCCGCCTGTCTCCCCCGCCGACCCCTGAGCACGCACAGAGCAGGTGGGGCTGGCCTTGGAGCTGCCGCCCCTCTCCCAGCACCCAGGGCCCTGCAGGGGAGCCGTTCTCACCATCCCCACTTTACAGATGCAGGGACTGAGGCTCTGAGGGGGGATGAGGTGGCCCGAGGGCACCCGGGAAGCAGGAACGGATGCCTCCCTAGTGGGAGGCGGGCCGGGCCCCAGGCCAGCCTTGCACAGTGGAGCCTCCTGGACTAGGAAGCAGACGGCTCTTCTCGCCTGGGCGGGGCGGGGGTGCGCGGCGGGCAGAGGCCACACTCAGATAAACCGCCGGGCCTGGGGCCCAGCAGACCGGGAGTGCTCCGTGGACGGTTCCAGCAGGGCAGAGAGGGAGGATGCTGAGGAGGAAGGCCCGCGCCTCCTGGCCTTCGCTTCGAGACCTTGGCTGGGGTCTGGGTTTGACCAGCGCCCCTGAGCCTGCGATGGGGGTGTGAGCCCCGTGCCCAGCGGGCAGACCTCCTCCCTGCAGCCGCTCTCAGGCCACAGGCATCTTATGTTCTCCGCTTCCCGGACCGCAGGGCAGGCTCAGCCAGGACACGAGCTGAGACCGACTGACACGCCATCCGTCCCCTCCCGCCCCCGGATCCAGCAGCCTGGAGTGCTGCCTCCCTCCTCCCTCCTCCCTCCTCCCTCCTCCCTCCTCCCTCCTCCCTGCCTCAGTTTCCACGCCCGTCTTCAAAGGCACGGGGCCTGGGGGCTCGTCCCAGCCACCCGAGCTTGCAGTGGGGGCTGTCCTCTTGCGGTCACTGCCGGCGCCCCGAGTGGGCACGGGTGAGCTGCCCGCGCGCGTGCCTGACGCCAGCCTCCCCGCTCTCACAGCCCACAGCTACGGGATTGGAGCTGCCGCCTGTGCGTACATGGGCCTGACGGCCGCCCTGGTCAAGATGGGCCAGCTGGAGGGCTGGAAGGTGTTTGCAGAGCCCAAGGTGTGAGCCCTGCCGCTTCCTGGGGCTTCGGGCAGGTTGAAATTCGTCTAAAAATAATAAATTCTGTGTATGTCTGTGTGAGTTTCCCCTGCTCCGTTGTTCTCTGGGGTGCAGCCCTGTCCGGGGAGGGCTGGGTGACAGGCCAGCGCTGGTGAGGGCCGCAGGGCGGATGCTGGAGGAGTGAGGAAGCGGCAGGAGATAAGGCATCTGGGTCTGTGCCTGACGGGCCGACGGCGCCAGCTGGGCCCCAGAGGAGGAGCAGGCGTCAGGCAGGGGTCCGCGGGCCTCCGCCTGTTCTCTTGGCGGGCGGGAGCCCATGGGGGGCGGGACTGGGCCCTGCTGCCCATAGCCCTTCCTGCGGCACCCCACCCCCCGCAGACCCCTCTCTGGGCCTCCCCCCAAAGCCAACAGCATGTGGAAAACACGCCCAGGCCCCATGCACGGCCCGTTTCCAAATTCCTGGGTGTTGGAGCAGAGAGCCCTGGACAGCCTGGCCCAGGAGCCTTGTCCCCATCCGACAGGTGGGTGACAGGCCACCGGGAGCCCTCAGGGCAGGCGCCCACGGCAACAACGAGAAGAGAGACTCAAGGTCCTCACCCGATGCTTCCTGTCAGGCCTGGTGATTTAGGTGGCTCCAGAATGCTGGCACGGCCTGGCCCCGGGCTTTCTGCACAACTGGCTCAGTTCTTCCTGGAAGCCAGAAAGGAAGGCCCGGCATGTTCCAGCATACCTCGATGGGCCATAAATTAGGGCTCTCGGGGCCCACCCTAAGGAGCAGGGTCGGGTGAGGGTGGGATCAGGTCCTGGCAGGGGTCTGGGCGCTGCAGGTGGCCCGGGGGTGGCAGGAGCGGGCCAGGCTGGTCGCAGCCCTCATGCACCCCCTCCCTGGTGTGTGGCCTGTCCTTCCTTCCCCTTCCTCCTCTCTTGGGGGCCTGGATGTGGTTGAAAGCCAAGCTTGGAGCCTTGCTTTCCTCCTCTGTCCACCCCAGCTAATAACTCATCTGGGTGTTAAGCAGAGCACAGGGCCCCAGCCCCCCGGCCATTGGCTGGGCTGGCCTCACCACCATTTCCTTATGCCCCCAGCTGCCATACAGCCATTCAGGTCCCTCCCAGCCCAGGCCCCTCAGCCTCCCCACCTGCCACACTGAGCCTCTCCACGCTGACATGGCCCCTCATCCAGCATGCCCTCCAGGGAGTGGGCGCCAGCGTCCACGTGCGGCCTGGGACCAGCCACCAGCTCGGGGTCACGTCCAGGCCTAGCTACCCGAGCCTGGACTTCGGGGTCTTTGAGAGAGGGCGGAGATGCCCCACCGGCCCATGGACTGGGAGGGGAGGGCCCAAGAGGGCTCTGGGCTCCGAGACCTGCGTTCGAAACCCAACACTTGGTTCTTTCCTGGCTCTGTCTTCAGTTTCCCCGCCTGGGAAGTGGGGATGACCATGTCCCTCCCTCAGAGATGTTCCTTGAAGAGGGAAAAATAGCTACACCCCATGGAAGCGCCCTTTCCCTGCCCTCTAGGCGGCGGCCGGGGTCCCCTGCTCCTGCACCAGCCTGGTCTGTCCCTGCTATAGCTGGCAGGGGGCAGAGCCCACCGTGCTCCATCCCCCCGACAGGTCCCCGGCACTGTGGCCCTGCCCCCGACCGCAGAGAAGTCAGGTTCCATCCCTGCTGCCTGCCTCTCCCTCCTTCCATGGCTTCCCGCCTGTCCCGCCCCGCAGCAGCCGGGGCAGCAGGGGCGACAGGTTCGAGTTGGTGGCGGGTTGGTAGCGTGGCCCCGTCGTCACCGTAAATAGGGCCTGTGATCGTCATCGGGGCTGCCAAGAGCTGAAGCCGGGAGGACCTGTTCAAGGCCCCGCAGCTGGTCACTTCCCAGCCCCCGCACAGCAGTAGCTTCCAGAACCAGATCTGCCCAGGGACCCCCTCCCCGCTACACCCTTCCTCAGCCCCTGCTCTCCTGAAGCCCAAACCCCGTGCCAGGTCCAAGGGCTCACAGAGAGCAGGAAGAGCTCATTCACGGCCAGCCAGCCCCAGCCCACTTCCGGGCCTCGGTTTCCCCTCTAGCTCAGGCCAGGGCTGTTCTGCCGCCCACCAAGCCCTTTGGGGGCTGGTGGCCAGCGTTGGAGCAGTGCCCCCGGCAACGGCCCAGGCCCTCCCAGAATGGGGCAGGAGGGAGCAACTGCTCCCCAGGCTCCAGGCAGCCCCAGACCCCTCAGCCGTTAACATGTACTAGGCTGTGAGGGGCCCGCATCATCCCCACACACAGGCCCCGGGGGCACGGCCCCTGCCCAGTGGATCCAGTTCCCCTGCTCCTCGACCTGGAACCCCACATCCTGCCACAGCAGCCCCGAAGTGGGGCAGTGGAGGACCTTTCCAGAGACACTCATCCCCCGCCTCGACGAAGCCACCCCCAGCCCCAGAGAGTCTGGACTAGTGAGGGGAGGGGGCGACAGGAGGGCTTCCTGGATGAGGCAGAGAAGGGAGGACCTGGGCATGAAGAGGTCTTTCCAGACGTGCACAGAGTGGAAGGGTGTCCCAGGCAGAGGACAGAACAAGATCAAAGGCCTGGGAGAGGGCACAGCAGGTGAGCGATACAGGCCTGGCGTCAGTGGTGGGGCACTCCCTCCCCGAGGACCCTAGCCCTGGGGACACTTGCCAGTGGGGACAAAGCTGCAAGGACTGACCCAGCCCTCCAGGCCGGGCCGGGTCTCTGAGCTCTTTGCAAGCCGAGAAAATGTGAGCCATCCAAGTAAGAGAAAAGGAGAAAACCCTTCGAGCCCTTCCCACCTGCCAGCAGGGCCCATTTGTCGATGGTGATGTTGCTGTCATTTTGTGGGCTTGTTGAATCCTGACAACAGCCCCGGGGGTGAGCTCTTCACATTAGTCCTGTTTTACAGATGAGGAAACTGAGGCCCCAAGAGGTGACGTCACAGGGCCCAGCTCACAGCAGGCACTCAGTGTTAGTTCTTTATTTTATTTTGTTTATTCTTTTGGCCGCACGGCTCGGCGTGCGGGATCTTAGTTCCCTGACTAGGGATCACATCTGCGCCCCCTGCACTGGAAGTGCAGAGTCTTAACCACTGGACCGCCAGGGAAGTCCCCAGTGTTAGTTCTTTTATTATTATAGCTGTTGTTGGCAAAGAGCGTTATAGACTGTCTCTGAAAGACTTCCCATGTGGTCGCCGTGGCAGGAACAAAAGCCGCCCAGTGGGACAAGGGAGGTGTTTTTGCGGCCAAGTGATCTTAAAAGCAAAGTTATACCCTCACAAATTCCTGTAAAAACTTAAGTTGGACGTGGGCTGCAGGACACATGACGCTTTCGAGGAGGCCCCACAGGCCTGCCGTTTGCCCCTGCTGGACCTGGAGGCTGGTCCTCTGCCCTCTCACCCCTTCTCACACCCTTCTGCCTTCAGAGTCCATCCTGGCTCTGCCCACATCTCACTCCCTCCACAGCTCCCACCCGGGTCTGGCCCCCATCAGCACCGCCTGGACCTGGGTACTCACCCCCATCCTGGTCTCCGGCTCCGCCCTCGCCCCCAGTCTGTCCTCACCCCAACAGCCAGTGACAGCACCAGAGTCAGGCCCCACCCCTCCTCTGCCCACAGCCCTCCAGGGCTCCCACCTCACTGGGGGTAAAAGCCCAGGTCCTCCCTGTGGCCCACAAGGCCCTGCACGGCCTGCCCCGTCCCCTCCCTGCCCTCCCCTCCTCCCTCTCTCCCCCTCGCTCACTCTGCTCCAGACACACGGGCCTCCTCACTGTTCCTCCAACACGCCAGGCCTGGTCCTATGCCAGGCCTGGTCCTGCCCCAGGGCCTTTGCACAGGCTGTGCCCTATGCCTGGACGTCTCTCCCTGCAGATGTCCCCTACAACTCACCAACTCACCTCCTTCAGTTCTCAGTTCAAATGTCACCTCCTCATTGAAACCTCCCTGACACGCCAGTGAAATGGTGCCCCACCCAGCCTGCAGCACCCCACACGCTGTGTAGCCTCTTCTCTTTTTGTCCATCACACTTACCAGCTTCCAAATCCCCCATCATCCTCCTGTGTACTGTTTAGTGGAGCATGGGACATATCCTGGTTGTTATACCCTTGGGTCAGCACCCAGCCTAGGAACACAGCAGGGCTCTGTAAATACATGGCCCAGCCCTGCTCTGGGCGGGGTCCCACTCACTTCACCCCCATAGATGATGGCTGCTGGGGGGTGGGGGGAGGCGGGGACAGGTAGGAACCGTCTGTGTTGTGAGGGTCTCGAAGCCAAGACAAGTGTTTACCGAGCACCTACGTGTGTCGGGCAGAGACTCGGGCCTGGGATCCCATCAGCCAGCAAGACCGATGAGGCCCCCGCCTTCCTGGAACTCAGCCTTTGGTCTGAAGAAAGAAATAGTAAAACAGTATAAAAAAAAATAGTAAAACAGTAAAATGAGCAAACATGTAAATGAAAAAGAGCGATTTAGACAAAACCGTGCTCGAGAGACAAAACCAAGGTGACGCGAAACCCAGCCAGAGAGAGGAAGGGCCAAAGCCTGGCATGTTCCCAGGTGGACACAGCAAGTCAGGGCACACACTTTGGAATCCATCCTGCGTCCACCATAGCAGGTGCTTTGGGTCCTGGCCCGTCTGAGCACCCTGGAAAGGGCTGCTCCAGGAGGGAGCAGGGGCCCTGAGTGCCTTGGGGCACCCACTGCTGTGCCCACAGGGTCCCCACACCGAGGGGAGGGTAGAACAAGCAAGAAGGAGACTGGAGGGTGGGGTCTCGGGAAAGGGAGAGCCAAGGGTTCCTGGCTGGGTTCTGGTGGGTGTGTGAGGCCCTGGCCCACCCTCACCACCCCACCCTCGAAGCCCGAAGGTGGGTTAGTCATCGCTTCAGGGCTCTGGAAGTGGGTGGCAGAGCTTTGCCCCCTCTCACCCTGTCTGGCTCGACATTCAGAGCTCAGAACCCAGGGGAACCCCCAGTGCCCGGGATACAGGCCATCTCCAGCATCCTGGGCCAGAGAGTGACTGCCTGTGGGGAAACTGAGGCATGCAGCAGCCACCGGGCTGCCCGGGGGCCTCCAGTAGCTCCCCTCCAGTCACCTGCCCTCCGTCCCTCCACTCTGGCCCTCCTTGGATTTGGCATCCAGAGAGGTCTGGCTGGGCCCCCAGCCCTGCATTGGCACTCACAGGTCCCTCCTTGGAGCCAGCCACGCCTCCCAGGGCCTTCCCAGAATGCTGGGTGGTCGGCCCAGGTGTGAGGGGCTCAGTCAGGCCTGACCCCAGACCAGCCAACATCTCACCTCTGGGGGCCCCGCGGGCTCTGAATACTCCGAATGCAGAGCAACAAAGGTGTGAGCCGAGGGTGGCCAGGTTCCGGGAGCCGAGGGAGGCTTTCAGCTCAAACGGAGCGGCTGCAGGCAAACCCATGGCCTGGCCTAAAATTACCCCCATGGACCCACCTTCTTTTAAAGTCCATCCAAATGCTTTTATTTTGCCCTTTTTTTTTTTTCACAGCAGCCTTTTTTTTTTTTTTTTTAACTTTTTGGCCCTGCCTCTCAGCATGTGGGATCTTAGTTCCCTGACCAGGGATCAAACCCATGCCCCCTGCAATGGAAGTGTGGAGTCTTAACGACTGGACCGCCAGGGAAGTCCCCATAGAAGTCTTTTTAAAATGTATTTTACAAGTTTATTTTTTTTTTCAATAGGTAAAACAGCCTCAGGTCACACAGTATAAAATATACCAAAGGGTGTTCAGGAAAGACCCCAGCCACCCAGCCTCCCCAGAGCCTGCCGGCCAGTTTCTTGTTTCTCCTTCCCACAGTGTTTCTCACCCAAACAAACACATCTGTATATTTTTCCTTTCCCGTCACAGAAACTGCATTACACTGTCAGTCCCTGCTATTTTGCAGCCCATCCAATTTCTTCCCAACAATAGGTCTCAGATTTCTTTCCATTAAGAAGTGTCCCTGGCCTTTTAACGGCTGTGTAATGTTCCCTCCTGTGGCTGAATTGTTTGTTACCTGCATTAAAGCACATTCCCTGGTATAAACAGCGATGTGATGCAAAACCTGTAATGAATGTCGCTGTGCATGTGGGTCAATATACTCACACCCTTCCTGAAAAAAAAAATTTTTTTTTTTTTGGCCACACCCTGTGGCATGCAGAACTTCCCCAACCAGGGATCGAACCCATGACCTCGTCAGTGAAGGGCAGAGTCTTAACCAGGACCACCAGGGAACTCCCTGAAAGTTTTTTTAAGTAATAAACTTGATATTTTTAGAGCAGTTTTAGGCTTATAGGAAAACTGAGCAGAAAGTGCAGAGTTCTCATATAGCACCTTGCTCCCCCGGCGGGCATGCACTGTTTCCCCTATTATTAACGTCTTATATTAGTATGCTCCATTTGTCACATTTGATGAACTAATACTGATACATTGTTATAAACTGAAGTCCATAGTTGGCATCAGGGTTCACTCTTTCTTTTTGGTTATCTAAAGATATGATTTTTTTCTGCTGAAGTATAGTTGATTTACAACGTTGTGTTAGTCTCAGTGTACAGCAAAGTGATTCAGTTATACATATATATTCTTTTTCATATCCTTTTCCTTTATAGGTTATTACAAGATACTGAGTATAGTTCCCTGTGCTATACAGTAGGACCTTGTTGTTTATCTATTTTATATTTAGTAGTGTGTATCTGTTAATCCCAAACTCCTAATTTATCTCTCTTCCCCTTTTCCCTTTGGTAACCATAAGTTTGTTTTCCATGTCTGTGAATCCATTTCTCTTTTGTCAATAAGTTCATTTGTATCATTTTTTTAGATTCCACATATAAATGATATCATATAGTATTTGTCTTTCGCTGTCTGACATACTTCACTGAGTATGATAATCTCTAGGTCCATCCATGTTGCTGCAAATGGCATCATTTCATTCTTTTTTTATGGCTGAGCAGTATTCCAATGTATATATGTATATACCGTTATCTTCTTTATCCGTTTATCTGTCGATGGACATTTAGGTTGCTCCCGTATCTTGGCTATTGTAAACAGTGCTGCTATGAACACTGGGATATGGGTTCACACTTGGTGTTGTACATTCTGTGGGTTTGGACAGATGTGTGATGACAGGTATCCACCATTATATCATCATGCACAGTAGTTTCACTGCCCGAAAAATCCGCTGTGCTCCGGCTACTCAGCCCTCCTTCGGCCACCCCTGGCCGCCACTGATCCTTTTCCTGTCTCTGTAGTTACGCCTTTTCCAGAATGTCCTGTAGTTGGAATCAAAGTCTCTGTAGCCTTTTCAGATCAGCTTCTTTCACTTAATAACATGCATTTAAGCTTCCTCCACGACTTGTCATGGCCTGATAGCTCATTTCTTTTTAGCACTGAATAACATTCCCATTGTCTGGATGTGCCACACTTTGTTTATCCGTGTACCTGCTGAAGGACATCTGAGTTGCTTCCAAGTTTTGGCAATTATGAATAAACCTGCCGGTTTATTCATATGTGCAGGTTTCTGTGTGGACGTCAGTTTTCCACTCCTTTGGGTGAATTCCAAGGAGGGTGAGTGCTGGGTCCTATGGTCAGAGTACGTTTCATTTTGCAAGGAACCGCCAAACTGCCTTCCAGAGTGGCTGGACCATTTTGCATCCCAGCAGCAATGAACCTGAGTTTTGTTGCTCCACATCCTCGCCAGCATTTGATGTTGTCAGTGTTCCAGATTTGGGGCATTTCAGTGGGTGTGTAGTTGTACCTCATTGTGTTGTTTTTTTTTTTAATTAATTTAATTTATTTATTTTTGGCTGCGTTGGGCCTTCGTTGCTGCACGCGGGGTTTCTCTAGTTGCGGAGAGTGGGGGCTACACTTCATTGTGGTGCACAGGCTTCTCATTGCAGTGGCTTCTCTTGTTGCGGAGCATGGGCTCTAGGCAGACGGGCTTCAGTAGTTGTGGCAGGTGGGCTCAGTAGTTGTGGCTTGTGGGTTCTAGAGTGCAGGCTCAGTAGTTGTGGCGCACGGGCTTAGCTGCTCTGCAGCATGTGGGATCTCCCCGTACCAGGGATCGAACCTGTGTCCCCTGCATGGGCAGGCGGATTCTTCACCACTGCGCCACGAGGGAAGCCCCTCGTTGTGGTTTTAATTTGCCTAAATGCTTAGATAAACCTTTGTTGAGCCTCCTGTTGGGAGCCAAGCACGGTTCCAGCATCTCTCGTACGATTCAGGCTAGGAAGGAGGTGCTAGTGCCTCACTTTGCAGATGAGGAAACCAAGGCTCAGAGAAGGATAGCTGTTTGCCCAGGGTCACACAGCAAATGGGGGTAGAGCCAAGGCCCTGTGACTAACTCCAGAGCACTTCCATCTGCAGTGTCCCAGGCCCTGTGCTGGGCACTAGGGACGTAGCAATGACCAAGACTGACCCAGTCTACCCTCCCAAGGTTCACAATCCAGTGGTGGATACGGACACGTGAGCAGGCAGTTATAGCTTGTGCTGACCGGGGCTGTAATGTGGTTGCACAGGCACAGGGCAGGGGGGACCCAGAGGAGGCACCTGACCTGGCCTGGGTGTCCAGGGAGAAAGGGGTGCTGAAGCATGTGTAGGAGCTTTCCAGGAGAAAGGCAAAAGAGTGACCCAGGCCAGAGGAACAGCATGGAAGATGGCTCAGAAGTAAGAGAGAAAGAGACGTGGCCAAGGGCACCGACTCTGGTGAGAGAAGGTCCTAGGTTCCAGTCTCAGCTCTGCCACTGGTGGCCAATCAGCCCCTTCTTCCGGCCTCGGTTGCCACTCCGCAGCATAGCTTGGCTGTGAGGATTCAGTAACCCCCATGGGTACCGCACTGGGCCAGGCAGGCACGTGGGGAACCAGAGGGTGGGAGGAAGCCAGGAGGGCCAGAGCAACACCCCCTCTGCCCCGCCCCTGAGCATCTGGAACTCGGGGGGGCCCAGGAGGACCTGGCCCGGGTGGTGGTAGAATCAGGTAAAAGCATCCAGAGATGCAGTCCCTGGTCTCCCATCTCAATGCAAAAGGAAATGGCAGGGTGCAGTGGAGGTCTGCTTCCTGCCCCTGCCCCAAATTGGACACTTCTTGCCCCAGGCGGGACCCCTGGTGGGCAGGGACCCCCCCCCACCAGCCCTCACTCACCGTCTAGTCCCCATTAGTGAGGCCACCAGCTGCGGGAGCCTCAGGCCCAGGTGTTCCCTGCCCACACTCTGCCCCAGTGACCATCACTAAAAATGAATAACGGGCGGAGCAGGCAGGACCTGGAGGGGTGGGGGTGGGGAAGACAGGCCCCAAAGCTCCTCCCGCACCCCCTCCCCCAAGCAGTCCTCCCTCCACTCCAGCCCTGAGGAGCTGGGCAGGAGTCCCCTTCACCACCCAGCACCTCCTGTGGCTTATCTAACCTCCTCGTAGCCTGCCTGCACGGCGTTGGCGAGCTAAAGTTGTCAGATTAAGCAAATAAAAATATAGACGGCCGGTGAAGTTTGAACTCCCAATAAGCAAAGAACCACGCAATACGTGGGATATACTTACACTAAAACATGA
The DNA here is from genome assembly GCF_025265405.1 of Mesoplodon densirostris. Classification (NCBI taxonomy): domain Eukaryota; kingdom Metazoa; phylum Chordata; class Mammalia; order Artiodactyla; family Ziphiidae; genus Mesoplodon; species Mesoplodon densirostris. Next base: position 148,723,087 of record NC_082663.1, read on the forward strand.
TTAATTTTCTACCTGAAGTTCAGATTCAGCTGGATTCTCTCTGGCAGCCCTTTCCTGATCCTGCCTGGGTGAACAGCAGGCCTCGGCTGGCCTTCCTGCGTTATGGGCAAACACCCGGATGCTGATCCACACTGACCGATCAGAGGGACCCCGGCCCCACGGGACCCTGGGTGCCTCCCTGTCAGGTGTGTCGCCCTCTGAGGTGCTGGACCTGGGGCTCTGGGCTCTGGATCAGGGCCCAGGTGTGGATGGGGGAAGTTGAGGCCACATCTAGCTGCCAACTGTAGTGGACATATTTGAATTTGGATGCTGAAATTGTGGCTCTGAAGAGGTCCCTGGGGGAGAGGAAAAGGGGAGGGGAGTGTGCCCACCTTGGGGACCCACTGCTTGGGGTCCCTGTTGTGTCCCCCAGCCTTCAGCAAGGCTCCGATGGTGAGAGCACCCTCCCTGAAGCCCAGTTTCAAATCCCAGCCTTGCCCCATGCGAGTTGTGAGAACACCAAGTGTTCTCTCGGTGCCTCAGTTTCCTCACCTGTAAAATGGGGATTAATAATAATACTGCTAATAATAGTACCGACTGTCGGGGTCATTGAGAGGATTCAATGCATTCATGTAACAGAGGAGCTTAGCCTGGCACAAAGCTAGTGCTCACTGAAGTGATGGCCTGTCCCGGCCTCCCGGCCCAGGAGGGAGGGGTTAAGCGGGAATCGGAGGCTAATTTTAGCCTTGATGACACCACCTGGCCGCCTGCCTTGTCCAAACATCCTCAGCCAAGCATGAGATTCAAGGCGTCCCCCACCCCCCAACCTCTGACATCCAAGGAGCCTGTTTATTCATTCCTGTCGGCCAGAGCATTCCTCTCCCGCCTGCTGCCTGCCTGTGCCTGCCATATGGCTCCCTCCGAGCCCCATGTCGCCCGCCCCGTGTTGCCCAGGGTCAGGACCACCTCACCTGTACGCCCCTTGGAGACAGCCCGTGGCCAGGGGCAGTCGGGGGTGGGTGCAGGGAGAAGGGTGGACAAGAGTCACTCCTGCTCTACAGTCCAGCGTCCCCCGGAGTCTTTGTTTACAGTTCTCCGAGTAAGAGCCCAAGCTTCTGTCTGTGGGGACTCCCAGCGCCGTCATTTATTCAGCACCTATTTACTGAGTGCCAAGTCCTGCTGGAGACCCAGGCCTTGCCTCCACAGGACTCCCAGTCTTGGGTAAGGCAATGACAAGCCAGGAAACAGGAGAATTTTTCCACCGTGCTTAATACTGTTCATTCATTTGTTCATTCGAGGCGTGTTTATTAAGGCTGTCCTGTATGTCAGGCACTGTTCAGGGTGCTTGGGGCTCAGCAGGGAACAAAACAGACCAAGATCCCTCATGGCGCTGACATTCTGGTTGGGGAGAGAGGCAAGAGACAGTAAATCACAGAAATAAGTCAAATACATGGTCAAGTTAAATGGTGGTCATTGCTGGGGAGAAAAATAAAGCAGGAAAGGGGACGGGGAGTGCTGGCAGAGGGCAGTTAGCAATAAAGTGATTTGAGAGGGAGTTATTTGAGGGAATCAGGTGGCTGTCAGGGTGGAGGGAGTTCCAGGCAGTGGGAAGAGCACGTGCAAAGGTCCTGGGGCATGAACAGTGAGGACACGAGTTGGGGGAGATGCAGCAGAACCTGTGGGCTCTGCCTCGGGAATCGGTGGGGGCCACGAGAAGGTCCGGAGCAGAGGATGAGCCCCATGTGGCCTGACATTCTCCTGCCTGGCTCTCCCCTCGTTCTGAGGTCAATCCCCGGAACTGTCACCCTGCAGGCTGAGGGGCTGGGCCAGGGGCTGCAGCTGGTCTTTTGAGACCCAAGTGGCTGCAGGTGGGATTCCAACTGTAAATGAGGACTTCCGGGACATTTGGAGAGCCTGCACTGGGGGAAATTGCTGCTCTCTGGAGACCACCAGTAGTGATGGGGGCAGGGGGGTGGGGGAATTCTGTGCACACCTTCCCCACATGGCATCTCCATATGCTTCCTGCAGGGCCAGGCCCGGTGCCCAGGTTGCCAGCATTCCCGGCTCAGTGTTTTGCCAGTGGAGGGACAGGTGTCTTAGAAAATTGGAAAACATCCTCTGACAACAAACCAACAAAATGTATGCTCTTCTGGCTCCTTGTCCCGACAGATCTTCTCCGAACCGTTTTCTTTCTTGCAAAATACCTTCATTGGCTTTTCTGACCCCGAAACTGCCACACACACTCCACCAGACTTTCCAGGGAGAGAAAAAAGGCCCTTTGTTCCCCGGCCCCACGTAGCCCCTGGAATTCTCTGTCTCAGCAGCAGCAGTGCACCTAGGCGCTATTGTTTTTTTCTCACACGGTTTTTCCGCTTCCGCTCGACAATAGGTGGCCCTACAGCTTTCATTTCCAGAGATTGGAAAATGAAGCGTGTCCGGCCCGCACCTCCTCAACCCACTACTGGCTGAAATTTAAGCCCCGTGAACCCAGCCGGGCTGGGTGCCGGGGCAGGCAGACCCCAACGTGCCAGGGGGCCCGGGTGAAGAGAGGCTGGGGGCGGGCAGCACAGGGACGCCAGGTTTCTGTCACCCCGTTCCCCTCTGCACACAGCAGCCCCATGCACCATGACGCCGGGCAGGGAGAAGCCATATCCTTTAAAATACCATCAGAGGGGAAACTGAGGCCCAGGCCTGTGGGTTTCCAGCCCCTGCCCACAATCCCGCCTTGCAGAGAAGGTGTGGGAGGATAATCACCTGAAGAGGATACTGGCATGGGCTCCGTTTTGCAGGTGACACGACTGAGGCCCAGAGAGGCTATGCCACTCACCCAAGGTCACACAGCTGCCGGCCAGAGAGACTCCAAAGCTCCTGGAGTCAAGAGCTCTGAGGCCAGATAGCAGCCCAGCTCCGCCACTTAGGGGCTGCAGGTGGATTCTGATGTTAAATGAGGCCTTCCTGAACATTCCAGAACCTTCTGGGGCTGGGGGAAATTGCTGCTCTGCCAAGGGAGACTGAGTTGGGGGCAGAGGTGAAGTCCAGGCACTCTCTGAGCCTCAGTGGACACCCGGGGACCCCTGTGATACCTTTGACTGGAGCCAGGCCCCAGGATGGGGGGTGGGGGCACTGGTGGGTGAGGTGGGCAGCTGCAGTGCCAAGCCCACCAGTGAGCCCGGGCCTGAGCCAGCCTCGCCGGGCCCATGGCTCCCCTGCCACACACACCTCACACCTGGGGCCCTCCCCACGGGCTGGCTACGAGCCAGGATCTTGGGAGGCAGACAGGGCCCTCAGGGGGCCAGGCCAGGGTTCCCTTGCAGGCTGGGGCAGGGCCAGTGGGTACAGTGTAGTCTCCACCTCCAACTGAGCTGATGCCTGGCAGCTGACTACCTCTCTGTCTCCCTCTTTCTGGAAGTTTTTATGAGGCTCAGAGGGGAATGGGAACCCTCCTTGGGCCCCGGCCACCGGGGCCAACATCAGGAGACACCAGGGCGCCCCTCCTCGTACCCAAGCACCATCCCGGTCCCACATTGCACGTGTGGTTCGTTTCTCACCCATCCCAGGCTGGGGCGGTGTTGGGGGCCTGCTCCTGAGCCGCCAGTTGCCCCTTGGCTCACAGCCTGAGTGAGGCCCCAGGGAGTGCAATTTCCAGCGGGTTGGCAGCTCCCTCACCCACCAGGCCAGGCTGAGCAACGCGCTAGGGGTCCAATGCGGGCAGAGACCAGGGCTGGGGGCGCAGACGGCCCCACCTCACCACCCCCATGCTGGTCCTCAGGTCAAGCCTGAGGTGGGGGGGTCACTAGGGTCCCCCACTCTTGGCCCTGGCACCAACCTCTTTCCAGGGAGGCCCCACCTGGCATTGGCCAGGTGAGCCTCCCCCAGAGAGAGTCAGGAAGTCTCTCGGCTCTCTCTGGCTTTGGGCAGGGGGTTCCTCTAGCCCCCAAAGGTGGACCCCAGGGCCTGGTGTTTGGTCCGGCTACACATCCTGAGGCCAGGAGGCCTTGGTTCAAATCCCAACCCCCTCCACTCCCACCCTCTGCTCCACTTCCCAGCTGTGTGAGGCAGGCAAAAATGTCAACAAAGTCTGAAATTAAATCCTAGGCAGGGGGCTTCCCTGGTGGCGCAGTGGTTGAGAGTCCACCTGCCGATGCAGGGGACACGGGTTCGTGCCCCGGTCTGGGAAGGTCCCGCGTGCCGTGGAGTATCTAAGCCTGTGCACCACAACTACTGAGCCTGCGCTTTAGAGCCCACGAGCCACAACTGCTGAACCCACGTGCTGCAACCACTGAAGCCCGCGCACCTGGAGCTGCTCCTCAACAAGAGAAGCCACCGCAATGAGAAGCCTGCGCACCACAACGAAGAGTAGCCCCCGCTTGCCGCAACTAGAGAAAGCCCGCACGCAGCAGCGAAGACTCAACGCAGCCAAAAATAAAATTAATTAATTAATTTAAAATTTTTTAATGTAAAAAACACAAAAATCGCAGGCAGAACAGGTGGATTTGAGGCCATAAAACTAAATGATGGGAGGGACAGTGGCAGGAGGACTCAGAAGGAGGATGTTAGGGGCGGTGGGGGGAATCACCGGGTAAGGGCACAGTCAGGTATGCCCCTTGGCGCCAGGTGTGATATCTGGGCGGGGCCTGAACTCACTAGGCTGGTCCAGCACGGGATTTGGAAGGGCAGCAGGTAACCTGTGTTTCAGTTACACCCATGGGTTTCATCACCAGTCCCTATGAAGTGACAGGACTTGCTGGAGGGGTGTGGGTGGGCAGAGTGTCAGTGATCAGGAGCCCCAAATGCCCCCCATGAACCCCAGTCACCAACTTCCCCTTCTCTTCAGTCGGGATCAGGGCTCAGCTGGGACTGGGGCTCGGCCGGGTCGGGGCTCCGCCTGGCTACAGTTACTGACCATCCCCGACCCAGCCTCCTGTTGCCCCATGGAGCCAAGTTCAGGCTGTGACAGGCCCGTGGGAGGCTCAGGCAGGTGGGGTACAGAAAGATCCTCATCTGTGCCCTCCCCCTCCACCGGCTGCCCCTGCCCCAGCCTGCACCCCACCCACGACCTGGTGACAGATGGCTAGAACTCCCGGGGACTGTAGGGGTCTGGGGGTCCTGAGGTGCAGATGTGTGTGGAGACCACCCCCATCACCCAGCTGCCACACAGCGACAAGCGGGTCTGAAGCACAGGGCCCGGAAACAGGTGGGAGAAGAGCAGCACCAGGGCCTCCCTCTGGCTGCAGACCCGGCCTACCAGGAGCTGTCAGACAGAGGCCTCCTGGAATCTTCCTGGCCCGGCCCCAGGGCAGATAAAGGCCCTCCTTGGCTCCTTTGGGGCCTCTCAAAGCGCCGTTGAACAGCAACTCTTTCCACAGAGGAACCTTCCTGCTTGGATCCTCCCCTCGACGGGGAGCTCATTTCCTCTAGAACGAGTAAGGGAGCATTGGCAGTGCTAGCACAGGCCCTATGTTATATATTAGGGGGAAATTGAGGCCCTGAGAAGGGCAGTCCCTCTCCTCAGCTCTCTCAGTGAGGAAAAGGCAGGACCAGGGTCCCCACCCAACATAGTTGCAGAGAGAGCCAGCCAAACTCTGATCCCAAACGTGGAATAATAGGCAGTGCCCTGCCCACTGTCAGCCCTCCACAAGAGACCTGCCTTGGGGTTTTAAATCCTTGAGATACAGCCCAAGTTCTCTTTTCTTTTTCTTTTTTTTTTTTAAGTGAATAGAGTTTTTTCTTTTTGTTTTTTGTTTGTTTGTTTTTTACTTTTGGCTGCATTGGGTCTTTGTTGCTGTGTGCGGGCTTTTTCTCTAGTCGCGATGAGTGGGGGCTACTTTTCGTTGCGGTGCGTGGGCTTTTCACTGCAGTGGCTTCTCTTGTTGCTCACGGGCTCTAGGCGCGTGGGGTCAGTAGTTGTGGCACGCAGGCTCAGTAGTTGCGGCACGCAGGCTTAGTTGCTCTGTGGCATGTGGGATCTTCCCGGACCAGGGCTCAAACCCGTGTCCCCTGCATTGGCAGGCGGATTCTGAACCACTGTGCCACCAGGGAAGCCCCAGCCCAAGTGCTTACTCTCTCTTCCCCACTCTTGTGCTCTCCCATCTTTTCTGTCCTCATGGGGCTGTCAGCCCAGCAGAGGAAATGACACAGGGTGGCCAAAGCTATGATGGGGGACACCAGGCAGCTGTGGGGGCCAGAGGAGGGATCTGATTCAGCTCAGGGGACAGGGGAGGAATCTGGGTAGGCTCCCTGGAGGAGCTCTGCAGGATGACTAGGGATTAACAAGGTGGCCGAGTGGGGGGTGGGGGCGAGCAAAGAGTGTTCCTGGCAGAGCAGCTTGTGTAGCTGGAGACCCCGCTGTGCCCTTGAGATTCTGAGAGACCATCTCTGGACCTCAGTTTCCATATCAGCAGGGCCGTTGTGCGAAGGCTGAAGGCTTGCCTATCAAGGTTTGGCCTTGGGCTGAGGACACAGTGACCTTCATGAGTTATATTTTAATAAGTCACCAGATAATTCTGCCTGTCAGGAGCGAGCCATGAGCAGCTTTGGGTAAGGCTCCTCTGTAAATGTGTTACCCACCCAATGTAAGTCCACGTGCCCAGCGCACAGTGAGGCCAAACAGTACTGAAACATCGTCGGAGTTTGGAGCAGAGAAATGTTTATCTCAGGGCCATGCAAGGAGACGGTGGCTTGTGCCTTAAAAAGCCCAAACTCCTCGAAGGGTTTCAGCAAAGCACTACTAAAGGCCAGTTGAGGGAGGGGCATGGTGTCAGATCCTTTGTTCTTGCATCTGTCCATGTAGGTCAGGTCAAGGTCGGGTCACGATGTTCCTGTAAACCTCCAAGAAAACAAATGTTATTCTGTGTCAGGTCAGGTCATGGTCAGGCTATTCTGTATATTTCAAGCTATAGGCAACATCCTTTTACAAAAGGTGCAGTCAGCATGTCTAAGCACAGACAATAGGAGCACAGAGTTAAAGTAAAAGGTCAGAACTAAAATGGAGTCAGAGGGCTTCCCTGGTGGCGCAGTGGTTGAGAGTCCGCCTGCCGATGCAGGGGACACGGGTCCGTGCCCCGGTCTGGGAAGATCCCACATGCCGCCGAGCGGCTGGGCCCGTGAGCCATGGCCCCTGAGCCTGCGCGTCCGGAGCCTGTGCTCCGCAATGGGAGAGGCCACAACAGTGAGAGGCCCGCGTACCACAAAAAAAATAAAAAAAATAAAATGGAGTCAGATTTTTCTTTTTAATGCTTTATTGCTATAACTTAATTTTTTTTTTTTGCCGCTCTGCGGCATGTGGGATCTTCCCGGACCGAGAAACGAGCCGGTGTCTCCTGCATCGGCAGGCAGACTCTCAACCACTGCGCCACCAGGGAAGCCCTAACTTAGATATTATAAAAGGCACATATCTTATCGTACAGATCAAAGGTGGTTGTTGTTGGTTTTTTTTTGGCTGCGCCCTGTGGCATGTGGGATCTTAGTTCCCCAACCAGGGATCGAACCCGCACCCCCTGCGTTGGAAGTGCAGAGTCTTAACCACTGGACCGCCAGGGAAATCCCGAGTCAGATTTTTTTTTAATCAGTATTTTTTTTAATTGAAGTATAGTTGATTTACAGCGTTGTGTTAATTTCTGCTGTACAGCAAAGTGAATCAATGATACAAATATATATGTACATTCTTTTTTTAATATTCTTTTCCATTATGGCTTATCATAGGGTATTGAATATAGTTCCCTGTGCTAGACGGTAGGACCTTGTTGTTTACCCAGTCTATATATAAAAGCTTACATCTGCTAACCCTAACCTCCCAGTCCATCCCTCTCCCAACCCACTCCCCTTGGCAACCACAGGTTTGTTCTCTATGCCCATGAGTCTGTTTCTGTTTCATAGATAGGTTCATTTGTGTCATATTTTAGACTCCATATGCAAGTGAAATCATATGGTATTTGTCTTTCTCTTTCTGACTTACTTCACTTAGTATGATAATCTTTAGTTGCATCCATGTTGCTGCAAATGGCTTTGTTTCATTCTTTTTTATGGCTGAGTAGTATTCCATTGTATATAGGTACCACTTTTTTAAATTAATTAATTTTTAAACATCTTTATTGGAGTATAATTGCTTTACAATGTTGTGTTACTTTCTGCTGTACGACAAAGTGAATCAGCTATATGTATACATATATCCCCATATCCCTTCCCTCTTGCATCTCCCTTCCATCCTCCCTATCCCACACCTCTAAGTGGTCACAAAGCACCGAGCTGATCTCCCTGTGCTATGTAGCTATCACTTCTTCTTTATCCATTCATCTGCCAATGGGCATTTAGGTGGTTTCCATGTCTTGGCTATTGTGAATAGTGCTGCTATGAACATAGAGGTGCTTGTATCTTTTCAAAATGGAGTTGTCCAAATATATGCCCAGGAGTGGGATTGCTGGATCATATGGTAATTCTATTTTTAGTTTTTTGAGGAAGCTCCACACTGTTTTTCCACAGTGGCTGCACCAACTTACATTCCCACCAACAGTGTAGGAGGGTTCCCTTTTCTCCACACCCTCTCCAAGTTTTGTTATTTGTAGACATTTTAATGGTGGCCATTCTGACCGGCGTGAGGTGGTACCTCACTGTAGTTTTGATTTGCATTTCTCTAGTAATTAGTGATGTTGAGCATCTTTTCATGTGCCTATTGGCCATCTGTATTTCTTCTTTGGAGCAATGTTTATTTAGGTCTTCTGCCCATTTTCTGATTCGGTTATTTTGTTGTTGTTGTTGTTGAGTTGTATGAGCTGTTTGTGTATTTTGGAGATTAAACCCTTGTTGGTCGCATCATTTGCAGATATTTTCTCCCAGTCTGTAGGTTGTCTTTTCTTTTTGTTTATGGTTTCCTTTGCTGTGCAAAAGCTTGTAAGTTTGATTAGGTCCCATTTGTTTATTTTTGTTTTTATTTCTTTTGCCTTGGTAGACGGACCTAAGAAAACAGTGGAACAATTTATGTCAGGGAATGTTTTGCCTATGCTCTCTTCTAGGAATTTTATGGTGTCATGTCTTATGTTTAAGTCTTTAAGCCATTTTGAGTTTATTTTTGTGTATGGTGTCAGGGTGTGTTCTAACTTCATTAATTTACATGTGGCTATCCAGCTTTCCCAACACCACTTGCTGAAGAGACTTTTCCCCATTGTATATTCTTGCCTCCTTTGTCAAAGATTAATTGACTGTAGGTGTGTGGTTTTATTTCTGGGCTCTCTATTCTGTTCCATTGATCGGTATGTCTGTTTGTGTGCCAATACCACGCTGTTCTGATTACTGTAGCTTTGTAGTATTGTCTGAAGTCTGGGAGGGTTATGCCTTAATATAGAGTCAGATTTGTCCTTCCTGGGACTTCCCTGATGGTCCAGTGGTTAGGACTAGGTGCTTCCATTTCAGGGGCATGGGTTTGATCCCTGGTCAGGGAACCAAGATCCCACATGCTGGTGGTGCGGCCAAAAAAAAAAGACTTGTTCTTCCCTATTACAAATGGCCTGGGCTTCCCTGGTGGCACAGTGGTTGGGAATCCTCCTGCCAATGCAGGGGACACGGGTTCGAGCCCTGGTCCGGTAAGATCCCACATGCTGCAGAGCAACTAAGCCCGCATGCCACAACTACTGAGCCTGCGCTCTAGAGCCCGTGAGCCACAACTACTGAGTCCACTTGCCACAACTACTGAAGCCCGTGTGCCTAGAGCCTGTGCTCCACAACAAGAGAAGCCACCACAATGAGAAGCCCACACACTGCAACAAAGAGTAGCCCCCACTTGCCGCAACTAGAGAAAAGCCCACGTGCAGCAACGAAGACCCAACGCAGCCAAAAATAAATAAATTTATATTAAAAAATCAGTGCATTTAAAAACAAACAAACAAATGCCCTGCCTTGGGGCACCCCAGCCTCCTGGAACCTCTGCCAGCCTGGAACTAACTGGACACTCAGATGATAGATATCCAGGCAGTGTGAAGCAGCCTCACAGAAGTGATTTCTCATCTGGGAACAGGGGAATCGTAGTACCTGGGAGCTGGAGCTCGGGCTTTGGCCTGCCCGAAGCAGCCCCCTCCTCCCCAGCCTCCCTGCCTCTGCCCTACTGTCTTCCCTGTCCCCCCGTTGCGGGCTGAAACAGCATCTCAAAACAGGAGTCTATGTGGTGGTGACTGGTCTGCTGGAAGCTTCCCATGGCTCCCTGTCGCCTTTGTGTTAAATATCCATTATGACCACAGCCGGACGCAGCTCAACGTGGTGACCTCATCTCCTGCTCCTGAATACTCAGCCTTCCTGAATTTCCTCCAATGCTGCCATTCCTTACTGCCTCAGGGCCTTTGCACAGGCTGTCCCTTCTGCCTGGAAAGCTTTTTTTTTTTTAAAGCAGACATTTTTTTTTGTAATTTATTTATTTTATTTATTTTATTTTTGGCTGCATTGGGTCTCCATTGCTGCACGCGAGCTTTCTCTAGTTGCGGCGAGAGGGGGCCTCTCCTTGTTGCAGTGCGGGGCTTCTCATAGTGGTGGCTTCTCCCGTTGTGGATCTCGGGCTCTAGGCATGCAGGCTTCAGTAGTTGTGGCTGGAGGGCTCTAGAGCGCAGGCTCAGCAGTTGTGGTGCACGGGCTTAGTTGCTCTGTGGCATGTGGGATATTCCCGGACCAGGGCTTGAACCCGTGTCCCCTGTGTTGGCAGGCAGACTCTCAACCACTGCGCCACCAGAGAACCCCCTGCCTGGAAGGCTCTTGCATCCTCCTTTTTTTTTTTTTTTTTTTTTTTTTTGCGGTACGCGGGCCCCTCACTGTCGCGGCCTCTCCTGCTGTGGAGCACAGGCTCCGGACGCGCAGGCCCAGCGGCCATGGCTCACGGGCCCAGCCACTCGGCGGCACGTGGGATCCTCCCAGACCGGGGCACGAACCCGTGTCCCCCGCATCGGCAGGCGGACCCTCAAACACTGCGCCACCAGGGAAGCCCTGCATCCTCCTTTTTACTTAGAGAATTCTTACGGGCCTTTAGCTCTCAGCTCACACATCCAGGAAGTCCAGACCAGGCCACAGCCTCCTTTTTTGCATTTTATAATTTATGTTTGTTTACAAGTTTCCTTATGGGTTATCTGTCTCACCCACTTGCTTCATGCAATATCCCTGGGGCCCAACATGTAGCAGGTACATAAGAAACGTTTGCTGACTGACACGGAAGAAGGGGGTGGGATCTGCTGGAAAGGAAAGTGAGAAGCTTGAAATTCTGGTCACCTGCCCCTCCCCATCCTCCATGGAACCCCTGGTGCCCCCACGGAAACCACTTTGAGAACCAGTGGTTTGGGTCAGCCCTTTTCCCTTTATGGATGGGTCAACTTTACACCCAAAGCCATGTGTGCTTCGAGGCCACAGGGGAGGCCAGGGTGGTGACTCTAGTCCCCAACTTCCTCCACCCCCTCCCTCATCAGGTCTTATGGTGGAGATTAGCAGAGTCCCACCTTTGCTTTTAGATGATGACCCGGCTCATGGGACAGGACACCCTGTGTCATCTGATGGCAGTTGTGGTGGTGTTGGGCTGAGCTGTGCTGCGTCTATAAATAAGTCCATCTCCTTCTCCTCCCTGGTGTTGCCTCATCCACACCCTGGGTGACAAGCTGTGACTCGGCCCTAAAGTTCCTGGTCAGCTGCTTGCCGTCCTGCACAGTGTCCATCCAGGTAAGGCCTCCTGGGGAAAATGTCCCCTCTCCCAGGAGGCATCGTTGCCCCCTGGGAAGGGCCTTCAGGCTGCTCTCCCCGGGGTCTTTCTGGGTACCAGGTGCGCCAGAGGTGTAGCAGGTGTGGGAAGTTCTGACTGATTTGCCAAACCAGGAGGAGCAGCATTTCTCTCCCTGTCTGTCTGTCTCTCTCTCTCTGGCAAAGCTCTGGATTAGAACCCCCGCTGCTTCCTGGCCCGCCCCCCCCCCGCCCCCATCAGCAACACAGAGCCCTTCCTCCTTCCCACCCTGTCCTGTGGGAAGAGGACCTGAGGTGCAGGGGAGCAGGGGGAACTTTGTTTTGTTTTTCTGATCTTTGCGGTGTCCCACCATCATGGCGTTTTTCAGTTCCTTTCTAGGAAAAAAAATATCTCCAGTTCCACTTGGGTGGGATCTCAGCCCCCGGCCTCCCACAGCCCCCGGCCTCCCACAGCCCCGTTCCTGGATCCTCGCTTCTCAAGGTCCCTGCCAAGGGCCTCCATGCCTCCTAGGAGGAGCCACCATAAACCCAGGACAAACAAACTATATCCATCTTAAGTACATTTCCGCATATTAACCTTCTGTGCACGGCCAAAATCCCTGGCGGCGCAAAGTAGCTGGTGGTCAGAGTTCAGCCTCCATCCCACTCCTGCTTGGGGCTGTCTCCCCAAAGGCCTGTCTTTTGGGTCTCTTTCCAGAAACTTTGGCATGAACGTGTAATTCCAAATAGCGCTCCCTTTTCATCACACAAGGCCACCTGCCAGCTTCTCCCTCTGCATTCGGGGGGGTTATGCCAGCTCTGCCCAGTAGAAGGAGCCCGCCAGCCATCAGGGTCTTTTTATTTTTTATTTTTATTTCTTTATTTAAAATTTTATTTATTTAATTTATTTATTTTTGGCTCTGTTGGGTCTTCGTTGCTGCACACAGGCTTTCTCTAGTTACGGCGAGCGGGGGCTACTCCTCGTTGAGGTGCGCGGGCTTCTCGTTGCGGTGACTTCTTTTGTTTTGGAGCATGGGCTCTAGGCGCGGGGGCTTCAGTAGTTGTGGCGCACAGGTTCAGTAGTTGTGGCTTGCGGGCTCTAGAGCGCAGGCTCAGTAGTTGTGGTGCACGGGCTTAGTTGCTCCGCGGCATGTGGGATCTTCCCAGACCAGGGCTCGAACCCATGTCCCCTGCATTGGCAGGTGGATGCTTAACCACTGCACCACCAGGGAAGCCCTATTTTTAATTTTTTAATTTTTTTTTTTTTTTTGCGGTACGCGGGCCTCGCACTGTTGTGGCCTCTCCCGTTGCAGAGCACATGCTCCGGACGCGCAGGCTCAGCGGCCATGGCTCACGGGCCCAGCCGCTCCGCGGCATGTGGGATCTTCCCGGACCGGGGCACGAACCTGTGTCCCCTGCATCGGCAGGCGGACTCTCAACCACTGCACCACCAGGGAAGCCCTATTTTTTAATTTTATTTTTTGGCCACGCCATGCAGCATGCAGAAGCTTAGTTCCCCAACCAGGGATTGAACCTGTGCCTGGGGCGCAGAGTCTTAACCACTGGACTGCCAGGGAAGTCCCACATTATTTTTTAAACTGTGGCAGAATATATGAGAAACAAAATTTGACATTTTAACCATTTTTAAGGGTGCAGTTCAGTAGCGTTAAGTATATTCCCAATGGTGTGCAACCACTGCCAGTATTTCGAAAAATTTTTCATCACCCCAAATAGAAACTTTATATCCAGTAAGCAAAAACTCATTCTCCTTCCAACCCTCCCAGCCCCTGGTAACCGCCAATCTACTGTCTGTCACTATGAATTTACCTATTCTAGATATTTCATAGAAGCAGGATAATATAATATGTGTCCTTTTGCATCTGGCTTATTTCACTGAGCCTCATGTCCTCAAGGTTCATCCATGGTATAGCGTGTGTCAGAATCTCTTTCCTTCTTAAGGCTGAATAATGTTCCATTGTATGGATGGACCACATTTGTTTATACACTCATCCTTTGATGGACATCTGGGTTGTTTCCAACTTTTGGCTATTGTGAATCACGTTTCTATGAGCATGGATATACAAATATCTCTTAGACTCCCTGCTTTTCAGTTCCTTTGGGTAGATATCTAGGAGTGGAATTGCTGGGTGATATGGAATTATGTGTTTAGCCTTCTGAGGAACCGCCAAACTGATTTCTGCCACATATGTAATTTTCAACTTTTTACCAAACACATTAAAAAGAATAGAAAGGTACCAGTAAAATTAATTTTAATGCTATATCTTATTTCACCCCATACATCCAAAGCATTATCTCAATATGTAATCGACATAGAAAATTACTAATGAGATATTTTACATAGGATATTTTACATTCTTTCTTTCATATGAAATCTTGGCGATCTGGCATGTATTTTACACTTGAAGCCCGTTTCTATTTGGATGCTAAATTTTCAACGGCTGGAGTGAAAGGGGTAGTGTTTAATAAAAAAAATTGTTTTGTTTTATGTTGTTCAGTTTTGAAATTTACATTTGAAATTTACTGACTTTCACAATTTCTGTTCCTCTGTTGCATTAGCCACATGGGGCTAGTGGCCCCCATATTGGATGGTGCAGATTTAGACCCAGCTACTTAATTCTGGAACCTGTTTTGTATCAGGCAGGCATGGATTTACCATGAAGTGGATGAAGCTTAAGCTTCAGGGACCCCTAAATAAAGTTTACTTTCTGTATCTAAGTCTGGACTCAATTTTGTTTGCCGTTTCTTAGAGAGGCTCCCAAAATATGGAAATTCAGCTTCCAGAAAACCTGGATCCACCCTGCAGAGCTGTGCCAATACAGTGGCTTTATTCATTTTTTTAAATTTTATGTTAATTTTTTTTTTTTTTCGGTACGCAGGCCTCTCACCGTTGCGGCCTCTCCCGCTGCGGAGTACAGGCTCCGGATGCACAGGCTCAGCAGCCATGGCTCACGGGCCCAGCCGCTCCACGGCATGTGGGATCCTCCTGGACCGGGGCACGAACCCGTGTCCCCTGCATCGGCAGGCGGACTCTCAACCACTGCGCCACCAGGGAAGCCCTAAATTTTATGTTAATTTTATTGGAGTATAGTTGATTTGCAAAGTTGTGTTAGTTTCAGGTGTACAGCAAAGTAATTCAGTTATACATATACATATATTCATTCTTTTTCAGATTCTACTCTCATATAGGTTATCACAGAATATTGAGTAGAGTTCCCTGTGCTATACAGTAGGTCTTTGTTTGTTATGTATCTCATATATAGTAGTGTGTGTATGTTCATCCCAAGCTCCTGATTTATCCCTCCCCACCATGTTTCCCCTTTGGTAACCAGAAGTTTGTTTTCAGTATCTGTAAGTCTATTTCTATTTTGTAAATATGTTCATCTGTATCATTTTTAATTAGATTACACATATGAGTGATATCACATGATATTTGTCTTTCGCTTTCTGACTTACTTCACTTAGTATGATAATTTCTGGGTCCATCCATGTTGCTGCAAATGACATTATTTCATTCTTTTGTATGGCTGAGTAATATTCCATTGTATATGTGTACCACATCTTCTTCATCCATTCCTCTGTGAATGGATATTTAGGTTGGTTCCATGTCTTGGCTATTGTAAATAGTACTGCAATGAACACTGGGGTGCGTGTATCTTTTCAGATTATGGTTTTCTCCTGATATATGCCCAGGAGAGGGATTGCTGGATCATATGTTAGTTCTATTTTAAGTTTTTTCAGACAAAGATACCGCAATACCAAAACCAGGCTTTATTCATTTTTCATAACTGCATAGTATTCCGTTGTCAGAAGGGACCCTAATTCGACCAGTCCCACATCGATGGACAGGTAGCTTATCCAAAACGCCCTTGTTTTGTTGGCATGTCTGTGGGTATTTGCACCAATCCCTCTGGCCAGAGGGTGAGTGCATTTCAAATAATGAGTCATTATCCCTCATTTCCCTTTCTTAGAAATTCTGGAGCAGCACATGCTGTCCAGTAGAAACAGAACACAAGCCACATGTGTAATTAATATTTTTCTAGTAGCCACCGACTTTAAAAATGTAAAAGACGCAGGTGAAATTAATTTTAATAATATGCTTTCTTTAACCCAACAGATCCAAACTAGTATTATTTAAATGTGTAATGAACAGAGGAAGTATTGAGATAATTTTACTGTCTCGTTCTCATCCGAAGTCTTAGAAACCAAGGTGTATTTTACACCCCCAGCACACCTAATTCGGACACTCAGTTTTTGTCGTAGATCCTTGATCTGTAATTAGACTCCATAAAAATGTCTCGTTGGAGCAGATTTGCCCTTCCAGGAGGTCCCAAATGTACTGTCAAGTTTTTCAGTCATTGAATTGGCTATCAGAGGCTGTTTTTGGCTTTGCCTTTATTTTTTATCTTGAAGTTGTCTTCGATTTACAGAAGAGAGAACCTTTTTAAATTTTAATTTATCATTAAAAACTCTGTCCAACACAACAGCTGCATTTCAAGGACTCAAGAGCCATAGGGGTGCACGCGATGGTGCAGATACAGAACATTTCCACGATAGCAGAAAGTTCTAGTGGACAGTGCCAGGCTGTAGATCAGAGAGCTCCACCTGCAAAGAGGGAGAGGAGTTTGGAATTACATTAAGAGGAGAGAGTTTGGATTCTGGATCATAAGGGCTCTAGCTGTGTGTATTTGGGCAAGAGACATATCTATCGCTCAGAACCTCCGTTTTCTTATCTGTAAAATAGGTGGCTCCGGGGCCGCAGGAAGTGGAGAGGGGCAGGACCGAAGTCCTAGATTCCGCTCTGGTGGTTGGGCTTTGGAGTCTGGGAGGACTTTGTGACTGCCTGCAGGGACGGAAAGGACCGGGGAGTGGAAAGACATCCGTCAGGCCAAGAGGCCACCCAGGATCCCCCAGTGCAGGACCAGGGGGGCCATCTTTGGATGCTTATTCCCTGAGCACTTCCTGTGCTCTCCCCATAAACTTGTCAGGCTCTCCGTCACCTCCGGACCTTTACGTTGGCTGCTTCGTCCACCAGGAATGCCCTTTCCCCCAACTCCTACACTACCTGGTGAGCCATCAGATAACCTTTCAACGTAATCACATTGTACCGCTCCCAGACAGAGCCCTGGCTCCAAGCCTCAGCTCCAGGGCACTGGGGAGCATCTTGTAACCAGCTCTGTCTTCTCCCTAGGCTGGGAAAGACTCTGGGAAAGCTGGGAAAGGGCAGGGTCAAGGTCAAGGTGGGACCCGAGAGCCATCGGGACGTATCCCAGGTCCAGAGGGCATGTGGCCTAGTGGGTAGGAATGAGTGGACTCTGAAGCTAGATGCTTTTCGTTGGAATTCCAGTTCTGCCATTTTCTTGTATTGAGTCCTTGGCCTCAGTTTTCCCGTCTGTAAAATAGGGATAAGAACAGTGCCTCCTACCTCAGGACTCATAAAGATGAACTTGGGTAACCTGCATCTGCCCTCTAGGCATGTGCTATTATTTTTGTTAGCAGTAATGCTGTGTTCACTGTCCCCTCCTCCCAGCTCCTCTCTGACCCATGGATCCACCTGGCTGGGCCAAGATAAAATGTTCCTGGCACTGTCTCCCCGGGCTGTTGCTACAGCTGCTTTTGGCTCCGTGCTTCTTCTCCTACCTGCGTGTGTCCCGAGACAAGCCCACATGGGTCCCCGAATTGGGGACCCCCTCCCAGGCCACTGAGGGGCCCTCCACCCACCTGCCTCTGCGTCTCCTGCTGTGGACGTGGCCATTCAACACCGCGGTGTTTCTGTCCCGCTGCTCAGAGATGTGGCCCGGCACAGCCAACTGCCACCTGACCGTCAACCGCAGTGAGTACCCTCAGGCGGATGCAGTCCTTGTGCATCACCGAAAGGTCAGCTCCAGGCCCAAGGCACAGCTCACTCCTTCCCTGCGGCCCCCCAGCCAGCGCTGGGTCTGGTTCAGCATGGAATCGCCCAGCAACTGCCCCAAACTGAAGGCCCTGGATGGCTACTTCATCCTCACTGTGTCCTACCGCCAGGACTCAGATATCTTCACGCCATACAGCTAGCTCGAGCCATGGCCTGGCCAGCCTGTGGACACACTGGTGAACGTCTCGGCCAACACCAAGCTGGTGGCCTGGGTGGTGGCCAGCTGGAGGGCGGACTCAGTCAGGGTGCAGTACGATCAGAAGCTGCAACCTCACCTCCAAATGGATGTGTATGGACGCTCCCACCTGCCACTGCCCCAGGAGGTCATGACTGAGAGGCTGTCCCAGTACAAGTTTTACCTGGCTTTTGAGAACTCCTTGCACCCTGAAATATATCACGGAGAAGCTGTGGAAGAACGCCCAGCAGGCCTGGGCCGTGCCAGTGGTGCTGGGCCCCAGCAGGAGGAACTATAAACAGTTCCTGCCACCCGAAGCCTTTATCCACATCGAAGACTTTCAGAGCCCCAAGGACTTGGCCCAGTATCTGCTGGCGCTGGACAAGGACCACACCCGCTACCTGAGCTGCTTCCGCTGGCGGGAGACGCTGCGGCCCAGGTCCTTCAGCTGGGGCTTGATGTTCTGTAAGGCCTGCTGGCAGCTGCAGCAGGATCCCAACTACCAGATGGTGACCAGTATCACGTCTTGGTTCACGTGAGCCAGCCAGCCTGGGGCCTGGGCTGCTGGGCATCTGGGGACCTTGGTGGCTGGAGCTCTCCCTTACCTGGGGCTTCCCCTACCGGGCACCTCTGCTGCCAGGAATGTTGCTTCCGTGGGACCTCGCTTGCTAGGAGCTTCACCTGCTGGGGACGGGGCGGTCACCTACCAGGGGCTGTGGCTGCTGGGCACCCACCAAGACACTCACCCCCTGGGGAACTGGCCTGGGTGCCCCGCCCGCTGGTGATGGCTCTGGTGGATTGGCTTGTGAGTACTGCTGCTCTGTCAATGAACCACCTCGGGGGTATGCAGGTTGGCAATACTGACCCCATTTTCCAGATGGGAATGCTCTGAGGAAAACTGGTGTGTCCTCCCTTACTCCAGACCAGCGGTTCTCACTCCGGGACGATTCTGCTCCCAGGGGATGCTTGGAGTGTCTGGGGACATCTGTGGTTGTCACAGCCTGGGGGGTGGGCTGATAGCATCGAGTGGGAGGGGGCCAGAAATGCTGCTCAACAACCTACAGCGCCCGCCTGGGAGACTGGGGCGCAGGGCGGGTAGGACTGGGGGCAGGGCTGTCTGGGGGTCCACGTGGGATAGGGCTGGGAGAAGGGGACGTTCTCCACCCAGCGCAAGGATAGAGGGGGGGCAGGAACTGCACCCAGAGGAGGGCAAGGGGAGAGGGTGTGACACGGCACATGTGACTGTGAGAGCGAGTGTGACGGGATGACCACAAGGGGCTTGGAGTGTGGGTGGGCGTGGCCGTGTGTGACTGAACAGGCAGCCCCTGTGTTCTTGCAGGTGACCTTGAGGACGCCCCTCTCTGAGTGTGCCTGACCACTGAGCATGTAAGCATGTGGACCGTGGGTCTGCGTGTGATCCTAAGCCCTGTGTGGGTGGCAGTCTCTGTGCCGAGTGTGAGAGTGAATGTGTGTGTGTGTGGCGTGCACTGCTGAGAACCCCAGCCTTGGGGTCTGCGGGGGCAGCCCTGTTTACGTTCCAATTCTCTAGTGGGCTGGGCCACTGCCCTGTGGTTGGATCTGGGTGGGAGATGGGAAGGCCGAGGTCCCAGGAGGCTGTGGGTGCGCGCGCGCACACACACACACCAAGGCAGCCAAGCTTCAGGGGCCACAGACCCGGGCTCCAAGGCCAATTTTCCTGCTGTGTGTCCTGGGCTGAGCAACTTCCCTCTCTGAGGCTCAGGGCCTTCTAGGATGGGGAAACTGAGGCTCAGCTTCCCCAGCGTCTGGGAACTCTGGCTTCTCTGCCATGGCTGGGCTGAGTCAGCCCAAACAGTGTAGGAATCCACCACCCCAAACCTCAGAGTCAGAAGATTGCGGGGATGGGTGGGGGCCCCAGCCAGCCTGCCTGCTCTGAAATTGCCTTCCAAGCAGGCCACCCACGGTTTGGGACCTGGCCTCCAAGCCCTGCTCTTGGAGCTCCCTGGAAGTCCTGCCTGTTAGCTGACTCCAGTGTCTCCAGCTGCAGCCTGGGGGCAGGGCGGGTGCTGGGGAGCAGGGAGCTGGGGGTGTTCCTGCCTGGCTGGGTGAGACTCCCTGGGGGCAGCTTCTGATTCGAGTCCTCCAGCTTCAGGATGGGGGTTGGGTCTGGGAAGGCCGGAGCGCAGATGTGTGTGAAAATGGGGGAGGGGGCCAGTGTAGGAGACACAACAGTAAAGGAGGGAAGGGGCTATTCTCTGAGAGCCCCGGTCTGGGGTGGGGGGAGGGAAGAGGAGAGACGACTATGCCTTAGGGAAAGCTGTATGGGAAGGGGGAGTTGCGCCATCGAGACCCCCACCCCAGTCTGAGGGGAAGAAGGGGAGGGGTCCACGCCATCCGGTCTCCTGGGTGCCAGCTCCGTGCTGGGAGCACCCACTCTTCCCTGCCTCTCCTCAGCCCGTGCGACCTGCCGACCCCTCCCCGCCAGCTGGGAACCCAACACCCCGGCGCAGTCCTGGACTTGCCAAGCATCAAGGTGACACCACAGGCAAATCTAAACACCGCACCGCGCTTTTTCCATCCTCCACAGGGGCTTGTCGTAAATTCTCCCTCGGGCTCCGGCCAGAGCTTTTATGGTCCCAGGACCTAGGTCCCTGGGGACCCGGCTCTGCCGCAGCAGGCGCCGGTTTCGGGCTGGATGGGGTTGGCGCCCGCCCCAGACCTATCCCCGCAGGGAGATGGGCAGCGAACTATATTTTTAGCTAGTGAAAGGAGATAGTGGCTCAGAGTTCACCCTGGTGAGCGCTGACCAGGCCCGAGGAGGCCTGTTGGGTGAGGGAGACCTGGTCCACCTGGACCTCAGTCTTCTCATCTGCACTGTAGTTACACCTTCCCTCCCTAGAAGGACACCCTGCGGGGAGGCGGGGAGGGAAGGGGCACGGGGACCTGTAGAGAGGTGGGAGAGAAGGTCCCTGCCGACATCCCCCCCATTCATCCCACTTTCCTTTTTGTACCCCGGAAACAAGACCCTCTTTGCATCTACTTTCCTTTTCCCCCTAAGCAAATGGGATCCTCCCACCATCCTGCAGGTGGTACCCGCACCCGTCCCCCTTTCCCAATGGAGATGGCGCCTCCTCCCCGTACGCCCTCATGCGCCCCCAAGATGTGGGCACCCCCCGAGCGCGTAATCACAACAGGGGCTCGATTTTCCACACTTTATCTTGGTACAGTTATCGCGAGAGTCCTGAGCCCTCGACGGCATTTTCTGCGCATGGGCAGTCTGTCGCAGGGCTTGCCAGGCGGGACGGTGGGTGCCGTCGGGGCGGGGGGCGTGGCCGCCGTTTCGCCAGGCCCGGTGAGGTAGGGTCACACGCAAGCGCACTCGCGCGCCGACAGCTCGTGGACCGTGTGGTAGCGACTGTGCGTGTCCAGGAAGGACACCTCGTCCTCGTAGGCCGTCGGGCGGCAGCAGGGCTGCGCTCGCACCCGCTCTCGCCGCACTCGCCGCCGCTGGCGCAGGCGCCGCAGCCCCAGGTCGTAGACGCGCGCGGCCGCCTCGCACGCGCCTGCGCAGTAGCGGAACAGCACCGTCTCGTCCGACGCGTAGCCCAGGCCCAGCTCGCTCACGCGCACCTCGAGCTCGCGCAGCCCGCACGGCCGGGTCCCCGACCGCGCACGCGCGCGCCGCCGCCGGGGCCCCGCCCGACGGCGCGGACCCGGGGACCTCCCGGCCCAGGGCGTCAGTTCGCGAAGCTCCACCGCGTCCGGGGCGCCCTGCAGCAGTGCACGGTCTGCGAGGGGATGGAGAAAATGGGGTGGGGTCAGTGGGTGGGTGGGTGGCAAGGAGCCCCCTACCCTCGCTGTTCCCTGAGAAAAAGGAGCCTTGTGGAGACTCGGAGGTGCTAGTGCACCCTCTCCCGACCACTTATCTTGCTCCCGGATTCCCGCTCATGCACCCTCTCTGTGCGGTGTCGGGGGGGTGCATATCCACACCCACACGCTGGGTCCCCAGGGCTACTGACACCCTTCTCTGGACCCTGCACCTACGATGGACTGCTCAGAACCTGGCACATACTATACCACATTCCAGCCTGCCCCACCTTGAGCTGAGCTGACTCGAGTGTCTGTCTTCTTCTGGACACCCCCTGCCCCCAGCACTCTCTGTGGACCCCATCCCTATGCAGAGCAGCACCGGGGATTTTGCCCCTTTTCACTGAGCTGCTCTCACCTCATTGAAGAAAAAGGAGGGCTCAGCAGGGGGTGTGATGATCCAAATCCCTGTTCCTACTCAGCCCCAGCTGCCCCCACCCCTATGCTGGGCCACCCCCGTGTTACAGGTGAGGAAACTAGGCATCCAAAGGGGAAAAGACGTGCCCGAGGCAGGTGCAAGTGGCAGAGAGAGAGAAGCCCAAACAGCAGTTTTGCTTCCATCGTGTGCCCAGGTTTGGCCCAAGTCCAGCCCTCTTCTCCCACAGCTGCTCGTGCCCGGAGCCATAGATCCCCAGGACCCCACAGTCTACATTTATTTCCCAAGTGGCTGCCCCTGACCCAGTACTCCTCAGCCCCAGGAGATAAGTGCAGACGTTGCAGTGGCAGGCAGTGTTGACAGTGGGTCTGCAGGCAGGGGGCTCCCAGCCCCTGAGCAGGTGGCAGTCACACTTGCAGTTGAGAGAGGAAATCCTGAGTTTAGCCCGCACCTGCCCCCAAAGCTGGCGCACCTGGCTGTCAAAAGAAATAGCTTCCTGGGAGGTCCGAGGGGGGGAGGGCTGTCTGTCACCCTGGGCGTGTGTCTGTTCCCACAGGGGGTCTCAGAAAGCAGACAAGCCCAGGTTCTGGTGCCTTGCTCTGCCACTGTCAGCCTTGTCGTTTCAGGCAGGTGATGGCCCTGTTGTGTGCCCCAGTTTCCTTGTTTGCTCAGTGAGACTTGCAGAGTCCCCACTTTGGCTGGGACTGGGAGGGTGGAAAGGGGTGGGGGGCCACCGAACAGCATCTTTTGAGTTCTTGATGCCCAGGGGCAGGAGCAGGGTGGCCGGCACTGCCTGCTCTGGGGTTAGGTTGAACCTGGCTCACTTCTGATGCCTACAATTCCACCATTTAGTGTGCCCACCCCAAAGATGTGTCTCTAGAGAGTTAATTCAGGGGATTGCCGGTTAAGATACAGATGCCAGATGCCCAGCTAAATGTGAATTTCAAGTAAACAATGAATAATCTTCTAGTATATTATCTGTCCCTGCCTTCCTCCAGCAGGCCTGGCCACGTGCACAGGGTCTGGAACACAAAAGAGATGAGGTCCGCACCCCCCTGGCCCAAGCCTGAAATTCCACCATCAGCGCATTAGCCCCAGGGCCTAGAACATTGGGACTTTGGGGGATCGGGAGCCACTCCCTTCCCCCAGTAGGGCTGGTTCCGGGGACAGGATGCCAGGCAGGCAGGACCCAACCATGGGCTGAAATCCTCCCCGGTGCCTGAAATTCCACCACGGGTGCTTTGCCCCCCCCGGGCCTGGGGCACTAGCTTTGGGGGGCACCCCCGGGTCTCTGGGACTCAGTGTCCTGGGAGGGACTTTGCCGCCTGTAGGGGGGAGCGGCAGGGGCGGAAGTGGAGCCTGTGCCTGAGGCCACGCTTGTCCATTGTGAGGACAAGAAAGAAGGATTGTGTAGGCCGGCGGGGCGGGTGCGGACGTGCACGCAACCCCTACCCACGGGGGGCCACGCCCGCACCCCGCCCGCGCGGGTGCACGTGTGGATGAGCGCACAAGAAGTCGAGGCCCACGCACCGCCCTGGCCCCACAGAACCTGCAGAGCGCAGGCGCCAGGGGCGAGTGGGGAGCTGGGCCGTGGCGGCCACGGCCGCCGGGGTGGGCGTTTCCATTTTTATACCTCCCAGCTTCTTCCCACGTCTTCTCTCCCATCCTTCTCTCTTTCTGTGCCTCTCTGTTTCTGCTTCTCTCCCCGTTTCTAGGACTCTTCCTATTTCTAGGGGTCTCTCTGTCTCCCCCTCCCCTTGGTCCCTGTCCACCCTGGCAGGTCACTAGGGCCTCGGGTTCGGCCTCCCTCTCCCTCCACCCCCCGCTGCGCTGCAGTGGCCTCCCAGGCCAAATGCCCAGGTCTAATCTCCATCTGGTCCCCTGGCCCTTCAGGGCTAGAGCCTAATTCCTTGTGACAGCTGAGCCGAGAGACCCCAGTTCCCAGTGGCCATCCCCTCTGACGCCCCTGCCAGGCCGTTGTGGGGATTTGCACCCTCCCTCCACCCCATCTAAAATAAGCCTCTGTGGCCCTGCTCCACTGCGTGAAATTCCACCATTGTGGCCGCTGCGTCGTTGGGGGTATCTGACCCAAGACAGGGGGGAGGTCTTACACTGGGCCAGGCGGGCGATTCGAGCGTCCAGGGTGCGAGGCGGCCGGCGCAGCGGGGCAAGCGCGGGTCCGAGGCGGTGGCTGAGGAGCAGGCCTTCCCAACACATCCAGAGGGAGAGCACGGAGCTGCAGAGCACCGAGGCCAAGGCCGCCGCCTTCCAGCGCTGCATCCTCAGCCTGCGTGCACGGGATGGTCAGCCACACGGCCTCCGTCTGTCTGTCAGGCAACAAATGAACGGGCACGGGGTGCTGGACCAGGCACCGGAGATACAGTGGGGCCCCTGATTTTGAACCACTCCTGCTTAATGATCAATCATAACATAGAAGTGATTCATCAAAGAACCACTGAACAAGGTTGGGAAGAATGCTGCCAAGGACGGGGTGGGCACTGTGCCAGGGGTAACCTGGGAACCACCCCCATGTGGGGGTCCCAGAGCGCTTTCCTGAGGATTGAGGAAAGTTGAGACCTGAACAAAGGTAGGAGTTGGCCAGGCAGAAGAGAACGGCACCTTAGGCAGGGGAAACAGCCAGTGCAAAGGTCCTGGGCGGTGACCCCAGATGGCCAATCCAGCCAGGAGGCTGGGGTGGCTGGAGCCCAGTGAATTTGGGGAAGAGTGGACGAAGGTGAGGACATCACCAGCAGGGGGCACTGTGGGACCATGGCGGCGAGGAGAGGTGGTTCTTCGAGTACAGTCCGGGAGGCCGCAGCCCCGGGGTTGAGACATGTTGATGTCCTGGGAGTGACTTCCTGACCTTCTCTGAGCCTAGGTTTCCCCTCCAGACAAACTGATGCCCAGAAGTGAGCAGCAAAGGACTACAGCTGCCCTCGACCCACCTCCAGGCCTTTGCACAAGCGGGTTCTTCCATCCAGAACATTCTCTTCTCCACTGCTTCCCACTCCCATTCCATTTTCAGTCTTAGCTTGGACGGCGGCTCCCTCAGGAAGCCTTCCGTGACTGCTCCAACCCCCCAGCCCCAGGCCGGCGCAGGGGCACTCTCTGGGCCCCCACAATGCCCTAAGCGTCCCCCATTAGGGCACCGATTACTCAGTGTTGTCGCTGCCTAGTCGCGTCATTCTCGCAGTCGATGTTTAATAACCCAGGCGCACCTCCACACCGCCACCCTATCCGAGAAGCTCCCCGCCACTGAGCGGCCTCCAGCCCGCGTTTACATTTCCCCGCCCGGCTGCCTGGTGTCGGCCCTCGCGGGGCCTGGCGGCCGGCCCGGTGTAAACATTTACACGGAGAGCTGAAAGCCCGGCTGGACGGCGGTCAGCGCCTGGGCTCGGCCGCGGGATGCGGGGCGCCCCCACGCGCGTGTTTCGGGCCGCGCAGGCTGGCCAGAGCTGAGCTGAGCAGTTATTTGCGTGCTGTTTGCATCTAGTTTGCATGTGATTTGCATGTGGTGGCGCAAGGGGGTGGGGTGGAGCGTGGTTAAGAGCAGTAAGGCTGGAACCGTCTCTCCCCCCCGCCCCATGGATGCACCGGCACTGGAACTATGGCAGACAGTTAGTAACAAAGGACACCTATTAAGCGCCTGCTGTGTACCAGATCAGCTTCTGAGACCACGAAGGAGGCATTATAACCTCCATTTTACAGCTGGGGAAACTGAGGCACAAAACAGAGAGAGGGGCTCGGCCAAGGGCACAGCTAGGAAAGGATCTGGGATTCACACCCTGGTTCTTTGACATGACACACACCACATGGGGGGGAGCAGATGCTGTGGAGTTAGTCCGAGGACCTTACACTATTGGTGGTATTTGATACTGCCATTATTATTACTGTTGGTGGTGGTGATGGACAGTGAGCTCCCCGACATGGGAGCATGTAAACAAACCCTGGCCCAGCCTGGAGGTCTGAGGACACAGCACAAGTGCAAAGACCCTGGGACAGAGCCATGCCTGGCTTGTTGAAGGAACCATCAAGGCAGCCCCGTGTGGCTGGAGCAGAGTGAGCACGGGAGGAGGTGAGGGCAGGGAGGGGATGGGGACAGGTCATGAACGGCCTGTGGGATGCGGGGAGAAGATTTCATTCTCAAGGTTGTGCAGCAAGCTGAGGTCAGCCCTTGCCTTTGTCAGGTGCTCAAACCCACTGCCTTTACTCTTTTTTTTTTTTTTTTTTTTTTTTTTTTGCTGTACGCGGGCCTCTCACTGCTGTGGCCTCTCCCGTTGCGGAGCACAGGCTCCGGACACACAGGCTCCGCGGCCATGGCTCGCGGGCCCAGCCGCTCCGCGGCATGTGGGATCTTCCGGGATTGGGGCACGAACCCGCGTCCCCTGCATCGGCAGGCGGACTCCCAACCACTGCGCCACCAGGGAAGCCCCCACTGCCTTTACTCTTAATGAGCCCCTACTTTATGCCAGATCCCATTCTACAAACTTAATGCGTATTATTAAGTCATTTTAACCTCACAAGAGTCCTTGTCCCCATTTTACAGATGGGGAAACTGAGACCCAGAGTGGTGAAGTGACTTGCCCAGGATCACAGAGCTGAGATTAGAACTCTAGTGGCCACACCCAACCTGGGAAGGGGAGACAGGCAGGGAAACCCACCCAGGCTCAAGACCTCAGGTGGGTAAAGTCCTCTCTGGACCCCCAGCACCCTGCTTGTCCTCACACCCAAGTCTTGGAGTGGCGTGCCTCGGTTTCCCTGTTAGACTGGAATAAGACCCCTGCACAGTGCTGGCCTAAAACGGGGCTGAGAGGGTAGATGGGTCTCCAGCCCTGAGATGGCCCAGCCACAGGAGCACTTGGAGCCGCAGATCCCCCAGAGCTTTGATGGGGGGCAGGAAAGCAGGGGGCCGCTGGTGGAGGGGGCCCGGCAGACATAGCTGATAAGCATCTGTTAACAATGGGCCTTTCTGTATGGGGGTCACCCAACTGGTTTGTCTCTGGCACAGACCTGACAGGGAGCAGGTGTGGCAGAGGGCACAGGGAGGGGACCAGGTGTGCACGATGTGTGTGCTTGTGTCAAGGGGAGGCGGGCACTCACACGGCACACTTGGGGGCTCACCCTCACACCCAGCATTCCCATGCTCACATATGCTCTGACCCACTCACACACACACCCTCTCACGTGTGCCCACTGTTGCATACACACCCTCAGACACTACCCTGCTCACATATTCCGACATGTTCTTGCACACTCAGATGCTATCCCGCTTACACACTCAGTGCTCTCACACACCCTCAAACAGGATTACACACACACCTGAACATCACCACACTCACATGCTAGTGTGTTTCACTCTCACACGTGGGCATTTCATGCACAAACATCACCCTCGAGCGCTACCACTCACTCTAGCATTTGCACACGTGCACACACGCCCTCTGACTTGCACTCAGGAGCTCCCCCAATCACACCCCTTACACTCTCTCGTGCCCGTGGAAGCTCCTGCACACCCTCGATACACTCACACACTCAAGCACCTTCACACTCAGAGATACATTGTCTCTTGCACACTGACACAGAGAATGGGCACACCACACACATGCCTCCTCCAAGCCCTCCTGTGAGCACTTGAACTTGAACTTGTGCGTGCACGGGCATGCCCATCATCACCTGCATCCCGCATTCCAGCCACGCGCACACACACCCGGGGGGCACACACATGAACACGCTGCCAGTGCTGGTGGGCCCTCGGCTGCAAAGATTCCAGGGGGAGAGTGAGCGGCACAGACACAGGCTGCAAGTGGGAAGAAGAGAAGAGCGACCCAGGGGAAAGGGCCACTGGTACCCGGCCCAGCCCCACACCTGCTGGCACTTCAGGTGCCACCCATCTGCCCAGACAGGGCCTGGCCCAGGGTCCCCTCCCAACCCAACAATATCCAGACCCTGGAGAATCCTCACTGCCCAGGGAAGGGGACACCTCCCTTCCTGGGGGCCAGGCCAGTCTGAAGTGCAGCAAGAGGGATCTGGGATAGACTTCCACTCCTAGCTGGAGGCCACAGAGTGCCCAGGGCTGGGACAGGGAAGGAGGAGAAACTGAGGCTCAGAGAGGGCAGATGAGTAGCCCACAGACACAGCCAGGCAGAAACCTCCAGTTATTCAGAGAGCAGAGAAGTAGGGTGAGGGTGTGTAGGTGTTTCTGGCAGCTTCCTTGATGGTACCAGGAAACACTGCTTATTATCTTGATGTCCCGGCTAAGTTCCAGGGCTCCACCTTTCCATCGAGCTTCCCAGGGAACACCCACCAGGCATACCTGTCCCCAGGGTCAACAGCCTTTGTCCTGCAGAGCTCCTGACCTCAGGGAGGAAACTACTTCATGCTTGTTCCCAGGAAGAGGAAGGAGGGGAGGGGAACCCCCCCTCCATCCACTCATCTCTCTAGTCTGGGGAGGCCTGGAATCGGGGACTGGCCCCATCAGGCAAACTCCTACTTATCCTTCAAAGCCCCAGCTCTTAGACCCCCTCCTCCAGGAAGCCATTCCTGCTCCCCATCTTGCCCCCTCCCAGCCGCAGTTCCCTCCCTCTTGCCCAGTTCTGCCAAAATAGTGTCTGGGTCCACGTCTGTCTTTGCTGGACGGTGGAGGTGCTTCTGGAGGGGCACCTTGGGCTGGGTCCTCTGAAGGCAAGGGCGGGCTTTGGTAATTCCATCCACCGTTGCCAGGTGGAGCTGTGGTGCCTCCCTCCACAAGCACCGTTCTTCCTCTGCACTTCACTCCCAGACATGTCTCTGGTCCTCCCGTACCTCTGTTTCCCCAACTTCAGAAAGGGCCCGAGGCGGGCTGCCCAGAACTGTGGGAATGACTGGGTGGCTTGTGGGGCTGTCGTCACTGCCCACAGGCAGAGCGAGCCAGGCTGGGAAGCCACATGGGCAGCTGTGGGGGCAGCCTGCACATGTGGGCCAGCCTGAATGCTGTGGCACCTGGGGTGCAGACAGCGGAATTCGCACCCCGATCTGCCTCTTCGTGGCTGAATAACGTGGGAGCAAGCTCCTCCCCCTCTTGAAGCCTCAGTTCCCCATCTGTACAAGGGGCTGCACAGGACACCTTGCTCATCTGGAGGGCCGTTTCATTCAGTGAAGTCCTGCAGGCCTGGCCGAAGTCCTGCAGCAGTGGGCCCCGAGCATCAGACACATGCTTGCACGCCCTTAATTCCATTTCCTCCATCAGTGTTATAGGTCTGGGGCTGGCAGCTGGGCCCATTCCCAGGGCAGCCCTGTTCATCTCCTTTCCCCCAGGTGGCCCCTGGTGGTTCCCTAGGGTTCCACTGATGGGGAAACTGAGGCCCCATGAGGGGCGGGACTTGCGCCTCTCTCAAGACAAGATTCAATGGTTCTGCAAAACAAGAAACAAATTCCACAGCCCACAAAAATGTGCCCCCTCCCTTGGAGGGCCCAGGGCCCAGCCTCACCCCATGGTGGGAACCGGGAGGCCAGGGCAGGCACAAGCCGGCAATGCACATCTGGGGGTAAACCAGGAACATCTGGCTAGCACAGCTGGTTCCGATGTCACATCTGCGGGGGCCAGGGGCCAGCCTGTGGGGTGGCCTCATGGGAGGGTGCAGGCACAGACACCCCCAGCAGAACCTTCCAGGCCTGCCCAGAGGTGGGAGCCCAGCATCTCCTTTTTTCCCCCCAGCCCAGGAGCTGCCTGCTGCCCAATCGCTAGAACCATCACTGGCTCCCTGCTACTCTGAGAATCAAGTCGCGGGTCCTGAGCTTGTCTTAAGGGGATCTGGGTCTATCTTTGCCAAAGTGAGGCTGAGGGGTGGACATACAGAGAGGGTGATTTCTGGGGAAGACTGTGTTGGCTGCTTTGTGTTAATAATAGTAGCAAAAAAAAATAGCTAATACTAACACTAGCAAACACCACCATTGGTGCTGTTCTAAGCACTTTACATGTAGTGCCTCATAGAAAGGTGTGGACCGTTTTATCACCATTTTGTAGACAGAAAAACTGAGGTCCAAAAGACTGAAGTGACTTCCTCAGGGTCCAACGGAGCGTAAGTGGCCAAGCTGGGTTTTGAACTCAGGAGGTTGGGCAAACTCCTACTCATCCCTCAAAGCCCCAGCCTCAATCCCCCTCTTCCACATTCTTGACCACTGTACCATATGGCCTCCCTAATAACAACAACAAGACCAAGAATAATAACACTAACACCTGGCAATGTTGGCTATTCCGTTTATTTAGTACCAAGCACTCTGCTAAGTGCTTTCCACATGTTTGATTCTCCCCGCAGTCCCTGGAAAAGATGTTATTATTATTATTATTAGCCCCATTTACCACACAGGGAAACTGAGGCTTGGAGAGGTAGAGTGACTCACTCAAGGTCACACAGAAATTAAATGGCTGAGCTGCGGTTGAACCTGGGTCTGACTCTAAACTTGTTCTCTCAATGTCTCCACAACCCCAGTAACGAGGGTGTTGCTGGGAGGAAAGGGAAAAGCAGGGTCTTGCTGCTTGGGAGGCCAGTGGGGCTGAGATCCAGGGAAGTAAAAGGTTTTCTCAAAGACACACAGCAGAGCAGAACTAGCAAGTAAACAGATGGCCCACATGGCAGAAAGCCCAGTGTGCCAGGCTGGGTTCTGCTCCCAACACATTCACCCAACATTTATTGAGTGCCTACTGTGTGCTGCGCCAGCCAGGGAGCTCAGGATGACCAAGGCCAACCTGGGCCCCCATCTTCGCCAAGCTCACCATCCAATCAGGGAGATGGATAATAACAAAAAAAGAAAAAAAGAAGGTAATTTAGGGAATTCCCTGGTGGTCCACTGGTTAGGACTCAGCGCTTCCACTGCTGGGGCCCCGGGTTCGATCCCTGGTTGGGGAACTAAGATACCTCAAGCCACGCAGCCAAAGAAAGAAAGAAAGAAAAGAAACAAGGTATTTAGAGGTTGACAGTGCAACAACAGCCCCCAAATAAAACAAGGTGAAGCGATAGTGACTGGTGCTGCTTTTAAGCTGAGTGGTCAAGGAGGGCTTCCCAGAGGAGGCAGCATTTGTGCTAAGCCCACGTGAAGATCTAGGAAGAGTGTTCTAGGTGGAGGGAACCGCACGAGCAAAGGCTCAGAGGCAGGATGATGGCTTTTCAAGGGGACCGGTGTGACCAGAGCAAACGGCCAGGGGACAGCACAGGGAGGTGAGGAAAGATAAGGGGGTGTCCTGTGCCCCGCAGGGTCAGCCCTCCATTCCCCACCAGTGCCTGGAGCCCTCTTCCTGTACCGGCCGCTACTCGGGCGTGTTCTCGGGAAGACTGGGCCGGGGAGCGCGCGCATGTGTGTGTGCGTGTGTGTGTGTGTGTGTGTGTGTGTGTGTGTGTGTGTGTGTGTTGGGGCCACCAGCTTTTCAGACCCGCCGTTTCTGGCCCGGCCCTCTGCAGCTGGCCCGTAAAATTCCCACCTCAACCATACCAGACCGGTCTGGCTTAGCCAGGCCGGTCTGGGACCGGCCTCACAGGCATCTGGGGCGGGCAGGGGGCCCTCCCTGGGGGAGAATAACAGGATCAGCCTAATGAGGCCTGGCACAGCTAAGCAGCTGGCATGGGGCCCGGTGGGTGGTGCGAGGGACGTGGGTCCTCCGGGAGTGGCCAGGAGGACACCACACAAAGCTGACCATCTGACAGAAAGGGAAACCAAGGCACAGACCCCAGTGCAACTCAAACCCTCACACTGGTTTCCTAGGAACCAGGGGACCTAAGTCACCTCTTCCGTGTCTCCAAGTTCAAATTCTGCCTTGGGTCCCTGACATACTGAGCTCTTTCAGCACGGCCCCTCTCTGGGCCTCGGTTTCCTCAACTGGGATGTGAGATCCACCTGCTGGATTTCTTCCAGGACCAGCCAAAGCCTGAGTTCACTTGGATTTGAAGGGAAGATCTTTCTGCTCCTGAACACCCACGCCAAAGTGTCCCAGGCCCCATTCAGGCTTACTTTGTGGCCGTTACCTCCCCTGAAAGTCCAGGAGGCTGGCTGGCTGGTTTGAAAGCCTCCTGTCCACCCCCTAACCCGCACCCCTGCCCTGCCAAGTGCAGCAGGCACCGGGCCTGTCTTGTTCTCTGCTTCGTCCTACTACACAGCTTGGCACACAGTAGCTTAGGGCTTGGGAATTAATTACATGGAGCATAAGGAAAGATCCCTCCAGCTCGCTCAGCCTCAGTTTTCTCAGCTGCGAAATAGGGAGAACCAGCCTCCCATGGCGCCTGCTCAGTTGATGCTCACACGGCAGAGGGAAGACCCTATCTCCCCTCGAGGGCCTTGAGCCCCAGACCCCTCTGCCCCACCTTGGGGGACCAGGAAAATTGCATCTGCAGAGGAATCCCACAGCCTCTCAGCAAAGACAGCTGGGCCCAGGGATGCCAGATGCATTAAAGACCCGTTCCTCTCTCTGTGTTTCCAGCCCCCATCTCCAGGAATCCGTCCTTGAAGGCCCCAGCCCAGTTCTCCCTCTGTCAACCTTTCAGAAAAGTCTCTCCCTCCCATGGTCACCCCAGGCACCCTGGATTTTCCAAAACCACCCATGCTATTTCCTGCCTCCAGATCTTTGCATATGCAGTTCCCACCACCTGGAATGCCCTTGCCTTTCCCATTTAAAGAACTCCTACTCATCCTTCATAGCCCCAGCCGCAATGCCCCTCCTCCAGGAAGTCTCCCCTGACCCTCCTACCCTGAGGTAGTGCCTTTGCTCCCCACTCTGGGCTCCACCCTGGATTCAAGTCTGGAAGGACGAGGCCCAGGAGCCTGACACCAAACAGAGTCACGCACACCATCGCTGTCCAACAAACATTGGTGGAAACAATGTCTTGATTGTGTCCTTGTGCCTGGCTGCAGACTGTTTGGTTCCCTCTCCTGTTCCAGGCTCTTGAAAGCTATATCCTCTTCTCACCCCCCTGAAAACTGAGGCCTATAACCTGAGGGACAAGCAGTGATGGTGGAATTTCAGACACTGTGCCCAGCTGCAGGGGGGCATGTTTTGTTTTCTTCCCTGCGCCCCTGGAACTAGCTCTTTGCAGGTCGCTGGGAGTGGGCTGCAAGGCCTGGGAGTGGCTGCAGAACCCCGAACCTCAGCAGTCCTAGAATGAAGGGTGTGGGGAGGGGTGTCCAAGGGGCCCAAGGCAAGGGGATGGGTGTGGGGGTGGGGAGAAGCTGGCAAAGCTGGGAGTCTCCCCCCACTGACATCCGCCTAGACCAGTCACGCCCCATTGGGGCTTCCTCAGCCCGGGGCTCTTAAAGACAAAGAGTGTCATGGAACAGAGAGAAAAGGATGCAGGGCGGGGGGGAGGGGCGGGGCAGAAAGGAGTGAGGAAAGTCAGGGGTCTGGCCTTCCATGCCCCCCACCTAGGCCCCTGGTCCTGCTCCCCAAATCTGGGCTGGTGGCCCAGCCTTGCAGGTAACCACAGGCCCGCTGAGCCAGGCCAGTGGCCCCATGCTATATGGATGCTAGTACTTCCTGGGGAGGGAACCATGGTGACATCCACCCCTGGGAGAGGCCACTTCTCTCTCCAGTCCCAGCCCACATCTGCCCACTGTCTGCAGCCCCCTCGGCCTAAAGACTGCGAACTGACAAACCGCACCTTCTGGGAGAATTCTGAGACCATCCCGAGCAAGAGATGCCTTGTGTAAAAAGCGAGGAAGGAAGACAGCCTCCTCTCCTTCAAATCCGGTCTTTGCCGTTAAGGACCCCCCCCCGCCCCCCGCAAAGGGTTTCGCGCCCTCTTGTGGCTAAACAAGCGGCTCCAGGAGCTGAGAGAGCCAGGCCCTTACCGGAGGACACCGTGTCCCCGGCGGCAGCGGCGGCGGCGCGCAGGGAACGCGGCTGGAACGCGCCACTGACAGATGTTTACTTCTGCGTGCAGCTGGGCCGCGACGGCAGCCCTCCGCCCAGGGTCTGCGGGATCCGGATGCCCCCCGCGGCCCCTTGTAGACCACAAGGCATAAGGGGTGTCCGGGTCTCGCCCTCCTAGAGGCTGGGGAGGGGATTCCGGCTACCCCCGCTTCCACCCCGCTCCAGACGCTCCCAAGGGCGCCCGAGAAGGCAGAAGCCCTCCCGCCTCGTCGGACAGGGAACGCCCCCCTCCCCTGGCCAGACCCTGGCTTGGAGAGAAGCTTAAGATCGCCCTCCCGCCCCCCGCGCCCCTGCCACGCGCGGACCTGTCGCTCCTTGACCATACCCTCATACACACGCTGGTTCTTGGCTAGAGGCGGGAAACTACCGATCTACCCGGAGTCCCTGGAATCCCTCCCAATCTCTGTCCCTGGGGCCGGTCCTCCCCCCGCGCCGGTACCGCGCGGGCCCCCCGTCTGCCCTTGCTTACCTGCTCCGGGCGCCCGATTAGCCGTCAGTGGCGGCCGCGCCTGCCGCCCGCGTCGGCCCCAGCCCCTGCCCCTGCCGCCGCGACCGCCATCCGGGCCGCCTGGGCCCGCGGCGCCCGGGGGGGCCCGGGCCGGAGGGGGCGGCCGCGGGGCGGCCGCGGCGCGGGCCGGCCCATGGGGCTCCCCCGGGCTCGCTCAGCCGCGGGCTGCGGCCATCCCCGCCCGGCGGAGGCTGGGGCTGAGGGGGTGCCCTAGACGGCCGGAGGCTCGGAGGGCGCGGGGTGCAGGGGCGCACGGACGGCGCGGGCGGCTTCGGCTTGCGGCGCGGGGCTCCGGGGCGGCGGCGCGAGGGGCCCGGGCGCTCGGAGCGGCTCCACGGCGCACTGTCCCGCCGCCTCCGCCGCTCCCGCCGCGGACAGCTCGGCCGGCGCGGGGCCGGGGGCGGGACCGGGGGCGGGGCCAGGGGCGGTGGCTCGGATTTCCCGGGACAGGGAGCCGCCCCCGCCCCGTCCCGCCCCGCCCGAGGGTGCCTGAAGAGCGCAGGTGACAAGGGTGCGGGGCCACAGCACAACCCTAGACAGCGTTGTCCCCGGCCCCAGAGACCCCTGCGGCGATCCTTTAGAAAAGCCAGGGCCCCAGAATGCCCCCCTCCGAGGGCCTCTTCCCAGAGGTAAGAGCCACAGCGCCCCTGACACCAGTCCCTCGACCTTCAGCGTCCCCCCACTCCACTGAGAACCTGGTCTTACTGCCAGACCCCTCCCCTCCCCGTCCTGCCCGCTCCCCTTCCGGAAACAAGGCCCCAAGAAGTCCCCTCACCAAGGAATCCCCTCGGGGGAATCCCCAGGACAGAGTCCCTCCAGATTAAAAGTTTCCCACCCCCGCTCCAAGAACCCCGACGGCGCATCTTCCGTAAATCCGGGACCTCTCAAGACCCCTCCTCAGATTCCCCTTCGCGGAATTAAGAGCCACAACACTCCCCTTGCCGGCGGTAATCATGGCCCACAATTTCCCCGCACCCCACTGAGGACTGTGGGCCCCTAGTCCTCCCCAGGTCCTCTTTCAAGAAAGCAAAAGAAGGCCCCTTCCTAAGAAAGTCATTCCAGAGAACTGAGACCCAAAGTTTTCCCCTAAAACAGCAAGTGATACCCTGAGACTGACGACGCCGCCCGCTGTCCATAGCACCCCTCATCAAGTGGCACTTCTCCCCATTCTGGCGTCCGAGCCAGATCCTGCGGGGGGATACCTTTCCCACCCCTGGCACCCGACGGCGCTCTCCCGAGCACCAAGGCCCAGGGCTGCCCCCGACCCGTCAGCGAGCCCAAACCCACCCCGCCCCCTCCCCGACGGCTCCGCGTTCCCAATGCGCCCCCTAGCGGCCCCCAAGCTGACTCAGGGGCGGGACTGTGGCGGGGTGGGCGGGACTGTGGCGGGGTGGGCGGGGCTGGACCCTCCATGGCCCCGCCCCGCCCCGGCCTAGTTACTGAGAAACACCCGCCGCGCAGCCCGGCCCTCGGCCGCAGCACTTAGGCTCCTGCCGCAGTGTCCCCGCCGCCGCCCGCGTTCCTGGGGCCGGGAGCTCTGGCTCTCACTCCCGCCGCCTGATTTCTTGGGGCCTCCTCACTCTGATTCAGGCCGTCTGCATTCCTCTGATCCCAGCAGCCTGGGGGTTTGTAAGGGCATTAGGTCTTCCTAAGACCCCCACCCCCACCCCAAAACACACACACCCCCGCCAGCGGCCTGTGCAACTTGCACTACTATGCAGTGTACGTGGTGACAGGGGACACTCAGGCAGCATCACCCGCTGTAAGCGGGCTCATGCGGGTGTGGGTCGCGCTGGATGCGCGAGCAGGATGTAGGCCGATTGTGAGTTTGTGAGTGGGTGAGTGGGGGCATGAGGGTGAGCGTGTGTCAAAGCGGCGGCGCTGCGGCTGCCCCGTCACGGTCCAAGAGGGAAAGAACAGGGGTCTGTGCGTGCCTCTCCGTGCCTCGTTTTCCCCATCTGTAACAGGGGGTATTAGCAGTAGATCCTACTAGGGCTGCAGTAAGGATCAGATGAGTTAAGTATGAGTAACCGTGCCCGCTGGAGGTGAGCAATGCCCAAGCGTCTGTCACTACTGGTGACGCTAAGGGACTCACTACCAGTGACACACACACCCTGTCCTGAAGGGAGGGTGGAGGCACTGGTGGCCATTCACACACAGACCCCCAAACCTTGTTCTAGGCAGGGTCACACCCAGCACCATCCTCGTTCTCACACATACCCGGACACCCTTCTGAGAACAGCGCCATCCCTACACACACACACACACACACACACAGTTCCCTGTAGAGACACAGACACACACTTAGCAGCCCACTGGCCCTCAGAGCAGCTCCAGGGGCGACTCCAGGGAATAGGGTAGGATTGCTCCTACACACGTGTACACTCGGATCGTTACACACACACACACTTTTCACACAAAACCCTCTGACACACTCAACCCCGAGCGCCGGGTGCCCACCCCACAGCCATGCACGCACAGGAATCGAGGAGACCCTGCTGCTATGCACACTCGGGCGCACATGCACATGCTGGGCTGGTCCGGGAAGCATAGCCCCCCTGCATACACGTAGCCAGACCAGGAGCCCACCCCCACCCCGGCCAGCCATCATTAAGCTGTCACCAGCTGCCCTTTGGCCACCTCTGCTTGCCCACCCTTCCCCAGCTGGGCTGGGCGCCATGGGACCCCATGCGTGCAGACACATGAGGTGCAGGACACACACATGTGCCCACCATGTGGATCCTCATAAAACGGTTGCCCTGGTAACAGCGACTTGAAAGACTCGGTTCTTCCTCCGGGGTGGACAGGGGCAGGGGCGTAGGGACGGGGCCCGGGGGGGCTAGTAGGACCCATGCCCGCCTTCCACCATGGGGAGACCCAGTCATACTCCGGCCTGGGAGGAGACCCCTCCACACTCAGGGACACACACATTGACCCAGTCACACACGGAGAAGGCTCCCCGTCACACTCAGGCCCCCAGAGACCCTGCCTCGCTCGGGGCCGGCCCCACGTGATCACACCAGACACAGGTGTGATGCCCTCACACACCAGTGTGTCACCTCATACAACCGAGCACCCCGGCCACTCTGTCGCCAACCACAGGCTTTGTCACCCCCTGGACAGGTGGTGACAGACGGACACCCTGTCACACTGGCTGACTCACATGGTAGCGGGAACTGGGGCACACACGGGCATGCCCACCTTTGGCCCCCACCCCCGTCAAGGAGCCGTCTGGTCCCAGCTGCCCGGGAGGCCGAGGGGATTCAGGGGCTGGTTCCATTTTCAGGAAACACGGGTATTTACAATGCTTTATTTTTAAACCTTCCTTGTTCTAGACTGGGGCTGCTGTGGGGCAGGGTGGGTGGAACTCAGCCTTGAACCTCCCACGCTGAAAGTGCAGCCCGTGGCCAGGGACTGTGGTCTCCCCAGTGCACAGATGCTGGGGAAGAAGCTCAGCGAAGAGCAGGGGGCACCCAAGGGCCTGTGGCCCCTGGGGCTGAGTTGAGCCTGCTGGCCCCAAGGTCAAGGCTGAGGCAGGGGTGGGACAGTGCAGGGGCAGCCAGAACCCAGGCCCCGCCACTTGCCCGCCCCCACCCTGGTGTTTGCTGGGAAATTAGATCCGCTCCTTCACTGCCTCCTCACCACCCCCAGGTAGCTCCAGGCAACGCCTCCCCTTCCCCAGCATGCTTGGAGCCCACGTGGCATGAAAACCGAGGGTCAGAGAGGCCAAGACACTGGCCCAAGGTCACACAGTAAGGCGGAGGTTCAAATCTGGGGCTGGATGACTCCAGAACGTTCAGCCATGGCCCCCAGCTGCTCCTCCACCCCTGTCCCCTGGGGGCTGGCCCCCTGCCCTCCCCTGATGGCCACTGCTCCCCAGGGGGAGTATTCTGTTCATGGGTGGAGGCCTAGGTGGAGGTTTTGGGAGGCCAGCAGCCGCTGGCCAAGACACGGACTTGGCTGGTGGAGAAGTTTCCATCTTAGCGCCAGGAGCTGGTCCAGGCCCTGCAGGCCCAGGGCTGCACCTCAGGGACCCCTCCAGGGAGCAGCCCCATAGGGGTGGCAGTGGCCCGGCACCTTCTGTGTCCTCTGTCCCTCCAGCTGCCCCCCAGCCAGAGCATCCCCCCACAATAAGCGTTACTCCATCCCCCAGCGCTGGTGGCTGAGCTTGCTGATCCTCAGTTTCCCCATCTGTGAAATGGTTCCTATGTTTGTTCTGTGCCCAGTGCAGACCCGCAGCTGTGGGACGTGAGTGTTGTCTTCCCATGGAGACATGAGGAGATCGTCCAGGGTCACTGGGCCGGCTCAGCACAGGGCTGCTGATTATCAGCCAAGAGGCTCCCTGAAACCAGGTTTCGGGGCTCTTGATTTGACAAAGTTATCCTCACCAAGAGCTGGATGATGCTGAGGGCCGAGAGAGGCCTCAGCCCCTACAGGGAGCACAGCTGGACCCCCACTCCTGGCTGGGGGTCAGAGCAAGGGCTGCGGGGACCAGGGAAGGAGCCAGCCCGACTGGCTGGAATGGGGCCCACGAGGCCTTGTGGGTGGCAGGAAGGAGCTGGCTGGTTCCAGAAGAGGATGGGAAAAGCAAGGCCAGCAGCCGTCCCCACAGGCCCATTTGCAGCCGCAGGTCACAGATCGAGGGCCGTGTCCCTGGGGGGCCCATGTTGGCAAGGCGGGAAAGCCATCAGGCCTGGGGGCAGAGGGGTGGGGAGGTGGGTGGGGTAGGCCTTAGGGTTGGGGGACACCTGAGAGGTGCGGCCCGGGCTGAAGACCTTATGGAAGCTTACAGACACCCCCCCCCCAAAAGCCACAAATGTGTGGACACTATGTGTGTATCCACGCACACACATACAGTAGACACACAGACACACGCTCACAGACTCCTAAATATGCACATCGACATGCAGACACACAATGACACACACAGATGTCCTCCAAAGTTAATCATACTCTGCAAATGCATACACACCATCACACACACTCACACGGACACACATAGTACACAGGCACACACTCAGATGCGTGCGGCAGCCCCAGCCCCTGAGGCTCACTGGCGCCACATACATCCCGGCACCCCGGCTCTCGCCACCCGCCAGCCTGGCCCTGCCTGCTCTCGTCCTTGGCCCGGGCTGCCCTAATCCTGGTCTCGCGTCCTGAAGCCAGAAGATAAGGGGCAGCTGCAGCCCCAGATAAA
Source organism: Mesoplodon densirostris (assembly GCF_025265405.1). Classification (NCBI taxonomy): domain Eukaryota; kingdom Metazoa; phylum Chordata; class Mammalia; order Artiodactyla; family Ziphiidae; genus Mesoplodon; species Mesoplodon densirostris. The sequence goes on from NC_082663.1 coordinate 148,762,669, forward strand.
GGAGGCACAGCCACAAATCCGGGGCGGCCCCGGCGGCAACGGGCAAAGAGCCCAGGCCGCACCTGCCCTGTGCTTCCTCCCCTATCTCGCCTGGTTGAGAGGGACAGAGAGAGGGCAGGGGAGACAGAGACGTGGAGGGAGAGAGAGACAGAGGGGGGAGATGCCTGGTGGGGGCGGGTAGCAGAGAAATGGAGACAGATACAGAGAGAGATGCAGAGAGAGAGAAAGATGGAGAGAGACAATACACGGGGAAAAGAGAAATGCAGAGAAAGATATGGGATAGACACACAGAGAGAAAGAAATACAGAAAGAGACTCAAAAAAACTGAGACAGAAACAGGAAGAATAAAAGAAAGGGACAGAGGCAGGGGGAGCCCCAGTGACTGGCTGAGCGCCAGTGGCACCTTCCCAAGGCTCTGCCCCACCCCCTCCTGGGTGCCTCAGTCTCTCCACCTGCTCGGGGCCCCAGTGCGACCTGCCTCCCTCCTGCCTCCTCAGATCAGACAAGGTCAGGCATTGGTACAACTCACACCTGGTTCAGGGTTGGCGGGGGAATTCTTTCTCAATGTCCCCACGCTCTCCAGGCTGACACCCGGGAAGTCCTCAGCTTCCTGCCAAATCCTCAGTGAAGGTGGGACCCCCACCCAGCAGGTCCTGCCCCCTGTGCCTCAGTTTCCCTAGCTATGACAAGATGCATTCACTCAGCAAGTGTTCACTGAGCACCTACCGTGTGCCAGGCCCGGTGCTGTGTGGTGGCGACACAGAGTGACCGGAGCAGACCTGACTCCCACCAGCCCTGGGCTCATAGTTTAATGGGGAAGATCCTCAACGCATCCCTTTTCCAGAGAAGGAGAAGTTGAGAACAGAAGAGTGAGTGGAATGAGCAAGGTGACTGGGTGCAGGGAATAGTGTTCCTGGGAGAGGGAACAGCATGTGCAAAGGCTGGGAGGTAAGACCGGCTCATGGAAGGTCTGGAATGAACTCGGTGCTTGAGTTTAGGGAGTGAGGAGGTAAAGAGGGATGAAGCTGGGGAAGGCAGCAGGGGCTGGATTATGCAGGAAACTTGGGGCTGTGGTACAGGGCTGGGGCAGTAGGGAGCCATGGAAGGATTGGGAGCAGGGGAGGGCCATGGTCAGATCTGTGTTTTAGAAAGAGCTGTGGGAGGCTGGGCTGTTGGGGGCAGGATGGGAGATTGAGGCCTGGAAGGGGTGTTGGTGGGAGAGGGGATAGACTATAGGGAGACCCTGGAGAGAAAGCAGGGAGGACATGGGGACTGACAGGCTGTGGGAGAGAGACAGGCAGGGAGGCTGATGCCCAGGTCTCTGGCTAGGCGGTGGGGCAGCCCCTGGGCCAGGGACCTCTGCAGCCCGTGGATTCAGGTAGCATTGGGATGAATACCTGTTCTCTCCATATAAGATCAGAGAGAGGAATAACGGAGTTAATACATGAAAAGACCTTAGAGCAGAGCCTGGCATACACTAAGTGCTCAAAACTTGCCTAGCTACTGGTAGATGATTAATATTGCACCATTATAATAACATAATAAATAATAACAATGAACAGGAATTCCCTGGCGGTCCAGTGGTTAGGACTTGGCGCTTTCACTGCTAGGGCCTCAGGTTCAATCCCTGGTTGGGAAATTAAGATTCCGCAAGCCGCACAGTGCAGCCAAAAAAAAAAAAAAAAAAAAAAAGCAAGCAATTAATAGTGTGTCACTTATATTGATACCATAGTTATTAATGGCCAGTCCACAGTCTCCTTTTCTCCCCCTCCCCACAAGAAGCGTTCCGGGATTGCCTTACACAGAGAAGGCAGGTCATCACAGGGCAGTGCCAGGGAGCCCTAGGAGGGTTCTCCTTGGAGGCTGAGGCTCAGAGAGGGGAGGCTCATTCCTGAGGTTGCCCTCTGTGGGCCTCAGTTTCCCCACCTGAACAGTTGTCTCCTCAGAGTGGTCTGGGTGCCCCTGGGATGATGTCAGGGAGACGATGGTAGAACCTCAGGAGGCAATGGGACGGGCACCTCATGAAGAAGCGAGCTATCGTCCCTGGAGGTGGGTAAGGCGGGCTGAGTCTCCCAAGCACCGCTGTGGTTGCTTCCAGAGTCCCCGACTCCACTGTTTTATTCCCAGAATTGTCCTATAGAGGGCGGCAGAGGCCAGAGATGGAAGACAAGCTGCTCCCCGCCCCCATTCCATTTTCTCCCAGGTCTCGGAAAAGCTGTTGCTGAGCCTGTTGTGGGCTCAGGCAAATCCTTTCCCTCCTCAGGCCTCAGTTTCTCCATCTTTCACTCAAGGAACACAGTCCCTGCCTCACTTCCTGCTCAGGGAAAGCTCTGTCAAGTTTAGCAGTGAAATGCAGGGGGGAGCTAAGGGATTGGTTATTCCCATTCTGCACTGTGTTCATGTAATTCAAGGCAAATAATAGTAATAAAGTAACAGTAACCACAGTAGTCATTAACATTTGTTGATTGTTATTTATTGAATCCTTACTTTCTAAAAGAGATATTTCTATCTGCCCCATTTTTCTGATGAGGAGACTGAGGCACAGAGCAGTTAAAGGACAAGGTTCTGGACTCTCCTGGTGGAGCAGTGGTTAGGAATCTGCCTGCCAATGCAGGGGACATGGGTTTGATGCCTGGTCCGGGAAGATCCCACATGCCGCGGAGCAACTAAGCCCGTGCGCCACAACTACTGAGCCTGTGCTCTAGCGCCCTCGAGCCACAACTACTGAGCCCACGTGCCACAACTACTGAAGCCCATGCGCCTAGAGCCCGTGCTCCGCAACAAGAAAAGCCACCGCAATGAGAAGCCTGTGCACCGCAATGAAGGGTAGCTCCCGCTCACCGCAACTAGAGAAAGCCCGCGTGCAGCAAAGAAGACCCAACGCAGCCAAAAATAAATAAATTTTAAAAATGAATAAATAAATAAATTTTTAAAAAGGACAATGTCCCGGGACTTCCCTGGTGGTCCAGACTCCAAGCTCCCAATGCAGGGGGCCCAGGTTCGATCCCTAGTCGGGGAACTAGATCCCTCATACATGCTGCAACTAAGAAGTCTGCATGCTGCAACTAAGAAGCCCATGCCACAACTAAAAGATCCGGCATGCTGCAACTAAAAGATCCTGCATGCCGCAACGAAGATCCCTCATGCTGCAACTAAGACCCGGCACAGCCAAAAATAAATAAATAAATATTTTAGAAAAAAAAATAAAAGGACAATGTTCCCAGATGGTAAGTGGAAGTTCTGGGATTCGAAACTGGCAGGCTGAGTCCAGAGCCCTGAGGTCCCTGTACTACATCAAGGCTCTTTCAGCAACAGGGAGCTTTAGGAGGGTGCAACAGGGCATGGTGGGGACTGGAAAATGAGGACTAGATTCTGCCGTCCTTGGCTGTTTGCCCTCCCACTTCCCTCGGGGTAAAATCCCAAGTTCTCCCAAAGGCCCACAAGGCCCTGCAAGACCTACTCCCTTCACCTCCCTGCCCTCACCTCCTCCCTCACTCAGCAGCAATCACACAGGGCTCACTGTTTCTCCAACACATCAGGCACGGTCCTGCCTCAGGGCCTTTGCACTGGCTGTTCCCTCAACGTGGAACACTTTTTCCTCCGATATCCCTATTTCTCTCCTTCACTTCTTTCGAAAATACTCAAATGTTACCTTCTCAGTGAAGAAGCTTTCCCTGACCATTCTATTAAGAACTGCAACCACCAAAAACGGCTTTCCCACTTCCCCTTCCCTGCTTCATTACTGTCCGACATACAGTATACCTTACTTATGTATTATGTTCATTGTCTTCACCACTCCTATCTCAGCTTTGAAAGGCAAGGAGTTTTTGGTCTGTTTTATTCACTACTGTATCCTTGGCATCTAGGACAGCATCTAGCACACAGGCATTCGATGAGTTATTTGTTGAATGAACGCCCTAAATAAAAGTAGCAGTATTTAAACAATTAAAAACCCCATCAGGAAATTAAAACACTCCTGTGGGCCGATTGTGGCCAGCGGGAAGCCAGTCTCAGAGCCCCAAGTGGATTACTGAACATTTCCGGTTCCCGCAAAAGGCTCAGAGGTATTTACGGGACCCGAGGCCCCACCCACTGTTAGGCTCCGCCCAACTGCGTCGACGCGCATACAATGGCGTCACTTGGAGCGACCCACGCATGCGCATTTCACCAGTAGACCGGGGAAGACACACGCGCGACCCGGAAGGCCTCGCCGCAACACTCCAAAGCGGGCGTGAGGGGGGCCAATGGCGGAGGGAGCGGTGGAAGCCCCAGCAGAGAGTGGTGGTGGTGGCGGCCCAGGAGCCATCGAGCCGGAACGGGGAGTAGCGTCCATTAAACTTCAGTGAGTCGCTGGGTCGGGGGAGCAGCTCACGGAGCCTTCCCGGCACCCGTAGCGCGGCCCGAACGGCGCATGCCGGGAGCTGGGGCAGCGGCCCAGCGTGGGAAGCTCGCAGGCTCTTCTGTTTGGGCCCTTCCTCCGCTCGCAGGGCCAGCGAGCTCCCGGGGTCACGCACGTTGGCGACTGTCACATGTGCGAAAGATACCGCGGTCCATGCTGGGGTGGGCGGGGTTTGAGGCGGAGGCCGCAGTGCATGCTGGGGAGTGTAGTCCCAGCATATGGCGGGAACAGCCAAGTGCACTTCAGGCCAGCCGCAGTTACAGGCAGGGAATTGTGTCTGAAGTGAGTGCCGGGGGGCATGCTGGGGCTTGTAGGGCTGAAGGGCATGCTAGGAAATGTGGCGGTTGTGGACCCGTTGCAAGGCATGCGGGAACATGTAGTTTCCTTTAGCCTAACATAGTTGGGGACGTTCACACCTCACACCTGTACTTCCTCAGTCTGAGCACTGGGGACCCAGGAACAAAATACGTCCTCCCTGGGATTTCCCTGGTGGTCCAGTGGTAAAGAATCCGCCTTCCGATGTAGGGGACGCGGGCTCCATCCCTGGTGGAGGAACTAAGATCCCACTTGCTGGGGGTCAACTAAGCCCGCGTGCCACAACCACTGAACTCGTGTGCTGCAAACTGCAGAGCCCATGCGCCCTGGAGTCCGTGTGACACAACTAGAGAGAGAGAAAAGCCGCACGCCACAACTAGAGAGAAGCCTGCGCTCCACAATGAAGACCGCGCGTGCAGCAACTAAGACCCGACGCAGCCAAAAAATAATAATAAGGAAAATAAGCAAAATAGGTCCTCCCTGTGGCCTTGAGGTGCTCCTAGGCTGGCGGCTGGCTAGTTCTAAGTAGTGAGCACCCCATCAGTAGAAGCGTGTAATCAGGGACAAGTGTTCTCAGTCCCTTTCCCCAGCGTTCATTGAATCTGAGCTCAGGGGAGGGACTTCTTCCACAAGCCCTGCTTTCCCCTGCCCCTCTGCTGGCAGATACCTAACCACCAAGGAGCACTTCCACGAATTCCTGGAAGCCAAAGGGCAGGAGAAGCCCAGCCAGGAAACCAAGGCTGGAGACCCTGCTGGCAATGACCTGGCTGAGCCTGAGGCCAAGCGGATCCGGCTGGAGGATGGGCAGACAGAGGACAGGCAGACAGAGGAGGCTGTTGAGCTTGAGGAGCAGCCACAGGCTCAGAAGAGGGCCCGGGGTCAGAACAAATGCCGGCCCCATGTGAAGCCCACCCACTATGACAAGAACAGGCTCTGCCCCTCCCTGGTCCAGGTGAGTGTCATTGTCCCCAGAAAGTCCCAGAGGCCTTAAGTGTGAGCCTCTCTGCCCCCCATTCAACCTGCATGACGTTATGATGTAAGTATCGTTATTGTTCCCGTCTTCCAGGTGAAGAAACTGGTTTGGTGAGGTTACTGACTTGTCTGAGGACACACAGTTAGGAGGGGAGAGAGAGCTGAGGTTCAAGCCCAGGCTGCCTGGCTGCCTCAGCATCTCCCTGTCCTCCCTCATTGCCTCCCTGTTTCCCTGCAGGAATCCGCCGCTAAGTGTTTCTATGGTGACCGCTGCCGCTTCCTGCACGATGTGGGCCGCTACCTGGAGACCAAGCCAGCTGACCTGGGCCCCCACTGTGTGCTCTTTGAGACCTTCGGCAGGTGCCCCTATGGTGTGACCTGCCGCTTTGCTGGGGCCCATCTGGGGCCCGAGGGCCAGAATCTGGTGAAGGAGGGGTTGGTCCAGGCCCCGCCCATCCGCAATGGCCTGGACAAGGTCCTGCAGCAGCAACTGCGAAAGCGCAAGATCCACTTCAAGCGTGCAGAGCAGGCCCTGCGCCAGCTGAGCAAGGGCCAGCTGCCAGGCCCCACTCCTGAAGCCACTGTCCCCGAGGTCATGGAGGCTGAGGGTGCCCCAGGGCAGGACAACTGTGATGCCCAGCAGGCCCCCCAGGGGCCGGGCACCGTTACCCCTCCCAGGGGCCCTTTAAAGACCTGCGGGCCCCTGACAGATGAGGATGTAGTCAGGTTGCAGCCCTGTGAGAAGAAGCGGGTACGTGTCATGGGCTTCCTGCAGAGGACACTAGCAATGTTGGGGGCAAATAGAGCTGGACACTCACTCCCAGCTCTGGAGGGTCTGGGCTATGGCAGAGGGGGGCACTGGGAAAGGCTTCCTGGAGGAGAAGGCATTGGGACTGGGGTTTTGACGGTTGAGTAGAAGTCTCTAGTGGAGGAGAACATGGAGAAAAGAACATTCCTGGTGGAGGGGTTGGTTGGCCTGTGCAGAGGCACGGCGGTGAAAGGGAGCCAGGCTGATTGGGGCAGGACAAAGCGTGTGGGGCAAAGACTGGGGAGGCTTGAGGCTTGAGAGGCCTTGAAAGCCAGGTTGGAGGGTGGAGGTTCATTGTGCATTTTCTTTCCCACCAGCTGGACATCAGTGGCAAACTGTACCTTGCCCCCCTCACCACGGTAGGACCCACAGTGAGGTGGGCCGGGAGCTGGCAGCGTGGTCATCCCAGCAGTACCCACTGGCTCCCCGCCCTGGGGGCTTGGGGCCTGGGCGGGTGTCTGGGGTCCCTGCCTGCCGTGCCCTCACATGTGAATCTGTCCCCTGCTGTCGCCAGTGTGGGAACCTGCCCTTCCGGCGGGTCTGTAAGCGCTTTGGGGCAGATGTGACGTGCGGGGAGATGGCTGTATGCATCAACCTGCTGCAGGGCCAGACGTCTGAGTGGGCCCTGCTCAAACGCCACCCCTGCGAGGATGTCTTCGGCGTCCAGGTCGGTGCGGCCCCGAGGGAGGGAGGGAGGGAGGGAGGAGGGGCTCTCAGCTGCCATGTTTCAGAGCCAGGTTCAGGTCCGGGCTCTCCTGGCTCACCTCCCAGACCCCCTGCCTCAGCCACAGGCCAGGTGCCAGCCTGATGCACGTCAAGTAGCTGCTGGCCTTGGCACAGGGCCAGGCAGGGAAGTCCCCTCACGCCCTGCCCGGCCACCCGACACAGCTTGAGGGCTCCTTCCCCGACACCATGACCAAGTGTGCCGAGCTGCTGAACCGCACCATCGAGGTGGATTTCGTGGACATCAACGTCGGCTGCCCCATCGACCTCGTGTACAAAAAGGTACCAGCCGCTCAACCCTGGCGCCCCACGAAGGGCAGAATGTGGGTGGGCGGAGTCCCTGGGGAACCTGCGGGGGCCTGTGGGCCTCGCTTTCCCCATCTGTACAGCGAGGACAGCAGGGGGTGTCGGGCCCAGCCAGGGTCACACGTTCCTAAGCCCAAGCCGCCCGTCTCTCCCAGGGCGGGGGCTGCGCCCTCATGAACCGCTCAACCAAGTTCCAGCAGATCGTCCGCGGCATGAACCAGGTACAGCCCGAGACACCCTCCCCCACGACCATCCCCTGCGGCCTGACCCCAGGCCCCACCAACCACACCCGCGCCCACAGGTGCTGGACGTGCCGCTGACCGTGAAGCTCCGAACAGGTGTCCACGAGCGCGCGAATCTGGCCCACCGGCTGCTGCCTGAGCTGCGGGACTGGGGGGCCGCGCTGGTCACGGTGGGTCTCGGGGCGCAGCGGGTGTTGGGACCCCCGAGGCGCATCCCTTTCTAACCATTCCTCCCTTCCTGCTCCTCCCTCCTGGTCTTTGGCTCTCCCTCCATCTCTATCTCCGCCTGTCTGTCTGTCTCTCTCTCTCAGTCTGTCTCTCCCGGGCTCTCTGGGTCTTTCTCTCTCTCTGTCTCTGTCTGATTCTCCGCCCCCTGCCCCTCCCTCCCTCCCTACCTGGCTGCCTCTCCTCCAGCTCCACGGCCGCTCGCGAGAGCAGCGCTACACCAAGCTGGCCGACTGGCACTACATCGAGCAGTGCGTGACAGCAGCCAGCCCCATGCCCCTTTTCGGTGGGTCCCCTGCCACCAGAGGCCACGCACCGGGGCCCACCCCTCACCAGGGCCCCCTCGTGCCCCGATGGGGAATGCTGCTGGGCTGACAAGAACTCCCGAAGCCCCGGCATCCCCCTGCACGCAGCTCCCTGAGGCCCCAGTCTCTGTCCCTCAGGAAACGGGGACATCTTGTCATACGAGGACGCCAACCGCGCCATGCAGACTGGCGTCGCTGGGATCATGATCGCCCGGTAAGTGTGCCCGGGGCGGGGATACAAAGAACCAGCCAGGGCTGCCCCTGAGCGCCCAGCCTGCAGCTCGGGGAAGGTGAGGGCGCGTCTGAGTTTGTGCCCAACGCCGGTGCCCCCAGCCCGCCTGCCCACCCCCTGCTCTGTTATTCCCCGGGCAGGGAGATGTCAGAGGTGGCTGCTTATGGGGCCGGGGTGAAGGGTACTGGAACTTTCTGTAGCTGTGGGCTCAGGGCTGTGGCTTGGAACTCTTGGGCTTTGCAGGTTGTGTGAGCATGGCCGGGAGGTTGGGGACCATGGGTTTGGGGGCTGGGGTTCCGCCACCTGCCTGCTGACCACCGCCCGCCTGCAGCGGCGCCCTGCTCAAGCCGTGGCTGTTCACGGAGATCAAGGAGCAGCGGCATTGGGACATCTCGTCGTCTGAGCGCCTGGACATCCTGCGGGACTTCGCACACTACGGCCTGGAGCACTGGGGCTCGGACACGCAGGGCGTGGAGAAGACACGCCGCTTCCTCCTTGAGTGGCTCTCCTTCCTGTGCAGGTGGGATCGGGGTGGTGGGGCGGGGTGTCTTGGGGAGGCCCGGCCCAACCCCGTTACCGCCGCCTGCCCCCCGTCTGTAGGTACGTGCCCGTTGGCCTGCTGGAGCGGCTCCCGCAGAGGATCAACGAGCGGCCGCCCTACTACCTGGGCCGCGACTACCTGGAGACGCTCATGGCCAGCCAGAAGGCGGCCGACTGGATCCGCATCAGGTGCCCGGGAACCGCCGAGGCCCTGGGAGATAGTGCAACAGGGAGCCAGCGGGTGTGGGGCCAGCTGGGCCGGGGGCCACCCTGCCCCAGGCCTGACCCTGCTCCCGCCCTCCTCACAGCGAGATGCTGCTGGGACCGGTGCCACCCAATTTCGTCTTCCTGCCCAAGCACAAGGCCAACGCCTACAAGTAGCTGCAGGGGCGGGCGGGGGTGTCTGAGCACCCAGCGGGCTCCCCGATAAATGAGAAGGCAATAAATTTTATTCTTTTAAAACCCAGGCCCTTTTGTGACCCTGAGGCTGTCTCATGCTGCCCGCCCCCCACCCCGCCCCAGCTTTCCCCCACCATCCCCATCCCCGCAGCTCCCTCCTTCCTCACTCATTCACCAGCCCCATACTGGCCACTGCTGGTGCCCAAAGGCCTTGACCACAAACAAGCCACCATAGCTCATGAGATGGGGCCTTGGCCTGTGTGGATGTGGATCAGGGCGGGCTGCCTGAAGGAAGGGGCCTTGGAGCTGTCAGGCAGGCATTGCTGGCAGAGGTGGGAGGCGGAAGGCGGCAGACCGGGCCCAGTGTCCACCATGCTCTCTGTGACGCCCATCTCTGGCTGCCTTGGTTTCCCATCTGCCCCTGCCTGCCCCGCCCCTCCCCCCCCACTTACTCGGAACCCTGACCAGTGGGCGGGCCACAGCCTGTGCCTGGAGTAACCGTAGAAACAGAACTACACAGGACAGTGAGCCTCCTCTCTGGGTGGGCTGCCTGTGCTCCCAACTGCTGCCCTCCTGGCCAGGCCCCCGCCTCCCCATGCAGCACCCCAAACCCTTCTACGCACCCGCCGCTCCCCAAGAAGCCTTCAGTCCCTGGAGCCTGGACGCCACCAAAGGGCCCGGCAGCCAGCCTGCTTCCGCCTGCACAGAGCCTCTTCCCACTGCGGGTACGAGGCTTGGGGGCGCCCATCGGGGCAGGGACCAGGGCTCTGCCCGCCAGCCTCAGGACCCCACCCAGCTGCCTGTTTTTGTCCACAGGTTCCTCCAACGTCTATCACCCCCCAAACCTGGAGAAAGAGGTGTTTCCAGCTCCTCCAGCAGGTACCGGCCTCCCACCAACCTTTGATGACCGGGGAGTGGGCAGGGGCATCTTGCTCCCACCCTTGACCCTAGATGGCTCCCTCCTCCGAAGGCAAGGCCCGAATCCCTGTCCCCCAAAGAGACCCCTGGACCAAGGTCTGTGTCCCTCATCCCCTAGATGGGGCCATGAAGGCCAAGCCTATGTTTCTTGTTCCCCAAACAGGTCTCCCAAAGGCAGGCCGGTGTCCCCAGCCCCCCAGATGGGCCCCCAAAGCAAGGCCTGGGGCCCCTGACCTCTAGAGAGGGCCCCAAAGGCAAAGCCTATGTCCCTGTTCCCCAAATGGACCCCAAAATTGGTCCGTGTTCTCCATGCCCCAGACGTGCCCCACAGTTTGGACCCCGTCCACCCCAGGCGGGTCCCAGAACTGCCCCTCTCAGGGCCGCCCTCCCTGGCCACAGGTTTCCAGATGGCGCCCTGCGGCTGCTTCTTTGACCCCCGCGTCTACCGAATCGAGTGGGCCACCACCGACTTTGGCCAGTCGTCCCTGTACAAGCTGGCGGCTGGGGGCCCCGCCTCGCCAGGCACCTACTTCCCCGAGGCACAGCACTGCCTCAGGGCCCCGGTGCCACCCCCGCTGCCCCCACTGTTCCGCCACTACCAGCCGCCCCCCGCGGGGCCCTGGTACCGCATGCCCTGCTTCGAGTCCAAGGGAGCCGGGGCCGAGGCCCTGGGCTTCGTAGGGGACAGAGGGCCCCCCGCCTTCGCGGAGCTGCCCCCCGCCTTGATCAAGCAAGGCCTGGCTCCCCCGCTGCCCCCAAAGGAGAGCAAGCTGCCCCTGCTGCTCACCACGCTGCCCGCCGAGGCCACGCTGCCCCCTGGCGCCTATGGCCCTCTCAAGGGCCACCTGACCTGGCTGGATGGGCCCGGTGAGCCCTTGACCTTCGCCTTCAAGGAACCGCCCCCTGGCGCCGGGCCCGGCCCGCTGTACCCACCGGGCCCCACCAAGCCCAAGGCGGTCCCGCTGAGGGCAGGCGAGGCCAGGACCCCTGAGGTGGCCAGGGCCTTCAGGACGCCCAAGAAGGTGATGCTCGAGGACACGATGAAGCTCTTTGACGGCCTGCCGGGTGGCGCCGAGCCCGCTGGGGCCCCGTGCAAGCCCCCTGGGCCCGCCCTGCCCGACAGCGGGGGCGGCAGGGACTCGTCCAGCGACATCCGCTCGCTGCACCTGCCCGACGAGCTGCAGTCCTCGGACTACAGCGTGCCCGAGGTCCTAGATACCGTGTCCGACATGGACTACTTCTACAACTTCAAGGTGCTGGACGAGGAGCCGCCGCCCCGCCCGGGGGGGGCCCCCACCGCCAAGCCCTCGGGCAAGAGGAAGGCCGGCAACCCGACTGCCAGGAAGGGGAGGCAGGGCATCAAGGGCAAGCAGGCTGCGGTGCCCACCAGCGCCAGCCCCTTGGGGCCCAGGCAGGACCTGGGAGCCGCCCCCCATTAAAGCGAATTTGAGCTGTTTGCGCAGTGTCCGGTCAGGGGCATTCAGGGGCCGTGGGCTGTCCCCTCGCCCTCCCTGTCGTCCAGCGGGCCCCGGGCCACGTGGTGAGGCCCCTCGGGACCCCGGTGCCTTCCGGGTGCCGGGCTTCCAGAGTAGAGTCGGGGAGCCCTAGACTTGGGGTTCGGGACAATCCCTCGTCTCCTAGCCCCAGAAAATCCAAGTCACCCGGCAGGGATGGGGGCGCTGCTGGGAGGTGGGGAGACACTGCCCGGACTCGTGCACTGCAAGGATTTCACCTCCATGTTTGATGGGGAAAGTCAGGTCTGCCGAGAGATGGGCAGGAAGTTGCCTGGAGACACAGCAGCAAGCGGGGTGGGGCCTGGGGAGAGGCCTGCGGGCTGGGCTCGGCCTCGGCCCAGGTGGAGGGGCCGGTGTCCCCGATGGTGAATGGGGACGCCCCCGCTCGTGTTCACGCGGAGAGCTGGGGGGCCTGGGGTGCAGAGGCAAGTGCTGGGTGGAGGTCTGAGAGTGGGGGCAGGGCAGGCATGTGGGAGACGGTGTCCACCTGGCACACAGGTGACCCAGACGGGCATGCAGAGTGCACCTGCAGCCCAGCTGGGGGCCAGAGGCCAGGGTGGGTGTGCCTGTCCCAGGATGGGCATCCAGCCAGGCCCCTGCATCTCTGCCTGGGGCCCAGCCACACCTGGGTTCTGCTTCCCAGGGGGCAGGCACGGGGCGGGCTTGCGGTGGTTTGGGAGCTTCAGTGCTCACACCTGTTCCCTCCTGCCTCAGCTCCTTCCCTCTCCAGTCCACGGAGCTCCCTCCCCGCTGTACCCTGGGCCAGGCTCTCCTCTGCCTTTTGCTTCTGGAGAGCCCGGGGGCAGCCGCTGGCCACACCCTGCCCTGAAATACTCCAGGCGACTGTGAAGGGGGTGAGTGGGTTTCCCAGTGACACCTAAGGAGGTAAGGAGAGATGGAGCTCCCCTCCCCTGCCAGAGGAAGGGCCCTCCTGCCCCAGGCCCTGGGCTGGGTCTCGGGGACCTTCCCTGCTGGTCTCTGCTGGGGAACCCAGGGCGCTTGGCTAGGATCCAGGAGGTGGCTGCGTGTGGGCAGGGGGTCTTGGCTGCTGGCACCATGCCTTGAGCCTACGGGTTCCAGGGCTCAGGGAGACAGAGGTGGCCAGCCAGTCTGGGCTGTACCGGGATCACCGCTTGTCTGTGTTGTGAACAGGATGCGGGCCTGGAGGAGCCAGGAGCTCCCTTCCCCCGCTTCCCTCTCAGCCTGCTGTGCCTGCAGCTGTGTTAGGGGTATTTTTGAGACAAATATGAAGTGCCCCCAAGAAGGGAAGGCCCTGGCAAATGAGGCGGATGTGACAGAATGGGCTTGGCTTTCTTTAAGATTAATGCGGGCCAAGGGCTGTGAAACGAGTATCACCTGACAGCCTAACCCGTCCCCCTCCAGAGAGGCGTGGAAGGTGGACCAGGCAGCCCCCGGAGGTGGGGGTGAGGTGACTGCCCACTGCAGTGGGTGTGGGAGTGGAGGTTTTTAACGACTGGGTGGAGACCGTACTGGGCAATTTTTTTTTTTTTTTCTGGCTGAGCCACTTGCGGGATCGTACTTCCCGACCAGGGATTGAACCCAGGCCCCAGCAGTGAAAGCACAGAGTCTTACCACGGGACCTCCAGGGAATTCCCTGTGTTGCGCAGTTTAAATGACCGTTGGATGTGTTCTTTTAACCTAAGAGTGATCAGAAAAGTTATTGAGAAAGTTTTCACTAGAGAGAGACAGCTGTCCTGTGCCACCTGGGGTTTGAATGACGTGTGGGAGAGGGAAGCTCTCAACGGATGGGTAGACTGATCAGACGTGCATATACACGTATGTGTACATTGTATGCACACCTATATGTGTGTTCACATGTGCACACACGTATCTGTACACATGCGTGCATGCATGTACACGTGTGTGCATGCACGTTACCTCCACACGTGCGTGATGAGCTTATGCATATATACATGCGCACATGTGTGTGCACATTATACAAGTGCTCCTGTGTGACATACACATCACCCACACATGCCTACACACGTACATGAACGTGTATTATAGACATATGAATACACGTGTAGATTGCAGATATACATGTGCATGTATGTACACATCCACACGTAGGCAATATGCATGTACATGTATACACCCAGGCACACACACGCACAATATCTACACACGCGTGTATGCGTATGCCTTATGTGCCTACGTGTTATATACATGTATGTATACATACCTCTGGACATACGTATACACATGCATGTGTGCACATCATCTGTATACATGTGTATGCATAACACAGGTACGTGTGAAATATGTGCTGTGCTTCCAAGTTTTGTTCATGGACATCACGAAACACACGTAAGCATGTTGGTCTGTGTATATGTCAGGGCTTATCAACAGAGGTGGACCCAAGCCCCGTCCCCGTCTTCTGCAGCCCCCGCCCTTTTCCTTGGGTCTCACGTTTCTCTAACAGAACACGTCAAGTGTCCGATGCATCTCTGGGACTTGCCGGTTGATGATCTCACCACATGCCTGTGCCGGCTCGTTTCTCCAAAAGCTCCTGTTCGCTAGGACTTGGGCCGCCCACCTTCTCACTGTTGACAACCCACGTAGGTGCCGTAGTTCAAAGGGACTGTGGTGCCAGAATGTTGAGGGAGGCAGGTGGGTGTAGAAAACCCACAAAACATGAGTGATACCCACTGCTACCGGCTCTCTCACCAAACGCTTTATTTCAAGACAACTCTGCCCCCTCCCCGCCACCCCACCTCCAACCCCCGGGCGTGCTCAGCGCCTGGCCCAGACACACGCACAAGACTTCCTGCATCTCCTGCGCAGACTGACCCAGAAGCCCTTGACCCTGAGGCCCTGCTCAGTGTGCAGCAGCTTGGGGATCATGTAGGCCAGCCATACAGACAGCAGGGTGGCCCCCGTGAGCAGGACGATGGTGATCTCAGGCGGGAAGATGGGCAGTGGGAAGGCCCCGTAGACGTAGACGCTGAAGGTGGTCTCCAGGTGACAGTAGCTGCGAGGGGCGGGCAGGGAGAGGCCGTGGGGCACCGCCTTTGGGGGCCTCACCCTTCACCCCAGCAAACTGGTTTTATTTATTTTTTGGCCATGCTGCTCAGCTTGCGGTATCTTAGTTCCCCGACCGAGGGTCGAACCCAGGTCCTCGGCAGTGAAAGCGCAGAGCCTAACCACTGGACCGCCAGGGAATTCCCTCGGCAAACGTTTTAAAACTCACGGGGACAAGAGCTGGGCCTGGAGCATTGACTCCGGGCACTGAGTTCCATTTATATCCACTTAACTTCTATCCTCTATAAATCTGTGGTCGTCTCTGTATTGTGTTGGCCAAAAAGTTCGTTTGGGTTTTTCCGTAACGTCTTACGTATTTTAGCAGAGATCGTATTTTTCCCCAGGACCCCTGTGGTCCCCTGCTCTGGAGACAAGGGATTCCCCCCCCCGCCTCCATGCCCAGGCTCAGTGTGGGGGGCGGGCAGAAGAGACCAACAAAGCACTCATCACAGTGGACGCGGAGTGGGGGGCGTGAGGGGGGCCACAAGCGTCCCTCAGGTGGCTGCGAGCAGGTGGGGATGGCAGGATGGAGGGAAGGACACCTAGGTAAGGGGGGGAAGTCGCTGGGGGCTCTGATGGAGGCAAGGTGCAGGGAGGGCAGGGGATGAGCCTTGCAGGCAGACGCCTCTCTCCCCCGGGCATCCCCAGCCTGGTGCCTTCTGCCAGTGGCATCCCAGAGCTGGTCCAGGGTCTGGGGCCTTTAGGGAAGGCAGGGTCTCCCCGCGCTTTTGGGGGTGGACTTTGTGTCCGTCTGGAAGGGATAGGTGATGGGGGAGCGGGGAATAATGCCGCCCATATTCCCCCTCCCAGTGGGAGACGTTAATGATCTGAACCAGCACAGTGGGTGGCGAGTATTAACAGCCAGCTCCTGGGGCAGGGTTGGGCTGGCCTGTAATGAGTGTCAGTTTCCTTTCCGTGGTGTCAGTACTCCAGCTGCCAGCGGGAAGCCAACCGGCTTGCAAAATCCCTGGATATCTAATGATCCGTGTTTGGGAGCCAGTCTACACCGGCCCCTGCACCCCACCTGTTAGACATGGCATGAGGGTGACTCTGGTCCCTGAGGGCGGGGACAGGGCTGCTGGTCATCGCTGTTCCCCCGGCACCCAGCATGGCCTTTGAATGAGGATTTATTTAGGAAGTGAACAAATGTCATCCTAGAGGAGGGAGAAAAGTGGGTCCCCCTCATGTGTGCAACCTGCCCCCAGAGAGCCAGCTCTTCCCCCAGGGGCCCTTGGTACAGGGCGACTCACCTGTAGTATGGATCCACGATGGAAATGAAGAAGATGTAGATGCCGTTTCTTTGGTCGAAAACGACCTTGTTCTCTGTCGGGCCTCCCAAGATCTGATACGGGACTTTGGGCCATCTCAAGGGTGCATTGTTGTTAGGGTCGTGGCAGCTCACATAATTCTGGGGAGGAGGACAGAGACATGCCTGCTGGCCCCGGGGGCCGGGAAGGACCGTGCCAGCCCACAGGCGCTACTGCCGCACACACGGCCCCACCGGTGCCACCACCCACCAGCACCCAGGGGTGTGAGTCCAGGACCAAGTGCCCGCTGGGCAGGCCCGCCGATTGGTGACTGTGGAGCCTTCTTCCCACCTTCCTTCTCCTGTGCCTGCCCCAGCTTTGGGGGCTGCAGGCATAACAGCTCTGCTCACCAGGGTCCCTTGCAGCTGTGAGTCTTGGTATGAATCAGATGCTGCTGATGGCATGTGCTCTTGGTGTTATGGGCTGAGTTGAGTCCCTCCCACAAGTCATATGTCAGAGTCCTAACCCCCAGGACCTCAGGTGGTGACCTTATTTGGAGATGGGGCCTTTACAGGGAATCAAGTGAACATGAGGTCACTAGAGTGGGCCTGATCCAGTATGGCTGGTGTCCTTAGAATAAGGGGAAATTTAGACCCAGAGACGACACGCCCAGGGACAAGGCCATGGGAAGATGAAGCAAGCGATTGGGGCGATGCATCTACAAGCCAAGGAATGCAAAGATGGCCAGCAAATCACCAGAAACCAGGCCAGAGGCCTGGGACAGATTCTCCCTCATGGACTCAGAAGGAACCAGCCCTACCGACACCTCGATCTGGGACTATTGGCCTCCAGAGCTGGGAGAGGATAAATTTCTGGTGTTTAACCCATCTGGTTTGTGGTCCTTTTGTTACAAAGCCCTCGCTAACTAACACACCTGGGGAACCTGACGGGGGAAGGGAGACAGAGCCACCAGGGCTTCTCGGGAAGCAGTTGTGGGTGCCCAGGTGGCAGCTGTGGCTTCTCCACCCTGCCTTCAGATCCCGGGGTGTCACATAAAGGGGGATATGCCCTTGAACTCCACTGTTTGCCCTTCACCGTGGCATCATGCTGGCTCCCTGAGCTAAACACATACTAAAGGGTCTCGCCTACACTTTGATCTTCTGCACTATTTGCCTGTGGACTCAGAAGGGAGGGTGGGGCTAGGCTTGTAAACAAGAGAAGAGATGGAGATTCCCAAAGCAAAAGTGTCAAAATAGCAGTGAGTCCAACGTTATGAGAAATAAGGAACTCGGGACTTCCCTGGCGGTCCAGTGGTTAAGACTCCGCGCTTCCACTGCAAGGGGCATGGGGCTGATTCCTGGTCGGGGAACTAAGATCCCGCATGCCCCGTGGTGCAGCCAAATATAAAGAAAGAGAATAGAAGGAACTCATTTTGCATGGCAAAGTAAGCAAAAACCGAAAGACAAAAGAGGCAAACTGGGGGAACTATTAGCAAATTACATTGCAAATAAAAGCTTAATCTCATGGGTCTATAAAGAGCTCTTAAAAATGCAGGGAAGGGGCTTTCCCTGGTGGCTCAGTGGTTGAGAGTCCGCCTGCCAGTGTAGGGGACATGGGTTCGTGCCCCGGTCCGGGAAGATCCCACATGCCGCAGAGCAGCTGGGTCCATACCGCAAAAAAAAAAAAAAAAAAAAAAAAAAAAAAAAAAATTCTTTGGGAGTAAAAGAAAAAAAGCTGGACCGCATACAAACTATGTGAAATAAAATGGAGACAGCTGCTTTGCCTAAAGACCATTTATTTGCCACAGCTAGCTCCACCTCATGGTTTTTAGTGTTTTAGCAGTTCAGTGGCTGTTTAACAGCCAGCCCATCCAATGACTGTGCTGGACATGCAGGCACTGTGGCTCTGTCTTGATAGAAGAGCCCTCAGGATTCTACAAAATCGGCCACCAGGGCTGATGGGGAAAAAAAAGTAATGGGACAATCTCTTAAATGCATGCATGCCACTTTGAACGAGAGGGCTAATAAAAAGAATGCAAATACAAACACCGGCACAGTCAGAAAATAATAAATAAGCAAAGCTCTGTGTGTGGCTTCTTCTTTTTAAAGAAACGGTCAGGGTGGTGGTGTTTGGGTAATATTGCGAATGCACAAAACGCATACCCGAGTTGTAGGAGTTGCACGCTTTAAAATCGTTCATTATCGGTTATGTGAATTTCACCTCGGTTAAAAAATAAAACCAACGTCACCAACCAAAATATATGACCAAACTCACTCGATGGAATGGGGTGTAAGAAACGGGTGAGGCTGCGGGCTTTTAAGAAAGCAAATACAAAATTAAGGAGCCAGGAGTTCTCGCCGGAACCGGCTTTGGGCGCGAAGAGCGCGCGCGCCCCTGCTGGTGACCTGGCCTCATTGCGCCGTGTTCTTGCCCTTGGCGTTGAGAGGCTGAGGGTGGATGGAAACTACTTCGTATGCGCCAGAAGCCCCCCCACCCCCAGAGGAACAATGCGATGTCTTCCTTTCGCTGACGCCATAACCTTGTCAATCGTGTACCAACCAACGTTTGTGATAGAAACGCTCGTTGAGCAGAACGGACCGTAAACATAATCAAGGCCCTTAAATAACGGGCATTTGGATGGTTCCAGAATTTTGCACATCATCAGCAGTCTGCTCCATGAGCGCCTTCGTCCCTACACCTCCGATCATCGTCTCCGATTCCCTTGGGAGAGATTCCCAAAGAGTTTGTGCGTCTTACGTTTCCATCCCCTGCCGCCCCATCTAGAGACTGAATGTCTGCAACGCCCCCCGCCCCATTCATATGTTGAAACCTACTCCAGAAGGTGATGTATTAGGAGGCGGGGCCTTTGGGAGCTGATTAGGTCTTGGGGGTGGAGCCCTCCTGAAGGAGCTTGGTGCCCTTATAAAGGGACCCAGGAGTGCTCCCTCCTCCTTCTGCCATGTGAGGACACAGAAGGCACCACCCAGGAGCCAGACACCAAATCTGCTGGCGCCTTGATCTTGGACTCAGCCCTCAGAACCGTGAGAAACCAATGCTGCTGTTACAAGCCGCAGGGTCCATGGTGATCTTACAGCAGCCTGAACAGACTGAGTCGGCCCCCAACACACAGTGGGCCTGACCAGTCGTCGCCTTCTGCGACCTGTTTTGGGAATAATCAGAACGCAGGCCCTACCTCTCGGTCCCAGGCGAAGGGCCCTTTGTCGCCGGCCGTCTTGGCGATGGTGGTCCAGTTCTGCGGCTGGGAGCTGCAGAGGGCCATGTCTGCCGTCAGGGAGTACGTGTACGTGAACAGCCCGTTCACCTCCAGCAGGACGTACTCGGCCTCGACCACCTCCTGGAACTTTCCTTCCCTCCACCTGGGACACACCATACACAGGCAGGGCTGCTGGGGGGCCGTCGGTGGGGTGGGGCTGGGGGCCCTGACATGTTGTGAGACCATCTGGGGGTGGTGGGAGGTGGCAGAGCAGGGCAGGGCCACCCTCTCCCCCCACCAGGCTGACACTTCTGGGACAGACAACACGGATATGCAGTGGCAGGTGGGGACAGGACGCTGACGGGGTCGGGGTTGCTTATTTGGACAGGACGCTGATGAGGTCGGGGTCAGGGACTGGGGGTTGCTTATTTTTTGACACCTGCAAACATTCCAGAGGTATACATTTAGGGCGGTGAATTAAGGTTGTTCTAAATCCTTATTTGGGGGGGGATTCCCTGGTGGTCCAGTGGTTAGGGGTCCGGGCTTCCACTGCCGCGTACCCGGCTTCCATCCCTGGACGGGGAACTAAGTTCCCCGCAAGACGTGGGGGCCAGAAAAGAGAAAAACAAAACTTATTTTTGGATGCACGTTTGTCTCCTGCCAGGTTGGGGCTTACACCCCTCCTCTGATGGGACCCTTCCCTTGTTCCTCACCCCAGGCCGGCAGGCACCCCACCACGTGGCAGCTCTGAGTTAGGGGCGTGCCCAGACCACAGTCTCACCTGGGTGTGGGACTGAGGCCACGAGGAGCTAACACGTGACGTTCTAATGAACCTAAGTGTTGCCACGTGTGAGTGGTTTCTGCCACCGTTCAGTCCGTCAACAGCTATTTAGTGCAGTGGTGTGCGGGGGCGGCGTGGGGATGGGGACGGAATGAAGGAAGACAGAATCCACGGAAGGGGGCAGAGCCAGTGGCATGGCCTGAAATGTGTCCCCCAAATGCCTATGTGAAGCCCTAACACCCAGTGCGACTGGATTTGGAGGTGGGGCCTTTAACGAGGCAATCAAAGTTGAGTGAGGTCATAAGGGTGGGCCCTGATGCCACGGGAAGTGGCAGCCTCTGCGGCCAAGGAGAGAGGCCTGGGGGAAGCAGCCCACACCTTGAACTTGGACTTTCGGCCTCTAGGACTGTGAGAAGGTCAGTGTCTGCTGTGTAAGTCCCCGAGTCTGTGGTGTTTTGTTAAGGCCGCCGAGCTAAGACGGGGAAGGGGAGGGGACGTGTGAGCTGAGAGCTACGGAGGGAAAAGGCAGGGAGAGGATGCGGCCAGAGCAAAGGGGTGGAGAGGGCTCTGGGGGCCTGTGATGATGGTGAGGGCGGCGGGGGGCTGGCGGGGAGGGGGACTGGGGGGTGGGTCCTCACAGCTCCACCACCGGCTTCCATGGGGTGTCGTAGTAGACGAGAATGGGGCAGCCCAGCTTCTCGTAGTGGTAAGGCACCTCCAGGTCCTCCGTGGCCTTCTGACCCCGGAAGTTGGGGTCGTAGGCTTCCCTGTGGGAGAGCAGGACACAGACACGGGCGAGCTCCCACCAGGCGCCCGGACGTCCACCCACCCACAGCTCCGCTTCTTCCCTGCACATGGGGTCACGATCATGGAGGCGTGTCTGAGCGGGGGAGTCAGAGTCATGGTCGAAATGACCTTGGGACCCCTGCGGTGGTTGACATTCCGGGTCCACTTAGCTGGGCCCCAGCACCTCGACTGTGGTCAGATGAGATTCTGGGTGTTTCTGTGAGGCTCTTCTTTGGGGCAGAGGTTACTACTGAAATCAGTAAAGTAGTGCTCTCCCTAATGTGGGTGCAGCTGGAGGCCTGAGTAGAACAAACATGGGCCTCCCCCAGCAAGAAAGAAGTCGGCCTGCAGATGGCCTTGACCTAGAACTGCAACTCTTCCCTGAGCTGCCAGCCCCCAGCCTCCCCCATCAGACTGTGCACTCACCAGACCTCTACAGTCCGGGAACCAAGTCCTTAAACTAAATCTCTGTCTCTGTCACTCTGTCTCTGTCTCTCTGTGCCTCTGTGCCTCTGTGTCTCACACATACATCCTGTGGCTTCTCTCTCTCTGGAGACCCTGACTCACACACTCTCACGCCCCCAGGCGCTCTGGCTGCAGCCTCACTGGCTGGCAAGTCCAGCAGCACCGGTTTCCGTCTCGGCCGTGGGTCTGGGTGGGGGACGGACTCTTGGCTTCTGTTGCAGGGGGGAGGGTCACGTCGTAGAAGACCCACGAGTGTCTTCCCATGCCAGGGGGTTGGTGGTGTGCACCAGTGTGGGAGGGGCTCTCTGTGCCGCCCTGCAGAGGGGGTCACCTTGGCCGGCCACCCCCTCCTGCCTTGGCTGGACAGTGTCTGGCCAACTCCGCTAGCTGGGATGAACAGGGGACCGGGCTCCAGGAGCTGGTGGCAGGCTGGGGAGGGGTCTGAAGGCTGGCCCAGAAGGTGGCAGAGCCTGGGCAGACCTGGGCCAGGGGCCCTGCCCCATCACACTGATTCCCCAAAGGCCCAGCCACCTTCCCTACCTGTCTGCTCGCTCCCTCGGATTCCTTGTGGGCTGGATATCAATTGGCACGGTATCGATTTTAAAATGATTCTTTTTTTCCTGTCTTCAAAAAAAATTTGTTTTCTTTCCAATACGGTTTAAAAATGATTCTTGGGACTTCCCTGGAGGTCCAGTGGTTAAGACTCTGAGCTTCCACTGCAGGGGGTTTCAATCCCTGGTGGGGGAACTAAGATTTCTCATGCTGGCGCGGTGCAGCCAAATACATAAATAAAAATTTAAATAATGATTCTTGATTCGCCTTTGGCTCATGCATACCTAATGGTCATGTGTTTGTGGGGGGGGGCTCACCTCTCAATGACGTAGCTATAGTTGTCCTGAAGGGCCACGGGGTCGAGGACGCCATTGTAACAGGCTGAGATTTCACTGCGAGCAACAAAAGATAGTAAGAAGCTGCCTGAACCCATGCGGGACCAAAGAATTGTGAATTGTTCCCTTTGACATATGTTATCTCCCCATTGGTTGAATTTTGAGCCCTTTCTTACTTTCTGGTTCTCCAAGATGCTCCAGGCTCATCTTGAATCTTCCCTGCCTGGCCTAGAATCAGCCATTTCGCCAAGGAGCCCTAATTCCTTGTATTGGAGACTGATGTTACACATGGAGATGTGGGAGCTGGGTGTCCTGACGTTTGAGACAATCCTTTCCCTGTTTTTCTTTGTACTGTTACCATGTGTGCATGTATTCTTAAGCAACATGCAGTCCTCCCTTGGTATCTGCAGGGGATTGGTCCAGGATCTGCCGTAGATAACAAAATCCGAGGATGCTCAAGTCCCATAGTGGGGCCTCTGTATGCTCGGGGTCCACAGCCACAGATTCAACCAGCCACGAACTTAAACACGATCCACCCTTGGCTGGTTGAATCCGGGGATGCAGAACCTGCAGATACAAGGGCTGACTGTAGTTTGTTTTTGCCCGATTTTGGATTTGTTTTTTCTGTGCCACCCAGCTTGTGGGATCTTAGTTGCCCAACCAGGGATGGAACCTGTGCCCCTTGCAGTGGAAGTGCAGAGTCCTAACCACTGGACTGCCAGGGAGTTCCCCTGATTTTGGATTTTTTTTTTTTAAGACTAGAATCATGCTGTGTATTCTTTTGATTCCATGCCCACGTTTGTACGATTCATCCAGGCAATTCTGCCCCTTTCGTTTTCACTGCTGTGACATTCTGTTGTACCAAAACCCTGCACTTGGTTTACCCATCCTTCTGTCGATGGACATTTCAGTTGGCTTGCTTCCAGCTTCCAGAGTAATGCTGCTGAGAACATTCTGGAACCTAGATCAGTGCAGATGTGCATGAGTGGAATTGCTGGTGGAAAGAAGTGCTTTCCAAAGCAGCCGAAAAATGTACACGCCCACCGGCAATGTCTGGGAGTTCCTGAGGCTGCCAGAGGGGTTCCCATCCTTATAGTACTACTTTCCAGGCTTTGTCAATTCTGCCATGCTCGTGCCGAGTATCGGTCTCTATCGTAGCGTTCATTTTCATTTTCCTATGAAATTGACCACTTTTTCAACACCTTTTTGTGTTTATGAGCCTTCCCCCCCCCTTTTTGGGGAGTGCGTGCTTAAGCCTTTTGCCCATTTGTTTCTATCCTTTTTTTTTCTGATTCGTAGGAATTCTTTATAAATTCTGGATACAAGTCCCTTTTTAGTTACACGTGTGGCAAATACCTTTCCCACTCTCTTTATGGCAGCAGCTTTGAATAGATTGTTTTAAAGACTTTCCTGCACATATGTTCTAAATACTGCTAACATCATTTATTTTTTTATTTTTTTATTTATTTTTTTTTTTTGCGGTATGCGGGCCTCTCACTGCCGTGGCCTCCCCCGTTGCGGAGCACAGGCTCCGGACGCGCAGGCTCCGGACGCGCAGGCTCAGCGGCCATGGCCCACGGGCCCAGCCGCTCCGCGGCATATGGGACCCTCCCAGACCGGGGCACGAACCCGTATCCCCTGCATCGGCAGGCGGACTCCCAACCACTTGCGCCACCAGGGAGGCCCTAACATCATTTATTGACTCAATAAAGCGTTTCCCTTTTGGGGGGAAAATCTGGTAAAACCGTCACTTGACTTTATTATTGTCCCATGCAGTGGAGCGCTGAGGCTGGCTCTTACTAGCTCCGAGAGACAGCTGTTATATCCTCAGGAGTTTCATGAGCCAGTAGAGACTCACTTTGGTAGTGATCTGTAGGCTCCATGGGAGCATTTACACCACGGGAATTGGCAAATGCTACAAATCTGGGCCCCCCCCCCCAGAACTGGCTGTCGCTCATTTGCTGGCACACCACTGCCCGAAGGGGAAAACGTAGGGCAGTTTGGCCAGTCTTCAGGGGTTCTTCCTTTCTTTTTCTTGGTCTCTCATGGCTGCGTTCTCTGCAGTAACTATGGATCCTGGAGGCAAAGTTCCTCAGATTTTCAGCAGGCGATTAAACCCCAAATCTCTGAGCAGTTTTATAAATTTACTTATTTCATTTATTTATTTTTGGCTGCATTGGATCTTCGTTGCTGTGCACGGGCTTTCTCTAGTTGCGGCGAGCGGGGGCTGCTCCTCCTTGCGGTGCGTGGGCTTCTCACTGCGGTGGCTTCTCTTGTTGCGGGGCACAGGTTTGAGGCGCGTGGGCTCAGTAGTTGTGGCAGGCGGGCTCCGTAGTTGTGGCTTGCAGGCTCTAGAGCGCAGGCTCAGTAGTTATGGCGCATGGGCTGAGTTGCTCCGCGGCATGTGGGATCTTCCCGGACCAGGGCTTGAACGTGTGTCCCCTGCATTGGCAGGCAGATTCCTAACCACTGCACCACCAGGGAAGCCCTCTCTGAGCAATTTTCATCAAAATGAGGAACTCAGGGACTAAAAGGGAGAAAGGGAATGAGCAAAGGATGAGGGAGCAGGGAGAACATGTAAATTTCACCAAGTCGGTGGGGGTGGTGGTGGAGAGGGCAGCCACCCACTGTAGACTCTAACTTAATCTGTTAGGATTAATTATTGAGCTGTTCGTTATGGAAATGTTAAACGTATGCAAAAGCAGACAGAGTAGTGTCACCCGACTTTAGCATTTATGAAGCAATGGTGACCATATCATCCAGTCCCCACTCCCCACCTCGCCACCCCCCACTTCTCCCCTCCCCACCCCATATCGACATACTCACTTCTGAATGACGATCTTCTTCTCCAGGTCACAACCGACTGAAATGAGGGCTGTCTGCAGCGGCGGGGGGATGTGGGGGGGAGAGACAAGGCGGGGATGGGGACGCTGACTCCGGTCAGCGAGGGCACCATGAAAGCCCACGAGGGGGCGCACTTGACGCAGCCGGGACCAGAAACCCTGCGCCTGGGTCGCAATGCGGTGTCCAGGTGCCTGGGACTCACAGAGTCAAGTCCTAAGAGCCTGCCTGATCTGTGGGGCACCGCTAAGGTCCCGCCATCTGATAACCCCCAGCTAGTACACCTGCTCCGAGGTTGGTGTGTCCTGAGGCACAGCCCTGGGGGAAGACGATGGGGAAGGGGCAGTGACCTTGGCAACCAGGGCAGAATCACCTCCGTTTCCAGATCCTGAGTGTGAGCTTAGCCAGCCGCTAGGGGACAAGCCAGCCAAGGCCTGCTGTCATCAGTCTTAACACTAAGGACAAAGAGTATGGGACAGCAAAAGTTTTGGTCATACCAGTGGCTTAAGGTCCAAGCATGAAATTTCTTTGTTGGCTATGTCCAGAGTGATGGTTGATATTGAGGGTCTCTTTATGCTGCAAGGCAATGGGAGTGTGTGTTATTGCAGTAAAAAGCATCGACAACCCACTCATTCATTTATCTATCCATCCACCCATCTTTCCATCCATCCATCCACCCATCCATCCATCCATCCATCCATCCATCCATCCATCCATCCATCCATCCATCCATTTCTCCATTCATTCATTCATCTGTTCATCCAGTCTGTCCAGAATATTGACCAAGAACATCTGCTCACACATGGTGGCACCACCCTCCCTCTAGTTTCTACCTCTTCTTGAGTCAGTTTTGTTAATTTATATATAATTACTTATTGAAAAGAGCATCTGAGCCCGTTTTGTTATCACCTAGCTGCATATAATGTTTTCTCATTGTTCTTTTTAAAAATTTTTTTAATTTTTAAATTTTTTTTTATTTTTGTCTGTGTTGGGTCTTCGTTTCTGTGCGAGGGCTTTCTCTAGTTGTGGCAAGCGGGGGCCACTCTTCGTCGCGGTGCGCGGGCCTCTCACTGTCGCGGCCTCTCTTGTTGAGGAGTACAGGCTCCAGACGCGCAGGCTCAGTAGTTGTGGCACACGGGCCTTGTTGCTCCACGGCATGTGGTATCCTCCCAGACCAGGGCTTGAACCCGTGTCCCCTGCATTGGCAGGCGTATTCTTAACCACTGCACCACCAGGGAAGCCCTGTATATATATTCTTTTTCAGATTCTTTTCCATTATGGTTTATCACAGGATATTGAATCTAGTTCTTGTGCTATACAGTAGGGCCTTGTTGTTTACCTATCCTATATATAATAGTTTGCACCTGCTAACCCCAAACTCCCAACCCATCCCTCCCCCACCTCCCCCTTCCCCTTTGCAACCACAAGTCTGTTCTCTATATCTGAGTCTGTTTCTATTTCATAAATAAGTCCATTCGTGTCACAGTTTAGATTCCACAAATAAGTGATATCATATGGTATTTGTCTCTCTGTAGGAGTTTAATCGTTCTCGCCTTACTGTCCTTGGAGTGGGGGAGTCTGGATCTCGGCCCTGATTCCTTGGCTCCTGCTAAGGGGACACCCTGGGGCCACCCACCACTGCCACCCGGGTGATGACATACCTGGAGGGGAAGGTGGGGTCAGCCCTGCCCCAGTGCTGCTGCTGCTTCAGT
The DNA here is from genome assembly GCF_025265405.1 of Mesoplodon densirostris. Classification (NCBI taxonomy): domain Eukaryota; kingdom Metazoa; phylum Chordata; class Mammalia; order Artiodactyla; family Ziphiidae; genus Mesoplodon; species Mesoplodon densirostris. The sequence goes on from NC_082663.1 coordinate 148,789,542, forward strand.
GAAATGTTCTGCAGAAGCAAACGAGAAAATGCAGCTACAAGAGTGGAGCAGCCCAGGGTGGTCCCGCAGTCAGGGTTCAGGAGAGACGGAGGGCAGGATGGGGGTGTTGGGAGGAGGAACCCGGGAGCCATCCAGCCTGCCTCTGGTTCTAAGCCCGTGAAAGGCTTCTGGAAGCTCATGGGAATGACCCCCCTTCTCCAAGCTCCCTGCCTTTGTCCGGGGGACCCAGAGTGGGGCGTGACTTAGTTTCCCCTCCTACTTAGCTGTGATGTGACATGGTCTGATCCAAAGAGTCTGTTGTGGTCTGGGGTCAAGTCCCAACTCCCTGGTGTGACTGTGAGGCCTGGCTCTGCCCTATGGATCCCCCAGACCCATATTTGGCCAAGACCCTCCCGGTGGCCCTGGCTTGTCTCCTGATGCCTGGGTTTCCCAAGCTAACTCAGGTGTCACGCCCTTCCCGGGTGGGTCAGGCTCCCCGCCACATCCTCCTTGACCCTTCTGTGTGACACCTGCTGCCCTCACTCTCTGGGGGACTGCTGCCTGCCTGGGGTGGGGGAGGGGCGGGGGCTGTGTCCCCTCAACATTCCACAGCACCTTATCTGGGTGTGTGTAAGGAAGGGAAGCAGGAAGGAGGTCCGACGAGGGACACCCTGAGGCGGCTGGACTTGGCTGGCCCAGTCTGTCAAGGCCGAGCCCCTCTCCTTTGATCCCGGTTTGGGGGGGGAGGGGGAGGGGGAGGGCGAGCTCACCAGTCTGTGCTTGGTGTTCCCGTCGTAGGTGTAGCCGTCCTCGTAGATGACAGCCTGCAGCCCCAGGGAATGGGGGTTGCTCACCATCACCTGGGGGCGGGATGGGAGAGGCACGCTCTGTAAGGCGCTAGCAGGCGCGGCGGGGAGCAGCTGGGGGCGCACCCACAGGTGACCCCGGTCCCCCTTCAAACTGAAGACCCAGCTTGCTCTGCAAACGCAGCTGCCGGCTCTGTCCCCAAATGCACTCGCCCCCCGCCACCCCGTGTCATCCACACCCCCTAACTGTGGCTCTGAGTCCCGTTGTGCAGAAAGCCTGGGGTTGCAGCCTGCAAGACGCAGAACTGTCCCTGGTGCGCGGAGGGGCCCGTCCTGCAGGGGTGGTGGAAGGGGGGGAGATGAGAGGGCACAAGGCAAGAGCCAGAGCCAGCCTGGCGCCCCCTCGCGGGCCCTGGTCCCAGCTGGCTAGACATCCCCTTGAATCCTTACACTGGCCCACCCCCCAACCCCCGTTTTCAGCTTGATTGTTTGCACCCAAGAGTCCAGGCTTGGACACGTGTGTTTCAGGTCCAGGAACGCCCACTGTTTTTCAGGCATCCCCTCCAGGAGGGAAGCCGGCGCTGGCTGAGCTGAGAGGGAGGAAAAGGCATTTTTGGAAAGGTTCTGGGGCAGCTCCGAAGAAGGGTGGAGAGCCGGCACAGAGGTGGTGGGAGAGGAGGCTGGGCTGGCAGATGGACAGCCACGGCCAGGCATGTGGACACTGATGAGGAGGAAGAGGAGTTTCTAGGGGGCTTCCTGAGTGAGTGTGTCTTCCGGGAGGATGGCAGGGAATTTCTAGATCCTGGGAATTGTGGGCACAGGATGTGAGGCCAGGGATGCTAGGGATGCCAGGTATCAGAAACACTTGTCAAACAGATAAAGCAGGGCTTCCCTGGTGGTGCAGTGGTTGAGAGTCCGCCTGCCGATGCAGACGACACGGGTTCGTGCCCCGGTCCGGAAATATCCCACATGCCACGGAGCGGCTGGGCCCGTGATCCATGGCCGCCGAGCCTGCATGTCCTGAGCCTGTGCTCCGCAACGGGAGAGGCCACAACAGTGAGAGGCCCGCGTACCACACACACACACACACAAAAAAATCAGATAATCCATGCTTACTAGTGGGACTGGTGATGTGCTGGGCCGGGGTATCATGAGGGCCGTCAACTCCAACTCACTGTTCATATCAATGGTATACATTTTATTTTCAAAATCTGCCTGCAGAAGTTCCACCTAGTTAGAAATGCAAAAAAAAAAAAAAAAAATCCATCTGTCATTCATTCAATCAGATCAAGCCTCTGTTCCCCAAACTACAGGGCAAGTGGTCAGTAGCAGGAGGGGGCTCCCCAGGATGGAACCTTCCAGTCTCTCGGGGGCAGCAGCCTGAGCTGTCACTCAAGCCACTGTCTTCCCTGCTAGACCCTGCACTCGCAGAAGACCCTCAAGGTTTCCCCCACCCCCGGACCCAGCCCTGCTTCTCTCCAGAAGTACCCTGGCCCCTCCACTCCCCGCCTGACTTCTGCAGTAATTGCCTCCTTGCGTTTCTTCCTAGAATTATTGCCAAGCGTGCATCCCTAGATGATATAATTTTTCTGTTTGCGAACATTTTGTCTTTTTAAGTCTCTTTCAATCCACAGCTTCCCCTCAATCACCTTCATTTTCCTTTCTAGGCATCTTTGAAGAACCCAGACCATGGGACCTGTAGATTTCCCACTGTCTGGATTTTCCTGGGGCAGATGGACACATGTTCCTATGTGCTCTGCCTTTTTGGCAGATGGGTGGCTGGATCCATCAGATTACGGTGGGATCGAATTGGCAAGACCCAGCAGGTGAATGCTATTCCGTAGGTGGCACGTAATGGCCCGCTGTCTCTCTTTTCCGACGCTGGGGTTGCCACAGGGCGATACCTTATCATTTTGTTTTCATATAGTCACCAGAATAATTTTATAAAGAGACCCTTTCCCTGTGCTGACCCAGTAGAAGGGTGTGAAGGAGAGGAGGAGAAATGCTTGCATCTTGCCTTTTATATATCTTTTTTTTTTTTTTTTTTGCTGCGCACGGGCTTTCTCTAGTTGCAGAGAGCAGGGGCTACTCTTTGTTGCGGTGCGTGGGCTTCTCATTGTGGTGGCTTCTCTTGTTGCAGAGCACGGGCTCTAGGCATGTGGGCTTCAGTAGTTGTGGCTCGCAGGCTCTAGAGCGCAGGCTCATTAGTTGCAGCGCACGGGCTTAGTTGCTCCACGGCATGTGGGATCTTCCCAGACCAGGGCTCAAACCCGTGTCCCCTGCATTGGCAGGCGGATTCTTAACTACTGCCCCACCACATAAGCCCTATTTATCCCATTTTTAAGACAGTGGGTTGGTTGCCTGCTGTGCTAGGAGGGGAACCAATAAGTTGCTTCTAATTCCAGGTCTGGGGTTGGCAAGGAATGACAAGGTTAACCGAAATGTCCTGTCCTGGCAAGGACTGCCCATGTGCATCCTGGTCTCCTGGTGAAGGTGGCGTCTGCCAGGCTATTTACCTCGTCCAGACTCTATTCTTTTTTTTTTTTTTAATTTATTTTTGGCTGCGTTGGGTCTTCGTTTCTGTGCGAGGGCTTTCTCTAGTTGCGGCAAGCAGGGGCCACTCTTCATCGCGGTGCATGGGCCTCTCACTATCGCGGCCTCTCTTGTTGCGGAGCACAGGCTCCAGACGCGCAGGCTCAGTAATTGTGGCTCACGAGCCCAGTTGCTCTGCGCCATGTGGGATCTTCCCAGACCAGGGCTCGAACCCGTGTCCCCTGAATTGGCAGTCGGATTCTCAACCACTGCGCCAGCAGGGAAGCCCCAGACTCTATTCTTTAAAAGGAAATCTCTAAGGCCAGTCCACACTCAGGCAGGGGTCATTCAATGCCACCTCCTGGAGGGGAGAGTATGTACTTACGTTATTTGGAACTCTTCTGTGATGGAGAGGTGTCTCCCATCCGTTTATTTATTCAGTCATTTATTTACATCGTTATGGACTCGTGTATATTTATTTTATACTTTAGCTTCTTATCCAATACTGTGTTATTTTTGTGACTCACAACTATTTCAGCTTTCATCCATAGGATCTTGATATGCTACATAGTCACTTTGTCTTTTTTGATGGGGAAACACTATTTGCTAACGCCATCTTTCTCAGAACAGTTTCAGAGGCCAAATAGTTGCATAAAAGCCTTGCTGTTGCTTCCTCTCTCTCTCTCATTCTCTCTTTCTTTCATTTTCCTGCACTTTTCATAAAACCAGCAATTCCCAGACATGCCAGACATGTGATTTCAAAGACCCACAGGAAAATGCTCAGGGCTGGGGAATGACATTTTACTGTGGCAAGTAAAGAAAATAAGAAAAAAACCTGTTCCCATCTATTAGCACCATCATCTCATAAAAGGATGTTTTAGACAAAGTGTGTTTTATCGATAAACTGTACGTGGCACAGTTGCCTTTCTTTTATTTTTCATTTCACTGATCACCATGGACTCAAAGGCCCTTTGGAAATGGACACTCTAACATCTTTCTGGAAATTAATCCATAGTATCATGACCACATACTTTGCAGACATCAACTTGGAGTTGGGGATCCATGAGAATCGCCTGGATGTTCATGGGGCACTTCTGGAAATCAGAAGCTGGAAAGGCTGAGTCAGGAAGTGGGGTCAGTATTTCAAGCATCCCCACGTCAGTGAACATCAGGACCGCCTCTTCGGACCAGATGTTTTGGTCTGCAAACTAAGAGAAAAATGACTTCTGAGATCAGCTCATTCTCATTCTTTTTTGAGGATTTAACCTTTTTCTTATGATTCATATTTAAAGAAGGTAGACCAAAAAAAAAAAAAAACCCCAAACCCTAAGAAACCAAAAAACCAAGCAAAGTCATAAGTACACTTTGTTGAGGCACCTACTCTTCAGGTGTAAAATTAATTAAAATTACTGTTATATTATCACTATTGCTATTAAAAATACTATTACTATTTTAATAACTAGAGCAATTTCTTCAGAAAAAGGATCAGACAAAAGAAAAAGAAAAAGGATCAGACATTTGAGAGGAAGACTGTTATTCTTTACCAACCAGGTAGCACCAGGATTTTACCTACTTTTTTTTTTTTTTTTTTTTTTTTTTTTTTTTTTTTGCGGTATGCGGGCCTCTCACTGTTGTGGCCTCCCCCGTTGCGGAGCACAGGCTCCAGACGCGCAGGCTCCGGACGCGCAGGCTCAGCGGCCATGGCTCACGGGCCCAGCCGCTCCGCGGCATATGGGATCCTCCCAGACCGGGGCACGAACCCGTATCCCCTGCATCAGCAGGCGGACTCTCAACCACTTGCGCCACCAGGGAGGCCCTTTACCTACTTTGATTAGAGAACTTGACAGGATTCCCAGGCTTCCATAGTATAAATTATTCTCCCGAGTTAAAATGGCCAGTTCATTTTCATCTAGGGAAAACCAAACAAGACAGAACAAAAATTGAAACAAGGGTTGTTTCCATGGACAAAAATATAAAATATGTTAAATATTAAAATTAGAAAATTACCCCAAATTCCATCATACAGACCAGGGGTCAGCAAATTTCTTCTTTAAAGGACGAGATGGGGACTTCCCTGGTGGCGCAGTGGTTAAGAATCCGCCTGCCAGTGCAGGGGACATGGGATCGAGCACTGGTCCGGGAAGATCCCCACCATGGAGCAACTAAGCCCATCCACCACAACTGCTGAGCCCGTGCGCCACAACTACTGAAGCCCGCCCATGCTCCGCAACAAGAGCCCATGCTCTGCAACAAGAGAAGCCACCGCAATGAGAAGCCCATGCACCGCAACGAAGAGTAGCCCCCACTTGCTACAACTAGACAAAGCCCACGTGTAGCAATGAAGACCCAACACAGCCAAAATAAATAAATAAAAAACAAACAAACAAATAAATAAATAAAAGGAGAAAAAGGACGAGATGATAAGGATTTTCTGCTTTGCTGGTCATGTGATGTCTGTTACAAGTATTGGACCTTGCAAAAGCAGCTTATGGATATAACTTGTAAATGGATAGGCAGAACTATGTGCCAATAAAACTTTATTTAAAAAAAAAACAAGTGGTGGGCTGGAATTGGCCCACAGGCCATGGTTTGCTGACCCCTGTTGTAGGTAACGACTGTTAGTATTTTAGTAAACATCCTTTCCGGTAGTTTTATATATGTGGGGATTATATTCTGGGACCCTTCAAGCTGCTTTATATTTTTTTCTCTCTTTTTTTTGATAGTACAAGTTCAGTTTATTTATTTATTTATTTTTAAATTGAAGTATGGTTGAAATATAGTTTTCTTTCCTTCCATGTACATGAGTGTACTTGGCCCGTTGGCATTCTGGTGCCTGGATGAACCACAACTTATTTAACCAATGCACCACTGATGGACACTGAGGTTGTTTCCAGTCTTTGGCAGTTACAGAGTTCCAAGGAATGCAAGACATCATTAAAAGGTTTTATGAGAGGGGATGGCAAGATCCAATGTACATTTTTATTCTGTTTAAAAAAGACAGGGACTTCCCTGGTGGTCCAGTGGTAAAGAATCTGCCTTCCAACGGGTGGGATGTGGGTTCGATCCCTGGTCAGGAAACTAAGATCCCACAGGCCGCGGGGCAACTAAGCCTGCGTGCCACAGCTACAGAGCTCACGCGCCTCAACTAGAGAGTCTGAGTGCCACAAACCACAGAGCCCACGCGCTCTGGAGCCTGCGCGCCACAACACAAGATCCTGCGTGCCTCAACGAAAGATCCCGCGTGCCGCAACAAAGAGCCAACACAGCCAAAATGGTCAATCATTCAATGAATCAATCAATCAATCAAAAATAAATAAAATAAAAAAGGAAGTTTTCAGAAGAAGCAAGGTTTGGGGCTCTATTGACACCTGGGGCAGGATGGTTCTTCGTGGTGGGGCCGTCGTGGCCACAGTGGGGTGTGGAGCAGCATCCCCAGCCTCCACCCAGAAGATACCAGGAGCCCCCTGAGTCGTGATGACTATACATGTCTCCAGACACTGCTCAGTGTCCCCAGGCTGAGAGCCAGCGGTTAGATGGAGAAAAGGGATCCCTCAGGGCAGCGGTAAGCTATGGGATGAGATTCCAGATACACAAACCTGAATGCAATCCTTGCAAGTTTGGACCCTATTCTTTAGAAAATAAGGAACCAATTCAGCAATCCCACTCCTGGGCATATATCCAGAAAAGGTGAAAACGCTAATTCAAAAAGATACATGCACCCCAATGTTCACTATTTACAGCAGTCAAGACATGGAAGCAACCTAAATATCCATCAACAGATGAATGAACAAAGAAGATGTCATATACGTATATAAAATGGAATATTACTCAGCCATGAAAAAAGAATGAAATAATGCCATTCACAGCAACATGGATGGACCTAGAGATTATCATATTAAGTGAAGTAAGTCAGAGAAAGACAAATGTCATATGATACCATTTACATGTGGAATCTAAAAAAATGATACTAATGAACTTATTTACAAAATAGAAATAGACTCACAGACATAGAGAACAAACTTATGGTTACCAAAGGGGAAAGGGGGGAGGGATAAATTAGGAATTTGGGATTAACAGATACACACTACTATATATAAAATAGATAATCAACAAGGACCTATTGTATAGTACAGGGAACTAAACTCAATATATTATAATAACCTATAATGGAAAATAATCTGAAAAAGAATATATATATTCAGTTATATATAGAGATATGAAACTGAATCCCTTTGCTGTACACCTGAAACATTGTAAATCAGCTATACTTCAATAAAAAAATAAAAGTTTAAAAATATAAAAAAAGAAAATAAGGAACCATTAAAGATTCTAGACATGGGAAGTGATGTGTACTCATGGCTTAAAAAAAAAAAAGAGGAGGGGGAAAACAGCCCATAGAATGGGAGAGAATATATCTCTGATACATATTCTCATCCCATCTCTGATAAGGGACTTGTATCCAGAACATATAATAATTCAGTAATAAAAGACAAACAGCCCAATTAAAAAATAAGCAAAAAATAAGCAAAAGATCTAAATGGACATTTCTCCAGAAAAGATATACAAATGGCCAATAAGCACGTGAAGAGACCCTCAACGTCATTAGTCAGTAAGGAAATGCAAATCGAGGCCACAATGAGATACCACTTCACAGCCACTAGGACGGCCCTAGTGAAAAAGACAGAAAAAGCCAAGTATGGGTGAGGATGTGCGGAAATTGGAAAGGACAAATACTGTGTGGTCCCATTCACAGGAGGTCCCTAGTGGAGTCACGTCCATAGAGACAGGAAGTAGGATGGTGGGGGCCAGGGGCTGGGGGAGGGGGACGGGGAGTTCGTGTTTACTGGGGCAGAGTTTCAGTTACACACGATGAATACATTCTAGAGATTGGCTGGACAACATTGTGCCTATACTTAAAACTGTACTGTGCACTTAAAAATGTGTTCAGAGGGTAGATCTCATGTTAAGTGTTGTTACCACAATAAAAAAGAAAATGATGGGTGATGGAAAAGGCAAACAGTAGAATGACTCACATGATAAATACGATACCATTTTCATAAAAAGCAACCACAACATCTATCCCCCTACCAAGTTATTACAATAATATTCACCATATTCCTTATACTGTATATCACATCCTTGTGACTCAACACTTCATAATGTAGGCAAGTGTCAAATCACTATGTAGTACACCTGAAACCAATATAATAGTGTATATCGACTCTATTTCAATAAATGAAAAGAAAAAATGGGGAAAAAAGGAAAAAAAAAAAAAGCAACCACAACAAGCTACACAGATGGCGCTGTACATTTTCTGCAGGTCCATATTTAATATATGTTGTGAGGCTTTCAACTGGCTAAAAAGATACTTTCCAGATTCCTAACTGTGATGACCTTTAGGAAGCCAAAGAGGGGCCTGGATTCAAAAAGCTGGTCAAAAGGACTTTAATTATAGTTGTAATGTTTAAAAAAAAACTTTTAAAGGACCATGCATCACTGGCATAATTATAAATTACTTTTACATCATTACTTTCTATCATGATAAATTAACGTTTAACAGATAAATGGACATAGACAGTAGGAGGTAACTCAGTGATGGGCAAACAGGGAAATATGGGATCTTAAAAGTTACACGGGTGGGACTTCCCTGGTGTCACAGTGGGTAAGACCCTGTGCTTCCAATGCAGGGGGCCTGGGTTCGATCCCTGGTCAGGGAACTAGACCCCACACGCATGCTGCAGCTGAGAGTTCACATGCCACAACTAAGGAGCCTGTGAGCCACAACTAAGGAGCATGCCTGCCACAACTGAGACCTGGTGCAACCAAATAAAAAAAATATTTTTAAAAATTACATGGGGACTTCGCTGGTGGTCCAGTGGTTAAGACTCTGTGCTTCCACTGCAGGGGGTATGGGTTCGATCCCTGGACAGGGAAGATCCCACATGCCGTGCTGCGTGGCCAAAAAAAAAAAAAAGAAAAGAAAAGAAAAGAAAGGTCACATGACTCCACAGTTTGCTGCACTATTTGCCTCAAATAGTGAGAAGCGTGTGAGGAGCAAAATTACACTGGTGGGTTTCATTTTACCAGACTGAACCAGCAGCAGGACAGCAGCAGGACAACAATTCACTGGCAAAGAACTCCTGGGGGTGCCATCTGTCATGGGCTGAATTGTGTCCCCTCCAAACAAGATATGTTGAAGCCCTAACCCTCAGGACCTCCCCAGGATGTGGCCTGATTTGGAGCCAGGGTCTTTACACAGGTGGTACGGTTAAGGTGAGGTCATTCGGGTCAGCCCTAATCCAATAGGACTGGCGTCCCTGTAAAAAGGGGAAATTTGGACACAGGCATACACAGAGGGAAGATGATGGGAAGGCACAAGGGGAAGACGGCCGTCTGCAAGCCGAGGGGAGAGGCCTCCGAAGGAACTGGCGCTGCCGACACCTTCGTCTCAGACTTCTGGCCTCCAGAACTGGGAGACAATAAATGTCTGTTGTTCTAATTTGCCCAGTTTGGGGTGCTTTGTTAGAGCAGCCCCAGCAAACGATATCCAACTGACATTCCATTTCATTGTGAAAGGGCACAGAAGTTTCTGCTCTGAGTTCCAGAATGTGTAATGACTGTGTTTTGTTTCTGTTTTGGCCAGGCTGGATCTAGGGGGTCAGAGGTGAATAAGTCAGGTCTAAAGCACTTCTAGAAAGCTACCCATAGGTCGGGCACGCACTGGCAGCAACGCTGTGGATGGTGATGTTGGCTTCAAAGATGGAAGAATACAAGATGTGTTGTCCTTCTCGCACCTGGACAGGGTTGACCAGCTGACCTAGGAGATGACAGGGCAAATCGTGAGACGTGTGCACGTATTAGGAAGGGGATCCCCTGCTGCCCACCTGGCCCGTCGGTTTATGACTCAGATGATAAAGAATCAAAGAAAATGCAGCCATGAGATGCAATGCTGTAAAACATCACATAGAATACATTAGGTTTAAGAAAATCCGACCCCCGCCCCCCCTCCGCAATCTTCTTGATGTGAGAGCTCTGAGGAATGGACTGGATACCAGGTGAACTGCAGGATGCCTTTTACTATACAGGTAGCATGTAATCAGGCAGAACTTTCTTTCTGGAATGCACCCCCCACCCCATGGCCAGGCCAGCCTTAAGCCCTTTTCTTGCATTGGAAGGAAACAGCTGTGTTCAGGTGGCTGACTGGTACTAGGGGGTGTGCTGCAATTGTGGGTGCTCTGGCAGCCACTATTGTGCCCAGAGGTCCCTGACAGCACCTCCTCCTGGGGGGCTGCCTTTTGCTCTTCTCCTTACTTGGGCTGGTAGGCTGGGGCTCATGTGTCTAGGCTTCAAAACAAGATCTGCAGTTCCTGGACTCGGCCCCTCTGCCCTAGGCATCCAGTGACTTTCAGAACCTGCCTACAGGGCCTAAATATCCCAGGAGGAGGAAAATGGGGGTTGGGGGATCGAAGTGAGGATGGCAAAGTGACAATGGGCTTGTCATCATCCACTCAGGTCAGGGGAGAGAAAAAATGACCGCTTGTGCTTGCCCACCCTGAGCCTGGGCCTCGCTCACCTGCGTTTCGGGAAACCAGCAGGCTCTTCTCAAACCAGAAGATCAGGATGCCTTTCTGGCCCGGGGCAATAAGGATGTCAAGGGTCCCGTTGTAGTCAAAAGGCAGCCCGAAACTGCGGTTCAGGGGGTGGTCTGAGTAGCCGAACATGGCCTGAGAGAAGAGTATTGAATCTTGAGCAAGAAAAGAAATGACTGCAATAGAACTGTGTGAGTCCATGTGCTTTGTCACTGGAACTTTCTTCAGACCTTATTACCTAGTCCGGTGGTTCTCAGCTTGGGGTGATTCTGCCCCCAGGGGACACTGGACAGAGTCTGGGCTCATCTGTGTATGTCATGACTTGTGGGGCTCCTGGTATCGAATAAGTGGGGGCAGGGTGGCTGCTTTACACCCCACAGCACCCGGGATGGGCTCTCACGACAAAGGACACCCCCGCGGTGCTGAGAGCCCAGTTCTTTCTCTCCTTCTGCTCTGCCACGCCCATGTTGGTGCCCTTGTACCTGGATTTTTTTTTTTTTTTTTGCGGTACGCGGGCCTCTCACTGCTGTGGCCTCTCCCGTTGCGGAGCACAGGCTCTGGACGCACAGGCTCAGCAGCCATGGTTGACGGGCCCAGCCGCTCCACGGCACATGGGATCCCCCCGGACCGGGGCACGAACCCGTGTCCCCTGCATCAGCGGGCGGACTCTCAACCACTGCGCCACCAGGGAAGCCCTGTACCTGGATTATTATTCAAGCTGATTTCCCAGGGCTGGTCCCCAGATTCTTTTCTTTTTTTTTTTTTTGACCATGCCCTGTGGCTTACGGGATCTTAATTCCACGATCAGCAATCAAACCCAGCCCTGGCAGTGAAAGCACAGAGTCCTAACCACTGGACCGCCAGGGAATTCGGCACCCGCACCCACCGCCCCCCCCACCAATTCTTTTCCTAACAGCCTTTTGTGTCTTGTGACCCTCTAAGGGCTGGTTCTTAAGTAAAGTCTAAATTACTCTCTGTGGTTCTCAAAGTTCTCTCTCATCTGCTCTTTTTTTTTAAAATTAAAGTATAGTTGATTTACAATGTTGCAATAGTTTCTGGTGTATAGCAAAGTGATTCAGTTATATATAAATTCTTTTTCAGATTCTTTTCTATCATCTGTTCTTTACAGAAGACCTCTGACAGCACTACACAAGGATGGAATTAAAAAAACCCAACACTGGGGCCTCCCTGGTGGTGCAGTGGTTAGGAACCCACCTGCCAATGCAGGGGATGCGGGTTCGAGCCCTGGTCCGGGAAGATCCTACATGCTGCAGAGCAACTAAGCCCGTGTACCACAACTACTGAGCCCCCATGCCACAACTACTGAAGCCCATGCGCCTAGAGCCTGTGCTCTGCAACAAGAGAAGCCACCGCAATGAGAAGCCCGTGCACTGCAACGAAGAGTAGTCCCCGCTCGCTGCTACTAGAGAAAGCCCACGTGAAGCAACGAAGACCCAGTGCAGCCAAAAAAAAAAACAAAAACAAAAAAACCCACCAACACTGGGGCTTCCCTGGTGGCACAGCAGTTAAGAATCTGCCTGCCAATGCAGGGGACACGGGTTCGAGCCCTGGTCTGGGAAGATCCCACATGCCGCGGAGCAACTAAGCCCATGCACCACAACTACTGAGCCTGCATTCTAGAGCCTGCGAGCCACAACTACTGAAGCCTGCGCGCCTAGAGCCCGTGCTCCGCAACAAGAGAAGCCACTGCAATGAGAAGCCCGCACACTGCAACGAAGAGTAGCTCCGCTCTCCTCAACTAGAGAAAACCTGCGTGCGGCAACGAAGACCCAACGTAGCCATAAATAAATAAATAAATAAGTAAATTTATATATTAAAAAAAACCCAACACTGACACTGGTTCATAAGTGAGTTCCACCAAGATACCGGCATCCATTTTCCAGAAGATGCACCGTGGCAGAGGGAGAGATTTTCCGCAGGATGGCTTGCCGAGTACCTCCGAGTTTGCAGCAGGTGTACTTGGTTTGCAGGATCCTAGTTCCCCGACCATGGGTCGAACACGTGGCCCCTGCTGTGAAAGTGCCGAGTCCTAACCACTGGACCACCAGGGAGTTCCCTGGGCTGCTTTCTAAGTGCCTCCTGGGGCGAGGAGAGAAGCTTAGTGTTCAGGGCGAGGGTGGACTGTGCAACCGGGCTGCTGACCTTGACTCGCCCCGCCACCACTGCGGCCTCAGGGGCCAGACCCACCCATCCTCACTACCGCTAAGGGACCTGAATGTGAGTCCGCAGCCCCCAGCCCACGCCTGCTCAGCGATGGATTGGCTGCCTGCCGGTCCCTGGAGCCTGAGAGGCATCTCAGGTGAGCTGCCAGGGGTCGGAGTAGCCAATTAAGACAACAAGCTAAACATTAGAGTGCATTCTGCTTTTAACTGCTCACTGCGGTGGGGTAAGAGCCCAGGCCAGAGAAAACGCCAAGAGCCCCTGTCTGTCCCTCCCCAACGGAACCGCGGAGGGTCCCCTGGGTCAGCGCAGGGGTGGGGTTCATTTCCCTGTGTGGGGAGCCCCAATCAAAAGGCGCCTGCAGGGGCTTCCCTGACGGTCCAGTGGTTAGGAATCTGTGCTTCTACTGCAGGGTGCATGGTTTGATCCCTGATCTGGTTGGGGAAATAAGATCTCGCATGCCACATGGTGTGGCCAAAAAACAAAAACAAACAAACAAACAAGCAAAAAAAAAAAAAAAAAACCACGCAGGGCCTCGGCCTCGGGAGGTGGAAGGGCCAGGAACGGAAAAGTACGGAGTCAGAGACCAGGAAGTGGCTCCAGGCTTCCCCCTCCTCCCTCCCTCAGGAGTCAGAGGTCTGAAGACCAAGCCTGGGCTGGGAATGCAGAGATGCGCAGAGCCTGCCTGACCAGACGCAGGAGTCCTTGACCGCAACACCTTCAGAGCCTGCCCGTGCATCGTGCCCCAGGTGTGGAGTGGAGAGGGCAGCTCCCCCAACCTCTGCCCCCATGCCCTCCAGGTAAAGCCTTGTGACTGCCTGTGGTCAGGCCTGGGAAACCATGCACAGGTTGTAACCAGAGCCAGACTCCTCAGCCACCTCTACATTCTTGGGATTTCCAGAGTCTGGGAGTGTCTCATTCACCAGGTGCCCTGGCACTGCGTGCTCATGAGGGGACTCTGGATGGGGGGGCTGGGCCCACCGTGTGATTAGAGGGCGGGGCTTTCAGCCACCAGGTAGCAGCCCAGCCTCTGGGAGCTTCCTGATTGTGGGTCTCCCGCAAACTTCAGAGTGGCACACCTTGCTTACAAATTTTGCAACACGAGGGTACTGACTGTACTTTAATCTTTGCCTGACTTAATATTTTTTCTTCAAATGCACTTTGCATGGACTGATTCCTCTTCTTAACTTAGTCTTATCCTAAATGACACCTGTGAAGTCACGGTTTTCATGTCCCGATTTTCTGAATCCACGTGAAAATAATTAACAAAAGGGTTGACATGAGGCATTTAAAATGGTCTTGGGTGCCCCCAGTGACACATGCACCACACCTTGTATTTTATCCCTAGTGCCCAGCACCTCCTAGACCCTGCTTAAATATTGCTGAGTGCATGCCTGAATGAGCTAATGAATGGGGGGAGAGAGGGATGGTGGGTGTGTGGGTGGGTGGAAGGGTATATGGATGAATAGGTAGCTGGGTGGATGGATGGTTGAGTAGATGGATGAATGGATGGATGTGTGGATGGATGTGTGGATGGAGGGATAAGCAGGTTAATGGTTGGGTCGATGGATGGATAAGTAGGTTGATGGACGGATGAGTAGGTGGGTAGATAGGTGGATGGATAAATAGATAAATGGAAGGATGAATAGATGGATGGATGGGTGGATGGATGAGTAGATGGGTGGGTAGGTGGGTTGGTGGATGGATGGGTGGATGGATTAATGAATAAGTAGGTTAATGGATGGATGGATGAGTAGGTAGGTAGATGGAAGGATGGGTGGGTGGTTGGATAAATAGATAAATGGAAGAATGGATAGATTGATGGATGGATATGTGGATGGATGAGTAGGTGGGTCAGTGAGTGGGTGGATGGATACATGGATGGACAGGTGAATGAAAAGCTAGATGGATTTCAGATATGAAAATCTAAGTGTGTGAGTTTTGACAAAAACCTGGCTTGGGGTAAGGGTCACTGAAGTGGTTCTTCCCAGTCCAAAAGGTACTTACCTTCCGTTGGTCAACGAGAAGCAGCCCAACCTGTGAGAGGGAGTAAAAGTAGAAGATCCCACCCAAGGACCCGACTAGTTCTGCCTACAAAGCAAACAAAATATAAGTAAGTCATAAACATGTGCTTAATTCTAAATTTAACTCTAGATTATCCAGCAAGCTAAAAGGAAGGAAAGTTTTTTTTTTTTTTAACAATACTGTGATCTATTTCCCCTCTGTAAAAATGTAGCATGTAGGGCAGAACTTTGAATGAAGTTGGCTTTGCCTGGGCTGATAGAGGAAGTGGTGTGGCCCACACTGTGAGGTGCCTGCCTAGGTTCCTCATTCCTGATCTTTAGCTGGTCAGCAAAGTGCCCACGAGCAGGCAAGTTGGAGCATGAGGCCAAGGACCCCAACCTAGGGACAGTGGGACAGATTGCCATGGCAACCCAGCTGGCTCCCTCCAGACACCTTTCAGGTAAGAGAGAAAGACCACCATCTTATTTAAGCCTCTGTTATTTGGTTGTGTGTGTGTGTGTTGGGGTGGGGAGTATTTCTATTATATACAGTGTCTTCCCCCAATTCATAGGTTGAAACCCTAACCCCATGTCTTAGTCTGTTAGGGCTGCTATAACAAAATACCATAGACTGGGAGGCTTATAACAACAGTGCCTTCCTTTATAAGGGCACTACTCTCATTCATAAGGGCACCACCCTCATGACCTAAGCACCTCCCAAAGACCCCCATCTCCTAATACATCACATCAGGCATTAGGATTTCAACATATGAATTTTGGGGGGACACAAACATTCAGACCATAGCACCCCCAAAATGATGGTATTTGGAGGTATGGTCTTTGGGTAGCAATTAAGTTTACTAAGCCCTAATCCAGGATAACCTCATCTTAAATAATTACATGTACAAAAATCCTATTTCCAAGGAAGGTGACATTCTGAGGTTTCAGGGTGGACATGAATTTTGGGGGGACACAGGTTCAACCCAGTCCAGTTCTCTCATCTGTAAAATGGGGATGCTGGTGGTACCTGATGTTGTAATCCATGTGCAGCCTTTACTATGGCACCAGCTTTTTCCATGAACCGTGCTGTCTCCTTTCCTAACTTCCTAATCTCCCTAGCCAGCTGCTCTGACCTGAAATTCTTCCCTACCCTCCCATCCGGCTGGACTCTTCGAGAGAGAAAAGTCCTTGCTCGCCACGGACAGCTAAATTACTCCTATCCCACAGGACACATTTTTCTGTTTGTTTGTTCATTTTCTTGCCAAATTGAACATACCTGTCTTTCCTGGGAATATTTCTGAAATCTGTATCCCCGGGTATTTGAGAAATAGATATTGGCCTGAGATATCTGATCTCCATGCAAATAAGCAAAAACTGAGTTACTTATATCCTGGAAGAACACACACATAAAACAGTCTCTTTAAAAGGAGATAGAAGGTGGGGGGGTGCTGGCTGGGGAGATGTTCTTTAAACAGATAAATCAGTTCTGGAGGTCTAATGCAGAGCATACTGACCACAGACAATAATACCGTATTAGAAACTTCAAAGTTCCTAAGAAACTAGATCTTGTTTCCACAACAGAAAAGCAATGATAATTCTGTGACATGACAGGATGGTAATCATACTGCAACATGTAAATGTAGCAAATCAACACATTGTATACCTTAAATTTACACAGTGTGGTATGTCAGTTACATCTCAATTTAAAAAGCAGGGAGGACAGATGCCAGTGATTACATGCCTGGGCATTTATCCCAGAGAAATGAAAACTTATGTCCACACAAACACCTGTACGTGAACATTTATAGTGGCTTTATTTGCACCAGCCAAAAAGTGGAAACAACCCAATTCTGGTACACCCACCACTGTCGAAAAGAACAGACTAGACATATACGTGACAAATCGGATGAGTCTCCTGAGAATTTGGCTGAGAAAAGCTAGTCCCCAAAGGTTTCATATTGAATGATTCTATTTATACAACATTCTTGAGATGATAAAATTACAGAGATGGAGAACATGTTAGTGGTTGCCAGGGGTTAGGACAGGGCACAGAGGTATGGAGAGTTTTGGGGCCAGGAAACAGTTCAGTGTTTTTTTTTTTTTTTTGCGGTACACGGGCCTCTCACTGTTGTGGCCTCTCCCGTTGCGGACCACAGGCTCCGGACGTGCAGGCTCAGCGGCCATGGCTCACGGGCCCAGCTGCTCCGTGGCATGTGAGATCCTCCCGGACCGGGGCACGAACCCGTGTCCCCTGCATCGGCAGGCAGACTCTCAACCACTGTGCCACCAGGGAAGCCCCAGTTCAGTGTTTTGATGGCAACAGCGGTTCTCTGACTTTAGGCAGTTGTATCCATGTCAATTTCCTGTTTGTATCACTATAGTTATGTAAGATGTAACCACTGGGGGAAACTGGGTGAGGGATACATGGGACTCTGTATTATTTTTTCAACTTCCTGTACATCTATAATGATGTCAAAATCACAGGTTAAAAAAAAAGAAGATAGATGGATATATTCACAGTGTGTCAGCCAGATGCTCTGAGGAGCTCCAGAGCCCTCCCATGGGCTCTCAGTCCTCTTCTGAACCCTGGGAGAAACATGGCCTGAGTCCTGAGTCCATCACTGTCCCAGCCCTCAAGGCTTACACTGTCTTTTTTTTTTTTTTTTTTTGCTGAGCTGCATGGCATGCGGGATCTTAGTTCCCTGACCAGGGATCAAACCTGTGCCCCCTGCAGTGGAAGCCTGGAGTCCTAACCGCTGGACCGCCAGGGAAGTCCCTACACTGTCTTTATTTCCATTCATAATTAGCTCACAGCAGAGTAAAAAATGAGATACAACACATGGTACTCACCATGCAAAAGGAATTTCCACTGTAACAACAGTTGTCACCAGAAATATGTGAAACAGGGTGTTCTACACCTGAAAGGAAAAGGGAATTGAAATGCTCTCTGAGTTCCCTGAATGTTCAGAGAGAAGGTTAGAGCAGGGCTTCTCACCCTCCACACTGACACCTGGGGCCAGATTGTTCTCAGTTGAAGGGGCTCCTGGGCACTGTAGGATGTTTTGCAGCATCCCTGCTTCTACTGACTTATTTAACTAATTAACTTAGTTATATAATGATTTATTTAACCAGTGGAACTCTACACCAGTCTTTTTTTTAAAGGTTTTCTTAAGCTTTAGATCACAAAGCATCCTTTTTTTTTTAATTTAACAATTTTTTTTTATTTATGGCATGTAGGATCTTAGTTCCTGACCAGGGATTGAACCCTGCAGTGGCCCCTGCAGTGAAAGCACGGAGTCTTTTTTTTTCCAAATAGAATTTATTTATTTAGGCTATGCCAGGTCTTAGTTGCGGCATGAGGGATCTTAGCTGTGGCATGCAAACTCTTAGTTGCAGCATGTGAACTCTTTTAGTTGTGGCATGCGTGTGGGCTCTAGTTCCCCGACCAGGGATCGAACCTGGGCCCTCTGCATTGGGAGCTTGGAATCTTACCCACTGGACCTCCAGGGAAGTCCCTCTCCTCTAGTCTTGACAACCAAAAATGTCTTCAGACATTGCCAAGTGTCATCTGGCGGGTGATGTAAAAAAATTGGAACCTTTGTGCACTGGTTGTGGGTATGTAAAATGGTTCGGGCACTGTGGAAAACAGTGTGGAGGTTCCTCACAAAATGGAAAATATGATCCAGCAATTCCACTTCTGGGTACACACCCACCAAAAATTAACAACAGGGACTCAAGGAGACATCTGTATACACATGTTCAAACTGGCATTATTCACAATAGCTCGGAAGCAGCCGAGTGTCCATTGACAGATAAATGGATAAGAAAATGTGGTCCATGCATACAATAGAATACTATTCAGCATTAAAAAGGAAGGAAATTCTTTTTTATATATAAATTCATTTATTTTATTTTATTTATTTTCGGCTGTGTTGGTTGCTGTGTGCGGGCTTTCTCTAGCTGTGGCGAGCAGGGGCTACTCTTCGTTGTGGTGCGTGGGCTTCTCATCGCAGTGGTTTCTCTTGTTGCAGAGCACGGGCTCTAGAGCTCAGGCTCAGTAGTTGTGGCACATGGGCTTAGTTGCTCCACGGCATGTGGGATCTTCCCGGACCAGGGATCGAACCCATGTCCCCTGCATTGGCAGGTGGATTCTTAACCACTGTGCCACCAGGGAAGTCCCAAAAAGGAAGGAAATTCTGACACATGTTACAACATGGATGAACCTTGAGGACATTATGCTCAGTGAAGTATTATCCCAATACTGTATGATCCCACTCATTTGAGGTCCCTAGAGGAGACACATTCATAGAGACAAATTAGAATTGTGGGTGCAGGGCTGGGGAGGAGGATGGGGAGTTAGCTGTTGGGATGCTATTAAACAAATTGATGGAGAGAAGAGGAAGGACAGAGAGTAGACTGACTTATGTTACAAGGAGCCCTGATGGTTCCTTCATAAGTTAAATATAGAGTTTCCATCTGACCCAGCAATTCCGCTCCTAGGTATCTAACCAAGAGAATTGAAAATATGTATCCACACAAAAAATTGTACACAAATGTTCACAGCAGCACTATTCACCATGGCCAAAAGGGGGAGATGACCTCAATGTCCACCAGATGATGAATGGATACACAGAAGTGGTCAATCCGTACAATGGAGTATTACTCAGCCCTAAGAAGGAATGACCTCCTAATACACACTATGACATGGATGAACCTCAGAAACGTGATGCTCAGTGAGAGAACCCAGATGAAAAAGGCCACATGTGTGATTCCATTTATATGAAACATCCAGAACAGGCAAATCCACAAAGATGGGGAGTGGGTGAGTGGTTGCCAGGGGCTGGGGGAGGGGGAGGGGGAGTGACTGTGAACGAGGACGGGGTTTCTTTTTGGGGGGATGAAAATGTGCTGGTACTCAACAGTGGTGACTTGTGCACAACATTGTGAATGTACTAAATGCCATTGAACTGTACACTTAAAAATGGTTAAAATGGTGAATTGTATGTGGATTGTATGCCCCTCCCCCCCCAGAAAGGGAAAAGAGCCTTGAATTGTGAGAGAGAAAAGAATTGAACTGGAAGATCAGGAGGGGCACTGGGAGAAGATTGGGGCGTGAAGGAAAAGCCCACCAACATGGGTGAATTTTGGAGGAAGAGAGGGGAAGGTGGTGAGGAGGGAGGGATTTTAGGCAGTGTAGCTGTGGGTGGGAAGATCTGTAAAGAGTAGGTCAACTGATGTTTTGGAAGCAGACGCATGTTTGGGTTGGATATGACCAGTTGATGAGATGGTTATGAGACTGGTCCCCAGGGACTTCCCTGGTGGTCCAGCAGTTAAGACTCTGCGCTCCCAATGCAGGGGGCCTGGGTTTGATCCCTGGTCAGAGAACTAGATCCCGCATGCTGCAACTAAGAGTCCATGTGCCGCAACTAAAAGATCCCGAATGTCAAACTAAAACCTGGCTCAGCCAAATAAATAAATGCATATTAAAAAAAAAAGACTGGCCCCCAGGCAGCCCAGCTTTATTTGGGTTATCCATTCTCTGTGGCCCATTCATGCTGTGTTTACCACGATCCTCGATGGAAACACTCAGTCCCCAACCTGTGGGATGGGGGTTCAGGCCAATTTTTATTGAATTTTAAAGGACAATGTAGGGAATTCCCTGGTGGTCCAGTGGTTAGGACTCAACGCTTTCACTGCTGGGGCCCAGGTTCAATCCCTGCCTGGGGAATTAAGATCCTGCAAGCCATTTGGTGCAGCAGAAAAAAAAAAAACAGACAATGTAATGTCCAGGGGCTGGGACTTCCCTGGTGGTCCAGTGGCTAAGACTCCACGCTCCCAATGCAGGGGGCCCAGGTTCGATCCCTGGTCAGGGAACTAGATCCCACATGCCACAACTAGGAGCCCACATGCTGCAACTAAGAGTTCGCATGCCGCAATTAAAAGATCCTGCATGCCAGCAACTAAAGATCCCACTCGCCTCAGCGAAGATCCCACACGCGGCAACAAAGATCTCGTGGGCTGCAACTAAGACCTGACGCAGCCAAATAAATAAATAAATATTTTTAAAAAATGTCCAGGGGCTGACATCCAAGTAGCTGCATCGTCTGTACTTCAGAGCCTTTTCTCTGATGTTGGTCAAATGCAAACAAGATTAAAAAATACAAAATACGCATACCTGTAGATGCATTCCAGGAATTGGCTTCATAATCATAAACATAGACTTTTCGATTCACTACTAACAGCAATACTGAACCAGCAAAATGTGCTGATGTTACTTCTGGTATGCCAACCTAAGAGCAATGACATATACGATATCAGTATGTACATCTCTTTGGACATCGATTCAGAAAGCAGTACTTCTAGACACGCATCCATGGAACATTCATTCCAGCAAGAGTTGGGTCCTAGATATTGGGAACTATGTATCTTGGGGATTAGCTGAAAGCAAAACTGGGAGGTCAAAATTGGTGTTTGGTGCCCTCGGATAGCTAAATTCACTCCATCTCCTTCTCCTGTGTCAAAACCTTCTCTGAGGATAGGCACTTCCCTGGTGGTCCACTGGTGAAGACTCCATGCTCCCAATGCAGGGGGCCTGGGTTCGATCCCTGGTCGGGGAACTAGATCCTGCATGCCACAACTAAGAAATCTGCATGCCGCAATGAAGATCCCAAGTGCTGCAACTACGACCCAGCACGGCCTACATAAATAAATATTTTTAAAAAATCTTCTCTGAGGATAAAGGCTACAGCATAGATGATGAATGATAAGCATAACTGATAAATTTGTCACTTATGAGAGAAACTTGTATTTTAGCAGATGGCGGAACCTTCTGGAGCATAGGTACTAACTGTCAAATTTCTCAAGATAGTTCCTGAGAGAGTACAGGTTTTTCTGTTTTGGTTGAGGACAATTTGGGGAGGCCCTGAAATCAGTGTATGTAATCTATCACACAACCAATTATAAGGAGCTCTTGCAAGAATTCTGGTTCTTTTTTCAGGGGAAAAAAAAGCACTTGTTTCGGTAGTAAGGGCAGAATAGAATCAAGCCTTCTTTTGGCTTAGAAATTGCTCTCAATGTCTTTAAGAGGTACATCGTAAAATAAGCCCCCAAACTAACAAAAACAGACTAGCGTGGTGTTTTCTGAACTATATCTAACCCTAAGTATTACTTATTTCAAGCATCCCTTGGATCGTTCAGCAAAATAACTACCTGCATTGACGTAGGGATGGAAAATGGAAGGAGACTACTCTCAAAGCTATTCTTCGTGAGAAAAAGTTGTCTTCTGAAATAAACAATAAAAGGGTTCAATTAGGACAATTTCACACAAGAAAAGAAAAAAGACAACGGGAGGCATTCTAAAAATGTTCTATTCAAATGAAATTCTTTTCTTAACAAGGAACCATTTTGCCTCTATCTATCTATCTATCATCTATTTATTTAAATTTTTTTTTGATGTTGGGGGTAGGAGTTGATTAATTAATTTATTTATTTTTGCTGTGTTGGGTCTTCGTTTCTTTGTGAGGGCTTTCTCCAGTTGTGGCGAGTGGGGGCCACTCTTCGTCGCGGTGCGCGGGCATCTCACTGTCGCGGCCTCTCTTGTTGCAGAGCACAGGCTCCAGATGCGCAGGCTCAGTAGTTGTGGCTCACGGGCCCAGTTGCTCCGTGGCATGTGGGATCCTCCCAGACCAGGGCTCGAACCCGTGTCCCCTGCATTAGCAGGCAGATTCTCAACCACTGCGCCACCAGGGAAGCCCTGATCATCTACTTATTTTTGTGAGTAATCCTCTATAGCCTGGATATTTGACTTCTTGAAATAACATTATTTGAAAAGTGTGACCATGTCAAAAATAAAATTATATAAAATGTACATTAAGTGATGTACATTAAGTGTACATTAAGTGTACAATGTACATTAAGTGTACAGCTTGTTTTGCTCAGGGCGAACTTCAGTTTTGTCCTTTATTTTACTCTGATCCCACTAAAGTAAAGGCTTTCAGACCAGGAATGTGTATGTAAAAAAGAAACAGTATGTTCCCTTATGCAGCGAACTTTTAAGAAGCAAAAGGCCATCCATGAACATGGTATATTGCTTCCTTATCCAGATCTCCTTCTCTTGCCCCCTCCAGAAGAATTTTATGGTTTGAGGCAGACAGGAGTTACTGAGTTAATTCCTATGTATTTTAAAGTTTTGGGGACTTACTTGGTGGTCCAGTGGTTAAGAATCCGTCTTGCAGTGCAGGGGACACTGGTTCAATCCCTGGTCGGAGAACTAAGATCCCACCTGCTGTGGAGAAACTAAGCCCATGTGCCACAACTTGAGAGCCCGCATGCCACAACTAGAGAGCCCATGTGCCACAACTATAGAGAAGCCTGCACACCACAACGAAGAGCCCGTGTGCCACAACTAAGACCTGACACAGCCAAAAAATAAATAAATAGATATTTAAAAATAAACTTTTTGTTGCTACTGTGAATGGCACCATTCATAACTGCCTTAGGTCAAGCATCTGTGACAAGCTACACGTAATTATTTTAGCTACTTGTGTGTCTCTTCACCTGTCTCTCCCTAACTCTACCCCAACTGTGGACTCCCTGTAGGCCAGCATCTAGCAACACAAGACAGAGCCGTCTCTTTTAATGTTTGTGGAATAGAAGAATGAGGGCAAATGTAATGTTTTAATAATAATTTAAAAAGTAGCGATATCTTACCCTAGATACAGGGCTATGTTTTTCTTGCAAGGATGCTTCATCAAGCGAGTTGTCCCAGATGAAAAATACAGGTGGTCCTAGAGAGAGAGAGTCACAAAATCTTAATCCTATCAATGCTAATAAACGCCTGATGAAAACAGTTTCCTAACGTGCAACACTGAAGATGTAAAGGTGAAATCTGAATTAGGCAGGTGGACGGCATCTGTGTCATTTTCCTATTTTTTAAAAATAATTAATTAATTAATTTTATTTTTGGCTGCATTGGGTCTTTGTTCCTGAGTGCAGGCTTTCTCTAGTTGTGGTGAGCAGGGGCTACTCTTCATTGCAGTGCATGAGCTTCTCATTGCCATGGCTTTTCTTGTGGAGCACTGGCTCCAGGCGCACTGGCTTCAGTAGTTGTGGCACTCGGGCTCAGTAGCTGTGGCTCGTGGGCTCTAGAGCACAGGCTCAGTAGTTGTGGCACATGGGCTTGTTGCTTCACAGCATGGGGGATCTTCCTGGACCAGACTGCCTTGGCAGGCAGATTCTTAACCACTGTACCACCAGGGAAGCACATTTTCCTCTTTTGATATTATCCTCTGGCTCTGTCGGAGGTCACCAATGGGGGAAGCTGGGTGAGAGGGACCAGGGACATCTCGGCACTGTTTTGCAGCATGCTGTGAATCTATAATTATGTCAAAATAAAAAGTTTAAAAAGACTCACAGGATAATGATTCATATCACATCCCCTCTATGTATATGTTACTTATTTACAGATTACTTATTATTTGAGAAGCCAGAGGCCAAAAAAAAGAAGTTAGAAACCAGTCACTTGATTATTTAGCAATGCTGACACCACTTCTGGAATAACACAATGTCAATAGGAAAAACATTTGAGCTGACAAAATATTTTTTTCTTCATGCCTTTTAGGCACATACAGGTGAAAGGAAGTTTCCTGCTGCACTGTGTCCTGTAAACAAAGTAAGTTTGCTTCCTATGTCACTCTGCATTTAAAAAGTCCTATCGGATAGAACGCTGGATAAAAACTCAGGTGATCTGAGTTCTAAACCTAGCTGCAGCTCTTGTTTTTCTTCAGGCTACTTGACTTCTCTCATTTAGCTTTTTAGTGACATGCAAAAGGTTAATGCCTATTTCAAAAGGCAATGGTAAGGATTAGATGAAGTAATGTTCTATGCCAGAAACAGCGCTGGCATCCAAGAAATACTAGGAAATATTAGTTCTGATCCAGCGATTAGATAAAAGTGAAGAATGAATGTTAACTGTGGAGCCACATACCCCTGGAATTTGCTCTCTGACGTGAAACACCTTTCCTGTCCTCACCGTACGAATACTAGTGGTAAGAGATAAGAAAACATCTGTCAATGTTTATGAAACAGTCGGCATGACTCCTACCAGGCTGCCTCTGGGTTAACGGTGCAGTACCTGTTCTTGAAGCTTTTAGGGTTATGGGAGCCCTTGGAAAATCTGATGAAACAGTGGACCCTCCTCTCCTAGAAACAGACATATGTATATACAAAAATGGAGATGTGGCTCCTGAGAGCTCATTAAGGCTCATTTGCAGACTCCAGATTAGGCAAATGAGGAATGCCTACTGCCAGATTTTGTTTTTTGTCTGTGGGGTGGGGAGGTGTTGGTGGCTGGGAGAATGTTGCTCCAGTTTACAGCAGGTTCTCAATCTTGGATGTGAGTCAGAAGCACCTGGTGGGGGGGTGCCTGATAAACTGTAGATTGCTGGGCCACACTGCTGAGTCTTTGGTTCAGCAGATCCAGGGAACTGCAGTTCTAACAAATTCCCAGGTGATGCTGATGCTGCTGGTCCAGGACCACTCTCTGAGAACCAGCGTGGGGAAACGGGAGAATTGGATGTGACCAATCTTTGCAGACTTTGAGACACATCCTGCTAGTAAATCTTGATGGAAAGTCCTACTCCCCACTCCCTATAAAAGGTAAGTGTATCGTTAATTTTGCTGGGTCTGTTTTCATGTCTATACAATAAGGTTAAGGAACCACTTCCCCGTGAAACTCGTTGTAAAGATCAAATGGGGCCATGCACCAGAAATGCATTCTCTATTTCTTCAGCAAACAGGGCCCTGCTGAATGTGACAGCTCATTCCAGGCAGGAGTTCCCTGAGGGTGGGAACTGGGCTTTAGCATCTGTCCCGTGCCCACGGCACCGCATGTACAGTATTTACTAATCTAACATTTACTGAAATCCAAAAATGTTCTGGGCAAGCAGTGAATAACAGAAAACACTCTATACCCTCATGGAGCTAATAGCCTAGTGACAGCAACAGACAAGAAAAAATTTGCGACGAGTAACAGAATTTAGTGATTGATAGGAAGAAGCAGCTATAGGGAGAGGGTCTTTAGATGAGGAAGTGTACTGTTTGTCAGCATCTGAATAATCAGGAAGAAGTCATGGAGAAAATCTGGAAGCAAAGCGTTCCAGGCAGAGGGAGACGCAGGCACCAAGTCTCCCCCGTTCGCGAGTTTGGCAAGTTCAAAGGACCGGTGGCTGGGAGCAGTGATTCAGGGGCGGGCAGGGGCCACATCAGTGGTTGTCACATCCCTAGGGGACCCTTGGTAATGTCTAGAGACATGTGATTGATGGTCAACTCTGGGGAAGGAGGTACTACTGGCAACGAGTGGGTGGAGGCCAAGGATGCTGCTCAGTATCCTACAATGTACAGGACGGTCCCACCCCAGAGAATGATCAGGCCCTAAATGTCAGCAGCGCCGCTGAGGAACGCTGCGCCAGATACGGCGCGAGGAGATTGGGTTTTATTCCGGGTGCCACAGGGAAGGGTAATGACAAGACCAGATTCGTTTATAAACAACCCCTCTGGCTGCCAGGATGGACAGGATGGCACAGCCTAGGGTGATGGCGGTGGAGGTCGCTTGAAGGCATCGGAATTGGGCCAAAGTCTTGAAGTGGCAATGGGAGGACATGGTGATGAGCTGGAGGCGCTCGGGTGAAAGGGTGGGTATCAAGTTCGCTTCCTAGAGGAGTAAACTGGGAAGCCTCAATAAGGTTGGCGAGCGGAGCATCTTTCCTGGATTCCGCGCAGGGATGAGCCTGCCCCCTCCCAGACCCCTGGCAGCGCCCCAGACCCGGGAGGGCGGCCCCACCGGCAGAGCGGCTGAGTTCTGGCCAGCGGGCAGAGCCGCAAGGTAGTCGCTGCCACCAGCATTAACAGCAGCATCTCATACTACCCGCTAACACACAGTTCCTCAACTGTCACGGGAAGTCACTTCACAGCCTGGGCATGCGCAGTCTGCCGCGGAGCCTGGGCAAGCGCACCTTGTTCCCCAAGAAGCCTGAATCCGCCCATCCCAACAAGCCGTCAGCGCCTAGGCATGCGCACACTGCCGCCCTTGGGCTGTCTACAGTTTGAGCACGGGCTTAGCGTCTCCCGGGAAGCCCGAATCCACCAACCGTGGCGCGCGCCAGAGCTTGAGCTTGCGCGTGTCACTCAAATTCCTAAGCCCAAGTGTTTGGACCGGGCTGCCCACACGTTCCCAAAGCTGCGCTTGCAGGCACAGCTGCTCTCTTTCTAGGGGCCGTCATGCATGCCCACAGCCCTCCCCGCGATCCGAAAGAGCCTATCGGAAAAGGTGGCTGCGACGAGGGAGCTGGAACGCTTCTAGCTCTACTTCGTGTAGGCCCCGCCTCCACACTTCCAAGTCCCGCCCCTGCAGCCTTCCGTTTCCGGCCACCCCTCCCGCGGGCACGCAGGCACGTGGCGGCCGTCACGTACGCCCCAGCCGGGCCCGCGGAAATGACGCAAGTCCCGCGCGCCGCCAGGATGGCTGGGCTATGGCGGCGGGTGCAGGCTACGTGCGCCTGTGGGGAGCTGCGAGGTGTTGGGCGCTTCGGCGGCCGCTGCTGGCCGCCGCCGGGGGGCGGGTCCCGACTGCGGCCGGAGCTTGGTTGCCCAGAGGCCGGCGGGCCTGCGACGCCTCTCCTCCCTGGGCGCTGGGGGGCCAAGGCCCCGCCGCCGCGGGCCACTGGCGGGGACTTCGGGATGCTAACAGCCGCAGCGGCGGCGGCGCATTCTCGGGCGGCGAGGATGCCTCCGAGGGCGGCGCGGAGGACGGGGCCTCGGGCGTGGGGGGCAGCGCGGGCGGCGGGGAAGGCCCTGTCATAACGGCGCTGACGCCCATGATGATCCCGGACGTATTCCCGCACCTGCCGCTCATCGCCGTTACGCGCAACCCAGTGTTCCCGCGCTTTATCAAGATTGTCGAGGTAATGAGAGCCCCCGCCTTGGCCTCCTTTCCCCCACGTCTGCAAGCTGCGGCTTGGGCCGAGGGATCGCTCAGCACCCTCATGCCTCACAACTTGAAAAAGTTCGAGTCCTAGTTTTCTCACTACTAGTGAACTTGAGGCAGTTTCCGCCCCCTTTCAGATCCCTTCAGGAGAGTTGGATCCAACGAGCTTAGGATTGTCCACTTAACAGTCCTAGTCATAGAAATTCGGTCCCGGGAAAGCTCAGAACAGTCTTGCCACTCGGTTACTTTTCTGCTGGTCTTGGTAAATGTTTTGTGACAGTCTCCCCCAGGGCGGTCTGCCTTCTGGTTAAGAGCCCCTTTGGGATCCGGATTCATTCCTTCCTTAAATGTTTCTTGAGGTCATGTGCTAGGTACGGTTCTAAGTGTTAGGGATACAGCCCTGAACAAAACGGACACACTTTCCTGCCTTTGGAGCTTAGGTTCCAGCGGGATTCGTAAATTATGGACTGGAAGGCTGTAAGTACTACAGGGGATGATAGAGCTAGGGATTGTCCAGGAGTCTTAGGAGGAACATGGCCTAAGGGTGTTCCCAGGGGGTTATTCATTCATTTATTCAGTAGGGTGTTCTTGTTCCCGTGTAGCCGGCTGAGGATTCAGCAGAACAAGTCAGACACAGCCCCTCTGCCTAAGGAACTTATGTTCTGGTGCAAGAGACAGTAAAGATCTTTTCAGACTAAGAGCCACGGGGTGCGGGGTGGTGCACATGGACCAGGGTGATGTAATAGAAAGCAGCAGGAGTGCAAGGAACTTGAGTTTTTTAATGATGTGGAAATGAGTCCGTGGAGGAGAAGCGTTATCTCTTAACTGTCTAAGCAAGGTTATACAATGAGTCAGCTCTTCATTCACCCTCCAGCCTCTGCCCTCCCTCTCCAGTCTCTCCTGAATAAATCTCAGCGATCCCTTGGAAAGGGAAAGGACGGTACAGAGGGACAGCATTCAGCCGGGGGAGGGGCAGAAGGAGCCCCCTCCACCTCCTCTCCAGCACTGTGACTGTTTGCGTCCGAGCTGCCCTTCCAAGGGCCTTCCCTGATGTTCTGTAGTGGTTACTGGCAGGTCCCAGGGCCGGACCCTGTGGGTTCATATCCTGGTCCCTCCACCCCTCGCTCCGTAACCTTGGGCAAGCTGTTCCTCTGGGCCTCCATTGTCTCATCTGTGAAATGGGCGTAGTAATAGTACCTCATTTCTTAGAGCTGTGATGGGAGGTAAATGAGGTCATGTGTAAAGGCTGCAGAACCGTGCCTGGTGCTCGATACGCCTTCATAAGGAGCGGCTGCTGTTACCCATGTGGTGTGCTTTTGACACGTCAGAAACAAGCCCTGGGGGTCTTTTCTCCATACTTGACCCCCCCAACCCCAGCTGTCCTCTCTACCCTCCCAGGCCCCTGGGGCCAGGATGTTCAGCAGGTATGGTCCCCTCAGAGTGGCAGATGCCCCCTGTCCCCAGTGCTTAAGTAGAGACAGGATTCTTCCAAGAGATTCTATGTGTCCACCTAGGGCTAGCCAGGAGGGGTACGTGAGATGCTGCGGGTAGTGTGAGACTGGCATGTGGAACTCGCTTGTGGTATTCCTGTTGCTCTTACTTTATAAATAACGAAAAAGGGGTGCCACCAGAGGGAGGGACAGGTGCTAAGATGCAATGGTCAGCTGTTAGCCAAGGAGAAAGTGGGAGCTCCCAGGGGACCCAATAAGTGTTTCTGAACCTGTTAGCCAAGCTCTGATTACCCTTGATTTGGTAGTTGACGCTGCATGCGGCTAACGTGCCCCAGTGGCGTCTCTCCTTATTAGTGACCTCTTGAGTATAGACCAGTGGCTCTTAATTTGGGGTGGGTCATGTAACCCTCCTGACGGATGTCATGGACCTTTGTTCTGGGGAGAATGCATTTAGAGTGACAGGAATTCGCATACCGTGTGGTCATGGAGTGAGTTAAAACGCTGCTTCTCAAAGCCGGGTTCCTAGACCAGCAGCCATCACCTGGGAGTCTGCTTGAAGTGCAGACTCTCAGGCCTGCTTCAGCCCTCCCAAATCAGAAACTCCAGGGGTGGGGCCCAGCCATCTGTTTTAAGAAGCCCTCCAGCGAATTCTGACTTGTGCCAAAGTTTGAGGGCCATTAAGTTTAGTTAGAGTCTGGTCTAGGAATTAACACAGGCTTGAAGGAAATCATTTGAGCCCTAAGGACACCTGTGCTCCTCCCTATCAGCTGTTTCCTAGGAAACATCATTAGCCCTCTACCTGCCAATGGAATGACAGGAGAATGTGCTGTGACGGGGGGGGGGGGGGGGGGGGTTGATGATCAATGAATAGGATATAGATGTGATTGGGATATACTTTCCATGAAAATTGCAGGAAATTACCAGCCTGTGGGGTGTGTCACATTTGAATTACGCACATTTACTTTTGTCCTCCCGTAAAGAAAAGCAGAGAGTTGAGATTTTCAAGCCAAGGCATTTCGCCACACAAACAGCTCTTAAAATTGGATGTGAAATCAGTTTCTTGGTACTGGCCGTTTGTCTCCTTTTAGTTTTCTTTAGGAAGAGGGAAAAACTAAGGAATGCAGCTCTTCAATACTGCCTGTCCTTTTTTTTTTTTTTTTTTTTTTTTTGGTTCAGAGGTTCCTGGACCGTGTTGGTTAGTCCTGGATCAGATTAGCACACCCCTAGAGAGTATGACAGAAAACGCTAGAGCTGCTGTCAAAGCGTCAGCTAAAAAGCCTACCCTGCGTTTCACCTTGGGGTCATTGTCATGCTAGGTTAAAAATAAGAAGTTGGTTGAGCTGCTAAGAAGGAAAGTCCGCCTCGCCCAGCCGTATGCCGGTGTCTTTCTAAAGAAAGATGACAAGTAAGTGTAATTTTTCCTTCACTCCTTTGTTGAAGCTGCCCTGGATTGTAGCTCACCGCAGAGCCTGCTCCATAGAGTAGCCTGGACCTCTGGCTCCTGACCTGAAAGAAACCAAGTCAGACCTCTGGGGGATGAGGCTGAGAGCTGAGCATCCCTTTTCAGTCTGGGCTGAAGACTCTGCCCCAGGCCCTGGGCTTCATGCGTGGTCCAGGTGGGGGGAAGCTAACCTCGGGGACCCCTGGTGTTAGGCCAGGGTGAGGCTGCTTCAGAGCAGAGCTAGGCGGGCAGATGCGGGGGCTCCGGGCACATCCACCTCGACTCCAGGTAGGAATGAGTTCCACTTCCAAGTCGGAAGGTGTGTTCTACTCAGGCTCCATAAGAGGAGGTGTGGAGTGGAATCCAGATTCCATCTGGCCCCGCCTGCCTGTATGCGGTGACCCTCAGGGGCAGCCCAGAGCACCTGTAGGAGCAAGGAGGTCAAGGCCAGGAGGGGTGTTTCTCTTCTCTCTCTTTTCAAGAGAGCCAGAGCATGTGTGCCCATGTTCCTTTGTGTCCCTTCTCCCTCAGCAACGAGTCTGACGTGGTTGAGAGCCTGGATGAGATCTACCATACGGGAACATTTGTCCAGATCCACGAGATGCAGGACCTTGGGGACAAGCTGCGCATGATCGTCATGGGACACAGAAGGTGCGGGAGCCGGAGTTCATGGGGCGGGGTGGGAAGAGTGGCCTGGGGCGCCCCAGGTTCCAGCACCGACCTGCCCTTCTCGGTCACCACAGTGACCAGGCCAAAGCTGGAGGTGGACCCCCCCCAGCTTCTCAGAGCCGCTCTGCTTAAGCGGCAGTCTGGATGGTCAGTGAGAAGGCATTTCTCACGCCCATTAGTCCAAAAAGCACCACGAAACAGAAGATAGCACGTTGCCTCATGGTTCATGTCTGGGTGTCAGCACGCCTTCCCCCTGGTGCTGGCATCTGCGTCTCCATTCAGCTTGGCAGGTTGGGTTTTTTGTTTTTTGTTTTTCCTGGCTGCACCTTGCAGCTTGCGGTATCTTAGTTCCCGGACCAGGGATCGAACCCGTGCCCGTGGCAGTGGAAGCACGGAGTCTTAACCACTGGACCCCCAGAGAAGTCCAGGTTGCGTTTTTTTTACTCAGCCAGTCTACCTCTACCTCCTCTGCCGAAGGGCTTCATAAGGCATTTGCAAGCCCAGTCTAACCCGCTGTATTGTTACGGCTAATTAAGAAAAACCTACATGATCAGCTGGGTTGAAGCTGGAAGAAATGAACGTGTTCGTTTCTTCTCACGTGTTCCAAGGAACATTGGTCTCCCAAGATGAGATGCTTGTCAAAGGTGTCCTGTGATCACAGACATGTGGGAGACGTTTCAGACTCACCAGCCGTTCAGGTCGTAGTGTTCGGGAAAGCTGCTTACTGCAGATGCCCGCTGGTGTTTGTTGACTCGAGAGCCCTTCATCCTTTCCTCTCAGGGAGCCTTTTTCTGTGTCAGCCGGCAGCTCCCCAAGAGCACACCGGGGAAGCGGTCCCGGCCGGCAGCGCTTCCGAGGACTGTCCTGGTGGCGTCCCTGCTGCGCCGAGCCCCCATGCCTGTCTTCACCTGCTTGCGTTAGAGTCTGTTTTAGGGAAGAGGCTGCTCCTTTGTCTCCTGAGAGGATTCATGGCTCAGAAAGAACAGAATAAGATACAACCAAAATCAATAAAGACGGTGCGGCTACTCACGGCTCTGCTAACCTGCAGGGTGCCTTGGAGAACGAGTCCTGCTGAGTGCTGAGGCCAGGCCGCCTCGGCGTTCACCGAGTCCCGACCTCCTTTTCTCTGTGCATCTTGCTGGTGTCCGCCCGCCACTGAGTCCGCGTCCCCGGTAGCACTCAGGCCTGCTCTCTAAGGGCGGTACTGTTGTTAGGTACCCCGTGTGGCAGAAAAGAGCCAACACGTCACCAAACACCCGGCGCCTGGTGTCTGCCAGGCCCTCGGGTGTGAGCGGAGTAGCCGGCGAGGGGCCCAACTTGGGGAGCCCGCCCCTCGCATGGGGAAAACAGGTCACCAGCTAAATCTGACGGTGGCGGGTGCTTTGGGGTGAAAATGACGATGGATGGGGGGTGGGGTGGGTGTGTGCGCACGTGGGGCTGGACTTCATGTGGAGTGGTTGGGGAGGACCTCAGTGGAGGCGCCCTTGAACCTGGAGCTGAATCTTGTGCAGGAGCCACTGTGTGGTGAGCTGGAGGCCGGGGGAAGGGCAGGCGGAGTCCCTGATGGGCCCCAGAGCGCGGGCTGCCACTGGCGTCCTCGTGCCTGGAGGACAGCGGATGCTGGTGTGGGAAGCAATGGGCGGCTCGGCTGGAGTCCAGGGGCAGAGGGCCTGCTGGTCTTGGGTTCTGAGACAGCAGCTCCCCTCTCCCCACCGGCCCTGGTGGCTGCAGGGGCCTGGGCCCAGCGAGCCCTTGTGTCATCAGCACCGCAGAGCGTTGTGGCCGGCAGGACGCCCCGCTTCCCCCCAGCCTCGGTGGCTTCACCTCCTCCTCCCCGTCTTCAGGGTTCACATCAACAGGCAGCTGGAGGTGGAGCCGGAGGAGCCCGAGGGCGAGAACAGGCAGAAGCTGCGCAGGAAGCCGAAGCGGGGCAAGAAGGACGTGGAGGAGGATGGCGGCGCCAGGCGGCAGCTGCAGGTGGTGGTGGAGCCGGAGCCCAGCCCCGCTGGTGAGGTGCTCATGGTGGAGGTGGAGAACGTCGCCCACGAGGACTTCCAGGTCACAGAGGAGGTGAAGGTGAGTGCGCATGGGGGGCAGAGCGCCTCTTCCTCCAGGAGGCCTGGGAGGAGCTGGCGTCGGGAAGGTCGGAAGTGCGCTGCAGCCTTGGCTGCTGTGAAGGAACCGGGTCCTGGCTCCACCTCCCAGGCCCAGGGCTGGGGGAGTGGGCAAGGCACATGTAGCTGGTTCTGTGACCCGTGCTTCCAAGATGGGAAAGAGCCTCTGGCCACCTTGACCCCAAGCCTAGGCTGGCCTGCCTTCTTCTCCATAGCATGGCGAGCCAGCTTTCGAGAGGGTGTCGGGAAATGTCCTTCCACCGTCCTTCTCATGTAGGTTATGGGCAGGGTGACCTGCCTCCAACGGGGAGAGATGAAGAAGAAAGGCAAGGCAGGTGGAAGGCTCCTTGGGTGCACCCGCACCGGGTGTCCTTGGCCTCCCCAAGGGGAACACCAGCTTGGCATAGCTGACAGCTTTGGTCTGAGCCTGGGGTGGGTTCTGAGCTTGGTGGGAAGGAGTGCCACAATCCATTGGTGATGTCTGCTGCGGGCGCTGGAAGGGGCCCGGGGCCGGCCGTTAGCTCCGTGGGGCCCTCCAGAGCAGCTCTGCCAGGGAGAACTTCCCACGTGCTGGATGCATTCTGTGACTGTACCATTCGGCCTCTGTGACTGTTGAGCACTTGACCTGTGGCTGCTGCGATTGTGGAACAGAACGTCTAATTGTATCTCATTTCAACTCACTTAAATGTGAGCAGCACCTGGTGGCTGCTGTCCTGGGCAGCCCAGCCTTAGTGTTTCCTTGAAGGCTCTCGTCTGGGGGGAGGGGAGGGGAGGGGAGTGGGGAGCTCTCGGAGCGCACCTGTCCCTCTTGACGCATGCCGTGCAGGCCCTCCAGCTGGCCTGTTCTGGTTCCTTCTACAAAGGTCATCCCAGGCAGATCAGGGACAAACCCATTAACCAGAGACCGGTGGATCACACTGAAAAAGCCCAGCAGTGGTGGCTGCTTGCTTCTTGCCATCAGTGCCCTGAGCAGAGTGCCAGGTGCCGGGACCTGTGGCCTCTGGAAATGAGGTGCAGGATTTATGCCATAAACTGTGTCCAGTGATCCTGCCGGGAGTGTCACTGGCTTCACTGTGGCGGCAGTGAAGGCAAGAAGGACAGCAATACCTGTGGCATCCATAGCAGAGCCGGCTGGGGCGAGGTTCTGGGGGGGCAGACCTCGAGCCCCTTCTCCCCACCCAGGATGGCTCGTTCTAAGGTCGAGGTTCAGAGTGGTCCACGGAGACAGGGTTGGTTTAGTTTTTGCTCTTGGGTCCTGAGGCCCTGTGACTTGTGAACTGGGGCTCCGCTCCTGGGCCTCTGGGGCCGTCCTTGGCTGGGCTGGGTGGGAGGGGCTCCGGGGCCACAGCCCCCTCTGGTCCCAGTGACCCACGTGGCCTCCCTGCTTGCCAGGCCCTGACGGCGGAGATCGTGAAGACCATCCGGGACATCATCGCCTTGAACCCGCTCTACAGGTTGGTCTCCTGTCTCCTGACGAGGCCAAGCTGGGCCTGTCTGGCTGCTTGTCCTCATTGAGATCCTGGCTGGGCTTGGGGACTGCCTAGCCTCTGAGGGGGGAGCTGCTTCCATCCCAGCAGGGAGGCCCCGGGGCGGGCAGGAGGTTGGAGGGGGCGCAGCCTACCCGGCCCCAGCTCTCTTGTCATCAGCCAGGTCGGGGGAGGGCATCTCAGGAGGGCTGCTGGATGGCTGCCAGGGTGACTTATGTCTGGGCGTTGGGGCATTAGTCCCGCTCCAGGATGGGCCACGGTCCAGTGAGGACCATGGTGGTCCCGGTGCCCCGTGGCAGCATCTCCGTCCCTTCCAGAGAGTCTGTGCTGCAGATGATGCAGGCCGGCCACAGGGTGGTGGACAACCCCATCTACCTGAGCGACATGGGCGCCGCACTAACTGGGGCCGAGTCCCACGAGCTGCAGGACGTCCTGGAGGAGACCAACGTGAGTGCGGCCTCCCCACCTGGCTGCTGTCCTGGGCTCCGGTGTTGGGGTGGGTTCACGTTAGCCCGCGTCCTTCTGTCCACGTCTGGCCCCTCGTTCTTGGTAGCGGCTGTGTGGTGTCCCACTGGGCAGCGCCCGTCATTCAGTGGGTGGTGTGTTTGGGTTGCTGCCAGTCTCGTCGTTACGAGCAGCACCTCTGCCAGTGTCCTGGTCCACATGGCCTGCAGACCTGTGGAGTGTGGCTGGAGCACTGGGCTTGCTGGGGCAGAGCGTGCGCCTCTCTCGGATTTGGGGAGGCGTGGCCTGTCCACCTGCCCCGGTTCGCGCTCCCTCCCTGCTGCCCCTCCACACAGATGGCCATCCTCTCACGTCTTCCCTTTCTTGGCAGATTCCCAAGCGGCTGTACAAGGCCCTGTCCCTCCTCAAGAAGGAGTTTGAGCTGAGCAAGCTGCAGCAGCGCCTGGGCCGGGAGGTGAGCGGCGGGGCCCCAGCGCCCAGGAGGGTCTCTGCTACGAGGCCCCGCTCCCCGTCGGGGCTGGGAACCTGTGCAAAAATGTCAAACTGGTGCCAGCAGCTGAGTGCAGAGTGAGAGGTCCTGGGACCCTCCTGACCATTGAGGGAGCCCGGGGGGAAATGCTAGAAATTAGGAGCCATCCTGGGAGAGGTCGAAAGCTGTTTCCCCAGACTCAGCTGTTGCAGGCCCACCTTCCCAACTGGGCAAACCCATGGACTGCCTGGATTGTCGATTACTTAACATTTTCCAGATTTAACTCACTTTTATCACTTAGTTGGTTTTTTTTTTTTTTTAATTTTTATTGGAGTATAGTTGATTTACAATGTTGTGTTAGTTTCTGCTGTACATCAAAGTGAATCAGTTATATGTATGCATATAGCCACTGTTTTTTAGATTCTTTTCCCATAGAGGCTGTTATAGCACTTAGGTTTTTTTTTTTTTTTAATGAATGTATTTATTTATTTTTGGCTGCGTTGGGTCTTCGTTGTTGCACCTGGGCTTTTCTCTAGTTGCAGCGAGCGGGGGCTACTCTTCGTGGTGGTGCATGGGCTTCTCATTGTGGTGGCTTCTTTTGTTGCAGAACGCGGGCTTCAGTAGTTGTGTCTCGCAGGCTCTAGAGCGCAGGCTCAGTAGTTGTGGCGCGTGGGCTTAGTTGCTCCGTGGCATGTGGGATCTTCCCAGACCAGGGCTCGAACCTGTGTCTCCTGCATTGGCAGGCAGATTCTTAATCACTGTGCCACCAGGGAAGCCCTCACTTAGTTTTTATGTTAGGAAAAAAATTCGTATCATATTTTATTTATTTATTTATTTATTTAAAATTATTTATTTATTTATTTGGTTGCTCCAGGCCTTAGTTGCAGCAGGCAGCCTCCTTAGTTGTGGCTCTTAGCCTCGTTAGTTGCGGCTCGCCAGCTCCTTAGTTGTGGCACGCGGGCTCCTTAGTTGCAGCTTGGCTTACCGGCTCCTTAGTTGTGGCATGCGAACTCATAGTTGCGGCATGCATGTGGGATCTAGTTTCCTGACCAGGGATCAAACCCGGGCCCTCTGCATTGGGAGCGCAGAGTTTTTAACCACTGTGCCACCAGGAAAATCTCTTGTATCATATCTTTAATTGGAGAAGCCACTAGGCAGCTGTCACATGCAAGGGCACAGGACAGCAGGTCACTGGGCGGGCGCCGATGCTGACCTAGGGCCCTGAGCCCGCGTCCTGCTGTTCCAGCTGTTAGAGGGAGCATGGCACCCCTTTGATTAACGTGGCGGACACACTGTCATCAGGCCCAGCTTTTCCTGGTCGTAACCAGGATTGAAGGGCGGATCCCTTCCTCCCCTGGAATTCGGTGTTACTTCTCGCGAGGCCTGTGACCAGGAGGACTTAGGGTGGAACGTGGGGGAAATCGGAGCCTGGGTGCCCTGGGTTTCTCTCCCATGTCCTGAGGAAGCAGCAGGCCCGCCCTGGGCTGCGTCCCCTCTGCTCTGACAGTGGCTTCTGGGCCCTGCAGGTGGAGGAGAAGATCAAGCAGACGCACCGCAAGTACCTGCTGCAGGAGCAGCTGAAGATCATCAAGAAGGAGCTGGGCCTGGAGAAGGACGACAAGGATGCCATCGAGGAGAAGTTCCGCGAGCGGCTGAAGGAGCTCGTGGTGCCCAAGCATGTCATGGACGTGGTGGACGAGGAGCTGAGCAAGCTGGGCCTGCTGGACAACCACTCCTCCGAGTTCAAGTGAGCGCCGGGGGAGGCTGGGCATCTGACTGGGGTCCCTGGGAAGCCAGGAGGGTGGGCCCCTCATGCATGTGCTGGTCACGGTGGGTGTCCATCCTCTCGTATCGCCCCTGTGCGGGCCGTGTCTCTGTTGCCCCTGTTTCACAGATGAGGGAGTCGAGGCTTGGAGAAGTTACATCAGTGCCCCTGCCTCTGGGCTGGCAGATGGGGACAGGGATTTGGGGACAGGGATTTGAAGCCAGGGACATCTGGCTCTAAGCCAGTGCCACCAGTCAGGACCAGGAGTCCCCAGGGCCATTGCCCCAAGGTCACCCCCTCCCCTGGCCTCCCTCTGGCGGCTTTGAGAGTCAGCCAGGAAACAAGCGTCTTCCTGGGGCCCTGGCCTTGCCCGGCGAGTGTTGTCCTGTGCACACTGGCTAGGGATCGGGACCCCGTGGGATGCTTCTGGCTCTGCCCGCAGCCCAGGCCTGGGCGTTGCTCCGGGGAGGCCCCCCAGTTCCAGCTTCCATCCCACTAGCTCATAGGGAGGATCTGAGCGGGCCTGCAGCACCAGACCCTCCCGGGCTGCTGGGTCAGGCCCCTCTCTGGCTCAGGGTGTCTAGGGAAGGTTGGTCTCTTTGCACGAGGACCCTGGGAGACGCTGGTTGCCCTGGACGCCGCAGGCCTCCCCACCAGAGACGCCCCCAGCTCCTCTCCCGGGGCAGTGAGTGCGCTTCCCACACCAACGTCAGGATGACCACACGCTTAGTCCCTTAGAACATTACAGACTCGTGTCGTGGTCTGGAGGCAGTGGCCCTCACGTCTGGTGTGGTGGGCAGGACGGGCTCCTTCTGGAGGCTCTGGGGAAACTCTGTCTCCAGCCTTTTCAGTTTCTCGGAAATGTTCCATGGCTCCCGGCCCTTCCTCCATCTTCCGAGCACGTCACTCCAGCCTCTGCTTCTGTTGTCCGCCTCGCCTCTTTCTCTGACCTCCCTGCCTCCTCCTTATCAGGCCCTTTGTGAGGGGCGCCTCTGTCCCTGGGTGCACAGCCCTCGGCTTGGGGTCACGCTCCAGGCCTCAGTTTCCCCACTTGCCTTCATCAGGTTGTCCCTCCCCCATCCTACTCGCTGGCCCCTCCTGTGCTGTGGGACCCTGAGCCAGCCCCATGCTCGCAGAGTCTCTGGTCTGGAAAGCAAGTGTAGCCCTTGTGCCAGGAACTACACCCATACAGGCAGACCTCGGGGACACCATGGGTTGGTTTCATAGCAAAAAAGCGAGTCGCATGAATTTTCTTGGTTTCCCTATTCCTGTAAAAGTTAGTTTACGCTCTACTGTAGTCTTTTAAGTGTGCAGTTGCGTTATGTATAAAAAAAGACAACGTATATGCCTTTATTAAAAAGTACTTTATTGCTAAGACGGCCGTCACCTGACAAGGCACGGTTACCACAAACCTTCAAGGTGTAAAACACGTGGTGTCCACCTAGCACGGTAGGCGAGGCGTGGCTGCACCATGCTGGGAGTGGGGCAGGCCAGGCTGGGCTGGCTTCTCAGGGCAGTTCGGGCCCCAGCTGACACTTGGTGTAGTTCTCACATCGGGTGCGTGGGTCCCAGTGCTGTGGATGTACGGAGCGGGGTTCAGGCAGCTCACTGGGCCTGCTCACCGGCTCTTGTCTGTTCTGTGGCAGCGTCACCCGCAACTACCTGGACTGGCTGACGTCCATCCCATGGGGCAAGTACAGCGACGAGAACCTGGACCTGTCCCGGGCCCAGGCGGTGCTGGAGGAGGACCACTATGGGATGGAGGATGTCAAAAAGCGCATCCTGGTGAGGCTCGGCCGCCCGCCTTCCCCGGGGGGCCATGTCCGCACCCCCAGCTTGTGTGCGGGGCACCGGCCGAGCTCTGAGAGGCAGCGGCCGTCGTGTCTGGATCTGTGAGGGTGGCGGGGGCCTTGGGGCCTGGGAGCCAGGACTCCCCCTGTGCGGTGGGGGAAACCCAGGGGAGCTCCCTGGAGAACCTGGGGGTCTGGGGGGCGCTTGGCTGGGCCAAGGCTGGTGTGGGGTCAGCAGGGGCCGAGGAAGGTGAGGGATGGAGGGGCCCAGCCAGAGGGACCGGGGTTGGAGTGGCTTGGAGGTGTTAGGGGCCGCCCAGGCCCACCTGCCCGCTCCAGGGGGGCTCACGGGTTCCCCAGGGGGATAAAATTGTGCTCGCGATAGGAGGAGACGAGGGCCAGAGGCGTCTGGCTGAGAGCGGGTGGGCCGGTGGGGAGAGAGGACGCTGTGATCCAGGTGGGGAGCTGCTGGGTGGGCCTGGCATTGGGGTCACCCAGAGTCCGTCACCCGCGTCCCCTTGCCGCCTGCTCGGCCTGTTGGTGCCACAGGCTGTCCCTCCTGTGTCAAATGATAGTCCAGTCAGCTCGGCCCCTCTGGGTCAGGCCCTGTCCCTTCTCGCAGCCCCAGATGCCTGGACGGTGGGGAGGCTCAGGCCCGGCGGGGGCCCTTGCCCTGTGGAAAGGGCAGCGCTGTCTCACGGGGTCCTCCTACCTCTGCCCGCAGGAATTCATTGCTGTCAGCCAGCTTCGGGCGTCGACCCAGGGCAAGATCCTCTGCTTCTACGGTCCCCCAGGTGTGGGCAAGACCAGCATCGCCCGCTCCATCGCCCGGGCCCTGAACCGCGAGTACTTCCGTTTCAGCGTTGGGGGCATGACGGACGTGGCCGAAATCAAGGGGCACAGGTTGGCCCAGCCCCTCCCCCTCGGGGCTCACCCTGCCTCCCATCAGCCTTCCTTCTCCTGGGTCTGTTCCTACTCTGTAGCGTGATGGTGGCGGGCAGCAAACTCTGCTCACGCTGGAATAGGTAACTGAAAAGTCAGCGTGTCCATCTGACGTCAGGTCTGGCTCAGTCCAGGTGCTTAAAAACCTCGGATCAAATTGGATCAAAATCTCGGCCTCTCAACCACTGGAAAGGCCTCTCGGCCAGGCTGTCCGCAGACGGCCCCCCGGTTCCAGGTTCCATCCCACCAGCTCAGCACCCCGCACCCCGGCAACACTGGCCGCAGGCCCGGGGACTGGGGACTAGAGTGGGAGGTGAGATGGTCTCCCCAGTGAGGCCTCAGCACCTGTCTTGGTTCTTGCCTCCCTTGTCAGGCCCAGAGCGGGGCTGGCATCCCCTGTGCGCAGGCTCTGACAGCCACCTGGCCCGTGCGTGGTGTCCTTCTGTGGGACATTAAGGGTTTGGTTCCGGGGCTTCCCGCCACGCTGGCTTCCGCAGAGGGTGGTTTTTTGAAAAGCCTCGGTGAGACACAAGTGCAGTGGGTACACGAGTGTCTGTTCCGAGTTGGCCATGCATTTCCATCCTGTAGTGTCCAAAGAAGGTTTAAATCTGTGTTTAAAAGTTACTTTTCTGGCTTTTCTAAAAGCACGGACAGTTCTGGGCACCAGGGTTCACAGGCCCTCCTGGCAGCAATGCTCCAGAGCCGGGCCGCCCGCTGGGCAGGGTGCAAGCACCCCAGTCTGCTGCAGCCCCCCTCCACTCCTGGCTCTCTCGAGTCCCCTGGACGGTGGCCAGTCTCGAGACCTCCCCAGCCCGGAGCCCGGTGTGAGCTCCAGGGGTTTGGAGAAGGGAGCCGGAGCATGGTGGGGCCTGGGTGAGGGTCAGGAGGGGACGAGGCCGGCACAGCCTTGGGGGCGGGGTCACTGGGAGGCCTGCAGGCTGGAATGGTGCAGGCGTGCCTGGGAGCTGCGTTCTGAGCTGGGAGGTGCAGCAGGATGGAGGTGGAGGGGTTGGGGGCAGAGAGGGAGGCAGAGGCAGAGCCGGGCCCTGGTTCAGGAAGGACAGGGAGCTGTAGACCAGCACCATGTGCTGGAGTTTCTAAATAAGCACAGGAGGTCTGTGACGCTGGTGGTGAGCCATCGGGGAAAGGGCACCCAGCAGGGTGCGAGCAGGTGAGCGTTCTGTGCTGCTGTTGGTCTAGGGACAGGGAATTGACTGCTGTTATACTGGTTGACAGCCAAATTCTCCTCTGCCCACAGCCCTCCAGGGCTCCCACCTCCCTCGGGTTAAAGCCCAAGTCCTCCCCGTGGGCCCTGCACAACCTGCCCCGTCCCCTCCCTGTCCTCCCCTCCTCCCTGTCACCCCCTCGCCCACTCTGCTCCAGACATATGGGCCTCCTCACTGTTCCTCCAACACACCAGGCACGGTGGTGCCCCAGGGCGTTTGCACGGGTTGTGCCCTCTGCCTGGAATGCCCCTCCCCCAGACACCCATGTGGCTCCCCCTCACCTCCTCTGCTTGTAGCCTTTCCCTAAGATGTTCTTTATCTCTTCCTTAAAATACAGCCTCACCCTCAAAGTGGCGTTCCAGATCCCCCATGCCTTCTTTTCTTCTTTGTCGCAGATACGAAATCTTTCGTACCTTGTGATTTTCTCCTCTGCCTGGTTTGTGGTCTGTCTGCCCAGCTGGGCCTTAGCTCACAGCACTGCACTCATGTCTGGTTTCCTAAGAATGCCAGGCAGGCACCTGCAGCCGAACTGGGCAGACGAGTAGGCTCTCAGGAAACACTCCTGAAAGGACATGCCAGCTGGGGCCGGGCCCTGGGCCTGGTGACCCTGAGGGCCAAGGACCCAGGCGTGGGGGGTGTTCCTGCCGCAGGCCCTGGCTGCTCCCTGCCCCTCTCCTGTTGGATCGGGCAATGCCGGCTGGGTTTTGCCGTCTGGATAGGAGGTGCTGGCTAGCGGGAAGAGTCTGAGTGAGACTTGGCTGTGAATCTGACCCCCGCCCTGAGCCTGAGCTGGGGGAGCACGTTGACAGCCCAGCACTTGGGACCATGACGCCGTCAGGGTGGCCCAGTGCTCTGCCCGCCTGCACAGTGCGGAAGCATTTATCTTCCGCCAGGGCCACGCTGTGTGCGTCTCCCTGTGTCTCCTCTGGGCGGCCTTGGAAGGCATGTGGTGATCCCGCAGCTCCAGGGGAGCTGGGCCTTGGGCGCCAGTGTGGCTAGCCCAGGTGCCGGGGCACCGACCGCCCCGCTGTGCCCTGTTCCTCAGGCGGACGTACGTGGGCGCCATGCCCGGCAAGATCATCCAGTGCCTGAAGAAGACCAAGACGGAGAACCCCCTGGTTCTGATAGACGAGGTGGGTGTGGCCTGAGGGCTGGGCCCTGGCTGGGCTCATACCCTTCCCTGAGATTGGACGTGGCCCCTGGGCCTTCCTGGCCCACAGCTCCAGGCGGCCCTGACCAGACGGAGTCTGTGTTCAAGGTGAAACTGGCCCCCTGTGGTTTCCATGGTGCCTGAGTCACTGTGGGCGGCCTTGTTGCAGCCGGCTGTCTCATGACACCGGCCCCCTCCTGCCCTGGAGGACCTGGCCCCTGCCCATGGCCACACGGTCAGGCCAGC
This sequence comes from Mesoplodon densirostris, assembly GCF_025265405.1. Lineage (NCBI taxonomy): Eukaryota > Metazoa > Chordata > Mammalia > Artiodactyla > Ziphiidae > Mesoplodon > Mesoplodon densirostris. The sequence goes on from NC_082663.1 coordinate 148,832,829, forward strand.
CCTCCTGCTCCGGGCTTCCCTAGCCCCAACCCCCAGTGGTCTGGTCTCCCGCTGGGGTGTCTGGCAAGCGGGTGCTGGGGGAGGATAAGGGGCTAACACCCGCCGCCCCCTGCTGCCCCTTCAGGTGGACAAGATTGGCCGGGGCTACCAGGGGGACCCCTCGTCAGCACTGCTCGAGCTGCTGGACCCTGAGCAGAATGCAAACTTCCTGGACCACTACCTGGACGTGCCTGTGGACTTGTCCAAGGTGCGTGTCCCATCCGGGGGCTGGGCCAATGGGGAGAGTCCAGACGCCCCATCCTACCGCACCTCACTGCCGCCTCCCCCAGGTGCTGTTCATCTGCACGGCCAACATCACTGAGACCATCCCAGAGCCGCTGCGGGACCGGATGGAGATGATCAACGTGTCGGGCTACGTGGCCCAGGAGAAGCTCGCCATCGCAGAGGTAAGGTGGCCCCGCTGGCCCGGCCCTGGGGAGGGGCACCCCGCGGCCACTTGGGCTCAGGAAATATCCGAGTGCCCACTAGGTGCCAGGCCCTTAACCGGAGCTAGGGGTGCAACCCGCAGATCCTGTTCGGGGGCTCCCGAGCCAGGAGGAGACAGACAGATGGACAGGATCTGCCCGTGTGGTGTGATTACAAGACACGGACAACACCAAGGCGGGGGTTCGGGGGCTCCCCACCCCAACCAGTTGTCAGCCGAGGGTCTTACGATTCAGTGCAGTTCTGACACTACCCACCCGGAAACAGCATCAGACCCCAGGTTCAGGGCTCAGAACAAAGCACTACCCCCACTTTGGATGTCAGCCCCCAAGTCCCTGGCCGCTCTTACTTTAGACTGACTGGGTATAAATCGGGGGTTCCCACGGCCCCCTCCTCGGTTTGATAATTTGCTGGAACAGCCTACAGAACTCAGGAAGACAAGAGTTTCACTTACTGTTACCAGTTTATTTATAAAGGATACAACTAGGGAGCAGCCAAAACAGACTCCTGGGGCAGGTGTGGGGAAGGGCCCATTACTAGGCACGGTTGACTGGATGATTGATTGCATCATTGGTCACTGGTGATTAGCTCCCCTCCCTGGGGGCTGAGGGTGGGGCTGAAAGTTCTGTGCCTCCAGTCCCTTGGTTGGTTCCTCTGGCCACCAGCCCCCATCCAGCTATGCTAATGATCACTTCTTGAAAAGGGGCTTCTTGTGAATAAGAAAGGATGCGCCTCTCCTCCCTGTCACTCGGGAAATTCCAAGCCTCTTAGAATCGCTTGTGCAGGGAATTGGGGCCAAAGACCCAAGTTGTATTTCTTGTTATAATCACAGGCAGTAGAACAAGAGCAAGGAAAGACACTCCGTGAGCACAGTGCTGAAGGTAACACAACCCCACCCTGGCCTTCAGGGCCCAGCACTATCTTGGGGTTGTGAGTTCAGCTCTGACAGTAAGTTACCTCTTGAGTTGCCCCGCTGCCCCGTGGTCACGCACCATGGCCGGTGTCGTGCCGGGTCAGTAACGGCTGTGGGTGCGAGTGAGGCTGCTGTCCATCTACCCACCAGCCGTGCTTCCCCGGGTTATGGGACTGCCTACCTGGGCTTTCCTGGGCCCAGGGTCCCCCGGGATGCGGGCCTCTTTCTGCATTTCTATTTGTAAGAAAGCTCTTCCTGGGCTGGTGGGATCCTTCCCTTTTCCTGGTGCCCGGGTGTGTGCGGTGCTTTACTAGCCTGCAGTCAGTCAGGGGAGAGCCGGGTTTCCTTTCCAGAGGGCTCGAATTCCTGATACAGTGTTTTCTTTCCAGAGAGGGCTTTAGTGCATCTTGTTCCCTTGAGCCCTTCGCAGCCCTGTGACAGGTGCAGGCTTGCAGTCTTTTGCATCCCCTGGGGGGTGGGAGGCGAGGAAGAGGAGTTCTTGGCTGGGGTGGTCGAAGGGGTACTGGGACTCCCTGTCACTTCCCCTGTACCCCAGCAGCCTGGACACTCGACCAGGCAGAGGAGGGGCAGGCTTGGGGGTGTGGGTGGAGGGGTTCCTTCAAACCCCTGAAGGGACAGCAGGAGGCACACGAGGGCTTTGGGACGCTTCTGCCCCGCAGTCAGTGCTCAGGACTGCTCAGACTCCACCGATCGCTGTGCGGCAGGGGTGGTGCTGGGCCCGGAGTGACCCTGGAGCCTCTGACCTGCTCCCCATCCCCACCTGCTCTGTGCAGCGGTCACATAACCGGTCTCTGTATGAGGAGGAAGTCGGGGGGTTCAAGGAGGCCTTCCTGGAGGAAGAGGCAGCTAAGATGAGCCTTGGGAGCACGTGGAGGCGGCAGGCTGGGCATCTGCAGTTCCTAGGCCCACCGTTCAGCATCCTGGCACCTGCCGGGCTCTCTCCCTGGACACTGCCACCCCCTCCTGGCCCTGCTGGCTCTCCTCCCTTCAGGTCTCGGCTTAGGTGTGGTCCAGGAGCAGCCGCCCCTCACACCCTCTGCTGAATGGCCCCCAGCTATCCCCGGGGAGAGGGGCTCCCCGGGGCAGGCCCAGGGTCTACCTCGGTGACCTTGTTTACCCGGCCAGGGGTCTCTGGAAGGGTGGGCAGGGGCCACGGGAGAGGCCCTGGGGGTGCTGATGGCGGCTCTCCTCCTCCCTGGTAGCAGTACCTGGTGCCTCAGGCCCGCGCCCAGTGTGGCCTGGACGAGAGCAAGGCCACACTGTCATCAGACGTGCTCGCCCTCCTCATCAAGCATTACTGCCGGGAGAGCGGCGTCCGCAACCTGCAGAAGCAGGTGGAGAAGGTGAGCCTGCCTGGCCGGCGGCAGAGGAACACGTGCTGAGTGCACTCACAGCAGGTGCCTAGGGGAGTCACAGCCACAGACAGGAAGTAGATGGTGGGGCTGGGGAGGCGGTGTTTAATCAGGACAGTTTCAATTTGGGAAGGTAAAAGTTCTAGAGGGGATGGTTGGACACCAGTGCAAATGCACTTCCTGCCACTGAGCTGTACACTTAAAAATGGTTAAGATGGTTTTAGGTCACATGTACTTTATCACAACTGTAAAAAATTAAAGGCAGGTGGAGGAGAGTTGGGGGCAGGGGGTGGGGGGCTGGTTCTGTGGCCCGGCCATCCCCCAGCCTCTGCGTCCACACAGGTGTTACGAAAGTCCGCCTACAAGATCGTCAGCGGCGAGGCTGAGTTTGTGGAGGTAACGCCGGAGAACCTGCATGACTTCGTGGGGAAGCCGGTGTTCACGGTGGAGCGCATGTACGACGTGACACCTCCTGGCGTGGCCATGGGCCTGGCCTGGACTGCCATGGGTGAGTGGCCTGCGCTAGAGCAAGACAGCGCCGGGGGCTCTGCACGTCCCTGTGGTCGTCTGTCCCTCAGTAGAGGTGGGCGTCCTCTCCACTGGTGGCGGGGTGCAGTGAGGCCAGGGGACCAGGGCTCATCAGGGACGATGGGACCGCGAGGTGGCAGCAGTGCCGTGAGCTTTCTTTGGGCTCGTGGTTTTCAGGTTTGCCTGAAAGACAGCCCTTCACAGCACGAGACCCTGTCGCCTGGGGGGCCACCACCCAGTGGGGGAGAAGGGTCCCAGGGGCTTCCTGTCCAGGCGACGTGGCTCAGCCCACCCGCACTGGGGATGCTGGGCCTGGGAGCTACAAGGGCGGAGGGGGAGCGGCTCGAGGTCTGTGTAGCAGGCAGGGTTGGGTGCGGTCCTGGGGGCGGGGCACAGGGGAGGCAGAGCCTCTGCTGATTGATTTGGGCTGTGCTGAGGAACTGCACGGGAGGACGCGAGCTTGGCCCCGGCAGGCTCTGCGCCGCGGGCAGGTAGAACGTGGAGGCCCAGCACAGATATCTTCAGGTTTTCACGTAACCCCGTCCCCGCAGATGGATCTGCTGCCCCGAGGAGGTGACTGCGGGGAGAGTGCGGGCACTGAGGTGTGAGGGATGAGAAGGCTCTAGGCTGGGATGAGCCAGGGAAGGGACGGTGAGGGGCGTCCCATCACTGGGGACGAGGGTGAGGACGTGGTGGGAGCCGCCGTCCAGGAGTCTGAGGCATCCTGGGCTCATGGGCTCTGCCCTCGGTTCCCCAGGAGGCTCCACGCTATTTGTTGAGACGTCCCTGAGGCGGCCGCGTGACAGCAAGGGGGACAAGGACGGGAGCCTGGAGGTTACAGGCCAGCTGGGGGAGGTGATGAAGGAGAGCGCCCGCATCGCCTACACCTTCGCCAGGGCCTTCCTGATGCGGTACGACCCCACCAACGAGTACCTGGTGACCTCGCACATCCACCTGCATGTGCCTGAGGTGAGGCTGGACCCGTGCCCACGCCCCACGCCCACCACCTGGCAGCACCTGCCCACCAGCCTGTCTCCCCCCAGGGTGCCACCCCCAAGGATGGCCCGAGTGCTGGCTGCACCATTGTCACGGCCCTGCTCTCCCTGGCTCTGGACCGGCCGGTACGGCAGAACCTGGCCATGACAGGCGAGGTCTCCCTCACAGGCAAGGTCCTGCCTGTGGGAGGCATCAAGGAGAAGACCATTGCGGTGAGTGTCCTGCGTGATAGCGCACAGCCATCGTTCACGTCAGGGCTAACACCCCCAGGCGAGAAGAATGACAGGCCCATTTTTCAGAAGGGGAAAGTGAGGCTCAGCGGGTATGGGATCTGGATCTGCCTGGCCTGGAACCCCTGCTGAGCTGACTGCCCAGCTACCCCTCCCTCCACAGTGGTTCTCAGCCTTCTCAGCCCTCATCTCAGCTCCTCAGGGACCAGAGTAGGGTCTCCTGCTTCCTCGCTGCCCACGTGGCCTAGCACTGAGACCTGTGGGTGCAGGAGAGGCTGGAGGAGCAAGGCTTGGGCACTGCAGGTGGACAGAGGGCCCAGTGTCTCACTGGGTGTGCTGTAGGTTTGACTGTGGTGGATGGGGGTCCCCCCAAGCTCCTGGCAGTGCCCCAGTCTCTCTCACCTGAGCCCCCAGGCCTCTCCCTGTCTACCTCAAAGGGACCGCAGCCCCAGCTGCCCACAGGGAGGGGCTCCCGTGATAGGGACACCCAGGCAAGGTGTGTGGGAGGCTCTCTGCACCTTGCTTTCCTCTCTTGCAAAGTGGGAGGTTCAGTGAGTCACTGCGTGCTGTCCCTAGAGCAACACATGGTGACCCTTGTCCACCAAGGGGCAGAGTCAGGCTGAGGGACAGCAGCTCAGAGGCCCTGGGCGCGTGGCAAGTCTTCAGTTCCTGTGCATTTTTAGGTGCCAGACCTCTAAATGTAAAGCAGCGGGTACTGGTTAACCCCAGAAACCATGGACCTCATAATTCCTGTATTTCCAGACACCTTTGGGGGTGGGGAGAGCCTCTGGGGCGACAGCACACCAGAAGAGGCCTGGGTTCCTGCTGCCAAGCTGCTGGAACAGAGGCTGGTGATGTTACCTTGGGCCTCAGTTTCCTCATCTGGGTGAGGCAGGGTGGGCACTGGAAACCTGGCTCCATGCCCAGCCCTCTCCTCCCTCCCACACTGACCTGCTGACCCCCCCCCCCCATTCCAGGCCAAGCGTGCCGGAGTGACATGCATCATCCTGCCAACCGAGAACAAGAAGGATTTCTACGACCTGGCGGCCTTCATCACCGAGGGCCTGGAGGTGCACTTCGTGGAGCACTACCGCGAGATCTTCAACATCGCCTTTCCTGAGGAGCAGGCCGAGGCCCTGGCTGTGGAGCGGTGACGCCGGCTCTGGGCACTGCAGGCACCGCTGGGGCTGGAACCGCGCTCGGGGGAGAGGCTCCAGGCAACTGAGCCACAGGAAGCTCCGGAGAGGCCTGGAGCCCGATCTCAATCATGGCTTAATCACTGACTATTTAATTATGATTAAAAGCCGTTTACAGTACTGCTTGGTTGGCTGTGGCTTCTTTCTGTGCTCACCACCCTGCCCGCAACCAAGGTGCCCAGGGACACGTGTGCCCCAGCAGATGGGCCCCCCCTTTCCCACCGGCAGCACAGAGACCCCAAGTTTCTGGAAAAGTTTTATTGTGCACAGAGGGGAAGGGCTCAGTCCTTCTTGGCTGCCGCCTTCCTCATGGCGGCCAGGACATTGCTCAGCTCCTCTCTCTTTCTCTTGGCACGGATGTGTGTCCCCACCTGCCGGGCAAGGAGGGCCGTGAGCCTAAGCCCCAGTCCCACCCGACCCTAACACAGGGATCCTACCTACCCTTTTCTTGATGAACTTGAGGGCCCGCTTGTCCTTGGAGACCTTGAGCAGCTCCATGGCGCGCCGCTCATAAGGGGCAAAGCCGCACACCTCCCGGATCATGTCCCGCACGAACTTGGTGTGCTTGGTGAGGCGCTGCGGGAGAAGGGAGGCGTCAGGGCGGGGCTCCGAGGGGGCGCCCGGCCGCTCAGGGTCTCCGGGTGGAGTGTTGTTGTATGTCTGCTAACAAGGGAAGCCCAAATCCTCCCCAGTCCCCAATCTTATCAACATTAAAGTGGCACGTCACACCCGGCCCTTGCACGGGCTGTTCCCCGGGCCCAGAACCCTCTCGCCCTGGACACAAGCTGGGCACCGTGGAGTCGGGGCCGCTTAATGAAGAAATATATAAACCCCCATGAGTCTACGATTCCTCAACCTGACACACACGGAATCCGCTTTCCCTCCACATTCTAACTCCGATCCAGAAACCCTTCTACTCGGCAAACTCCTGCTCATGCGTCAAAATCTCCCAATTCGCTCCTGCCCCAGCCTCTGAATCCACGGGCCGGGTGGGTCCCGATACTTAGCCCCGGCGGGCGTTCGCCGCGTAGGCGCGTAACCGGCATCTTCACTCTCTGCTCTGGGCAAGCCCGACACCCCCTTTCCTCCGTTTAAGACACCAGGGCTCCCCACTGCTCTCGGGACTCGAAACCCCGACTGCGGTCCCGGCACTCACCCCACGGCGGCGGCTGTGCCTCGGCTTGCTCACGTTCTTGGTCACCTTGTGGCCCTTGTTGAGGCCCACGGCCATGGGGTAGCGCAGAGCCATGGCTGCAGACAGGGATGGGTAGAGGGGGGTGGAGGTGAGTCCCGGATCGGTCCCCGCCGCCCGGAACCCCGCGCCTCAGCTCCCCCGGGTTTGCTCGCTGCACCCAACCATACCCCCGAGATGCACTGGGGCCCCAAGGGTCCGGATGGCAGCGGATGGTACGCTAGGCTTCACTAACCTGCCGCTCCTCAATGGCTGCCGCGGCGGAAAGGCCTCAAACGCGCAGAACTCTGGGATTTCTACCGACCCGCGGGCGGCGCGGGCCAGAGAGGCAGGAATGTCGCGGGCTCCCCCTGGCGGCGGGAGGCGTCCCTGTGGGCCCCCTGAGCATGCGCGCTTACCCTCACGGGCCCAAACCAGTAGTCGGACCGGGTGGGCGTGGCTGTGGCTGCGGTGTCTCCCTCTGCGGGTGGGTTGAGAGGTGGAATCCAACCTCTGCCGCCAGCTGGCTGTCCCAGCGCCAGAGACTTCAGCTCCCACTACTCGAATTTCTCCATTTATAGAATGATGACAACAATAGTACCTATTCCAAACTGTATGAGCAAGATATGATAACTGGCACAAAATAAAATTTCCACAAACGGAGAAATTGGTTTTACTATATATGAAGCCAACCTCTGGGCTAGAGCTAAGGAAAGCGTTGTGATATAGTGCCCCCTGGTGGCATCTGATATAACTTGATGTAATTTTAGGTGCAGGGATAGGAGGCGTGGTGGGAACAAAAAACTATTTTTTTTTTTCTGTTTTTTATCTTTCAATCCTATTTATTTCCAAGAGACAGTATCGATTTGAGGCTGGTCTGTTTGGGGTTAGCCCTTGGAACACCTGCTAATCCTGGAGGCTTGGACAGCCAACAGGAGCTAGATTTATTTATTTTTTAAACATCTTTATTAGAGTATAGTTGCTTTACATTGTTGTGTTAGTTTCTGCTGTATAACAAAGTGAATCAGCTATACTTATATCCCCATACCCCCTCCCTCTTGCATCTCCCTCCCACCCTCCCTATTCCACCCGCAGCTAGTTGTTTATAACATTGTTTCATTCTTCAAAACATTGTTTTGTTTTTATAACATTGCTTTCATTTAGTTTTTATCTTTACAGTTGCTTTTTCTTTATGCGAGCACTGCTGGTTTACCATTTTAAGGAAAGTGTCAATTTTTAATCCATTAATCTAAATACCAGTGATGTGCAGATGCAGCCCACACGTTGCCTTAAAGAGGGACAGTCTGGTGTCAGAATCCCAGCTCCTGCCTCTCACTTCCCGTCTAAGTTTCCCCATCCATAAAATGGTAACAATGGTAGCACTAACCTCTAGTTGTGAAGATGTCATGAATGTCAAGTGCGTAGCGCCTGATGCAGGTTATCATTATTGGTGCACAAACCATGTTCTTCGTGCTGCAAATATAGCCTTTGGCCCACAATCGGTTACACTTCCTCCCATCCCTGACTTCCTGGATGACGTCCATCTGTCTCTCAGCCTCCGCTTCTCCACCTGTGAAATGAAGGTGAGAGTTCTGGCACCAATACACACATCCCTCTTCACCTCCTGCCACCAGCAAACTGGAAGGACCAAGGAGTCTGAACAACAGATGTGCAAGGGAAGAAAGATTTTTATTATCAAATGGGAGGCTGGATCCAGTCCAGAACACATTCTTTTCCTCTTCCCCCTCCTCAGACCCCACCATCAACTCGACAGCTTCGAGGGCTCCCCTGCTCGGGAAAATGGTTGGGGGATGCTCCAAGGCTGAGTGAGTGGAAAGAATAAATCAGGGACGCAGTGGTTTCAGGTCACAAGTAGAGAGGGTTCCAAGGGTGGCTCAGTGGTGTTGTGACCTGCTTGATGTGGCTAGGGCCCTGAGGCAAGTCACATAGCCTCTCTGAGCCTGTTTGTTCATCTGCAAAATGGAAGCAGCAATCATATCATCAATGACAGCTGAGAAGACTGAGGTAATTAATTGCCTTCCAAGTCCCTGACAAGATGCCGGGCTCGCCCCGAGTTCTGACTGTTTTCAGGTGCTGGTAGTTTTTCTCAGGTTTACTTTTCTGTCTTGATGACTTTCTTTTGGCCCTTGGCCACCCGCTCAGAGGTGTCTGTCCAGGCTCCAGGACGATTGGCTGGAGGGTCTTCTTCTGGGAAGACGAAGGGGCATTAAGCCCAGGGGCTCAGGCAGCAGCGGGGGTCGTGATGTTGAGCTCCTGGCGGATGAACCAGGCCCTTGGCTGTGGCATCCAGCCGCGAAGCAGGCAGAGCAGATGGAAGCGCCACGGGTAGAAGACGCTGGAGGCACGCGTGGCGCTGCCACGAATCACGGCCAGGGCTGCCTTGGGCCCTGGGGCCACCTTGGCCCTCGTGACGCCCCTGGGGACAGGAGGGTGCGGTGGGGACTGTGGCTACGGCTGAGCGGCCCCACACACCCCCTCCCCGCTCAGCCTGGCCCCGGCTCGCGTCCTGGGCCTCACCTGACTCCCTCGGTGGCCGAGGCGCGATCCCGGAGGCCCAGGACGCACATGGTGATGGCGACGTTCACGTCCTGCACGTCCAGCTCTCGCCGGAGAGAGCCGAAGAAGCTATCCAGTGCGAACTTGGCCGCCGAGTAGGGGCTGGAGAAGGACGTGGGCACGCGGCCTGGGGGCGCGGGAGGGCAGCGGCTGAGCGGCCACACGCCGCTGCTCCTCCTCCAGGAAGCCTTCCTGCCCGCTCCAGGCTCGCCCCCATCGGCCTCCTGGCTTCCCCACTCCCCGCCCCGCGTACACGCACCTAGCAACGAGGACACCACCACCAGGGAGCCCTTGCTGTCAGTCAGACTCGGCAGCGCCAACGAAGTCAGTTGCACGTAACTCAGTAAGTTCACCTGGAGGTGGCGACTGCGAGTCACCGGGCGGAGGAGGAACCGAAGGCCAGAAGGGGAAGGGGCGGAGCCTAGAGCCTGGGGGCGGGGCCTTGGTATGTAGGGGCGGGGCTCTAGGACTGGGGCGGAGTTCCGAATGGACGAGGGGGGAACACCAGCCCGGGGCGGAGCCAAGGTCAAGGGGGCGGAGCCTAGAACCAGGAAAGTTGGGGTCTGGAGCTGGGAAGGGCAGGGCCCGAGAGGGGAATGGTGAGAGGGTGGAGTCTGGCGGGAGGGCGGAACCGGGGCCGCGGAGGGGCGGAGCACCTGCATGAGCCAGCGAGTCGCCTGGGCGCTGCGGGCCCGCGTGCCTGCTGGGGCGGCGCCGAGGTGGTTCAGCACCAGGTAGTCCAGCCCTCCTGGCCCGGAGAGGCCCATCAGCCCGGAGCTGTCCTTAAGGCTCCGCCCCCCGCGCCCTATGAGACACCACCCATAGCCCTGCCCCCTGAACTAGCGATGCTCCGGCCAGAGCATTGACACAATGAGCTCTAACTCAGGTAGCGCCCCAACTAAGATCAAAGAGACCCCGCCCTACTCCCTAACCAGGCTTCATCCCTGATCTAATGAGGCCCGGTCCAGAGTTCCACCCACTGGATGCCATGAGGCTCCACCCCTAGCCTTGCCCCCGGACCCATAAATCTCCGCCCTCAGACGGCCGTTACTACCACACCCCCGCCCCAATTTGGGTCGTGCCCCTAAGGCCTAGGCCAAGGTCCCAGACTCCAGGCCCCGCCCCTCACCCAGCTTGTCCAGCGCAAACTGCACCACGCGCTCGGGCACCTCAGGGGAGGCCATGTCCGCAGCGATGTAGAAGACCTTGGGAGCGCCCAGCTTCCGGCAGTTCCCTACCACCTGGGGGGGCCAGAGCTGCCCGTGGGCCCCTCCACCCCAGCTGGCCCCCCTCCACCTGCCGGCCCTAAAGGGGCCCCAGCCTGAAGCCCCCTCCCCTGCTATGAGCCTCAGGTTCCATTCAACATCATGCCTGAAGCTTTACCGCTGGGGTAGCAAACTGGCCAGCCCATGGGCCAGAATAGGGGACATTTTGCTTGTTCAACCATCAACATTTAAAACGCAGATTTCAAATAAATCTTGAGATTTCTGGCCTCTGGAAATTTTTGAAGGTTTATCCCCAGGAGCTGCACATTTCCTTGAAATAACACTGGGCTGTTGCTAAGAAATGTCTACCCAACCCGCTTTTGAACTTGAGAACCCTAGCTATCCACACAGCCTTTGGTTACTATCAATACTCCTATTTAGTGAGGAACAGTCCTTGCTTTACAACTGTCTTACTGATTCAACCCCACATCACAACCCAGGAAAAGGTCCTTTTATTGTCTCTGATTTACAAATGAGGAAACTAAGCCTCAGAGAGATTAAGTGACTTACCCAAGGCCACACAGGAAGCCTGAATGTTTGCAGGGATTCAAACCCAGGCCCTGTTCCCCGCCCCACCCCACCCCACCAATTAAACTTGAGATGAAGTGTCTCACCTTCTGCAGGAGAGCCTCGGTGTGGGCAGTGAGCACCAGGTGGGAGCCCAGGCGCGCGTAGTGATATGCCAGCTCCTCCCCGACGCCCACACTGGCTCCAGTCAGCAGCACACGGGCTCCCTGGAGGCTGGCTGGCAGCGAGTAGAGGTGGTCAGCTTGGGGGATAGACAGGACAGCCAGAACGTTCCTCCCACCCCCACCCCCAGGCACTCACCTGGGTCAAAGTTGTCATCCCAATAATAGGCAAAGAACAGGGCTCCCAGCCCCACGAGGAGCAGCACCTTCATGGCCCTCCCTGGGCCTGCAGCGGGAGAGAGGGTGGCCGGCGCAGGCCTGGCCCACAGTCGCACCCCAGTCACACCCATTTCCCCAACGGCGTCTTTGTTCGAAGAGCCAGTGGTGAGGCCCCTGGCCCTGCCCCCCCTTCTCCATCTCCATAGCCACCACCTGGTCCAGGTCATCATCTAGCTCACCTGAACCACTGCAGCAATCTTCTCCTACTGAAAACCCTGCCTGTTTCACTTAGAACAAAAGCCTTGGTGACCAAAAAGGGTCTGCTTGGACCAGCCCCTCTTCACTGTTTGCCACACCAGCCTCTTCACTGTTCATTGGAACCAGCCAGTCACCATCATGCCTCAGGGCCCTTGCATTGGCTCTTCCCTCTACGAGGAATGCTCTTCCCAAATACAACCCAATGGCTTGCTGTTTCAAGTCTTGGCCGCAAAAATCACCTCCTCAGAGGGCACTTCCCTGGCCTCCTTCTCTAAAGCACCTCTGTTCCTGGTCGCCCCCTCTCTCTTACCTGTAGAACTTTTCTCCTTCTCAGCACCTGTCATCCCCTGAAATCATCTTGATGATTTGTTACCTGTTCAGGATCCCTCTCTCCCCTTAGACTCAGCTCCATGAGGGCAGAAAGGAAATGGAAACCTGCTTCTGTTTTGCTCCCTTTTGGATCTTCCGTGCCCTGAACTGCCAGACATGCAGTAGGTACTCAACAGATAGACTGACCCAGAGTGATATGAGGAATGTGGGAGGTGAGAGGTGGGGGAGCCCAGAAAGAACTCTGTCTGGAGACACCCAGGAGGAATCGGACACTCAGGACTGGCTTGGAGATGGAGGTACCCGTGTCATCAGGGTTAAGATGTGACTTCAGCTGGGGGAGCCGATTTACTTGTTCCAGGGAGAAGGTGAAAGATATAAACAGGCCAGGTAATTAAAGTTAAGGGGGTAATGGATCTCCCCTGAAAAGGGCACAAGCCCATCACATCTTAGGGTTTCTATCCGCTGAACTGCATGGGGCAAAGAGGAAAGGCCATAGGGATCTTTGTCCAAAACCATCTGGGATGTCTCTTCCTGCTCCAAACCCTCCCAGGGCTCACCACTGCCCCAGATGAAGACCACACCCTCCTCACCTCAGCCCACGAGACCCAGCAGGTCTGGCCTCGGCTCTCTGTCCATCCTCATCTTCCCCACTTCCTATCCATGAATCTATCAGTTCTCAGAAAAGTGAACTCCTCGCCCTAACCCAGTCACGCCAGCGTCCACTCAGCAGGGAACACTCTCCCACCTCTCCCCACTTCCAGGGAAAGCCCGGAAGTCCCACAGCTCAACACTCTCCTCAAACTGGCCCTGACCATAGTTCCCCCGCAGGGGTTGGCTGGCAAGCTGGGTGGGTGAGTGGGCGGATAGATGAATGGATGGATGAAACAGCCAGGCTCCGATGGGGGAGGAAAGGAGGAAACCCGATCCTTGCAGAACCCACCGGCCCCCTGACCTCGCCGGGCCTCAGTTTCCCCTCTGGACAAAGGGGGCGTGCGACTCACTGCACTCTCCCAACCGCGAACTCACCCACTCAGGTCTCAGTTTCTCCCGCTGTCCAGCGGGGCTGGGGTCCAGGCCTGGGAGCCACGCGCGCGCCCCTCTGCCCTCACTTCACCGCTGCGTCCGCCAGGCTCCGACCGCGCCCCCTCCCGTAGGGTCTGAGTCACGTGACTCCGAGCCCACCTCCTCGGGGGGAGAGGCTATACTGTGGGGACTCCGCTCCCAGGCGTTGCCGGGCAACAGCCTCCCGCCTAGCTCTCCTCTGGCCTCAACCACTGGCCTGATCACGTGACTAAAGGCCCGCCTTTCTCGTACAAATCAGCCCTCGCGTTGCCGTGACAACCGGCTTCCAGGCACTCTCTTCCTGTGCCTGGGCCCTTAGCCCCCTGCGCCGGCGCGGGTGGATCTCCCGGGCTCCGACATCTTGTGGGTCCCCCCTCAGGCCCCACTCATGTCACCCGATTCCTCTTTCCCTCACGTCACGAGGGCCGTGCCGCGCCCGACTGCATTTCCCAGGAGGCTTGGCGGCTAGACGAGCCGTCCGGCGCCTCACGTGCCTTGCCGACTACTTTTCCCAGACAGCTTTGCGGCGGCCGAGCCCTGAGGACTAAGCTTCGCACAGTTGTTTTGCAGTGGGACCGCAACCTCTTTCTGTTGTCTCGGTGCCGAGACTCCGACTCCCGGAGGCCTTTGCGGCTGACAAGAGACTACGCCTCCCAGAGGCCTCTGCGACGCCGCGACCGGAAGTGGCGGGCGAGCCGAGTGTCCTTGCGCGCGGAGGGGAGCGGAGCGGTCATGGTACCCCGAGTGTGGTCGCTGATGAGGTTCGTGGGGCCACCAGGAGGGCCCCAAGCCCCCGAGAATGTTCCCTTCTGCGAGCACCCTCCATCTGGTTTGCTCCCGATCAGCTTTTCGCCGCCCGTAGTGTCAGGTCTCCCGTGTCTGTCCAGACAGGGTGGAGCTTCTCGCCCCCCTCCCGCTTCCTGGCGAGTCCGTGCCTTTCCCACTCTGTACCCGAGACCCCTCCGAGCCTCAGCTGCCGCCTTTGTTGGGAGGTTAATGCGCACCCAGAGCTGCGTATGACAGGAAATGACCAGGGACACTTAGAAAACCCCCGCGGGTTCCTCGCGGAGCATCCCTCGGGGCTGGAAGGTAGAAGGTGGTTAGGAGTCTTAAGTCTTCACTGTTCCCTGCCCTCTGCGGGATCTTGACTGACACTGTTCCTCTCCAGGCTTCAGTTTACCAGTTAAGTGGAGCTGAGTATCCCTGCACGCCTTAAATTAAGTGCTGTGGGTCAGGCACGCTTCTGGGCTCCCAAAATGCCCTGTGCTTCCCGCATTAGCTGCCTGGCTTCAGGTGTGTCACTCTTTGGACTGTGGGCACGCCCCTCCCCCTAGGGGTCTAACCCTCACCCCCCATACCCGCGGGCCTAGACCCGGGAGGTGGCCAGCAGAATCTGCTGAGCTGCTGTGGTTCCTTTCTCTGCCTGCAGGTTCCTCATCAAGGGCAGTGTGGCTGGGGGCGCTGTTTATCTGGTGTACGACCAGGAGCTGCTGGGGCCCAGCGACAAGAGCCAGGCGGTCCTTCAGAAAGCTGAGGAGGTGGTCCCCACCGCCGTGTACCAGTTCAGCCAGTACGTGTGCGAGCAGACAGGCCTGAAGATACCCCAGGTACTCCGAGCTTGAATTGAGGCTACGGCTCGGCGGGAGCAGGGTCGTCAGCTCTGGGGTGGCCTTTGATCCCCAGTCCCTCCAGCCCTGCTTGGCTTTCTCCACGCTGGGGCGTGTGCTGCTCTCCCTGCCTGTGAGGGAGGCGTGGGCTGCCAGGCCTTCCCCTTTCACCAGCCCCTTCTTCCCCTCTCTTCCCAGCTCCCAGCCCCTCCAAAGTTTAACTTTCACATCCGCGAGTCCTGGAATTCAGGTAGGCCTTGGTCCGTCTGCTTGCAGGAGAGTGGCCCCAGATACTTCCCACCTCCCTTCCTGGCCATGCCTTTCCATCACTCTCCTTCCTGCTCTGTGTGCACCTGCTGCCCCCCACCCACCCACCCCGCCCCGCCCCTCCCTGCTACCCCCAACGGATCTGAAAGAGAAAAGGGAGTGGAGATTCCAGGGAGGTGGGAGCAATATGTGGCCTCCACCTGTTTCCCTGCGTGGAATTGACAGAGCCGGAAGTGGTGCCTCTCAAACTCTCCGCTGAAAGCGCTGGGCCCTCCTTCCCCACAGGCATCATCACGGTGATGTCCGCTCTGTCCGTGGCCCCCTCCAAGGCCTGGGAGTACTCCAAGGAGGGCTGGGAATACCTGAAGGAGCGAACCAAGTAGCCTGTCAAGAGGAAGCTGCCTGCCCCAGACGGGAACAGGGGCCGGGGCGCCATGGACGCCAGACTGGGACCCCACTCCTAGGGCAGCTCCCGGCCTTGCCGGCCCAATAAAGGACTTGGAAGTGTTCCCCGATCCGTGTGCTGGCCCCCGGGGCGTGGGCTTCTGGCTCCTGGGGGCTCTTCAGGGCCTGACCTTGACTGAAGGCCAAGGTTCACCCCTTTGTATCTGGGCCCTGCCCACTGGTGGGCCCTCGACCTCATATGGTGAGTGGGAGCAGACCATTGCCCCGGGCCTCAGGGCCCGTCTGGGACTGGGGTCTTCTCAATTCTTGGAGGGCTGAGCACAGGGTGGGGCAATCTGGGGGTAAGGGCTGGTCTACACAGCTGGGAGCCCCCAGAGCCACTGATTCTCTGTCCTGCTCGGCTCACTGATCTGCCTCCCTAGTCTAGTCCTCACCCTCCTGCCCTCACCTGGTTTCCACTCTCATTCCACCCTCTCCCCACAACCTGGGGATTCCTGGGGAGCACAGACCTGGCGATCATGGCCGTGTAGGGGGTCTCCCTGGCCCACAAGGGCCCTGTCTTCCAGATGTTCCCTGCTCCCCTGGGAGGCCTTCTCTGACACCCGCTGTGTCAGCTGCCTGGTGACCTAAATGTCTCCCCGTCCAGCTGGAGCTCTGGGGAGGGTGAGCCCTTGAGATGCTCCCTGTGAGGTCCCTAGCACCCAGTCACACAGAGCATCCCACCATGGTGACGGCAGGGGGAAACCTCTGCCCCAGACAGGGTAGGAGGTGGGCTTGGGTGGGAGCCAATGACTGGCCCAGGAAGCTACCCTGGGAACAGGGAGGAGGCCTGGGTAATGGTGCCCTGAGCTGGCACAGGATCCTCTGTTCCCAAGAGTTCTGGAGTTCATGTCAGTTGGTTTAGGGGATAGAACTCACCCAGGGGCATGACTCAGGAGGGGACAGCACTGTTACAGATGAGGGAAGCAGAGACCAGAGGCCGGGGCATTTCCCAGGCTCGCCTGGGAGCAGAAGCCAGCACGCGTCCATCCGTCCATCTGGCCAGGGAGGAGTGGGGAAGGCAGGGTGCTCGGAGAGGGAGAGCCCTGAGTGATCTGTGCCACCCTGGTCTCCAGGAATGGTCTCCAGGTGGGGTCTCTCATGTCCTGTGTGTCACCTGAAAGCCACCTGGGCCCCTGTGGAGGTGGGAGCGGGTCTACGATGAGGGTGGGATGGGTGGGGCCTGGGGCCATCCCTGACCCTCTGCCGCCCAGGAGGGAGCTGGTGCTGGCCATTTTGGAGGCTGAGGGCACATCCTGAGTTCAAGGACAAGCCCTGTGAGCTGTCCCAGCCTGACTCTCCCTCCACAGAGTCCTTGCAGCAGCCTCCTGGGCCCATTTTTTACCCATGGAGAAACTTTCACTGCCAGGTTCCCTCTCTCTGCCAAGAGACCCTCCCTGGAGTGCAGACTTCCAACCATATCACCCCCCAGACTCACTCCCGGCTTTGAATATAGGAGGGGTTTGTGCTCAGGGCGCAGGGAGCTGGGGTGGTGCCATGTGCTCCACGAGGCTCCCTGAAGCCTCACGACCATTTTACGGGGAGGAGGAGCCTTGGCAGGTCTCCCCCTCTATTAGCTGCCAATTCTGGCCCAGAAAAGCACACAGGAAAGGATGCCAGTCTTTGTAGGAGGTTGAGGAGCTGCCCTGGGGACATGCTCAGCATTCCTGGTTCTCTCCCATTGGCTCTAGACGCGCGTGCGCGCGTGCGTGCATGTGTTTTCTAGGACTGAACCCAGCCTGTGGTGGCCACAGTCACTGGCCCAGGTTTGGCCATGGGCTCTCCTTCACCCCATGGCTTTCCCACTGTCCACACAGACCAAGCTGACAGCCTGGAGACCAGTGCTGCTCTTGCCTCTGTGTCCCCTCATCCAGTCAGACCCCTGTTCCTCTCCATCGACTTGTATTTGTTGCCATTCATCACTTCCCTGCTGACCTGACCTCCGGGCCCGCCCCCTCCATCTGTTCCCGAGACCATGTCTGATGACATCACTTCCCCGTTCAAACACCTGCAGCTCCCCCTGCCCTCCCTGTGAGCCCAGACTCCTCAGGGGCCCTGCCTCCCCTCAGTCCTTCTTGGACATGCCAGCCCAGCAGCCCTCAGTTACCAGAACACAGCTGGATTTCCCGCCAGCTTTTGCCCACAACTTTGCAGCCCCTAACTAGGCCATCCTTCTTCCTGGCTGACTCCTGTTCATCCTGCCCCCAGCTGAGATGCCCCCTCATTTGGGAAGCCTCCCCTGTCCCCTTCCTTGAGTGCCCTCTCTGGGCTTCCTCAGTGCCCCGTGGGTGCCCCATGACAGCGCCCAACACCTTGGGGCAGATTTCCACAGCTTGGCATCGCTGATATGGGGAAGGATAAATTGTTGGGGCCACCCCAGGGACGGGGTGTTGAGCAGCATCCCTGCCTCCAACCCCCAAAATGCCAGCGGCCCCTCCTTACCCACCACGTATGACAACCGCAAATGTCCCCAGGTGCTGCCAGGTGTCTTCGCAGGACAGAATCACCTCGTGGTTGGACGTCCAACGTGGGTCTCAGTGGGCTGAAATCCAGGTGTGGGCATGGCCGGTTCCTTCTGGACGCTGGGAAGAATCCATTTCCTGCCTTTCCCAGCTTCGAGAGGCCACTGTGATCCTTGACTGGCGTCCTTTCCTCTGTCCTCACAGCCAGCAGTGCGGTCTTCTGCTGTCGTGTCCCCATCTTGCCCTTCTCCCTCCCTATTTCCCTTACAAGGGCCCTTCTGGTAACTGGACCCACCTGGGTAACCCCAGATACTCTCCCATGTGAAGGTTAATTTAATCCTGTCTGCAGGTCCCTCTTGCCACGTGCAGTATAAATTTACAGGGATTAGGAGGGGGATGTGCCTGGCCTGGTGGAGGAGGTGTATTCAGCCAACAGGTGGAAAGGCCTGGTCCTGTGTCTGTCTTCCCTTGTCTGTGGGCCCTGTGGGGACAGGGGCCCGGTCAGCCTTGGTTTTTCGTACATCTCAGCCTTCAGACAGGGCCAGACCCTACTCGAGTGTGAGATGGAGCCAAGAGGCAGGCCTCTGAGCACTATTCCCCTAATAGGGGGGCCTGCCCCCAGCCCCATCCATACAGACCCAGGGCCCCTAGAGACAAGGAACACAGCTGAACTGGGGAGGTGGCACTGTCCCATCCGGCCACCCCTGGAGTCCAGGCAGCACTTCAACCCTGAACACACCTGCACCTTATGTGGGGTGAGACCCCCGCACCCCGACCCCGACTCCTCTGTCCTGGCAGCTCTCCTTCCACTCCGGCCCTTGCTACTCCCCGAGGTGGACTTCATCACCTGGTGTCCAGCAGCTCTGCTGCTCCTCTCACGGCACACGTGGTCACCTCTCCTCCCCACTAGGATGCAATCCCACTCACGAGGTCCCTAGAGGAGTCAGATTCAGAGACAGAAAGTAGGTGGTGGGGGCCAGGGGCTGGGGACTGAGTGTTTGATGGGGACAGAGTTTTAGTTTGGGAAGAAAGAAAAGTTCCAGAGATGGACGGTGGGGATGGTTGTATGACACTGAGAATGTACATAATGCCACTGAACTCTACCCTTAAATAGTTAAAATGGTCAATTTCATTTAACGTATATTTTACCACACAAAACCCACAGAACAGCCCGTTCAGCAAGGGTGTCATACATGGAGGCAAAATGTGGGCGATTGGAACAAACATCTGAGGTATGTCACAAGGCCCCCGAGGACGGACAGATAGCTGAGACACACGACCCAGACGGTCCTATGAACTCCAGGTCAGGGCTCACGCAGGCTGGAAGGTGTGTGCTGCTGGCAAAGTGCTTCTGGAAAACCCAACGGTTCCCGAAAGCTGCCCCTTTCCATCCTCCTTTCCTGAAAGAAGAGCTGTGGCTTAGCACTTATGAGTATAATTTCATTTTACTTAAAGACGTGAAAATAAAAAGACACAACACTTTAAATAAAGGGTATGTGAACAGAAACACATTTATTACAAAAAACCAAAAAAAACAAATTCACATTGTATTGAGCTACAATATGGCAGCAGATAAAAAAAAAATTATTGTACACAGTTTAAGGGAACTCTTAACAGAACATATTCTTGTTGCCACATGACATAACACAGGAGCCCAAGCACTTAGTAGCGGCGAGTGAAGCGGGCGTCGTTGGGTCGGCTCCCCCGGTTCTGGCCCCCGAAGCCGCCGCGAGGGATCACGTGGCCCCGAGAGGCCCCCCCGGGGGCAAAGCTGCCACGCCTGAAACAAAGGCAAATTATTTTTATTTTTCACTCAGTGGGCTCTGCCCTGTGCCTGTGCTCTCTGGGGCCTCCTTCCTTTTAGCAGCAGTGACACCCGCCCAAACACACAGCACCTTCACCAAGGCGAGCCCACAAGCAAACACGAGACCGATGACAATGCGCCTTACCCCGACATGCCTCCCCGGTTCATCATGTGACCTGGCCCGGAGTGACCAGACATACTTCTCTCACCGCCTGGAAAACAAGGAACACTTTTCACACAGCGCCTCCAGGCACAGGACGTCGAGTTTAGAGGACACAGGGCTCAGACAACTCCAGTCCCTTTCTTGAGCCACAGGTCCGTCTGTGGAGGATGTGTGAACACACAGATTGCACACACCCACTCTCCTTGCTGAGTCACAGTGAAGAGGAGCTACAGCACCCGTGGCACCCCACCTGTGCCAGACCTCACCCACTCACCCACCCAGGCCATCAGGAGCAAGGCCACATGCTAGGAGAGCAGAGAAAGCTGCTCCCGCCCTCATAAGCAGTGCCCGACGTACAGCAGGGGCAACCCCAGCTGCCCGGATGCTTCTCCAACGAGACAAACGCGCCTTGGCCAAGGGCCAGTCCTCACCTTGCCACCTCCTATGGTCCCTGTCCATCATGCCTCCGTCAGCAGCGCCCTGCCACGCACGGTCATCCTCCATTCTTCGGCTGTGGTCCCCCCACTCACGTCTGCCCCTTGGAAAAAAACATCTCTGATTTGGATTGCCCCCACCTCTGCCCTCCAGGAGAGCAAGTGGCACTGGGTTTGGGTGTGTTTAGCACTTTGTGACCCCAGCCCTTTGAGCAACGGGGGCTGCGGGGGAACGGAAGTGGCACTCGATCTGATGCTGCTCAGAGAGCTCAGAGGCAGCCCGGGCCGTGGCGAGTGCGCTGGGCCCGCACTCAGCTTATGCCCAAGACCAGGGGTCCTCGGCCGGACACACCAATCCTGCCAGCTGGGTGAGAGGCCCCGGTGGGCACCATGGGATGTGAGACACAAACCTGGGGGGAGGAGGCAGCCCCCGGCCCTCGCTCATCCTCTTGTCAGAGCTGTATCCACCCCACCCATCACGGGAATCCCGTCCGTGGCGCTCTGGTCCTCCGTGGCGTTCGGGGTAATGCTGGATGTTAAAGGGTCAAAATGAAAGAAGGCCTCAGTACAACCCTGGATCCCAGGGCCTTTGGAGCAACAAGTTAATAATGACAAGGACGATAACTCAGACAGGAGCCTTTGCAGGCCCGAGACAATGCCGGCAGGCGTTCTGTACACTGTCTGGGGCCACACAGGACCTTTCAGCTGGCACAACACAGCTGCACCCCCGAAGTCTGCTCAAGGTCTGGGGAGGAGCAGTGCTCATGGAGCCCAAGACCAAATTAAGTTCTCCCTCATCAGAAGGCAGAGATTCAGGCACCAATGGACTGAAGCGTGCTGGGGCTGAGCAACTGCCCCACACCAGTAATGGACCACGCTGCGCCAGGTGCCTGTGCTCAGAATATAATCAGGGAGCCACCAGAGCAGAAGAGCCACCAGGGATCCTTTGACATGATTCAGTCCGGGGCCTGGCATCCTGTCCTGCTTTGTCCAGACACGACTCCTTGGCAGCCCAGCGGCTTACTCAGTGGCATGGCCACGTGAACTGCTTGGCCGGCAAGGACCCCAGGAGGATGAAAGAGGACACCTCATATTCTAGCCCCTTTCCCTTCACCCCGAGCCTGTCCCTGCCGGCTGCAAGAAGGCCCAGGCTGACTTTCACAGAGCTGGCGAGGTGGCTCTGGCTCCACAGCCCTGTTCTCTTGCTGTTCCACAAACCTTATCTGTGGCTTTGGGGCTTTTGCCCAGGACTATGGTCTAACTGAGAAGGAAGGAGAAAGGCGTCCTGGTAACGAAGCCCCTTGGGGTCCCGCCCCAGCGGCCCTGTCCCCGTCTGCATCCACGGGAATCTCCTGGGCCAGGGCAGGTACACGGTGGCTCCACATGGGAGCCCTGACTTCGTGGCCCTCGGTGCACGGGCGGCACCACTGCCTGCTCCCCCCGGCCGCTCTTCCCCAAATGTGTGCCCACACCGCCCTAAACACAACAAAAGGGGGTCAATCTTACAAGATGGACAAAACAGAACATTGTTCCTTCAAGGGGCAAAATCACAAGCCAAGGTGTCCAGGAAAGTCAGTGCTGGCAAATGTAACAAGGGCTCTCAAACGGGATTCCGGAAGTAGTTCTATGAACAACCTTCAAGGTGCACTGACTTTAAAAAAATTATAGCTCATGCTTTTCACAGCTTCATTTAATTTTGGACAAACATTTAAGAATGACCTTTTATCAATAGCCTTCTGAAGCCTAATCAGACAGAGAAGCATTTAAAGGATGGAAGTTCATCTCAGCAAGACCTAGTTCTTTAAAGCCCATTCCCATCTCTCCCTGGTGTTTTAAAATTTAACCAACGTTCTAACAACCCACCCACCCACAGACCAGTTCAACAAGGCCCTGAGGCCTGTGCTGGTTTTCCCTTTCTGTGTCAGATGTCACCATTTGCCGTTCGGGGCAGCAGTTGTGTCTTACTTGTGATTATGGACGTGAGAACACAAACACTCCTTTCAGTCAGGAGAGCACTATCGAATCAGATGAGAATAGCTATCCACGATCAAGAGCAACACAGCAGGACTGGGCAAACACTTGCCGCAGACACGTATGTCATCTCATTTAACCCTCCACTCCACCCCACCCTCCCTCCCCTCCTTTCACAGCTGGAGAAACAGGCTCAGCAGAAGTGGTGGCACCGCGATGTGACCCTGGTCCTGATTCCGGAGCCTGGACATTTAACCACTGTGCTCAATGTCTCCACCAAAGGAAACCCATGACACTAGGGGTACATTTAGCTGCATGGGAGATTTATGCCTGGGAGCAGAGAAACAGGAATCTCGTGAGGGTCATGGAATTGCTCCTGAGGTGGCAGCGAACTCCTCAGATGCAGTTAAGGAGCTTAGCCATTCCGAGCCATGTTCTCAGGCATGGAGGGAGGATACGACTGAACATTGGTGCTACAGTCAGGGAGAAGACCGACCCACGGGGCAGCGATTCTGCCAGAATGATGCCCTGACCACAACTTTCCCTCATCCCTCTGATTCTCCAAGGAAACCCACTAAAAAGTCAAGGCTCTTTGGGGGAAGTTCTCAATCTAAATGTAAGACAGGAAAAAAGGGGAAAACTGAGCTTGTTTTCTAATGTGTTCATCCTGCCAAGAGAAAACGCGTGGGCCTGACTCAGTTGCTTCCCGAGGCTCAGCAGGGGCGGGTTAACCCTGCGACCATTGACACTCCAGGTGCACTCGGGCTCCGTAACACGAGGCATCGCGTCTAGTCAGCGCTGTGGGTCACAAGGCATTTCCCAACAGAGCCTGCCAGACTCATGCAAGGCTCTCCAGCACTTTAGTACCGGTGTAGTCACTAAGGTGTATAGAACCTTAGGGTCAAAGCCAAACAAGGCTTCAGATTACTTGTTTGAATTTTGGGCCAGCACAAAGCACAAGCTATTCACACGGTCATCCCACAAAACGTTGCAGGTGCCGCACTCCCTTACTCGTTCTTCCTCTAACTCAGGTGGAGGAGGAAAAAGGCAGGCAAAGGGAAGAGAACCAACTGTACAGGGAAAACTGTGGCTACAATCACAGCTTCTGACTTACCTGTCCTTCTCTTTCTCCCATGATTGACCTTGAACCTTCTCTCCTGAAAAAAGCAATTTAAATGAAAGCATAAGGAGAAAGATAAGTTGGTTAAGTCCCCGAATGGAAAACATTTCCACTTGAACCCAGGTAATTCACACACACTCTGCTGGTTCAAGTGGGCTGGTTACCTAGAAGCCTAGAGCCTAGAAGGGCCACTCGAGCTCTTTGTCATTAAGAATGAACCAGGACAGGGACTTCCCTGGCGGTCCAGTGGTTAAGACTTTGCCTTCCAATGAAGGGGCCTAGGGTTTGATCCTTGGTTGGGGGGCTAAGAAAGATCCCATGGCTCAGGGCCGAAAAACAAAAACATAAAACAGAAGCAATATTGTAACAAATTCAATAAAGATTTAAAAAATGGTCCACATTAAAAAAAAGAAAAGAAAAGAATGAACCAGGACAAAGAAAACATGCATCAAGCAGGCAGGGTCAGTGGCTGACCTGTCAACCGAGTGGTCAGGGTAGCGGCCCCGGTCCCTGTGGTCAAAGTCGTGGAAGCGGTCCTGGCGGTTGAAGTCAGAATGGTAACGCTCATCCAGGGCGGCCCGCTTAGCTTCCGGCCAGTAAGCATCATCTCGCCTAGGAGAGGAAGCAAGACAGAGGACGTGCATTTCCCCCTCCAAATAGATTACCTTTGTGGAAGCTGGTAAACTTGACCCTCCCACTGCCCCATCACTTCACAGAACAAGAAGGAAGTTTATCATGAGAGTCCACATGAGCTGAGAGCGCCTGGAGGGGTGACGTGGGATGTGACTGAAGGGCTCCGTTCTCTCTTACCCCACATGCCCCTTGTCCCCCACAGAAAAGCTCAGGTCTCCCTATAGGAGGGGATCAGTGAAGTGGGTGTCAGCAGATCCCCTCTGGGAACCTCTCACGGCCATGAGGGTCGGCCAGTCTACCAGGACAATTAGTACACTGCTGTCCTTCTATCCCCATGCAGACTTGACCCAGCAGACACCAGGTGGGGATGACTTTCAGTAGCACTTGAAATGTACTGGTTCAAAAACATTTCTGACCATAACAGACTCTCCCCTCAGTATCTTGTAAAATGCATAAAAAGTCCTAAGACACCTTAAAGGCCCTTTACAGAAGTCTCAGTGTTACATTACACAGGGACCTCTCTAACCCATGCCAGTAGAAAGAAGATTAAAACAAAGGAACAAACACACACCACCAGGCAGTCTCCCCCAAGACACCATGCATGTGGAAAAGCTCTGATAGGATCAATGCTAGGATTATCACCCCAGACTTGTGACAGCAAGATCTGAAACAGGCCTTTCACTGGTGGTTAGCGTTTTAGTATTCGTATGGCACATCAGCATGTCTGGGGAATTAAAACCAATCTCATTAACAGAATGAACCAACACAAATTACTGCAATGATTACAAAACCTGGAAGGTGCCCAGAAGGAGGTGCTGGCCACGTGCCCAGCCCCATGTGTTATGTGCTGCTCTGGGTGTCTGAACTCCTTCCTGGGGGAGGGGGTGGTGGTCTGTACTGGGACCTGAACCTAATGATTTTTTTTTTTTTTTTTTTTTTTTTTTCTTTTTGCGGTATGTGGGCCTCTCACTGCTGTGGCCTCTCCCGTTGCGGAGCACAGGCTCCGGACGCGCAGGCCCAGCGGCCATGGCTCACGGGCCCAGCCGCTCCGCGGCATATGGGATCCTCCCAGACCGGGGCACGAACCCGCATCCCCTGCATCGGCAGGCGGACTCTTAACCACTTGCGCCACCAGGGAGGCCCTGAACCTAATGATTTAATAAGCACCACTTTATCCAACCATTTCTCCACCGATCTCAAACTATCTCAGGTTCCCAGATGAAGTACAGAATACCAAATTTGACTGTAACAAGTACTTCTGCTTCCTTTTAAGTAAAAATCGTTGTGTTAACAGGACTCTGGGGACCACGGCACAATTCTAAACGCCAGGGGCCACCTCAGGGGCGGCGGCTAGCAGTGGCATGGCTTACCGCCCGTCGTCGTAGGGCCTCCGCACGGCGGGCCGCCGCTCCTGCTCGTAGCGCAGCTCCTGTTGGCGCCGCAGCTCCTCGCGCTCGTGGTGGATGCGCTCCTGCTCGCGCCTGCGCTCGTGCTCCACGCGCATGCGCTCGCGCTCCAGCCGCTCCCGCTCCAGCCGCTCCCGCTCCAGGCGATGTCTGTGGAAAGCCAGCCTCTCGCGGGCGATGAGCAGCCGCTTGCGCTCCTCCCGCTCCAGCTGCGCCTGCATGCACTGCTCTCGCTCACTGCGCTCACGCACCCTGGAGGCAAAGAGCAGAGGCTGCAAGGGCCCAGGAGCCGCAGCAGCGCCCAGTACCGAGGGCCTCTCCCAGCAGGGGGAGCTATGGATGGAGCCACAGCTCCGCCCCGGGGTGGGGGGCCCAGAGATGCAGATACATTTAGCAACAAGCAAGGGCCAGCAGCCGCTGGGTGGTGGACACAGCCAGGCTGTGCAGGACCCCGCCAAGGCTGAGGGCACTGACAGCCCTGCTTTTGCAGGTGATATGGTGGTGCCCAGTGCGCTTCCCTCCAGTCTCCGTGTACAGCTGCCAGGTTGTCTCCTGTCCATCCTCTGCTCTGTATTTAGACACATAATCATACCAGCAGAAATGTCTAATCTTGCCTTACTTTGTGTCTGCGTCTTAGAAAAAAATGGCTGCAGCTTCCTTGCTTTCAGGCACCATGTCCTGGACCCTGTGTGTCCCCACCTCCACAGATGTACGGCATGCTTGGGAAGGAGCCCATGGAGTGAGAGGCCACAGTTTACACGACCACTCGCAGACGTGGGCCTTCTGGTTGTTCCCAGCCTCAGGGAAACGGCCACCCCGCCCCATTTTCTTAGCACAGGTTCCTCTCGGGCAAGTTGGGGGAAGTGGCATTGCTAGGTCTGGAACACCAGGATTCAGAAGCCCATGCTACCTCAGGACTGCTCTCCAGGCTGCTGTGCCCCCCGGACAGGTCACTCCCACCACTACAAGCATCCGTCTCCCTCCAACTGTAATTCAGATCAAATTAACGGATGGAAAACCAGTCTCACTGCTGTTTTCACCTGCATGTCCCTGATGCCTGGTGAGGCTGAACGACTTTTCATGTTTCATGACCATACGTACACAGCCCCTTCTGTCCATCTTCTATCGGGTTATTTTTTATCTATTTCATTTTTTTTTTTTTTTTTTTTTTTCTTTTTGCGGTATGCGGGCCTCTCACTGTTGTGGCCTCCCCCGTTGCGGAGCACAGGCTCCGGATGCGCAGGCCCAGCGGCCATGGCTCACGGGCCCAGCCGCTCCGCGGCATATGGGATCCTCCCAGACTGGGGCACGAACCCGTATCCCCTGCATCGGCAGGCGGACTCTTAACCACTGCGCCACCAGGGAGGCCCTTTTTTATCTATTTCAAAACACCTTTACTACCATCTGTCACACATCTTTGCACTTTCTCTTTGGTCTTTCATTGTACAGAAATTTTAATTTAGTCTACCTCTCCTTTATAAATTTTCAGTCCTTTCAAAAGCTCAAACTCATAAATATATTTACTTTTGCATTACACGGATAACTAATTTTTATGTTTATATTCAGCCAGCAGTTTATGTTGACAATTTGTAGTGATGTAAGCCAGAGATCCAAAGGACTGTCCGAAGGCACAGCCAGGTGACCTGAAGCCATTCTGGGGCGAGCCCGTCCTTTTCTCACTAGTGGGAAATGTCAATTTTATCATGTTAAATTCCCACATGCACATGGGTCAATTCTACTCATTTGCTAATTACCTCACCAAAACCGCACTTTGTCTTTGCCCACTGCCTTTACCTTTTCAGTACAAAGTTCTGTACGGTATACGTACTACAAAAAACGGTGCTCCTGCCCCCTTTCTCAGTCTCATTCTGCTAGCCTTTTTACTAATGGTTCTTATTTTTTAAACTACAGTTAAAATTTTTTCTTGATAGGAAATATTAACTGTCACTCGACGTGATTGACAACATTTCTGTTTAGTTTTTTAAAATTATGAGGACCTTGTCTTGGGCTTATTTAAGGATGAGGACCTCTCAGCTCTCTCATTGGGTCTGTCCCACTGTTTTTCCCTATTCACAGCTTCTAGAGCAAATTTGCTATGTTCTGTTAACTAGCACCACTGTCCCAGGAAAGCATTCCATCTCCCTGCCATTGCTACCTCCCAGAATCTTCAAAATATCTGCCCGAGAAAACAGTTTGAAAAAAGTCACAGAAGAAAGCCAGTGCACAGGAAGTCTGTGAACTAAAAGCCAAAGGAGCAGAGGTTTAAAGCAATATTCCACCCACAGGGGACTTGGAAAATATCCTCCCAGGACAGAGTTATCACCAGTCAATGGCAACACCCAAACCAGCCCAACACCCAACTCACCTGCGGGACTCTGAGTCTCGTGACTTCCTCGACTCTTTGACTTTATCAAAGGACACAACAGACCGCTTCTCCCTGCTGGCCGATTTTCGATCCTGGCTCTTGGAAACCTGGTTCACCAAGAAACATTGAAAAGTTAAGGTAGAAACAACAACAGGAAGAACCAGGTGTGTCCAGGTCCAAGCATCCAAGATCAGAAGTGAAGATTAACATTTAACGAAACAATTAGATAACAAAGCCTTCTCTCCTAAGGAACTTCATGTTTGCTTATCGTAATTCAGAGTCACAGACTATCATTACCATTTAATGCTAAAATATGAGTAAGTACATCGAGTACTTTCACTAGTCAAAATGGAAACGAGTATCTTACCAGAAACTTTTTGTAAGATAAAAAAGTATTTTTTTTCACTTTGTCTTTTGCATCCCAAACATTCTTTAATATTAAACATGCGGCGATGCCCAATTGAGGCTGCTTCTGGTATGTTTGAGGATTCCTTATTTGGCCGACTACATTATTTTTTGAGATCTACCTGCCTCAGCCCTCAAATTCACACTTCCAATTTGCCGTTCTACATCATTTATTATAAAGTAAGGGGAAAACGCTCTAACACAGTAGAATATTTGCACAAACACAGGCAGACTGAAATGCCATAATAGAAATGTCAGCTTGCAACTGGTCCACAACATTCAAAAGCTTAAACGGTTTATCTTCTGGGCAGCACAGGTTAACATGGCAGGCCTGAGGCTAGTGTTAGAGAACTTGGCGATCAGAGTGTCCCTAGTCAAGAGTTAACTGGCAAAGGTGGTTCACTGTGCCCAGACCATGCAAACGATGGTTTCTGCTGAAAACCTGCTCTCCTTTGGTACTTGCCTGGAGAGGGGCCCACATGACCAGCCCCAGTAAAAACCCTGGGAGCAGGGCCTCCCTGGTGGCGCAAGTGGTTGAGAGTCCGCCTGCCGATGCAGGGGATGCGGGTTCGTGCCCCGGTCTGGGAGGATCCCATATGCCGCGGAGCGGCTGGGCCCGTGAGCCATGGCCACTGGGCCTGCGCGTCCGGAGCCTGTGCTCCGCAACGGGGGAGGCCGCAACAGTGAGAGGCCCGCATACTGCAAAAAAAAAAAAAAAAAACCCTGGGAGCTGAGGCTCCAACGGGCCTCCCTGGGCAGAAGTATCACCCTCAACGGCTGCACTGTCTCTGTTGCGGGAGCCATCATGGGAAAGAGAACACAAAGGAGCCGGCAGGGTGCCCTCCAGACTCCCCCCACCTGTCTTTCCCCGCCTTCCTAGCTGTGTATCCTCTCTGCATCACTGAAGCCAATCTTGAGTGTGACTACAACTATGTGCCGAGTCCAGGGGGCCCCCCAGCGGATCTCAGAATGTGGGTAGCCTTGGAGACCCGGACCCACATCCATCAAAGTTGTAAGCCTGTCAAAAGTTGAACGTATGAATATCAACAGCTACATGACCCCAGTGGCAGGCAGAGTGATGTGGTAAGAACCTAAGACTGGCACTTTGTGGATTCCGTGTTCTGTGGAGCACCTGCAAGGAGTCAGAGTATGGACTGGCTGTAAAGGTGGGCCGGAAGGCTGGCTGGGTCACACGGGGGTTTAGCAATGCACGATGGAGAGCTGCTGAAAATTCCAGGCTGACAAAGAAAATGGACTACTGTACCCTGATTCAGGCAAACAAAGCCAACCACTCCCATAATTGAATTTGAAAATGAGTTATAAAAGACGAAAAAGCAACAATTCTTATCATACAAACTATGAAGCAAAGCTTTTAAGCTTTCCCATTTTTAAAATTCAAAAAACCCTACATTTTGAAAAGGTTGACAACTTTTCTCAAGCTGAAGAATCCCCTAAAACACACATAGGAATGTCAGAGGAAATAAATACCCTAGGTGGGAAAGGAACACTCACTCTGTCTTTGGATCCTGACGTTTTGACACTGATAACAGGTACACCTTTAGATTTATCCATCACCACAGTCCGCTCAGTTCCTCGACTTCCTACAGGAAGAAAGGAGCAAGATAAGAAGCAGCACCTCCAAATGAGGAACACTCAACTCCATAGAAAACAAGTGTAGTTCACTAACCACACCAGCTAGGAACAGAACACAAGGTAAAATCTCCCATACCCATCGGTCAGCTACCTGATTTTGTGGTTCGAGATCGTTCTGAAGGGCCAGGTTTCTGATCATCCTGATCTTTGCTCTTCTCTCCACTTCCATCTTCACCCTTTTTAGCATCATCTTTTCTGTCGGGCTTCTCTTCTCTCTTAAGGTTTGCAGATCTAAAAATAACACCCCAGACACAAGTGGGTGAGAAGAGATATTGAGGGAAAAAAGCCAGCGACGATGACAGGACTCTTGCAATGAGCACCAAGTGATGAGGAAGCTGCCTCTAAGGCATCAACAGGATGGAGAACAAGGAGCCTGCAGAGGGACTGGAGTCATCTCCCAGGACTGGTGGTGAAACCGTCCTCAACAAATGCAAAAAAGTAAAGGGGGCGAGGGCCTCACAGCCTTCCCCATCCGTGGAAAACGTGAAGGACGTGAAATGAAGAAAAGGGTCACCTTGGCCACAATCCCCTCGGGAAGAATAATACCTGTCAGCATTGCTAGACTTCTCTTTTTTCCCCTCCCCTTCTCTTTTGTCAGAAGTTTTCTTCCCAGCAGGTTCATTTTTTGCCTGAAAAAGAGAATCAGGTGGAAGTATTACCTTATTTCCTAACATGGTCACATCCCGGGAAAAAAACAGCCCCTTACTTTTTCCACTGAGATCATCTTCCCGTGGAGCTCTGTTTTGTGCAGGTGGTTAATGCATTTTGTGGC
The DNA here is from genome assembly GCF_025265405.1 of Mesoplodon densirostris. Classification (NCBI taxonomy): domain Eukaryota; kingdom Metazoa; phylum Chordata; class Mammalia; order Artiodactyla; family Ziphiidae; genus Mesoplodon; species Mesoplodon densirostris. The sequence goes on from NC_082663.1 coordinate 148,863,565, forward strand.
CTCTTCTGCTGTGGACATTGTAACGAAGCCGTAGCAGCGAGCTCCAGGACTCCGGGCATTGGTCACAACCTTGGCGCCCACCACCTTGAAGGAAAGCACACAAATATGGCTTGGACACGAAGCCCCCCCACAGACCCCAATACTGTGGTTCATGCTGCTCCCCGCCACCCCCGACCAGAGACACTGAGAACAGGTGGACGAAAAGTAGCAGGTAAAGGCTGGGGAGGGTAATGCTACTATCTGGATGCTCCTGCTCCATCCTGCCTGCTCCTCTAGGGCACCAGGATGACAGTGTGGAGGAGAAAGAAAGTGAAGCAGAAGGCAGAGTCCGGCCAGCATGCTGTTAACACTATGTAAAATTTGTAAAGAAATGTTTCTGAATATGCAGTCATCTACGTGGCCAGTGAAGTAGGAAGACACATCTACAGAAGGAGAGCGACAGGACAGGTTCATAAAGAGCGCTCTGTAATGCAGAGCCCATCCGACCACTAACCAAACAAAATTCAAGGAAATGTTTCAGGCACTACAGATACATCCTTATATGCTATTTAACTCTCCCAACAACCTCAGTAAGCTGAAGTTAGGGACACCCTTTCATGGCAGAAGGCACCACGGCTCAGGAGAGGTCCCACTGGAACCAGTGGCCATGGCTGGTATTCATCCTCACTGTACTACATAGAGTCTTACCCCCAAAGGAAGGTTTCAGAGTGGTCTGGTCCCTTATTCGAGCCAGCAATGAACCCAAGACACTGCAGGCTCCAGGCTGACACTTCTCTGCTGAGAGCAGCCATCTGCTTGGAGGGCCACAGCAGAATCAAGAAAAGGGTCCCACCTTGTATTACTGAGGCCCAGGAAGTTGTGAGTCATTTTGAGAAACGTGTCAAGTTTAGTTTTCCTTGTTAGTTCCTGCACGTCAACAACCAAGGTAAATGACATTGGTTTTCTCTGTTATCATTGCTGAACCCTTACTACGAACACGAGCCTGTGCTAAGTCTCATTTGGCCAAGGCTGACTGAGAGACAAGGAGGCACACGTGCAGCAGTTTACCTGGAGGTGAGTCCAGGAAGCATAGGGAGGAAGGGGGAGAGGGGGGGAGGGGGAGAAAGAGGAGGGACTAAAGGCAACACAGGGGGGACTGCAGTTGGCACCCAGGCGGGGAGGTGGCCCACCTGGGCGTCACAGCCACCCTTGCTGGGCTGAGGACGGAGGGAGACAGGCAGGGGTGGCAGAGAAGAGGGGGCCAGAGCTACCCAGCTGGGGGTGAAAGCAGGTGGGCAGAGGTAGGGCACCAGCAGCTCTGCTCCAGTTACACACGCCATCGTAAGGAGGCAGCAACTTTGAGGGCTCCCAGGTGATGAGATGAGGTTCACACGGGAGAGGCGACATGCCCCGGCCACACAACTCTGAGCGGCAGAGCTGGGGCCCATAGTTGCCCACACTGGCCTGGCTCCACAGATCTCGTTCGTAACCATATCTACAGCTTCACTGTGTTCTGTAATCACCACCATCTCACAAAAATGCTACCAGCACCTTCCCACCCTGCCCTCTGCTCCACCCTCCACAGCCCTCCCTGGATTTAAGGCCTAAAGCCAGAGAAATGGATTCAGGAGGCTATCAAGTCGTGTGGTGGCCTGGGGGCTGGGGAAAGGTGAGAAATACAAAGTGGACGTGGGCTCTGGGAACTCCCACTGGGGCTTGCATCTCTCTCTGTGGGGGGGTGGACCCGCCATGAGCAATGTGAGCAAATGTGAAGTCAAAGAGCGGCACGGTCACTCCAAGTCCTCACTGCGTGGGGACAATAATCTGCGCGTAGAAGCCATACTGCATGGGCTTAAAAGTATCATCCCCGGTCTTACCTTCCCATACTTGCTGAAAAGATTTTTCAAATCTGTAGCTCTGGTGGTAGAAGAGAGTCCACTAACCCAGAAATTCCTACCACAACTGCCACGACCTATCACAAAAAAAGTTCGGGTCAAAAACACGACACCAACAATATCCTGAGTCTTAAAAAAAGCTTAAAATCATTCCAAACCAGACACTTTCCCTTCTTGTCCCAGATGCCAGCAGTACGCAAAGCCAGCTGGGGTGTGGGGCCCCGCCCACTGTCCTTACACAAACTCTGGAGCTGCGCACTAGGCAGACAGGACCACTGGCAACGCCACTTACCATGGTGAGTCAGGGGCTGCTCAGCCCGTGCAAGAATCCCTTAGCTACCAAATGGCATCACCCAATCCAGTGAGGCGACTTTGGAATGTAAGGCAGGTGCTATCAGTGTAGAACCACAGAGCACAACCTACCCCTGGTTTTTGTTTTTATTAGAACACTGATTAAGGAGGAATCTGGACCAGCAAAACTACTCCTCAATCAGTGAATCAGTAAAGGGCTCTGGTGTTGATAAATCTGCAATACCAGGGAAACCGCCCCTCACTGCCCCAAGGTATCTGAAACTCGAAGCATTTTCTCCATCTGCAAGTGTCACCGTGGCTAAGGAGGTTGCAAATCAGAGGGTCAGTCAGGATGGAGGAGCTCAAAGCCCCCTAGCAAAATCAAGCATGAGCATCAAATCAATCTGTCAACTCTGCCCTGCAACCCAGAACCTGCAGTGAGGAGCAGGCGACAGAGTGGAGAAAAGGCTTCAAGATGGGCTCACAGGCACATGTGAGGCAGAAATGGGTGTGGACAGCCCAGAACCACACACCCACCACCACGGGGACCAAACATGCTCTTGGGGACGATGCCACGCTGACCTACCCTTTTCCTCTTTGGAAATCCTTTTGGTATCCAAGTCATCTTCGACAGAACTAGAGACAAAAGACAATGTCACTCCAGAAGGAAGAAGCAGACAGGAAACAAACTCAAAATTATAAAATACGTGCTGAGGTTGCATACCTACCCGAAATTTAGTTCTGAAAAAAATGATACCCCGACAAACGTGTATTGGAAATCTGACCTAACCATAAGATTTCAGACCCACAGGAGTTAATTAATTCTGCTGGGCTAAAGATAATTAGGAAGAATTAAAGAAAACAACCATGATAGGTTGAGAAAAGAAAAAAGATTATGTAATCAGCTTAAAATAAACAAAGAGAAATAAAACATTCTTTAGAAGTAAACTACAATTGCATCAGTCTGGCTGGCCAATTGCAGAAACAACAGCTTATGTGTGTCATTAAATGACCAATGAAAAGGAGATAGCGTCTGGTCTAAAACTGAGAAAAAACAAACCTCATTTTCTGATCAGCGCCCTCACTGGCTGAGGACTCTTTAGGAGCCGGAGGGACTTCATTACAAGCTTCAAAAGCAAACTTCTTCACGTCTTCTTTGCTATCCCTGGGGTCTGGGCTTGAGGCTTCCGGGGGCGCTTCCGAGGCCTCCTCGCTACAGGCTTCCGTGTGCTCTGAGGCTTTACTACTCTGCTCAACTGGCTTCTCTAGCCCTACAGGCTCACAGTCCGTCCTCTCGCCATCGCCTGTCTGCTCCACGGGCTCCCTTTTCACTACCGCTAACAGGGTGTCTGCCTTGCTCGACTGAGCTTGTGCTGTTGACTCGCTGGCCAAATCTAAATCACCCTCTTCCGGATGGGCGCTGTCAAAAAGGTCCTCTTCCTCCGCAAGCTTTCTGTCTGGCCCCACGCTACTTGTTTCCTGTGCAAATGGCTGCTCCAGCTCGGAACCTTCTTCTTTTACTGGCTCAGATTTACAAGTTTCCCCCAAAATGTCGAGTATTTTCTCATTTTCTACGGATTTAACAGGAATAGAATGGCACAAGGTTTAATTACCAGGGAAATAAAGCAATCACAAATGTGGAACTGGCACGGCTGCCACACTAACACGAAGAGAACTGCTAGCTACACAGAGATTGGAAAACCCGCGGGTACACAAAGTTACACTGGTTACACTACCTGCGCTCCAACCGCCTGCGAGAGCAAGCCTCTACGCTACATGGAAGAGAAAAGCATCCCAGAGATTTAACCCCCATAACCTTCTGGCTGATTCTTGACAGTCTTCATTCTGTCGTCGTTTATATATGACTCTTCCAAATTTAGCTTCCAAAGTCCAAGTTGCTTAACTGAATGTATCACCATTCACTGAACAGCTCAATTTCCAAATTTCTTTGAATTTCTTTTAACAGAACAGTCCAACATGAAAACCAGAATCTCTTCCATCGGTGCTCTGAGATATTTGCAGTCCAGAAAGTGAACAGTTATTTGTTTGGAATTCTCATGAAGAAACTCTTTCCTCTTCTGGAATCCAGTTACGTCTCAATGTTTTAAACCGTATCTCCCTACCACTGCCTGCACTGCCTGAATTAAAAACCACAAAGTTAAGATACTGCCCAATATCACAAGATCTGTTCTGTGGGGTACAGAGGTATTTGCTCTCGAGAGGCATGCAAACTCTCTCTACATACGTTTAAGTGCCGTGTACATTTAAAAAGGCGTGAGATAGTTTCATCTCACCAATACATTTTGCGAAATGAGAAGTTAGCCACTTTCACAGATCTGGTGATATGGCTGGGTTTCCAATCTCTATGATCCTGGTATGTTCTGGATCGCAAACCTTTAGAACAATGTATACTACAGTAAGGTAACTTTTTAAAATTAAAGAATTCAAATTAGAGAAGGTGGAAAACTAGAATGATTCCAAACCCCGCTGCTAAATTTTTCATTTAACAGTACCTGGCTCCAAGGATGGTTCTTCAATTTCCTACAACAAAAAATATAAATAAGATTGTGCCAGATGGATGAAACCTAGAATTTATTTACACCAAAAACTGTAATAACTAAGAAGGGAATTTTAAAAACACAGACAAGGGACCTCAAAAATGCAACAGGTGGAGAACCTGCTCGTTCTGGGTAAGAGCCCACACAGCTGGCATCCCACCTCATTCACCTTGGCCCCAAGCCCCACAGCCCAGGATGCTCTCAAGGGGCCTGGTTTATTACTGTGTTGTTTGCTTTGCTGCACTTCCCAGCGCCTGGCAACATTATATCACTTTTAATGGTGATGAACCCATCACATGCTTGTCTGTCCCTCTAAATTGTCTTAAACACTGCCCTGGAGGGCAGTGTTTTCATTTTTTCTATCTTTAGTGCCTAGTAGAATGCCTGACACATATCATCACTTAATTAATATAGCATTAGTTTCCAAAAATTGAAAAGATCGAGGGAAAGAAGGCACAGGTGGCTTGACCTCTGCTCTTTGCACGGTCATACCATCCCTGCCCACCTGGTCAACTGAGCCCTCTCCAGTGTTACACATACCTGCTTCTTTATCTCTTCTAACCAACAACCCACCAGGCAGCCCTAATTCCTAAATATCCCTCCAACCCTTCCCAGGAAGCCCTGTCAAGTCACACCATTGTTTATTCCTTGCCGACAGTAGCGTTGGTTTTACCACCCCCATTCCCACCTCCCTCTCCAGCAGGGCCATCTGCACCTCACCCCACCCCTGACCAAGTCCTACACATCCCTTGGCATTTAGCTTAGGGGCTACCTTGTCATAGAGAGGCTGCCCAACTAAAGGAAGGGACTTTCTCTCAATATGTGGTCCCTGACCCCTATATTCCCTCTGCACAAACTACAATATTTTGGAATTCCAGCCAACACTGATAAGCACTGTCTAGGTTCCAGGCACAAATTCAAGCACCTTACTATATATATATTAACCAATCATCACACAGCCCTAGCAGGTTGGTACTATTAGTATCATCCTTCTTTTCACAGATTAGGAGACAGGCACAGAGTGGCTGACAAACTTCCTCAAGGACACACAGCAAAGCCAAGATTTAAGCAAAGGCTATGTGACTGAGAGTCTGTTTATCAGTCCAGGCCTCAACTCATCACTCTGCTTACACAGGAAGGATGGAGACCAACCTTTCTTCTCATGCATCTGACACAGCACAGGTGCTTAGCATATAAGTTACAAGGACGTGAATGGTTTGCAACTTCCACTGAGCACTGACCTGCCATTCTGGAGAGCCCTAGGAAACTGTTCACTTTCATAATAGTTTCATTTATTGGTAATCAATTATTTTTCATTTCATGCTGGGAATTAAAGATTCTACACTGAAGGAAACAATCATTTTAGGCAGAACAATTCTCTCCTGACTTTCCCTAGAGAGAAACGCATATGTTTCTATTTGTCTCTGAGAGGGGCTATATATAAGCATCTGGTTAGGATAATATATACAGGAGCCTTTGACCTACAGAGACACTCAAGAAAATGACAAGACCCACTCCTCCTTTCCCTTCTGAGTCAGAAACAGGTTGTGTCACTTTGCTGCTGGAGAGAGACATCAGCCCTAAAGGTGAATTGGGTTTCACCAAGTTTCCTTGAGATTTGCACCCTCAAGGCCGGGGTTCTGGCTCGCTAATAACAAACCTTGCCCCTGCCTGGCAGAAGCAAATGAAGATCTTGTCTAAAAGGTGATTTCCAATTAAGCAGTACAGGTGACATTATTAAAGCAAACAAAAAACAAGGACTGGTATAAGCTGAATGGCAAGTCAGCTTACTTATGACTGGCCTAAGTATTTTCATTTCCTCACCAAACTTTCTACTGAAAATTAGCTACCCAGCTTTATTCCAACAGTTTACATCTACAGGCTGGCAGAAAAAGAAAAAGGAAACTCAAGATCCACATTTATGCAAAGCATACCTGAAAGTTAGGCCACATCTCATTTGTTCTCATGTAAGATTTAACTTCTACACAGATGGTAGTCAAACAGCCAAGATGACATAGTTATCAAAAGAAATCTGTGTACTTTCTGAGAAAAACTTCCCAAAGGCAGAACCAGAACCCCTGAGAATCCATGTTTCTTCCCAGCTGTGAGGTCAGCGCTCTGGTCACCCCCTTGCATCCTCATCCATGCCCCATTCGTCTCTCCCGAGGAGGGGGTGTCCCCCTTGCTGTCTCATGTCTCATCTAATAGTCTTTCTGCAGAGGATGCCATCCAGAACAGACCCGAAAGGCTGCCGTTCTCCCACCAATCAAATTAACAAGAACCCTGCAAACACACCCTCCTCTCAGCTGCAGGGATGCCACAGTGCTTGGAACGGAAGCCAAGACGATGAGCCCTTTTCAATAGGCATGTCATATTAGGGGAAAGTGGAAAGCAAAACCCCCTCTACAGAAGCCAACAAAGGAAATAAACTTTGCAATGACTTTTAGTTGGGACTGCCATACAATACTGGAAGTGGTTTCCAGAGACTGTGGTCTAATGTTTGATTCTAAAATTATTGAGACATACAACAATTTACCTGTAATATAGTGAAGTCAGATGATGAAGTATCTAAATTGTTTATAGTTTCTTTGTCCTCTACCTGTAAAATAAATGGATAATAAAATTTATTACATCAATAATAAAGTAACATAATGGTACATCCGTACAGTGAAAAGATTCAGCCATGAAAAGTCACTTAAAATAAAATTCTAAACACAGTGCAGGAATCAAAAAAGCATTATATTGTGATTCCACCTCAAATAAAAGAAATGTACATAAACATATACCTGCAGACTAGGAGACCCACTAAAATGGTATCAGTTTGGGTTTCAAGATGCAAGCCAAACAAGGAAAAACAAAAGTTTAAGTTAAGCAAAAAAAAAGCATAACTGGGCACTACATGGGCTCTCCTGGTAGACTGGACCACCAGGTTTGGGGCTGTTCTTCCAGGAACACCATCTAGAATCATGCTGCAGAGTGGGTTCTTGGATTTCCATGGCCACCACAGCTTCCCAAGCCTGGATGCTCCTGCCACTGGGACTGCTGCTGCTAGGGTGGCTACTGCCCACATGGGAAGGGCTTCTCCGGGAACCCTGCCACTCAGCATCATCAACTTCCAAACTCAGTGTAGGGACAGGAGCATAGGACTGGCAAATCCCAGGTGACCCAACACTGCCCCACCTGCAGGGGAAGAATAACTGGTATGTTGAGCTTCTACTCTATGAGGTGGGCTCTGTCCATAAGGCAAGGGATTCCCCAAATATAGAAACGGGGTTCATAAGATCATTGTTGTGTGACCTAACATAATTTAGATTGTTTGTTATAAAGCCCTGAATGTTGGTTTATTTTTGGGGGGCAGAGATAGTTTCAAAATATTTTATAATTAGCATGTATTGTTATTACCTTTACTTGACTAGGAAACCACCTTGCACCACTCCTTCCCTTCCCCTGACACAGCCATCTCAAGACATTCTACACATGCTCACAAGAGCATGGGCACGTGAAAGACCGTCTCTCCTTTCTCTGTCTCCATTAGTAGCACACTATTCTGTTCCCTGCCTTACTTTTGCTGCCATCTTGGAGATTATTCTAGTTCATATAAATAAGCTTAGTTCATTGAGATGGTATATAGAAGTAGTGAATGTATTACCGGAAGGAATAATAAACGTTATAGTAACAGTAGCAATAACCCTACTGCCACTTGCTATACAATAGGCGCTGCTCTAAGCCGGGGTCAAGGGCCAGATAGTGAATATTTTAGGCTTTGTAGGCCAGACGGTCTGTCATGACTATTCTACTCTGCTGTTGTATCCAGAAATCAGCCACAGACAATTGTCACAAATAGGTGTGGCTGTGTTCCAATAAATCTTTGGCCAGCTTGATGACTTTTGCTGTAAATTAGCGATAGGCATTCATCTATTTAGTTCTCCTCAAACCTACTATTTTTGCAAATGAGGCCCAGAAAGATTAAGTAAATTAGCCAAGGTCACACAGCAAGTTAAGTGGCAGACCTCTAGTCAATGCTGTTAACTCTTAAACAACTGCTTCCACTAAACCATGGTTATTTAACAATTACTGTTAGACATTTAGGCGTTTCCAAGCTTTTGTTACTGAATACATTATCTTCTAATCACAGGGAATAAAACAGCCTTAAGGAAAAGCAGCCAATAAGGAAGGGTTTCACTGCTCTCGTGTTTCTGGTACTCCTTTTTAGGAAGCCAGTGAATGAGACTCATCAAAAGATGAAACAATTGCATACCCTATCTGTGTCAAAATGACTCAATCGTTTCTCAAAACCACCCCCCCCTTCAAAGATGACAACCTGCTACCTCTAAGGGTACTGAGGATCAGTTCCAAAAGAAAATGCAAACACATTCCAAGGAAGGCATGGGTGGACCAACAGAGAACAGGGCTTCCTCCCCTCGGGAGTACTGGAGTACTCGGGAGACACTCCACAAAAGATCTGAGGAGGACTACGAAAACAAGGTGCCTCCTAGGACCAAGCCCTAGGAATTCCTACAAAGATGCCTCATGGCTTCTATTTTTCATTACCTTGTCTGGCTACCTGAGAAACGTTCATCCTCACGGAAACGACACAATCCAGTAAACTTAACGGCACTGAGATAATGTGGTGTATGAGTTAAGTACATGGACTCTGGAATTAGCCTGGTCTTAATTCTTATTCTCATATGACCTATATATTGTCTGGAGATATTTCTTTACCTTTTTACTCCCCAATTTCCCCAACTGGAAAATGGGCATAACAGCATCTATATATCACACTGTTGTTGAAAGGATTAAAGGAAATAATCCCTAATGACTGGCAGACAAAGTTCAATAAATAATGCCCACCATAATTGCATCTAACAAGAAAAAAAACTAAGGCTTTAAAAACAACATCAAAGTTAGTGTTAAAGACTGACTAGGCGAGTACCAATTGGTTGACAGCAAAAGACCAACTTTCAACCTCTGTTTTGGTATTTTCAAGGCATCCCAGGTGTTATACCACAGACCAATCTCCTATAATAAACAGGAAGATCTACAATAGTATCCTCAAAAGGCTTAACACCGCATGATACAAATGGAGAGCATATACTCACGTTCCTCACAAGACACCATTTTTCAATGAAGCAAAGTGTTTTTCAGACTCATCTGATTTTTACATGTGAATGGATTAGCCACCATTCTACTCAACTGGCATTAAAAGAACCTAACTCCAGATATAAAACTTATCATCTATTAAGCTATTTGAGGAATTATTACGTTTAGGGTACACTGCAGAGACACTGCCGAGTTACCTACAGCATGTTCTTGAAGCGGCTCAGGAAGCTCCTTCATTTCTCCCTCGACTAGCTCTCTACTATCAGACAGGGACTCCGGGAGATTATCAGCATCGTCATCGTCCACACAATCTGCAACACTTCCATTATCGATTTCTGCTTCATCCAACACACTGATATCCATCATGTCGATGTCCTGCAAGTTCTCCAAAGTGGTCTCAACATCCTCCTGTGACAAACAAAATACCACCATCAGATGACTGTCATGGGTCCACGCACGGAGCTGATTCACTGACAAGGCTGCACATACCTGTCCATCCCCAGAATTTTCCTCTAGCCCGTTATCTTCCACACCCTCTTCTTCTGGTTTGCGCCCTGGAGGAATAATTTTACAGCATGACATCATCGATATGCACTTTCCAGACGTGACAACTTTCACTTTTATAGGCCCTAAGCACTACAGAAATAAGACAACCTAAAACACCCGTGGCACTTCTCCATTTAGGAACACCATAATCCAGGAATGGGAAGGCCATTCTGCATAAGGCAGCCCCTCTACTACCCCCAAGTAGAAGTGGTTCTGTTCTTATCAACTGGCTGTGGAAGTATGAGGAGCCTGAAATGGATTCTTAATAAGGTGGAGGTAGACTAGACCTTTTCCAGGCCTGCCCTTCCTGTTAAGTGGCTTTGGTTATGGGGAGAAGAGTATCTTACACAAATGTGCTGCTTTGGAGACTTCCCTAGCGGTCCAGTGGTTAGGATTCCGCACTTTCACTGCCCACAGCCTGGGTTCAATCCCTGGTTGGGGAACTAAGACCCCGCAAGCTGCGTGCTGTGGCAAAAAGAAAAAAAAAAAAGAGGTGGGGAGAGAAAAAGTGCTGCTTTTAAAAAAAAAATCTATCTATCTATTTACATGGCTGTGTTGGGTCTCAGTTGCAGCACGCGGGATCTTCGTTGCTGCGTGTAGGACCTTCATTGCGGCATGCGGGATCTTTAGCTGCGGCAGGAGAACTCTTAGTGGCAGCATGTGGGATCTAGTTTCCTGAACAGGGATCGAACCCGGGACGCCTGCATTGGGAGCATGGAGTCTTAGCCACTGGACCACCAGGGAAGTCCCTGTGCTGCTTTTTAGTTAAGGAACGTGGAACATGTTTTCCCACAGAGACAATGACATAAAAGGAAAACATAAAAAAGCAAAAAGAAAGTAAAAGCCTTTCACAATTTTACCATATAGAGTTAGCCCTCAAGCTATCATACAGTGGCATATATTGATAGATATCCTCCCATACTGTGCTATGTATATACGTGTACTTCGCTTTTAAAAATGGCACTGTACTGCCATTTTAAAATCTTTTCACTTGGGCCTCCCTGGTGGCGCAAGTGGTTGAGAGTCCGCCTGCCGATGCAGGGGATACGGGTTCGTGCCCCGGTCTGGGAGGATCCCATATGCCGCGGAGCGGCTGGGCCCGTGAGCCATGGCCGCTGAGCCTGCGCGTCCGGAGCCTGCGCGTCCGGAGCCTGTGCTCCGCAATGGGGGAGGCCACAACAGTGAGAGGCCCGCATACCGCAAAAAAAAAAAAAAAAAAAAAAAAAAAAATCTTTTCACTTAATGTATTGTGAACATCTTTCTATAATTTCATAGCATTATATGGAGACACCGTCATTGACGTAAGTAATACCTATGGATGGAGATTTAAGAAAATGCTTATAAAATGAACATTCTGGTAATTCTTTTTTTGCATCCAGGTAACTGTCGTATTAGGACATATTTCTATAAATGGCATAGTTGGGACAAAGAGTATGAACATTTTAAAGTCTTTTATTAAAAAGAAACACCCCACATATTATCGTGATTACAATCCATAGTTCCATCAACAGTGAATCAAAGTACCAATTTTTCTGAATCTTTGTTAAAATCAGCTATTTCTTTACCCACGCCAATGTGCTAGGCAAAAAAGGAATGCTTGTTTTAACCTGAATTTATCTGATCACTGCTTAGGTTGCATTTTTTGGTCAATCATTCGCACATTTGTAAAAATTTCTCATTTATACCCTTTCCCCAATTAAAAAACCTCTGTTCCATTTCTCCTCATTTTTAATTTGCATGTCATATACACAACACATTTTCTCCCAGCTCTTCACCAATCTTTTAGTTTTGTTTTTGGGTTCTGGGTAAATTTTACTTTCATGCAGCCAAAGCTATTAATCGGTTTTTATGTGTAAATGGTTTTTACCTTCATGTTTAGAAGCCCATCTCCACACCAAGACCACACAAATATTCACCTATATTTAGTTCTTTTCTGATTTCATTTTTTAACATTTGATTCTTTCAGTTTCCTGCTGAGTAAGACTATTTTACAAATGCCTGTTCCATCTGGAAACTGATTCCCCAACACCATTTACTAATCTTTCCCCCCAACTGATCTGAAATGTTGGTCTATGGAAAGAGGTGCTAATCAGCCACCTGTCCTTAGCTGCACAACCTCAGGAGGACTCACTTCCTGCGACGACTATTTCCCCAAAGCTAAGATCAATTTCTTAAGACTACTAAGTGTTTTTCAAGTAATATAAAAGAACTAGACATGAATTTGCCTATATTTAATGATTAATCTCGTAAGTGCATATAGAATCTGTGTGTGCGGGGAGCTCAACCCTAATCATTTATACCATCATTGAGACGTTAAAAAAACCTCTCTCAAGGGTGAGAATTTTCTTATAACGTGTGTTACTTGATTCTTCCACATTCTAATTTCACTTATGTTCTCAGGAATATCTTATTTAGGAACACAGGGAATTGTGACACTAATACTAGAATGCAATACATTACGTGCAAGTAGCCTTGGCGGCTGACTGGGAACCCCAATACCATTTTATAATATTCCTATGGCAAAACATGTCTTGAGCTTCAAAAATGTCTGGAACTCAACCCAGTGGTCTTTGTAAATATGCCAGGAAGATACACCAGCAACGTTTCCACAGACTTACTGTATTTGATAAAGCTGGTTACCATTCTAGAACATGCACGTTGGTTTTTGTCCAATTCCATTGAATTACTACTAGGAAAAAATCTAAGTAGACTACCACAAACTTGACACCCTTTATCCTGTCTTTCTCCCTTTCACAAGAAAGGCAGCAGGTTTTCATCAGGCAGACTCAGATCTCACAATCCACTGTTCTCCTGAGCAGTAAGCACAGGTACACTGCAGCTCAAATCCCTTCCACAGGAGAACTCTCCCAGCTAAATGACCTGACCAGAAACGTCAAAAGAATATACAGTTCTAAGAACGTTTAGTCTTCAATACAGAAAGCACACCCCTACTGGGATGCTTATCAACAATCGCCTACTTTGGGGGTAAGTAGGTTTGGGGTAAGATACCCTACTTTCCAAAGATGAAAAACAGTGTGTCTAAACGAATCCAAAATTAATGTGAATGAAAAATATTACTCTGGCAAAAACTAAAGCGACTCTTTTTGGTACTAAGGGGAAAGGTACCCCTCAAAGCCTTCTTCCGCAGAGTAAAACGCCTCCAATGTTCGCAGTCTCCAAACTACAGGCCTCGCTCAGCGCTTGTCTCCATAACCTGCTCCCGGCCCCCTCACCTGGGATTCCAGTTTCTTCTCCCTGCTAAGCTTCTGCTTTGGCAATTACGTCCAACTCACCTGTTAGACCACCTCCCTGGACTTCTGCTGGGATATCCCCCCAGTATCCCGTGTGGCCTGCTGCATGTGGAAAGGTCAATATTTTTAAAAATTTGCTTGATTACATAAATACATCCACACAATTACACAAATACACTCATTAAAAGATTCACACCACTGGGATGTCCTTGGTGGCACAGTGGTTAAGAATCCGCCTGCCAATGCAGGGGACATGGGTTCGAGCCCTGGTCCGGGAAGATCCCACATGCCGCGGAGCAGCTAAGCCCGTGCGCCACAACTACTGAGGCTGCGTGCTACAACTACTGAAGCCCGCGTACCTATAGCCTGCGCTCTGAAACAAGAGAAGCCACTGCAATGTGAAGGCTGCGCACCACAACAAAGAGTAGCCCCTGCTCGACGCAACTAGAGAAAGCCCGTGTGCAGCAATGAAGACCCAACGCAGCCAAAAATAAATAAAATAAATAAATTCACACCACTTATTAATAAAAGATCCACCCTCATAAATACATGAAAAAAGCTAGTCTCCCTTCTTCCCATTGCACTTCTAAGAGGTAACCATTGTTACCAGCTTGGTGGTCCTTCAAAACATTTTCTTGGGGATTTACACATATATATCATTCAAATGGAAATAAACTTGTTATGTAATGGAATCATATTGTATATACATCCTGTTACTTGCTTTTGTTACTCAATAAAGGCCTTGGAATAGTTTCTTGTGCTATATATTGATTCACTTCCATCTTTTATTCCATATTATGGAGTTCTTTAGTTTAGTTAACCTTCCAAAGCAGCTTTATTAATTTACCATCTCCAATAACTACCCATTTCCTCACACCCTTGCCAATGTGGGATATTGAGAATTGTGTAAATTTTTACCAGTGTAACAAGCAAAAATGATATCTCATTATTTTTATTTGCTTTCCTTCAGTTACCAAAAGGGAATTTTTTTTCTTGTATATAGGCCTTGTTTGTTCTTTCTTTCATCTGTGAACTGCCTATTCATAATCTCTGTTGTTCTTTGTCAACTGGATTGTCTATTTTATTAATTTGTAGGAATATTTAATGCTTTCTGGATGCTTACATGCTGTAATATTTTCTCCCAGTTGTTGTATCTTACTTATGGTATCTTTTATTAAGAGAGACTTAGAATTTTCAAGTAGCCAAATTTATTTTTCTTCATAGTTTCTTTTTTTTAAGTCTCATTTCAGGCCTTCCTTATCACTATATTACAAAAATAATATTCTAGTTGGAATTTCTATTTTGCATAGAAGAAGGTTAATAGAGCTTTTCCCTACCACCAGATAGCCAACTGTTCCAACACTGTTTACTGAAAAATCCTTAGTGCTTCCTTTATAATGAACAAATCCTTAAACTCCCCACTCTGTTTCAATATCTTACCGTTAAAATAAGAGCAAGTATGCAACACTGTTTTTCAATTTTAGTTATTCTTGTGTATTTTCTTTTTGATTAATTTTAGAACAGACAAATCTCAAAGTTTCTTTTAGGTTACTTTGGGGGGAATTGAGAACTTTATGATATCAAGTCATCACATCTAGGAAAACCTTCTCAGAATTAGTCACGTCACGCTACTAGAATATTTCCTTTTAGCTTTACTTACTATTTAAGAATAGTATATCTATTTTTAATGGCTTCTGGCAATAACTTGCTTAAGTCTTTGACTTGTGGATGATCTATCATTGCCACCTCAAAAACGCAAGAGAATCAAGTGATGAACAATTATAACTAGCTAGTGAGTTTTTCAGGTGCACTGTTCCTATTAGCCAGAGCTTTATTTATTTTTTTGTGGCCACGCTGTTCAGCTTGCGGGATCTTAGTCCCCTGACCAGGGATCAAACCCCAGCCCTTGGCAGCGAGAGCACAGAGTCCTAACCACTGGACCACCAAGGAATTCCCATATTTTTTTTCTCATTTCTTAAGCTGTCATTGGCTTATTTCAGATTGCTTTACCATTATTTAATTTCATGAGGCACACTGAGACCAAAAGACCTTACAGACCCAGCACTGGTCAAGGAGTTGACATTCCAGTAGCAAAGAGTACAACAGCACGCTCCACAAAAAGGAAGGAAGGTACCTGGAAGAAATGCCTGATTCCCAGTGCGGGACAGGGAAAGCAACAGACACTGGAACACTGTCTTGTGCCAGAAAGTAAGTGTTCAAAGAATGAAGTGATCATGTCAAAAAGACACAGGAGCCAGCCTGAAGGACTCTCATTGGGACAATCTGAACATCAAAATAAATAATAATCATAAAGGCTTACTTATCACCTACTGAATAAAATAGGAATCTCTAAGTTCACACTGATAAGTGGGGGAAAAGGGCAAGCTACCTCTTATGGCAGAAAACCAACTACCAGAGATGGAATGATAAATTTAGAAAATCACCACTGGACGAGACTCAGTGAATGCTGACACTAGTGGAGGGTGAAACAGATATTTATAAGTCACAAAGTATGTTCCCCATAGATACAATTACAAAGAGTAAAATAGTTAACTTTCCAGTGGAGAAACCCAACCAATACCACCTCAAGTCACTTACACAAATGGTCAGGATGTGCCTGCCTCTAGGGAGGTTAAATGAGAAAAATAACACTTCCGGTGGTATTTGTGACAAAAGTGTATGATTTGAACCTAATCACGAGGGGAAAAAAACCAAACCAAACCAAACCAAAAAAACCCAAATTGAAAAACAGGCCTCAAAATAAGTGGTCTGTGCTCTTCAAAAAATGGTAATGTCACAAATACAAAGAAAGTCTTAGGAACTGTTGCAGATTAAAGGAAACCAGAAAGAGGTGACAACTGAAGGCAATGAAAAGACCCTAGATTTTTTCTTCTTTTGAGTTATGAAGAACATTATTGGAACAAATGGCTAAATCTAAATAAGGTCTAAGCTTAGATTACAGTATTATATTAACATTAATTTCTTGATTTTGGTAACTATGTACGATTATGTAATGTCCCTGCTTTTAGAAAATACTGCGGTCTCTAGGGGCAAAGGGGCACATACATGCAAATTATTCTCAAACAGTTCAGGGGGAAAAAAAATACATATATATATTACATTTATTTTATCTCTCTTTTTCTTTCTTTCTCTCTCCCCCCTCCTTCCCTGTCCTGAGAAAGAAAAGGATAAAACAAATATAATAAAATGCTAACATTTGGGGAATCTGGATGAGGTATATTGAGAATTCCTTGTATTATTCTTGCATCTTTTCTAAGTATGAAATTACGTCTCCTAAAAAAAAGATACGTTGCACATTCATTTTCAAATTTTTGTGTGGATCTATGCTTTCATTTATTTTGGCTAAAGACACAGGAGTGGAATAATTAGATTGTATTTTAGTTGAAGTTTCAATTTTGTAAGTATGTGCCAATTTTTTTCCCCAAATAGCATCATTTTACATACTACTGCAGTGTATGGGAGTTTGTTTTTCTATATCTTTGCTATTTTAATAGTTGTTTTCTAGCATTTCTAGTCATTTTAATTTTATTTTCTTTGATAGCTAATGATAAGCATTTTTTGATGTGGTCACTGGCCATGTATTTATATTCTCTTGTGAAGTATCTGTTCAAAATTTTGCCAATTATTAAAATGCATTTGATGGTTATTCTAAAAAAAAGAAAGAAATTATATCAAAAGAAACAAAAACAACCCAGCAACACAGAATCAGGCAATAGCTTAAAAAGCAAACATGCTGACCTTGCTTTTCTAGTTAAATTATTTTGCTGATAATTATTTTAAAAGATTCTGCTAAACAAAGTACTGGTGTGAAACTACTTTGGAGGGATGCTGAGATTACCCGAGGTATGCTTTCTAGGATTCTGATTAAAATAATCAGATTTCAAACCATTTTTAGTTTGTTCAAACAGGGCAGATGAAAAAATTATTTTCAGTTAAAATCATGATAAAATCTAGTAAGATAGTTGTAAATAATTCAGAACTTATAGACTTGCCCTATTAAATATCAATATGTACTGTAAAACTCCAGAATAGAACCACACCAAGCATAAGAAACCAGACACAAAAGAGTTTGTATTGGGAATTCCCTGGCAGTCCAGTGGTTAGGACTCCATGGTCTCACTGCTGAGGGCCCGGGTTCAATCCCTGGTCAGGGAACTAAGATCCCACAAGCCGTGCGGTGCTGCCAACAAAATAAAAAAATTTGTATTAAATGGGTCTATTTCACTTGAAGCTCTAGAACAGGCAAAACTAATCTATGGTCAAAGTAATCACATATTTTCCCCCCCTTCGAGGGACAGGCAGGGACTATGACTGGGCAAGGGCACAAGGAGTCTGATAGGAATGTTCCATATTTTGATCCCTCATTATCTCACATCATATGCAAAAATAAACTCTAAATGAACTCAAAATAAAGCCATAAATACCACTCCAAGATGCGGAATGATTTAAAAAATAATAATTTTAAAGCAAAGGACGGCCTTTTAAAATACAACATAAAATCTAGAACCCGTATAGAATAAGTTGACTGCATTGCCTGTGTTAAAGATTGAAACTTTAAAGACCAAAACACCACAAACTAGTTAAGTCAAATGAGAGACAGGGAAAAAACAATTGTGACATTTTACAGAGAGAGAGAGCCCGCAAGAGTCAATAAGACCAACAACCCAGCAGAAAAACGGGCAAAGGGCATGAAAAGGCAATTCAGAAAATACAGATGGCCAATTATTAGAAACTGTCTAATCTGTGAAGAAATGTAAATGGAAACTTTACCTGGGGAGAAATTCAGATAAATACAATGAAATACTTTTCTTCTATATATAAGACAACATTAAAAAAAACCATAATATTCAGCATTAAGTAAGAATTTAAAGAAATTGGCACCCTCTCCCACTCCCATGTGGCCAGATATTAACCAGTACAGCCTTTTGGAGAGCTATTTGTTAGTAGCTATTTTTAAAATAAAATGCACATATCTTTTGACCCCGGAATTCTACTTCCAATAAGTTAACAAAAACATATCCTTCAGCAGAGATAGCTCTGGTTCATGGCTGTGCTGAAAACTGGAACAAACCCCAACCGTCTAGTAATAAGACTGACGAGCTCAACTGTGGTACAATCATATGAAGGACGACTACTCAGCTGTTAAAAGAATGAGTTCTTTTTATCTTCAGCACTATCGAAAAATGTCCTCAACATGCTAAGTGAAAAAAAAACAAATTAGAGAATACGGTGTGTAGTAGAACCGATTTTTTTTTAAAGGAAAGACAAAGGCACACAGGTGTGTGCACATCTTTCTGCATTTTTAGATGACTGCAGACACACAGATAAGTCTGGGAAAATATGCCCACACTTCTAATAACGGGTTGCCTCCTGAATGGAAAGGAATTTCAACACTTTACTTAA
The DNA here is from genome assembly GCF_025265405.1 of Mesoplodon densirostris. NCBI lineage: Eukaryota > Metazoa > Chordata > Mammalia > Artiodactyla > Ziphiidae > Mesoplodon > Mesoplodon densirostris. Next base: position 148,882,609 of record NC_082663.1, read on the forward strand.
TGCACATTTGTATTTCCAAAGACCTTAACACAAGCATTTTTTTCTGTTAAAAAGAAAAAGAAAGCAAAAAGGATATCCACAGGCTCTACTTTTTCCCAGTCTATAATTGTCTTTCTCTGTTGATTTTTCAGCACTCTTTGCCTTGGCAAAAACACTGACTTGGGCAAAACCAAAAATGCTCGATGAACTGTGGACCGCAGAGGTGACTTCATTCCAAAGTGAGGTCATTGACTGCTGTTCTCCCAGAGCTTATATAGCCCAGAGCATGGCTGATATTGGTGCCTGCCTCTTAGACATTTCACACCCAATTCTTCACCACTGACCAGGTAAAAATATTTTGTTTTGTTTTGGGGCCTGAGCAATAAAACCTCCAATTACCAAGAGAACTTTCAGGACAGCCCAAATGCGCAGTTTTAGCTAATTCTTTCTTAAAACAGTAGTTGAATGTCACTGAATTCCATTAGTAACTCAATGAATAAATACTAAGCAGGAAGAAAGACAAGGAAGACGCAGCCCCTGTCCTCAACAACCTGACTGTGACACAAGGCAGAATGAGACGTAAGCATTAAAACTCAGGCCATGGCAGCACAGAGGACCTAAGGAGAGAAGACCTGCTGTTGGTGGGATGAGAAGTTGTCTCTTGATGAACTAGGACTTGAATGCAGACAAATGGGGAAGAGGAGTGGGTGGAACATATAAGCTAAGGCCCAGAGAGCCAAGAAAGTAAACCACATGTTTGGGACCTGATTAAGGTATATGTAACAGAGGAAGGTGGTGGGGGAGGAAGCGGGGAAGAGAAGATTTGGGGCAGACGGTGAAGGTCATTAATGCCACGTGGAATCTGGCTTTTATGCGGTATGCAGTTTTCGAAAGCAATGCCTGTAAAAGTGACAACTCTGTTTTGCCCAGGCAGTATTTAAAAGGGAAGTTATTTTCCACAAGTCAGGTCAATAGGAGACTCAAGTAATTCTAAACACTCTCTACTTAAAGAAGGTTAAGAGTCTGGATAAGCAACGGCTGCTGAGAAACCTACAGAGGAAAATAAGTAGAGGTGTAAGTACCTCTTCCATCCTCTGAATTCCCAAGAACCATGGAAACAAAAATACAGTGGAGGGATCTTGAAAGAAAATGCAAACCTTCATTCAAGGTCCTTCTGATTCACAGGGCAGTCCACAAGCACATTAGCAAAAGAAGTCAGTTCTGAAAAACGTTCCTAACATTAGCAATGCTTATAAAATCCTCCATACCTTTGCTGGATCTCTTTGATGTCTTCTTATTTCCTTCAGAGGTAATTTCAATTTCATCAGGATTACCCCCCTCATCTTCAATTGCCTAGAGAAAAGATAAAAAAAAGTTCACCCCAAAAGGCAGCATACAGATTTGACTTTCACAGAAGCTTCAGGGTGCTGATCTGGAAAGGGCCTCTCCCCACCTGTTCATTCGTTCTTTCTTTTTCTACGTTGGAGCAAGCAAGGGCTCTGGATTTAGATGGATTCTACCAGATCTTAGCTGTGTGGTCTCAGGCAGGCTTACTTAATCCCTGTGAGTTTGTTTTTTACTCTGGAACAAGGGGCTAATAAAAGTTCTTACCCTGGAAAGCTGTCATGAGAATTCGTATTATCCATGTAAAGCAAGCACTCACCAAACGTTAGGGTTATTTTTAACATTATCACCACAATCTGATTGATCCTATTCCTGGGCCCAAAAGAACTCAAAAAAGGGAAAGGCGCACTCTCCAGTTACCTATGACTTCACTCAACAATGGGCTGTTCGACCCTCCCTGATCCCCTCTCCACGCCATGCCTGTACTAGGCACCGTCTGTACAGAAGACTAACACTCACTGCCTGAGTTCCTGCTGTGTGTGGCACGGTTTGGGATGTGACACGTACTACCTCATCCCTTCACAATCATCTCTGACTGACTCCAGAGGTCTTGCCGTCAACCACTAGGGGGCCTGCTTCATCGATACAGAATTATAAGGATCTCCTGGCAAGTCCCGCCTCCCCATCCCAAGAGCCTGCCCTTCACTTGGGCAGCCCCCACTTATGCTCTGCACTGTGCCAGCACCAAGGAGGCACTCAGAAGAAAAAAGAACAACAACAGAAACAACAACAACAAAACAAACAGGACTGAGCGTATCAATGCTGATATCCATAGACACTGGGCTTCACGTTTAGGTTTTACTGAAAACCCTGTCTTTACTGGACTCTCAAACTCTGTTTAAACCCATTTCAAATGCTGTTTTATTTGTAAACAGTTTCAGAAGTCTCAAAGATTCTGAGGAGTTTCCTAGCTTAGAAAAGTCTAAATTCAGAATGCAGCGTGGAGGCTCCACATCTAACCTGTACCAGGAACAAAGAAACCTCTCCCTTCTCTCTGAAGCCAGAACCAGAAGGAAGAATTGGAGTTATGCCCTGGCATCAAGGAATGCACAAACATAAAGTCTTTCACTCTCTTCCTGGAGACAGAAGATTCTGGAACACCATCAGGAGAATACAAAAACTACCCCAGACAGAAGGTGTATCAGTTTGCCCCTCAGTGTGTCTCCTCTAAGTGTAGTGTTCACAGGGTCAGCCCTAGTGGGGACTGTAGGCTACGAGTCATCCTTACAGGACTTGCCAAATTACACTTTGTGTTTTGCCTCCACCTTTCCCTCCTTTGCCCTTCCTAAAAAAAAACCCAACAACAACAACAACTAGATAACGGAAGTACAAGAGAAGAACATCAGTACTTCCAGACTTGCTTGGGCAGGGTAGCAGATGGGTATATGTGCTAATGGTATTTATGTATTTTGAACACATCGCTAAGAAACTGAAAAGAAGGAAGAAGGGATGGGTTTGTCCCCTCAGAGACGTTAGTGATGGAAGATCACACCAGTCTCAACCCCCGCCTGACGGGAAGGTTCAATGCCATCCTATCAGCATCGCAGGCTTGTGGACTATCTGGGGGAATAAAGGCTAAAGCCCTCCAATTTGACTTTGTTGATAGGAGGCCTTGCAGCTACTAACAACATGGATCATCTGTCCCCGGGTGCCAACCCTCACCCTCCTGGCATCTTCTCCAGGTAACATCTCGGTGGATGAACCGCCTGCCCCGTCTCGGTAAAGGAAGTTAGTAACCATAGTGAAAGAAAATAGACTCAAGTTAGAAAGGCCCAACTGACTCGGAGCAAATAACTCACTACTCTCAAGCCTGAGCTTCCTCATCCAGATAATAGGAAATAATCCTTACTTCCTCTAAACAGCAATTAATAAGTAAAACTCTGATCCTCTGTTGTTTGGGAGGCCGGAGGGTGGAATGAATGACAAACCGCACTGTCTCGGGGGGGTGGGGGATAGGTAACAAGGGTTGGCGATTACACAGGAGAAGTCCCCAGACAAGAGTCGCTAGGCGGCAAAAAAGAAAGAAGCCACCGGAACAAGGCAAGCACAGGGGAAGCAGAAGGGCACAAACGCTTACTTATTACTTAACTCCCTGCTTTTCGCAGAACCCTCGAGGTAGGGGGCTAATACCTCCTGTTTGCAAATACCAAACGGTGGCACAGAGAAAAAAGTGAAACGTGACAGCGATCGCACCTCGAGTGTTTACATGCGCTGGGCAACACGCCAAGCCCGTTTCATGCCATTTTACTTAATCCTAACGCGAAAACACTATTATTTTCTTCTACTGGACACAAGGAGAAACAGACCCAGAAGGGATTAAATGTGTTCCACGCTCAAGATCACGCAGATCTGACGGAGCCTTTAGATCCTCCCCAAGTCTGGTGGTTATTACAAATAGCACTTTTCCCTCCAGGCTAAATCCCCAAGCCCGTACTGGCAAATCCCTAAGCCGTTTCCCCATCCCTCCCCCCTTTGAGTATTCCCTCGATATGGTTACTTTAAAAATTAGTCCCCTATTCAAGGCTTCTGGGCCCTAACGGATCAAGAAACATCTCTCTTCCCAGAGGACGCCCCCGCGGCCGACACGGGCTCAGAAAATCGGCCGGCCTCGGTTCAAATCCCGCCCTCCTCACCCCGGCCGAGTGACCTTGGCCGAGTCCCCTAACGCCGCAGAGGAAGCGAGGATTTCAGGGTTCCGCGTCCACTTTCAGAGGCTGGAATGCAACCAGCCGAAAAAAGCCCTTGAAAAGCAGGAGCTGATGCGGATAACACAAGCGCTCGGCCGATGTCACCCGTCACCCCCAACCTCCCCCGTTCGCGTCGAGATTTTCTTTTTCTTGTTCTCGCCCCGATGCGGCGCTGGGCTTTGAACCTGGGCCCGGCGGGGCTCGCAGCTCCCGCCGGGGCCTGGGAGGAGCCGGGAGAAGCCCGGAGCGCCAGGCCCGGCCCAGGCCGCAAACGGGGCCGGGGGCGGACCCCGACGCCAGAAGACCCCCGTCGCGGCCGCGAGGGTCCCCCGACCCACCTCCTGCCCACCCCCAGAGCCCCGGCTCTACCTTTTTAAGCCGCTCCATCAAAACGCTCTTGTTGCCGCTCGAATCCAGGTTCCGTTTCCTCAGCTCCGCCCGCAGATCGATCACCCGCAAATCGCTGAGGCGCCGCGTCCCGGTCTCCGACGAGGCGGAGCTCAGAGCCGCTGCGCCCGCCGCACCCGAATCACCTAGGCCTGACAAAGTCTCCGCCATTCTAGGGACCCTGGCTCCGCCGCCCACTTCACAGAAAACCGGGCCGGATTTACCTCGGCTCCCAGCACAAAATGGCGCCGCTTGCGAAGGAACCGCTCCAGCCGCCCCGGCGCGCCTCGCTTCTGCGCAGGCGTACCCGGCGTGGGTTCGACGCTCCCGGTTGCGTCTGCCCATGCGTGGTGAGAGCCTTGGGCGGGAGGGGGCGGTGTGTGTGTGTGTGTGGGGAGGGGGGATACGCGCAGGCGCGTGTCGTCTCGCCGGCCTCCCGCCGCGAACTGCCGGGACACATGCGTACTGCGATTACGGCGCCTGCGCGTTGTGGCTGGACACGTGCGGTTGGTTGGCGCGCGAGCTCGCTTGCTGCTAAGAGCCCTGATCCGGGCAGCGCGCATGCGCGGCCGGAAAACGGGGCGGGAGGAAGGGAGTGCGTTTTCCTCTCAGGCGGCGCCATTTTGTGCTCAGAGCAGCTACAGCCGCCGGCGGTGTGTGGAATAGGTGGCAGAGACGGGAAACCCGGGATGGCGGAGACTCTGGCAGGGTCCGGCGACTCGGGTTCTGGCACAGCCGCTGTCGTCTCGGGCGCCTCAGAGGTCGGAACGCGGCGGCTCAGCGACTTGCGGGTGATCGATTTGCGGGCGGAGCTGAAGAAGCGGAACCTGGACACGGGCGGCAACAAGAGCGTTCTGATGGAGCGGCTCAAGAAGGTGAGGCGGCCCGGGGCCCCGGGGTGGCGCCTGAGGCCGAGGCACGCCCCCGCGCGGGCCTGTCACCGCGACTCCTCGGGGCGGGGCGCCCCCGGTCCGCTTCTCTCGTGGCCGATCCCGGCCCGAGCTGTCAGGCCCCGGGGGCCCCGGCTGTGTGACCTTGGCCCGTCACCGCCCCTCGCTGTGCTTTGCCTCCTCCTTTCCCTCCCGTCGGTCGCCTCCGGTGTGCTGAAAGCCCGTTTTAGCCGCAGGGTGGCCCCTGGACTCTTCCCGGGGCTGTGTGACCTTGGACAAGTGCCGTCCCCTCCCCGCGCCTCAGTTTCGTCCCCTGCGGAGCGGATGATTGAAGAGCCTTTGATGTTTCCCAGGAAGGGTGGGGCTGTGCTTGTTCTTGCCCCAGGACCTTTGCTCTTAGCGTGCCTTCCACCTGGCTGCTCGTCTCCCAGGTCTCCATCTGGCTGGCGCTTTGTTGTCATTTTGGGTCTGTCTGAAATGTCGCCACCCTGCCCACCCTTCCTAAGTGTTGTTCCACCTCCCTGACTCCCTGTGTCGCACCATCCTCTGTTTCTTGTCCCACCTCGCAGCGCTTAACACAGAGTTGGGTACCGGGAGTTGGGGGAGGTGTCACCTCCCTGATGGGAACAGGCTCTTGAGGGTAGGGCCCTTGTGAGTTGAGCGCGGAGTCCCCAAGCACGCGAAAGGCACTGTCGCCTGGAACCACCAACCTGCCCTCTACCCAGTTTGTTCAGTGTTCTTCCTTCTCCGAGGTCAAAGGTGGCCTGCGGAACAGCACGCAGCCCTCTCTGCCCAGACCAAGTGCAGCCTCTCCTGTTTGTTACATCGTTGACTTAAAGTGGAGGTAGTTTGGAGCTTAGGGACCATTTCGGGACTCGTCACAGACTCTGTGGAGCCCCAGCTCACACATCTCTTTTGTCTTTTGGGTGGGGGGCTTCTGCAGAGAGAACCGAGTGACGCTGGGTTCTTCCTGTGTCTTTGGGGCTGGCAGCCCAGATAACCAGAACCAGAGTTGCTCTTTGCAAGAAAAGGTTTGTGCTTGTTCGCTGGGAAGTTGTTACCTAGGAAGAACAGTGTCTGTCCTGCAGCTCTTAGCCACGTTGTAAAACTTGTCTCTTCCCAATAGGCGGTTAAGGAAGAAGGGCAAGATCCTGATGAAATTGGCATCGCGTTGGAAGCCACAAGCAAGAGGACGACAAAGAAATGCGTTAAAGGTATCCACTTGAACTTGTTGCTGCTTGAGGCCTCTGCCTTGAGAGGGCTTCCGTAGAGAACTGGTTGTTTTAGCATTCTTCCTGCCCTCCAGGTGGGGAGAGCGGCCCTCATTCTTCTCCATCTAACAGTTAGGCTTGCTTTTCCACCACCTAATGTGTAACGATGTCACCGTGCTGGGGGGGGGTGTGAAGAGATTTGTAGGTGCCAGGTAAAATTAAAATACGTACTGAAAACCTCGCGGCTCTCGTCGTTGGGACTAAAAAAGAACTAGAGTAGGGCACTCTGGAAGCTGCCCCAACTGGTCTGAGCAACCAAATGCACCTGCTTGGCTTCCTTCCTAGTTCAAAAAACTACGCCTTAAACCAAGGAAAATGACGCCAACCAGAGATCCAACAGAACCCAACTTCTCTGGGGTCCAGAATAGATTGTTGGAGTATTTGCACCCAGCCCATTTTAACACTGATTTTTTTTTTTTTAATGAAGATATAATTCACATACTTTAAAATTCACATATTATTTAAAGTGTATTATACTGTGCTTTTCAGTATATTTATAAGGCTATGCAACCATCACCACTCTCTAATTCTAGAATATTTTCATCACCCCAAGAGGAATCCCCCATGCCCATTAGCGGTCAGTTCCCATGTCCCCCCCTGCTCCCCCTGGCAATATCTAATTGAGGTTCTTTCTCTAAGGATTTGCCTATTCTGGACATTTCATATAAATAGAATCATATAACATGTGGCTTTTTGTGTCTGACATCTTTCACTGAGCAAAATGTTTTTAAGGTTTATCCATGGTGTAACATACATCAGTGCTTCATTTTTTATGGCTGATAGCACTTATTTTGGGGAGGATTTACTTCCATAAAACTTCGGAACCTCATTAGCTGTCGCTCTCATTGTCAGATTTTACTGTGATAAGGACAGTGTAATATGAAACTCCCACATGACAGGCTTCTTTTCTTTTTTTTTTTTTTTTTTTTTTTTTGCGGTACGCGGGCTTCTCACTGCTGTGGCCTCTCGTTGTGGAGCACAGGCTCCGGATGCGCAGGCTCAGCGGCCATGGCACACGGACCCAGCCGCTCCGCGGCATGTGGGATCTTCCCAGACCGGGGAACGAACCCGTGTCCCCTGCATCGGCAGGTGGACTCTCAACCACTGCGCCACCAGGGAAGCCCAAGGCTTGTTTTCTTGAAGGGTGCTGCACAAAAATTCTCACAGCTGTATGTGTCCCATTCATCTAAAGAAGTGCTCAATTCAGGCAGTGGGAGACAGCTGCTTAGAAAGTAAAAAGAAATGACCTTGTAGCATTTTCAACAACTTCAGTTTATGTTTTTTTTTTTTTTTTTTTAGTTTTTATTTATTTATTTATTTATGGCTGTGTTGGCTCTTCGTTTCTGTGTGAGGGCTTTCTCTAGTTGCGGCAAGTGGGGGCCACTCCTCATCGCGGTGCACGGGCCTCTCACCATAGCGGCCTCCCGCTGCGGAGCACAGGCTCCAGACGCGCAGGCTCAGTATTTGTGGCTCACGGGGCTAGCTGCTCCGCGGCACGTGGGATCCTCCCAGACTAGGGCTCGAACCCCTGTCCCCTGCATTGGCAGGCAGATTCTCAACCACTGCGCCACCAGGGAAGCCCCCAGTTTATGTTTTTAACAGCTTTTTCTAGCAGAACAACTTTTCCAGAACTCATCTAACTGTTTAAATCTTGTGCACGTGTTTTGAAAGGTTAAATTTTTGAGTTAGGTTACATAAGGAATTGAAGTCTAAAACATTGGTGTGTATTTACTGCTTGTGAAACTGTCCATATTTCAGCTATAAGCACTGACGGTCCAAACATACAGATGGTGAGGGATGGGTCTGTAGCAGGAAACATACAAATACCTCTTTGTACTTTGCTGTCAAGTAACCAGTGATCTGAAAGTTTGGTTTAGAATAGTTGATACGACTTAATAATCGTTTAGAACTTTTTTTGTGTAGATGCTCATTTAAAACCGTGAGGTTCAAGCCCTACTAATCAAAACGTTCTTGGCTTCTAACGGCAATCTTTGAATCATTAGAAAAACTAAACCTAGCTTAATGCTTCAAATATACGTCTGAATGCCTGGGTTGAAGCATAAGTCAAATCAGAGCTACTTGGAGTTAGCATTTTGTCAGGAAAGCCTCGATAATCGTTACTTCCATTGGTGTAAAGAGAGTGTTTGGACCAGAACAGGTAGCTGTTGTTGGGAATTGGGATTTATAAGGCACTGGTCCCTTCCCCTTCAAGGAAGAAACAGGTGGGTGAAGTCCTGGGGCAGAGGATAGCTCCTGCAAATTGTAGAGCTGGTGTGTCCTTTGGAGGCGTGTGGGCACATGGTTAGTTATATGAAGTGCTAGGTCCTCATGGTGGCCTGGTTGAAATTAGGTCCTCGAGATTAATAGGAATCAACCAGTTGGTTTCCAGAGTCTGCCACAAAGTTGGACTAAATCTGGGAATTCATGAGTAACCACTGCCTTTCAAAAGTGAAAAGTAGCTGAACTTTGTAAGTTTCATTGTAAGTAGGAACAAGGGTCCTTTCCCCTGCTCATCTAAATGTGCAAAATTGCTGGAAACTGGGTGCGTTTTTTGTTTGTTTGTTTGTTTGTTTTCTGTGGTGCTTGGGCCTCTCACTGTTGTGGCCTCTCCGGTTACGGAGCACAGGCTCCGGATGCGCAGGCTCAGCGGCCATGGCTCACGGGCCCAGCCGCTCCGCGGCATGTGGGATCTTCCCGGACCGGGGCACGAACCTGTGTCCCCTGCATCGGCAGGCGGACTCTCAACCACTGCGCCACCAGGGAAGCCCCCTGGGTGCGTTTTGAAAGATTAAAATTTTGAATTAGGTTACATCTGGGGTTAAAATTTGATTTTCTGGTGTCTGTGCCTGTCTCCTGTCCCGTTCCCCTCCACCCTTCAGCTTTTAGTCAGCCAAGAGCAGGCCCTTGGGGTTTGGGTGTAGCCTGTCTGCCCAGCATTTGTCTCATTGTCACTCCCACTTAGGGTGCTTTTTGGTGAGGCTTTTTGGGCTGCCTCTCTTCTATTTACATTCTTTGTGGGTACTGCGGGCTACTATTTGAGGCCTAGGAATTGGGTGCAATTATCAAACCTTTTTAAACAGCGTATTTTAAAAGGATATTCAGGGTTTAGATATAATGCGAGGTGGTACAGCTGAGTTTTTGAGTCAGAGCTTTGGAGCAGAGCGAAACTCTTGCATCAAATGCAGATAATAAACCTGCTGGCATTGTGGGGAGTATTAAATAATGCGAAGAGCACAGTGCCCAGTGTGTCCTAAAACTACGTTTTTTGAGTAATCACTGATGATAATGGCAAATGAGATAACTTAAGTGTAGACATTGCAGTTGGCATCTTTAATCAAAGATTGAGGTTTCTTCAGACTCACAGAGAGAACAGACTTGTGGTTGTGGCGGGGGGAGGTTAGGGGAGGGATGGAATGGGGGTTTGGGGTTAACAGATGCAGTGTATTATATACAGGATGGATCAACAACAGGTCCTACCGTATAGCCCAGGGAACTGTATGCAATGTCCTGTGATAAACCATAATGGAAAAGAATATGAAAAAGAAGGTATATGTATAACTGAATCACTTTGCTGTACAGCAAAATCAATAAATCAACTAAACTTCATTAAAGTAAAAATTGAGATTTCTTGCGTTTAATTTTCTCTTTTTAAAAAATTATAGAAGTGAAAATGAAAGTAGCTCTTATTGCTCAGTGTTTTAACCATGGTTGATGGATTGCCTTAGCCATATCCATCTGTATGTTCTACCACTGCATCTTCACACTTGCATGTATAAAATATCCACGTGCATTTTAATGAGTAGATCTATGTGGTAACTTTGTGGACATTTTTCCATATCATTAAATAGTCTTTAAAGGCATAATTTTTTCTTTTTTAAGTTGCAAAGTGTGTGGTATGCCACAGGGCTTTGCAGACTCGGCACTGTTGGCAATTTGAACTGAGTGCTTCGTGGTAGGGTGCTGTCCTGTGTGTTACCGTGTGCTGCACAGCATCCCTGGCCACTGTCCACTACATGCCAGTAGCACTGCCAGTCATAACACCAAAATGTCTCCAAACATCGCCGCATTACAGCCCACGCCTGCGCTGACTCCCCATACTGGCATCCCACATTTGAGCATAACATGCCGTAGTTTGCTTCCCTTTGGGATATTTAGTCTGTATGCACTCCATAGAATAAGTAACCTTTGTTTTGAATTCCTTGTCAGACATTTTGGTGCACATCCTAAGGGGAATTCCAGGATAAAGGCATGTATATTTTTAAGGCTATTGTTACATAGGGAGCCCAAAGATTTTACTTCCTTTCTGAGTCTAGAAGTTTCCACTCTCCTTCCCTTCCAGCCCCATTGAGAATACCTGACATAACTTAGTAGTCCCTTTGCGTTCACAGAACTCAGGGTGAAAATCGACTTTATGGTAGCCTTTGCCTTTTTGCCTTGAGCCAAAAAAAAAAATTCCTGGGCTGAAGAATGAAGGAAGGCAGGGGGCCTGCTTACAGTGGGTGGAGTGAAGGGGAACCAGCAGGTCCGTCGTTGGGCTCGCTCTCTTAGGTTGCAGTTCTTTGGGTGCTATATGGACATTATATTTTTTAATTTACTCATTGGGAAATGCCTATGTTTATCCTTTGCTCATTTTTCTTTAGGGATGTTAGTCTTAGTTTGGAGTGGTTTTGAAATCTTTTGAAGCTTTTGGATATTTTGTGCAAAGTCAAAATACTTTGATAGTATTACAGAAATCCTAGATTTTTATGTTCCAGTTGAGACAGAACTATACATGATAGAAGAACAGGCACATTTAGCTTCCCTGTAACATGTTCTCACCAAGATTGAGCTGTGTCATCCTGCATAAACTAATTATGAGGCCAGAACCTGAATGTTGTCTGATTGAACAATTATTCTGTAATTAGGACAAAAGATGGAGGAGGAAGGCACAGAAGACAATGGCCTGGAAGAAGATTCCAGAGACGGGCAGGTATGTGGCATCACAGCCGAGATGGTGGCAGGAGCTCCACATTCTGGTCCACCTGGTCGCTGACACCTTTCGTTCCTCATTACAGGAGGACATGGAAGCAAGTTTGGAGAGTTTGCAGAATATTGACATGATGGACGTTAATGTGTTAGAAGAAACCGAAGTCGAGAATAGCAGTGCTCCAGACTTCGGGGAGGATGGCGCTGACAGCATTCTCGAGTCCCTGTGCGAGAGCAAAGACTACGTGGCCGTGCAGCTGAGGGAGCTCCCAGCTCAGTTCACAGGACACTCTGTAGGTAACGCAGATGCAGTACAGCGTGCTGCAGCCCTGGGGCTCCTCGCTGCTTATGTGCTCTTTGTCAGAGCCAGAGCACGCAGCTAAATCACCAGTCACCATAAACAAACACTTAACTCGGTGTCTAAACCTTGGGGTAAATTATATCCATTTAAACTCCACATAGGTCAGATGTTAATTAGCGGATAACTTTTCTGTATTGTTGGAGGATATTTTTATAATTGGGTAGGAGACACTTTTCTTAGCATAAGTTATAAAATGAAAGGTTGACACTGTTGATAAAAAGTATTTTTCTTAAAAAGACAAAAGGTTTAAAAACTATAGAAAGGTAAGAAAAAAACAGTTCATAATCTCGCCATCCAGATAATCCTGTTGATACTTTAAAGATGTTTTCCGTGTATAAATTTAGACAGTTATATTAAAAGATGTGAAATACAGTGAAGAAAAGTATTTGTCCCCCCAGAAGAACCCCTCCAATTAAAGGAATCCACTATTAACTTCTTGTGTATAAGGGAGGGCTTTAATTCTGTTGCCGGTGTCGCGTTCCCAGCTTCTCACTTGTCATCTGTTGCCATAGAGCTCTCTGGTAGCCCTCCTAGAACTGATTGCCAGTTTAATCTCACCACCTTGGCGTGCCCAGCCATCTTAGTTTGGTTTTATTTAAGGCATTCTAGCTTTAAATTGGAAGAAAAAGTGCCCTTGTAGGACTGAACTTTAAACCTTAAAGGTCAAAAGTCACAAATTTCACATTACCACCACAGCTTGGCCTAGGCTAGGCAGTGAGCTTTGATTTGTCCTCTCAGTGAGATTCTGTTGTGTGTGAATTATTTCCATAGCATGGACTTGGCTTCTAACTTCTTGGTTAATGGAAACATCCAAACCTAGAAAAAGAAAAAAGTATGTGGGGAGGAGTATTTTTTTTTTTTTTGCGGTACGCGGGCCTCTCACTGCTGTGGCCTCTCCCGTTGCAGAGCACAGGCTCTGGACGCACAGGCTCAGGGGCCATGGCTCACGGGCCCAGCCGCTCCGCGGCATGTGGGATCTTCCCGGACCGGGGCACAAACCTGTGTCCCCTGGATTGGCAGGCGGACTCTCAACCGCTGCGCCACCAGGGAAGCCCAGGGGAGGAGTATTTTTATATTTCATTTAAAAAGTTAAAAGGTTTTCTAACTTAATAACCTCTAAGATACCAGTTTTTTTGGTATAGTAGATAATAAAAAGAGAAGACAGTCAAGTTAAATGTTTTATACAAAGTACCCTAGAAGAAAGTGCCCAGTTATTATTATTTTATCTTTTTTTTTTTTTTTGGCCAAGCTGCGTGGTTTGCAGGATCTTAGTTCCCTGACCAGGGATCAAACCCATTCCCTTGGCACTGAAAGTGTGGAGTCCTAACCACTGGACTGCCAAGGAATTCCCTATTGTTATTTTATTTTATTTTATTTTTTTTGCGGTACACGGGCCTCACCGCTGTGGCCTCTCATGTTGCGGAGCACAGGCTCTGGACGCGCAGGCTCAGCGGCCATGGCTCACGGGCCCAGCTGCTCCACGGCATGTGGGATCTTCCCAGACTGGGGCACGAACCTGTGTCCCCTGCATTGGCAGGCGGACTCTCAACAACTGTGCCACCAGGGAAGCCCCCCCTATTGTTATTTGAAAAGCATTGCTACCAAGTGAAATCGGAGGAGTACAAAGTTCATTTTCCTTTTGAGTTCAGCTTTGGAAATTCTGCGGCTGGGTGGTGTATGCTGACCACCAGTGTGTGGAAACTGCCTGGGAAATGAATTTGCTCGTTCATTCATTTGGCCAGTGTGGACAGAGCGCCAGCCCTCTGTGAGCCTCTGTCAGAGTTGCTGGTGCCACCTAGTCCTGGAGTGGGCCTGGGGGCCAGGAGGCAGGTGATAAACTGAATACTGTAGCCCCCCCCCAACCCTTACCCATGGATTTGCTTTCTGAGGTTTTAGTTACCCACAGTCAACCGGGTCTAAAAATATTAAATGAAGTAAACAATTCCTAAGTTTTCAGTCGCATACTGTTCTGAGTAGCGTGATGAAACCTTGCGCCATCCTGCCGGGACGGAAATTATCCCTTTGTCCAGTTATCCACGCTATATATGTTACCTGCCTGCCAGTGTAGGAAAAAGCACAGTGTATATGGGGTCTGGTGCTGGCTGAAGTTTTAGACATCCATTGGGGCTTTGGGAGCATATCCCTTGTGGGTAAGGGGGGCCGCTGTGATTCAGCAGTGGGCTTGCAGATGGCGGTAGGCATTGTGCAGGAAATAGACGTGTAGGTGGCCTGGAAACTGGTGAGGTGTAGGCCCTGGCATTCATAATTCTGTCTCCACAAAGCAGTTTTGCATTTTGTCTTTCAGGTAGATGGAGAGGGCTTCGAGAACACTTTGGATGCTTCATCGTTGGACTTCAAAGTGCCTCCGGTAGGTTACTACCTGGTTCTGTGGCTGGAAAGCTGACGCGAGTGGTTAATTTTCCATAGTGGAAAAGAGTGTGGGTGTGTGAACAATTCATTGAGCATCAGTCCTGAGCTGGGTGCTGGGGATAAGAGGTTGAGCCAAATTGTCAGTGTCAGGGTTTGCAGCCTAGTGGGCGTGGTGTTGATGACCAGTGAGTGTAACTAGAAAGTAGAAGTTTGGGTGATTGAGTTACAAAACCGTGAGAGGGCTTCCCAGAGGAAGTCCTATGTGTTCCAGTTGAGGTCTGACAGGCCAGTCGAGGTAGCCAGGTGAAGGGGAAGAAGACTCTGGGGCAGGAGGGGGTGGTGCGTTGTAGGGATGGAGAGCACAGGGTGGGGGTGGGGATGCAGAGACAGGTGGGTCTGGCTGCCAGAGTCCAGGAGCCTTTGTCTTCCGTCCTGGGGGAGTTAGGGAGAGGTTTTCAGCAGCGTGGAGAAGGTCTTTTGTTGACACATTTCAGTTATAAAGAACAGTTCTGCTTTGGGAGAAATATTTTTTTTTTTCAAATCCGGTGTGATGTGTAAAGCAGCGGCCATGTGTGTGACCTCTGCCTGGACCGTGGGAGTCGTTGCCAGCTGCAGAGCCCAACTCCAAGGGGGGAATGGGACGGGCTAATATTACTGCTACCTGTCTGCTTTTGCTGGGGAGAAACCAACACAGTGAGCTTGTCATTGAATTATTGTAGAATGGCATACTTTGTTTTGAGTGGAGAAACTTGTTTGGAACAAGCATTTATTCATACTTGATTGAAAGTTGTATCTGCTAGGGGAATCTGTCCAATTTTTAAAGTGCTTTGTGGATTTTCTTTGTCTTTCCTTTTCAATAGGATATTGAAGAACCTCTATTGGAGCCAGGTACTGATAAGAGAGACACAACAGTTATGGTTTGAAAGTTTTCCCACTGTATTTTTTAAGCTGTCTATATATTTTAAGTTGTTTATGGTGTTGTAAATTATTTTAATGGTGGACAATCCAGATCGTACAAGGATCAGAGATTGGAAACCCATTCATATCACCAGATCTGTGGAAGTACCGTTCTGGTTTCTGGAGGTCAAATACATTTGGTGAGATGTAGTGATTACTTTCATCTCTCTAACCACGTACAGTGGCATTTAAGTAATTCCCCTCAACCCCATGATTCTTCCATGTGTTTCTACACATGAAACAGATCTTGTGATATTTGCTGCAGTCATTTTGATTAATGCAGTTAAGGCAGGATAAAGCGGTGGTCAGGGCACTTATAGCCTGAGAAGTGACTGGATTCCAGAAGAGGAAACAGTTTCTTCATGAAAATTTCCAACATGTTCCCCTTCTGGACTGCGTTTATCTCCTGCCGGCGGAAGTTTCTGGTTTTCCTGTTGGACTGTTCCGTTCAAAGAATTTCAAAGAAATTTGGAAATTGAGCTGTCCTTGAATGGTGATAGCGTTTGATTGAGCACCTTGGACATTGGAAAAATAAGTCGAAGACCCAGACTTGAACAGAAGCATGAAGACTGTCGAGAAGCAGCCACACGGTTGTAGGTGTTTAAACCTGTGGGGCCTTTTCTCTTCCATGTAGCGTAGAGGCTTGCTCTCGCAGGCGGTTGGAGCGCAGGTAGTGTAACCAGTGTAACTTTGTGTACCCGCGGGTTTTCCAATCTCTGTGTAGCTAGCAGTTCTCTTCGTGTTAGTGTGGCAGCCGTGCCAGTTCCACATTTGTGATTGCTTTATTTCCCTGGTAATTAAACCTTGTGCCATTCTATTCCTGTTAAATCCGTAGAAAATGAGAAAATACTCGACATTTTGGGGGAAACTTGTAAATCTGAGCCAGTAAAAGAAGAAGGTTCCGAGCTGGAGCAGCCATTTGCACAGGAAACAAGTAGCGTGGGGCCAGACAGAAAGCTTGCGGAGGAAGAGGACCTTTTTGACAGCGCCCATCCGGAAGAGGGTGATTTAGATTTGGCCAGCGAGTCAACAGCACAAGCTCAGTCGAGCAAGGCAGACACCCTGTTAGCGGTAGTGAAAAGGGAGCCCGTGGAGCAGACAGGCGATGGCGAGAGGACGGACTGTGAGCCTGTAGGGCTAGAGAAGCCAGTTGAGCAGAGTAGTAAAGCCTCAGAGCACACGGAAGCCTGTAGCGAGGAGGCCTCGGAAGCGCCCCCGGAAGCCTCAAGCCCAGACCCCAGGGATAGCAAAGAAGACGTGAAGAAGTTTGCTTTTGAAGCTTGTAATGAAGTCCCTCCGGCTCCTAAAGAGTCCTCAGCCAGTGAGGGCGCTGATCAGAAAATGAGGTTTGTTTTTTCTCAGTTTTAGACCAGACGCTATCTCCTTTTCATTGGTCATTTAATGACACACATAAGCTGTTGTTTCTGCAATTGGCCAGCCAGACTGATGCAATTGTAGTTTACTTCTAAAGTTTTATTTCTCTTTGTGTATTTTTAATGGGTGATTTCAATTCCTTTTGTTTTTCTCAACCTACTCTGGTTGTGCTCTTAAATCGTTAAGTGTTATCTTCAGCTAAATCGAATTGACTTTTAAGAATCTGCCATTGTATTTGGGGGGTCAGATTTCCAGTATAAGCTTGTAAAGGTGCTGTTAAAATTTTATTTCAGACTAATTTTCTGGTAGGTATTCAGTTTTAGCACATATCATACTTTGATTTAGTTGTCTTTTATTTTATTCCTGTACGAGTAACATTAACTTTTGTCTCTAGCTCTTTTAAGGAAGAAAAAGATATAAAGCCAATCATTAAAGATGAAAAAGGTATGATTTAATTTACATGGCAGGGAGCCATCTACGGATCCCTTGTTTTGGGAGGGAGGGGCCTGCAAGTATCCACAATTTGGTTACAGTAGTTGGTTTTATTTTGGATTACTGGAATTAATCATCTAATGGTATCTTGAGAGACTAGTTTTAAAGGTTGATGAGCTTCTGTATTTTATGTCTTTGTTGTGATTATTGCTTATGGAATAGTGAAAGTTCTATTACAGGACAGGTTCACCTGTGGAATAATAGAATTTTAGAAAGTGCTATCTTGGTTGAGAGCTGATCATTGAAACCATTTCAGTTTGTAACTGACGAGACGTGATTATTCCTTGAGTAAGAAAACTCAGTTTCTGTGATCCACATTTTTCGTTTTCTGTCCAGTTTGTTGGCGGTAATTAAATTCTTGACTCAGAGGAGTTGAGACTGGAATTATTTAGGGTTTAAGAGAGGGCTACATCTTAGGAGGAGTGGTCGAGCTTACTGTTATGCCTTGAGGTAAAGCATAATCATCTCCCTCATGCTTTAGGTCGAATCAGCAGTAGTTCTGGAAGGAATCTGTGGGTCAGTGGACTGTCTTCCACAACTCGAGCGACAGATCTGAAGAACCTTTTCAGCAAATATGGAAAGGTACACTCCCCTTGACCTCCTGTCACCGTGCCTTGATTTGGCATTAAAATATAATAAATCTAAGAGTTTAGAAACTTCATACTTGCTGCTGTTAATTGTATTGGTTCTTATTTCTGGGTGGGGGGAAAACAAATAAGAACAAAAACTCCAAGGTGGGGGACCCAGCCAGTGGTGGGTAGTAAGCCTTGTTTCCTGGTTGAGAGTGGATGACAGGCAGAGTAGACAGCTTATAGAATGCTGCTCAGAGAAGGTATGTAAAAGCTACAGTCTACATGTCCCTGCTGTGCTTCCAAGTTTTCTTGAACAAACTATCTTTTAGCCAATAGAAAACTTGAAGCTGGCATGATGAGGTGTTTTCCCTTAACGGTAAGTGAAGAGTTGGTCTCCATGTATCTTCTATCATCTAAAGTATATAGTTTGAGAATTGGAACAGGACAGTGGCTTAAAAATAAATCAACTGGGGACTTCTCTGGTGGTCCAGTGGTTAGGACTCCACGGCTTTCACTGCTGGGGGCGTGGGTTTGATCCCTGGTTGGGAAACTAAGATCCCACAAGCCGCGTGGCCAAAAATAAAGTTAATTAAAAAAAATTTTTTTACTAATATATCTACTGATATATTGGTCACGGGAGCAGGAGGAAAGTAATACAGTTCAGAAGCCTTCCAAGGAACATTTAAGAATGATTCTGTTGTCTTGGAATTAGGTAGTGAAATAGTCTTATCAGAAGCCTTAATGACTGCCCTGGTCTGCTGGGGGCCTGTGGGGAGTGACCCTTGGGAGAGAAGTAGGCGAGGTACCGCTCAGCGGCAGCAAGTTGCAGGGATTCCAGGCAGAGGTTTGGCATCTTTGTCATCCTGGCTGCCCAGGTCATTCCTTTGCTCAGGTCCTTGTTCCCCAAATAAGTGTTAGTGAAGGGGTTAGGGAATGAAGCAGACAGGACCCAGAAGAAGCATTCCAAAGGGTGTAGAACGCTATTAAGCCCAAACCTATTCGCTCACTTATTTAGAATCAGGCACTGATTGTAAAGCCAAAGCAAACAGATACAAGGGCATTGACATCATAGATCTTACATTGGTGGAAGATGGTTTAAGAAATAAATACATAACAATGTGTTATTATAAGTATATTGAAGATTACAGTGTGCCATCAGTGTGTGGTAGGAAGGCCTAATTTAGATTTGGGAAGTAGGTTCAGCAGTCGTCACTGAGGAAGTGACATTTAGGCCAAGGGCTGCGTGATTAGTTTGCCTGGCCCTCGGAGCTGGACCAGAGCAACAGGACCTAGGAAGGCCCCGCAGCGGGACAAGGCTCCGGAAGTGGATGAGCAGACAAAGGCTTCTGTGAGGAGCTTGATAGCAGAGGACAGGAAGCAGGGAAAGGGCACAGACAGGAACATGGGAGCTTTTTGTGGTATCTGCTCTCACTTAGGTTTTATCTGTCATCGGAAGTGATGCCCTTATAAGGATAATGTTTGATGGAAAAGTCAAATGGCCCCATGATTAGCTCAGCCCTCTCGTTGAGGAGAGGGAAGAAGGCAAAGCTTCATCTCTGATATGCGAACTGACATCTGTATCCATCTCAGCAGAGGCTCTGGCCCTGTATGGGGTGCTTTGGACAGATCGGGGCTTTCTTCAGGCAGAAGTGCAAATGTCAAGGTCTGCAGGGATCCTAGGGAGCATGTATCCCCCTCACCATCTCACAGTCGGGTACACTGAGGTCCAGAGAGAGGAGAGCACTTGTTCACGTTGACCCACTGAATTCAGAGGAGGTCACAGCCAGAAGCCATGGCTCCTGTGTCTCAGGCTTTTTGTATATCCCAACCCTCACATCTTTGAATGTCCTCCGGGAACGTTTACACTTAACGGAAGCATTGGTATGGTAGAGTATAAACCTGTGCTCTTGCTCTGTGTTTTGTATCTGTCCTGTTTCTTCTTAGATTCCTTGTACCTGTTTGCTGTTCTTTTTTTTTTTTTTTTTTTTTTTGATAAGGACCATTTTTAGTCTTCCCTGAATTTGTTACTGTATTGTTTCTGTTTTATGTTTTGGTTTTTTGGCTGCAAGGCGTGTGGGATCTTAGCTCCCTGACCAGGGATCGAACACACACACCCTGAATTGGAAGGTGAAGTCTTTTTTTTAAGACATTTAAAATTTTTTTAATGTTTTTTAATTTATTTTTGGCTGTGTTGGGTCTTTGTTGCTGTGCGTGGGCTTTTCTCTAGTTGTGGCAAGTGGGGGCTAGTCTTCATTGTGGTGTGTGGGCTTACTGTGGTGGCTTCTCTTGTTGCAGAGCACAGGCTCTAGGTGCGCAGGCTTCAGTAGTTGCGGCATGCGGGCTTAGTTGCTCCGCGGCTTGTGGAATCTTCTCAGACCAGCAATCGAATCTGTGTCCCCGGCGTTGGCAGGTGAATTCTTAACCACCGAGCCAGCAGGGGAGTCCCTGGAAGGGGAAGTCTTAACCACTGGACTGCCAGGGAAGTCCCTGTTTATCTGCTTGATTTTGCATTGCATAGTTTTTTTTATGATTTGTGCCTTATTAGCTATATCTAGTCTATGTAACTAGTTTCTATTTTAGTTCCTTGAGGTGTAAAGTTGGGTTGTTTATTGGAGATTTTTCTTGTTTCTTGATGTAGGCATTTATTTCTGTGAACTTTCCCCTTAGATTGCTTTTGCTGCATCTCATAAATTTTGGTATGTTGTATTTCCAGGTTCATTTGTCTCGAGGTGTTATTTGGTTCATCACAGTCTATCTCCCAGTTACTTTATACCAGTTCCTAAGTAGTATGAGAGCCTTACAGCAGTGCACTGCCATTTTCTCCTCCAGCCTTTGTGACGTTATCATACGTTTTACTTCTATTTAATAAAGCACACAGTGCATTATTGGCTTTTTTTTGGTGAGTTGTTTTGTTTTTAAAGAAAAGTGGGTTTTTAGTTACTCATGTGTATTTACCATTTTGGGGTGCTCTTTTTTTCCTTTTTGTTTGTCCACGCTCCCCCTGGGTATCATTTTCCTTCCTCCTTAAACATGTCTTGTAGTGCAGCATTGTGGACGGTGAATTCTCAACAGCATATGCATGCCTGAGAAAGCTGTTGTTTTGCCTTTGTCTTGCTGGGTATAGAATTCAGGGTTGGCTGCCTTCCTCCAGGTGGCACAGCCACTCTGCTCCTTCTTGCTTGCGTCCTCTCCAACCAGCCGGCTGTCATTCTCACCTTTGCTCCTTAGTGTCCGTGCGTCTTGTCTTCCTCTGGCTGCCTTCCCGATTTCTCTTTACCACCGGTTAAGTTTGCTGCTGCTGTGCTTTGGTTTCGTTGGCGAAGTTTTTTTCCTGTGCTGCGTGTCTATGAGGACATATTGTTGTTGCTCTGGTTCGTTTTGTTTTTTCTGTCTTTTTTCTCGGTTTCATTTCAAATGGTTTTTCTTACTACATCTTCAAGTTCCCTAATTTTTTCTTTTGTCATGTCTGTTCTCAGGCCCATCTGGTGTAGTCTTTTCCAGAAATTCGGTTTGGGTATTTTTATTTTTTTATTATTTATTTATTTATTTATTTATTTGCGGTACATGGGCCTCCCACTGCTGTGGCCTCTCCCATTGCGGAGCACAGGCTCTGGACGCGCAGGCTCAGCGGCCATGGCTCACGGGCCCAGCCGCTCCGCGGCATGTGGTATCTTCCCGGACCGGGGCACGAACCCGTGTCCCCTGCATCGGCAGGTGGACTCTCAACCACTGCGCCACCAGGGAAGCCTCTGTTTGGGTATTTTTAAACATCTTCCATGTGCTTACCTGACATGCTCAGTTGTTGCTCTGCCTTCTGGAACGTACAGGATACGGCCCTCCTTGTTCACTAGTTCTGTCATTGTGTCATTTCTATTGACTTTGTCCTCTTCTGTGCTAGAGCCCTGTTTTCCTGCTCCTTGGCTAGCTAGCCTTGTTGTCTTTGTTGCCACGTGATAACTTTCACCTTGTTGGGTGCTGGTCCTTCCTGTGTCCCCATAAATGTCTTTGCACGTTTGCTGGGTCACAGTTCAGTCACTTGCTCCTTCTGAGGCTTGTTAAGCTTCACCAGTCAGGCTAGGGCCTTTAGCTCTGGCCAGCTTTGTCCACTCCTGAGGCTGGACCCTTCTGAGTACTCAGCCTCACGTCCCCGGGAATTACAGGCTCTTCCACTCTGGCTGGTGGGGTCACTTCGGTAACAGTGAACCGTTTATGGTCCTGAGTGAGCCCAGGGGATTGTTCCCTCTGCCCGTTACTGGTGGGTGTCTGTCTAGCCTGGGTGGTCACCTCACACAAGTGCACTGTTGTGGGCAGCCCTCTCCTCTGTGGTATTCTGATTGCTTGCTGCCTTCATCTCCTCTGACTCTGAGCTCTGTCTGTTCAGGGATGCTGCCCCTCACTCCCTCCCTGTTGCCGGCTAGAACTTCTAGGTGGTGTGCCAGGGCAGTCATAGGAGACACCCCTCAGGTGTTCCCCCCTTGCAGGGGTCACCATCCTATGCGGCCTGCTGTCTGGTGTCTGAAAACACTTGTTGCCCACATTTCCTCCGGGTTTTTAGTTTCAGGCAGCAGGAGGGTTACTGCTTGGTATTCTGTCCTGGCTGGAAGCGGAAGCCCTCTCTGCATCACGTCAGAGCTGTTCTCAGCCCGGGCCTGCATGAATTGGGGTGCATTTCTGAGTCAGCATCCTCGTAGCTTTCCATGGGAACAGTGGAATTGGAGAAAAAGGTCTGAGTGGGAAGGTCTTTTGATTAATTAACAGGTTGTGGTTAATGAAGTCTAACTGTCTTTAGCTTTTCTTGTTTGTATTTTGTCACTGTGAGAGCTAATCTTAGAAGCAATTGTATTTTGATAGGTCAGGATTTATTAGAACCACTTTAATAACTTGTTACGAAGAACAACAATTTCCAGAGCAGTAAAAACAAGTGGAAATGATTCTGATGATCAGTTAACTGCTAGCAGTGCTTGATACGTAGTGTGGTTATTTGCATGAGAAAATAAGAGTACCCTTTTCTCACAAAGGTTGTTGGAGCCAAAGTGGTGACCAATGCCCGCAGTCCCGGGGCCCGGTGCTACGGGTTTGTCACCATGTCAACGTCCGATGAGGCCACAAAGTGTATCAGCCATCTCCACAGAACTGAGCTTCATGGAAGAATGATCTCTGTTGAGAAGGTAAGGCTGTTTTTGCTGCTGTAACTCACAAAGCTCACAGGCCAGAAGACCTGGTCCCTAACCTGTTTCTGTCTGTGTTGTATTTTAGGCCAAAAACGAACCTGCTGGGAAAAAGCTGTCTGACAGAAAAGAATGTGAAGTGAAGAAGGAAAAATTGTCTAATGTTGACAGACATCATTCTGTGGAGATCAAAGTTGAAAAGTAAAGTGCTTTATTAAAACCTTTCTCTTCAGAGGAGGGCAGGTGGCAGCCACAGGGTCACCAGCTCCTTATTTAAATCTTGGGTGGTTTTTGGCATCTTGCTGCCACTTAGTATTTATGTCCAAGCAAGTTAGTAATCTGTTGAAAAAATAACACAGACTGAAAGACGTTTGAACAACACGGGTTTGAACTGCTCAGGTCCGCTCACACAGGCAGTTTTTTCAGGAGTAAATACTACAGTACTACAGGTGCAGAGTTGGTTGAACCTGCAGGTGTGGAACCGTGGATAGGGAGAGCCGATTATGAAGTTACATGTGGATTTTCGACTGGGGGGGGTCGGCACACCTATCCCCATGCATTTCAAGGGTCAGCTGTGTTTTTACTTCATTCTTGACATTCTGAGCCCTTGCATGACCTCTCAAACCTTGGAATCATTTCCTGGTCCACATTGATCTTTGTGCACTTCTTGTATTTTATCACAGCAACTGCAGAAGCCCAGCTTTGCAAAGACAGTTTCATCCAAAGGAATGTAGCCTGATCTAATGAAACGAGTGACCACAAGCTAGTAGTTCACGTGTTGTCTGGCAGATAGTATTTCTTTGTTTCCCTCAGAAATTTAAAATATCCCAGGACAGTTGTGAGTTCACCCATCCTGGTGTACCTTGGCACCGTAGTTTGGAAACCACAGATCTGAGAGACTATCGTTATAAAGGAGGTGATTTGCATCTTTAATCAAGATGAAAACGGGGACAGATCTTTCAAAGCAAGCATTCCTTATTGATACTTTTACCAAAATTGTAGGTTTATCTTTTTTGAGAAGGTAGACTTTGTTGACGGACTTAACAGGGTGCTATTCTCAGAATGCACAGTTTATGTTGAGTTTGTATTGTCGGCACAGGTTGTTTTCATTTCTAGGTCCACTCCCTAAAAATTGAATCTTGCTGAGAATGTCAGTCTCACAGTAATTCCATTTTTCTGGGTTTTTTTTTTTAATGTAAGAAAATTTATAGTTAAATAAACATGACTATGGGCATTACATTCATAAGTTAAACTTGGTTTTTAAAGATGTACTTATCCATCTTCATTGTAGCCAAATTGGAATTTGTAAACCCAGGAGAAATGCATGTCAGATTAGCTTTTTTGTATTTAGGGGTGAGATCGTAATTTTATCGGCAACTTCTCCAAAGAGACACATCTTGTTGGTAGTGCTAAAAACCTGTACTGGGGGAACATGGGGAGCTATTGGGAGTTCTTGGTATTGTTAGCACCTTGAGATGCATTTCATATGTTGATTTTCTGATCACAAAAGTGAGACATGTTTATGGGGAAAGGGAGGGGATGTAATAACTAGTTAGCGTGTGTGGTTTCCGCAGCCCTGGAACGATGCTGTGAGGTCTGTGCTCTGTGTGGAAGGAGAGACAGCTCAGAAAGGAGCAGCGCCGGGCCTGAGGCGAGCAAGGGGTGGCTACCCCCAGCGCAGGGCTGCTTAACTGGGTGATGAGCTTAAAATGAAACCAAACTGCTTTCAAGTGATTTGTGTAGGAGGCTGAGCATTTTAAAGTTTGTTTTTAATCTTACTCTCTTCAGTGAACACCCTCATTTGACCTTTTGTGGTTTTTTTTTTTTTGGCTGCATTGGGTCTTCCTTGCTGCGTGGCTTTCTCCAGTTGCGGCGAGTGGGGGCTACCCTTCGTTGTGGTGCGTGGGCTTCTCATCGTGGTGGCTTCTCTTATTGCGGAGCACAGGCTCTAGGCGCGCGGGCTTCAGTAGTTGTCGCACGTGGGCTCAGTAGTTATGGCTCACAGGCTCTAGAGCTCAAGGCTCAGTAGTTGTGGCGCACGGGCTTACTTGTTTCCCGGCATGTGGGATCTTCTTGGACCAGGGCTCGAACCTGTGTCCCCTGCATTGGCAGGGGGATTCTTAACCACTGCGCCACTGGGGATGTCCCTGACCTTTCGTTTTTAAGAATTTCTAGGTTTGGTAGTCAGCCTAAGTGACATAGAGAAGCTTTTCCTAAAGAGGTTGCTTGTCTTGGATGAGTTTTTATGTAATTGCCATTTGGAAAGCACACACAGATGTCAAGCATGATCTCACTACCCAGGGCTGACACTTCTGGTATCTATCCCTCTGGTCTTTTTTTCCTACATATATATTTTTTAGAAATTGCTTTTTAGGGAATTCCCTGGCAGTCTAGTGGTTAGGACTCTGTGCTTTCACTGCCGAGGGCCCAGGCTGAAACCCTGGTTGGGGAATTAAGATCCCATAAGCTGCGTGGCACAGCAAAAAAAAAAAAAAGAAAGAAATTGGTTTTTAACTTAATTAGTGTTATCAAGAAGTCCATTTGTGTCTAGGAGGTGCCGTGTGAGTCCAGAACAAGTAGGAAGGGTCTCCCTTCAAGACATTTTGTAAGGCTACTGGGAGGGAGAGGGTGCTGCCCCGGAACAGTGGAAAAGGCACGTCAGAGATGGTTCCTAGGGTTTATTTGCAGTCAGGTAGTGAGCAGAAGCAGTCTCTAATCTGTCAGAAGAGAACCGGGAAATAACAGTGGGCTGTGGTGCAGCAGTCGAAAGGACCCAGATCTGTGCCTGTGTCCACACAGCCCAACCGGCAGGGCATGCAGTGAAAGGCATTGTAGAGCAGCACACGAGGACCATCCCGCTGTGTCAGTCTTCAGAAACCTAGAGCATCACTGTAGGGCGTCATGGTTACGGGAATATGCAAGTGAAGCCAGGAGAGGTGGATCCACATGATTGACAGTAAAGGCACTGGTGGTGGCTGTCACAGGGATGGAGACTGTCACAGGGGTGGCTGTATCTAGAGTGTCTTCTGTTGTAAAGGGAAAGCAGTATGTTACAAACATTTACAGTTTTCAGTTCTGATAGACACCATCAGTTATTATTTTATTTCATTTTGAAATTGAATATTTCTCAAAATAAAGTTGTTTTTTTTTTTTTTTTTTTTTTTTTTGTGGTACGCGGGCCTCTCACCGCTGTGGCCTCTCCCGTTGTGGAGCGCAGGCTCAGTGACCATGGCTCACGGGCCCAGCCGCTCCGCGGCATGTGGGATCCTCCCAGACCGGGGCACGAACCCCTGTCCCCTGCATCGGCAGGCGGACTCTGTCAACTACTGCGCCACCAGGGAAGCCCTAAATACAGTTTTAAAGCTTCATGCTGTGGAAGTTTAGGAGGGAGGAAGTGTGAGCTGAGGGGCATCTGGGAGAGGTTTCCTTGGGCATCCCGAGCTCTGCCTGGGTGGTGGGAGGAGAGGGCAGGTGGTGCTTGTTAGCGGACCCCATAGGGCCTGGCTTTTCCATCCTGGACCCTGGCACGCAATGGGCATTTTTTAAGTGTGGAGTTTAACTGCCGGGGACAAACAGCAGTAGGGAATGTGGGGACACGTTTGAATGGCAGCGACGATTTGTTTGACTGCTTAGCATGAAACTGCCTTCAGTTGAAATGGCACCAGCAGTTTCCATATTTGCTGGCACTTCACATGCCATTTTGCCTCCCCCAAAGCGTGCAGAAATTACCAGGTGTGGTGGGGGGGTGGTCCGGGTGGGGTGTCCAGGGCTTCCTGCAGCAGGCACTGCCCCTCCTTGTACTGTACCTCCATTCTGTTTTATACTCTGCTTTTTGGAAAAAGTGTTTTTCCCTATAAAATTTAAAAGTAATATTCCACACATACAAGATGAAACATTTGAAGTTAGTTTTTAACAAGCTTTCCTGTATAATTGGAGTGTTTCTCATGTCTGCTTCTGGGCCTGTTTACGCACTGGTACATCTGGCATTTTGGGAAGACACCCCACGAGCCTGTAGTTTCATCCGGCATGTTTTTAGATGTGGTAGGTAACTTAAGTGGGAAGGGGCTGTATCTAAAGGGGGTATTATCATTACCACAGTTTTCGAATAATTTTTTCCCTTCAACTGGCAGCGGGCGGGTTTGTTTTGTGTGGAAGTCTGAGTGTGAGCTACTCCTGTGAGAATCTCAGGACCTCAAGTGTGATCACCATGTTTCTAAACAGAACTGTAATTAAGAAGGAAGAGAAGATGGAGAAGAAGGAGGAAAGAAAACCTGAAAACATTAAAAAGGAAGAAAAAGATGAAGATGAGCTGAAACCAGGAGCAGCCAATCGGTCCCGAGTCACCAGATCAGGTGATGAGAGTCTGTGGAGTGTTCACGAGAAGGGAAGAGGTGGCGAGGGCGGCAGGTGGGTTGCATGGAGTGAGGGCCCAGCAGGCTCAGTGCCTTTTGCTGTGCTGTGTGCAGGAAGCTCTTAGAGGACAGAGCCTCCGGTGATGAAACGGCCAAAAGGGGTTTCTCCGCAACATCAGAAATCTGTAGTTTTTCTGGTCGGGATCTGTGTTTATTGGTGGCTCAGTGACCTGGGTGTTGGCTTTTCCTGAGTCTCCGGTAGAATAGAAGGTGGGATTTGCAAGAGCGAGGTGTCCTGGTTCCTGTGACTGATTCCATGCAGTTCTGCAAGTATGTCATCGAGTTTTTCTTGCATTTATGTTAAAACCAGATATAGTAAAAAAAAAAAAAAAAAAGAAGAAGAAGAAAAAAATGTAGAGAAAACTAAAACCTCAGAGCATCTATACCCATTATAAAAGTTTATTGTGCAATGCACCTTCAGGTTTGCATGAGACTCCACAGAAAGTTTTGTGGGGAAAAGTGAAACCAGTGCAATCCCCCACACACACACGCCCTCCACCCCCCTTAAAACAGAAACAACCCAACCATCTGGAACCTTGGAATTTGGTACGGCACATTATAAGTTACATCTCAAGTGTTTGGAGTAATTTACCAGCAGTCTCAAGAGCACTGTATTTTTAAAATGTTCTTCAGTATTGTAAATCTCCCTAAATCAGTAATTGTTCCGGTGGTTAGAGCCTGCTTATTGTTTCATTGAGGGGAAAATCAGTTTGGAAGCCTTTACTGCGGTAGATGAATGAGGGGAGCCCACCTGTCTGGCGGGGCCCTCTGAGTTGGCAGGCCGTGTCTGACTCAGCACAGGGGCCTGGGTTCTGCAGAGCTCTCCAGAACGTGTGGGAGGAATGCACGTCGAAGTGCATGATCCCTGCAGCACTGGGGTTTAGCATGGGGGTGAAGGAGGCCCGAGTGTGGGACGTGTTTGTGCCCTCGTTGCAGAATGCAGTTTAATTCCCGTTTACGCTGTAAGGTGTGAACAGATCACGCCACTTCATTCCAGACGAGCAAAGGCCTGTTGGGGTGCCCTGTCCACCTCAGACCCGCTGTTGCCATGTGGGCGTCACTGACTTCACGTCACAGAGGGGAGAGAGATGGGGCGCCGAGGCTCCAGAGCTTACCAGTAGTCATTGGAGGGCACGTCCAGAGCCCCCGGTTGGCGGGGCTGCTGCCTGCGGTCAGGAGGGGGGGCGGTCAGCATGATTTCATAAGTGGCTGTGTTTTCTCCTGAAGGAAGCAGAGGCATGGAACGAACAGTCGTGATGGATAAATCAAAAGGGGAGCCTGTCATTAGTGTGAAAACCACAAGCAGGTCAAAGGAGAGAGTAAGTATAGCTTCTGCCCTCAAGTCGGGCTGGTTCTGATGGTGGTTTAACAACCACTCTGATTTGCGGTATGAGAACAACGTTGTTTCACCTTTGAAATGTTAAGAAAAAGAACTCAAGGGCCTCCCTGGTGGCGCAGTGGTTGAGAGTCCACCTGCCGATGCAGGGGATACGGGTTCGTGCCCCGGTCTGGGAGGATCCCATATGCCGCGGAACGGCTGGGCCCGTGAGCCATGGCCGCTGGGCCTGCGCGTCCGGAGCCTGTGCTCCGCAGTGGGGGAGGCCACAGCAGTGAGAGGCCTGCATACCGCAAAAAAAAAAAAAAAAAAAAAGGAAAAGAAAAAGAACTCAAAAGGTGTATTAACTATTTAGAGTATACGTACAGGCACGAACTAGGTTCTGAAACTTACTTCAAAACAATACTTAACTGTGTTTGCTCCCCATAAATGTGTTGACCCTTTGCCAGTCCTGTTAGGTTATAGGTTATACTGTTTTCTAGAAGGAGAATTGATTCACAAATTGGATGGAATGGGCAAGACCCAGGGCTTGTCAAGTTGGAAGGCAGGTTCTACTCTTTGGTTAATCTAATAGTACTTTATTTATTTTCTTTAGTTTTTCTAGTCTCCTATTAAATTAACCAAAAAGAAAAGTAGAGTCCACCCTAAAACTGTCTCCCATGTTATCAGAGAATGAGCTCCATTGCTTCTGTGGTCCATGCTGCTGGACAAGCTAGTTGCTTGTCCATTTTGCTTCTTCTACTCTGGAAAACAAAACCCTCTGCATCCAGCTGAAGGTTCTAACTAAAAGGCTAATGAGGAGAGTAGTGCTGTGTTAGTGAGTGCAGAGCTAACAGTATTCATCCAAGAACACTTGTGGTCTTGAGACTTAATTTTGAAATGAACATTTGGGTTCCATAAAGTAGCAGTTCCTAATGCTGTTTTTCCTCTGGGCTATAGGAAAATCATAAAATACAGAGAAATCTAGAGAAGAAAACCCAAAAAGGCCTATAATTTTACCACCCAAATAACTCTGATGTTAAAAAAGTAAGTAATAGCGCAGGCCTGATTAGAACATACACGTAGTATAGAAAGATACAAGATAAGCGAAGCAGAAGCCTGTGCTCTGCATGGGCTCCTCTCAAAGGGCATTACACATGTGGCACACGTGTCTGCACTCAAACACCATGGGGAAAGCGTCTTCCCATAACTTGCCGCTGTACACCTCTTTGTATGTGATGTCTTGGAGAGCTTTGTGTATTGAGACATACAGTTCTGCTTTTTCTACTTAAAAAAAATTTTTTTTTAATGTGAAATAATTACAGATTCACAGGAAATTGAGGCCCAGGAACCCGTCACCTGGTTTCATCCAGTGGTTCCATCTCGTGTAACTGTGTAGCACAGTCGCAGAGCCAGGAGGGTGGCATAGGGGGTGTGAACAGTGCTAGGACATTTTGTCACCCGTGTAGATTTGTGTCCCTTCACCACAATCCAGATGCAGAACTAGTCCATCAGCACAAAGACCTCCTCCTTGGTATCCCTTTATTGTCACACCCAGCCCACCAGCCCATCCCCAGTGCTGGGAAACCTCTAACCTGTCTTACATCACCAGCATGTTGTCGTTGTGAGGAAGTGTATAAATGGAATCATGCAACCGTGACCTTGAGATGGGCCTTTTCCCTCAGCGTGATGTCCCTGAAATCCATCCAGGTGGTGGTGTGTGTACTTTTCTTTGTAAAGCTTGTATCATTCAGCTTATGGATGCACCTTGATCATTTTTAACCAGTCCCCTGGTGACGGACACTTGGCTGTTTCCACATCCCCTATTGAAAATGGCTGCAGTGCAACATTTGCGTGCACGCCTCTTGGCAGTGCTGGTCCAAAGCCGCCAGGACGTTGTTCGTTGTGGTAGATACGATCAGAGTGCCCTTCAGCAAGGTTATGGAGGATACTTAGGTTCACTGAGTGTGTAGCGTGTGCTGGGCCGCTAGGAAGTGGCCGAGGCTAGGCTGTGAACTTGGAGTCGGATTCGGCACCTCCATTGCCATGCTGGCCTCCCCAGAAGATCACATCCGTACCTCGGAACATAGGGCATTTGCCCTTCCTCACTCCAGCCTGCAGTGTATGTGATCATACTCTCAACTCTGCCCATCTTGAGGGTAATGGCGATGTTTCGGGTTGCAGATCTGTCCCTGTAATGAGGGTGTCCTCTGTGTCCCCCTCCTTTGCCTATCTTTCTTTTGGATTGCTTTGTCTTTCATTGATGTTTTTGCCCCTTAGTGAGCAAATTAAGAAAATAAGCTGAGGAGCTTTTTAATAATATCTCCCAGGCCCCCCTTCCCTGGAGATTCTGAGTTGGCGGGTCTGCAGGAGGCCCTGGGTTCTGAGCTACTGGGAGAGTCTGCTTGTGGCCCGTTTGGGAGTCCCAGCCTTTGACAGCCTCAGAAATGGGTATTGGCTGTCAGTGTTTCCTGCCTCCTCCCAGAAATGGAAGAGCATAGAAGTTGCCCACTGGTACTTTCTACCTTACTGGCAGTGCTGTTTTACATTCAACTGCCTTTGGCTTGCTCTGTTTTGAGGCCACCTGCCTGAGGCCTGAGCCAATAGCTGAGAAGTGAAAAACGCAGCCCCTCCTCCAGCTGTCTGTCTAGACAGCTGCTTCCACAGCTTTCCCAGTGAACGAAGGGGTTGCTGCGGGCATCGAGTGCACGTGCCCCGTGCCTCTGGGGAGCCTCGTTTTGCTTTAGATAATGCAGAGCCTTGGCTCTGCTGCTGCAGAAAAACTGCTGAGGTTTCACCCCACCTCTTCTCTTCCATTAATGCCCTTTGAAAGCAAGACTCTAGCAGCATAACTCAGATGGCGGTGTGAGGCAGCCTGTGCTGGGGCCTCCCTGTAAACCACATGGGATTGAAGGATCTTAGTCTAGTCCAGATGTGCATACTCCACTTGCGTCGTGCATCTGTTGTCAGCATTTTCCTAACATTAATAAACCAATTTTGGTAAACAGAGCTCAAAGAGTCAGGATCGCAAATCGGAAAGCAAAGAGAAGAGAGACATCTTGTCCTTTGACAAAATCAAAGAGCAAAGGGAACGAGAGCGCCAGAGGCAGCGGGAACGGGAAATCCGAGAGACAGAGAGGCGGCGGTGAGTGGGGGCCGAGTGAGGCCGGCGGGTCCGTGGTCTCCTCTTGGGAGGATTGCTCTTCCTCCCAAGCGAGTCGCCTGTGTGGCTGTGGCTCACTGGCCTCCTAGTGTGTTTCCTCTGAGACCGAAAGGCGGGGGCATTCACACTGGCCCATGGTAGTCCCGTGACATTTCATCAGAGCCCGTTTCTGCTCAGCAGCATCTCCTCTGGCTGAAGTTGCACCCTGGACCAGGTAGCAAGCAGGCCCACGCTGCGTGTGGCTTTAGGTAGAAGGCTCTCCAGGGTTGAGGCCTCAGTTTTCGCTGCCAAACCCTTCCACGTGAATTAGATCAACATGGCAGCCCAGGAAGGCTGGCCTGTTAGAGCTGTGATTCACATCTTCGCTCCTGAGACGGCTGCGTTTCGTGGCGTTTTCAGGCAGCAGCGGTCCCACAGCAATTCTGTGCCCCTTTGCCGAGGAGATGGTTTGTTGAAGCAGGCCTGTCATTTCCATTCTCGCTTTCTGCCATTTCACACCAGGTTGTCTAGAGCTCCCTCGTCATTTTCCCTCAAACATTACCCAGTGAAGTTGTGATGCTGCAGTGTTTGAGAAACTTTCTTGAGCTGAAGCACATCATGTAGAAACTTCTCCAGTTTGCTTTTCCAAAACAGTGTGATTTCAGCCTCTGCATATGGGGTTTAGCAAGTAAAAGTTTCTTGATCTATTTGGAGATGTTTTGCTTCCAGCTGGCTTGCCCTTGGTTTGGACCCTTCCCAGGCACCATGGGAGGGTGTGAAGAGAGCAGGACAGGGTTCCTCAGTCCCCGCTCAGCTCCCGGTGTGCAGTGGCTGATAAATGAGACCTTGTCCCCTTCGCTGGTGACTGGCCTTCTCCTGTCCCCACACCTTCTTAGGTCTCTTCAAAATGACGTGCTCATTAAAAATACAGCCTTGTAGAGGGGAGGGGTAACAAAAAAACAGTGTTGATTGTCCCTCTTCAGGGAAAGCTACTATCATCCGTGACTCCAGGGTTTTCTCTGTGCCCAGCAGTTTCAGAGTAGCAATTATCCTTTGCTTTTCTTACTTTCCTGACCTTTATTTAGCTATGGCTTTGTTTTGGTGCTCTTTGAGCCAAGTCCTCCTGGTCTGGACCTGAGGCTCTGTGTCTGCTCGTCATCACCCCCTCCCTCCCAGCTCACCCCAGCTTTGCTGTTTGGAGAAAGGGGAAGTGTGGAGATTGGGGTTTCTGGCCGATCGAGCAGCTTAGGGAGCCGGGTAGTGCCTGCCGCCTAGTAGCTGGCGGGGGGCAGCCAGGCCCGGGGTGAGCCAATTCCTATCGGGAGCTGGAAGGTTCCAGGCTCCTTCGGAGGACGACGTCTTGATGACCGGGTGCCACCACGTCGGGACGTCAGGGCGGCCTTCCTGTGTTCCCCCAGAGAGCGTGAGCAGCGTGAGAGGGAGCAGCGCCTCGACGCCCTCCACGAGGGGAAGGAGAAGGCTCGGCTGCAGCGCGAGCGCCTGCAGCTCGAGCGCCAGCGGCAGCGATTAGAGCGGGAGCGGCTGGAACGGGAGCGGCTGGAACGGGAGCGCGAGCGCGTGGAGCGGGAGCGCCGGAAGGAGCAGGAGCGCATCCAGCGGGAGCGCGAGGAGCTGCGGCACCAGCAGGAGCAGCTGCGCTACGAGCAGGAGCGGCGGTCGGTGCTCAGGAGGCCCTACGACGTCGGGCGGTACGGCCCCTGGCCCGGGGCAGGGGGACGGGGCGCTTACCTTGACATTGAGAGAGCCACCCCGCTCCTGTCCACCTCAGCGTAGGGAGTCGGAGGTGTTTCAGACAGAATCTGGGCCTCTGGACGCTTGGGCAGGGCTCCTTGCTGCCACCTCTGTGGCCAGTGCAGCGTTTTTTCCCCACCCGAGTTATTCTCCAGAGAATCTTGATTGTTGCCACTTGCCGAAGGGTTTGTGATGCTTTCACCTAGGCCGTCCCGTTATTCGCACTGTGGTTCCTGGTAGAGCATGACCACTGTCTAGTGGGTAGGAGACAACCAAGCATGCGTTATGCCACATTCACTGCCATCTCCGCCAGGCTCTTGTGTCCTCCTAGAGGGAGAGGCACAGAGTTGGGTGCTGTGGAAAAGGAGATTGCCTTCCTACTCAGAAAGTAGGTTTATTGCTCTCCAGCTTCTCTGAGCGGCTTAATTGACGGTCACCCATCACCCCACCACCCGTGAGCCTAATTTTCTGGTAAAAATCAGGAAGAAGATAATTGGCTACCATCCCGAGTTGTATGTAGTTTGCCATCACCCGATCTAATTCCCTTCGTTTCTGCAGAAGCTCAGAGGGAGGTTCAGGTTAGCATAGCAGACGAGGAGGTGAGAACGTGGTGACTCGGAACCTCATTCCAGGAGAATCAAAGATTTCATTGCACTTGCATCTGAGCTCATGTGGGGATCAAGGTATTAACAGCCTTGTGACACAATTAGCTCACAGCAGTTCTTTTTTCAGGATTGTCAGATGAGAATGCCAGTATGCCTTTTGGCAGTTTGGGGGATTTTAATTTATCAAATCAAAGCGATAATGATTGAATGTTTAGAGATTAGCCCTGCGGGACATTTTAAATGATACTGGGTCTGGAGCGAGAGCTCCCCTCCCCACTTCTGCCCTCTTTCTTTTTACCCTCATTCTCTTTCATAAATGAAATTTGCATTCTTTTTAAAATAAAAAAACAGGCGAGATGATGCCTATTGGCCAGAGGGAAAGCGCATGGCCATGGAGGACAGATACCGCCCAGACTTCCCTCGGCCCGATCACCGTTTCCATGACTTTGACCACCGTGACCGGGGCCAGTACCAGGAGCACGTGGCCGACAGGTCAGTGCCCCGCCCCACTTCTACAGCAGGGATCCGTCTCCATCTGTTCTCTTAATGTCTGGTGCACTCGTGAGGTTCTTAGTGGGTGCCTCTGACCCCGTCACACATGGCATTTAGAAACAGACCTTGAGCAGGACGTTGGGATCGGTGGTCATGTACGGCATCCTGGCTTTGTCTAGGGGGAAGGCACCTCGGAGCACGTTTCATGCACTGTCCTCTTAGGACAGACGGGCCCTGGGCAGGACCTGAACCTTGGCTTCCCCTGTGCTCAGCTCTCTTGGGGGTGGCCTCGGGCTCTGGGTTTCACAGCTCCCTGGGGTGTCTCCACGGCCACACTTCCTCCCTGTCCCTCCCACCGGCACAAGCTGCTCTGGAGCACGGGGCTTTGAGGAGGGTGTGGCCCTGCCTCCTTGTTCACACAGATGAGAAAGCAGTTTAGAGAAAGGCTGTGACTCGCCTGAGCCATCTGCAGGGGTCACTGACTGGCATGGGGTCGTGCCAGCCCACATGAAGAGAGCTGACTGCAGAACGTGGCAGAGGTCCTGTTAGGCCTGCTTTGTGTTTCGAGGGTCTGGGTGGGTTATTTTTTTTGCCAGTGCCTTTTTAATGAAGACTGTATTTCGTTTTTTAGAAAAGCAGCCCTTGATTTTTCCAGTTTAAGAATTCTCTCTTTAGGTTTCTCATCATGCTTCCCTGAGCTGCATATCCTTGAGCCAGTTTCTCCGCTAATCAGCTCTGGGAAGGAAAAGCAGGGAAAGACAGGCTGAGAAGCCGCTCGTTTAATTAATTATGGCTGGAATTGGTTTCAGATGTGGCGTGAGTCGTGTGTTGGGTCAGACTAGAGGTTAGGGACCTGCCGAGGCTTTCTTATTATCTGACTTGTCATCAGGCCACAGATAAAATTATAGGCATTAGCTTCATGGTGTGGGTCTCTACTTCTGAGACCCCTCTAAGGGATTTTAGTTCAGTAAAACCTTCGTTCCCACCTTCTTAGGATCCCACTTCACTCCTACTCCCAGAGAAAGCTGCGAGGCAGTTTTTTTTCAGGCCAGTAAATTACAGTTCTCATGTGGTAAAAGGGGATAAATACTCCAATTGTGGACCTCTTCTGTGTGGTCTGCAGCAGTGTTGTGTAGAGCCATCAGCTGCCTTTGGAATGAGACGTTTCTTTTTTGCAGGAGGGAAGGTTCAAGGTCAGTGATGGGAGAGCGAGATGGGCAGGTGAGTAAAAGCCAGATAGCAGGCCAGGGGCGTGCCTGCTTCTGTGGGGTGGGCGGGGCGTGGAGATGTCAGTTCTGGCCGGTGAGTAGATGTGCACAGAAATGATTAGTGAGTCTGCGTTTTGTATTTATTTATTTAATTAATTAATTTTATTTTTTGTCTGCATTGCGTTTTTATTGCTGCAAAGTAGCGGGGGCTACTCTTCATTGCGGTGCACAGGCTTCTCATTGTGGTGGCTTCTCTTGTTGTGGAGCATGGGCTCTAGGCGTGTGGGCTTCAGTAGTTATGGTGCATGGGCTCAGTAGCTGTGGCTCGCAGGCTCTAGAACGCAGGCTCAGTAGTTGTGGCACACAGGCTTAGTTGCTCCGCGGCATGTGGGATCTTCCCGGACCAGGGCCCGAACCCGTGTCCCATGCGTTAGGCAGATTCTTAACCACTCCGCCACTAGGGAAGTCTTGAGTCTGGAGTCTGTGTTTTTTAAATAGGTAGGGCTTGTTTTTCGTTTTATTCAGTAGAAACTAATTGAAGAGATACTTGGTTGCCTATGTGTTTGGAGTGCCTTCGCGTCTAGGCACTGTGGGATGCCCCAGCGGGGGGTTAGCGGCCTGGTAGGGGGTCATTTAGGTCATGTTTTGGGGCATTCCTCTGTGTCGGGTACTGGGATGGGTCCCCGTGTCTGATAGTCTGCAGGTTCCCTGTGAGAGCTGCCTAGGGTGTCAGCTCAGAGAAGAGAGGAGGCCTCCACGAGAAAGGTGGGGGATGGCATCAGAATCATGGCTTTTTAAAACAGGGGTGTGGGTTTTGAGAGAGTGCTGTATTCTCTCTTGCTCCCCAGCTGTGCTGGCTTCCTGAGCACTGACTTTGTTGGCCAGGGGTACTAAGCCGTTCCTGCCTTCAGTACTTGCCTCCAGGCCTCCACAGTACTATGAGCAGAGAGGGCTCTGAGGGCACTGGCCTGCCCTAGGGGTGTGGGGAGGGCCCTCCTGTCTCCAGCAAGGAGCAGGTGCCCTGACTCTTCAGGGAAGGCGGGTCTGAGTGACTCTTCTCAGTGGACCCTGAAGCATGGGGCTCTCCATGCTCCTAGGTGGGAGGGCCCGCTGCTGGCCCTTCATGTGGCACCAGTGATGGAGCTTTAGCGGCGCTCTGGGTTCTCAAGGAGGGGGTCAGGAAGTGTCCGAAGGGGCCTGGGCAGGTCCTCGTGGGTGGCTGGGGTGCTGAGCCACACCCCAACACGCTGAGGCAGGGTCTGCAGGTTGCCGAGACCCAGAAGGTAGGCCTGCCGCGAGCTTGTCTGGGAGCCATGTGACTGGAGTCGCCCTGTCCCTCTTGTGCCTTCCAGCACTACTCAGACGACCGCCACGGCCACGGAGGACCACCAGAGCGCCATGGCCGCGATTCCCGAGATGGCTGGGGTGGCTACGGTTCCGACAAGAGGATGAGCGAGGGCCGGGGGCTGCCTCCTCCCCCCAGGTTAGCGGGCAGGCCACAGAGGGGCTGGGCATCACTGTCCTCGCCGGGTGACGGGTTGGCTTCTCTGAAAGTGAACCGGGCGTGTGTACCTGCCAGGTCGCCTGGAACAGCCCCTCCTGGCCCTGTGTGAGCCCTGCCTGCTGAAGGCAGCAGCCCTGAAGCCGTCTAAGGCTTGTCCCCATCAGTAGTAGAGAAGCTTTACCCCACCCCAGCCCCGAAGTTGTCTTCAGGTGTTTGTAAGACCGGTGTCACGGCTACCACAAGTTTCTACTGCACCTCTGGGTGGGTTTTCGGGTGTTGATCAAAGACTGGAGTGCCAGTGTGACAGATGAGAGTGTTCTTTCCTGAGCGACCTACTTAGCACTGGGTCCTTTCATGTCGTTTAGTCCTATTTGCGTTAAATTTAAACGGGCGAGCTCCTGCACTGACAACAGGCTGCGCTGTGCAGCGTCACCATGTGACTGGGGGGCTGTCACCTGAGACAGGCGTTGCACGCAGCGAGGTGCACTCACCCTTGCAGACAGGTGTGGGGGGTCTGCTGGCTTCCTGGTCCTGGGCCTCGAGTGGTGGTCACCGGCGGGCAGTGCCCTCGTCCTTCCACACCCAGCCTGGGGCCGGGAGGCTTTCCTGTAGGCCTCCAGGGGCTGTTGGCACCTGCACGTGGGTACCGTGTTTGGATTTTCATCTCCCAGGGTTTCTGTCTGAAACCGTTTTTAAACAGCTTTTTTGAGATACAATTCACATGCTGTGCAGTTCACTCATTTAAAGTGTGCAATTTGATGGCTTTCAGTTAACTCATGGAGTTGTGCATCCATCACCACAATCCATTTCAGAGCATTTCCATCACCCCCAAAAGAAACCCCCATTAGCAGTCACTCCCCATCCCCCTGGCAACCACTAACCCACTTTCTTTCCCTGTGGATTTGCCTGTTCTGGATGTTTCACATGAGTTGGAATCACACAGTGTGTTGTGTTGCCTTTTATGTCTGGCTTCGCTCACTGAGCATTGTGTTCTCAAGGTGCATCCTTGTTGTAGTGTCAGGGCTTCATTCCTTTTCAAGGCTGATTAATATTCCAGTATGTGGATGGACCACGTTTTGTTTATCCATTCATTAGTTGATGGACACTTGGTGGTTTCCACTTCGGGGCTGTTACGGAATCATGCTGCTACGAACATTGGTGTACGAGTTTTCGTGTAAACGCATGTTTACCGGTCTCTTGGTTAGACACCTCGGAGTGGAATCTCTGGGTCATAAGGTCGCTCTGTGTTTAAGCTTTTAAGGAGCCACTACACTGTTCTCCAACGAGGCTGCACCCTTTTACATTCCCACCAGCCCAGTGTGAGAATCCCTGTTTCTGCACACCTTCACCAACACTCATCCTTGTCTTTTAGATAATAGCCGTCCTAATGAGGGTGAGGTGGTTGTGACGGTAGCTGTGCTGAACACCTACTCGTGTGCTTACTGGCCGAGTGTGTATCTTTGGGGAAGTGTCTGTTGCCCTTCTTTGCCCACTTCTCTCAGAAACCCTTGACAGTGGGGCATGAGCCCCCAGAGCCCCCATGTCACAGCCTCACATTAGAGGCACAGTGGGACCATTGTGTATCTGCCTTTCGTTTTGGCAAAGGGGTGGCCGTGACTGGGCGGAGCACAGCCAGAGGCTGGAGGAGCATCAGGAGCGCGCCTGGCCGGGCACAGTGGACGCGGGCACGGCGGGCCGGGAGCACTTGCGGTGGCAAGGTATGGGTTCACTCATGCCTGCGGGTCGGGAGGGCCTCCTGTGGAGGGACAGCCACAGTCCCAGCATGCTCCAGAGGGCCAGCTTTTCCAGGGCTTCCAAGAAGGGAGTGTTTGCAGACTCTTTCTTCTCTTCCAGGTGGTGAGAGGGGCCTGTCTGGGCCCTCGGGGCCAGGGCATGTGGCAAGTCGGGGTGGAATATCGGGGTAAGAAGTACTGTCCGCGGATAAAATTGATTTGTTCCCAGTTCTCACTTCCTCTCCCTTTTTGCATGCTTGATCCACTTTCGGGGTCGAATGCTTTGAGAACAAACCCCCAAAGCAGCTCTTGGCAACTTATGCAGCTAATGCTCTTCCCCGGAATGCAACCCGTGGTTATGATTTTCCTCACCTGGAAAAAGCCAAGGGGCTCTAAAGGCCACAGAGCCCTATGCTGCAACGTGACACAGTGAGAACACAGGTGCTTCTGGGGCCAAACGTGTGCCTTTGTTCCTAGGCGAGGCGGCTTTGCACATGGCGGGCACGCCCATGCTCACGTGGTGCCCTCCGGAGGCCTCGAGGGTGGAGGAGTGGCCGGCCAGGACCGGGGCAGCAGAGGCCCGCCCCCCGCCCCCCACCCATACCCCCACTTCACCCGCCGCTACTAGAGCCCACCCACCCCGCGTGTCCTGGTAGGCAGGCAGACGTACTGTCGAGTCTCTTAGCCAGAGTTACCTTGAACTTGTGGAGTCTTTTAAGAAACAGAAACAAATCCTGCCACCGTGTTGTAGCTTAATACAATGTGAACCCACTTTTTTTTTCTTTTTTTTTAATAAATGTGTTCTTGTTCTGCCATTTGTAAAACAAGGTTTCTGTTAACGAGGCATTCCATTTTCCGTTAATAAAAGTTTATGGTTCGCAGCCGTGTGTGTGTCTCAGTGATGATAGAGCAGAGAGCAGTGTCAGCCCTCGGCGGCACCGCTTTTGTTTGGGTAGCAGAGGCCGGCTCGTGTTCCTGAATTCTCACAGCTCCCAATGAAGTGGGGCCGTGCACCTCCCCGTCTTACAGGTGAGGAAATGGCTGCGGGGTCAGATCATTTGTCCAGAGTCCGAGAGCTCGTAGGTGGCAGAGCTGGGATGGGAATTAGGAATTCCTCCCTGAGGGGAGGGGTGTGTGCATCGGGGGCCCCTGGGACCAGCACTTCACCTCTTCTGCCGGGGTGCCTGGGGATGTCTAGCCAGTGTTGGAGTGCGGTTTGGGGGCCTGGCTGAGGGCTGGGGATGGGGCAGCCGCTGCCTGGCGTGAGCCCAGCTATATCCCATCCACCCGTTTTTCTGGAAATGCAGGTTCATAGGTGAAATCTCATTTGTGATCATAAGCAGCAGCAATATTCATTAAAGACCCCTGTCTGGCCAGAGGGGCCATCTCTGTTCCTCTGGAAGGATCATTGCTGCCCACGCAGAGCTGATGTCAGGACACGGAATGGGTGACTGCAGGCTTGTTGGGGCAGAAGAGGGGTCCAGCCCATCTCATGAATGAGGTGGCCTGGTGGCCACAAGACTGACCTGGGACCTGCGCAGGGCCTGGGGGCAAGAGGGATGCTGGTTTCCCGCAAATCTCAGCCCTAGACCTGCGTGGTCTGGATCGGCGTGTGAAGAGTTAACCCGTGTGCCGCCTGCTGGCAACCTGATTCCCTCCCTCCCCTCCGCAACTAGGACAGCCACCCCACAGGCCCCAGAACAATTGCCAGTTCTCCCGGAGTCCCCTGTTCCTGCTGGGGTGTTTAGTTTGAAAAGAGCAATCTGAAAACCCTGCCCAGCTTGCTGAGGAAGCCCAAGCATCAAAGGCAGGCCGGCGCTGGCCCTCGAGTCCTGTCTGCTTGAATTGCCCAAATAAACACCTCATGCTCTTCCTTCACCGCAGGGGCTTTTAGAGTCATTTTCCAATGACAGGTTGACAGGATGACGTCTCCATGGTGCAGTCGGGGCCAGTGTGGCATGTTTTCTCCTGCATGGAGAGCTTCATCTCCCCACCCCGCAAGCTAGTCTAGAAATTGGGGTCCAGGTGTTCCAAGTCGGCCAAGAGAAGCCAGATTTGACTTGGGGTTGAGGGTGAGACCGGTTGTCAGATCTTGTCACAAGATAGGAGCAAGTCCTGAAGTGCAGAGCCAGGGCTTGACCAGGGCACTGCTGCCCAGCTGGCCTGAGGGGACCCCGGGAAGCGTGGAGAGTGCGGGCCAGTCCCACCGGACAGCCTGTGGGGAGAGACAAGCCCTTTCCTCATTAGCTGGGCCTAACACCGGTCTCTCTTTTACATGGATACATAGGACAACATTGATTGGCCAAGGCTGCCGTAACTCGGCACTACAGACTGGGTGATATAAACAAGGGAAATTTATCCTCTCCCAGTTCTGGAGGCCAGGTCAGGTGTCAGCAGGGCTGGTTCCTTCTGAGGCTGGGGGGCGGGGGGAGGGGAGGAGGATCTGTTTTAGGTCCTCTCCCAAACTCTGGTGGCAGCTGGCAGTCTTTGGCATCCCTTGACTTGTAAATCCATCACCCTGTCTCTACCTCCTTCACCCAGCCTTCTCCCTGTGTGTGTGTCTGCGTCTGAATTTCAGACTGGATTTAGGGCCCACCCTA
This sequence comes from Mesoplodon densirostris, assembly GCF_025265405.1. Classification (NCBI taxonomy): domain Eukaryota; kingdom Metazoa; phylum Chordata; class Mammalia; order Artiodactyla; family Ziphiidae; genus Mesoplodon; species Mesoplodon densirostris. The sequence continues at coordinate 148,924,249 of NC_082663.1, forward strand.
CTGACCTCATTTGAACTTGATTACCTCTGTACAGGCCTTGTCTTCAAATACAGTCACATTCCAAGGTCCTGGGGGCCAGGACCTCAACATGTGAATTTGGAGGGGGACACAGTTTACAGTTTTCATACATACAGATTTTTCAGGAGTGCAATTTCTGGATAAATTGAGGGAAAATGGCTTGTCAGTTAGTCCAGAACCTTACCAAGAGTTGTTCACCATTTCTGTGAACAGACCTGCGGGGTCTAAACACCTCCCCTGCTGCTTCTGTCTGAGATGAAATGTCTGAATAGACCCATGCGTCTGAGCACTTCATCTTGTACGTGATATAACCAGGGCTTGTGCCCCAACGTTGACAGGCTAAATTAGACAGCACTTACCAGACATCATTTTCTTTTTATTTCTTCTTGTATCTGATAGAGCATCATATGGTTGGGTTGCTGGTTGTTTTTTGTTTTTTTTTTTAACTGTGTGTCATTAGGTTATATTAGTTCAGATTTTTATTTCAGGAGAGAAAAGGGAGGTGGAAGAAAAGACTTGTTATAAAAAGTATCTGCTAATGGATACTTGGGTGGTTTCCACCTTTTGGCTCCTATGAATCATGCTGCTATAAAGACAAGTGTGCCTGTAGGTCTTTGTACAGCTGTTTTCTGTTCTCCTGGGTGTATACCTGGGAGTGAAATTCCTGGCTTATATGGTAATTCTATGTTTAACTTTTGAGGAACCACCAGGCTGTTTTCCACAGCGGCTGCCCCATCTTACATTCCCACCAGCCGTACACGAGGGTTCCAAGTGTCTCTACATCTTCACCAACACTTGTTTTCTGGGTGTGTTTGTTTTCTTAAATAATAGCCATCCTAATGGGTGTGTAGTAGTATGGATAAACAAATTGTGGTCCAACCATACAGTGGTATGTTAGCCTTCAAAAGGAAGGAGATTCTGACACCTGCTACAACAGGGATGAACCTTGACATGGTGCTCAGTGAGAGAAGCCAGACACAAGGACAAATACTGATGCCATTCATAGGAGGTCCCTAGAGGAGTCACATCCATAGAGACAGCAGGTTGATGGTGGGGGCTGGGGGAGGGGATGGGGAGTCAGTGTTCAATGGGGACAGTTTCAGTTTGGGGAGAGGAAGTTCTGGAGATGATGGTGGAGATGGTTGCAGGACAATGTGAATGTGCTTAATGCCACTGAAGTGCACTTAAAAATGGTTAAGATGGGGCCTCCCTGGTGGCGCAGTGGTTGAGAGTCCGCCTGCCGATGCAGGGGATACGGGTTCGTGCCCCGGTCTGGGAGGATCCCATATGCCGCGGAGTGGCTGGGCCCGTGAGCCATGGCCGCTGGGCCTGCGCATCCGGAGCCTGTGCTCCGCAACGGGAGAGGCCACAACAGTGAGAGGCCCGCATACCGCAAAAAGAAAAAAAAAAAAAAATGGTTAAGATGATAAATTTTCTAAAAAATGTTATTGAAGTATAGTTGACTTACAATACTGTGTTAATTTCTGCTGTACAGCAAAGTGACTCAGTTATATATATTCCTTTTCATATTCTTTCCCATTATGGTTTGTCACAGGATATTGAGTATAGTCCCTGTACTATACAGTAGGACCTTGTTTATCCATCCTATATACAATAGTTTCCATCTGCTAACCCCAACTCCCAACCCACCCCTCCTCCCCTTGGCAGCCACAAGTCTGTTCTCTATGTCTGTGAGTCTGTTTCTGTTTCGCAGATAGGTTCAGGTGTGACGTATTTTAGATTCCACATATAAGCAATATCATATATTTGTCTTTCTTTTTCTGACTTACTTCACTTAGTGTGATAGTCTCTAGGGCCATCCATGTTGTTGCTGCAGATGGCATTATTTCATTCTTTTTTATGGCTGAGTAATACTCCTTTCTGTATATATGTACCACATCTTCTTTATCCATTCATCTGTCGATGGGCATTTAGGTAGTTTCCATGTCTTGGCTATTGTGACTTGTGCTGCTGTGAACGAACATAGGGGTGCATGTATAAGATGGCAAATTTTTATGTTACGTGTATTTTGGCACAATTTTGGGGGGGGTATATTTTTATTTTATTATTTTTTTTTTTGCGGTACGCGGGCCTCTCACTGCTGTGGCCTCTCCCGTTGTGGAGCACAGGCTCCGGACGCGCAGGCTCAGCGGCCATGGCTCACGGGCCCAGCCGCTCCGCGGCATGTGGGATCTTCCCGGACCGGGGCGCAAACCCGTGTCCCCTGCATCGGCAGGTGGACTCTCAACCACTGCGCCACCAGGGAAGCCCTGCCACAATTTTTTAAAATGTTTTAAAGGTTGAGGTGGGGGCTGTTCAGTGTCATAGGAGTGAGAGCCACTGGAGTAGCCTCGGGAGATGGCTTGGAATCCAACCTACCTGTCTGCCCATGGGGAGTTAAAATAGTTCCTCCCTGCTTTGGCTTCCTTAACTGGAAATATGATAGTATTTACCACAGAGGGTCTTTGCAAAGATTAAATTAGCTGATATATATTAAAAAGCTCAGAATTGCTCCTGGCATACAGTAAGTGCTCAATACGTGTTGACAGGCCCTGGGAGGCCTGCAGGAAGAGGGCCTAGGGTGCTGGTGCTTTCCCGGAGACCTGTAAGATGTTTTGAGGCCTGGGGAGGAAGAGCTAAGAAACGATTGGCTCCAAAAATACAAAGAGAAAACTGCAACATCAGAATGAACACCTTATCAAATGTCTCCACATTTACAAAAAATGTGTCAGCTTCATCAACTGCTAAATTTTGTATTCATAAAGATTTCATTACATTTCAAAACAGCTCCTAGGTTAAAATTTCTCACTATGCAGGAATTCCCAAGCCTGCATGGTGATTGCCAGTCTCAAATTGCACGCGTTAACTCTTAGTTAAATAATTTCAAATGCAAGGGTCTAAAAAGGGCTTTCGAGTTTTTTAAAGTACAGCCACAAAGTTGTCAGTTCGTGGGGATGTGGTGCTTTTTAACTGGTTTGCAGGTTGAGGGGTGGGGTCCCTGCTGAGTTCTCCCAGTGCTGCCCCACCCCCATTCTCCAGAGGTTAGACCATCCCTACTTCGGTCACACGGTTCACAGGATGTGAACAGTGGGTTCGCATCCTAGCTCTTCTTCCTTCAGCTGTGGGACCTTGGGAAAGTGACTTACCCCCCTCTGAGCCCGCAGAGTTCTCATTTCTCAACTGGGCATGATGCCTCCGCCCCAGGCAGATGTGATGGGTGACCATGTCAGGTCCAGCCTTGTGAGCTGGAGGCCTCATTGGGTCAGTGGGATGCCAGTTTCTCAGGAACAGTGATCTCCTCTCCCCAGAGTACTGCACTGATTTTAGGGTTTGAGAGTTTCTCACAATACCTGCAAGAGAATTGGGTGTGTGTTTCCTCTGGCTGCCATAACAAATTCACACAAACTTCTTATCTCACGGTTCTGGAGGCCAGAAGTCCTCCAATTAAAGGTGTCTGCAGGGCTGGTTCCTTACGGAGGCTGTAGGAGAGCAATCCGATTCCCTGCCTTTTCCAGCTTCTCGAAGCCACCCACATTCCTTGCCTCCTGGCCCCTTCCTCCATCTTCAGGCCGAAGAACGCATCTTTCTGATCCCTTTTCCAGAGTCACATCTCCCTCTGACTGTTAGGGAGCTGTTGGCCGAAACCACCTACCTTGGCTAGACCCACTCGCCCGAACTGTCTCACAACAGGGGGTCCAGCTAAGGAACATGGTGCCACCTCTGAAAACTAACTGGGAGTATTCGGGAGGGACCAAAAGGAGGGAGGAGACACCAGCCCATAATATACCCTGCCAACCACCCAGAATCCTTCTCGCTGGAATCCATCTTGGCTAAGAGATGCAAGCACCACCAGGAAGGGCCATGAGTCGGACCAAATATGGGCCAAGCAAGATGATTGGCCAGAGACAAAACGGGAACTAACTTCATTACCATAAAACCTGAGACTGGGAGCCGTTTGGCAGAGCAGTTCTCCTGGGTTCCCTTGCGCCTGACCTTTAGAGTGGACCCCCAGGGTGACATAATATGTCGCTGATACTGTCAGACCCATAACCAGGCTGGGTAACGGCCCCAGGGAAGGTTAAAGCAGTGCCAAGGCCCCCAAATCACTCCCAGAAATGTGGGCACCCAGGAGGTTGCTGGGTTGTTACTGCATGTCCTCAAATCCACATCAGACGCAGCCGCCCCGTGTTTGCCTCTGAGGGCAAATATAGACAAAGCAGAGACCACATTGTACTACTGCACAAAGCACTTGGGGACCTAAGCTGCTTCCCCTTTCACAGAACTTCCAGGACGATGAGTGAACCAGGGTCCAGTGAGTTAAGCACAGGGTGGTGTGGGTGTGGCCATGGCTGATGGCTCTTTCTCATCTTGCAGGTTGGGGCTCAGATCCTACCTCCTCCTCCAGGAGGTCCCCCTGACCACTCCCCTCCTACCTCATCATTGTCACACCAGCCTGTCCTCATAACATATTGTCCTCACCCTCCCCTGGAATGTATGCGTCACTGGGGCAGGCATTCATTCTCCCTCCTTCTCAGCTGTCTCTCCAGTGCCTGGAGTTTCAAAACAGATTTTATTGTTACACAGGGGTAGTGAGGACAATAGATCAAGAGATGACTACTACCGAAAACTTTTTTTTTTGTTACATTCCCCAAGAGGAGGGGGAGAGCAATCCATGCCAGGCAGGGCCACGCAGAGAAGCACCAGGGTGAGTCAGAGGGAGGGGAAAATGTAGACCAGAACCTTTTTAAAAATATATTCATTTATTTGGCTGCACCAGCTCTTACTTGTAGCATGCAGGATCTAGTTCCCCGACCAGGGATCAAACCCAGTCCCCCTGCATTGGGAGAGCAGAGCCTTAACCACTGGACCACCAGGGAAGTCCCTGGACCAGGGCCTTTGTTGTGGTTTCCATGGGAAGGAACAGGTGACGTGGGGATAAGCAAGCTTGGGATTGGGACACCCCCAAGTGTGGGAGGCAGGGAGTTGGGGTGTGAGCTCTGGATTGGCTGGTTTGCATGTGAAAGGTACTCTAGGGGGACTTGTTTGCTGTCTCTGGGAATTAGCTGGCCCTGGGGGGGCTGTCCCTCCAGGGTGAGTGAGGCCCCAGATGTCAAAGCATCAAAAACCAGAAAATCAAGACATGGTTAATACACCTGGAATGTGGTAGACACATAGTAAATGCTTATCGAATCTACGGAAAGGAGAAAGAGAGAAAGAACACAAAAATTCTGTATCTTCAAGTTTTCAGAACACTTTATTCCTTCTCTGGCCTATTGGGTCTTATGGGGCCTGGCAGAAAATTCCCCTAGTTTAGAATGTCTGACGGGGACACCAAATCTTGTAGTGTCTTCAGTAAACACCAGGTGGCAGACGATCCGTGCTGAGATTGAGAGGGAACACTGCAAAAGTTGGGACATGTGCAGTAGTAAGGCTGCTGTTCCTGAGGAAGGACCAAGGAACACGTCTAGCAAGAGTTACCTGGGGGTGGAGGGAGGTGCTTGCTTATTTATTTTTAATTAAAAAAATTTTGGGGGGGCTTCCCTGGTGGCGCAGTGGTTGAGAGTCCGCCTGCTGATGCAGGGGACACGGGTTCGTGCCCCAGTCCGGGAAGATCCCACATGCCGTGGAGCGGCTGGGCCCGTGAGCCATGGCCGCTGAGCCTGCACGTCTGGAGCCTGTGTCCGCAACGGGAGAGGCCACAGCAGTGAGAGGCCCGCGTACTGCAAAAAAAAAAAAATTTTTTTGGCCGTGCCACACGGCTTGCAGGATCTTAGTTCCGTGACCAGGGATTGAACCCGGGCCCTGGCAGTGAAAGGGCTGAGTTCTAACCACTGGACCACCAGGGAATTCCTCAGGAGGTCCTTGTTTAAAATGCAGGTTCCCAGTCCCCAACTCTGATCTACTGATCTGATTCAGGCCCTCCCTCCAGTCACTCCTGGGATGCTGACTGTTGAGAAGAGGTTTCCAGGGGATCTTCACCGCGGCCCTGTCGGGGAGGCCCCCATGCGGGCCAGGTGATTTATGTGAGATCAAGCCAGGCTGGAGAGTAAATAATCCCAGCTCAGACCTTCGCCACCTGGATGACTTTGAGCCAGTTACTTTGAACACCTGAGTTTTCTCATTGTAAAATGGTCAGGGGGATTTCTGAGGACACAAGGAGATGATGCATTTAAAGTGCTTTGCGGGACTTCCCTCGTGGTCCACTGCCTAAGACTCCTCACTTCACTGCAGGGGGCACAGGTTCGATCCCTGGTCAGGGAACTAAGACCCCACACGCAGCAGGACGTGGCCAGCAAATAAATAAATAAATAAAATTTAAAGTGCTTTGCACGGTACCCAGCATCTAGTGGGTGCTTAGCCAATGATTGTGGTTGCAGTTCATTCTCCTAGAAGAGCCAGGTCTAAACTGGGGCCTTCCGCCTCCTTGCAGACTTGGGGAAGGGGTCGGACCGGCCCCCATTCCCACCACAGGTGTGATCTATAATGTTGCATTAACAGTTTTTCATACGAGGGGCTGTTTGGGCCCCTGCAAAGCTGCACGCTGTGGGGTTAAGTGCCAGCAGCCACTGATGGTGCCTTGCAGCTGCTTCCAATCCTGCAGTCAGACCCACCTCGTGCCAACCAGCCGTGAGACTGCCGGGTGCCCCACATACTCAGCCACAGAAACCTCACATTGGCCCCCCCGTGGGGAGGCTCGTAAAACGCACTGAAGCTTCCTCTGCCTGGATGCTGCCAGCCATGGTGGATCAAATATTTACAGACTCGGCTGAAATGAGACCCAGCAGGGCAGGTTTCACAGGTGGCCCAGAAAAAGTCCCCTCACCCTCTGTCCTTGGGAAAACAGGGCGCAGAGTGACAAGCAGCCCATTAGGCCAAGGCCCACACCCCCAGCAAGGCAAGATGGGAGAGCTGGGCTCAAGAGAGCTTAGCCGTTTAGAGCCAAAGGCATTTCCTGTGTGTCAGGTTCTGTGCCAGGGACACAGCAGTGACCATGACTGAGACAGATCTGCTCTTTGGAGCCCAGGGGAGGGTTTCAAGCAGGAGGTGGAGTGAGCCTGGCTTCCTGAAGGAAGTGACTGGAAGGGCATTCCAGGAGAGGGAACAGAATGTGCAGGAGCCCCCAGGAAAGAACAGGTGCAGCACCTTGGAGGAACTCAGCAAGCAGGAATGTGGGTGACTTGGGGTCAGAGTGGTCTCCCAAGTCCTGGGCAGGTGAGGGATCAGGCCACCAGCCCACAGGCCATGGCATGTTTCCCCAGGGTTCAAGGGTGTCCATCACTGTCTCTCCCTGTGCCCTTCCTTGCTTGGGGGTCCAAATATTCACTGTCCCTGCCCCCCACCCCCCATGCAACCAGCACTTTCTGCCTCTGGGGAGCCAGCAGCCGCCAGCCCTGTGGAAGGTGAGCTCATGGCCAGGTTATCTGGACAAAGATAACAACAGGGGAACCCCGTGCAGCCTGCAGGCATGGGGTCCCTGCCGCAAGGACCAGAATATAGGAAGTAGGAGCAGTCAGTCATCACTAGTCATCACTCTCCACCTGGACTGAGTCATGGATGGCAGGAAGTGCCAAGATGCCACGGGGGGACAGGGGATGTGGCTAATGGGGGGGTAGCTCAGTTATAGACGAAGAGGTGGGGGGAAGGGTGGGAGAGAGAGGGAGACAAAGAGATGGAGAGATACAAAAGAAACAGAGCTGTAGAGAGACAGAAAGAGACAGACACAGGAGAAAGAGGCAGCAACGCACACAGAAGAGAGACAGAGACTGAAACACAGAGAAATAGAGACACACAGACGCAGAGAGAGAGAAAGCTGACGCCGATGGATACCCTGGGACCCAGAGACCCGCAGAGGTGTTGAGCCGCGGGGACTGCTATGCCCCCTGTGCCCACCGGGTGACGCCAGAGAGCCACACGCTGCACCGCAGCCGTCCCTGCCTGGCGCTTCCGGCAGCCCGAGTCTCTTTCTCTCTGCCTGCAGTTCCTCTATTGCTCCACTGCCGCCTTAGCGGGAGACCCTGGACCCCAGAGTGGAGACGGAGGTGGAGGCTGGAATAGGGGCTTCCGCAGGGATCGAGGGTGTCCACAGCCCCCATAACCTGGCCATCCCCCGCCAAGGCTCTGTGCATGTCTCCTGTGTGTATCTGTGTTTGTCTTGGAGTGTGTTTGCATTGGTCTTGTGTGTGTGTGTGTGTGTGTGTGTCTTGGGGTATGTATCTAGCCAGTCTCTGTGTGTGTCTTGTTTTGTCTCAAGGTGTGTGTGGTGTTTGTGTGTGTGTGTGAGGGGCTGTGGGAGTCTCTGTGTGTCTGGTATCTCCATGCCCCCAGAAACCTGACACTCTCTTCTCCTCTCACCTTCCCTGGCAGCTCTGCACGGAGTCACCCAAGAAATTTGAGAACCAAAACATTTTTGGAGACTTACTGGTGTCCAGAGTCTCTACTGGGATGCCAGAGGAAGTGCTCCCTGGAGCAACAAGTATGGGTGTTCATGGAGCTGACTGAACAAGATTTAGGTTCTGCTAAACCCAAGCACCTACTTTGTGCTGCTTTCATGCTGTGGACTCAGTTTCCTCATCTGTGAAATGGGCCTGAAGTTAATACCAGCCTCATAGCATTGCTGTGAAGTGATTAAGTGAGTTGAGGTTTGTAAAGCTCTTCAAACACTGCCTGGCACACAGCCTAAGGACTTAGTAAGTATCAGAAATCATCTCTTTTGATCCTTTTAACTACAAACACATCCATTAACCCATGGGTCAGTGGGAGCCCCTGAGAACTCTCCACTCACCACTAGGGATCTGGGGGTTGTCTTAAAGACCCAAATAAGTGGATACTCAGATATCTGCCTCCACACAAACTTCCCTTTTGGTCTAGTCCACTGGTTCTCAAACTTCACTGTACAGAAAAATGAGAAGATTAGATCATGCTGGGTATATAAATCAAAGCCAGTTGCTGTCCCAAACACCAGGGACTCAGCAGTGAACAAAACGGACAAGGATGCCTGCCTTAGCAGACTTTCTGTTCTAGTGGGGAAAACATAATAAATGAAGTTCATTTGTCACCCAACAATGGTGAGTCATGATAATTAGTTACTATCCATCAATTTGCTTTCGATAATTTTGCCATCTTACCTTCCAGAAAGATAGTACTAACTTACACAGTAACAGAGGTGAATGTCAATTGCCTTGTAGCCTCACAGAATCTAATATGATCAGATATCTTTTTTGACTATTATAGTGAGAATTCTAGAGTGGTTAAACACATTTTCATGTAAAAGTCTTCATCTTTTTTTTTGTTTCGCTTTGGTTTTTTTACAATTTCCCATCTATGTCTTTTGTGTGTTCAAAGTGGCATCCATGTTCTTTGCATGTCTCTATTCTTATTTATTTCTCACAACTCTTTATATATGAAGGATGCCACTTTAAAAATGTTAGTGGCAAATAGCCTTTGTTTCTAGTAGAGCTAAACTGGAATAACACAATTTATCAACAGGGACCACCATGAATCCTCATTTGTCAGACATCCTAGCAATGAATTCCTTATGAAAACCCAGTGGAGGGGGACAGATGGGTCCAAGAAACAGTAGCTAGGAAGAGAGCATTTTGACCTGCGACAAAGCCCTTCTCAGATCCTTAGCTGAGAAAATGTATCCATCTTCTGAACTGGATTCAGCACTGTCAGGGACATTTCTTTTTCTTTTTTTTCTTTTTTTTGGCCGCACAGCACAGCATGTGGAACTTCCCTGACCAGGGATCAAACCCGTGCCCCCTGCACTGGAAGCATGGAGTCTTAACCACTGGACCACCAGGGAAGTCCTGTTAGGGACATTTCTAACATATAAATTAGATTATGCCACTCCCTTGCTTCAAACACTCCCATGGCTCCTCATTGCCTTTAGACGGAAATCCAATCTCCTCTCCACACCCTTCCCAAAGCCACCCCCAAGCACCACATTTTCCTTTTTGCACCACCTCCAGATAGAGAGGCACCCTGAGCCTTTCCATTAACTCACTCCTGCCATGTTCCATGGGCTCTACCTTCAGGTGTGGCTTTGGGAAAGTGATTTCCCTCTCCAAGACTCAGTGTTGTCATCTGAGAAATGGGATAAAAAGTACAGACCTCATAGGATTGGTGGCAGGGACCCCATGGGATAACTATTTGTAAAGCTTGATGGGATGTCCATTCGCTTTTTCCAAAGCCTTTTCAGCTTCTCCCTGGGAGGTGGGGGAACTTGGCAAACAGATGCTCCTGGGACTCACTTTCTTGATCTTAAAAGGAGGATATAAAGTTAGTACTATCACTGTCTAGGGAGAGCAAACTCACTCAAGGAGTGAGTTGGACTTAGGGTTATAGGAAATTCACATCCCTATCAGGGAGGGTCCACAGATGCCACTTGGATTGGGGGCCCAATGGAGCGTCTTTTTAAAAATTGATGTATAGTTGATTTACAATGTTGTGTTAATTTCTGCTGTACAGCAAAGTGACTCACTTATACGCATATATACATTCTTCTTTATATTCTTTTCCATTATGGTTTATCCCAGGATATTGAACATAGTTTCCTGTGCTATACAGTAGGACCTTGTGTCTATCCATTCTATACATAATAGTTTGCATCTGCTAACCCCAAACTCCCAATCCATCCCTCCCCCATCCCCCCACCCGCTTGCCTACCACAAGTCTGTTCCCTATGTCTGTGAGTCAGTTTCTGTTTCGTAGACAGGTTCATTTGTGGCATGTTTTAGATTCCACATACAAGTGATGTCATATGATATTTGTCTTTCTCTGTCTGACTTCACTTAGTATGATAATTTCTAGTTGCATCCATGTTGCTGCAAATGTCATTATTTCATTCTTTTTTTTTTTAATGGCTGAGTAATATTGCACTGTATCCAATGGAGCTCCTTATATGGAAAAACTCATTCACAAGTTCTTCTTGTAAACATTTATGTGGGCCTCCAGCCCCAGAAAAAAAGAACAAAAACCAAAAACACATTCAGCCCCTGGGCTTCCAGTTTGAGAGACCTCTGATCCAAGGGGACAAGTCTAGGTAAGAAGCCTGTGTCACAAGAGGCTATTTGTGATTCGAGAATTTGGCAATGCCAAATTCAGTGGGTATGTCACAGATAGGGGCAAGTTAGCACAGCGCCAACCCTCCCTTCCTATCTGCCTGCAGTATTGGTGGAGTGCAGGCCCCCATCCACACATATGCCTTCTGCCTCTGACCATCCATGCATTCTTTTCCCTGCAAGACAGCCAGAAGTGATGTGTTGAATGCCATTCAGGACCCCTGCTCTAGGATTCTTTTTTTTTTTTTGGCCACGCTGTATGGCTTGGGGGATCTTAGTTCCCTGATCAGGGATTGAACCTGGGCTCCGACAGTAAAGGTGCTGAGTCCTAACCACTGGGCCACCAGGGAATTCCCTCTAGGATTCTAAAATGTTCGGGAGGAGGGGAGACTCTTTTGAGGATCTAGAATGCCGGGCACTCCAAGATTCTGGGAGTCCATGATTTTGGAGATCCCATGATTCTGAGCTTCCCAGGTTCCAGAACTCAGGGATTCACCGAGCTTGTCACTGCCCGCTTGGGTCTTCCATAATCGCCCGTGACAGATAATACAGTGTCTCGAGGCAGAAACCATGATCCCTCTAATCCAGCGGCCCAGGCAGAGGGCCTACTGCCTGGAGCCACCTGGCTTTTCCTAACGGCTTAATGAGAAAGTCAGAATTAATTGGAACTGGCACCCAGCACTCACAGAGCTCAGCGTGGCTGGCTTGGCCTCCATATGTTAAAGCCGAGCGTCTCTGGGTCTTGCTCTGACCTGTTCTAAACACCAGCAGGTGTGTTGCCTGAAACCTGGAGCTTAGCCTGACAAGGGAGGTGGCTGGGACCGTGGTGACCCAGTGCCACAGGTAGGGCCAGCTGGCCCACTCTCCCTGACACAGCGTACACCAGCCTGGGCCTTCATTCTGTCCCTCCTCTGGGCCTCAGTTTCCCTCCTTTGTTCAGTGAGATCAGCCTCAGGTTTCCTTGTGGATTACATGTAAATTGCTCAGCATGTGTGTTGTACTGTAATCCATCCTTGGGCACCTGAGCAGAGTCCCAGAAGGGATATAGCGACTTCTCATTTCAATAGCTATTATCAGAGAGATTACGCCATTTCACACTCTAAACCCCAATGCATAATATTGCTCTTTTCCCCAAACCCCAGCAACATGGTGAATTATCAAACTTTTTCATCCTTAGCAACCTGATAGATTTTTTAAAAGTACTTCATGGTAGTTTTATTTTATATTGACCTTACCATGCGTGAGAATGAACTCCCTTTCATATGCTTGGAAGACATTTGTACTTCCTTTTCAGAAACTGTTCATGTCCTTTGCCTCTTTTTCTATTGAATTGTTGGCCCTTATTGATACCTGGAAGATTTTTACATATTAAGGAAATCAGTCTTTTGTCTATCATGTCTTGGAAAAGTTTTCCTTTGTTGATTGACCTTCTAGTATTTGTGTGTGTTTGTGTGTGTATAGGAATTTTACATTTGTATGTCAGTTATTAATCTTTTTTTAAAAATAAAATTATTTATTTATTTATTTTTGGCTGCGTTGGGTCTTCGTTGCTGTGTGCGGGCTTTCTCTGGTTGTGGCGAGCGGGGGCTACTCTTCATTGCGGTGCACAGGCTTCTCATTGTGGTGGCTTCTCTTGTTGCAGAGCATGGGCTCTAGGCACACAGACTCAGTAGTTGTGGCACACGGGCTCAGTAGCTGTGGTGCACGGGCTTTGTGGCTCCGTAGCATGTGGGATCTTCCCGGACCAGGGCTCGAACCCGTCTCCTCTGCATTGGCAGGCGGATTCTTAACTACTGTGCCACCAAGGATGTCCTGTAGTCAGTTATTAATCTTTTTTTAAAAATTATTTATTTTATTTATTTATTTTTGGCTGTGTTGGGTCTTTGTTGCTGTGCGTGTGCTTTCTCTAGTTGTGGTGAGCGGGGGCTACTCTTTGTTGTGGTGTGCGGGCTTCTCATTGCCATGGCTTCTCTTGTTGCAGAGCACGGGCTGTAGGCGCACGGGCTTCAGTAGTTGTGGCTTGCAAGCTCTAGAGCTCAGGCTCAGTAGTTGTGGCGCACAGGCTTAGTTGCTCCACGGCATGTGGGATCTTCCCGGACCAGGGCTCGAACCCGTCTCCTCTGCATTAGCAGGCGGATTCTTAACTACTGCGCCACCAGGAAAGTCCTGTAGTCAGTTATTAATCTTTTAAATCATTAAAGGTGTCATGTCATGCTTCAACACACTGGGATTATTATTATTTTTAACTTCCACATTTTCTTCTCTCTCTCTTTCTTTTCTCTCTCTCTCTCTCTCTCTTTTTTTTTTGCTTGGTTGGTGGGTGATCCGTCTGAAATTAATTTTGCTCTTAGCTACCTTTAAAATCTCCATCTGAAATCTGATGGTTGTCTAAGAAGCTGTGTAGTAAGTGGACAATAGCATGATGACTGAAACCAGGTGGCTAGGCTTCAAATCCTGGCTCTGCCATTTTTCACTGTGTATCCTCAGGGAAGTCACTCTCTCTGAGCCTCACTTTACTCATCTGTAAAATGGGAGATAATAGTGTCATGTGAGAATTAAGGAAAGCTTTTATTATTTTTTTTAAATCATGTACCTAGAAGGCCATCTGTCACTTAGCCCTTGTTTTTTTTTTTTTTTTCTGTTTGCTATTTTTGTTTTTATTTGCTTTTCAATTGCACTTGACTCTCAGTGTAGCCAATTAGCCAGCGACTATGCTTCAGGAACATTTCTAAGCACTTATGTGCAGTAACTTACTCCTCATAACAACCCCATTGGACAGATGGTGATATCGAGGCCCAGGGAGGTTAAGTTCCTTCCTGAGGAACTTCCAAGGGTCAGGGTCGGGATTATAGCCCTTGATCTGCCCACTGCCCTGTTCTGGCCTCAGCCTCCCTCCCCCACTCTTGGCCACTGCTGGAGGAGGAGTTCCCACTGGGCTCCATCGTAACTAGCTTCTAAGTACAGACTGAGTCTCTAAGGTCAAGTCAACATTCTGGATACCCAGAACTGGTCAGTCCTGTCCTGGTAGGTATGGCTGTGGAGAGGGGCAGGCAGCAGTCAAGGAAGGCTTTCAGGAAGAGGGTGCTTAGATAAGTAAGACTGGAGAGGCTGGCGGGGCCTGAGAAAGTGGTTGCAAGGGGGAGGGGAGGACAGCATGGAAGCCTCCCCTGACTGTCACTGGCCACAAGCCTTGACTCTTGCTTCTCCCCACTGGGCACACAGTGAACTATATAGTTGGTGATCATGGGCAGGTACCTCCTTGGTGGGAGTGTTGAACTCCTACTCATCTGTCAAAGCCCCAGGGCTCCAATGCCTACTCATCTGGAAAGCCATCTCCCCCCTACTGGCCTTTCCCAGCCTGGGGTCTCTCCTACTACTCAAACCCTGACCACATGGGACTGGGAGTGTCTGTGTCCAGCTCTGTGTGCTTCACCCTCAACTGAGTGATCCTTTAGGGCAGAGCCCTAGGCTGGGATTTCTCTGGTGTCCAGCATCGCCCAGCCCAGCCTGGACACAGAATAAGTACTGGTTGAATATGTCTTGAAGGAAATAAGGGAGTAAATGAGAGTCAAATATGTGAGTGACAAATACAAACCTCAGACACTTCCTTCCAGGGATCCCACCTCCCTCGGGATAAAAGCCCAGGTCCTCCCCGTGGCCCACAAGGTCCTGCATGACCTGCCCCATCCCCTCCCTGAACCCCCTCCTCCCTGTTTCCCCCTCGCTCACTCTGCTCCAGCTACACAGGCCTCCTCGCTGTTCCTCCAACAGGCAGGCTCCGTCCTGCCCCAGGACCTTTGCACAGGCTGTTCCCATCTCAGCCTGCAGTAAGTACTCTTGATCATGACTCTTTGCGTGGTTGGCTCATTCCTCCTTCAGATCTCCATTCAAATGCCACCTCCGCAGAGAGGCCTCCCTTGACCTTGATCCCTAAAATAGCCGGCCAGTCTCGAGCTCTCTTCCTCTTCTGGTCCCTCCCTGGCACTTCCCATGATCGGATGCACTGTGCATTTACATATTTATCTTTATGATGCAGCTCCTTTTCGTGCGTTTCGTCCCGGGTCACCCGGGGCGCCTCCATCCGCCTGGCTCAAAGTAGGCACTTAATACAGGTCGACGTAAACTAAGGGGCGTCTGCGGGTGGGGGCTAGGGGCCCGCGGGTCCACCCGCCGCGCCCCGCCCTCGTGGAGCCTCCAGTCTGCGAGCTGGGCGTGCCCGGGCAGGCTGGGCGCGGGCGCGGGCGCGGGCGCGGCGGGAGCGGGCGGCCGGGCCGGTTGGGCGGGTGCGGAGGGCGCGCGGGGCCCGGGCCGGGTCCGAGGGCCCGGGCCGGGTCCGAGTGTCCGGCGGGGGCCATGGAGGGGCTGCGGCGGGGCCTGTCGCGCTGGAAGCGCTACCACATCCAGGTGCACCTAGCGGACGAGGCGTTGCTGCTGCCGCTCACGGTGCGGCCGCGGGACACGCTCAGCGACCTGCGCGCCCAGCTCGTGGGCCAGGGCGTGAGCTCCTGGAAGCGCACCTTCTACTACAACGCGCGGCGGCTGGACGACCACCAGACGGTGCGCGACGTGCACCTGCAGGACGGCTCGGTGCTGCTGCTCGTCAGCGACCCCAGGTGGCCGGGGGCGGGGACTGGGGGGCGACCTGGGATCGGGGGCCTGGGTGGCGGGGGGATAGGGAGCCCTGGCTGGGGTCCCCGGTGAGGGGTGAGTCAGGGCTGAGGGGAGACGGCGGGGCACAGGAGGGCTTGGCTGGCGTCCCCGGTGGGGTGGGAGGTGGGTCAGGATGGGCGGGGCCTGGAGGTCACAGGAGGGCCTGGCTGGGGTCCTGGATAGGGAATGCGGGGGCAGGGGGGAAGACGGCAGGGCACAGGAGTGCCTGGCTGGCGTCCCTGGTGGGGTGGGAAGTGGGTCAGGGCTGGGGGGAGGCCAGGAGGGCCTAGCTGGGGTCAGGGTGGAGTGCGTGGGATGGTTGCGGAAGGGTGGACGGGGGATCCTTCTCGTCCTTGTGGACTCACTGGAGAGAGCCCGGCACTGAGAAAGGCCAGGAGCCTGGCTCGATTCCCCCTGCAGGCTTTCTTCCTTTCTCTCGCTGTGTCTGCCTCTCTCCAGCCTCGCCGGTCTTTCTCACGATCTCTCTTTGTCTCCTGTCTCTCCCTCTCTCTGTGACACTGTCCCTGTTTATCTCCTTTCCTTTCCTTCTTTCTGTCTCTGTCTCTCTATAGCTCTCTCTCTGCATCTCTGTCCATTTCTGTCTCTGCTGTTTTTCTCTGTGTGTGTCTCTCTCTTCCTTTTCTGTTCATCCATCTCCCCCACTACCCCTGCCTTCCACACAATCCCATCCTGACCCTTGCTGTCCACACTCTGACCTGGCCGTCTGGGGTATCCAAAGAGGTCCCCTGGCCAAGGTGACCCGAGAGGAGTGGGTCTCCCAACCCAAGGAGGGGTCTGCAGAGAAGGGCAGCTGGGCTGTGGGAACAGCACAGGTAGAGCCCTGGGGCAGCTTTGGGAAATGGTGGAGGCTGGTGCTTGGCGAGATTGGCAGTGAGATGGTGGAGATGGGCAGGGGCTGGTCCCAGAGCCTGGGATGGAGGTGCTGGGTGGGGAAGGGACTGGAGCTGTCTCTGTAACCCTGGAGTTTATGGGGGTCATGCTTGCTGGGCCCCTAGAGGCTTGGTCCACCAAGTCTGGGTGACATTTTGAGAGCAGGAGCCTCAGATGCCAGTCCTGGAGGCTCAAGATGTGGTGGGAGGGCCTGCCTCTCCAGGCCCTCTCGAGGGAGGGTCTCACTTGGGGCTGGGAGAGGGTGTTCCTGGCAGTGGCCAAACAAAGCCTAGCAGCTGGACGATCCACAGACGTCTACACAGTCAATATTCAATATACAATATGCATTTATTGGATGCCTACTGTGTGCCGGGTCATGTGCTGGGCAGCACTGGAACCCAGCAGGGACCCAGAGAGACCAGGCCTGCCTTCACGGAGCCCACAGTCAGTCCAGTGAGAGAGACAGACAAGGAACCAAATAAACATATGTTTGAATGTCAGGTTGTAATAAGTGCTGTGGAAAGATGCAGGAAGGTTGAGAGTGATGGAGGTGTTGCTACCCTATCAACAGTGGCCAGGGGAGGGAGGTCTGTCGGAGAAGGTGACATTTCACAGTACAATGTGAAGGAGCTGATTAAACAAAGAGAACAAGAGTGGGCAGGAGGGTATTCCAGGAAGAGGAAACAAAGTGTGCAAAGGCCCTGGGGCAGAACCATGCCTGGCGTGTTGGAGGAACAGTGAAGAGGCCTGTGTGTCTGGAGCAGAGTGAGCGAGGGGGAGGGAGGGAGGAGGGGAGGGCAGGGAGGGGACAGGGAAGGTCGTGCAGGGCCTTGTGGGCCGTGGGGAAGACTTGGGCTTTTACCCTCAGGGAGGTGAGAGCCCTGGAGTGCTGTGGGCAGAGGAGGGGCAGGACCTGACTCAGGTACTCACAGGTGCCCTCTGGCTGATACAGGGAAGACAGACTGTGGAGGGGGTGGGGAGGGCTAGGGGTGGGGATCGGGGAACCAGGGTGGAGGTCTAGTGATGGTGAGTGATGGTGGAGGCTGAACTAGGATAGAGTCAGCTCGCTGTTCCTCCTACTCTCTAGGCATGGTCCTACCTCAGGGCCTTTGCACTGCTGTTCCCTCCTCCTGCAATGCTTTCCACCTCCCTTCCTCAGCTCCTTCAGGCTTTTGTTCAGATTCTACCTCCTCAGTGTAATCTTCCCTGACCACCTGTTTAAAATGGCATCCCACCAACACCATACCCTACCCCTGCTTTATCTTTCCCTATACTTCCTTGATTATTTTTACTAATATTTTACTCATTTTTTTTTGCCCCATCTCCCCCACTAGACTGTAAGCTCTGTGAGGGCATTGTTGTCCATCCTATTCACTGCTGTTTCCCAGTTCAGTGCCTGGCACATAGTAGGTGCTCAATAAATGTTCATTGAATGTATGATCTCTGGAGGTGAAGAAGGGGATGCTCAGAACATTTTCTTGGGGCTCTAGTGTTTCCTGGAAGCAAGAGAGAGGGTCTCGTGGGTGGAGGCGAGTCTGGGCAGACGCAGCAAGATGCATTGGCTGGACACCGAGTGGACCAGGAGGCCTTAAGTGCCAAGGTGAGGGCTGCACGGGCCTGCAACCTGTATCTTTCTGTCCCCCTCCTGCAGGTAATCTGTGTTGGAGGACGTGGAGTCATGACCAAGGGAACCAGAGGTGCTGGCTGAAGAAGCAGGCTGGGGGTGGCAGGGGACATCTCCCAGGAGCCTTGACCTCACTCTGGGTAAGTCACTCCAGTATTTGGGACACAGAAGGGACCTTAGAGATTGTGGAGGCCACAGACGGGTAAACTGAGGCTCAGAGAGGAGAAGAGAGTCATCTCTGATGACCATCACCCTTCTCTACACCCATATGCTTCTGGCCCCTGGGGCAGGGTCACTGGCCTTACCTTCTCACCTTTGAACTAACACAGGGGCCTGAGTAATGCTGCCCTGAATTGCTGTGTGCCCTTGGGCAGATTGCTCCTCCTCTCTGGGCTCTGTTACTCCTCTTCCTTAACAATCAAAGAGTGGGCTTTTGTTGGCAGGTTTGGTTTAATTTCACTCTTTGCCTGCAATTCCTGCGACTGCCACCAGGTGGCTTCAAGTGCCAAGCTCCCCACAGGCTAAGGGCTATCCCTGCCCCTCCTGGAGGGCACCAGGGCCATCTCAAAGGAGGAGCTGGCTGCAGGTGTTTTCTGTCCATGGGGCTGTTAGGGAAAAGGGAAGAAGGAAAAGTGGCCAGAGAGCTGGTGTTTCACCCTGCGAGGGGTCCTGGATTGAAATTGTCTTATCCCCTCCCTCCTGCTGTTCCAAGGTTCTGGGCTTCCAGCATAGATGGTGAAACACTGGCCTGCCCAGCTGCTGCCCACTGCCTGGGACATTCCTGATGGAGCCCCAGTCCCTGACACTGACCTAGGATGTTGCTACTCTGGGCCAGCCAGCCTTCCAGCTGTGCTGTGTGATCCTGAGGAGGTGGCTCCCGCCTTGGGGCTTCAAGTGCCCAGTCTGCAGTGGGAACCACATGCCATCTTGGGAGGCAGCCAGAGGAGGTCACATGAAGAAAAGCACAGAGGGGAGAGGAGCTTGGGGGGGGCATCACCCCCACCTGCCTGATACATTCTCTCTGCCACGCCTCTACCCAAGCTGTGCCCCCAGCCTGAAGCACCTTTCACACCCCTCTCTGCAGCTCCAGTCCACCCAGCATTCCAGCCTCCTCCAGGAAGTCTTCTCAGATTCCCTCCTCCCCAGCCAGTGAGCACCTTGTCCTCTTTTGGGCCCCCTCAAGCCTCCTCTACTGTGAACAGCTTTGGATGGGGGCAGGGGGTGTGTGGCCAGACACTCATGAAATCTCAAATGACTAAAGGTAGAGACTGGACGACCCCAGCCCTCTCCCAGCGCTCCAGTGTCACACTGCACCCCTCCCCAAAACCCAAACCCCTCCCCACGTTGCACCCGTGTCCACCCCCGTGGCGGTGTCCTTCCTGTTCAATCCCACTGCTTTGCCCCCTGTACGGGGTCTCCTGGTTGTGTCTGAAGGGCTCTGGTTAAGTGGGCAGGGATTTGTGGGGGGCGGTGGCTGTGCCTGGCAGAGCACTGAGACATGGACGGTAATCATGGGGGTGCTCAGGGCTATTCCAGGCAGTGTGTTGTAGGACTTCTGGGTATAAGACCCTCTGAGTAGGGAATTCCATGGCGGTCCGGAGGTTAGGACCCTGCACTTCCACTGCTGGAGTTCGATCCTTGGTTGGGGAATTAAGATTCTGCGTGGCGCAGGCAAAAAAAAAAGTAGAATGTTGGGACTCAGTTGGATCTCTGATCTGCGGCCATGAGGCGTCCGGTCCGCCGTGCAGACCCCCTCGGGTTGGGGGGATGCTGGCACGCGGGCCCTCGAGGGCCTCATTCACGCTCTGGGTGCTGGCATCACAGGGCAGAGGCTCGGGAGCCTGGGAAGACATAATGTTTTAATTAAGAGTCGTGTTGCCCGCAGGGCCCAGAGCAGGGACGGGTGGATAATAAATCGTGGCCATGGGGATAGTAGTGCTTAGATGTGCGTTTGTCCATCAGGGGATGGGGACGGCCCCAGGCCTGCGGGGCTTTTCTCACTTCCCCTTGGAAGAGCCTCTCCGGGGCCGGCATCACTCCTCCTGGGACCAGGCAGCCCAGGCCCCTGCTCCTGCCTGGTTTTGGCCTCGGTGGGTCACGCAAACACTGGGGGACCTGCCCCCCCGGGCCCAGCAGGAAAGTGGGGCTTTTAATAGCCACCCCAGCTCCATTCCTTGGCTCCCACTACATGCCAGGGTCTGTGCCACGTCCTTGTCTGGCCTCCACTTACTCTATAGTCTGTGAAGTGTGAGGCTCAGTGGTGGTGGTGATGATTATGGCCCATTTTACAGATGGGGCATCCAAGGTCACCCTGCCCCCTCTAGTCTGCTGCCCTGGCAACCCTTGAACTGAGGGGTCCCCAACCCATGAGCAGGTCCCTGATAGAGGAAGGGGGAGGGTTTCCCGCATCTTGGCTGAGGTGAGGGTGGGAGAAAGCATTTTCAGGCCTTTTTGACATTTAACAAACAGTATGCAAATCACATGCAAATCGCACGCAAATCATCACCCATTTCTTAAGCTTCAACAGCTTCGGTGTGTTCTGAAATAATAATGTTGGACCTGTCCCTTGGTATTGGCTTGGAGGAGGGGTGCAAAGTTTTTCCCTTCCTCCCTTCCTTCCCCTTCCCTTCTGTTTTCTTTCCTTCCTCCCTCCCTTTCTTTCCTCCTCCCTTCCTTTCTTCCTGTTATCTCTTTGCTCCCTTCACATTGTTTTTTGGAGGCCTCCCAGTCCCAAGATGAATACAAACAGCAAAAGTGGCTTCCAGCGTTCCCATTTTCCAGATGGGGAAACTGAGGCACTGAGAGGCACAAGCCTGGACTGAGATCCCAGAGCCACATTGTGGAAGGCATCCACCACCAAGTGTCATCATGGACCAAAGTGGACAGTACCTGTGACCCAAGGAGGAGAGATGATAGTGGCTGGAGCAGGCCTAACAGGGCTTGGAGGAGCCAAGCGGAACTGTCCTTGGGTTTCTTGGCCTAGAATGGCAGGCTGCCAGGCTTGGATCTGGAGAAATCTGACACTGAGTGACCTTACTCCTGAAGTCCTTCTTTGTCTTGCTACTCCATCATCATGTTCCTTGAATTTGGGCCACAGCCTCTGCTCAGTTTGCATGGCCCTACCTTTTCTGTTTGCAAACTCCTATTCATCCTTCCAAGCCCCAGCTCCAGTGCCCCCTTCATGCAGTCATTTCTGATCCTCCAGAAGAGCTTCCATTTCCCTCTGGGCTTCTGTTGCCCCAGATCTCTCTCTCTCTCTCTCTGGTCCAACCCTGAACCTTTTGGAGAGAGCAGCATTACTAGCCACTCTGGCTTGCTTCCAGCACTTGTCTGATTATCACACACCTCCAGACTTTCGTATTCTCTGCCCAGAATGTCCTTTTGGGCCTTTTCACCTGGAATAGCCCTACATTTTCAAGATCCTGGCACTAATACCCCACCTCTATGCGGGCTCAACAGCTCTCTCCCCGTCGGCCTCTGGGTCCTGCAGCCTCCATCCCTTCATCCCTGACCCACAGGACGGGGAGGTCTGTGTG
Source organism: Mesoplodon densirostris (assembly GCF_025265405.1). Taxonomy (NCBI): domain Eukaryota; kingdom Metazoa; phylum Chordata; class Mammalia; order Artiodactyla; family Ziphiidae; genus Mesoplodon; species Mesoplodon densirostris. The sequence continues at coordinate 148,946,031 of NC_082663.1, forward strand.
TCCTCCCAGTCTTAGGAGTTGCCTCTGGGGCCCCAGGATCACCTAGGCTGGGATTACAGGGTGATCCTGTAGTATCGTACAAATTCGGTACAGAGGGACTGACTTTGAGTAGATACGGAATAAAAGACTAAGTGTTTGGAAACAACGCCAAGTTCAAACTCCCTCACTTAGCCTTGGGCTTCACTCTCCATAGACAGTTCAGTCCTAAGCACATCCTTCGCCCTTCCCTCTCGTTCACCTCCAGAACTCTGCACAAGCCATTCCCTCTGCCAGGAATGGTTTTCCCTTGACTCCTATTCTGGGTGACCCCAAGCTAGGCCCCTCCCATCTCTGCGCCGTGAAAATGGGGAAGTCCAGTCCCCTCAGGGCCTCTCAGGCTCCTGGCTCCACCCCAGGAGCAAGTCCGGGCTGCAAGGAGTTTCGGGTGAGACCTGGCAGCCACCATCTCTCCCTGGGGCCCGTGGTGTCCCGGGGAGGGGCCACCTCCTGCCTTGGCTGCCCACTCACTTTGTGCTCCCAGAAGTTCAAGGGGAATTTTCCTGGGTGGCAAGTAAATCCAGGTGGTTCCCAGAGGAGGCATCTGTAGCTCAGCCAGAAACTGCAAGCACCTGGACTTTCTGCTTTAGTTCTGTTGTGCCCACCACCCCCTCCTCTCTCTTTCTCTCTCTGTGTGACTCCAGGCCAGATTCTGGCATTCTCTAACTCTGCCCATTAGTTCAACGGGCATTTATCAAGTGAGCTCTGTGTGCCCAGCCCTGTGCTGGCTGCTGGAGATACCAAGACAGACTTTGCTTCGGCTGCTGTAGACAGTGGGGCAGGTTGTTCACTGCACAAAAACATCCAGCTGGGGTGAGAGGGCCTCAGGAAGGGAAATCTTTTCATAATTCACACAGTCTCCTATACAGGTTAGTGGTGGTCTTGACCCTGATGCCTCCCCCACCCCCTGTGTCTCCATCTGTCTCTGTGTCTCATTCAATCTCTTCTCTATGTATCTGCCCCCACTTGTCACTCTTTCTCTCTGTGTCTCTTCATCTCTGCTCTCCACTCTCTCTATCTGAGCCTCTCTGTCTGTCTCCATCTCTGTCTCTGTCTCCTTCCATGTCTCTGGCAGTTTATTTCTGTCTCTCTCTCTCCATACTCCTGTATCTGTCTCTCATATCCCCTCTCAAAAGGGACGTCCTTTCCCCCTGATGCTCTGAGCATGACCTCTGGGTGTTTCCAACAGTTGCTGGGTCCATGCATTCTATAATCACTGATGAAGCACCTCCAATTTGCAGGGCACTGAGGACACCCAGCTGTTGGCCCTCATGGAGCTTGAGGTCCAGCAGAAGAGACAGAAGCTGCAGGGTGGGGCGCTGCTCCTTGGATCCTGGAAACCCCTCCTCTGGGCTCGGCCCACACTCTTCTGAACGACCTTGGGTGGTCCTTGTCCCTCTCTGGGCCTCAGTTTCCCCACCTACCCAAGGAGGGAGGTGTTTAAGGTGGCTGGGCCAGAAGCTGCTTGCAAGGCCTAGGCTGTTTGTTGGTAGAGAAATCCTGGCTCATCCCCACACCCAAATGGGTTTGAAAGAATCCTCCGAGGGGAAAACTGTTGTTAAGAAAAAAGAAAAAAAATCAGAGTCGAGCTTCCCTGGTGGTGCAGTGGTTAAGAATCTGCCTGCCAATTCAGGGCACACAGGTTCGAGCCCTGGTCTGGGAAGATCCCACATGCCGCGGAGCAACGAAACCCGTGCGCCACAACTACTGAGCCTGCGCTCTGGAGCCCACGTGCCACAACTACTGAAGCCTGTGCGCCTAGAGCCCATGCTCTGCAACAAGAGAAGCCACCGCAATGAGAAGCCCGCACACCGCAACGAAGAGTAGCCCCCACTCGCCGCAATTAGAGAAAGCACACGTGCAGCAACGAAGACCCAATGCAGCCAAAAAAAAAAAAAAAAAAAAAAAAAAAAATTGGAGTCGCCTGCCCAGGCGGCTGTCTGACTCACCTTGGGTGGAAGCAGCCTCACTGCCATCCCCCAGCTCATCAGAGAAACTTCCTGCCTCTTCCCCTGATGGCCCCTGGCTATCCACTGAAGGCTGCTGGCCTCACCATGATGGCTCTAGGCCTGGCACTGACCTCACACTTGTGCTCTGAGCTCCAGACCCACTTAACCCCTTGCCGGGCCCCAAGTGGGAGAAACTTTTTCCAGCCATAGGGCCTTTGCATGTGCTGTGTCTAAATTTGGAGGACGCTCTCCCCACCCCTTATCTTTCATCCTCCGATTTGCAGGTTCAGTGTCACTTCCTTGGGGAGGCTCTAAACAACCACGTTCCCTCGGTCTTGCATTCACACAGTATCCTGTTTTATTCCTTTGTAGCATTAATTATTTATATTATTATTCATTCAATGTATTATTTTCCCCACTAGCCTCTGGGCACCGTGAAGGCTGGGGTGAGGTCTGGTCTGATCACTGATGGATCGCACAGCATTTAATAACCCAGAGTAAGGGAGCGGGAGCCAAGGACTCCCTCCCTCCCAGACTCCCTCAGGGTCCCCCGCCCCAGTTTTTGTCACCACTGTGTCCAGCTCCAGGTGGCCACGGGGCACAGAGCCTCGGGATTGGGATTCCAGGCACTCTGGCTCCTGCCGCTTTGATAAATGGGGGAAATTCAGAATTAATTATTGACTGCTGCGCCGAGCTGGCCTGATCTGGACAGATAAAGAGTGTCCTCACCGCCACGTCTGCCCAGCACTTCTCAGGAGTTTATTAGAGGTTGGGAGGCAGCTGGCTGAGGGGAGAAGCCCAGAAGGCACTGGAGCCAGATGGAGCTGAGTTCAAAGCCTGGCTCTGCTGGGCCACTTTGGAAGGCCACAGCCTTCCATGGATCTCATTGCCCTCGGGGGCAGGTCGCGCAGGACCTTGTGGGCGGAGGGGAGAACTTGGGCTTTTACCACGAGGTATGTGGGAGCCCGGGAGGGCTGTGGGCAGAGGAGGGGCGGGGCCTGACTCAGGCGCTCACGGGCGCTCTCTGGTGGCCTCTTCTTGGAGGGCAGGCTGTGGGGGGTGTGTGTTTGGGAGCCAGGGGACCAAAGGTGGAGGCGACTGCGCTGGTCCAGGTGAGTGATGATGGGGGAAGAGAGTTCCAGGCAGAGGGAACATCCAGTGCAAAGGCCCTGAGGCAGGGTCGTGCCTGGCGTGTTGGAGGAACAGTGAGGAGGCCCATGTGTCTGGAGCAGAGTGAGGGGGTGGGGAGAGGGAGGAGGGGAGGCCAGGGAGGGGATAGGGGCAGGTTGTGCAAGACCTTGTGGGGAGGACATGGGCTTTTCCTCCTAGACGGATGGAACGTGGTGGGTTTGTGCAAGAGCGAAAGCTCTGAGGGGAAGGCTGCTCGCACTGTCTCTGGATCCCAGACAGGCGATGACCCCACCCAGGAGTCAGGGGTTTGAATCATGTCTCTGCCTACCCTTAGCTGAGTGAACTGAGGCTAATGACTTGCCCTTCTGGGCCTCAGTTTCTCATCTGTAAAATCGGTGCACTAGTAGACCACTCTGTCACAGCAGTGAGCCTCACCTGAGCTCAGGATGGGTAGGAGCTGCTGGCTCCATGCAACAGTCACGATTGGGATTAGGGTGAAGAGAGCAAGGCGCTGGCCTTCGCACAAAATATAGGAGGCTTGGAGGAAGGTGGTCAGAAGATACAAACTTCCGGTTATAAGAAAAATAAGTACCAGGGATGTAACGTACATGATGACTGCAGCTAACACTGCTGTAGGATATATAGGAAAGCTGTTAAGAGAGTAAAAGCTAGGGCCTCCCTGGTGGCGCAGTGGTTGGGAGTCCGCCTGCCGATGCAGGGGACACGGGTTCGTGCCCCGGTCTGGGAGGATCCCACATGCCGCGGAGCGGCTGGGCCCGCGAGCCATGGCCGCGGAGCCTGTGTGTCCGGAGCCTGTGCTCCGCAATGGGAGAGGCCACAGCAGTGAGAGGCCCGCGTACAGCAAATAAATAAATAAATAAATAAAAGAGAGTAAAAGCTAGAACTTCCCTAGAGGACCAGTGCTTAAGACTCTGTGCTTCCACTGGAGGGAGCCTGGGTTCGATTCCTGGTCAGGGAACTAAGATCCCATAAGCTGTGTGGCACGGTTGGAAAAAAAAAAAAGTAAATCCTAAAATCCTAAAAAAGAGTAAATCCTAAAAAAGAGTAAATGCTAGAAGAGTTCTCATCACAAGGAGAAAAAATGTTTCCCCTTTATTCTCTTCTTTTGATTGTATCTATATGAGAAGATGGATGTGAGCTGAACCTATTGCAATAATCCTTTCACAGTATGTGTAAATCAAACCATCATGGCCTTAAACTTATACATGGATGTATGTCAATTATTTCTCAGTAAAACTGGGGGAGAAAAAACCTTTGGAGGCGCTGCCAAATTCAGTCATTCGGATAAATACTATTTTAATGCAACATTTGAAAAAACTCACAATGAATGCAAAAATATCTGCAATGAACAAAGTGTTAAATATTGACAGGCTCTGACCTCTGCACTGGCTCCACCCTGCCACCCTCGCCTCACCCTATTCCAGGCGCTGCTGCACCTGGGAGGCCGTTCCTCCTGCCCAGCCTCCCCTCCCTGCAGTAAAGGCCTCTGATTAAACCTTCATTCCAGATAATTAAGCTCAGGGATCTGGGGGCCTAGCAGTGATGCAGGAGGGAGGCCCTGGTGGGGGTGGGCCAAGCTGGGCCTCCCCCCGGGGAGAGGGAAGGCAGGGAGGGAGGTCACTGAGTGACTGGAGCGGAAGCCCGAACTTAATCAGCCCCTCAGGATTAATTACTAGGCCCAGGAACAGGCTGAGAAATCTATTACCCGAGTGGCTCCCGGCTCCAGGCTTCCCTCATTCTCTCCATCATTTTCCTCTAAACCTCCTCCTCATTCTTTTCCAACAAAATATATTTATTTAAAAAAATGCAACTTTATATCCTACCATGAAAACCCAGATACATATTTTCTGCGCAGAGTAGATGGTATATAAATTTGGGGAGCTATACACTGAAGTAAATATATAACTTAAAAAATGATCTACGTGGTTCTGTTTGGAACCATGGCAACAGCTGTGAGCAATGAGTATGTGCTGAGTGTTTACACACTCTTCTTAGCTCATCTCACTACATCTCTGGGGGGGTGCAAGCTATCAGCACCCCCATTTTTCAAGAGCTTTCTGACACTAGGATCTGTGCTCTGGGACCCCACAGAAGAACCCAGAGTGGGTTCTGACTTGAGATCTTGTCCTGCAAAGCCCGACAGGCTGTTCTGTGAGCCACTTTGGGTTCCAGTTGAGCCCAGATCTTGTTACTTTTTGCTTTCTGCCTCCAAACATTTACCTTGGCTTCTCCCTCCCACCAGAAACGCCCCTCCTTCATGTCCCTCCTTCGTATGTGTGAATCCGCCTCAGTTTTCAAAACTCAGGGGCACATGTCTGCAGGAGGTTTTCTTTGTGAACCCCTAACTTGAGGCTTCACCCACCCACCCCACCACAGGCTCCCCCCACAGTCTCCTCCCCAGCCTGATTGCTCAGGCTGGAAGGTCTCTGTGTCTCCCAGCTTGGGGGCCTCTCCAGAGCTGGCTCTTTGGATCCTGCATAGCCCAGCTCAGGTAGGATATCCGTCACGGGGGGACACTCATGGGCTCTTTGGTTTCTCCTCTCACCTCCAAGCACTAGTATTATCCTCCCATTTTACAGGGGAGGAAACTGAGGCTGGGAGAGAGCCAGTGACCTGAGTCACACAGCAGGGAGGGGACAAACTCCAATGCTCTGTCATGAACAGCTTCCTGTGTCCACTGCCCCACGCTGTGCAGACGGGAAACGGAGTCACCAAGGGGCAAACTGGCCTTGCTGAGGTCATATGGCTGGTCCTGGTGGTGGAGCTGGGGATGGGCCCCTCATCAAAATGGAAGATGAATCTGGATGGAAGGTGGGAAGGGCAAGATCATGGCAGTGCTGGTGGGGGAACCCATTCTGGGGTATTCCGTGGGGCCCCAGAGCACAGATTCTAGTGTCAGAAAGCTCTTGAAAAATGGGGGTGCTGATAGCTCACACCCCACCCCCCAAGAGCTATTGTGAGGAGAAGACGAGCTAAGAAGGGTTTGTAAACACTCAGTACGTACTCAGTGCTCACAGCTGTTGCCATGGCCCAGGCACAGGTGGGCAGGCTGCAATGAGAGGATGGAGGCGAGGGGGGCAGAGAGATGGGGGCACAGTGGGACTTCCCTGGCAGTCTAGTGGTTAAGACTCTGCACTTCCACTGCAGGGGGCATGGGTTCGATCCCTGGTCGGGGAACTAAGATCTGGCATGCCATGCGGTGAGGACAAAAAAAAAAAAAGAGAGAGAGAGAGATGGGGCACAGTGGGGGAGAGGGAGTGTGTGTCCTCAGACTGGGGACACCGAGGCTCCTGCCCCTTCTGTCTTGTCCCCATCACCCACTTCCCTTCCTGCTGTAGAAATACTTAAAGGAGCCCATGGCTTTTTGGCTGGCCTTTGGGGACATTTCACTATTTCCTGGGGTCCAGGGTCTAGGGAATTAATTTAACCGGTGCAAGGCTGAGGCTAGGAGAGGCGAACCCCAGAGTGAGGGCCTGACACCCATTCCCCTACCCCAAGGCGTCCTCTGGCCACCATAGGTCCATTATGCAGATGGGAAGACTGAGGTCCAGAGAGGAAGGAGCGGGCCTGAGTTCTCTCGATCTCATAAGGCTCGCATCCAGGTGCCTCTCCTCCCCTCCTTCCAGAGCTCTGCCCTGGGGAGCTTTTCATGCTCATGAAGACGTGAGTGGTTGATAGAAGTCTTAATGCTGGAAACTCAGGTGTGTTAGCAGGAAACTGGAGTAATGACTCCCCAGGAAGGCAACAATGCCAGGCGGCAGCTTTAATGATCCAGGCCTGACAGCTTCACCCCTTCAGCTGGGTCTCCTGAGCCTCCAGCCTTCTTGAGACCCAAGGGCCACCGCTGCCCTCAGGCTGATGAGCACTCAGGACACACTCACGCAACTGCGGCTGACGCCGCACACCCCGTGGACCACAGCCGGTGCTTGTGGGTGGTACGTGTCTCCCCCCACCCCCCAGCCTCACACAGCAGCCCAGGCCTCTGCCTGCTCCCTGGGAACAATTAGAGAGTCAGAGCGATGCTGTGGCCCAAGATGGGCCGGCCTCATGTTTAATTCATCTTGGGGCTAATTATAGCCAGGCTGGGGGAGGGGCGTGGTAACCTTGGCCTACCCTCGCCAGCCCTTCCTGCCAGCCAGGGTGACCGGGGAAGGGTCGGGGGACGGGGGCTTGTGACCCGCTGTTGGCCCCAGCTCTAGGCAGCTGAGCCAGCCCTCCTGAACGTCCTGCTAGGGTGCATGCATGCTCGGAGGAGGACGGAGGCGGCGCTCATGGCGGAAAGGCGGGCACGGGGCCTGGCAGGGCGGTGGGAAGCATGGGGATTCCAGCTCAGGGCAGCTGTGTGCAAGCATCAGGATGGTTCCTTCCCTCTGTCCTCCTTCAGTCCCATGGATCAGGACTGATACTACTATCTGGGTTGATACAGGCTGTTACATCACCTTCCAGGTGGGCCCACCAAAGCCTAAGGTCCAAGGACAGAGCCGGCTGGTACCTAACGATAGTGAATACTAATAACCCACACTGGGATCATGTGACATTCCGCACTATTTGTAGCATTCGGCCCTCCGTAAATTTTAGCCACATTCTTCGCCAGTGTCCTTGGGTGCTTACCATATGCCCGGAACAGTTCTGAGCAACGTGCATGATTGTCACCGGACGGAGATTAACACCGGACGGAGATTAACGCCTCACTCACCTCAGATGCAAAACTTGAGGGGGTGCCCACAGATGCAGCCAAAGAGGTAAATACCATTTTAAGTCATATTTTTAAAAATGTTTTTTTTTTTTTTTTTTTTTTGCGGTATGCGGGCCTCTCACTGTTGTGGCCTCTCCCGCTGCGGAGCACAGGCTCCGGACGCGCAGGCCCAGCGGCCACGGCCCACGGGCCCAGCCGCTCCGCGGCATATGGAATCCTCCCAGATCGGGGCACGAACCCGTATCCCCTGCATCGGCAGGCGGACTCTCAACCACTGCGCCACCAGGGAGGCCCTAAAAATGTTTTTTTATTGTGGTAAAAATCACATAATATAAAACATATTATTTTAACCATATTTAACCGTACAGTTCAGTGGCACTGAGTACATTCACATTGCTCTGCAACTCTCACCATCATCCATCTCCCGAGTTTTTCACTTTTCTAAACTGAAACTCTGTCCCCATTCAACTCTTCCCATTCTCCTCTCCCCAACACCTACCAATGTATCTTATTTTTTTAAAAAAACTAATTAATTTATTTTTATTTTTGGCTGTGTTGGGTCTTCGTTGCTGCGTGCGGGCTTTCTCTAGTTGCGGAGAGTGGGGGCTACTCTTCGTTGTGGTGCATGGGCTCTAGGCACTTGGGCTTCAGTAGTTGTGGCTCATGGGCTCTAGAGTGCAGTCTCAGTAGTTGTAGTGCGTGGGTTCAGTAGTTCCGCGGCATGTGGGATCTTCCCGGACCAGGGCTTGAACCCATGTACCCTGCATTGGCAGGCAGATTCTTAACCACTGTGCCACCAGGGAAGCCCTACCAATGTACTTTCTGACTCTGTGAATTTGACTATTCTAGGTACCTTGTATAAGTGGAGTCAAATAGTATTTGTCTGCACCTACTGTATATTGGAATGCTTTTTTTTGTGTGTGTGGTACGCGGGCCTGTCACTGCTGTGGCCTCTCCCGTTGTGGAGCACAGGCTCCAGATGCGCAGGCTCAGCAGCCATGGCTGACAGGCCCAGCTGCTCTGCGGCACGTGGGATCTTCCCGGACCGGGGCACGAACCCGTGTCCCCTGCATCGGCAGGCGGACTCTCAACCACTGTGCCACCAGGGAAGCCCTTGGAATGCATTTTTAAGGTTAAGTCATATTTTAAAGAATCCAAACTGGGACTTCCCTGTGGTCCAGTGGTAAAGGATCCGCCTTACAATGCAGGGGACGTGGGTTCGATCCCTGGTCAGGGAACTAAGATCCCACATGCTGTGGAGCACCTAGGCCCATGTACCACAACTACAGAGCCCACGTGCCCTGGAGCCTGTGCGCCACAACTAGAGAAGAGAAAACCCACAAGCCACAGTTAGAGAGAAGGCCGTGCGCCACAACAAAAGATCCCACATGCCTCAATGAAGGTCCTGCGTACTGCAACTAAGACCCAATGCAGCCAAAAATAAATTAAATAAATAATAAATAAATCTTTAAAAAAAAAAGAATTTAAACCAATGTAAAAAAAGATCCACATGGAACAAGACATCCAAATATTAAATACAGATGGATGGGACCCTGCACTGTATGTTCTGATCATCCTGACAACCCCTAGGAGGTGGGGACTGTGATGGGCAACACCTATTTTACAGATGGGGACACTGAAGCATGGAGAGGCCAGGCGGCATGCTCTTGTCCACTCTCCTGCTCCCCCACTTCGCCTCCCTGTCCTGGCCCAGGTCGGGGCTTTGTTCTCCCCTCCCCAGCTTGGACACCTCCTTCCTGACACCCAGCCAGTCCCCAACAACTTGTCTGAGCTACATGGCCCGAAATAGCTTTGGGTGTCAGTCGCTGGCAGGCTGCCCTGGGCCACATGCCCACAATCCTCCAAAAAATCTCTTCCCGGTGGGTGGGAGACACCTGGGCTCCAGGGCTCAGCATCCAACCACCTGCTGCCCCCGCCTGTGCCACAGTGTCCCCATTTGTCCCCTGGGGGAGTGAAGCCTCTCACCCCTGGCTTCCCATCCAGCAAGGTTGGTGGTGAAAACCAGGTCCCCCCACTGCTTGAGAAGCCACCATTCATGAAGCCTTCCTTGGGGGATAAGCACGACCCCCTCCACATTCCAGTTTAAATATATGTGCATTTCAACGAGTGGTTTAGCACTGGAATTCCAGAGCCAACTGGCCTGGGTTCAAATCCTGGCTCCACCCTGTGCATGCTGTGTAACCTTAGGCAGACCACTTAACCTCTCTGTAGCAACTGGCCCCATCTGCAAAAGGCAATCTACAAAATGCCTCTGGATTAAATACATAAAATGAATGCATGGAAAGCTTAGGGCAATGCTTGGCATACTGTAGGTGCTCAATGCGTTGCTGAAGGCACTGGGGCCAGGCACTGAGCTTCAAGCTCCAGGCATCCCAGTCCCTGTAGTCATATGAGGGGGGACCCGTTTTAAAGATGAGAAGCCAAGGTTCCAAGATAAGTCTGAAGTCGCGCCTCGCACCGCTGGCTCAGCGGGGATTTGAACCTGGGGCTCAGCCTCCAGAGCCCGTGCTGACCCCCCTCACCCTCTAAGGCCCAGAGACGGGCAGAGGTGTCCCCGGGTCACACAGCGGCGGCGCGGGAGGGCAGGCAGCGCCCCTCCCGGCGGTGGCAGCGACAGCGTCCTGGGCCGCGGCTGGGGGCGGGCAGCGCAGTCCCGGATCTGGGACCGAGATCCCCGCTGCGGCGCTGTGCGTTTCCATGGCAGCCTGGCTGGAGCCGGCCAGAGCGATTAGGCGTCCAGAGGAGCCGCTGCTAAAAATAGCCCACGCAGCACGGGTTTCATTAGCCGCTGGGCTTTTGGCTGCCAGGTACCCCCTCCCGGCTCTCCTTCCTACTCGAGTCCGGGCGTAGCGAGTCTGCGGGGGGGATGTGGTGGGGCAAGGGCAGCCGGTCCTGCATCCCTTCCGGCCTGGACCGGCCACCGTGCTTGGCCCCTCCTGGCCCTCCTTCCTGGGACCTTCGTCAAAGGCAAATCTGATTTCACTCCTCCCCTGTTCTAAATCCTTTGGCTCCCCATTGCCCTTGGCCTGAAGTCCCCAGCCTTTCACCCCCATTGCCTCCCTGACTTCATCTCCCCCTGCCCTGGATGCTCCCAGGGACTCAAACCCACCACACCCCGACTCTGAGCCTTTGTTTCCGCTGTTTCCTTCATGTGGGTCACCCTGCCTTCCCCTCTTCATCTTTCAGATCTCAGCTTACACATCACCTCCTCCAGGAAGCCTGAGGCTCCAGCCCAGCTCAGGGGCCTCTTCTGGACTCCTCCATCACAGCTCTGACACTAACCTGAGTGCTGAGAGGGAGAGGATGAGTGTGTTTTGGTCCCGGTATCTGAAATAGGACCTGGCACACAGCAGTTGCCCGATAAGTGTTTGTGGAATAAATAGGGGAATGAGATTAGCCAGCTCTGATACAGGCGTTTCCTAGGTGAACAACTCAGTGGGTTCCCACTGTCCTCTCTTCCCAGGCCAGAAGGTCAGTGGTCCATCCTCTCTCAACCAGGTTCACTCTTCTGTTTCCTTTGGACAGGATATCCAGGCTGTGTGACCCAGCCAGGTCACTCACCCTCTCTGGTCTCCTTTTGCCTTACAAAATTGCCATACACATGGGACTTAGAGGTCAAAAGCTCTGGTGGAGTTGCCATAATTTGGAAGAGAGAGGGAGATAGAAGGTGAGGCGGATGTGGGGGAAGATGGACATCCATGAAAATATCTTGGAATAAAACTAAGTCTATTGGAGAGCCAGTGGACAGCCTCAGATGGGCAGGATTTCCAGAGCCAAGAAAGACAGTTTTCAGGCTGGCCACAAGGTGGCTCATTTGTTATGGCACAGCTTGGTTGTAGCAAGAGCAGGGAGGCCAAGAGCAGAGTCAGAGGGAAATCGGGAGGAGGAGGGGGAGTGAAGGGCATTTTGCAGCAGAGGAGTGTTAGCAGAGAAGAGAGGAAGTCTGGGGAATGCAATGTGGGTAGTGACAGTGCTCAAAGCTTTTGATTATTTGAGATCTATGGAACCATGACTAGGACTTAAAAGAGGAAGCCATGGCTTAAACGATGCCTGTCCTCACAGTCTGGGCATCAGCCCAGGTTGCAGTGGTGGCTCCACAATCACTAGGGATCCGGGCTTCTATTGATGTTCTACCTCCTCAGCCAAACTTCCATCTTTTGGAACATAATGGCTGCTCTAGCCCCTGCCATCACAGCCACCTTCTAGATGAGGGCAGAGGGGGAAGGGGAGAAGGGGTAGAGGAGGGCCTATCCTTGTCTTCTGAGGTTACGACCTGGAAGTTACATGCATCATTTATGTGCACATCCTATTGTCCATCACATAATCAGATGGTCACATTGAGCTTCAAGGGCAGCTGGGAAATGTAGTCTTTACCTGGGCAGGTTCTGTTTCTAAAGGAGAAAGTAGAGCATGAAATTTGGGGACCAGCCCATAACCTCTGCCACCAAATGGGTTGGGAAGCAGGAGTGAACATTTGTCACTGTTGAGGCAACCCTAGCAGGGAGATGCCCTTTGGACAAGGAGACCTTCAGGACCTGCCCCCTTTCCCTCCCTGCCCTCACCTCCTCCCTCTGTCCCCCTCGCTTACTGTGCTCCAGACACACAGATCTCGCTGTTCCTCCAACATGCCAGGCACAGTCCTGCCCCAGGGCCTTTGCATGTGCTGTTCCCTCTGCTTGGAATGTTCTTCCCTCAGGTCTCTCCCTCCCTCGCCCCCCATTCAGATTTCTGCTTAGATCTCACCTTCTCAGAGGCTTTCCTTGAACATCCTGTTTAAAATTGCAACCTGCCCTCCCTCGTCAATTCTTGTTCCTTCCCAATGCCTTCCCTGCCCTAATTTCCTTTCTAGCACTTAGCACTCTATAAAGCCCTATAGACTTTACTGATTTATTTGCTTATTGCCTGTCTCCCTCATTAGTCTTTGAGCTCAACCAAGGCAGAGATTTCTGCCTGTTTTGCTTGCAGCTGCATTCCTGGTGCCTAGGACAGTGCCTGGTGCTCATTCAGGGCTCAGGAAATATTTTGAATGACTACATTGAATAAATAAAGCAGGCACAATGATTCCCTCTTTTAGAGCTCTGGAAACTGAGGTCTCGAGGAGGAAAGGTGATTCACCCAAGGTCACAAGCTAGTGGGTGGCAAAATATGGTTGTGTTACCTGCCGAGTTTCTGTTTCCTCTCTGACTGACCCTCTTTCTCCAACTTTCCCTTCCACCCAGAGAGTTATCTATAAATTTCAGTTCTGCTTATGTTTCCTGGAGCACATTACTGTTGCTTGCAGCCAGGATCCCAGGATGACCAGAGGGGCACCCCCATCATTCCAGGCACAGTGCCCGGTCCATTAGCTGCTGTACCACATTTAATTGCCCACACAAGTACAAAAATATTTGCAAATTAAAAATCACACATAAAATGCTCTCAGCCCCAATTTTAGAGGTGTGGAAAGACTGAAGCACAGGTGGGGGGAAGGGATGGTCCTCGTCACACAGCCAAGAGGCAGCAGAGGAGGGGTCCACCCTCTCTCTTTCTTTCCACTGTGAGATGAGGCTCACTGCCACCTGGGACAGTGCAAAGCTGGTCTTGGGATCGAATCCTGCCTTGTGCAGCCTTGGACCTCAGTTTTCTCTACTGGGACATGGGATCCTGATAACTATCCTGGGTATATCCCACTGTGCCCAGAGCCTGACATACAGAATGTGCTCCCACGAGGCAGGAAGTCAAGGGCATCAGTTAGCCGCCCCGGGCTGCAGGCTGCCCACCCCAGACCCCTTCCACCTTCCCTGCCTTTCTCCCTATTCCCTTGGCCGCCCTGTGCCAGGTTTCTGTTTAGTTTAATAATCTCCTGAAAGTTTAATTGTTGTTTTATTCATCCGTGACCTTTCTCTCTCATCTGGAGACATATTATTGCTAATCTACAAATTTCAAGAACCAGATTTATTTGCAAAACCAATTACCTGACTATGCAAATGACCTCTTTCGGCGCCTGCCTCCTTGGCCAGCTGGCTGGTCCGGGGAGAGGAAGAGCTGCTGTCCGCCCCGTTAGAGCCGCTGCTCAAACACTTGGATGCAAACTTATCTATAATTCCTCTGAGCAGGGCGACCCTCTCGGCCCCGGAGTTAATTAGAATCTCAGTAATCGAGGGAGGCTCTGACCCCACATCTCTCAGCTCTGACCTCCTAAAGGGGCCTCTTGAAGTGGACGGAGCCTCTAATTGCCTTCCCATCTGGCCCTTCCAATGGGGATGATGCCTCTTCATTCATTCATTCTTCCACAATCTCACATTGAGTGTCTGGGACTGTTCTAGGCTCTGGAAGCAGAGCAGGGAACAGGGAGCCCAGAAGGAAAGAAGTCCCCATCTTTATAAAGCTAACAGTTGGAGAGAGAGAAAACAGGCAAGATAAATATAAAAAATGTATAGCATGGCACACAGTATGGATCACAATGGAGGAGAAGCAAGCAGTGCCAGAGATGGTTGATCAGGGTTCATGGATCCCATTCTCTCTCCCTCCCTTCACTCCAGCCACAAAAACGGAGCTGATTCTTAAAATGCCAAACCTGGTCCTTCCTCAGGGCCCTTGCACTTGCTATTTCTGCTGTCTGGAATGCTTTTGCCAAAACTCTTGGCCAGACTGACACTTCCCCACACAGTTTCAGCTCACATGTCACTTCCTCAGGGAAGCCTTCCCTCCCTACTCCAGAGATAAGGCATCTCCCCACGACCATTTCTGTCCCCTTTCCCTGCTTTAGAATTCTTACTGCTTCCTGAAATTAAATTAGGCATTGGTATGTTATTCTCTGTCTTACTCTTTTTTTTTTTTTTGGCTGCGCTGCATGGCATGAGAGATCTTAATTCCCTGACCAAGGATCAAACCTGTGCCCCCTGCAGTGGAAGCACGAGTCTTAACCACTGGACCACCAGGGAAGTCCAAGTCTTACTTTACTTTAATATCAGCACCTTGAGGACAGAGGAACCGTGTCTATTTTGTTCACAGCTGTATCCTCAGCACCCAGAACAGTGTTTGGGTACTCAAAAATATATATATTTGTTGAATGAATAAATGAATGAATGAATGATGCAGGAGCCAGGAGGCCATGCTAGTCATGGTGTAGAGGACACAATAACTTCTAGCTGGGGTCATCTTGACCTCAGCACTTTCCCATGGCCTGGTGCAGTGGCTGAAATGTACCCATTTCACAGATGAGACCATGGAGGTTGCTAGATTAGGCGTGTGGCTTGGCCAGTGAGGACTGGTGGGGCTGGGATCAGAAAGCAGCTATTGAAGGTCTCCCTCAACGTTCCTCAGGGCCTCTGTGACTGTCCAACACCAGGAAGGGACATAGAAGGTTTTGGTAGAGCCTGGGCGGGAGGTGGGACTCCACGATCCACTCCCTGGACCTTAAGTTCTCAATCTGGGAAAAGTGACTTTGGGATTCCACCACCCCTGGCTTCTCTCTCACCTCTCTGTCTGTGCCTTCTCATCTCCTTTGGCTTCCTGTCCCCTATTTTTTTTTAAATTTATTTTTGGCTGCATTGGGTCTTGGTTGCTGCACACAGGCTTTCTCTAGTTGCGGCAAGTGGGGGCTACTCTTCATTGCGGTGCGCGGGCTTCTCATTGCAGTGGCTTCTTTTTTTTTTTTTTTTTTTTTTTGCGTTACGCAGGCCTCTCACTGCTGCAGCCTCTCCCGTTGCGGAGCACAGGCTCCGGACGCGCAGGCCCAGCAGCCATGGCTCATGGGCCCAGCCGCTCCGCGGCATGTGGGATCTTCCCGGACCGGGGCACGAACCCGTGTCCCCTGCATCGGCAGGCAGACTCTCAACCACTGCGCCACCAGGGAAGCCTGCAGTGGTTTCTTGTTGTGGAGCATGGGCTCTAGGTGCGCGAGCTTCAGTAGTTGTGGCTCGTGGGCTCTAGAGCGCAGGCTCAGGAGTTGTGGCGCACGGGCTTAGTTGCTCTGCGGCATGTGGGATCTTCCCAGACCAGGCTCGAACCCATGTCCCCTGCATTGGCAGGTGGATTCTTAACCACTGCGCCACCAGGGAAGTCCCCGTCCCCTATTTTTATCTTTATTATTTTTTAATTAAAAAAAATGTTTTGGCCACAGCGCTCAGCATGTGGGATCTTACTTAGTTCCCCGACCAGGGATGGAAGCAGCACCTCTTGCAGTGGAAGCGCGGAGTCTTAACCACTGGGCCGCCAGGGAAGTCCCATTCCTGTCCCCTATTTTTTTTTATAAGTTTCTTTCTTTAAAAAAAAAAAAAAAATATTTATTTATTTTTGGCTGTGTTGGGTCTGGCTGCACGCAGGCTTTCCCTAGTTGCAGCAAGCGGGGGGCTACTCTTCGTTGCAATGCGCGGGCTTCTCATTGCGGTTGCTTCTCTTGTTGCAGAGCCTAGGTTCTAGGCACGCGGACTTCAGTAGTTGTGGCTCACAGGCTCTAGAGCATAGACTCAGTAGTTGTGGCGCACCTGCTTAGTTGCTCCATGGCATGTGGGATCTTCCCGGACCAGGGCTCAAACCCATGTCCCCTGCATTGGCAGGCGGATTCTTAACCACTGCACCACCAGGGGAGTCCCTCCTCGCCCCTATTTTTTTTAATTAATTAATTTATTTTTGGCTGCGTTGGGTCTTTGTTGCCGCATGCGGGCTTTCTCTAGTTGCAGCGAGCGGTGGCTACTCTTCATTGCGGTGCGCGGGCTTCTCATTGCGATGGCTTCTCTTGTTGCTGAGCACAGGCTCTAGGCGCACGGGCTTCAGTAGTTGTGGCACTCGGGCTGAGTAGTTGTGGCTCGTGGGCTCTAGAGCGCAGGCTCAGTAGTTGTGATGCACCTGCTTCGTTGCTCCATGGCATGTGGGATCTTCCCGGACCAGGGCTCAAACCTGTGTCCCCTGCACTGGCAGGTGGATTCTTAACCACTGCGCCACCAGGGGAGTCCCTCCTGTCCCCTATTTTTGAGTCCTGTCCATCTGCCCTGGACAAGCCCCAAGAGCACTTCATCTGCGGTTAGCAACTTCTCTCCAACGTACTTCTCATCCAGTGTCCCTACTTCCTGTCCAGGGTCAACTTCACGTGCCCTGCCCTTGAACCAGACACTGGACATCGGCCTCTCCATTGTTTATGCTGTTCCCTCTGCCTGTCACATTCTTCCCCCTGGAAGCCTTTCCATGGCCCTCCAACCTAATTAGTCTCATCGCCAGCCCCACACCCCTATCCTATATCCCAGGGCAGCCTGGGCATGGCTTCAGGAACTGTCACCATTTCCGTGATGGAGTGGTTTGTTCAACTGTCTGTTCACATTTCTCTTCCCAGCTAGACGCTAATCTCCCCAGTTGAGCAAGGGCCTTGGCTGTCATTTTTATCCCGGTGTCTCCAGGACCTAGCACAGAAAGGGGAGCTCTACAGGAGCTTAATAAGTGCTTGTTGAATGGTTGACCTGTGCGTTGGGTGTTGGGTGGGGGAATGGATGGATGCATGGGTGGGTGGGTGAGTGGGGCATTTAGGTTGGGGGATGGGAGGATGGCTGGGTGGGTGGGTGGGTGGATAGAAGGATAGGTGCTTGGGTGGGGATGAGAAAATATGTGGATGAATGAATGAACGGTAATGAACCTGGCCTTGATGGGTGTGGACTGCCCCTGGCAGTGGACCTGGGTGAAACCCCCCACCCCAGCCCTGCCAAGTGGCTCTGAGGATTCAGCAGACTGTGTGTTGAGGGGGTACCTAGACACAGACCTAGTGCTGTCTGCAGGGCTCAGATTGTCTGGGGCGGGGGAAGTGGTTTTGGTGGGGACCAGGCTTGCTCGTGAGATTTCATGGCCCCTCTCCAGCCCACATGGCTGCACTCCCACTGCCCAGAGCTAAGCTCGTCTGCCACACCCCTGCCCCAGCTTCCCCCCTTCACCCCCTCACACTTGATTCAATCCTGGCCGCCCACCGGTTCAATTATTCTGCCGCTGGGGTGGCTGGCAATTTTCTTTCGGGGCTGAGAAGCTGCTTCGGTATCTGTGTGATTTTGAGCAGCATGGGGACCCAGAGATGGAAACACAGAGACAAAAAAGAGAAAAGGAGAGAGAGAAATAGAGACAGACAAATTCTGTGTGTGTGAGAGAGAGAGTCAGTCTGGACCAACCTCACCCCCAGGGCTTTAGGGGAGGCTTTCCAAGTATTCAAAACAGTGACCATCCTGCAAAGATTCCAGAATTTCTGCTCATGACCTCATGTCACTCCCCCATCCCTCAAAACACACACACACACACACACACACACACACACACACACTCTAGGGCACAAAACTCAGCCCAGATTTTGCAGAGGACCTTGCTAATGACCAGAACAGCTCAGAGATGAAGTGGGAGCCTTGGGACGTAGTGAGCTCCTCATCCAGAGAGGAGTCCAAGCAGAGGCTGTGGACTAGAAGTGCTTTTCAGAGCCCAGATGTGCTCAAGTTGCCCATTTATTCTTTATTGGGTCCTTTCATTTTTTCTGAGCATTTGCTAGGTGCCGGGGGGGCTGGGCTGGAGGGAGCCGGGGTACAGAGGGAGGAGGTGAGGGCAGGTCATGCAGGGCCTTGTGGCCCACGGGGAGGACTTGGGCTTTAACCCGAGGGAGGTGGGAGCCCTGGAGGGCTGTGGGCAGAGGGGGGATAGGAGCTGACTCAGGTTTGGGTGGCTATGACAGAGTATGTTGCCCCTGTCTGGCTGTGTGACCTTGGACGGGCTCCCACTTCTCTGTCTCCTGAGCCCCTTCCTCTGCACGAAGGTGACGGATGGGGCCGTTTTCAAGCACCTTCCTGGCCCCAACACCTTGGCCCCATCTTCCGAGCAGGCTCAGCCTTCCTTGATGACTCCAGCGCCCTGTATCACGGGTAATTATCTGTAAGCGCCAACCCTCCCGAGAGCTTCGCAGACAATAATGAAATCACCTAATCTTGTGATCGGAGATTTACCAGGGACGTCCTCACCAGCCAGCACCTCTCCCCAGGGAGGGATTCCCACGGCTCCCACAAGGAAAAAAAAAACTTTCTTCTCATTTGGCCTCCCCGCCGCCCCCCTAGAAGCTTAAGCAAAATCACCCAGTCCCTGGAGAGAGATTGTGTGGGACCGTCTTATGCATTCGGGTTCCGTTGGAGTTTCTTATGTTCTGGCCATGCGTCCTCCTTACTGTGTGGTTCTGGGCAACTCCCCACCCTCTCTGGGTCTCAGTTTCTCTAACCTGGCTCCTCACACTGCTTCTAAACCTACCGTGAGGGGCTGCAGGGTGACAGACACAGGATGGGGTCACAAAGGTTTTGAGAGACAAAACCTTTACCTCTGCCCCTCCCAGCCTGATTTTCAATTGTGGCCAAACATCCCTGACGTAAAATTGACCATCTGAACCATGGTGAAGTGCACAGCTGAGTGGCTTTACATACTTCACATTGCTGTGCAGTCACCACCACCATCCATCCACCGAAATGTGTTTTTGTTTTGATCACCCCAAACAGAAACTCTGTATCCATTACTCTTGCTTTTTTTTTTTTTTTTTTTTTTGTGGTATGCGGGCCTCTCACTGTTGTGGCCTCTCCCGTTGCGGAGCACAGGCTCCGGACACGCAGGCCCAGTGGCCATGACTCACGGGCCCAGCCGCTCCGCAGCCTGTGGGATCTTCCCGGACCGGGGCACGAACCCGTGTCCCCTGCATCAGCAGGCAGACTCTCAACCACTGCGCCACCAGGGAAGCCCTACTCTTGCTTTTTAATCTTAAGGTATCTTGGTGATCCTTCCATGGGAGTCCTCATTCTTTTATACAGTTGCGTAAGACTTCGTGGTGTGGAAGGATCATCATTCTATCCTTTTTTTTTTTTTTTTTTTTTTTTATGGGGGGCTTAACTCCCCACTTCTTTTTTTTTTTTTTTTTAGATGTTGGGGGTAGGCGTTTATTAATTAATTAATTTATTTTTGCTGTGTTGGGTCTTCGTTTCTGTGCGAGGGCTTTCTCTAGTTGTGGCAAGCGGGGGCCACTCTTCATCGCGGTGGGCGGGCCTCTCACTATCGCGGCCTCTCTTGTTGCGGAGCACAGGCTCCAGACGCGCAGGCTCAGTATTTGTGGCTCACGGGCCTAGATGCTCCGCGGCATGTGGGATCCTCCCAAGCCAGGGCTTGAACCCGTGTCCCCTGCATTAGCAGGCAGATTCTCAACCACTGTGCCACCAGGGAAGCCCCATCATTCTATCCTTTATTTACTTCTTTCACTTTTTCTAAGCTTTATACATGGGTCTAATTCTAGAGTTTCTGCTCTTGATCACCGAGCTATTCAGCTGAGAACTCTTGCTTTCTGGGGTGATATTAACTATATTTAACTACAGGTATGGCTGTGGCATTGACCAATGAGAATGGACATGCTGGGGCCAGGTCTCAGCAGTGCTGTCAGTGGCCAGATCTTGGAGGAGGTCCAGGGGACTTAGGGATGGGTCAGGGGCGTGGTCAGGATATATCAACTATTTACCAGGTGTTCCTGGACAGTGACAAGTTCAAGGTCACAGCTAAGTTTGGAACACTGCTTGTGTTGCTCCCTGTCTGCCAGTGCTGGGGTCTGAGGCTTCCCGAAGCCAGTTCTGTCATCCTCCACCTCGCGTGGATTCTTCTTCTCCTTCTCTTTCTTCTTCTTTAACATAATAGACTTTATTTTTTTTGGCTGCACCACATGGCATGCAGAATCTCAGTTCCCTGACCAGGAATCGAACCCGTGCCCCCTGCAGTGGAAGCACGGAGTCTCAACTACTGGACCACCAGGAAGTCCCTCTTCCTTCGTCTTGAGAGGGTCTGGGGTGTTGGAAAGAAAAGACCAACAGATCCTTAGGGAATCTCTGTAGCAAGCGTCCAGGACTAGGATGGCAGGGAGCGGTCCCATTTAGGGCAGCCAAAGGGTCCTGAGAGCCCCTGGTCCAGCCTGCAAGCCTGGAAGAGCATCCCCTCCCTCCTGAGCCTTCCTGGGAAGGTGGACGGAAAAGGAGGGTATTGTGATGCCTGGTGAGGTGGAACTTCACATTTTTTAATCAGGAGAAGCTGCCAGCCACATTTCCTTTGTAGAGTCAAGACAGCTAAACTCTGTGAAGTAGAACTTCTTTATTTAGGGAGAGTCAGTTGAATGGTTCCTCCTAGTTTCATTCGTATTTAAGTGGATGCCCATCGTCATGGGGGAATGGTGATGATGATGCTGTAGCAGATTGGATCTGTGAAACCAGCCCCCAATCTAATAGCTGAAAGCACTAAGTATTTATTTTGGTTCACGAGTCTGCAGATTAGCCAGGTGATTCTTCTAATCTCAACCAGGCTCATCACTGCCTCTGCACTCAACTTGGGGTTGCAGGCAGCTCTGCAAATCTTGGCTGGGTTCCCTCGTTTGGGGGTCAGCTGGCTGTTGGATGGGACAACTGGGCTTTCTTCCATGGACTTCTTCCATGAAGAGCAGGGATGCTCTTCTGGCAGACCAGCCTGGGGTTATTTGCATGGCAACTGGGCTCTAGGAGAGTGAGCAGAAGCGTGCAAGGCCTCTTGAACTTGGAAACAGACCCTGCTCCAGGTTCCAGTCAAACCTGGAGATGACTGTGGCCTCAGCTGACACCTTGATTGAAGCCTTGCAGAAAACCCTGGAGTACAGGACCAGCTAAGCTGTGCCTGGACTCTTGATCCTCAGAAACTGTGAAATAATAAAGGAGTTTTGGTTTAATCTGCTGCATTTGTGGCAACTTGTTATGCAGCAATAGCTGACTGATACAACTCTCCCCAAACTCCTCGATGTGCAGAGTGGGCCAGTGGCAGTGAGGTGGAACTCTTTTTTTTTTTTTTTTTACTTTGGCCATGCAGCTTGGCTTGCAGTATTTTAGTTCCCCAAACAGAGATCGAACCCAGGTGCATGGCAGTGAAAGCACTGAGTCCTAACCACTGGACCACGAGGGAATTCCTGAGGTGGAATTCTTGGGAGCGACAGGATTGATGTTCCTTTTCCTTCCCTTCTGTGGTTCACTCTGATGAGTTGAGGTGGCCCCGAGGGAGATGTAAAGGCATAAAAGGATACTCAGTGGTGTCCCAGTGGGGACTTAGTTATAAAGGAAGTGGGAGGGGGGTTGGAGGAAGAAGCTGGTTGGTTCTAATACAGAGTGTGATGGGGGCTGGAAGTCCTGCTTCATTCATTTCCCCTGTCCTGGTGTGTCTGGTGTGTCATTTCCCCTGTCCAAGTGTCTAGCTTGGTGATTGAGACCTGAACGGATTCATGAGTGTAAACCATTCGGCTCTAACCTTGGGGACCCAAGTTGGGGTTCCACTGGGGTCCGTGCAAGGATCTGTCTGGCTTAGGACACGCAAGGGAAAAACAGACAAGGCTGTGCAAGACCGTTGTTCAACAGTGACACCTTGTGGCAGTCACAGAAGTAACAGCGGGAATGGCCCCATCCATCCTGCCCCCTGCTCCTCTAATGTTTGAGAGAGAGAGTCCCTTTGGACTGACAAGGGGATCGAGGGTCTTGGAAAATTTGAGGAAAATGTAAAGGTGCAGTCAGTGGGAACATAGAGATTCATGGGAAGAATGAAGGAAAACTGGCTTCAGTTAGACCATTTTTGGCTTTTTAGCCTCTTCTGCATCCTTTCTTCTTCTGGAACAGTACCTTGGATTTTCCTGGGGGGCCCTCCCCCGTCTTGCTTTTGATTCATGAAGTTCAGGCAGGGCTCCATGGAGGGAGGCTGCCACCCAGTGCAGCAGCCCCATGGATATCCTCTTGGGCTCACTTCATGCAAAGCCTACTTCCTGTGAACACCTGAAACCATTTCTCTGAAAGTACTTTTTTAAGACTGTTGGAGCTCACTTAGCCACAGGCAGGCCAAGCCAGAAGACAGGAGAGTTATTGCAGCCCTCAGCCTTTACAGATGGGAAGTTGGTGGATAAATACTGCAGCTCCCTTTTGCTTCTGTTGAGAAAACTCCAAGGCATGCTCTACACAGTGTCCTAGAGGCCTCCAGTGGGTCACAGTGGCCTACACAGTAATCCCCCCATCCTTGCCTCAGGGTCTCTTTCTGGGGGAGCCCAATCAAAAAACACCCAGGGCTGGCCAATCAGGATTCTGAACCTATGGCTTCAGTGATTGGCTCAGGGCCACCCACTGTGACCCAAGTTAGCTCAATCAGAGTGAACTCCTATGGCTTCCCTGGTGGTGCAGTGGTTGAGAGTCTGCCTGCCGATGCAGGGGACACGAGTTCGTGCCCCGGTCCGGGAAGATCCCACATGCCGCGGAGCGGCTGGGCCGGTGAGCCATGGCCACTGAGCCTGTGCGTCCAGAGCCTGTGCTCCGCAACGGGAGAGGCCACAACAGTGAGAGGCCCGCGCGTATCACAAAAAAGAAAAACAAAAAAACCCAAAAACAGAGTGAACTCCTGAACAATTAGCTGGATTTAGGGGGACAAATGATGCTCTTTTCCTCAGGGGTTGCTGAGCTTATAGGAACGTGGTCTTCTTAGGAGCTATCTGGTCACCATGTGGGAAGCACCTCCGTGTGAATGGAACTAATAGAGAGGAAAGCAGATGATCTTGTCATGATTTGAGCACCTGGATCAAATTGTGCCTGAAGCTATATATTTTGATATATATTGGCTTTTTGCTTAAGCCAATCCAAATCAAGTGTTTGTTTTGTTTTGTCATTTTCAGACCAAAGAGCCCTAACTATTGAGACATGGGCAGTGTATGAGTTTTCTGGGGCCGCCATAACAAAGTACCACAGACTGGGGGACTTCAACAACAGAAATTTATTTTCTCACACTTCTGGAGGCTGGAGAAAAGTCTGAGACAAGGTGTTGGCAGGATTGGTTTCTTCTCCTTGGCTTGCAGACGGCTGTCTTCTCCCTGTGTCCTTACCTGCTCTCCCTCTGTGTGTGTCTGTGTCCTAATCTCTTCTTATAAGGACACCAGTCATATTGGATTAGGGGCTGCCCTAATGACCTCATTTTAACTTAATTACCTGTTTAAAGACCCTTTCTCCAAATACAGTCACATTCTGAGGTCCTGGGAGCAACTGCAGAACTGCTTTGGCTGGAGCTAGACTGACTGGGTTCAAATCCCAGCCCTGGAACTTGCCTGTCCTGTGGCTCTGGGCAAGTTAGTAACCCTCTCTGTGCCTTGGTTTCCCCTTATGAGCACCCACGTGTTTATCTCCTTCCTCCACCTCAGGTCCTTGAATCGCTGCCCAGTCCCAGGCACCCCAGTGGGGGGGTAAGGGAAGCCTGATGGGCTCTGCTTTGGAGGTTAGGTCTTTAGACCCACCCTGACCTGCTGCTGGGCTCATCGCCCTAAAAATCACAGCTGCACCGATGCTCTCACCATCCTGCTGGAGAACTTTCTATGGCTCCCTCTTACCAAGTCCCAACTCTTTCTTCCACCCACCAGATCTTCCCTCTCCCTTCTGCCAGTCCCTCCAAATTCTCCTCATATTTTAAGGCCCAGATCAAATGTTGCCCCTTCCAGGAAGCCTTCCCAGACTACCTTGAAATCTCCTCTGGCCTCACACAGGATTTATCTACTGTCAATATCCAGAGTACTTGTCATAGTTCACATAACCCTCACGTCAGTCCTACAGTGTAGATTCTTTTTCTCAAACCCATTTTGCAGACAAGGAAACTGAGGCTAGCAAGATGAATTAGCTGGCCCAGCATTAGAGGAGGAGCTGAAGTGGGGACCTGGTCCGCGGACCCCATGACTTGTGCTCCTACCCTCTGCTCTCTCTCCGACTGGTGAATCTTGCCTCTGAGCGTTTCCATGATGGGGGGCTGCCCTTCCTTCCCTGGGTGGTCTTGGAACGATGCCTCCCCCAGGATGCAGGAAGCTGGGCAGAGACCGGGAGAGGGAGAGACAGAGGACGCCAGGGTGGAGGTAGGAGGGTGGCAGCCAGCGAGAGGGATGGGGGGAGATTGATCATCCCCAGAGCTGTGGGCCTCCGTGGCCACGTGGCTGGTGGCTTTTGCGGAGACATGTCACATTGCAGACTCAGCACTTGGCTTGCTTCCCCACTGACGGCTGCTGCCCCAGCCTCTGCCAGAAAGAAAAAGGGCTTAGTGAGCCCCTGGTGCTGCCAGAAAACCCTAGCTGGGTCCTCTGTGGCCTCTGTTAGGCAGTAGCTTTCTCCCCAGAGGTGGGGAGGACAGTGGTCTGTAGCCAGGAGGACTTGGGCTCACGTTCTGGCTTTGCCACCCACTGGGTGACCTTGGAGTGCCCTTCAATCTCCCTGTGCCTCTGTGCTCACCTTTGTAACTCCCTTCTCTAGAGGGTCAGGGTGAACCCTGTAGGCTGGTGCAGGCATAGCAGGCACTGACCGAATGATAACCATAATAACAGCAATGACAGACCACAGCTGTGGTTACAAACAGCATCGTTGAAGGAGGCATGGGCTTTGCAATCACACACGCCTGGGTTCAAATTCCAGTTTTTGGAATTTAGGAGCCTTAAGGGGACCGTGGGCAAGCTGTTCAATCTCCGGGGGCCTCAATGTTCTGATCTGGGCAACGGGTACCGTGGTGTTTTCTCCTTCGTGGAGGCTGTGAAGAGGAGTGGGGAGGCCCAGGAGGGTGAAATTCGTAATTCCCACAACTCAGCAAATCCCTGTTACATGGCAAAGAGGAATTAAGGTTGTCGATGGCATGAAGGTTGCTAGTCTTTCTTTAAGAGACTTTAAGAGCGAGAGAGGGTCCAGGTGGGCCCAACGTAATCCTTAAATATGGAAGAGGGAGGCAGGAAAGGGAGAAGCAGAGAGAGGCAGTGTGAGGAGGACTTGACCTGCCATTGCTGGCTGTGAAGGTGGAGTAAGGGGCCAGGAGCCCAGGAATGCAGGCAGCCTCTTGAAGCTGGAAAAGGCAAGATATGGGTTCTCCCTTCTAGCAGGAACCAGCCCTGCCGACACCTTGATTTTAGCCCAGTGAGACCCACGTGGGACTTCTGACCTACAGAACCGTAAGATAATACATTTGTGTTCTTTCACTGTTTCATTAAGTTTGTGGTAACTGGTTAAATTACAACAGCCAGAGAAAACTAATACAGGTGGTCACTGGCATTGGCAGAGGTAGAGGGTCAGGGGTATGTCCATTGTTCCCTGCCTCCTAACATCCATCCTCCTGTCCTTCCTCACATAGGTTGCTAGATTTTGGGAGAGGTGGAATGGCACTCTGTTAAAGACTCCATTTCCCAGACTCCCTCGCAGCTAGCTATCTAGGTGTGGCCATGTGACTGAGTCCTGGCCAATAAGACTTGGAGAGGGGCTTCTTGGAAGGCTCTGTATAGGAGACAGTCCACTGGAGAAAGCCTCCTTTGTCCTTCCACCCTTCTTCCTTCCTGCTGCTAGAACAAGGGTGTGATGGTTGGTGCTTTGGCAAGCATTTTGGACCATGAGGAGCAACATGGTAGATATCCTGAGGAAGACACAGGACTCTGTTCTTGAATAACTGAATCATCCTTGGATGAAGAAGTCATCCATTTATTTAACAAGCGTTTAATGAGCACCCTCTGTGTGCCATGGGGAACGTGTGAACAAAACAGATAAAAATTCCTGTACATGGGGAGCTGACATTTAGAGGAAGAGGGAGCAGAAAATGGACAAATACATATTCTCAGGAAATGATTAGTACTAGGGAGAAAAATAAAGGAGGGTATGAAAAGCGAGCACAGGGATTGATCAGTGAAGGCTCTTGGAAGAGGTACCTTTTGAGTAAATACCTTAATGGTTCATTGTATAAGATGAAAAATGTTTCCTAATGTTGGACTAAGTTAAGATGGCTTTTCCTGTTACTTGCAGCCAAAAGCATTGACACCATTGTTCCTTTCTTTGAGTTCTCACTGTATCCGCGGGGTGGGAAAGTCCTATGATGATCCTGTTTTACAGATTAGGAGATTGAGGCTGGGAGGGGGAGGTGATACACCCAAGATCACATGGCAAATAAGAGGGAGAGCCAGGATTTGAACCCTGAGGTGGGGTGGGTAGCTGGGAGCCCTGGAAGGTCTGAAGGTGGGATTAATGCACTGAGATCAGGTGGGAGTAGGAAGATGTATGAAGAGACATATCCAACCTCCACACCTTTGCTTCTACAGTCTCCCCTCCCTGGGATGCTTCCTCTTTCCAATCCCAGCAGCAGGCACACCTCCTCCAGGAAGTCCCCCTGGCCCTCACTGTCCCTGTGGCCCCATCATGCCCTGCAGCTGAGAGCTTAGAGGGTTTGGGGACAGTCTCAGGTCCCTTTTCCAGCTGCTGTGCCATCATGTTTATGCATCCCTCTGGAAAAAAACGATTACATTCCAGCCTGACCTTCTCCCTGTCGGTGCGGCCATCACCGTGTCAGTCACACAGCTCAGAGGGGGAAAAATTATTTTATCTTTAATGATACTTAAAACTGCTCAACAGGGCTGTCACGGAGACTGGGCACAGGCAGCTGCTGGCCCCTGAGCTCTGGATCCTGCATCCCTCCGGCTCCTGCTTTGCTCTCTCCTCCCCTTACAGAAACTGCTAGAACCTGTTGATTTGCAGAATTAATTCCCACCCTCTGGGTCCACCCCATCTCCAAATGGGGTGGACCCCTCTCTCTATCACTGTCTTTCTTTGTCTCTCTGCCTTGACTCTTTCTGACTTTCTGTCTCTGACTCCCTCTATTGCTATCTCTCTCTTTGTCTCTCTGTCTCTCTCTGTCTCTTTCTGTCTTTATTAGTACATGGTGAGACCCAAGTTACCCCTCCTGTGTATCGGGTGCTCATCCAGTGTGGTCACCCACAAATCACTTTCTCCTTCACAGCACCCTATGATGGAGACCCCATGATCATGCCCATTTTCCTGTGCTGGAGACTGATGCCCAGAGAGACCAAGCTCTTTTCAAGGTCACACAGCAATAACAAGGCAGACCTGCTACAAGGATAATCTATCACTGCATAGAAAGAAAATCTGTTGTCCTTTCCCTCTGAAAGCAATGTGGGATCTTGGAAGCTTTACAAGGCTCAGACCTCAGGGTTGGGTTTGACTCTTAAGTCAGCCACCACATAATCTTGGGCAGACACTGAATATCCTCTTACCTCAATCTCCTCATCAGGTGAATGGACCCCTGGGGGATATTTTTTTCCTTTTTTTAAATTGAAGTATAGTTGATTTACAATGTTGTGTTAGTTTCTGGTGTACAAAAAAGTGATTTATTTATATATATATATATATTCTTTTTCATATTCTTTTCCATTATTGTTTATTATAGGATATTGAATATAGTTTGCTGTGCTATACAGGAGGACCTTGTTGTTTATCTACTTTATATATAGTAGTGTGTATATGTTAATCCCATGCTCCTAATTTATCCCTTCCCCACCCTTTCCCCTTTGGTAACCATAAGTTTGTTTTCTATGTCTGTGAGTCTATTTCTGTTTGGTAAAGAAGTTCATTTATATCATTTTTTTAGATTCCACATGATGGAAGTGACATCATATGGTATTTGTCTTTCTCTGGCTTACTTCACTTAGTATGATAATCTCTAGATCCATCCATGTTGCTGCAAATGGCATTATTTCATTCTTTTCTATGGCTGAGTAATATTCCATTGTATATATGTACCCCATCTTCTTTATCCATTCATCTGTCGGTGGACATTTAGATTGTTTCCACTTCTTGGCTGTTGCGAATAGAGCTGCTGTGAACACTGGGGTGTGCGTATCTTTTCGACCCTGTGGGGATCTTGAGAGTTGGGGTCTTGAATGTCACCATAGGTTTGTCAGATAAAATACAAAACTCCCAGTTAAACTGGAATTGCAGATGAACCACGAATAGTTCTCTAGTATAAATATATCCCAACTCTGGCATGGGATATACTTATGCTAAAATTCACTTGCTGTTGGTCTGAAACTCAGATTTCACTGGGCCTCTTGTCTTTTTACTGGCCAAATGTGGCAGTCTTAGCATAGGGCTCTGGAGGAAGAGAAGGTTCTGGACATTGTGGGGCAGATTCATTTACATACACAGTGCCAGGCTCTCATGGCCACCATATATACTACTAAGGAAATCTCCAAAAACAGAACATGCTGAGAGATTTGTGGGCAATATGGCACACGTCCCTCTGCTGGAGCCAGGGCCCGCCTCGGTCATTTGGAAATGGTGGCGTCCATCGGGGCTTGAATATCTCAGGCAAAGCTGAGCAGAAGCCCCAAACTTCAAGAGGTGGCAAAGAATGCAGTCAGACTCAGGCCACCGTCTCCCCGTTCCATCCTCCTACTGGACCCGCCAGCCACCCTATCACGGCCCATCCCCAAGGCCGGTGGCCCTCCACTCAAAGTGTCAATATCTCCCATTCTAAATTTCACCCCAGAAATCAATTAGGGCCCTGGACAAGTTGATTATAAATCAGCTATATTCATAATTGTTATGTCTTTAATAAATCAAAGCTGCACAAGTCGCCAGCAAAATGGAGCTGTTCTCCGGGGGTTATCAATTACCCCGGGGGAGCACGGGCCCGCGTTCACATTCTTTCATCCTCCACCCAATCCGGAGAGGCTGCCGGCTGGCCAGGGAGTTCCTGGACCCAGTCCGGGCCGTTCCATTACGGAATTGCTTAAGCAGCATTTTAAATAACAAAAAGGGATATCAAGTAATATTTTTGCCACCTGGAGATCAATACGCTGTCCTTCAGATGGCATGACGGATCGTCTTGGCGAGCTTCTCCGAGTTAATCCAATTTCCCTGGGTCTGGATGGGACTGGGCGAGCTGGGCAAGGCCTCCCGCCTGCCAGGCAGAGCCCAGCCTGGAATGTGTGGTCTCCCACCCCGCCTGTAAGCGCTGCGGGAACATATATAGAGCAGTGGGGGAGGCGGGCAAGGAGCCAGTTCTGCAAGGCAGTGGTTCCAACCAGAGATGATTCTGCCCACCCAGAGGACACTGGGCAGTGTCTGGGGACATTGGTGGCGGTCACACTGGGGGCTGCTCCTGGCATTGAGTGGGTGGGGGCCAGGGAGGCTGCTCCACACCCCATAGTGTGCAGGATGGCCCTCTACAGAGAATGACCAGGACCCGCCTTCTTCCCCATCTTCACTTCTGAGCTCTGTGTCCTTGTTATTCCAAAGCTCGGAGGGACCAGGCCTGCTGTGGCAGCAGAGAGACCCGGGTTCAAGTTCTGGGTCTGTGGCTGACAGTGTAATAGTCCAGGGAAAAGTCGCTCCGTTTAGTTTCTGCCACCATCACATGGGCCTCTGGGTCCCTCACCTGCCTCCCTGCAGGGCTGTACAGATCCTGGAGCCAGTGATTCGATCCAGCCAGCATATATTGAGCACTTACTGTATACCAAGCACCATTGTAGGTATTGGGCATCCAGCCACCAAGATGGAGAAAACGCCTGCCCCCGGGTGATTTAAATTCTAGTTGGGGAAGAGGAAGAATTAGTTGGTGAGTTAATAAATAAAGAAGGCAGTTTCAGAGGTTGGTTTCTCCAGAGAAACAGAACCAATAGGATGTATATACATCTAGAAAGAGATTTACTATGAGGATTTGGCTCACGTGATTCTGGAAACTAGAAGTCATATGATTGGCTGTCCATAAGCTGGAGACCCAGTCCGAGGGCAGGAGAAGATGGATGTCCAGCTCATGCAGTCAGGCAGAGAGAGTGGATTCCCCCTTCTTCCACCTTTTTGTTCTATTCAGGCCCTCCACGGATTGGATGAGGTCCACCCACACACACTGGGGAGGACCATCTGCTGACGCAGTCTACCGATTCAAATGCTTCTCTCTTCCGAAAACATCCTCACGGACACACCCAGAAATAACGTTTAACCAAAGGTCTGGGCACCGCCTCCCCCCCACCCCACCCCAGTCAAACTGATACCTAAAATTAACCATAGGGGGCTTCAGTGAGGAGGTGACATTGGAGTAGGCGCCCTCTGGTGGCTGCTTCAGGAAGGACAGACAGTGGGGGGCGAGGGTGGGAGCCCAGGAACCAGGGAGGAGGCAACTACCCTGGTCCAGGCAGCTGATCATGGGGTGAACCAGGTGGAGGCAGAGGAGGAGAGAGGTTCTGCATGGGTTTTGAAGGCAGAGGGGACAGGATTTACTGAAAGACTAGATGTTAGACCCAAAAAAAAGAAGATCTTAAGGATATAAGGTGAGATCACATATGGAAGCCAGGAGGCCTGTGGCAGTGCCCCTCTCAGGCCCTCAGCCTTCCAATTTCTAAAATCAGGCTGATATAACCTGTCTCACAAATTTGTTTTATTCTTTCCCATTATGGTTTATCCCAGGATATTGAATATAGTTCCCTGTGCTATATAGTAGGACCTTGTTGTTTATCCTTTCAATATATAATAGTTTGCATCTGCTAATCCCAAACTCCTAATCCTTCCCTCCCCCACCTCCCCTCCTCCTTGGCAAACACAAGTCTGTTCTCTATGTCTGTGAGTCTGTTTTTGTTTTGTAGGTAAGTTGATTTGTGTCATATTTTAGATTCCACATATAAGCGATACGATATGGTATTTGTCTTTCTCTTTCTGACTTACTTCGCTTAGTATGATAATCTCTAGGTCCATCTATTTTGCTGCAAATGGCATTAATTATTTACTTTTTATGGCTGAGTAGTGTTCCATTGTATATGTATACATCTTCTTATTCATTCTTCTGTTAATGGACATTTAGATTGCTTCCGTGTCTTCACTATTGTAAACAGTGCTGCTGTGAACATAGTGGTGCCTGTATCTTTTCGAATTAGAGTTTTATCTGGGTATATGCCCAGGAGTGGGATTGCTGGATCATATGGCAACTCTATTTTTAGTTGTTTAAGGAACCTCCACACTGTTCTCCATAGTGGCTGCACCAGTTTACATTCCCACCAACAGTGTAAGTGGGTTCCATTTCCTCCACACCTCTTCCAGCATTTATTATTTGTAGACTTTTTAACGATGGCCATTCTGACCGGTGTGAGGTGGTACCTCATTGTAGTTTTGATTTGCATTTCTCTAGTAATTAGTGATGTTGAGCATCTCTTCATGTGCCTCTTGGCCATCAGTATGTCTTCTTTGGAGAAATGTCTATTTAGGTCTTCTGCCCATTTTTTGATTGGGTTGGTTTTTTTTTGTTATTGAGCTGTATGTGCTATTTGTATATTTTGGAAATTAATCCCTTGTCAGTCACATCATTTGCAAATATTTTCTCCCAGTCTGTAAGTTGTCTTTTCATTTTGTTTACAGTTTCCTTTGCCGTGTCTCACACATTTAGACTCAACAACCATGAAGGACCCAGCTCCATGAGCCCATGCCCTTGTAAATCTCAATGCTGAGGTCTCCCTGACATCTGTGGGTTTTTTTTTTCTTTTTCTTTTTCTCATTTTCAATTTTTGGCCACACCGCACATGGGATCTTAGTTCCCCAGGATCGAACCCACACCCCCTGCAGTGGAAACACCAAGTCCTAACCACTGGACCATCTGGGAAGTCCCTCCCTCACTTCTAGAGGATCACATACACAGTTCAAGTTTCACAGTTTCACCCCACTGCAAACCAGGGCAAGGATGCATGTGTAGCTGGAGGATAGAAGTGTGTGCATGTACGTGTGTGAGAGAGAAAGAGAGAGAGACCTCTACTGGTGAAAGGTGACATTGCAACCTTGCTCTATTAGACACCATGCCAAGATAAAGCCAAGAGGAGAAAAAGGTGAAATCTGGAAGTTCCTTACATAAGGAACAGACAAATTTGATTTTCTTGGCTCTGGGCATCTATGGGGAGGGTTGGAGTTGGGAGAATCTTAAGTAACAGGCAGTCAGGAAGAGAAGTGAAAGGCAGAAGCCTGGTGTATTTGTTTCCTGGGACTGTTGTAGCAAAGTATTACGAAAAAGCAGAAATTTATTCTCTCGCACTTCTGGAGGCTAGAAGTCCAGAATCTAGGTGTCGGCAGGGCCATGCTCCCTCTGAATCTTTTTGAGGAGGATCCTTTCTTGCTTCTTCCAGCCTCTGGTGGCCCCAGGCATTCTTTGGCCTGGGCTGGCAAATCTCCCCATCTCTATCTGTCTTCACATGGCCACCTTCCCCCTGGGTCTGTGTCCTCACATGGTGCTGTCCACTCTGTGTGTGGATCTGGGTCTAAATTTCCCTCTTCTTATAAGGACACTAGTCATATTTGGATTTGACCACTCTAATGACCTCATCTTTTTTTTTTTTGGATTTTGACTTTAAGGTGTTTTTGCTATATAGATTTTTTTAGAATTTATACAGTGAAACATCAGTATTTTTTTTTATGGTTTCCGGATTTTACCTCATATTTAGTAAGGCTTTCCTCAATCCCAAATAAAGTGAACAATTTTCCATTATTTTTTGTTGTTTGTCTCCTGTCTCTTCTTTTTTAAATTATTTTTTTACTTTTAAGTTTAAAAAAAATTTTTTATCAGAATATAGTTGCTTTACAATATTGTGTTAGTTTATACTGTACAGAAAAGTGAATCAGCTATATGTATACATATATCTGGATTTCTTTCTCATTTAGCCACCACAGAGCATTGAGTAGAGTTCCCTGTGCTATACAGTAGGTTCTCATTAGTTATCTATTTTATACATAGTATCAACAGTGTATGTATGTCAATCCCAATCTCCCACTTCATCCCACCCCCCACTTTTGCCGTTGGTTTACATCCATTTGTTCTCTACATCTGTCTCTACTTCTGCTTTGTAAATAAGATCGTCTATACCAAATTTTCCAGATTCTACATATATGTGTTAATATATGATATTTGTTTTTCTCTTTCTGACTTACTTCACTCTGTATGACAGTCTCTAGGTCCATCCATGTCTCTACAAATGATGCAATTTTGTTCCTTTTTATGACTGAGTAATATTCCATTGTATATGTGTACCATATCTTCTTTATCCATTCCTCTGTTGGTGGACATTTAGGTTGCTTCCATGTCCTGGCTATTGTAAATACTGCTGCAATGAAACTTGCGGTACATTTCTCTCTTTATTTTTCATACATTTATTTATTTATTTATTTATTTTTGGCTGCATTGGGTCTTTGTTCCTGTGCACGGGCTTTCTCTAGCTGCGGTGAGTGGGGGCTACTCTTCGTTGTGGTGTGCGGGCTTCTCATTGTGGTGGCTTCTGTTGTTGTGGAACACGGGCTCTAGGTGCATGGACTTCAGTAGTTGTGGCTCACAGGCTCTAGAGCACAGGCTCAGTAGCTGTGGTGCATGGGCTTCATTGCTCTGCGGCATTTGGGATCTTCCTGAACCAGGGCTCGAACCCGTGTGCCCTGTGTTGGCAGACAGGTTCTTAACCACTGTGCCACCAGGGAAGCCCACATGTCTCATTTTGAGTTATGGTTTTCTCTGGGTTTATGCCCAGTAGTGGGATTGCTGGGTCATCTGATGACCTCATCTTAATGCAATTATATTTGCAAAGACCCTATTTCCAAATAGGTCACATTCCCAGGTACCAGGTGTTAGGATCCCAAGGTATCTTCTGTGGGACACACAATTCTACACATAACTTGGCTTTGGGACTTACCACCTCCATGGGCAGCATACTTTGACCGCTCTGAGCCTCAGTTTCCTCATCTGTAAAAAGAGATTGATAACGTCCATGAGGCTTCAATGACACCACATGGGAAAAGCAGATAGGATGAAACCTGGCAGAGTATATTCTGAGCACGTGGGGCTTCTGCTGGTGTAGACACTCCCTTTTATCTCTGCTTGCATTCACTAGGCTCTTTTGTGACTTGGACAGGGTGGAGG
This sequence comes from Mesoplodon densirostris, assembly GCF_025265405.1. NCBI lineage: Eukaryota > Metazoa > Chordata > Mammalia > Artiodactyla > Ziphiidae > Mesoplodon > Mesoplodon densirostris. The sequence continues at coordinate 148,980,615 of NC_082663.1, forward strand.
AGGGTGGAGTTTGGTGAGCGTAGGGGCAGCAAGTGGAAAGATGGAGAGATATAGGGTCCCAGAAGGACATAGCTGGCCCACCCAAATTTGGGTAATTTGTAGCAAGTTGAATAAAGGTAGTATTTTTTTTTTTTTTTTTTTTTTTTGCGGTACGCGGTCCTCTCACTGTTGTGGCCTCTCCCGTTGCGGAGCACAGGCTCAGGACGCACAGGCTCAGCGGCCATGGCTCACGGGCCCAGCTGCTCCGCGGCATGTGGGATCTTCCCGGACCGGGGCATGAACCCGTGTCCCCTGCATCGGCAAGCGGACTTTCAACCACTGCCCGACCAGGGAAGCCCAAAGGTACTATTTTTGGAAATGTGGTGAGGTTAAGGGATATTCCTAAGGGAAGATGCAGCACCTAGGCTAGTGACAGTGAGGGGCCCCTACCACCCCCAGATCTGAGGGAGCAATGGGAGGACCCTGGAGAGAGCTGTATGGGAAGGGCCACCTACCCAGACTTGAGCCTTTGGGAACGGGACACAGCAACCCTGCAGAGAGAAAGCCAGGGAAATATATACCCAGCCCTCTGTTACCCTACCTAACAGAACCCCCAGTTTGCTTGTCCATAGGCTTCATGCCTCCAGGGAGGCTGACCCAAACTTCAGTCCCAGGAGAGAAGTGTGATTTGTCTAAGCATGATCCTGCATTTTTAATTCATTCACTGGATATTTACTGAGTACCTGTTATGTGCCAGGCACTGTTCTGAGCACTTAGGATACAATACAGAGCCAAACAGTCAAATATCTCTGTCCTCATGAGCTGACTGTCCAGTGGGCGGGGGGAGTAAGAGACGTAAAACCATGAGCATGATAAATTAACATTGGGCATAGATGATAAGTATGACAAAAACAAGTAGAGCAGCGTAGCTTCAAATGCAGCCTAGTTCGTGAATCTGCTCTCTCTCCCTCTTTCTCCCTCTCTCTCTCCCTTACCGCTCCCCACCCCAACCCTACCTGTCACTGTCAACAGCCTCCATTCAACCCCAATGGAACCAGATTTAAGATGGATGTGGCAGAGGAAAGAGAGAATAAACCTGTATTCTGGCTGACCTGTTGAAATGTTGGATCAAACCCTCCCTGAAGTCCACTCTACTTCCGCATTAAATCCAAGCATGGCCCCACTTTACCTTGTAGGCTACTGAGGCTGGAGGAAATCCAGGAAACCCACAAACTCTGTGGGAAGAAAGATGGTGAGCTGGTGGAACAGACTTCTCTCTGGTACTGCCTCTGATTTGCTGTGTGACATTAGGCAAGTGTCTTGTGATCTCTGAGACCAGTTTCCTCAACGATAAAGTGAGATGAGACTATCTCTTTGGGAGGGTTGTTGAGAGATGGATAAGAAAGCATATGTGGGGAGCCTGGTAAAGGATTTAGCACACAGTAGGTGCTCAGTAAATGGATGTGTCATGGTTACTAGACTGTTTGCCGGATTCCACTTCTCCTGCCAGGGACATGATACAGTTGCACTTCCCTGCTGTTACAGATTGGATTCTGTCCCCTCAAATTCATGTGTTGAAGTCCTAACCCCCAGTACCACAGCAGGTGATTTTATTTGGAAATAAGGTCACTGCAGATGTAATTAATTAAGATGAGGTCATCCCGGAGTAGGGTGGGTCCTTAATTCCCTATAAATTATGTCCTTATAAAAAGGGTACATTCAGATACAGAGACACACGCACACAGGGAAAATGCCACGTGAAGATGGGGGCTATGCAGCCAAAAGCCAAGAAACCACCAAAAGCCAGGAGGGAGGCCTGGAACAGATCTTTCCCTAGAGCCTTCAGAGGGAGCATGGCCCTGCCAGCACCTTGATCTCAAACTTCTGGCCTCCAGAACTGTGAGATAATAAATTTCTGTTGTTTGTGTCACTTTGTTGGTGGTACTTCATTGTGGCAGCCCTAGCAACCTAATACACATGACTTTTTTTTTTTTCTTTTTGCGGTATGTGGGCCTCTCACTGTTGTGGCCTCTCCCGTTGCGGAGCACAGGCTCCGGATGCGCAGGCCCAGCGGCCATGGCTCACGGGCCCAGTCGCTCCGCGGCATATGGGATCCTCCCAGACCGGGGCACGAACCCGTATCCCCTGCATCGGCAGGCGGACTCTTAACCACTTGCGCCACCAGGGAGGCCCTACACATGACTTTTGAAGTGAGCCGTGGCTCCATAGGTTGCTACGGCCAAGAAAACATGAACAGAATTGATATGCATCACTTCCAGGTAGAATCCTTTTAAAAGCAAGTGTGCAATTCCCTGTCCTCTCCCCACCTTGGAGACCACCTTGTTCCACCCATCGCCTTGATGCCTGCATACAGTAGACTCACAGGCTCCCTGCTAACCTGTGTTGGGAATACAGTGTGAGTGATAAATAAGCCTTAGCTGTCTTTTTTTTTTTAACATTAAAAAAATTTATTTATTTATTTATTTATTTGGCTGTGCCAGGTCTTAGTCAAGGCATGCAGGTTCTTTTTATTTGCATCATGCAGGCTCCTACTTGTGGCATGCAGGATCTATTTCCCTGACCAGGGATCAGACCTGTGTCCCCTGCATTGGGAGCATGGAGTCTTAGCCACTGGACCACCAGGGAAGCCCCAAGCCTTAGTTGTCTTAAGGCCAGTACGATTTTGGGATTTGCTCCAGTTGCTATGGTTGTATAGATTCCTTGAAAATTTAGTGGCTCAAAAATAATGATTTGTTACTGCTCATGGTTTTGTGGGTCAGGAATTTGGGAACAGCTTAGCCAGGCTGTTCTGGTTCAGAATCTCTCACAAGGTTGCAGTCTAGCTGTCGGCTGGGGCTGCATCATCTGAAAGCTCGACTGGAGCTGGAGGAGCCACTACCAAGCTGGCCCCCTCTTGGGGCTGTTGGTGGGAGGCCTCAGTTCCCCTCCACAGCACTGCTTGAGCCTCCTCACAACATGGTAGCTGGCTTCTCCCATAGTGAGTGATCCCAGAGAGAGCAAAGTGGAAGTTGGAGAGTCTTTATTGACTTGGCCCTCAGAACTTCCATTGACCACATGGGTCAGCCCTGACTCAGGGGGTGAGAAACTCCACAAGGGCACGAGTACCAGGAGGTGAGGCTCGGGGGGCTATCTTGGAGGCTGGCTCCATAAGGTTGCTGTAACCGCACAACAAGCCCATCCTGCCTGATATGAGACACCATAGCACTGCCTGGCTGGGAGACCCTAGGAGAATTGCTTCTCCTTTCTGAACCTGAGTTTTCCACAGGTTCAGAAAGAGGGAGTTTCTTTTGTCAGCAATGTGGAAAGGGGGACTTCCTAAGAGGTAAACCGAGTCCATTGACTCTCTTACAAACCTGGAGATGCATTCATGGGTGAAAAGGTCTCCTTCTACCCACCTTCTTGTTGCCTGAATTGAAGATTTGAACCCAGAAATCTTGGCCAGGAGATCCAGTGCTGTAGCATGGAAGCTAAGCTTGTAGAGTCTGGAATGAGATTCACAGGTACCAAATTTTGGTTCTACCACCTACCAGCTGTGTGACCTTTGGCAAGATGCTGGATCTCTCTGGGCCTCAATTTTCTTACCTGTAAAATGGAGCTAACACTAACACATACTTCATACAGGAGGTGAGGATTAAAACCTCACCTCAGGGACTTCCCTAGTGGTCCAGTGGTTAAGACTTCGCCTTCCAATGCAGGGGTGCGAGTTTGATCTCTGGTCGGGGAGCTAAGATCCCACATGCCTCGTGGCCAAAAAATGAAAACATAAAACAGAAGTAATATTGTAACAAATTCAATAAAGACTTTAAAAATGGTCCACATCAAAAAATCCTTAAAAAATACCAAACAAACAAACTCACCTCATCACAGACCAAAGGACCTAGCATGGTCCTTACCCATAGGAAGCATGTACTAATGTTGGCTTTTATTACCATGACTAAAATAGCCACTGAGAGGACTAATCCCTGTTGAGCACCTCCTATGGGGGCCCCAGACTCACGGAACCTCAGAGCTGAAAAAGATTCTAAGGATCCTTGAATTCAAGCCTCTCTTATCCCAGGTGGGGAACTGAGGCCTTGAGAAGGGCAGAGAATTCTTGGCTTGGGTAGCAGCCGACTTCCTGACCTTCATTTCCAGGGACTGCACTGCTGTGCTGCCTGTGGGCATGACATTTGGGCTGTGGAATGGGTGGGGGGTTGGTTAGGAGGGGTGAAACAGGCCAGCCAGGTGTGAGCAAAAACCTGGGGGTGGAAGAGCTTGAGGAATTTGGGGAAGAGATTGGGACTAGATGTCAGAAGACAGAGTCCACTTCGATTCTTGATGACAAGTTCAAATGCTGGATCAAACCATTCCTGAAGTCCACCCTACTTCTGAATAAAATGCAAACCAAGCCCCACTTTGCCTCTTGAGCCACAGAGGCTGGAGGATATTCAGGGAACCCTCAAACTTGGTGGGAAGTAATAGGGAGAGCTGGGAGAGTGGGCTTCTCCCCTGGTGCTGCCAAGACTTGTTATTTATCAAGTTGGACTGTCTGGACTGAAATGTTGGCAGCTGGGAGCCATCAAAGGTGGTGGAGCAGAGAAGTGACTCCCTTAAAACTCCCAGTGGTTGCACTCTTCTTTCCCTGGCTGGCTTGGAGAAGGCCTTGGGCTGGAGCCGGCCGGCTGGGACCCCCCAATCCTCCTGTGTCCCCCTGCCCAGACCTGCTGCTGGGCTATCATCACTGCAGGAGAGCCTGGGAACCGGAGACGAGAATGACCCATGATTGTCGCAGAGGCCTCTGCTCTAATTTCCCCCAAATAGGTTTTGAGCAGCTAATGCGGCCCCCACTGGGCAGAAGATGGAGCGCCCGGCAGGGCCTCCAAGAGCAGAGAGGTTTGAGGCCCATCCACTACCAGGGCCTTAACCCTCACCTGCTCACTCGCTGCCCTGGGCCCCAGGAAACTTCCAGTCCTGGGGGCTCTGAGGGGTGAGGGTGCGTCAGGAGCCCTGCTCTATGGATCCAGCCAGACCAGTGTGGGTCGGCCAGGCCCTGCAGTGGGACATTAGGGTTGGGTTTAGGATTTAGTGTCAGGACTGCGAGGAGTCTAGCCTCTTCCAAGGATGGATACGGAAATTGAGGCTCAGAGTGGGGTAGAATCTAGCATCCCAGGCTGGATTGGGGCTCAGCCTGGTTTAGACTAATCTTTTTTTTTTTTTTTTTTTTTTTTGGCTGCGTTGGGACTTTTGTTGCTGCATGGGGGCTTTCTCTGGTTGTGGTGAGTGGGGGCTACTCTTCCTTGCGGTGCGCAGGCTTCTCATTGCAGTGGCTTGTCTTGTTGAGGAGCACGGGCTCTAGGCGCATGGACTTCAGTAGTTGAAGCACGTGGGCTCAGTAGTTGTGGCCCACGGGCTTAGTTGCTCTGCAGCATGTGGGATCTTCCCAGACCAGGGCTCAAACCTGTGTCCCCTGCATTGGCAGGTGGATTCTTAACCACTGTGCCACCAGGGAAGTCCTAGACTAATCTTAAAGGGGGCACCAAGCCAGTGTTTGTTGAGTGAATAAAGGAATCCCCAGGGACATCTACAGGGCCAGCAGGGGTGGAATCCAGACACGGTGACAATCTCCGTAGTTCTCCTTGCATATTTAGTGGATGTGGTCATGACCTTTCTCCCCCTAGGTGTCCAGAAACTCAGTGGGGACACCACGGATATGTGGCTTCTCTCCCAGACCCCCCACCCCAGTCCCGGCAGGTGGGAGATGGTGGAGACAGCTGTGGGTGTTGGGAGGGAACACTAGGTAGCTCTGGCTGGAGCCTTTGATGTGTGGAGCAGAAGCCAGGACAAGGGTGGGACAGCTTGGGGGTGCAGCCAGGAGATGCTTGGAAGATGGGAGGGGCGCCATCCTTGGGCTCAGGGTAGGGGTTTGGTCAAGAAGGGGGTGCCAGTGTGTGGCCAGGGCCATGTAGGAGGTGAGGATCATTTGATCTTCCTAGAGCGCCTCAAAGGTCTTCTTTTCAGATTCTTTCCATATGGGGTTGTGGGTGTGACAGTAAAAAATGCTCAGGAGGGATGGAATATTCCTCCAACATGTCAGGCCTGGGCCTGCCTCAGGGCCTTTGCATATGCTGTGCCCTCTGCCCAGATATCCACATGGCTGGCTCCATCTCAACTTTCAACTCTTTTGGCTCAAATATCACCTCCTCCCAGAGGCCCTCCCTGATTTCCCTGGCTTAAATAGCACCCCTGGGTTTCTCGACCCCACCATTCTATTTATTTTGGCTCTGACCTTATCAGAGTCTGAAATTTTCTTGTTTGTCTATTTGCCAATGCATTTCTTATCTGTCTCTCTCGCTGAACTGTGTGAGGGTTGGGAGTGGGACTGTCTTGGTCATCCTGTCACCGTGCCTAGAATACTACCTGGTACGTAGTGGGTGCTCAGTTCATACCTGTCAGTGGATAGGCAAGTCCCGCCTCTGGTGTGCCTTGAATTATTCATTCAAAATACATCATGTCATGACCTCGTGAAGAGCGTAATTACATGCACCGGATTGTGTGTGGCATGCAGCAGAAGCATCTACTCATGATTAATATTCTCTGTTAAAATAAACCAGTGCTTTGGGTATTTCTTTAGTTTTTGCTTTCTTCTGCGGCCTTGGCAGCTAGAAGTGGCCTGGGTCTCATTTGCCTCTGAGATGCCTTGAGTGTTGGGCCTCAAAGAACCTCATGGGATTGGATGATTGGCAGGGGAGTTACCCGAAGGGCCCGACCACGTGCCAGAAGCACCGTTGGGTGCCAGGCACGTAATGGCGAAAATGACAGACCCACTTGTTCCTGTAACAGACAGGTTGAGGGTTCTGACTGGGTGCTGGGGACAGAGCGGGACTAAGATGGACCCAGCTCCACCTTTACAGGGCTCACTGTGACCAGGCAGTGACAGCAAAGCACGCTCCCAGCTGTTAAGGGGGAGGCACGGGCATTGTGGGAACCCAGAAGGGCTTCCAGGTGGAGGTAGCTTCCAGGCAGTAGTTGGATGGAGGCTGCAGGGAAGCGTGTTCTAGGCAAGGGGAACAGCAGCACTGCATGGGTGCCAGACGTTCAGACTAGTCCAGCCCCCTCCCTGCAGGACCAGCTGCCACCCTGGGCTTCTCCCTGGATGTCCCCCAGTGCCTCCCTCCTCAGGGGCCAATTTGGCCTCAGCGTCTTCCCTGCAAACCTGCCCCTCCTCTTGGGTCCTTACCTCTGAGGTAGCCCCACCATGCGCCCATCCCCAAGTTGGAGACCCAGATGTCAGCCTCCTGCCTGCCTCACTTTCACTCCCACCACAGCCTGTGAGTCCCTAGGTTCTGCCTGCTCTCCCTCCAAAGCCTCTCTTCCATCTGTCCTCTCCTTTCTGCCCCACGGCTGTGCCTTGACTGTAGCCCCCCACTCCCACCTACTCCCTGGTCCCCCAGCACCCCTCATGAACCCTCCAATTGCCTGAAGGAGCCATAGTTTCCCCACCCCACATGCCTTTGCTGCACCCAATATCCCTTCTTTTAGCTCCTCCCATCTCATCCTTCAGGATTTTTGCTCAGAGTCACCTCCTCCAGGAAGTCTTCCAGGATGCCCCCTCCCTCCCTGGGTCAGGTCCCCTCACCTTGAGCACCTCCCAAATAACTCCCATCACCCTGTTTTTCAGCCTGCCCAAATCCTTCCACAAGGGTAAACTTAAAAAAAAAATCTATTTTGGGCTCCTCTGTGTCCCCAGCGCCCCGCACTGGCTCAGACACACAATAGGTGCTCAGTAAATATTTACTGAAGGAAGAAGTACCCAAGTGACAGCATGGAGTCAGACTCCCCACCTCAAGCCTCTCCCTGGCCCCTTGCAGCAACTCAGTTCCATTGAACCAGCATTTCTGTGTCCCTACTGCGCACAAGGCAGACTCCGAGGGGAAACTAGAGGGACGACCCGTGCGTGATGGCAGAACACAAGACCTGGGAAGTACCTTAAAGAGAGAAAACCTCTGTGACTTGGAGGGTGGGTGGGTGGATTTGAGGACCCCACCTAAAGAGACATCCTTTCCTTAGAGTGCTTCTGTCTGGTTCGAACCCAGGACCAGGGCCCAAGAACAACAGGATTATATTGTGCCCTTTTTCTTAAACAAAGTAAGAAACAAAAGTCTGATGTGAATTGCCTCTCTCTAATTCCCAGGGCAGCAGTACATTTTTTTTTTCCTGTTATTAAGTCGTTTGCAATGACCGAGGTGCCTCCCACGAACGGTGCCGTGATTAATTCTGCCCCCTCTTTGGGGCTTCTGCATCCCACCCCCCGACTGCCCCCATTGTGAGTGGATCCTGGGCGGGGGCGGGGTCGGGGGTTCCCTGCCCAGGGACATGGGCACATGTGTCATCAAAGAAAATAAAAACCTGAGGCTGGGACAAAAGCAGCTGCAGGATCTTTAGGGGTGAGTTTTTCCTCGAAGTAAATGAGTCTTTGGCCTCTGCCTTCTTGTGCTCCAAGCCCAGAGCTTATCATCGATTTATTCGTTTCATCCTCACACAGGTCTGTGATGTTGGCATTACCATTATCCCCATTTGACAGATGGGGAGACAAGGCCCAGTGAGGGAAGGTGACGTGCCCAAGGTCACACAGCATGAGACTGGCAGAGCTGGGATTCGAACACAGGCAGGGTGGCTGGCTCTTTTTCTTTAATTTTTTTTTTTTTTTCCTGTACTGGCTGGCTCTTAAGCACCAGGCTGGGTGCCAGGCCCTGGCAGTTCCCTTCCCTCTCACAACCCTCCTGGGGTTTCCCTTGGGCTCCCAGGGCAAAGTCAAGGCTCTGAATGCTGGAGCTTTCTGAGCCTACCTCTGTACCTCCCATTCTGTTCACCAGCTGCCCTTGGCCTTCTCCATTCCCTCCCTCTAGGCTTGTCAGACTCCTGATTTTTGCCCATGCTGCAGCCCCACATCTTCCAGGAAACCCACTCCAGTCTCTCCTGTCTCCTCTTTGATTCTCACAGATACCAGGCACCAACCTGCCTCAGGGCTTTTGCAGCTGCTATTTCCACTTCCTGAAACACCCTCCCCTACTTCTCTATATAGAGAAGCCTTCCTTAGCCCCCCACCATGCTCCATTCCATCAATATTTTGCCGATTTTCCCCCATGTTTAATATCCACCATCATGCCCATGGGTCCAGGGGCCATGCTTAGTCTTGACCGCTGCTGAATATTTGGTGTTAAATGCCTGAGCCAAACTTTCCAACCCTCAGAATCAAGGCCTGTGATTTTTTTTTTTAAATAAGGAAAAAATTTTTTTAATTTATTTTGTCTGTGCCAGGTCTTAGTTGTGGCATGCGGCCTTCTTAGTTGCAGCATGTGGACTTCTTAGTGGCATCATGCAGACTCTTAGTTGCGGCATGCATTTGGGATCCAGTTCCCCAACCAGGGATCGAACCCAGGCCCCCTGCATTGGGAGTGCAGAGTCCTACCCACTAGACCACCAGGGAAGTCCCTCAAGGCCTATGATTGATCCCTAGTTGACAGATGGGGGAACTGAGATCCCCCTGACGCCAAGACTTTGCCCAGATCCTCTATTCTGACCCCTCTGGGCCATGACCCCCAGAGGGTGGGTGTGGTAGGCAGAATCCTGGTTCCCCAAACATATCCCCGTCCTAACCCCTGGAACCTGTGACTATGATACCTTCTGTGGCAAAAGGGACTCTGCAGATGGGATTAAGTTAAGGACCCTGAGATGGGGGATGATTCTGGATTATCTGAGTGACCCAGCATCATCCCAAGGGTCTTTATAAAAGGGAGGCAGAGTGTTAGAGCCAGAGAAGGAGACGTGACAACAGAAGCAGAGGCTGGAGTGAAGCATTTTGAAGATGGAGGACGGGGCCACGAACCAAAAAATGCGAGCGCCTCTAGAAGCTGGAAAAGACAGGAAAGAGCTTCTCCCCTGGAGCCTCCGGAAGGATCAGCTCTGCCCATGCCTTGATTTTAGCCCAGTGAGACCCATGCGGGACATCTGACTTCCAGAACTGTCAGGCAATAAATTTGTGCGGCCTTACTAAGTGTTTCACTAAGTTTGTGGTCATCGGTTACACCAGCCAAGGAGACTCAAACATCAGGCAGCTCCAAACAGCCTTTCCATGGATACAAGCCCTTTTGCTTGGTAACATCACTGAAGGCTCGCTTCTTTTATTTTGACACGTCTCAGTGTAAAAGTCGTGTGCGTGGAGGGGCAGTGGGTGCTGGTCACCTGATCTGCTCTGATCCCAACGCTGCCCTACTCGGCCTGTGACCTTGGCCCGACCATGCTCGCCACTGAGCAGCCTCCGTTTTCTCATCTGAGAAATGGGAATAAATGCGATCGCCCATCCCTCTGGGATGGTGGAGAGCCTCAGAGACAGAAACAACCTCAGCCAGGCTTGGCTACGTGTCCTGTGATGCGGCTAATGTGGGCTTTGAGTCCAGCCACCTACAGCCTTCAGAAGACCTGGCAGGACAGATACCTCCTGCTCCAAGAAACGGTCTCTGATTACTCAGGTTACTCTGGGTGCATCCAACAGCACCTCTGTGTCCCCCATCAAAGCCCTCATCACCCTGGGACTGGAGCTGCCTGGTCGTGTGACCATCAGTGAGCCCTGGGAGGGCTGAGTGCACCTGCTGTGTCCCCAGCGCCCCACGCGCAAACCAGCACATAGTAGGAGCTCAGTCAATATTTTGATCTGAATAACTGAATTAAACAACATACCTAAGATGGATTATTATTACAGAAAAGACCCAGAATGGGGAGGGGAGGCTCCCGAGGCCATCTGGGGATTAGCCTTGGGATGATGTTGGAATGGTGGCTAGGGTCCTCCCTCTGGATACCCTGACCAGCCTCTGGGGCTCTCCTCTCCTCTCAGCTTCTGAAGAGGACCCCTGTACTAGGAGCTCGCCTCCTGACGGCTGGGTGACTTTTGGCAAGCACCTTCCACCCTCTGAGCAACTCCCAGACCCTACATTCCACCACGGAGGGAACCTAAAGGTCTGATTACTGACAAGGCACAGAGACAGCAAGTGGATTCCTCAAGGTCACACAGCAAGGCAAAGAGAGAGGGGCCCCTGGCTACCAGGTGGTCTCTGCTTCCCAATCCCCACTTCAACTTTGGGATCATACCAACCCCTTCCCCAGCCTCCCTTCTTTCTCTGGGCCTGAGGAGGGAGGGCTGAAGGCAGTCACCCTGGCACCGGTTAATGGACGTCTGGCAGCCAGACCATCACAAAGACAGTCCCGATGAATTTGTTTTTGTGAATATCTCAATGCGGCTGCCCTGGCCAAGCAAGCCCGCCCAGGGCCCTGCCCGTCTTTGTCAACATCTCAAAGTGCCAGGCGAGAATCTCCTTCAATGCAAACCTCCGACGAACACTTGGCAAATCTCTTTTATTTTTCCCTCTATTTATTCTCACCCTCCCTTTTCCCTCCTCTCAGCTCAGGGAAGAAGTGATTAAGGGCAGAGGAGGCCAAGAAAAGATGAACAAAGACGCTGCGTTCCAGGCCGGCCGGGCAGAATGGGAGATTTTCAGGCGGATTGTGGAATTCAGCGGGTTGAATGGAGGCCGGTTCGAGCGAGGATTCTACCAGCTCAGATCACAAAGGCGGCCGATCAGGGCCTCCTCGGCAAAGCTGCCAACACCTGCTCCCTTTTCAGCGCCACAATAGGGAAGTTAAGCTTCAGCCACGGCCTCCTGGATCCTGAAGGGACCTAGCCCGTGAGGCTCAGCTGCCCTGGGAGCTGCAGGGACATGAGGAGGACAGCAGAGGGGTCTCTCGGCGGCTCCCTGGCCCCCACCCACTTGGTGCCAGGAGCACCCGCAGTTGTGACAACCACAGATGTATCCAGATAATGCCCAGTTGATCTCGGGCAGCCTCGGCCTACAGCAGCTTGAAGCAGGGTTTTGGTTTCTGGCCGGTGACTGAGATCAGGTCACGGCGGTGAGAGCACCGAATCCTAGCCACTAGACCAGTGGTCCGTGACAAGGCCCTGGCGCTATGGCTTTGCAGAAGAAGAATTCCCACAAAGACGGAAAGTCGTGAAACAAGTAGAGTATTTATTAAAGGAAAAAATGTATAGTACGTGTGGATAGACACATGGGCGGGCTCAGAGAGAGAGTCGCACCCTCTTGGTAGTTTGAATCACTTTTATGGGGCATTTCTTCCAGGTTTCCTTTGGCCAATCATTTTGATTTGCCTGGTTCAAAGTCCATATTTGGTATATCTCAGGATTTTCCCACGTGTGAGCGTGCATCTCTTAGCCAAGATGGATTCTACCAAAGAGGCCTATGGGTAGTGAGCATTAGTTACCGTCACTTAGCATCACTCCCCTTTTGACCTCCAAGGGGCCTTTCTGTGCACGTGTAGTCGGGATGTCTCCTGACTCCAAGAATGAGGAATATGTGGTCTCTTATCTTCTATCTGGGCAGGGCCCAACCTCCTCTCTCAGTTGTCCTGTTATTCCCGTCTGAGTATCAGTCCACAAGGAACGAACTCAAACCATTTGCCCTGGGGGCCCATCTGTCTCCTGCATTACAGTGTCCCCTGGGTGCAGGATCGCCCCCAGATGAAAACCACTGCTTTCCATTATTTTTTTTTTTCACATCTTTATAGGAGAATAAGTGCTTTACAATGGTGTGTTAGTTTCTGCTGTATAACAAAATGAATCAGCTATATGTATACATATATCCCCATATCCCCTCCCTCTCGCGTCTCCCTCCCACCCTCCCTATCCCACCCGTCTAGGTGGTCACAAAGCACCGAGCTGATCTCCCTGTGCTATGCGGCTGCTTCCCACTAGCCGTTCATTTTGCATTTGGTGGTGTATATATGTCAGTGCTAATCTCTCACTTCATCCCAGCTTCCCCTTTCCCCTGCACCCTCTGGTCTGTTCTCTTCGTTGACGTCTTTATTCCTGCCCTGCCACTAGGTTCATCAGTACTATTATTATTTTTTTAATTTTTTTTTTTGTTTGGCTGTGCGGCTTGCAGGATCTTAGTTCCCCGACCAGGGATCAAACCCGTGCCCCCTGCGATGGAAGCACGGAGTCCTAACTACTGGACCACCAGGGAAGTCCCTGCTTTCCATTATCATTAATTCTTAGAAGTGACTTGGTTAGGCCAAAGCACATGCCCATGGTTTGAAAACATTGACAGATGTTGTCCGCTGGTCCTCGGCATTTTATGGCAGTATTGTCAAGTTGTATCTATGACCCTCCCGGTAGCTGGACACATCATGACCTATGAGACCAAACACTTCCCGGCCCAAGATGAGACTGCAGGAGGGACGTCCCATTGGATCTCTGACCCCTCCTTGGCTGGAACTTCACTCCCCACCCCTGCCACTAGCCTCTGCAGAAGGGGACCCCCCCTCCCCTTACCCTGGGGGTGGATGGAATTCCCACCGCTGTGACCTGGACTGAGGGGCTGGCCCTTCCTTTGATGGAGGAATAACAGGGAAGCAATCGGCTTCCAGCTGAGACTCTGAGGGGGGGATCCAGTCTGGTCCCTGGTTGGGGAAGGAGGGACAAAGCAAGGAGAGTGAGGGCTCCAGGTTTGCGGGATGGTGAGCTTCAGGGCAGAGACAGGGGCTGTTTGAGGGCCTGATGTCTCGAGGTCCACGGGGTCCCTAGCACCTCTTGCCCCAATGCATGCATGCATTCATTCATTCAGTATCTACCTCCCCCTCCTCAGTGCCCTGACCTGTTCTGAGTGCTGGGGACACAGCAGTGACCAAGACAGACCCTGCCCTGTCCTCCTAGAGCTCACAGTCCAGAGATGGACGCGTGACTGGGTAGTGACCACTGGGTGATGAGACCTCTGATGGGGGGCATGCAGGCAGCTGAAAGAGCCCGAGGAAGCCCCTGAGCCAGCCTGGAGGTCAGGGTGACTTCTAAGCTGAGTCTGGAAGGGTCCAGGGAGTTTAGTCAGGTGAAGATGGAGAGTGAGTAGCCAGATCAGATTTTAGGAGCCTTTTTGGGGAGGATGGATGGGAAGGCTTAGGATTGGAGGCGGGGAGACCAGGGAGGGGCAGAGGCTGGGATTCAGGCAGACAGGGTAAGGCCTGTGATGGGCAGTGGGGACAGGGAGGGACCAGGCCAACCGAGGGGTGCCCCTGAGATGGGGGCAGGTTTGGGGGCAACATCCAGAGCTGTCCAGATCCCACTGGGTTTGATGCCTTGACAGGGGTCCCTCCAGGCTTGGGTGCCAGGATTGGTGGGGTGAGGGGGTGGAGTGACGGCTGTAAACAGCAGTGGAGAGCCATGCAAATGGGTCTAGAGCAGGCCGACAGCCCGAGTGACGAGTGATGGGCCGTTATTAGCTCCAGAGCGTGTGGGTTTAAAATAGCATCGTGGCAGCAACAAAAGCAATTTGCCTCCTGAATTTTCATTCTGAATGGATGATCTGCTTTTAATCAAGCAAGGCATCCCAAAATGCTCTTAATTACCTCAAGTCAAGGGCTCGGCAGTAATTTCCATGTCGACTTTCGGGGGGGCGTGATTAGGTTTTCATAAAAGAGGTTGCAGGGAAGATGTGAAGGAAGTTAGGGTGAAGTTGGACCCGAGCTGCCCTGGATGGCCCAATGGGGAATCAGTGGGCAGGGGCCTGTGGGCCAGAGCCAGGCCTCAGGGCGGGAAGGTCAGTCTCAGGCTTGACTGTATGGCTTTGGCAAGTCATCATCCCTTTGGGGGCCTTGGTTTCCTTTCTCCATTAAATGCGGGGGTTGGTGATGGCTTCATGTTGAGGATAAAATGAGAGCGTGCTTGAAAACTTCTTAGCATCCGATCGAACAGGTCATTCATCATTCATTCATTCATTTGTTCACTCAACCAATATTTACCGAGTACCTCCTGTGTGCCAGGCCCTGTTTTAGGCACCGGAAACTCAGCAACAACCATGACAAATGACATCCTGCCTCTTGGGTCTAGCAGAAGAGACAGTCACCAAACAACGAACACATCACATTTCACTGATTCTAAGATGTTCAGTTTTCCCGTTTTAACATCTCTGACATTGGGATGTGTCTTCTTCCCCTGTGCCATGATTTAATTGGCAGGGATGTTTTCATCCTTAGCAGGATATAAAACAAGGGTGGGTTTTCTTTTTGATGGCATCTCAGAGTCCATGGGATACAGTAATAAGTAAGTATGTGGCAGGGGGTGTTTGAAGGTGAGGAAAGCTATGGAGGGAAGAAATGAAAGATGGTGTTTTCCAAAGTCCTTGACCCCAGCCGAGAAACTCTGCTGCTCACGTCACACCTAAGGGTCGGGGCCATGGAAGCATCCAAGTCTTCTGCAGCTGGTCACGTATCACGTGGTTACAATGCAGTTAGAAGAGGACCAGCCATATTTAGCGTCTCACCAGAGAGGGAGTCCCAGGTATTTGGGGTAGGACCGTGGTGAGATCTTGGAAGGAGCTGGAAGCATTGGGCAGTGGCTCCAGGGGTTGCCCTGGCAAAGGTACTGGGTTTTGTTGATTTGTGGAAGTTGGAGCAACTTCCTGGCCTGTGGACACGTGGTTTCTATTGTGGCCTCAAGTCTCCTTGATGGGATGATAAACCACACAGCTGCAGAGGCTCGAAGCATCATACCCCGGAGGAAGCCAGATCCTGGAAACAGGCAGGCTCTTGAGTCAGATAGGTTTAGGGGCCAATTCTGGCTCCACCACTTCCTGGTAAGCGACCTTGAACAAGTGTTGTTCCCTCCTGAGCCTAGTGTCTTGGTCTGTAAAACAGAGTCAGTATCAATTCTTACCTGGTAGTGTGGGGATGTGGGTTAAATGAAATCACTCAGGAAAAGTACTGAGCATAGCACCTGGACCATAGGAAGGGCTTGATCAACATTACCTATTAGAGTCAGCAGTCTTCATTTTCATCCAGAACCTGCATCACCTCTTTCTGCCCAAACTGTCAAAAAACTTCCATTCTTATTTATTAGATCAGGCTTGGTTTTGCTGCAGTAACAAACAGCTCCTAGGTCTCAGAGGTTAATGACATCAAAGGTTTATTTTTAGGCACTTCTCTGGCAGTCCAGTGGTTAAGACTCCACACTTCTAATGCAGGGGGCGTGGGTTTGATCCCTGTTCTGGGAACTAAGATCCCACATGCTGCGTGGTGTGGCCAAAAACAAGATTTATTTTTCACTCACATTGTATAGTCACTGTGGTTTTTTGGGCTGGGGGCCTGCCTCATGTCACCTGACTCAAAGATGCTGGCTGATGGAGCAGCCACTGTGTAGAGTATTGTTGGTCTCTGTGTCAGAGAGAAAGAGAACTCTGGAGGTTCTCTTACTAGCAATAAATGCTCTGGCCTGAAAGTGACACAGGTCATTTCCTGGTCTGTATGCCAGAACTAGTCATATAGGCCCACCCAGTCCAACCATTCATGGATGTGCTCATGTAACAGCCAGCTATTGCTGTGTGACAAACATTCACTGAATCTCTTTGGCATACAGCAGCAAGCATTTATTTCTCATTGCACATCTGTAGGTCAGCTGGGCTCAGTACTCAGTGTCCAGATCTGGTCCATGTGTTTCTCATCGTCCTTGGATTAGTGGCAACTCAAGATATATTTGTCTCATGGCTAAAGGCAGTAGCACAAGAGGGCATGCAGAAAAATGCAGTCCCTCTTAGGGTCTCAGCTCAGATTTGACACGCTATCACTTTTGCTCATATTGCTTTGGCCTAAGCAAGTCTCATGGTTGGGACTGACATCAGTGGGTCAGGGAAATATGTTTCTCCTGCGGAGTTTGGGGATCTGTTGGAATTTGCTGAGTAATAACCTAATCTTCCATAATCCAGAAGGTGTGGTCAGGAAATATTTGGTGAGAGCATTATTAGTTACCATGCATTAGCCATATACATAAATGCCCAGTTCGTAAGTGGAAAGACCAGGTGGATATGAGCTTCAGGCGTGGCTGAATCCAGGAGCTCATTTCTCTCTGTCTCTGTGCTCTGCTTTCTCTGCATTGCTCTGTTCTCAGACTCTGCATAGAGAGCCTAACAAGAGGTCTGCAGCAAGATGTCTAACCTCATATCCTTCCAGGTTTGAGCCCAGCAGGAAGAGCCTGCATTATAAAAAAAGACACTACTTTTTTCAGGTATCAGATCTCTCAAATAGCATGCGACAAAGAAACAGCAACCTTCATCACTTGATTGACAGGTCAAATGAGCAAATTATAGCCTTCTCTTCCCACTGCTCCCCCTGTACTCCCGGTCACACTGAGAAGCTCATCTTTTACAGAACAGGCTCTCCTTTCCCAGGGTCCCACTCTCCCAGTGTTTGCTCATATAGTCCCTGCCTCCGCACCTCCCCCGGGGGTATCGGATTACACAATCCAATATCACAGGCCCCCAGGGGGCCGGGCTAGAGTTCTTTGTGAGGATCCCTGATGCTGCGGGTCCTTCTCAGCTCTGCCCACAAGTGTATTTGCTTGAACCCAAGTCGGCCGGCTCAGAACACGAGCCTCTTGGCTGAGGTCAGAAAAACAGGGCAGCAGCCAGCATGGAGTTTGTTTAATTGATTTGCTCCGAAATGGCCATCTTTCTGGATAGTCCCAACTGGAGAAGGCAGGATGGAATCAGGAAGCTTGCCCTGGGCACTTGCTGACTGCCACCCCCTCCCCAGGCTGGGAGCAGGAAAAGCTGGATCCAGACACTCCCAACCCCAAGTGCTGAGGGTGGGGTCAGAGGGCATGACCAGGTCTGGTGCGGAGTTGACAGCACTGTACGTGGAGTCCAACAGACTTGGGTTCAAATCCCTGCTTGGCCACTTATCCACTGTGACCTTAGCCAAGCCCCTTAACTTTGTGTGCCTCAGTTGCCCCATCTGTATAAACTGAGGAAGGCAATAGCATCTAACTCATAGAGCTGTTCCAGGGAGTTAATACACCAACAGAAGGAACCAGCGAACTTTTATTGTAAAGGGCCAGAAAGTCAACGTTTTCAGCTTTGTGGACCATATAATCCACTCCACCATTGTTGTGCAAAACCCACCCATAGATGATACGTAAATGAATGAGCATGGCCGTGTGCCAAAAAAAACTTTATTTATGGACACTGAAATTTGAATTTCACATCATTTTCATGTGTCTCAAAATATTATTCTTTGGTTTTTTTCCCCAATCATTTAAAAATCTACAAAACAGGTGTTGGGTCATATTTGACCCCTGGCTGACTCCTTATGTATATAGAGCATTTACAAGAGTATCAATACTTAGTGAATAGAAAGTGCTCAACAAATGCTACTACTATTGTTATTGTTTGTTGTTGTTGTTTTCAATCTGAAGGTTATAAAGAGGATCTCAAAGTCAGGGTGTGAGAGCACGGAAGGACCTCAAACGTCCATTTGACAAATGAGGCTGCTCCTCTTCCGAGCCATGTGACCTGGAGAGGTTTCACCTCTCTGAGCCTCAGTCTCCCCATCTGTACAATGGGTATGGCATTACCTCCCTCAGAGGCAAAGTGATGACTCACCATCCACCCCCTCCCATGACCATGGTGCTCTGCTCTTTTTGAGGCTTCCAGACCTTTGCTCTTGCTGGTCCCTCCTCCCAGAATAAACTCCCCCAACTCACCCATTGCCTCTGTCTCATCCCTGGGGGTCATCACAGAGGCTGCCTCATCCAGGAAGACTTTTGTGACACACAGAGTGGATCAGGGCTCCCCCAGTGTCCTGTGCATCCCTCTCGACCATCATAGCAGATATGACACCAGGCTGGGAGTATCAGTGCTGCTCCAAGAGGTCTCAGGGCTGTGTCTTTTCTGCACACAAGCCTGGACAAAAAAGGGATACCAAACATATGTTTGGATTTAATGTCTTTCTCCTGATTCCCAAACTCTCTTACCCTCAGCTTCTTCCTCTTCCTCCTTTCCTTCTTTCTCTCTCAGAAACCCCTCGGGGCCCAGAGCCATTGCAATGTCTCCCTCCCTTTGCTTCCTGTGGCAGACAGACCCTAAGGTGGTTCTCATGATTCCTGCTTCCTGAGGCCCACACCTTTGTGTGGCCCCCTCCCCTTGCATGTGGGTGGGGCTCGTGACCTGATTCTAAGCAACAGGGTATGGCAGAGGTGATAGGAAGCCACTTCTGTGATTATGCTGCCTTATTTAAGACTCTTTCTTGCTAGCAGCCTTGCCACTCATTTTTCTTTTACTGGCAAGCAGACATTTTGAGAATAGTCCCTGGAGGGGATCATGGGGCAAGGAACTGTGGGTGGCCTCTAGAAGCTGAGAGCAACATCCAACTGACAGTCAGCAAGAAGCTGGGGACCTCAGGCTTATAGCCACAAGGAAATGAGTCCTGCCAATGACCTGCAGGAGCTTAGAAGCAGATCCTTCCCCAGTTGAGCCTCTGATGAGACTATTGTCCCAGAGACACCAAAACTACAGCCTCGTGAGAGACCCTGAAGTGGGCCACCCAGCTAAGTCATGCCTGGATTCCTGACCCACAGAAACTGAGATAGTAAATGTGTTCTTTGAAGCTGCTATGTTTGTGGGTACTTTGTTACACAGCAATAGCTGACTGATACATTTCCACTTAGACATTTCCTTCAGGGCTCTTCTACAGCTCAGGTAACATACAGTGAGCTCCATATTCCCCATCCAGCCTCCATGGCACCACTCTAATGAGGCCCAGGGCCATGGGGTGGGATGTGGCTGCATTGGGGCTCTTGCAGGCACGGCTGGATGGGTAGCAAAAGCCAGAGGGGGGTAACTAAGGACATGGTGCCCATCATTCCTAGGCGTATGGGGTCCAGGCCACCTGCCCCTGGGGAGGAGGAGGCGGTGGGCCTAGGCTACCTCATACTGGGTATGGGCTCTTCTGTTAGTTCCAAAGCTGTTGGGCTGTGTCCCACTCTGAACAAGAGGCTATAGTATGGGATGCTAATAAGTGGGGGTGACTTATACGATGTCATTTGTTGGCTCAGACAGGGCATTAAATGACACTAAATAAAGAGAAAATTCATTCTCTCAAAGTCTTTTGGAATCTTTTTAGCACCACACTGTCCCATACAGTAGCCACTAGTTACCTGTGGCTACTTAAATTTAAATTAATCAAAATAAAATAAAATTCAATTGAAAGCAGGGTCTCAAAGAGATATTTGTACATCCATCTTGATAGCAGCATTATTCACAATAGCTGAGAGGTGGATGCAGTCCCAGTGTCCATCAACAGATAAATGGATAAACAAAATGTGGTCCATCCATACACTGGATTATTATTCAACCTTAAAAAGAAAGGACGTTCTGACACCTGCTACAACGTGGATGATCCTTGAGAACATGATGCTCAGAGAAATAAGCTAGTGACAAGAGGACAAATACTGTCTGATTCCACTCACAGGAGGTCCTAGAGGAGTCACATCCATAGAGACAGGAAGTAGATGGTGGGGGCCAGGGGCTGGGGGAGGGGAGGGGAAGTCAGTTAATGGGGACAGAGTTTCAGTTTGGGAAGATGAGAAAGTTCTGGAGATGGACAATGGGGGTGGTCACATGACGATATAAATGTACTTAATGCCACTGAAGCTGTGCACTTAAAAATGGCTAAAATGGTAAATTTTATGTGATGTGTATTTTACCACACTGTTTAAAATAAACTAATTAAATAAATTTAAAATGCAGTCCCACAGTTGCACTGGACACAGAAACCACATGCCGTTGGTGACTCCCATATCGGACAGGACAGATATAGACCATTTCTATCTTCACAGGAAGTTCATCGAGAACTTGCTTTAATGCCTCCTCACATGCACTAATTTTCCTTTTAAAGAGCAAGGAGGCCTCGTGATCACAGCTTGGGGCCCAGGACAGGGAGAATTTAATAAGTGGGCTTTGTTTTTCACTGCGGATCCCCAACTGTTCTCCGCAGAGAGCCAGAGGGCCCCAGTGAGCACCTGAGTCAGGCCCCGCCCCTCCTCTGCCCACAGCCCTCCAGGGCTCCCACCTCCCTGGGATAAAACCTCAAGTCCTCCCCTGCAGCCCACAAGGCCCTGCACGACCTGCCACGACCTGCCACGACCCCTCCCTGCCCTCCCCTCCTCCCTCTCTCCCCCTCGCTCACTCTGCTCCAGACACACAGGCTCTTCACTGTTCCTCCAACACACCAGGCATGGTCCTGCCCCAGGACCTTTGCACGGGCTGTTCTCTCTGCTGGCAAGCTGTTCCTTCAGAAACCTACATGGCTCCCTCTCACCTCCTTTGGGTTTTTGCTCAAGGGTCTCCTGGGTGAAACCCTCATTTTCATCCTAATTAAAAATTGCAGAGTTTACTCAGAATTTAGAGATAGCTCCTATCCTACCTTCCAGACAAGAGCCTGGGGCTCAGAATCTGGAACTCTCTGAACAGTGCTCCTAGGATGAGGGTCTAGAATGCCCTGACCTGCCCATGACCTTGTCCTCAGCCTGGCCTGTCCCCAGCTGGCTCTGCCCCCCTCCCTCCAGGAGCTCAGAAATTCGCCCGGTGCACAGATGCCAGACAGGAAAATTAATTGGGCCTTGCTAGGGTTGTTCCCCCGCCGCCACCCCGTTCCTCGTCAATAACAGCCGTAAAGCAGAATTTATGCAGCACTGCTGGCTCCGGATGGAAACTGGGAGGAGGGGCAACGTTCTAGAAAAGTCAATCCCTCACCACGGGAACAGGCGACAGCTGGGGCTCCAGGACACCAGAGCCAACTTCCTGCTGCCTTTCTAGAGGTTGCACCTTTCCCTGGGTTGGGGGGGGGAGGAAAGGAGATGCCCCCTGGCTTACCCAGTCCTTGGTCAGGAACCACTTAGCCGGACCGGGTCACGAACCCATGTCCCCTGCATCGGCAGGCGGACTCCCAACCACTGTGCCACCAGGGAAGCCCAGTTATCTATTTTAAATATAGCAGTGTGTACATGTCAATCCCAAACTCCCAATCTATCTCTCCTGCCCACCCTCCCCCTGGTAACCATAAGTTCCTTCTCTAAGTCTGTGAGCCTGTTTCTGTTTTGTAAATAAGTTCATTTGTATTTTTGTTTTTAAGATTCTGCATTTAAGCAGTATCATATGGTATTTGTCTTTCTCTGTCTGACTTACTTCACTTAGCATAATAATTTCTGGGTCCATCCATGTTGTTGCAAATGGCATTACTTCATTCTTTTTAGTGGCTGAGTCTCTCTTCTTTTTATATGGGTACCAGTCATTGGATTTAGGGCTCACCCTAGACGCAGGATGATTTCATTTCCAGATCCTGAACTAATGACATCTGCAAGGAGCTGATTTCCAAATAAGGTAACATTCTGGGGTTCCAGGTGATCATGAATTTTGTGGGGACACTATTCATCCTACCACACTATGTAAGGAACCATAGTCACAGGTTGCATTAGGATGAGGACATCTTTGGGGGCATATTATTTGGCCTCCCACATCATCTATCCTATTGTGTCCCTTCCCTGCTCAAAGGCACGGATCCTCATTGCCTTAGAATAAAACGGAAACACCTCACTGGGGCCCACAGGGCTCTGCCTTGTCTAGAATCTGTGTTCTCCTCCCATGTCCCTCTCCCCATCTCACTCGGTCTCCATTATGCTCTTCACACAGGCCAAGTTTGTTCTTGCCTCAGGTCCTTTGCACTGGCTGTGGCCTCTGCCTGGAATGCCCTTTCTTACCTAGATCTTCTCACTCAGTTAGAACTCAAAGCTTACCACTGAAGAGATACGTTCCCAGACCACCTGGGCTAAATCTCACCTCCCCCCTCTCCTCCCATGGCCTTTTACTATTGATAACTATAACTGCCTGGGTCCTCCAGTTCCCATCCTCACCTCTCATGGTCTGTCCTCCCCACAGCAGCCAGAGGGCACCTGTGAGCACCTGAGTCAGGCCCCGCCCCTCCTCTGCCCACAGCCCTCCAGGGCTCCCACCTCCCCGTGGGTAAAACCTCAAGTCCTCCCTTGCAGCCCACAAGGCCCTGCACGACCTGCCCCGTCCCCTCCCTGCCCTCCCCTCCTCCCTCTCTCCCTCACTCACTGTGCTGCAGCCACAAGGGCTTCTTTGCTGTTCCTCCAACACGCCGGGCACAGTCCTGCCCCAGGGCCTTTGCATGGGCTGTGCCCTCGGCCTGGAATACCGTTGCTCAGATCCCCCCCGCATGGCTCCCTCCCTCACCTCCCTCAGGTGTCTACTCAGATGTCATCTCCCCAGTGAGCCCCTCTTACCATTTCACTCTCCTCCGTCTCTAACATACTATACCTTCTCCCTGCTTCGTTGTTTTCCCCACAGCATTGATTATCCAACACACCATACAATTATTTATAGTGTTTATTGCTCATTGCCCATCCTCCCCTCTGGACTTGAGCCCTGAGAGGGCTGCTCCTGAGTCTGTCTTGGCCACTGCTTGTCTGCAACCTGAAACCCAGGGTCAGCAATAGGAGAGACTCAGATAAGTATCTTCTATGTAACACAGGTTGACTTACTTTCCATCCTGGAGCCTCAGTTTCCATATCTGTCTAATGGGGTTATGATCCGTCCTTCCGTAGGGTTGTTGAGAGTCTCCGGCCATCCCCCAATTCTGCAGAAGTTCTTGGCCAGCTGGGCTCTGGCACACGGTAAGAGCCTGAGTTTCTCGCTCTCATTCCATCACTCAGACCCAGCGTGGGAGGTGACAGCCCTGCAGATGCCACTGGCTCAGGCTGGACCACTGGGGCCAAGACACTGTCATATTTGGTAAATTGCAGGCAGGCGGCTCCCAACACTGCAGCACCAAAGACAGGCAGGGACGTGACAGGAAATTTTCTGGGCTCCCTCTTGAGACCTGGGGCTGGGCACAGAGTTGGAGGAATGGGAGACTTCCCTGTCCCTCTCTGGGTCTCAATTTCTGCATCAGCAAAAAGAAGAGACCTTGAGATTATTGAGGCATCTCTGAGTTCCTTCAGCCATATCCTACACTGAGTCTCTGACCAAACCCTTTCATGGCTTTGAGCCTCCATATGTAAAGTGCAGGGCTAAAAAAAAAAGAAATAAGGTCTGAACATGGGGGGTGGTAACCATTGGTCTCCTTTGCTGCTCCATTTCCAGCTCCCAGGACAGGGCCCAGAGCTCAACAAACAGTAATATACCCTCCTTATGATAGCTAACCTTATTGAGCACCTACTGTATACGCAGCCCCACATTGAGAACATTATAAGTATTTTAGGTCTAATTTAAGCTTTGAAGCAGCCCTGTGATATAGGGTACAATTATTATCCCCATCTTGCAAACAGGGATACTGAGGCTCAGAGAGGTAAAGACAGTCACCTAAGGTCACACAGCCAAGAAATTGTCGAGGCTGAATTGGACCGGGTCTTCTGGTCACAAGTCTGTGTTTTAAACCGTCATACTCCACAGCCCCAGGAAACATCTGTCGAATGAATAAACGAGTGTTGATCCTTGGGAAAGAGGAGGGGGCTCTTGGCCACTTTCCATAATGACATAGGGGCCTCCAGTTTTTCCCCTGAGAGTAAGGTCATGCCCAGACCCCCTGCCACCCCTTACATCCTCTTGGCACATCTGCCACCTTGCAAAGAGGCAGACAAGGAAACTCATTCCTCCATTGAAGCCAGGGCAAAAGCTCCCCATCTCCTTGAGACCCTTCTGGCAGGGGAAGGAATGAAGAAAAGACAGGAGAGAACAGGAGGGGAAGGAAAGCGAAGGGACGGGAGGGGAGGGGGGCAATCTCCCCATGTGTCCACCCGCAGCCTCCTTTAAAAACAAAATATTAAAAAAACGAGAGAGCTGCGTGTGTGTGTGCGCGCACGCACAGACCTATGAAATATTTAGGCGGCGCCCAATGTGTTTATGGCCGTAATTAATCTTGTGTCTTGTTGGCGGAGAACAGAACGTTAAGAAATTACTTTTCTGGGCCTGGGTGAAGTGCAGGCTGGCGAGGCTCCTTTCCCCGGATGGAGGCGTGTGGAGGGCAAGGGTGGGGAGGAAGTGTATCTGGGGCAAGCTTGTGGCCCCAGACTGCAGCCTCAGGAAGATTTCCTAAATTCCCCCAACCCCATGCCTGTCCCCCACCCCCATTATGGTCACCCACGAACTTTCCAACCCAGCTGGTACCTCCTGCACCCTGGGCACTGGGCTAAGTGCTTGGCATTTTGGGGGGAGGGGTTATTTCATTCATTTGTTTTTATAGCTTTATTGAGGTATAGTTTGCATACAGTAAAATGCAAATATTTGAAGTGTGAGTTGGATGTGTTTTCGTGCAGGCACAGCACCCCCCCGCCATGTCCCTTGGGTCCCTTTGTAACTCCTCCCTACTCCCCCTCACCGCCCCGCCCCACCATCCTTTTCAGGCAACCGCTGATCTGCTTTCAGTCACTATACATTCGTTTGCACTTTCTGGGTATCACGTGGTGTGCATTCTTCCATCTGGCTTCCGTGTCGTTTCTCTCAGTGCTTCGTTCCTCCCCACAGCTGAGGAATATTCCATGGTTCCTATGGACCATGGTTTGCTTATCCATTTACCTGTTGATGGACACTTTGGTGGTTTCCAGTTTGGGGCTGCTCTGGACTTGCAGGTACATGTCTTTGTATGGATGTGTGATCTCTTTTTCTTGAGCAGATCCCTAAGAGTGGAATTGCTGGGTCATATAGTAGGTGTGCGTTTCGCTTTTTAAGAAGTTAGTTTAAGCTTTGGAAACACGATGACAGCACATGCGAAGCGCCGGGCGTGGATCGTCTTGTTCCATCCAGAAGACAACTCAGTCACAAGAAGGAGAGATTGAGGACAGGCCATGTGGCTGAGAAGTGGCAGAGCTGGGACTCGAACCCTGGGCTGTCTGTGCCCAGAAAGTCACCCGTGGGCCACACTCTGCCGAACTGGGATAGAAGCGTGTGGCATTTCAACGTGTTTCTCTTTCCCAGCTTGGCCATGAGCAACTCTGATTCTGCATGAGGGCCAGGAGTCCAATAGATGCTTAAAAAATGCAAGCAGAAACCAAGATGAGAGCCATAAATCTGGCTGCAAATCAGATCTCACTCTTTCCTGAGCTGAAACCCACAGTGGCTCCCCAGTGCCTTTAGGGTAAAGCTTAAATTCCATAATGCAACCTACAGGTTTGTTCAAATTCTGGCCCTATTCCTCTTCCACCCATGCCAGCCTCCTTGCTATTTGCAGAATACCCAAACATGGTCCTGCCACAGGGCCTTTGCACCTGCCATTCCCTCTGCCTGGAACGCTCCACTCTTGACTTACATGTGGGAAGCCTTCAGGTCTCAGCTCAAGAGTCATCTCCTCAGGGAAGCCCTCCCTGACTTCCCTGTCTAAATAAGCTCCACCCAGTCCCCTCTGTGGCATCCATCACCCTGTGATTTCCTCTCCCTAGCTCTTATTCCTCTCTGGAATTCTATGATACATTTATTTACTTAAAAAACTCATTAAATATTTACATAGCCCTCACTGTCTGCCCGACCTGGTTCTAAGCATGGACTTCACGTGTCTTAACTAATCTAAACTTTTTTTAAATTAATCTAT
Source organism: Mesoplodon densirostris (assembly GCF_025265405.1). Taxonomy (NCBI): domain Eukaryota; kingdom Metazoa; phylum Chordata; class Mammalia; order Artiodactyla; family Ziphiidae; genus Mesoplodon; species Mesoplodon densirostris. The sequence continues at coordinate 149,007,084 of NC_082663.1, forward strand.
TTATTTATTTATTTATTTATTTTTGGCTATGTTGGGTCTTTGTTGCTGTGCGCAGTGTTTCTCTAGCTGCGGCGAGTGGGGGGCTACTCTTCTCTGTGGTGTGCGGGCTTCTCATTGCGGTGGCTTCTCTTGTTGCAGAGCACAGGCTCCAGGCGCGCAGGCTTCAGTAGTTGCAGCACGCGGGCTCAGTAGTTGTGGCTCGTGGGCTCTAGAGCGCAAGCTCAGTAGTTGTGGCGCACAGGCTTAGTTGCTCCACGGCATGTGGGATCTTCCCGGACCAGGGCTCGAACTTGTGTCCCCTGCATTGGCAGGCGGATTCTTAACCACTTCCCACCAGGGAAGTCCCTCATCTAAACTTTTAAACAACTCTGTGCGTTGGGTAGTATTATTATCTCCATTTACAGATGAGGAAACAGACAAGGAGAGATTCAGTCCACCCAGCCAGGAGGCGTGTGAGCTCTGGGGGTATGTGCTCAGGGTCTGTCACCCCCGCAGGACCAGCCTGAGCCATCCTCAGCTGTGCACCTGGTTCTAGCACAGAGTACGGCTCAGTGTGGTGGGTAAACAGAACCTGTTTTTACAGATGAAGCAGCAGAAGTTCCAGGGGGAGGTAACTTGCCTGGTGGCAGGGCCAGCTTTGAACCTGCTTCTTGGACCTGCTAACCCCATGTCCTGCACCATCCCCACAGGACCCCCAAACTGTGAGCCCCAGAGCCTCCGAGCAGCTTCAGCAGGTGCTAGCTCAGACTGCGAACAGATGCTTGCTATTTTAAACCCACTGTTTAACTCATTAAGACAGCTGTTTCCCATCCCCAAAGTCGGCGGAATTAGAATTAAATTCATTCCAGAATTAAACACACACATACACACACGCATACCCTGCCACCATTTGGAGGCAAAACTTGTTAGCATTTAGGCAAGCTGTGCCTTCGAGCCTGGGGACGGGGCTTGGCTTCCGCCTGCCAAGTTAGATCATGGCCCAGTGGTTGCCAGCTGGGCCTGTGACCAGAATGGCCCAAAGGCCCAGATTTCTGTGTTTACCCAGGCCTCCACCATTAGAGTCCAGCTGCCAACTGGATGTTGCCCTGGACTTCTCCCTGACCCTTCAGGCCCTGGAGGGCCCAGACAAAGCTCAGCATTTGCACCAGAATTGGCTTTCCCTCCTGGGTCCCCATCTGAGGGACAGGCCTCCCACCGCCCCCTGCTGCTCACAGCAGAGTCCAGATCTCAGCTCCTCTTCTTCCTCTCCCTTCACCTCTTAGGTCCAAATGGTCAGGACTCACTGGTGATGCCATTTCCAAACAGCTACTTCCCCTACTGCTACTGCACCAGCCCGAGCCTCCGTCACCTCCAGCTTGCATGCTTGCCCCTGCCTCCTTCCTGGGCTGCTGGCTTCCACCCTTACCCCCAACTGACTGTTTTCCTTCAGCAGCTAGAGGGATTTTCCTAGAGCCTCAGTTGGATTATGCCACTCTCTCGCTTAAAATCCTCCAATGCAGTGCTGTCCAATAGAACGTTCTAGACCTGTGCCACCAAACACAGTCACCCACAGGTGGCTATGGAGCACCTATGGAGCACAGGTGGCACGTGTGAGTGAGGAACTGAATGTTTAATTTTATTTCATTTTAATGAACTGAAATAAGCCCAGGTAGATGGTGGCTGCCATATTGGTCAGTGCAGCTGTAAAGTCTCTTCAGCTAATGCTGTTGGCCTGTCCAGATCCCCTGGGCCCTCACCATTTCCCTGCACTGCTGGCAGGCATCCCAGCTCTGACTCTCTGCCTGATCCTGCTCTGCTCACACCCATGGCAGGTGAGAAGTATCTCAGAGTTCGTGCCATTCCCTCCAGCAGCCCCCAAACAATGGCCGGCAGGAACAGGAGTGTAAGTACCCCAGCTCCCTCATTCCCAGAGCCAGGCAACTCTGAAGTTCATGCTCTGCAGAAGTCCCCAGTGGGACTGAGCCCCATCTGCCCACCACAGTCACCTACTCACGAATGCACCCTGGATGGGCTTCTTCCCATCCGTCCCACACTCCCTCACTCCCTCCTGGGGTTTCCTGGGATCACCTCCCACATAAACTGCTTGCACCCGAAACCTGTCTCAGGGCTGCTTGCAGGGAGCCCATATAGGCCAGGCTCCGCTCCTCCCCCCGCTTCCTCTCCCTCTTCCTCCCCATTGTCCTTCATTTTAGTGCCTTAAGCCTCTTTGGTTGTTTATGTAAAAAATGTTTTCTTTCGGAATAATTTTAGATTTACAGAAAAGCAGCAGAAATATAAGTGGCATTCCTGCATACCCTCCACCCAGCTTCCCCTAATGTTAACATCCTATATAATCCAGTAAGATGATGAAAACCAGCAAAGTAATACGGGTACAATATTACTAATGAACTTACAGACCTTATTGAAGTTTTACCGTGAGTGTCCAGGATCACACCCAGGATCACTCAGTGAATCTCATTGTCATATCACCCTGGCGTCCTTCACTCTGGAACGCTTCCTCAGTCTTTCCGTGTCTTCCATGACCTTGACATTTATGAAGAGCACTGGCCAGGGATTTTGCAGAAGGTCCCTCAGTTCCGATCTGTCCAATGTCTGCTCAGGGTTGGACTGGGCTCGTGCGTTTTTGCCTAGAATCCCATGAGGGTGATGTTGCATCCTTCTTGGTGTAGGATGTCAAGAGACTCAGGAAGTTGCTCTATCTCATCGTCAGTGATGTTAACCTTGATCACGTGGTTAGGACAACGCCACATTTCCCCCCTGGAAAGTTACCTTCTTACCTTTCAAATCTGTAAATATCGTGGGAGGGTTACTTTGACAATAGGTAACCAGCCTGTTTCTCCTTAAACTTTCAACCACACATTCTAGCATTCTTCCATTGATTGGATACTTAGATGTTTTATCTTATCTCCACATTGTCTTGTGAAACTTTCTCATTCTTTTGTTTGAACCTTTTCTTCCTCTGCTGCACAGAGCCTCCTAGAGGGTGGGGGCTGGGTCTGTCCCGGTCACTCCCGTGTCCCCAGTGCCTGGCGCACACACACAGCAGGTACATAAGCAAATATTTGATTTGAAAGGACACCAATCAACAAATCCCAGGTGCTCATGAAGTATGATTTGGTGGCATCCCAAGAATGTTCTAGAAGCGAAGGCCTTCCCTCACTTCGGGCTTCCATTCAAGTGTCCCCACCTTGGGGAGCCCTTCCCTGAGTGCCCCAACTAATGCTGCTTGATTTCCTTCATAGCACGTCCCACCTTGAAATTATTTCTTTTGATGGTTGATGGTTTATTCATTCAGTTAATTTGTGTCCTGGCTATCTCCCCTCCTCTCAGCTAGAATATAATCTCTGTAAATTCAGGAGTTTTGTCTTGGTCACTACGGTGTACCCATCACCTGGCACATCGTCCTGTGCAGACAGATCCCTCTCCTCAGCAATGTTTTCTGTCTTCACAAATTTAATTATTCTATCAGAAAAACTGGGACCTCGGGCTGCCCTGGTGGCGCAGTTGTTGAGGGTCTGCCTGCCGATGCAGGGGACACAGGTTTGTGCCACGGTCAGGGAAGATCCCACATGCCGCGGAGCAGCTGGGCCCGTGAGCCATGGCCGCTGAGTCTGCGCTCCGCAACGGGAGAGGCCACAACAGTGAGAGGCTCGCGTACCGCAAAAAAAATAAAAATAAATAAAAATAAAACTGGGACCTCGGAGAGGAAAGGTGGGAAGACACGTGAAACCATCTGACCTCAGACAGCAAGTCTGTGATGGGCAGCTGGATGCCTGGCCCAGCAAGGGCAGGAGGTTTGGGGAGCCTGGGGCGTGGAAGATGGTCCCTTCTTCTCTTAGCTGTGGCACTTGGGGAGGATGGTCCCCCCTTTGCACGCCAGCTTCCTCCTGGGAAAAGTAGGAAAAAGCACAGCTCCAAGCTCAAAAGACAGTGGGAAGGTCCATTGGCAATTGTGTTCAGAGATGGTTGGCTCTGCACTGATGCCCTTCATTTTACAGCTGGGGAGGTGTGATGCTGAGACTGGGAGGGACTGACTCAGCCAGTAAGTGAGGGCTGTGTTGGGCCTTAAACCCAGCTCCCCTCTCTCACCACATCACAGAGATGTGCCTTTGCTTTCAAGCCGACAAAACCCACTGTGGGTTATCTGCTGTGGGCCAGGTGTGGGACTGAGAAGTGGGGGATGAGAGAGAGGAAGGCAGAGAAAGACACAGAGAGACAGACACACACACACACACAGAAAGTAGCATGAGAGACAAGAAAAGAGAGTAAATTAGACAAAGAGACACAGGGACAAGGTGACAGAGACCAAGAAAAACTTACATAGAGAGACAGGGACAGACAGAGAGACAGAGATCTCAGGACAAAGACTTACAGCAGAATCAGATAGTAACAAATAGAGATATTGACACAGAGACATAGACAGACTGAGACAGAGAGAAAGTTAGAGAGAGAGGGACAGAGACAGAGGCAGAAACAAAAGAGGCAAAGGCAAAAAGCAACCCTGACTGAGACACAAAGATAGAGAAGGAGGGAGAGAGAGACAGAAATAAAGATACATAGAGAGGAGAAACAGAGAGACAGAGGGGCTCAGGGCAGCCTTCCTGTGGATGACTCACTGGCAATTTATCAAGGACCCCGGCAGACCTCCAAGTCCATCCTCCCCCTCCAGCTCAAGCCCCAGCCCCCTGGGGCCACACGGGTCTCCTGAATTGCAATCCTGCTGGATGGGTATGTGTACTGCATGCCCACCCATGTATGTGCAAGTTTAGCATCCAATTTACAGGAGATGCACCAAGGAAGGAAGAAGATGTGACTTTGACTTCTGGAGAAATCAGAGTGAACACTGGCATATCTCATCACCCCATCTGATATGTGCTTTATAACTAACAGTCAGAGGAACCAGTCATCTATGGTATGTCCCCTCCAGCATCATCAAAGTAGGTTCTTGCTAGAAATATTTGGGGAAGGAGACATCATGAAGCAGAAAAAGAAAATCAAACTTACAGTTGATCCTAGTGTCTTCTCCTATGAGGTCCTGGAAGACTCACCACTCCCCTGTGAGGTTTGTTGTGTGGGGATAGACACCCTCTCTCAGGCAAAAAGAGGAATATAACTGGCTCATGTAACAGGGGTACACGTTTGTACGGCCCTCAGGCTCAGATGGACTGAGGTGCTCAAATGATGTTTTTAGGACCTGGGTCTCTCCTGGTCTCTTTGTTCTGCTTTCTTGTGCATTCTTCTGTTCTCAGGCAGCATCTTAGGTTGGGTTTGCCTAGGAGCAGACCTCAAAACAAGGATTTGAATGCCAGTTATTTATTTTGGAAGTGATCTCAGAAAACACTGGGAGGGGAGTGGCAGGAGGGAGACAGGAAAAGGAAGGCAACCCATGAAGGAAGCATTGTCAAGAGCAAGTTATCATAGGGACAGTTGGGGCCCAGTCTCACTGGGGGACTCTAGGAGATGGTGAGGGATGTGCACCCCAGAGTTATCTCATTTGAGGAATGAGAGATGGGGCATTTGTCCACTCACCTCCATTTTTCATTGTTTCTGGGCTGCTCCGCAGGGTGTTAATTCTCTGGCACACCAGAAGAGACTTCAGAAGGAGTGCCACCTGGGACTTCCCTGGTGGTCCAGTGGTTAAGACTCCACGCTCCCAAGGCAGGGGGCCCAGGTTCAATCCCTGGTCAGGGAACTAAATCCTGCATGCTGCAATTAAGACCTGGTGCAGCCAAATAAATAAATATTTAAATAAAAAAGAAGAAAAGAAGAAGGAGTGCCATCCTGCCAACACCTTGATCTTGGACTTCTGGCCTCTGGAAGCACATGATAATACATCTGTTCTCAGCCGCCCAGTTTATGGTACTTTGTTACAGCAGCCCTAGGAAACTAATACACCCTATTTATCAACTGCCCATCTTTGGAGAACTCTTTCTTGACCTTTTCCCCTACTATCATGCACCTGTTCCTTTATTTACCAAATACTCCCTAAGGATCTACATTTTATCTTTCTTTAAAAAGAACATTTTGTGAGAGTCGTAAACGAAAAACCCATATCTCTTGCCACAAAGGGATGGGACTCACAAGAAACAAAGACACAGAAAACAAAACGATGTTTTAAAATGCCAACAGGGCCAAGGACCTGTCTCTTAGGGAAATTAGCAATTGCCAGAAAGACATTAAAGACTGTAGCACCAAACAAGACTTTCTTGAAGTAAGCCCCAGGGGGAGACGTTCATGGTCACCTCCCCTTTTGTCCTTCACACCCACTCACTCATTCAGGGATACAGTCCCCTCTTAGCCTCTCTATCCCATTCCCCAGTCCCTCCCCTGATGCTACAGCTGCCTCCGTGGCTTCTCCACCTCTTTCTCTCTCTCTCCAACCCACCCTCCATGCAACAACCAGAGGGTTCATTCAGAAACATAAATCTCTTTTTTATTTCAGGAGGAATAAGTGAACTTATTCATCGTAAAAGATGCAAACAGTGCAGAAACATAGAGAGCGGAAATGGGAAACAAAATCCAGTCATGTCCTGCCTCTAATCTAACCTTTCTATGGCTCCTCATCATTCTCTGTGTAAACCCCAAGGCCATCAACATTCAAGGTTTGGGTCTGGTCCTGCCTTTCCTTCCCCCATCTCTCTCCTATCCTTGAATAAGACCCTCTTTTTAGCCACTCTGAATGGCTTGTCGTATCCAACCATTCAGCTCTCTCTCTATATATCTCTCGCTCACCTCAGGACCTTTGCACATGCCATTTGCATCCCCAACATGCTGTTCTCTGCCCCCTTACACCAACTTTATCCTTACCCTCCAGTCTCAGTGCGGTGACACCTCATGTTTTTTTGGCCTCACCCAGATGCAGACCCTAGGACGAGGATTCCATTGTGCATTCACTTCTACAGCTGCCATAACCAGGGGATTCAAAACGACAGAAATTTATTCCCTCACAGTTCTGGAGGCTGGAAGTCCAAAATCAAGGTATCAGCCCAGTTGATTCCTTCTTGCAGGCTCAGAGGGAGAATCTGTTCCGTGCCTCACTCCCAGCTCCTGGTGGTTGCTGGCCACCCTTGGCATCGCTTGGCTAGTACACACGTCCTTCCAATCTCTGCCTCTGTTGTCACATGGCCTTCTGCCTGTTTCACTCCTGTGTCTCTTCTCTATCATTGGCTGAGGGCTGCTCTGGGAGGTATTAGACCAACTGAGAAAGCCTAAAGAATAAGTAGACAGCCTGGCAAAGCATGGTTGAGGAGAGAGAATTCTGTTCCCAGCAGAGGGAACAGCATTTGCAAAGTTCTAGAGGTCAGCAAATCATGACACATTTAGAGCACTGAAAAGCGCTGAAGGAACTTCCCTGGTGGTACAGTGGTTAGGAATCTGCCTGCCAATGAAGGGGACATGGGTTCAAGCCCTGGTCTGGCAAGATCCCACATGCTGAGGAGCAACAAAGCCTGCAAGCCACAACTACTGAAGCCCATGGGCCTAGAGCCCATGCTCTGCAACAAGAGAAGCCACTGCAATGAGAAGCCGATGCACCGCAACGAAGAGTAGCCTCCGCTCTCTGCAACTAGAGAAAGCCCGCGTGCAGCAACGAAGACCCAACACAGCCAAAAAAAATAAATAAATAAACAAATAATTTTTAAAAAAGAAAGAAAAGCATTGAGGCTTTGGAGATTGCCAGGGGCTTGACCAAGGGAGAGCTTGTAGGACACAGAAAGGAACGTGGGCTTTATCTGAAGGGCAATGGGGAGCCATGGGAGAGTTTAGAGCATGGGAGAGACCAGAGGATTGAGATTTTAGAAATATCCCTGGCTGGCATGTGGTGATGAACTGAAAGAGCTGTGAACTGGAGGCAGGTCTGTTATGGGAGAATGAAAAAATTCAGACCCTATGCTGAATGCCAATCAGGCATTCTCTCATTTAATTCTCATACCACCAGTCCTACAAGACGGGTTCCTCATCATTACGCCCATTTTACAGATCTGGAAGCTGGGGTGCAGAGAGCTTAGGTGACTTATCTGGCATCACACAGATTGTCAATGACAGAGCAAGGAATCAGTGTTTGAGTAGGCTGCCCAGCCAGGTGGCAGACTCACGGTGGGAGATTTGGGGATGAGGAAGTGGGGGATCATGAGGCTGATGGCCAGGGCTCTGGCTGAGGAATGAGGGACAGCTGGAGACCCGGCTAGAAAGGAAGCTCTGACCTGAGAGAATAAAGCCAGTGCAGGTAGTCTACCAGATGGTGAGGACTTGGACCACCCACTCCTGCCAGCACAGCCCTGACCTTGGCACTTCTCCCTCCCCCCATATCAAGTCAGTTAGACTCTGAGGACATATGAACTGAGAACCTGAAGGGTGAGAAAGAGCCGATCACAGGGAGAAAGGGCATTTCAGGCTGAGGGAACAGCCTGTGCAAAGGCCCTAAGGCAGGACCGGGCCTGGTGTGTTGGAGGGACAGCAAGGAGACCCATGTGTCTGGAGCAGAGTGAGCGAGGGGAAGAGAGGGAGGATATTTGGGGTTTGGGCTCTAAGACCTCATGGGCAGAGGGTGCCCTGAACAAGTCTGAGTCCCCTGGAAATCTCGAAAGGGGGGAAAAATTAGCCCCTTCCTCAGTGGGTCCCTAGGAGGCTTGGGGAGATGACGTTGGCAGAATGTGAGTGTGAGGGCTGGATCCAAGCCACGGGGTGGTTGTGGGGCAGCTGCCAGCCCACTTTGTGGCACCTCTGGGCCTTACGAGGTCCAGGAGCTGGGGATGTTCTGAGCCTTCCAGAAGTTTTTGCGAAGTTTGCCCAGCCCCCCAGGTCAGAGCCCCAGGAATTCTGTGGGGGATGGGGGGGGGGTGAGGGACCAGGATGTAACAGGACGATGTCACAGAGGCCGGGAGGATCTAGAACTCTGGGGGCTCCTGCTCTGCCTAACTGCCTCTGAGCCACCCGTTCAAGCTCCATTCACACCCCAGCCACGGGCCCCTGGGACATCCTGGAGATGCCTGGAGGCCTCCTGTCCGTGGTCCACGGCGGGACCTAGCTCCACACCGCAGCCAGAGAAGGAGGGGCTGGCCATGGGGCTGCCCTGGCCAGTCCTGGCCCTGGGGGTAGTCAGGGTCTCACTCATCCTTCTGGGGCTGCTGGTGCCCACACAGCCTGTGGTGCGAGCCGTGCTGGATGGTAACTCAAGCACCGTGGATTTTGCGGACCTGCCGGCCCTGTTCGGGGTGCCCCTAGCCCCCGAAGGCGTGCGGGGCTACCTGATGGAGGCCAGACCGGCCAACGCGTGCCATCCCATCCAGGGCCCGCGGCCGGGCAACGGCTCCCTGGGTACCATCGTGCTGATCCGCCGGTACAATTTCACGTTTGACCTCAAGGTGCTGCACGCCCAGCGGGCCAGCTTCCAGGCGGCCATTGTGTACAACGTGTGCTCTGACGACCTGGTGTTCATGGCCCATGTCTACGAGGACCTGCGGCGCCAGATCACCATCCCCTCAGTGTTCGTGGGCGAGGCCACCTCCCGGGACCTGCAGGTCATCGTGCGCTGCGACAAATTGGCCCACGTCCTCCCGCTCCCCGACCACCTGCCCTTCCGGGGCCTGGACTGTCACCGCATGCTGGCCATCTCCTGGGTGCTGGGCTGCACCCTGGCCCTGCTCACGACCGCCTTCTTCATCCTACAGTATCTACAGAACTGGCTGTGGGCCTGGTGGGCCCGCGGGCCAGTGGTCAAGGTGCGGGCCAGCCAGAGGGCCCAGGTGAGCACTTTCACGAGGCTTCACGACCTGTGTGCCATCTGCCTGGATGAATACGAGGAAGGTGACCAGCTCAAGATCCTTCCCTGCTCCCATACCTACCACTGCAAGTGCATCGACCCCTGGTTCTCCCAGCCCGCCCGGCGCTCCTGCCCTGTATGCAAGCAGTCAGTGGCCAGCACGGAGGACGGCTCTAGCTCCACCATCGGCAGCTATGGGGACGAGGAGGACCCCTCGCTGCCTGGTCACCGCCCCCTGATCTGGGCCATCCAGATCCAGCTGCGCTCCCGGAGGCTGGACCTGCTGACCCAAGCCAGTGCCCGCCGCCGCTGGAGTGCCATCTCCGTGGGGACAGCTGAGACCAACGAATCCTTGGAGGGGCCCCCAGAACCCCTCTGAGGCCCGCCGCCCCTGTCTGGCAGAGATTGGGGCGCGGAGGGTAGAAGTGAGGAGTGTTTCTAGTCTGGAGACTAGATAATAAAGTGGGTTTGAAAGTGGATTCTTGCCCTGGCTGCTGTGGGGCAGACCGGCCCCTCATGCCACGCGTGTGGCAAGCTGAGCCTAAGGCTGGCTCCTGGCATCTGTGGGCGAGTGAGGGTATATGGGGGCGGGGGGGTGGTATTCTCAGGGCTGCTGTGTGCATGATGTCCTTGGTGGCCCTGCGACGGGGCCCCTGTGCCTCGGTTCCAATACTGGGCACAGGAGCGGCTGATTTCCCATATGCTTATTATTCATTTAAACCTTAAACAAAAAATAAACTTGTTACTTTGGAATAATTTTAGCTTTACAGAAAAGTTGCAAAGGTACTAGAGATAGTTTCCACGGACCCCTTGCCCAGCTTCTCCTGAGTGTTCATGTTTTACATCAGCATAGCACTTTTGATTCAATGGAGAGAGCACCTTGGGTAGGTTCCGATGAACTGAACTATGGATTTAATTTGAATTTCCCCAGCATTTCAACTATTTATAGTGGAAAGTGTCAAACACACCCAAGTAGAAAGAATGGAATAATGACCCTCCCCACGTGTACCCATCACTCAGATTCAATGATTATCTACTGGCCACTCTGGTCTCCTCTATTCTTCCTCCTCTCTCGCTATTTTGATGCAAATCCCAGATGCTTTTTCATCTGTAAATGTTTCAATTTGTGTCTCTAAAGCAGTAGTTCTCAGCTGGGGTGGGGATGTTGTCCCCTGGGGACACTGGGCAGTGTCTGGAGACATCTGTGGTCGTCATGACTGGGGTTGGCTCCTGGCATCAAGGGCGTGGGACCAGGGAGGCTGCTCCACACCCCACAGCGCCCAGGACGGCCTCACCTCAAAGAATGATCTGGCCTGCAGGTCCACAGTGCTGAGGGGAGAGACCCTGCTTTATAAGATAAGACCCCTTAAAAAACTCCGCAAACTCATGTATCATGTCCAGAATAATGATTCCTAAATAGCATCAAATATCCACCTAGGTGGGGCTTCCCTGGTGGAGCAGTGGTTGAGAGTCTGTCTGCCGATGCAGGGGACACGGGTTCCTGCCCCGGTCTGGGAAGATCGCACATGCGGCAGAGAGGCTGGGCCCGTGAGCCATGGCCGCTGAGCCTGTGCATGCGGACCCTGTGCTCCGCAACGGGAGAGGCCACAACAGTGAGAGGCCCGTGTACCGCAAAAAAAAAAAAAAAAATCCACCTAGGGAGCACATGGAAATGTGCACGTTTACAATATACAATTTTTTTTAGGCTTTTTGAATCAGGATCTAGATAGAGTCTAGGGTTAGTGCTGATGGTCTCCTAAGTCTCTGTTAATCGAGAGCTTCTCTTGCCATCTTTCTCTCTTAAATTTTCCTTGCAATTTGTTTATTTGAGGCCACCAGGTCATTCACCCTGCACAGAGGTCCCGGATCTGGGTTTTGCTGATTGGGTGTCCCTGTGGTGTCATTTCACAGATGCCTCCATCCCCCGTAGCTTCTGTTAATTTGTAGTTGAATTCAGAGACCAGCTCAGATGTGGTTTAACTTTATGGCGGACAGATAAGGTGTCTCTTCAGGTTCCAGTGCATGCTCTTCTCAGAAGGGTTGGGCCAGTGAAGGGGGTCTTCTAGGCAATGAATGAGGGGCAGATGCTAGACTTGAGGCAAGCATGGTCAGCAAGGTCCAGGAGGGAATACTGTATAGAATTTCTCAGAGGGCACAGTGTACGGGTGATAGTGGGATTTGGACCTGGTAGTCTGGTCTTGGTGGATTCATGAGGGAATGTCTGTGTTTAGTCAAATGTCTTCTTTTTCACACACGGAAGTGTTCTTCACTTGTGCTTTGCGGTCTACACTTCACTACATAGCTGGGAACCTCCAAGGTAGTTCAGAGGAAGGGGGTCTCTTCTTGGATGGATGATGGCAAAGAGTGGGCTGCTGGTCACAGCTCTGGTGTGTATGGGGTGGGCAGGGGCACAGAGACATGGGCAGAGGTCCTTGCACAGGATGCTTGGGAGATGGTAAAGACCTCCCACCCACCTTTTGAGGGACTTTGCTCCTAGCCTGATGGCCCTAAGGCCGCAAACGGAAGCTGCACTATCCAGAGGACACTGCCTTGGTCCCTGTGGATGGCCCAAAGCTGCCAAGAGCTGTGGAAGGCCAGAGCTGCCAAGCAGGGACAGGCCTCTCTGTCCAGCAGACATGGGCTGGGATGAGGATGGAGAAGTGGAGACAGGGAGGAATGTGTGTAGCAGTCAAGCTTGGAGCTGGCCATGGGATCTGAGACCTGCCCAGAGCAGCTTAAGCACAGAGAGTTATTTGCTCATGAACTTGAGTAGTCAGTCCTGGGATAGCATGGAGGCTCCACGGTGTCCAGGGCCCGGGTTCCTTTTATCTTATTGTTCCACATCCTTAGCAAGTGACCTTCTCCTCATGGGACAAGGCAGCTGCTTGACCTCTAGCCATCACATCTGCATGCCAGTCAAAGAGGAGGAAGAGGTGAGGAAGGGCTCGCCCTCTCCCTTTAAGGACACTTCCCCAGAAACCCCATACACCACTTCTGCTCACACCCCATTGGCCAGAACTTAGCCATGTGGCCACACTTGCCTAAAAGGATGCTGGGAAATGTAGTCTTTATTCTGAATGGTCAACGGTCCAGCTGAAAGCCAGGGGTTCTACTACCATGGAAGAGAGAACAGATAGTTGGGGTGGCCAGCATGCCTGCCACTGGTCCACAAGAGCTGTCCAATACATGTTGAATAAGTGAATGAATGAATGACTGAATGAATGAATCCCCACACCTCTAAGCCTGAGCATCCTTCAAGGTCACAGGCACCACAGGGGAGCAGGCACATCCTGGTTCACGAGAGAGATGACCTTTCTCACGACCATGCCAGCGGAAGGAATGAGCTCACCGTTACCAGGGATGAAACCCAGCTCTTACTGAGGCCCTACTGTGCTCCAGGCCCCAGGCCACATGGCTTCTTTCCACTATTAAACCTCTCTGAGCCTCGATTTTCCCATCTGTAATATGGGGGCAGTAACAGTACCTGCCCTGCAGGGTTCCCCAAGCATACACAGTGCCTGACACTGTTAGTATTTGTTGATTGACTAAGTGACCTGCCTACAGCCCAGCTATAATATTGGGTGATCAGTGCTGTGATAGGGGAATCATAGGCACTGTGTTAACCCAAAGGGAGGTGCCTGACCCAACCCAGAGAATCTGGGAGGCTTGCTGCAAGCAGTGTCTTCTAGACTGAGAGCAGAAAGGGCAGGGATCAGCACCATGAAAAGGAAAAGTGAACCTGGCAGCTGGAACAGCATGGGCAAAGACCCCAGGCAGCCTAGTCTGGCATCCAGTGGGTGCTTAATAAGTGTACACAGAAGTCCCTGCCCATAGTACCCTCTGAGAAGAGGCCTCAGCATCATCCCAGCCTCCTCAGTCTCCCCACAGCCAGGTCTGGGCCCTTCTCCAGCCGCCTCCGGGAAAGCCGGGCGCTGCTAAGGACGGCCAGCTTAGTGAGGCCAGCCTGTGCCAGCCCCATCGGCCCCGCCTTGACTGCTGCTTTAGGTAAGCACCAGCAGAGGCTGCCTCTTGTCCATCCAGGACATGCCCTGGCTGTGTTTGTCTAAGGGGGAGTATGGCCAAATGGGGAAACTGAGGCTCAGAGGAAGGGGACCAACCTCAGTGATGGGGGTTGACTCAAGGATAACAGTAGCCACCAGCACGACTACGGAGCACACGCGGCATGGCGGGTGCTGCGCCATGCTCTTTCCGGCACTGACTCCTTGCATCCGGTCCCATTTTCCAGAGGAAGAAACTGACTCTGTGAAAGAGGATGTAGCCTTCCCAGGGCCACACTCCTGCACCCGAGACAGTCCCCCCCCCCCCAACTTTTTTTTTTTTTTTTTTTTGCGGTACGCGGGCCTCTCACTGTTGTGGCCTCTCCCGTTGCGGAGCACAGGCTCCGGACGCGCAGGCTCAGCGGCCATGGCTCACGGGTCCAGCCTCTCTGCCGCATGTGGGATCTTCCTGGACCGGGGCATGAACCCGCGTCCCCTGCATCGGCAGGCGGACTCTCAACCACTGTGCCACCAGGGAAGCCCCCCTCCACTTTTAAATGGCTCTAACTTTGTTTTTTTATATATTAATTTTTAAATTTTATTTTATTTTATTTTTGGTTGCGTTGGGTCTTCGTTGCTGCACACTGGCTCTCTCTAGTTGCAGCGAGCAGGGGCTACTCTTAGTTGCAGTTCATGGGCTTCTCATTGCGGTGGCTTCTCTTGTTGCGGAACATGGGCTCTAGGCGGACGGGCTTCAGTAGTTGTGGCTCGCAGGCTCTAAAGCACAGGCTCACTAGTTGTGGCTCATGGGCTTAGTTGCTCCACGGCATGTGGGATCTTCCTGGACTAGGGCTCAAACTTGTGTCTCCTGCATTGGCAGGCAGATTCCTAACCACTGCACCACCAGGGAAGCCCTATATATTAATTTTTATAGAAATATAGTTGCTTTACAATGTTGTGTTAGTTTCTTGCTGTACAGCAAAGTGACTCAGTCATGCATATACATATATCCACTCTTTTTCAGATTTCCTTCCCTTTTAAGTCACCACAGAGCACTGAGTAGAGTTCCCTGTGTTATACAGTAGGTCCTTATTAGTTATCTATTTTATTTTATTTATTTATTTTTAAGATTTTTCTTTGATGTGGACCATTTTTAAAGTCTTTATTGAATTTGTTACGATATTGCTTCTGTTTTATGTTTTGGCTTTTTGGCCACAAGGCATGTGGGATCTTAGCTCCCCGACCAGGGATCGAACCTGTACCCCCAGCACTGGAAGGCAAAGTCTTAACCACTGGACCGCCAGGGAAGTCCCAGTTATCTATTTTATACATAGTAGTGTACATATGTCAATCCTAATCTCCCAATTCATCCCCCTCTTCCCCCCTTGGTAACCATAAGTTTGTTCTCTACATCTGTGACCCTACTCTGCTTTGCAAATAAGTTCATCTCTACCATTTCTAGATTGCACGTATAAGCGATATTATACAATATTTGTTTTTCCCTTTCTGACTTGCTTCACTCTGTATGACAGTCTCTAGGTCCATCCACGTCTCTTCAAATGGCTCTATTTTGTCCCTTTTTAAATGGCTCTAACATTGGATTCTGCATTCTGCTGCCCACCACCTCCCGATGTGTGGGTCATGGCTCCAGCTGTCTGTCTGTACAACAATTGGTGCTGACCGACTACTTGTTCAAGCCTGTGCTGGGCACACTAGACATAGCAGTAACCAAGACAGACACAGTCCCTGCCATCATGGGACTCCCAGTCTAGTGGGAGGAATGGGCCATGACAAAGCAGTGACAGTATGACTCAGGGGTGATGGGGGATGCACAGGTGCTGTGAGGGTCCACAGGGGCACTTACCCCAGCCTGGAGGGTCAGAGAAGGCTTCTCGGGCAGAGGGCATCTACCTCAAGACCTGAGGGATAGAACAGAAGCAATTGGGCAGGGCTGGGAAGGGTGTTCCAGGAAGAGGGAACAGCATAGGCAAGGACCCAGAGTCCTACAAGGCCCAAGGGCTCTCAACTTTATTGGACACACACCCTCCTGAATATGCATACATATTTTTAGTAATAACAAGTAATGAAACTTCAAGTTCATAACAAAGCTGCCTTCATCAGCCTGAAAATGCTTGGGCTCAACTATTCTAGAAAGACAAATGGAATTGGGTCCTATTATAGTCAATCCTATTTTCCAGATGAGAAAACGGAGGCCCAGAGAAGTTAAGTGACATGCCGCAGGGTAGATAGCTGAGAAGGGACAAAGCTGGGTGAATGGTGGAATGAGAGGCAGAGTGATCCCCCCACTCCCAGTTCAGGCTGCTTAGGGCATCCCTCACCCCTGGCTCTGACCCAGCTCCTCCTCCAACCTCCTTTGGCGGGTGCCAGTCCACTCCAATGTGACCTGAGGATAGTGTGTTCATCACCCCCTCTGCTCCACACCCTCTGCTCCTTATGATACAACCAGTGAGAAGCAGATTCCAAGGAACTCCCAGCAACCACTGGAGGCAGCTGCAAGATGCTGCGGGCCACAGGGAGGCTGGCTGCCCAGATCTCAGCCCTGATGGCATCTGGAAGGGAGGTTGTGAAGGTTGTGATTCATCACGTGACCCTCCTCCTCTGTCTCCACCTCCTCCCCACGCCCTGTCCTCTTCCTAGCCCACCCCTCCCAGCATCCCAGCCAGGCCCAGGAGGGGAGGACACTTTTAGGAACAGATGGCTGCCTTCCTTGCCCAGCACTCTGCCAGTTAATTAACGCCGCCTGTAATTAAACTTCCCACAAATTAGCTGTCAGCTACACTAAAGGGAACCATCCCTCTCAAATGCCACCTTGACTTGCTGATTGTGAGCCTTGTCGACAAAATAATTAAAGGCAGAGGGAGGCAACCAAAATTTGGAGGCCTTTTTTTTTTTTTCCTTTTCTAAATCTCTATCAGTGTCTGTGGCCAAATGCTCCCACCCCGGACTTGGGAATACAACCAGGCTGTTTTCTGAGGTTCAATGTATTTCCCAAAAAATTCCTTTCCATTGTGAAGAAATTTTTATTGAGCACCTATTGTGTACCAGAAACTGTGTTAGGAGCTAGAGACCCAAGAGTGACCATGGTAGGCACAGTCACTGCCTTCTTGGAAGTTACATCCTTGACATACATTTTTTTTTTTTTTTGGCCGTGCTGCGTGGCATGCAGGATCTTAGTTCCCCGACCAGGGATCGAACCTGTGCCCTGCACTGGGAGCACAGAGTCTTAACCACTGGACCACCAGGGAAGTCCCTTGACATACATTTTTAAAAGCAAAGGAAATAGATGAGGTTATTACAGCTGGAGGAAGAGCATTCAGGGAGAGGGAACAGCCAGTGCAAAGACCCTGAGGCAGGACCAGTCATGATGGGGGCTGGACCAGGTGGAGACAGAGGAGGGGACAGAAGTGGGCCGATCTGGGATAGATTTTGCAGGCACAGGTGACAGGATTGTAGTAGTTCCCCCTTATCTGTGGTTTTGCTTTCCATGGTTTCAGCTACCTGCCATCAACCAAGGTCTGAAAATATTAAATGGAAATTTCCAGAAATCAACAATTCATAAGTTTTAAATTGCTGCCGTTCTGAGCCGCGTGATGAAATCTTGCACAGTCCCCCTCTGTCCCGCCCGGGACTTGAATTATTCCTTTGTTCAGCATCTCCCACCTGCTCATGATTTAGTAGCTGTCTAGGTAATCAGGTTGACTGTCATGTTATTGCAGGGCTTGTGTTCAAGTAACCCTTATTTTACTTCATGGTGGCTGCAAAGTGCAAGCGTAGTGATTCTGGCAACTTGGATATTCTCTAACTGTGCCTAATTTATCAATAGCCAATATTTTGTAATAACTATAAATGGAGTGTAACCTTTAGCAATTGTATTAAAAACTTTATTATAGGTATGTATGTATAGGAAAAAACATAGTATATATAGGGTTTTGTACTCTCCGAGGTTGCAGGCATCCACTGAGGGTCTTGGGACGTTTCCCCCTGGATAAGGGGGGACTGTTGTATATGATATGGAGGGGGAAGGGTAAGAGAAAGGGAAATAAGGGAGCAGCAGATTCCTGGATCTCTGACCCAGAAGTAGAAGAAATGGACAATTGATCCACAAAGATGCCAGATTTGCACAGAGTGAAGTCTTTTTCCAAAAAAAAAAAAAAAAAAAGTCTGCAGCCTCATACAGGCCAATTGCTAAGGCCCAGGGAGCATGGTTGGATGGAGTGAGCCCCCAGCTCAGGCCTCTGCACTCCAGTCTCCCCTGGGGAGGTCTCCCTAGCATCAAGGATGGGGTGAATGGTGCCCATACTTGTTACAGTGTAATCAGGTCCTGACGGCTGCAGAGTTGAGCCCCAGGAGATCCCAGGGGAGACCAGTGATGTGACTGCCAGATGCCCAGGAGCTGCAGAGGCTCAAGCCCCAGCACCCTGGGGTCAGAGGAGGGTTATGGGAGCCTCACCAAGCAGGCAGGAAAGCCAACATGGACCTCTGTGTTCTTGGTCTTCCTAGGATATTTTGCAGGCTCACAGGACAGTTTTCAGGCCCTTGGAGCACCTCAGGGCCTTTGCACAAGCTGTACTTTCTGCTTATGGACAGGAATACCCTGTCCTCCCTCCCCTACTATCCCTTTCTTCCCCTTCAGGTCTTCACTCAGGCATCACGTCTTCCAGGAAGCCTCTCTGAATGCCTCAGCCTGAGTCAAGTTTTTCCTCTGGGCCCCCACCAGGTCTGTGCTTCCCCCGCAATGGGCCCAATCACCCAGTGTTGTAACCACCCAGCACCACATCTGTCCTCTTTCCCTACTGAACTGTGAACTCTGTGAGGGCTGGGTCTGCCTTTGTCACTACAGTGTCCCCACTGCCTAAATGAATTGGTGGCACACGGTAGGCTTGATAAATAATAGTAACTAATAATAGAGTTCATCTGAAACCCTTGGGACCAGATGTGTTTTGGAATTCAGATAGTCCTAGATTTTAGGACGCTATTAAGGTGTACTCAGCATATATTAATAACATCCTCCAGCAGGGCCTGGGGCAGCCCATTCTCCCTTCCCAATGAAACACAGTAACAGTAGATAGAATATATATATATATATATATATATATATATATACACACACATATATATATACATATATATATATATATACACACACACATGCATACATACAATAACTGGGATAAATAAAGCTTAGTAAAAATCAAAGGCTATTAATTCTTTATTTTTTTCAATTGACCACGCCATGCAGCTTGCAGGATCTTAGTTCCCTGACCAGGGATCAAACCCGCGCCCCCTGCAGTGGAAGCGTGGAGTTCTAACCGCTGGACCCCCAGGGAATTCCCAAAGGCTATTAACTCTTGATTCTCAATGAGTTTTAGAGTCATACGATGAAAATTTTCTATTTTTGGAGCTTTTTAGGTGTTGGAATTATGGGAGAGGGAGTGTGGGCCTGTGGCTGATCTTTGTTGACTGCTTTTACCTGCCAGGAGTGTGGAGGCAGCGTGTGCCATGATCAGAAGTCCGGGGTGCCACAGGGCCTGGTTCAAAGCCCAGCTCTGTCCACTTTGGAACTCTGGGATGGGAGCAGGGGACATCACCTTTCTGTACCTCAGTTTTTCCATCTCTAAAATGGGGATGATAAGTATCTAATTTGTGATGCTGCTGTGGGAAAGGATTAGATAACTTTGTTTATATATATATATATATTGTGTTTATATTTAATAGATATAAAGTGCTTGGAATGTCACCAGGCCACAGCAAGTCATCGCTAGCTATTTTTTAATTTAATTTTTATTTTATATTGGAGTATAGTTGATTTACAACGTGGTGTTAGTTTCAGGTGTACAGCTAAGTGATTCAGTTACACATATACATATATCCGTTCTTTTTCAGATTCTTTTCCCATATAGTTTATTAAGCCACTAGCTATTCAGTTTTAAAATAATTAAATAAACTGCAGAAGACTCAGGAGAACGAGGATTATGGGGAGTCATCCCCAAGAAAGTTATAATAGACAAAGATGTTCATTTTAAGACACATGGATGGGACTTCAAAACAAAGCAGAAAGCTCAGAAAACAAGAAAAAAAGTGAGATGTCTCATGCTCCTCCCCTCCCCGCTCTTTGTAAATTAAAAACACATGCCCCGAGGGAGCTTTCTGGGGGTGATGGAACAGCTGAATATCTATTGAGGTGGTTACTGAGCCCGAGTGCCACAACTACTGAGCCTGCGCGCCTAGAGCCCGTGCTCCGCAACAAGAGAAGCCACTGCAATGAGAAGCCCGCACACCACAACGAGGAGTAGCCCCCGCTCGCTGCAACTAGAGAAAGCCCGCGCACAGCAACGAAAACCCAATGCAGCCAAAAATAAGTAAATAAATTTATTAAACAAAACAAAACAAAACCTTGTTAAAAGAAATAAAGATAGGCAAACTAAACTGTGATGATGGAGAGTAGAAAGTTACCTTGGGGGAGGGGAGTAGACACTGGGGGTATCTTCCCCCCCCCAAGCCTTCCTGGTGATGGAATGTTCTATACAGGGTCAGAAATAGGGTAATGTGAGGAAGGCACAGTCCTGAGGGACAAAATTTAAGGGAGCACAGCAAAACTCAGCAATCAAGGTAAGTAACATTTGACTGCAATATTTGGAAAAACCAAAATGAATGCCAAAACAAAATCTAGAATGAACAAAATGTCAAAATGTCAGATAAAGATGAGATTTGACCTTGCACTTGTAAGACTCACCCCCACTGCGGTCCCCCAACCCCCTGGCCCTGGTTCTACCCCTCCCTCTGGGTGCTGACCACGGGGATGTGTGTGCTTGGGCAAAAGTGCATCCAGCTGTACAGTTAAGATTTGTGCTTTCCATCTCAAAAAGAAAGTTAAGAAAAAAGAGACACAGGCAGACAAAACAACCTTATCTAGTCTCAAGAACGCCCACAATTAAAAAAAAAAAAAAAGCCTATTAGAATGGTTCCGGGAGGGGAGGGGGATAAAGGAGGAAGAAATAAGTATATAAAACCAGAACCAGTGGTGGGGGGAGGGGCAGAATCAAATAAATGTTTGTTGAATGAATACACAGTGAACAGGAAGGCACAGCCCCCAACGCGCCCAAGCTTCCAGTAAATAAACAAGTGAACAAGATAATTAAGAGGGGAGCCCCCGCCCTTGCCTCCCCCTCCACCGCCTCTGCCATCCCTGCCAGGCTTGGCAGTGCTGACAGCGCAGCCTGGCTGCCAGGAAACGGCCGGCCCCTGCGTACTCTTTCTGCCCTCAGTCTACAGCCGCATGGGCTAGAGGGGGAAGGAGAGGGGACCGCCTGCTGCTCTGTCCCTCTTCCCCATTATTCATTCTGTGAGCCCAGAGGGCAGGGACCTGGGTGCGATTTCACCACCGCAGTATCCCCAGTGGGTCCCAGGCTGGCATACAGTGGGCGCTCAATTAATGTGCAATTGTCCTGAAAGGTCAATCAAAGCTCTGGGGTCTTTTGATTGCTGGGAGCTGGGTCGGGGTTGCGGGGGGAGTCTTCCATCTTTCCTGCGCAGACGGGAGGACTGGGAGCTCCTGGGAGCAGTGAGGCGGGCAGGGGTCTCTAAGTCCAGCCTTCCCCTTCTCGCTAGGGCCTGAGCCCACAGACGTGCAGGAGCAGATGGAGGTCCCACAGCTAGGAGGGGAGTGCAGGTGCCCAGAGGCTTCAGGGACCCCCGACCATGCCTCACAAGGTCTGAGTTTTCCTGGGGGGGCGACAAGAGAAAGGCCTCCAGGCTGGCCAATGGGAACGCGGAGGGGGACGCATTACCTCATCAGGCAGCGCGGCCATTGGCTGTGGGTTCCCGTGGGCGGGAGACCGGCGCTAGCTCTTGGGGACCGGGATGCTCTTTCTGGGGCCAGCAGGGAGGGTGTTGACGGAGGAGGAAGGAGAAAGGGGGGCAGGGGAAGGGAAGGTAAGGGAAGACGAGGGAGCTCGTGGAAGAGGGATTTGCACTTTGTTCGGAGCTGTGAGTTTTTATAATAAGCGTGATGCCCGTTACTCCGTGTCGCTCCCCACGCGGGTCCCCTTGCCTGGCCATCCCGAGGCCGATTTTGGGGGGGAAGCTGAAGGTAACTGAGAGGGTTCCTCCACCAATAAATTAGAACACCCCCAGGTTAGGAGCCCCCTCCCTCATAAACGCGCACACACAGTGTCCCCGAGAAGGCATGAACAGACTCCACCCCCCAACCCTGTCAAATAGGACCTCAGCTTGCTGGTCTGTGCCTGAGACACTACCATTCAACCGACTGAGTCCCAGGACACACCCTCCAGCCATCGACGCCTCTGCAGCACCTGCAGGTTGCACCTCTCTGAGCCTGTTTCCCACGGTGTGAAATGGGGTCCATAAAAGTCCCCACAAACGGGGAGGTGCTGCAGAGGCCCATTCAGTCAGCCAACAAGCACATATTAAGCATTTATTGTGTACCAGGCCCTGTGCTAGGTACTGGAGATATGAGACGGACCAAGGCAAGCCTTGGCCCAGCTTACTGGACCTTAAGGTCTGGTGAGGAAAACAAACATAAACAGAAAAACAGCCATTTCAGAGGACCCCAATGCTGTGAGGAAAATAAAAGCAAGGGGCAAAGGTGGGAGGAGAGTGAGTTGGATGCTACTTTAGCCCAACGATCAAGGAAGGCTCACCTGAGGAGGTGATGTTTAGACAGAATAAAAAGAAGCTATTAGAAGATCTGAGGGAATAGCATTCCTGGCAGAGGGAATAGCCAGTGCAAAGGTCCTGGGGCAGCACCATGCCTGGTGTGTTGGAGGAACAGTGAGGAGGGTCACGTGGCTGGACAGAGTGAGTGAGGAGAGGAGACGGAGGAGGTGAGGGCAGGGAGGGGACCGGGGCGGGGGGCAGGTCCTGCAGGGCTTTGGGAATTGTGGGGAGGACTTGGGCTTTTACCCCAAGGAAGGTGGGAGCCCTGGATGTCTGTGGACAGAGGACGGGCTGGACCTGATTCAGGTGCTCACAGGTACCCTCTGGCTGCTTTGGGGAGACAGCCTGTGGGGGACCAGGGCGGGAGCTGGGGGGCCAGGGTGGAGGGGACTGTGCTGGTCCAGATGAGTCATGGTGGAGCCAGACCAGGGCTGCAGCCATGGAAGGAGTGAGAAGTGGATGAGGTTGAGATATACTTTGGAGCCAACAGATTCCAGAGGTACTGAGTTTGGGGGGAGGCAGAGTTTTGGTTCCTGCACACCGCTTGGCCCGCAGTAGGCACTAACTGAGCGGGAGTGGTGAGTTGCAACAGGATCATTGGGTGGCCTTTCCCTCCTCTGCTCCCATCAGACCTCCACACTCCAGGCCAAATGAAGGAGTGAGTCACTCCAGGCTGAGAGTAGCAAGGGGGGGTGTGGGGAGGGGAGGTACGCACCCGGATGCTGACTCAAGCCTCCCACCCAGGTGTTTTTGACTCATCCACACCCCTCACTGCATATCCAAGTTTGGCCCCAAGTGAGATTAGTAACATATCGAACCCCTCTCTGCAGGGTCCTCCCACCCTCCGAGCTGAGAACCCCAACTCTGCAATCCCAGTCCCTGCCTGATGTCGAAATCCCCCACATCCCGGGGTCATTAGTGGCGCCTTATCTTTCATACCACCAGGACCAGGAAGCTCACTCTCTTTGTGTGAGTAAAAGATATTAGGATTGACTCCCAAATCTGCTTCCATAGGCAAGGCTATCTTTTTTTTTTTTTTTTTTTTTTTTTTGTGGTACGCGGGCCTCTCACTGTTGTGGCCTCTCCCGTTGCGGAGCACAGGCTGCGGACACGCAGGCTCAGCGGCCACGGCTCACGGGCCCAGCCGCTCCACGGCACGTGGCATCCTCCTGGACCGGGACACGAACCCATGTTCCCTGCATCGGCAGGCGGACTCTCAACCACTGCACCACCAGGGAAGCCCAAGGCTACCTTTTTAAAGTATAAATCTGAACTTGTGTGCATCTGCTGTAAACCCTCAATGGTTCCCCATTACCCTAAGAACCACATATCTCAGTATTTTTTTTATTGCAGTATAGTTGATGTATAATATTATAAGTTACAGGTGTCGAATATAGTGATTCACAGTCTCTAAAGGTTATATTCCATTTATAGTTCTTATAAAATATTGGCTATATTCCCTGTGTTGTATAATATATCCTTGTAGTTTTATACATAATAGTTTGTACATCTTAATCCCCTAACTCTGTGTTGCCCCTACCCCCTTCCCTCTCCCTCAGTATACGTATTTTTTTAATTTTTAATATTTTTTTTGGCCACGCAGTGCGGCATGGCATGTGGGATCTTAATTCCCTGACCATGGATCGAACCCGTGCTCCCACTGGGAGCATGGAGTCTTAACCACTGGACCACCAAGGAAGTCCCCCTCAGTATGTTTTATAAGGCCCTGTGTGGTCTGGTCTCTGCAGACTCTCCAGCTCACCCCTCCCAGTCACACTCCGTGTTACCCACTTATTTCCTTCCTGACCTTTGGCACAAGCTGTTTTCTCCACTTGGGGGGACCTTCTCCCTTCCTTTTTTGCTTGCTGGCCTCATTTTATACATCTAAGCACAGTTCAGATGTCAGCCCATTTAGGAAGTTTTCTCCTACCCTCTAGGGTGAGTTAAAGAACCGCTTGATCCCTTTGGGATACATTGTATCTCCCCTGACCCAGCCTTGCAGATTAGAATTCCTGCTCACCAGCCAGCCCCAGCTCTGGGCTGGTGGCTACCTGCAGGGCTCTGAAATTCACCAACCAGGACTTTCTCTGAAGTTTGGTTCTCCCCAGAACTGCCTCTCAGTCTCTCTGTAAGGGCATCATTAGGTTAAAACCTCCTCCGATCTGCTCCCCGCAGGCCACCCCCCATGCAGCCACAACCGGAGCTCCTTTTGAAGAGTGATTGACTAACAGCCATTAGATTAATGGGCAAGGCGTAGCGTTTCCATTTCTGCTGCATCTACAAACTAAATGTTCCCATGTAATTACAATTAAGGACATGTTTGTGTGTGATGGCTCCTGGCTTCCTGGCCTCCCTCCGCCTCTTGGGCCGTTTGCCTGTTTCCACCTCCTTTTTTCCCCCCTCTGCTTTGGCTTTCTTTCATTTTCCCCCCCTCCTCTCTTTCTACCTCTTTCTCTCTTTTTCTCTTCATGTCTGTCTCTCTCCATCTCTCCCCCTTTCTGTCTCTGTCTCAATTTCTGTTTCCATTTCTTTCTGTCTTCACCTATCTCTCTGTGTCTGTCTCTCTCTGTCTCTGTCTTTGCCAATCTCTCAGTCTTTCTCCCTCCTTTATATCCGTGTCCAACAAACCTTCTGCGGTGCACTAGTCTTAAGTGTGTGGCCTGAGGCATCATTACATGGGTATAAACCCGTGTAGCCACCACCAGATCAAGATTAGAATATTCTAATCCTCAGAAGCCCCTTTTTTTGGCCCTCTCCCAGTCAGGCCCCCTCAAGGGTAACTGTATTTTATCTTTTTCTTTCAATTTTCCTCCCCTGATCCTGGGACCAGAGTATCCTTTAATTAATTAATTTATTTATTTATTGGCTGCACCGTGTGGCATGCAGAATCTTAGTTCCCTGACCAGGGATCGAACCAGTGCCCCCTGAAGTGAGAGCACAGTCTTAACCACTGGACCGCCAGGGAATTCCCCGGAGTACCCTTTACGTCTCCCGCCCTCCTCAGTAGCCCTTCCAAGGCAGGGCCAGATGAGGGGTTGTGTGTCTGGGATCCCAGGAGGCCTTGTGTGGATAAAGTGGCCTTTCCAAGAAGCCAAGTATGGCCCACTGAGGCCCCCAAGGGATATTACAGGCCAGGACTCAAGAAATGAGGTCCTGGTGTAGCCATGACAAAAACTCTTTGGATTCTGGTGCAAAAAATCCCTCATTACTGCTGCCCAGGCTCTTAAGAACACAAAGGCCCTTCCAGGGGTCCCAGAACACTTTGACTGAACCCACAGACAATCCTTTTAGCACAGCAGAACTTGAAGGACCCAGAGGGACCTTACGTTCTTCCTCCTCCTGGACAGATGGCAAAACTGAGGCCCTGCATGGATGCTTCTCCAAGGTCCGAGGGTAAGTCAGGACCCAACCAGGTTAGGACCCAGGACTCCTGGGGACAGCTCTCAGTTGTGAGGCCTCAAGATGGTCCCTTCTCTTTCCTGAGCCTCTGTTTTCCCATCTGTGAAATGGGAGGCTGAGGGTTAAGCTAGGTGGTGCTGGTCTCAGGGCTGTGAATTCTGGGGTACATGCCCCACTCAGGTGGGCCACACTAGGTAGGGGGGGCATCTGTGAAGCCCAGGACCAAATGTGGGCTTCCCAGGAGCAAGAGTGGGTTATACCATTATCTCCCGTAGGTGCTCTGGCATCATGGATTTATCAGAGCTTTCCCTGATGAAACATAGGAAGGATAAGTTTTGATAGAGGGAAGGGTGGGGCTTCCGAAAACGAATCTAGTCCTGTGTGATCCTGTCTGTATCGAAGATTCTCACTTGACCTAAATCCTCTTGGATAATCGAGTGTTCACCCATCTTTGGAGACAAGCACAACTGCTGTCCCCATTTTACAGATGAGTACACTGAGGCCCAGAGAGGGTGCCATACTTGGCTCCAGGTCATGTGGCAGCCAGTGAGTGGCAAAGCTGGGATTCGAACCCGGGTCTGGCTGACCACAGATGCTCCTCCACCCCCATGGCCTCCACTGGAAGCAAATGTCAGAACAGAAGCTGAGCCTCTCCTCACCCCTCCTTGTGGCTGAAACTGGGTTCGCAGACAATGAACAAAAACGCTGGCTGTCAGCAGCTCCTCTGGCCTCTGATAAATCGAGAGAATTAAAATCCATTTAGAGGGAAATCTCTAAATAGGTCTGTGTTGTGTTTTGTGTGTGTTTTTTTCCTGTCTTTCCCCCCACCCCGCTGTCTCCAGCTGGGTAATGTATTCCAGTAACAGAACTGAATCTGACTTAATTGAATTTAAAAGCAGGTATTACATCTGCACCTTGTAAGTGAAGGTGGGTGGAGGAATCGCCGAGGAGACGGAGTGTTTTTACCCAGGGTTGCCTCGCTCTTTGCACCGGAAGAGGTGGTGTTAATTCCCATCTGGGACTCCTTGCTGGTGGGGGCGGGGGTAGGGTGGGGGTGGGGTGGGGAGGGGGTGTTTCCCCGGGATGGACCATAAAGGGTGGGATTTGGAGGGGGAGAGGCCAAGGGGACTTGCAGGTGAGGTGGGAGTGCCTGGGCCTCCGGAGAATGGGTACAGTAAGCCCAGTTGCTTGTAAAGGCCATCCTTGGAGGTGGGGTCCACAGGAAGCTGATACGTCACCTCCCCATAGCATCCTGTTAGCCCCGCCTCCAAAACACGCCCCCCCTCCCACTTCTCACCTCTGCTGCCTCCACTCTGGCCTGGACCCCTATCATTGCTTGCCCAGACTCATTGCTTCATCCTACATCTCCCACAGCAGCCCAAACGATTTTTTTCTTCTTCTTTTTATATTGTTAACTTTTTAAAAAAATTGTGGTAAAATAAACATAACATAAAATTGACCATTTTCACCATTTTTAAGCATCCAATTCAGTGGTATTAAATACATTCAGCAGGGGAATTCCCTGGCAGTCCAGTGGTTAGGACTCTGAGTGTCCAATGCGGGGGGCTGGGGTTCGATCCCTGGTCAGGGAACTAAGATCCTGAAAGCCGCACAGCGCAGCCAAAAAAAAAAAAAAAAAAAGTAAATACATTCACTATGTTGTATAATCATCACAGACGTTTTGAAATTATTCCCCCCAATTTTTTTGTCACCCCAAACAGAAACTCTGTACCCATTAAGCAATAACTCTCCATCCTCCTTCCTCAGCCCCCCGTAACCTCTAATCTACTTTCTGTCTCTATGAATTTGCCTGTTCTAAGTACCACCTAGAAGTGGAATCAGACAGTATTTGTCCTTTTATGGAAAAAGGCTTATTTAACTGAGCATACTGTTTTCAAGGTTCATCTACGCTGAGCCATGTATCAGGACTTCATTCTTTTTTGTAGGCTGAGTAATAGTCCATTGTATCCATGGACCACACTTTGTTGATGCATCCATCTGCCAATGGACACTTGGGTTGCTTCCACCTTTTGACTGCTGTAAATCATCTTTTGGTCACTGTGAACATGGGTGTGCAACTATCTCTCTGAGTCCCTGTTTTCAGGTCTTCTGGGGATATACCTAAGAGCAGGATGGCTGAGTCATATGATAACTCTATGCCGAAATGATTTTTAACAAATGTCACTCACTCCCCTGTTCTAAATGCTTCCATGGCTCCCTATTGTTCACAGGAAAGTTGAAACACCTTCCCATGGTCATCCAGATGCTGCCAACTTCGCACTCCTCTTCTCTCACTACTTTCCCACCCTCTAGCCACACCAAATTCCCTTCACTTGCCCCTGGACCTTTACACGTGCCACTCCCTGTCCCCAGAGTGCCCTTCCCCATTTCTTGTTTTGGTTTGACAACTAACTCCTCCTCAGCCTTCAGTTCTCAGCTTTTTCTGACTCTGGGAAGCCCTTCCTGATCTCAGGCTGGATCAGGTACCCCCTCTGTGCACCCAGAGCTACCTGAGCATCCCCTATCGTGGCCCTGATCATGGGCTACGGGTGACCTGACTGTCTTCGACACAGGAAAGGTGGAGCTGGGTCTGTCTTGGTCACTGCTGTGTCCTCAGCACCCAGCCCGAGGTTGCAGCACACAGTAGGTGCTCAGTAAATGCTTGCTGGTGGCTGCCATGATTCTCTCTCATCTCCTGTAGACCCCACACCCTTGAGAGACAAGGCAAAGCCATTTCCAGATTCTTCCATCTACTGGAAGATTTCAAACAGTATCTTAGACTGTTGATTAGAAATAGATCCAATCAATGTGCTTTCTTTTCATTCTGTGGTATGTCTGTGATAGACGGGCAAGCAGGTGGAAGTGCTATTAAGCCGAGAGAATTTTCTTTACGTTCCAGGACCCGGACAGACTTTATTCAAAAAGCTGTCTTGGGCCTCCCTGGTGGCGCAAGTGGTTAAGAGTCCGCCTGCCGATGCAGGGGATACAGGTTCGTGCCCCGGTCTGGGAGGATCCCATATGCCGCGGAGCGGCTGGGCCCGTGAGCCATGGCCGCTGGGCCTGAGCATCCGGAGCCTGTGCTCCGCAACGGGAGAGGCCACAACAGTGAGAGGCCCACATACCGCAAAAAGAAAAAAAATAAAAATAAAAAAAAAAAAGCTGTCTGGCCTGATCTCAAAATTAGAAAGTCATTAAACACACACACGCACACACATTGCAGAAGAGAATCTTGTTCTCGAAAAAAAAAAACCCACACACTTAATACACAACGGCAAGTGTCTCAGTCTGTGCGTGGAGACAGCGAGGTCCACAGCTGACACGGAGCAAGAGGTGATGGGTTTTGTTGTTTTGGGGTTTTTTTTTCCCCCAAAGCACGTCAAAGTTCTGGAAGTGTTGGCAACTGGGTTAGAGGATTGAGAGATTTCCATTGCACTGTTTCAGGCTGGGCTCCCTGGAAGCAACCTCTGAAATGAGGGTTTGGGGGCAAATAGTTTATGTGGGAGGTGATCCCAGGAAGCCCCTGGAGGGGAGGGGAGGGAACGGAAGGGACCAAGGCTCAGGAGCAGGTGACTGTCTAGGGCGACCGGGACTCAGTCCCCCTGGGAACCCACTGGGGACCCCTCCCAGGGAGACAGCATGAGCTATCCAAGGGATAAGGAGCTGGGATTATTTATGCATCAGCTTCTGTCCATCACTGGCCAAGGGCTGCTTCTGGAAGCATCAACTCTCTGGCACTTCCCACCTGCCTCTCACCCAGGTTGAGAAAACTTCAGCTAGGGAGAGGCAGGTGACTGCAGAAGGATGTTGTTGGCTAGGACCATTCAAATGTGGGTGTTGGGGGCATGAGCGTGGGGCACCCCCAGCATCCACTTTGCACAGTGGCATTCACATCTCTATTTCCTCCATGTATTCGGTCATTCCAAAAAGTTTATTAAGCCCCTGCTGGATGCCAGGTGCTGTGTAAGGGGCTGGGGACAGTGGTGGACAAGACAGACTCAGTCCTTTTCCTCCTGGAACTTAAGGACAGATAATCAGGCAGTTACAGCATCGGGTGGTCAGACCTGTGATGGGGGAAGCTCAGGCATCTGTAGCAGTGCAGGGGAGACTCCTCTCTCAGCACTGGGTAGGGGGTCAGGGGAAGCTTTCTGGAGGTTGACATCTAAAGATGAGTAGGTGTTAGATGAATGAGGAGAAGTAGGGGTGGAGCAGGGAAGAATGAAGTAGCTATAGACTGAGAGGTATTTTGAAAAATCATTTAGAGTTTTTCTGGAGGGCACTGGGGAGCCATTGAGAGCTATAGAGGAAGAGAGGGGAAGGATTGGACTTACACTTATGATCGATCTTTCTGGCTGCTGTGTGGATGCTGAGAGGCCATCAAGGAGGCTGTTGCAGGAGGAGCTGGGGGTTGGCTGAAAAAGGTAAGTGGGGATAGAGAGAGGGGGTGAGCTGGAGACAATAGAGGTAAAATCAGTTAAGACTTGGTGAGTGTGGAATTGGGGGCAGGGAACGGAAAATGAAGTGTTGAGTCTTGTTTCCAGCTTACCAGAAAAATACTGGGGCCACTGCTGAGATGGGGCACAGGAAGAGGAGCTGTAAAAGGGGGTAAAGCAATGCATTGGTGGTTGGGTAGGTTGTACCTGGTAGACATCCAGAAGGGGGCACCAGAGGAACTGGCTAGAGCACTGGGGCCAAATCTAGTTGGAGATGGAGGTCTGGGAATCATCAAGGTGGTTAAACCTGGGGAAACAGTTTCCGAATTTGGACCATCCAGGAAAAAGCCCAGAGCATTAAAAAAAAAATTTTAAGTTATTTTTTCTCTCCCAGGAGCAAATGTTAGAAGCTCAGTTCTCTGGTTTGGTTCACTGGGCTCAGCAGCCTGAGCGCTCCCGATGTGGTGGCCCCTGGAAACCCATCAAACCTCTCCAGCTGCATCCTTTGACCATGTGACTATGGCTGACCCAATCAGGAGACTAGTAGGAAAAGGATTCAGTGATTGGCTGAAATCACCTAAGCTCCACCCAGAGCTGGGGTGGGGCCAATTAAACCACAGGATTGGAAATTGGGAATGGTGTGGATTGGTCAAGGTAACACTCCTTGCTGTAAGAAACTGGCAAATCTCAGTGACTTGACACAACATGAATTTGTTTGTTGCTCATATAAAGTGCAAACAGGTGTTCCTGATTAGCAGGCAGCTTTTCTCCACCAGATGACTCAGGGACCAGCCTTGTCTGTCTTGTGGCTTCTCCATCATCAAGGTGGAAAGAGCATGGCTAGGACTGGAAGTGAGGGGCACATCACTTCCACCCACATTCCATTGGCTAAATTCAATCACATGGATACCCCAACTGCAAGGGGTGCTGGGAAATGCAGTCTTGCTGTGTGCCCAGGAGAAAGAGGACATGGGTTGGCAAAGGCTCTAACAGTCTCTAATATGTGGTGGAGCACCCCCCGCCCCTTCCAGGCAGCAGCAAAGCCAGGGTACTGCTGCCTCCTGAAGGTAGGGGGGGAGGAATGCAGGTTGGGAAAAGCCACAAATGTCCACCCACCAGAATGACCCTAACTACTAAAAAACATGGAGAGAAATTCTGCACTCTACTTCATGATGTTGCTCAAGAGATGGAAAATATCCTAGCTAGTTGAGAAGCTCCAAGAGGGTGGGGACCAGATGTGTCTTGGTTGGGACTGTGTCTCCATATCTGGGAACAGTGCCTGGCATACAGTAGGTGCTGGATATATATTTACCTAATGGGTGAATGGATGACTGGGTGGGATAATGGGGTGAATGAATGGGTGGATAGATGATGGATGGATGGGTGGATGGGTGAGTGGGTGAGTGGGTTAGTGGATGAGTGGTGGGTGGTGGATGGATGGTGGATGAATGGGTGGGTGGATGGGTAGTTGGATGGATGGGTGGTGGATTGATGGGTGGATGGATGGATGGATGGATGGGTGAGTGGATATGGGGTGGGTGGATAGTGGATGGATAGATGGATGAATGGATGGGTGGGTAGTGGGTGGATGGGTGGCTCTATATATGAGTGAAACCATCCATTCTCTATCTTTGGACTATGTTAATATGACCATGGACGCTGAGGGTAGGAATCCCAAAATGGATCCCTGGCCATAATTCTAAAGTTCCAGAGTATTGGGACAGTCTTCCTGCCTTTCAGGTAGATGGACACAAGCCTAGTGGCTATGAAATGGTTTTAGGTGACACATAAAACCACGATAAATACCAGTGAATCTCATAATGAGAGAGCTCTTCTTTTCACTTCTTTTTGAAACAGGAAGTCTTAATTGGGTGCTAATCAGTCTTTAACACCTCTCTCACACCTGGGAGTCTCCCTCTTGGACAAAGGGAGAGAGCAGGGTAAGGGGGCCCAGCGCAGAGCCTCAGAGACAGCTGTCTCTAGTCAGAAGTTAATAATATGATTTGTCTTTCATTGAGTTAGTTTCTACTTACGGTTAGTGATTCTGGCTTTTCATTTACGGTCATGATAAGCAATTTCCTTTTAAAGAGATTTCAGATTTTAAGAAGTGAGTCCATTTGAAGGAAAATATTCAGGATATAATAGCAGAGGTTAGGAAGGTGGTGTAAAAGGGACTGTGAGATTTGGGAATCTGAGGCTCGGGCAGCCTCACAGTTGCTTTGTGACCCAGAACAAGTCACTTCAGCTCTCTGCTGCTCAGTTTTCTCATCTGAAAATGCTTTAAATAGTTTTGGTGATTAGGTGAGAAGGCACAGCTGTGTGACCCTGGGACTAGTTCCCTCCCCTGCCTCGCTGGTATTTTCTCTTCCTGACTCAGAAAACAAGCTGGAAATGGAAAGCGCCACTGGGGATGGAAATTTTCTCCTGAAGTGAGGTAAGCTACACATGGATTTGTTATGGGCAGCAAACATCTCTTGGGAGATCTGGGGGTGTCTTTTGTTGCGAGGCAGCCTCTGCTTTTAACCTCTTCTCAGGAAAGATGCTGGGGTCTGTCACCTATGCAGTTCTCCCAGGGAGTAGTAAGCTTGGGCTTACTTGTGGAATGAAAGTCCTTGTTACTCTGAACAAAGTTTTTCAACCGTTTGGAGGTGTGTCTGGGGGAACAGACTTTGACAGGATTTGTAGAAAGCTCTGTGGGTCTTCCCAGGACAAAACGTGGTCCACCCTGTGATAACCCGTGTGTGTCGAGCCCCGTAACACTGGGGCTGAGCTCCCCGACCTTTCTCCAGAGTCTGGGCTGCGTCCTCTCCTCTCATCCCCCCACCCTCCCAGCCCCGGACCGGTGTGTTTTCCTTCGATGACATTTGGAATCTTTTAATAGTTGTCACATTAGCATACATTTGCATACCTTATGCTAATCAGGGTATTTATTTTTGAAAAAGCACTTTGACTTCTGGGGCCGTTTCTCAGAGGGGATCTGGCGTCGAGTTTTTCCTCGACACTCTCCGCTTCCCTTGGGGTGGGGGTAGGGGCGATGCGTCCGTCAAGGTCTTGGGCTGGGGGCGACCAGCTCCCAGACGCAGCCCAGGGGAGGGAGGCTTGAGGCCAGTCCGGACCTATGCTGGATGCCTGGACCGCACTGGGACCAGCAGCCCCAGAGGTAGATTCTATTCTGGTGCCCATTTTGCAGACGAGGCGATGGAGGCAGGATGAACACCTTGTGGGGTGGGCAGGGATCCTCACTCAAGGACACGGCTCCAGAAAGGGCCCCTTTCTCTTCCATCACATATTCTCATCTTACAGGAAAAATTCAACTCCCAACCCCTCTGGCTGCCTCTCATTGTCTTTGCCTCTTTTGACTTGAGGGAGTTGTCTATACTAGCTGGCTCCACTTCTGTCTCTCTCCCCAACCTTCTCCGATCAGCTTCTCGCACCTTCCCTGTCCTCCACCACCGACATTGCTCGCCTCAAGGTCAATGACAGCCTGCTTAATCCTCTTCACCCCCCCCACCGCCCCGCGCGCCCCCTAGGCGGAGTCTGACCCTGCTGGACCCTCCTTCTCCTGGGAATGTCTCAGGGACCACCCCCCAACTCGTCTGGCTTCCCTTCCACATTTCCTGGCCCCTCCTCAGTCTCCCCTCGCCCCCCACACTCCCTCCCCAGGGGACCTCGTCCACTCTCAGCCCTGGAACCCTGACTATGCCCTGATGGTCCACACAGGCCTCCCCAGAGCTCCATACTCGGGGTCCAGCTGCCCCTCGAAGTCTCTACATAGGAGGTCTCACTCACCTCGACCACCCTGTACCCCACCATCACCCAAACCTGCTCCTCCCGTGACCCCCATCTTGGAAGAAGGCAGCTACATCCTTGGAGCTGCTTAGCCAGGATTTTGGAGTCACCCTCTCACCCCACATCCCCAGCAAACCTTGGTTTTCCACCTTTAAGAATTACATTAGGGCTTCCCTGGTGGCGCAGTGGTTGAGAGTCCGCCTGCCGATGCAGGGGATGCGGGTTCGTGCCCTGGTCCAGGAAGAACCCACATGGCGCGGAGCGGCTGGGCCCGTGAGCCATGGCCGCTGAGCCTGCGCGTCCGGAGCCTGTGCTCCGCAACGGGAGAGGCCACAACAGTGGGAGGCCCGCGTACAGCAAAAAAAAAAAAAAAAGAATTACATTAAGTTCTCTCCTTTCCCCCTGATTTCACCCTGCATGCCCTCTGCTGATCTTCTTGCCCTCACCTCTCACCACCCCCCATGCCTGTTGCAGGAAGAGGGACCCCTTCCAGGGCCCGAGAGTGGGCTATTGTCTAACAGTTGGAAATGAATTGTCAGAGGAGACACCCCTACTGACAAAGCAAAAGCCTTTATTGGGAAGGGGCGGCCTGGTGGAGAGCAGCGGCGTAAGGGAACCCGGGAGAACTGCTCTGCCACACGGCTCCCAGTCTCAGGTTTTTATGGTAATGAGGTTAGTTCCCGTTTTGTCTCTGGCCAATCATCTTGCTTGGCCCATATTTGGTCTGACTCGGGGTCCTTCCTGGTGGCGCGTGCATCTCTCAGCCAAGATGGATTCCAGCGAGATGGATTCTGGGTGGTTGGTAGGGTATATTATGGGCTGGCGTCTCCTCCCTCCTTTTGGCCCCTCCTGAATTCTCCCGGTTAGTTTTCAGAGGCAGCACCATGTTCTTTATCGGGACCCCCTGTTGTGAGACAACTCATGCAAGTGGTTATCATCGTGCCTGGCCAAGGCAGGCAGTTTCTGTCAGTGGTTCCCTAACATGTTTACTAGCTCCAGCCTTGCTGTTCCTCCAACACTCCAGGCGTTGGCCAGCCTCAGGGCCTTTGCACAGATTGTCTCCTCTGCCTGGAATGATCTCCCTGGAAGTCTCTTTTGTTTCTTGTTGTATCCTCAGCACCTAAAAATGGTGCCCACCACAAAGAAAGGGCTCCATAAACATTTGGTGCATGAGTGAATATTTCTGCATAGAAAATCATTCTGGAAGGACATACCTCTCAACATTGGCAGTGAGATGACAGATTGTCACAATGTTTCCCAGGAGACTTACTTATGTTCTAATTTCACCTCAAAGAATGTAACTCCATTGGGCACTAAAACAAAAAACCTCAGCGCAGTGACCCACAAGCTGTGTGACCCTGGGCAAATGGCATCCTTCTCTGAACCTCCATTTTCTCATCTGGAAAATGAGATGATCCTAGTACTACTCCCAGAAGGTCCCTTGAGAGCCAAGCCTCCAAGTCTCAAAGAAAGAGTTAAACCCAGTCTGGGGTGGTGACATTTGCAATGCATGAAGTTTAAACATTTTCAATAAAGAAAAACAAATCTAGGCCGTCGCGCTTTCTGATTTATAGTAATTGCAAACCAGCAGCAGTTAATATAATTGTCCAGCGGAGGGGGCAGTGGGGGGCTCCACGTGGGGTCTAATCAGCCCCAGGTGGGATGCAGCCCCAGTCAGGTTAAGCAAACCCATTACTTTAATCACCTGGGGAGGTGGCTAGACCATTAGTGAGAGGGGAGAATAAATATTATCCCAAGAAGCTCCAGAATTGGAGGTTTTATCACTGAGAATTGTCCCCGTGCTATTTACTTTCAATTTAGATTTTCGGGAAAGTGACTCTTGGCACATTTTATGTATGAAGGTGAATGACTGGAATTGAAAAATGACCTGATTTTGCCATCCCAGCAGAAAGGAGCCACGGTCTTCCAGAGTCCTGCTCCATCCCACTGAGTCACTCTTAAAATCTGAGCACTGGGACTCAGTTGCAGGCACATTCTGGAAGCAGTGGAGCTTGACTCCTGAGTTCTGGGAAGCATGGAGTCACATATACTGGGTGTGGCCTCATTTAATTACCACTGCATTATAGATCCTCTGGTTTGGTCAGTTTGTTTACTGATGGGGGAGCCTGAGGCTCAGAGTGGGGCTGTCATGAACTAATTGACTCTATTTGCCTAAATTCTCTTTCCATCTAAACCTCCATTGACTCAAGAACCCTCAATGGCTTCCTAAGGTCCCCAGGCTATACAAAACCCTCTCAGGCTATACATCACACTCAGAACAGAATTCAAAATGGGTGTAGATCTACATGTAAAATGTAAAACGTTGACACAAAAACATAGGAGAAAATCCTCAAGACCTGGTTTTAGAGGAGTTTGTAAGCAGGAAACCAAAGGATGATCCATAAAAGAAAATATGGGTAAATTGGACTTCAAAAATTAATAACATTTGCTCTGTGAAAGACACTGTGGAAAAGACAAGCCACAGACTGGGAGAAGATGCTTGCAAATATCAGACAAAGGATGTGTATCTGAAATGTATAAAGGGCTTCCCTGGTGGTGCAGTAGTTAAGAATCCGCCTGTCAATGCAGGGGACACGGGTTCGAACCTTGGTCCAGGAAGATCCCATGTGCCGCGGAGCAACTAAGCCCGTGTGCCACAACTACTGAGCCTGCGCTCTAGAGCCTGCAAGCCACAACTCCTGAGCCTGCGTGCCACAACTACTGAAGCCCACGTGCCTAGAGCCCGTGCTCCACAACAAGAGAAGCCACTGCAATGAGAAGCCCGCTCACACCACAAGGAAGAGTAGCCCCCGCTCGCCGCAACTAGAGAAAGCCCACATGCAACAACAAAGACCCAATGCAGTCAAAAATAAATAAATAAATTCATTTAATTTAAATAAATAAATAAAAATAAAATGTATAAAGGACTCTTTATACATTTTAGATACTGACAACTCAACAGTAAGAAAATAACCAAGTTAAAAAAAATGGACAGAGACAGAAACAAACATTTCACTGAAGAGGATGTACAGATGGCAAATAAGAACATGAAAAGATGTTCAACATCATTAGCCTCTAGGGAAATGCAAATTAAAAACACAGTTGGCATGTCACTACACACCTGTCAAAAAGGGTAAAATAAAAAATAGTGATAATTCCAGATGCTGATGAAGATGCAGAGAAACTGAATCACCCATACATTGTTGGTAGGAGTGTAAAATGGTACAGTCACTCTGGAAAAGAGTCTTGGCAGAGTTTTGTTTTGTTTGTTGGGTTTTGCTTAGTTTTACAAAACTAAACATACACTTACTGTATGACCCAACAATTACACGCTTGGGCATTTATCCCAGAGAAATGAAAATTTATGTTCATATAAAAACCTGTAGAGGTATCACACGCCGTGATTTCAAACAATATTACAAAGCTGTAGTAATCAAAACAGTATGCTATTGGCATAAAAACAGATACATAGCACAATAGAACAGAATAGAAAGCCTAGAAATAAACCCACACATATATGGTTAATTAATTTACAACAAAGGAGCCAAGAATATACAATGGGGAAAAGAAATCTCTTTAATAAATGGTGTTGGGAAAACTGGACAGTCACAGGTAAAAGAATGAAAATAGACCAGTTTTTTTTTTTTTTTTTTTGCAGTATGCGGGCCTCTCACTGTTGTGGCCTCTCCCATTGCGGAGCACAGGCTCCGGACGCGCAGGCTCAGCGGCCATGTCTCAAGGGCCTAGCCACTCTGCGGCATGTGGGATCTTCCTGGACCGGGGCACGAACCCATGTCCCCTGCATCGGCAGGTGGACTCTCAACCACTGCGCCACCAGGGAAACGCTAGACCCATATTTTATACAATACACAAAGATTAACTCAAAATGGATTAAAGACTTGAATATAAGACCTGAAACCATAAAACTCCTAGAAGAAAACAGGTGGTAAGCTCCTTAACATCGGTCATGGTTAAGACTTTTTGGATTTGACGCCAAAAGCAAAGACAACAAAAGCAAAAATCAACAAGTGGGATGACATCAAACTAAAAACCTTCTGCACAGCAAAGGAAATCATCAACAAAATGAAAAGGCAACCTACTGAATGGGAGAAAATATTTGCAAATCATATAGTCATCCCTCAGTATCAATGAGGGATCGGTTCAGCCACTCTGGAAAACCACTTGACAGTTTCTTGTAAAGTTGGACAAACATTTACCATGTGACCCAGAGATCACATTCCAAGTGAAACAAATTACCCAGGTGAAATGAAAACTTATGTTCATACAAAAACCTGTGTGTGAATGTTTATAGCAGCTTTACTCAAAATCACCTAAAAGTAGATACAACCAAAATGCCCTTCACAGGATGAACAGATAAACAAACCGTGGTCCATCTGTACAATGGAATACTACTCAGTAACAAAAGGGAACAAATTATTGATATATGCAACAACTTGGATGATTCCCAAAGGCATTATGCTGAGTGCAAGAAGCCAGACACAGAAGACTACATACTGTTTTATTCCATTTTTATGACTGTGGTAGATAAATAATGGTCCCCCAAAGAGATCCAGGTCCTAATCTCTGGAACCTATGAAAGTTGCCTACTATGGTGTGAACTCACACACACGCACGTGCACATGCACACACACGAGGTCTTTGCAGGTGTGATTAAATTAAGGGTTTTGTGATGAGGAGATTACCTGGATCATCCAGGTGGGCACTAAATGCAATCACATATGTCTTTATAAGAGAGAAGCAGAGAGAGATTTGACTACATACGGAAGAAGAGAAGGAACTGTGACCACCAAGGCAGAGATTGGAGTGATGCGGCCACAAAACATGGAATGCTAGCAGCCACCAGAAGCTGGAAGAGCTAAGGAACATGTATGAGTTTGCTCAGCTGCTGTAACAAAATACTGCAGACCTGGGGACTCAAACAACAGAAATGTATCTTCTCACAGTCCTGGAGGCTGGAAGTCCAAGATCAAAGTGTCAGCAGCGTTGAGCCCTCTCTCCTTGGTTTGCAGATGGCCACCTTCTCGCTGTGTCCTGACATGGTCTTTACTCAGTGTGTCTCTGTGTCCTAATTTCCTCATATAGGGACACCAGTCATGCTGGACTAGAGCCCACCTATGTGACCTCATTTGGCCTTAATTACCTATTTAAAGTCCCTGTCTCTAAATACAGTCACGTTCTGGGTAGAATCGAAAACACAGACAAAAGCAAGTGTTGGTGAAGAGGTAGAGAAGTTGTAATTCTCATGCATTGCTGGTGGGATTGTAACATTTTATCTTGTGACTCTGCCCTCTTCCAGGACTTCAGTGGCCACCTCTTCCAGTTTATAGATGGGAATGAGAGCGTAGGCAAGAAATTCCTGCTTTTTAAAAAATTTTATTGACGTATGGTTGATTTACAGTGTTGTGTTAATTTCTGCTGTACAGCAAAGTGATTCAGTTATACATTATATATATATACTTTTTCATATTCTTTTCCATTGTGATTTATCACAGGATATTAAATATAGTTCCCTGTGCTATACAATAGGACCTTGTTGTTTATCCATTCTATATATAATAGTTTGCATCTGTTAATCCCAAACTCCCAATCCTTCCCTCCCCCACCCCCCTTCCCCCTTGGGAAGTCTGTTCTCTATGTCTGTGAGTCTGTTTCTGTTTTGTAGATAGGTTCATTTGTGGCATATTTTAGATTCCACCTACAAATGATGTCATATGGTATTTATTTTTCTCTTTCTGACTTACCTTGCTTTGTGTGATAATCTCTAGGTCCATCCATGTTGCTGCAAATGGCATTAAGATATGCCTGTTTCTTAAAGACCCTGTTGTAGGCTGAATAATGGCCCTTCAAAGGCATGTCCTAATCTCCAGAACCTGTAAACATATTACCCTACATGGCAAAGGGATTTTGTAGACGTGATTAAATTAAGGGTCTTGTGAAGAGGAGATGATCCTGGATTATCTGGGTGGGTCTAATGTAATCCCAAGGGTCCTTCTAAGAAAGAAACTGGAGGGTCAGAGAGCAAAGTCAGAAGAGGTCAGAGTGCTGTAGGAGCATGAGTGCAGAAATAGAAGCAGCCCCTGAAGCTGGAAAAGGCAAGGAAATATATTGTTCCCAAGAGCCTTCAGAAAGAACACAGCCTTTCAGATGCTTTTTACACTTCTAACCTCCAGAATTCTGAGATAATAACTTCGTGTTAGTTTAAGTTACTAAGTTTGTGGTAATTTGCTAGAGCAGCAATAGAAAACCAAGACAGACTGCCACTCAGGAATAATGCTTATCACTTCCACTCATGTCTCATTGGCCAGTTTACATGACCACACCCACTGCAAGGGTGTTTGGAAAATGAGGTCCACTGCCAGGCTGCCTTTTCCAGTGGTGGGGGGGAATGGAGGTTCACACTATGGGAGGTGGGGGCATGGATTTTTGGTGGATGCCAGACCCTCTCTATCATGCTGTCCATTACCTGAAGATGTCATGGTAAAAACTCTTCCGAAATCCCTTAACTGCTGGGGGCTCATTGTCCTGGATTTCTGTGGCTTAATGTCCAGGCTATTAACTGCACTGGAAATTCCATTGTCTGTGACTTTGTGGGGCTGTCCCAAGTTGTACTAGGGGTTTATTGTTTGATAATGTCTGATAATGTTACTGAACCAAACTTGGGTCCGCTTACCTGCACACAGTAAAGCCAACCTACTGACGCTTGGTTGTGGTGAAGGAAAGGCAGAGTTTATTGAGGGCACCAAGATGGAGTCCAGGTAGCTAGTACTTAAAGGGACTGAACTCCCTGAAAGCTTTCAGGGAAAGGATTTTAAGGGTTGTGGAGTGTGTAATCAGTTCATGGACATTCTTCTGATTGGTTGGTGGTGAGGTAATCAGGAGTCAACATCATCAACCTTCTGTTTCCAACAGGTCTGGGGTCTACATGCTTGTGGGCAGCATGCAGTTAGCTTCTTCCACCTGGTAGGTGTTTCATCATCTGCAAAACAGCTCAAAGGACATGGCTCAGAATATTATCTATAGCCCTTGAGCAGGAACTAAAGGTCCTTGACTTTGTTTAATGGCTAAACTATTATTATTTTGTCTTGTTTAACTCTTTTCCTTTCTTTCTGCATTTTCTTACTTCTCTGATTAAGTTTACGCTTTGGAACTTGGGACAGGCCTAGGAGTCTAAAGTTTCTCTACAGACAAGAGGCAGGTGGAGAACATGGGGGTGGGGGGAGGGGGCAGTCTCTTCCGGGAAGGCCCCATAGGGTGCTGCTTGGTTATAATAACTTTATGGCTCATCATCTAAGGCTCTAACCCTATAGAAAAGGGCTCAGATGCTTATCATTCCATAACTGAATCATTCACAGTCCTGGAGAAAATGAAGTCACTCAAACAGGGTCTTTAAAGAACATTTAATACAGGATTATTTACAGAGCTGTAGGCAGGGTGATGGGAAACCCTCAGGGCATACTGCGGGACCTGGTGGCTGCAACTGTGGGGAGCTCTTATCACATCTAGGTCTGAGTGGGAGAAGGGAGAGTGTGGTTCCTGGAATCCAGTGGGAGATAGCATTGCAAGGGGCTCAGGTGCTCAGCGGTAGTACAGCAGAACAGGAGCTGGGAGAATAAATACCCCAACCTCTTTCTCTGATCACCCACCACTGCTTCTCATTGGTTGAACCCGACAGGATCTGGCCAGTGGGAGATCGTGGGTTCTGTCTATGCAGGTGAACCTCTCCAGGGACATGGGCAAGGATAAGAAAGAACTGAGTGGCTCTGGAGAAGAGGATGGGCAAATCGAGAATTTCCAATGCAAACCCAGGGCTCCAGCCTTCCTGGGGCCTGTCATCTGAGTTCCCAATAGAGTCTGGCCAGTTCACTGCTGTTCACTGATGCCAGGTGTGGGTTTCTTCATCTCTTGCTTTGGGGTAGGCTGGTACTCACTGCAAGATGCTGAGATTTGGGAGGAACCAAATCAGAGTGGGTCATAATGACGTCCTCTGGAGGGAGAAAGTGGCCAGGTGACTCTGGCTAAGATTGAGCTAAAATGTTTTCTTCCAGTATGGAGCCCAAAGTATTACCCTGATTTTCAAGACCCTCTCCAGCCCAGCTCCCAGACTTTTTCTCCAGCATCTTCTCTCCCAACCTGGTTCTCCCAGCCCTGCCCACCTCTCCACCTGCACATCCTTACATTCAGCTGATTCAGTCTCAACACTCTTGGCACCAAGTCTTTGCCCACGCGGAGCTCCCTGCCAAGCACACCCTCCCACTGCACACACCCTCTCCAAATCCTACCACTGTGAGCTCTGGGAGGTGACATGTGAGCTGAGGCTTGAAAATAAGGAGGAGCTCATCAAAGGAAGAGCCTGGGACAGAGTGTGTAAGGAGGGCACTGAAAGTGCAAAGGTCCTGAGGTGGGGATGTGCTTGTGGATTGGAGGGACAGTAGGGAGGCTGGTGTGGCTGGAGCAGAGTTGGGGGCAGAGGAGGAGGTGAGAGCAGGAAGGTCACAGAGGGGATAGATTTGGGGGGCTGTTTTAGACCATGGTGGGGAGTTTGAGCTTAAGTGCACCAAAAAACCTTTGGAGAGTGTCGTAGTCTGTTCAGGCTACTATAACAAAATACCATAGACTTGGAGATTTAAGCAGCAGATATGTATTTCTCACAGTTCTGGAGACTCTGAAGTCCAAGACTAAGGTGCCAGCAGATTCAATTCCTCGTGAGGGCTCTCTTCCTGGATTGTAGGCAGCTGCCTTCTCACTGTGTCCTTGTGTGGAGAAGAGAGAGCTCTAGTTTCTCCTTCTTCTTATGAGGGCACTAATTCTGTCATAAGGACCCCACCCTTAGGACCTCATGTAACCGTAGTTACCTCCCAAAGGCTCCACCTCCAAATGCCATCCCACTGGGGGTCAGGGCTTCAACGTGTGATTTGGGGATGCGGGGAAGGACAAAAACATTCAGTCCTAACAGAGAGTTTGAATAAGTGAGTAAATGTTTGGAGCAATGAAAGTAAAAAGCAGATGAAGCTGATCTATAGCTGCAGTCTTGGGACAACTGAGCCTGCTGACCACGTGACACCCCATCTGCCTCAGTATTCCTTGAGATTGTCTCCTTCCCCTAGCCAGCCCTAGCCTGGCTCCCCTGCTGTGTGCCCCCATGGGGACAAGTCACCTCGGCTGATTCAGAGATATTGCGGTGGCAGTGCCCATCTCTGGCTCTATCTTAATGACACCAAAGAGCTCCACAAAGCCAAGCAGCTCATCACAATTATTATAAAATATTAAAATGACTCACAAAATAAATTATTCACACACCTCATGTTCTGCTTCCAGGTGTTCAGGGACTAATGAGATTTTTTTAGGTGGGGAGCAGGGAGTGGCCCTTGGGAGGCACTGAAAGATTGTCTACCAGTGACATCACTGTAGAGATGGAGGCGGAGGCAGGACTGGGGCAAGACAGGATGACCTTTTATGCCCCAGTGCGCTGCAGCATATAAAGGCTGGTATGCAGACAGGGAGAGAGGGGCGAGTCCTCACTTTGTTTCTGCCTCCCCACAGGTGGCTGGAGAAAGTTGGGTCCATTGCAGGCAGCATGAAGGGCTTGGAGTTTTCAGAGTGGTGGGGGGTGGGGGGGAGAGATAGAAATAAAAAGAGATAGGGATAGACATTGGAGATAGAGCTAGAGGGACACAGAGACACATAGAGACACAGAAAGAGACATAGAGACAGACATACAGGGAGCCATAGAGACAGAGACACAGGGAGACAGAGACACATAGGGACAGAGACAGACAGACAGAGAGACTGAGGGACTAGATTAGAAGTTACTGGTATCAAGTCATGATCCCCCGAATTGTCACTTAGGTAGGTAGAACTGAGACGGGGGCCAGGTGGGGCTTTGGGAGGTCAGGGTCCCCAGTGAGAGAGGCTCCTCCCACCAGAGGTCACAAAGATAGTAGCCGGGGTGGGAGTTGTGTGAAAAAACCATGTGGGTTCCTGAAACTCCAGATTCTACAGCGCAGACTGTGTACGGTGTAGACTTCCTTTCAAGGAGTTGCAGTAGGCAGGGCACGGGAGATGCCTACACCTGCACCGTTCCGCACCGCGGACAGCGAGGTGCCCTTGTGACCCAGAGAGACCACCTCTTGCGGGGGGGGGGTGGTCTCTGACCCCACTGAGCTTTCCCACTCACCTGTTCCCAGGGTCAGCAATCATCTCTGTGAGGGAGGATGATTGTCCCCTTTCGCTGGCAGGCAAACTGAGTCTCAGAGCTGTGAAGGCACATATGCAAGGTCCCAGACCAGCCCCATGTGGACTCTACTCCAGCATTTACTGTGTGCCTGACCCTGCACTGGGGACACAGCAGGGACTAAGGAAGACAAAAATTCCTGCCCTGTGAAGCAGACAGCTGATAAAGCAGCAACACTTTTTTCTTTCTTTCTGAAATACTTTCTGATGAGGATTCTATGGGAAATAAAATGGGCTAACGTGCTAGAGAGAGACTAAGAAGTGGCTTTAGTTGGGGCAAGGGGGATCAGGGAAGCTCTTTCTGAGGAGTTGACATTTG
Source organism: Mesoplodon densirostris (assembly GCF_025265405.1). Lineage (NCBI taxonomy): Eukaryota > Metazoa > Chordata > Mammalia > Artiodactyla > Ziphiidae > Mesoplodon > Mesoplodon densirostris. The sequence continues at coordinate 149,051,727 of NC_082663.1, forward strand.
AGCTGGGACCTGAAGCAAGTGGGGGAGCAGGCTGGGGGGAGGGTGCTCCAGGCAGGGGGCACAGCCAATACAAAGGCCCCAGGTCGGAGAAAGCTTGGTAAATTCAAGAAAGAGAAAGAAAACAAACAGAAGTCAAGGGAATTTTCAAACAAGTGGGTCCTGCAACCATGTAATTTTTGGGGTGGGGAGTCTAAAGCAATACTCAAACAGAAAATCTAGGGGTCAGTTGGTCATTGTTGAGAGCAAGGGATTGGACAAGTCTCTATGGAGTCCTGGGTTCAAGTTCTTTTGCTATTGCCTACTGTGTGACCTAGGTAAAGGTTTGTCTGTATTGGTTAGCTGTTGCTGCGTAACAAATTACCCCAAAACTTTGTGCCTTAAATGACACTTACTATCTCAGTTTCTTGGATCTGGGCATGGCTGAACAGGGTCCTGTGCTTCAGGCTGTAACAAGGTATCCGTCAGGGATGAAGTCTCAGCTGAATGTCTGACTGGGGCAGGATCTGCTTCCAATCTCCCGTGGTCGTCAGCATTATTCAGTTCCTTACAAGTTGTTAGAAAGAGGGCCTCAGTTCCTCACTGGCTGTTGGCTGGAGGCCACTCCCAGGTCCTTGACACTTGAGCTTCCCTACCATGGCAGGTTACTTCATCAAAACAGAGTCAGTAGAGAGAGTCCAGCAAGATGGATGTCACGGTCTTTTTATAACCCAACCGTGGAAGTGACATCTATCATTTTGGTTGTATTCTATTCATTAGAAACAAGGGGAGAGGATTACACATGGACAGGAGGACCAAGAGGCAAAGATCCTTGGGATCTTTGTGAGCCGCCTACCACAGTGCCCTCTAGGAGCCTCAGTTTCCTCATCTGTAAAAAGGACAGTGAGTTCCTACTTTGGGAGGGGGGTCCATGGGGAGGATGCTGTGCAATGAATGATAGAAAGATTCTGGGCATAGTAGGTCAATTTTAAACCTATCGACTCCTGGAGACACAAGTATGAGATTCAAACCCCTGAATTGGAAATTCCCTGTAGTCTATCCCTCCAGTCTGAGGTGAGGTTAACCAGGGCAGACCTCAAGCTTTGCAGAACAGTCCCTGACTTTCCAAATGCAGTCATTTGTTAGCTCATTGGCTCACCCAGAGTATTCATTTCCAGTGGCTGCTGTAACAAAACACCACAAACTGGAGGCTTAAACAGCCAACAGGTATTGTCACATTTCTGGAGGCTGGAAGTCTGAGATTAAGGTGTTGGCTGGGTTGGTCCCTTGTGAGGGAAGGATCTGTTCCTTGCCTCTCTCCTTGGCTTGTAGATGTTCATCTGCATGTTCACAAAGCTTTCTCCCTATGTGCGTGTCTGTGTCCAAATTTCCCTCTTTTATAAGGACACCAATCATATTGAATTAGGGACACATACTCCACCAGTATGACCTCACCTTAACTGAACTAATTACATCTGCAACCACTCTATTTCCAAATAAGATTACATTGGGAGTTCTTGGGGGTTATGACTTCAACATATGAACTTGGGGAGAATCAAATCCAACCCATAACACCTGTCAATGGAAGACTCTTCGCTCTCTGTCTCTGTCTCTGTTTCTCTGTCTGTCCGTCTGTCTCTGTTTCACAGTCTCTCTGTCTCTGCTTCTAAGTGTTCGTGTGTCGTTTTCTTTCTTCCTCTCTCTCCAAGCTCATTCCTGCCCCAGGACCCTTACATGTGCTATACCCTCTGCTTGGAAAGCCCCTGGTTTTTGCAGGTATAGCTTCTTCTCAGCTCAGATGGCACATCCTCAGGTACCTCTACCTCACCTACAATCCTCCTCTATCATCTCCTTGCTGTTTTTCGAACATACCAAGCATGTTCCTGCCTCAGGGCCTTTGCCCTGGCTATTTCTTCTGCTTGGAACACCCTTTGTTCACGTGGCTTCTTCCTTCGTCTTCTTCAGGTCTCAGCTCAAGCATCACCATCACCATATTAACTAGAGTCTCCCTCCTCCACGCACTCCCAGAGTCCCACCTCCCTGCTCTGTTTTTCTCCCATTGCACATTTATCAGCTGGATAGATTATAACCCATTGGTTTAAGTGTTTCTTGTCTGTCTCCACCCAAGACTGTCATGTATTGACCATTTTGGTCCCTGCTGTGTCCCCATCTCCTAGGAGAGGGCCTGGCTCACAGCATGTGATCAATCAATGTTTCTGGAATCAGTGAATTGTATGGCTAATCAGAAGATTTTATAACAACTACCCAGACTTCTGTCATTGTGGAAGCTTGGAGTTTGCTGCTGAATTTCAGGCACAGAATCTTAGAATTGTCACCAAATCTTAGAATCAAAAAGAAAGGACTCTTGGAATCCTCCTGCTCCAGTTCCCTCCATGTCATCCCAAACATGGTTCTCTAGATTGCCTTGGCTACCTCCTGTGATGGGGACCTCATTACCACATAAGGCAGCCCATTCAGATTTTGGATAGTTCCACTGGCATGAAAATCCTTCCTTAAGAACTGAGCCCACATTTTTCACCTTGAGATTCCCTTTGGTTTCTGAACTTCCCCTCCCCAGCTTCCTGCAAAACCAGTCAACTCCCTCTGCGACCCTGGGAGTTGGTGGGGAGGGAAGGAAGGGTTTGAGGGCAAGAATACTGTTTTCTGAGGCTCATTCCCCCATTCTTCAGCCTTCCTTGAACATTTCTGATAAAGAAGATAGCTGAGGTGTTAGCTGATAAAGTGTGAGCTGATAACTAAGGTGTGAGCTGGTAATGAAAAGGTTAACGATAAGGGAAGTGCTGGATGATAAGAAAAATCCTGGAAGAAATCTAGACTGTTAGGTAAGAACTAAAGTGCTTTAGCCAACAATCCCCCACCTCCCTTTCTCCCTCCTTTCCTTCTCAAGCATTTATTGAGCACCTACTATGTGCCAGGCTCAGTGCTGGGAGTGGGAGTTACAAAAAAGGATCAGATGCAATCTCTCCTTCGGGGCATTCAATCCCACACACCTGAGATCTAAGATCTCTCGGAAGCCCCAGAGCCAGCAAAGTCTTTAAGACACCAAGGCATGAAGCTATGATGGTGGAATGGTGGGCAGTGGGCAGATTTCTTCCCCCAGCTCCTGCCTGCTGGTGGGTGAAGTGAACCTCTGAGTCTGTCCCTGCTGTTGGCACTTCTGGGCCAGCTCCTCTCTCTCCTGTGTGGGTGGTGAGTGACTTCATCTGGCCCAGTGGCTGTCACTCAGCCCCAGTCAGATGGGAGACAACACAGTTGCCATGGAGACGAATATGCTTCCCCCTGGGGGGGTTGTGTGGTGAGCCAAGGGAGCCAGAAACCGTGTGTGGATGTGTGAATGCGGCACAAAGTGACCCAGGCCTGGTGACTCAAGTTGGGGGGGAGTGGGGGGAGGTTTAACTCCTTCACTGCCGCTCCCCCCTCCTCTGTATTCACAGTCTGGGTCTTTGGGGAACCAGGGTTTCAGCATCAGAGTTGAGAGTGTTAGTTCAGAGTGTCTCAAGCCTGGCTCTCGCTCCAGGCAAACTAACCTCTCCATGCCTCAGCTTCCTCATCCAGAAAGCGGGCATGAGAAGATGTACTCATTTAAACATTCATTGAATGAACACTTATTGAAGCCTGCTATGTGCCAGGCACTGTTCTAGCAGCTCCCACGGGGCTCCTGGATCAGACAGCAAAGAATGAACTGAATTAAAGAAAAATCAGAAAGTGGTGTTCAGAGAAGAAGAGCGAAGGGAGGGATGCGATAGGGAGTAAAGGAGGGAGAGCAGGGAGCATTTAACTGGGGGTCAGGGAGGAGTTCTGAGAAAAGGTGACATTTGAACTGAGACTTCAGGGGTGAGGAGAAATCAGACATAGGAATGTCTGGGAGAAAAGCGTTCCAGGTTGAGGGCACAGCCTGTGCAAATGTCCTGGGGCAGGACTGTGCCTGGTGTATTGGAGGAACAGTGAAGAAACCCACGTGGCTGGAGCAGAGTGAGCGAGGGGGAGAGAGGGAGGAGGGGAGGGCAAGGAGGGAGCAGGTCCACAGATTTGGGAGCTGTGATGGGGAGGACTTGGGCTTTTACCCTGAGGGAGGTGGGAGCCCTGGACGGGTGTGGGCAGAGGAAAGGGAGAGGCACCTGACTCAGGTGCTCACAGGGGTCCTCTAGGGGCTTCAGGGAAGACAGATTGTGGGGAGCGAAGGAGAGAACCAGGAGACCAAGGTAGAGGTAACTGCCCTGGTCCAGAGAAGCACTGATGGGGGCCCATGAGGCGGAGGGTGCCTCTGCTGGCTTTGCTGTATCTTTCATTATGGTTGTGCTGGAACATTTACATATTGAAATACATAGAATTTTATTATAAAGAATATTCTTTCTGTTTCTCCTTTATATTATAACTAGCAAGTTATATTTTTTTGAAATTACATGTGTAGGTCAGTTATGTTGCCTATGAATTTTACTCTAGGATGTGCTGAGACTGGGGTGGCCCCTGGTGTGGATCCATGTGATAAGGCCTGGCATATAGTAAGGACTCAGTAATCAGGGCCTTGGAGTCCCAGGACAGAGGCGGGAGGAAGGCAGGGTCCTCTCCAAGCTCCTGGGTATTCCAGACACGTCGAAGCCCAATGTCTCAAGGACTCAATCATGGGCTCCCTATAGGTCTCTTTTTGTGGATTGAGAAACAGACTTCCAGAGAGGGCAAGCCATTTTCCTAATGTCACACAGCCTATCATGGTGAACCTAAGATTTAAGCCCTGGCTGTTTGGGCCAGTTCAGATGCCATGGGTGACAAATACTGGCTCTGCTTTCGGGGGACCCCTGTTCCCCACTCCCAGCCTGACCTCACCCTGGCATACTTCTTGCTCTAGAGCGACCCTGAGCTGGTTAGTGGGAATGTCACATCCCTCAGCCACAGTGATTGGTTCAGAGGTGGCCATGTGACCTGAGCCAAGCCAGTCAGAATTATGCATGGTCTTTGCTGGAACCAATAGGCAGGAGGGTTTTCATTTCTGCTTGCCTGGCTGACTGGGAAGAGAAATAAGTCTGGAGCTTATTCTGGGGTCTCTTTTGACCCCATGAATGGGGGGCCTGACTGTGAATGAAGCTCACCTAGAGGAAAGCCAAGCTGAAACACTGAAAGAGACCTCCAATAACATCAGCTCAACTCCTGGATCCAGCTATGCCTGAAGCTGGACCCTGGAATTTGCAGTTGCTGGAATCTGTTTATATGTTTTTCTTCCCAGACCTGTTAAATTTCCATTTCTCACAACCAAAACAGAGCCACGGCAACAGGTTTCATCTCTCAAACTCCATGCCCTATCACAGTGCCAGCCTTTCTTCATGTGTTGGGCAGACATTATAAAAGGGTACAAGGAAAATTTTGGGGATGATATATTTATTATCTTCATTGTGGTGATGGTTTCATGGACAAATACCTATGTCATAACCCATCAAAGTACACTCTTTTGCCTATTTACATGTCAATTATGCCTCGATAAAGGCATATGTTTTAAAAATAGCCTCAATAGCAATATGTCAGCTCCTGGATCCAGCCATACTTGGAAGAAGAGAACTTTGGGCTTTTCAGGTGCATTAGCCAGTACATGTCCGCTTGGGGAAAGAATAACAATTATATTAATTTTATTTTATTGTCAGTTTTGTTAGCCCTCCTCTCTCTCTCTCTCTCTCTCTCTCTCTCTCTCTCTCTCTCTCTCTCTCTGTCATCACAACCTAGATATAAGAGAAGGCCAAGAGGAGGCAGTTGGATGATGTGATGCCTCAAAAAATGTGTCCAGAAAACTGCTGTGGCTAAAGAGTTTATGTTCAGGCTCATCTGGGAAACTGTTCAACAGGTATCTCTTTTGCAGGACTTGTCAGAGCCTTTAAAATACAAATGGGACGGGCCTCCCTGGTGGCGCAGTGGTTGAGAGTCCGCCTGCCGATGCAGGGGATACGGGTTCGTGCCCCGATCTGGGAGAATCCCATATGCCGCGGAGCGGCTGGGCCCATGAGCCATGGCTGCTGGGCCTGCGCATCCGGAGCCTGTGCTCCGCAACGGGAGAGGCCACGACAGTGAGAGGCCCGCATACCGCAAAAAGAAAAAAAAAAAAAAAATACAAATGGGACAGCTCTGAGGCTTTCTGTACACAATATTCCAGAGATCCCCAGCAGGACTGGGCCCCAGATGCTCACAACAGACACTGCTCATTGATGTTCCCATATTGGCTCCTTCCCTTGCCTGTCTCCATCTCCCCTCCCTTTCTGCTGCTTCCTGGAATCACCACCCATGTAAAACTTCCTCCACCCAGACAACCCCATACACTACTCTTTCAGAACCCAAAGCCCTAAGTCCCCTCCCACTTGGACATCATTGTTCATTTGCTTTTTTCCCCTCCTCCTTTAGAAAACATCAGAAAGACCAGAAGACGCTGTTCCTTCTGGCCTGGGGAAAGAATCTCTCATAACTGCACCCCTCTCCTCGCGAATCTTTCCTCTGAGCCTTTGTCGATGCTGTGCCCCCCCGGCCTAGAACACCCTTCCTTTCCACCTAACCAAATCCTCATTCTGTAGGTCAGGATTCCCCTCAATATTGTGGCCCAGAGTGATTCTGGATGATTACATAAATAGCGTTAATTCACATGGGGAGAAATCAGTCCCTTTCCAATCTTTCATTACTTCTGATGATGCAAAAGAGAGAGTGCTGGGAACTCAGGAGTTTTTAACCCTTTTCTCTCACTCATCGTCTTGTAAGCAAGGTGAGGTCAGGCTGCAGCCCCCAGCCTTGAGGGGGCAGTAACTCCTCGCTAGATGGAATAACTGTGTTTTGTTTCCATCATGTGTGTTTTGTCACCCTCTTCTATTTGGGCAGGTGCAACCAGCTTTCCATTTGCAGGAGGGAAGCAGAGACTCTGTTTTTAAATACACTTACTTGTGAAGACATGAGTCAGTGAAAGGCAGATATTAAATAAATTGTGGAACAGGTGGGGTGCTAACATGCCAACAACCATTACCAGTGATGCTTGGGAAATGCTCACCTCTTTCAGGAAGCCCTCCTGGATTGCCTCTGGCCAAGCCTGCAGGGTCTCAGCTTTGTCTCCAAAGGCCCCACCATTTCCTATGAGGGCCCCTCACGTTGGCACAGGCACGATGCAATTTTCATCTCCGAAGGGCAACATAGAGTGGATGACAGGTGTCTCTGGGCCTCAGTCTCCCTGCCTGTGCCAGGAGGAGGGCCCTGGGGGCGGCGGCAGCACTGGGATCCGGGGGACAGGCGCCTCCGTGCCAGCTGGGCTCGCCTCCCGCAGCTGCTGGCGTTGCCATGGTTACCGAGCAAGCGTTTCTCTCCCCCCATCCCACCCCCCAGCCCCTCACCCTCGGACCAGGCCCTTCCAGGGACCGAGGCTCCTGGGTGTCATGGAAACGGTTTCCAGGCACCCGCAGCGGGGTTTCTCATTGGCTGGCTGTGCCTACAGGCAAAGGTCTCCCCCAGGGTCACTGCTAGGGGCTGGAACTGGGTTTCTTCAAGGTCCCCAGGCACGTGAAGGGGCTGTCACCTGTGAGATCTTGATTTGTAACTCATTCCCCCTGGGGCTGCTCAGAGTGTCAGGAGCCACCTGGGTGGGGCTGGGACCTTTAGCCCCTCCCTGCTAAACTGCCCAAAGTCCCCAACAAAAACCTCTGTTCTAAGTCAATGCACTGGGCTCGCTCTGCAAATGTGGCTCTGAAAGGAGCCACCAGGCAGCCCCTCCACCTTCTTCTAGAATCTTCTTTCAGCACTGGTGGCTGCTCTGCACAGAGCAGGGGCTAGGGGCCAGGACTTTGTACTCAGGAGCAGGGGAGATCACGGCTGAGACTGGGCCCTGGGGGATTTAAAAAATAAAATAATAATAATAACAGCAGCTAACACACTTCTTAGGGCAACACCTGCGTGCCCAGCCTTATTTTGGAAATAAACAGCATAGGAACTCATTTAATACTTAAGAGGTAGGTACCATTACCCCCATTTTAGAGATGGAGAAACTGAGGCTCAGAGAGGACAAATGCTTTTCCCAAGGTCACACAGAATGAACTCAAAGGGCAACCTGGGATTTGAACTTGGGCCACGTGGCTCCAGGGTCAACCATTTTCACCGCTAGGCTCTTTGATGCCTCTGATAATATGATTGAATGTTCCGAGGTGACATCTGCCATTGGCAATGGGGACAGGGGTCTGAGACTAAGAGAGAGATGCCAGGAGGGGGTTGGGGCCTAGGGTAGCCAGAGGGGGAGATGGGCACTGTCAAAGAGAGGTTTGGGGGGGCTTCAAACCCTTCTAAAATTTCCATCAGGGACTGTGGAGCCACCCCAAAGAAACTGAAAACCCAAGTTTAAGAAGTGAGTGCACTGTGCAAACTCAGGCTCAAGATGGTCCCCTCAAACCCCCAGCTACCCCATCCCTTCCAAACAGACGCTGCAGCTGAGCCCCCGATACCTGGAAATTCTGGAAGGAAACCCAGGGCAAGAGGTGTCTGAGGAGGGAAAGTGACAAGACAGCAAATGTTTTATGATAACCCCTGTGTATCCAGCCCTGGGGTGTGAGGTCCCCAAGGGACCCCAGGATGGCAGGGATGCAGAGCTGGACACAGACTCACCCAGCCCCTTGGGGTCAAGGAGAAGGGACCCAGGGGGCTGGGAGACTGGAACAAACTGGGACTAAGAGCGTGAACAGGAATTTGCCAAGCAAAGAGAGGAGAGTTCTAGGCAGAAAGAAGGTGACCCATGGAGTGGGTGGAGCATAGAGGAGATTGCTATAGGTTGAATGTTTGTGTCCTCTCCAAATTCATACATTGAAACCTAATCCCTGATGTGATGGTACTAGGAGGTGGGGCCTTTGGGAGGTGCTTAGGTCATGAGGGTGGAGTCCTTATGAATGAGATTAGCGCCCTTATAAAAGAGACACCAGAGAGCTCCCTTACCCTTTCTGCCACGTGAGAACACAGTGAGAAGATGGTAGTCTACAAACCAGAAATCATTTGGTGTCTGAACTTGGCAGCACCAAATATGCCAACATCTTGATCTTGGACTTACAGCCTCCAGAACTGTGAGAAGTGTCTTGTTTATAAGCCACCCAGTCTATGGCATTCTGTTATAGCAGCCTGACCGGACTAAGATTGACTATGCAAGGAAAATCAGGAGGGCTTCTTGGAGGAGGTGATATTTGAGCAGAGACTTGGAGGATGAGGAGGAGCCAGCCATGGGGAGATCTGGGGAGAAGACTGTTCCAGGCAGAGGGGACAGCATGAGCAAAGACTTTTAGGCTGGACCATGCCTGGTGTGTTCCAAGACCAGCAGGGAGGCTGGTGTGGCTGGAACAGAGTGAGAGGAGGCGAGGGTAGGGAGGTAGCTGGGACCAAACCCCAGAGGTGCCATTGCACTAGTCCAGGCGAGCGATGATGGTGGCCTGGCCCAGACAGCGGCAGCAGAAGTGGGATAGAGCGAAGTGCTTGGATTCAAGGTATCATTTGGAGATAAAGCCCCAGGCCTCACTGATGGAAGGAAATGGGGAGGGAGGGGCTGAAAGAATTAGGGATGACAGTCAGCTTTGGGACCCTTTCCTCCCTGGCACAGAGAAATCATCAGGCAAGCTCTGGTCGCAGACAGATGGTAGGACCAGGAGGCGACTCAGGGCCACCCAGCCTCCCAGAGATGTCACCGTGCCTCGCAGCGTCCCAGCTCCCACCAACTGCCGTTAACATGCGGCCCAGATGTTCCATCCTGGGGACAACTGTGCCGGGCCTTCCCCGGCATCAAGCAGGTTTCGTCTGCAGCAGTGACAACTTCTTGGATGCCTCTGATGGGGAGGCAGTAAGGCGGGGCGGGGCTCAGGGGAGGACCCTGCTTGGCCAGGAAGCTGTCGCCAGCTGTCACAGGGAGGGGGCACGTGGGCAGCAGAACGCAGAGTGGCTGGCATGGTGCTGGATTTGGGGTCTTGAACCATCAGATAGAAACCCCTCCCTGGAAGAAGGAAAGGTTGGGGTCCCACACCAGACACTTGGGGCTCACAATTTCCAATTGCAAATTCTACGTCCAAGGCTTTGTCCCAGCATTCCCTGGCCCAGGAGTGGCCTAGTCCCTTCCCCTTTCATTCAGTCTCTCAACAAGTATTTATTGAGCACCTACTGTGTACCAAGCACTGTTCCAGGCACGAGGAAGGTATCAGTGACCGAAATAGACCAACAAAAGAAAACAAACCGGGCTTCCTTGGTGGCGCAGTGGTTGAGAATCCGCCTGCCAGTGCAGGGGACACGGGTTCGAGCCCTGGTCCGGGAAGATCCCACATACCATGGAGCAACTAAGCTCGTGCGCCACAGCTACTGAGCCTGCACTCTGGAGCCAGCAAGCCACAACTACTGAGCCTGTGCGCCTACAGCCCGTGCTCTGCGATGAGAGAGGCCACCGCAATGAGAGGCCCGTGCACCACAACAAAGAATGGCCCCGCTCGCCGCAACTAGAGAAAAGCCCGCGTGCAGCGACTAAGACTCAATGCAGCCAAAAACAAATTAATTAATTAATTAATTAATTAAAAAAAAAAGAAAACCAACCAACCAACCCGCGACCTCATGGAGCTCAGTCTAGTGTGAGAGGCAGGCAATGAACTAACGAATGGGCAAATAAAATATTTTCAAAGAATGTAAGTGCTGGGAAGGATACAGAACATGTTGTGATGTGAAAGGAAAGACAGGGAAACTTCTTTAGCTGGGGGTAGTCAGGGTGGGCCTCTGGGAAGAGGTGGCATTAAGCTGAAACAGGAAGAAGAGCCAGCTATGGGAAGAATGAGGGGAGGTCCTTCCAGACAGAGGAAACAGCGCGTGCAAAGGCCCTGGGGCAGGATAGTTCCTGGCAGGTAGGCAGAAGAGTGAGGGGACCCTCGTGGTGGGTACAGAGTGAGCCAGGGGAGGGGAGGAGGGGAGGGCTTGGAGGTGAGCGGCAGCTGTGGTGTGGTGGTGGTGGTGATGGTGGGCAATCCTACAGGGGCGTGGATTTAGCCAGGTGTGGGTAGTGCTCTCTGTATATAGAGACCCGGGGAAGAGGAGCAGGTGGGTGCAGGATCTCTCCCAACAGACCTCAGAGAGGGTGAGGCATTTGCCTGCGGACACAGCAACTAAGGCACCAACCTGGCCTTTCCCCACAACCCTGATATACTGGGGCCCTAGAACCCAATAGGAAATTTTCTCCAAGTCAAAAAAAATATTTTAAAATTTAAAGAAGCTCTGCATGGCCAGCTCCGTCATATCTGTTCAGGGAGCCAGCAGAGGAAGAAGAGGGGAAGAAAGAAAGAAAAACAAAAAAGCTCAATATTTCTATTGTCCTTATCCAAATAAATTGAGATGTATTTGTGAAAGTGTCAAGGAAACCTCCAAGAGTGAAACTATAAAATCACACAGCTGCTCGGAGGGCCCGTGACAGACAGCTCAGATTAATGTAGCTGTATTTTTATGGTCTGTTAACAGTTGATATGGGTTTTAAATATATTATCTTCCATCGTATTGTCTGTCATTTTAAAAACTGCTCATGTCTCCTGTGTTTGCTTTTAAAAGGTTCTTATAGAACATTCCACCACTGAGCTCCCAAATCTTTTTTTTTTTTTCCTGTAGATATATCATCACAGGTCTTCTTCTCGCCCCCGTGAGCTAGGTTTTCCCTGGTACTTTCATGGGTAATTTACCACAGAACCTATTGGAACCCCCTGAGTTTCTTAATTCAGGGAGCAGCTGCCAGAGGCTGGATTCTTGTCTAGTTGGTGATTTCTGAGGTGTGTAGATGGAGCTGCTCCAGATGGGATATGTTTCCATGTCTATCAAAAGGGGCCTGACCTCGGAGGGCTCAGAGTCTGTTTATGGAGACTTGTAGTAACCAGCTAATGCTGTGATCATGCCGAATAACAAACATCCCCTGCCCCTGCCTGCTGCCCTGCGCTGTCAGTGGCTTATATCAACAGACACTGGTTTCTTGCTTCCGGGTCTCCGCTCTCTCTCTTGGTGAACTCATCCACTCCTGCAGCTTTGGTGATTCCTACCAAGTCTGATCCCAAGCCCTGAACACCTTTCTGTGCTCCAGACAAGAATAGCCAGCTTGGGCCTCCCTGGTGGCGCAAGTGGTTGAGAGTCCGCCTGCCGATGCAGGGGATACGGGGTCGTGCCCCGGTCTGGGAGGATCCCATATGCCGCGGAGCGGCTGGGCCCGTGAGCCATGGCCGCTGAGCCTGCGCGTCCGGAGCCTGCGCGTCCGGAGCCTGTGCTCCGCAACGGGGGAGGCCACAACAGTGAGAGGCCCGCATACCGCAAAAAAAAAAAAAAAAAGAATAGCCAGCTTGTCCCTCCTCTGGTTCAACATTACAAACCTTCCTGTCCTCTTCTTGGGAGTGGCTCCATCAACCCATCTCACATCCCCTTTGATCAAAGACCTGGGCATCCACTGCCCCTCCTCCCACATCCTCACCCATCACCTATCAGTTTCGACATCCTGTCCATTCTAGCCTCTAAATCTCTCTCTTATCCATCCACTCCTTTCCCTCCCCACAGCCTCTGATCCACTCAATTTCACCTTAACTTTATCTCTGGACAACAGAAATCACCTCCTTCCTGATCTCATGGCCTCCATTTTCTCCCCCTCCAATTTACTCTCCCTAAGGTGACTAGAGTAATTATTTTTAAAAAATTTTAACCTGATCAAATCTCTCTTCTGCTCAAATCCTCCTGTGGATCCCCAGAGGATAAAATCTAAGCCCCTCGACCTGCTCTTCAGTGTCTTCATATAGGACCCCCATTAAGTCTTTCTCCTTCTCCCTAAATTCTCTCCTGTCATAATTCTACACTCTAGCCTGTTTCACTAATTCTTAACCTTCCCACCCAAATCCCCAGCTCTTTCCAACATTCAAACCTTTGCACATGCTGTTCCCTCTGCTTGGAATTCCCTTCCACATCACAAACTCCTATGCATCCTGCATGACCCAGCCTTCATTGCCTTTCCTCCAGCAGAGGGCATCTTCAATCTGTGCCTCACTCTACAACCAGGATTTGTGGCTCCCATGAGCATAAAGCAAATTCTGCATTTGCTTGTTGTCTTCCCAACTAGACAGTGACCTCCCTGTAGGCAGGGGCTGCATTTTCCTCTTCTGGGCACTGCCAGCCCTCACCCCAGGAATGTGCATGGCTCTAACTATACAGAGCAAAGGAGATGGCCTAGTACAAGGCATTAATTACAGAGTCAGGATGATTAGAAGCAAGGCCGGTAGACTGCAGAAGTTCAGGCAACCACAGAACCATAAATAACGATGTACTAATTGTGCAGGAAAGACAATTAGGGAGGGAGGTTTTGAGTCACTGGTTCCACGGTCTGGACAATTAGACATTGGGCCATATATAAAGGATGTGCTTAATCGCTTGGTTCGGACGATTAACAGGGCACTCGGGAAATAATAAAGCAAAATGCCATCATGCAGCCAGGCACAGAGCCAGGTGGTGCAGCCTTGAGGACTGGAGTCTGGCTGCCCAGACTCGAATCTTCCTGTGGGACCTTGAGCAAGAGACTTCCTCTTGCTAAGCCTCATTCTTCTCATCTGTAAAATGGGGATGTCCATGGTGCCTGCCCCAGAGGGTTGACCAAGGCCATGTGGATGATGTCACACAAAAGCATCATTATTACAAACAGCAGCAAGGCATCCTGCTAGGAGATGCTCTTTGCCAAGTCCTAGGTGGTGCATGATACTAACCACCCAGCCCAGACAGTGGGAGAATGGGGCAGTGCACGCGATAAAGAGAGATATCAAACGATGGACACAGAAGCTGGGAGATCTAACAGGGTGCAATTTACTCACTGCAAAGAATACAGAGGTGGCCATGTGGATCCTGCCACCCTGTCCCAACCCTTATAACCCACCCCATATGGATCTGCCTTGAATTATGTTCCCTGGGGACCATGGAGCTGGGATCAATGGAGCAGACAGACCTGGGTTTGAGTCCTGGTAATGCCACTTTGGGAAAGTGCTTTCCCCTGGCTGAGCCTCAGTTTCCTCATCTGTAAAATGGGTGCAGTGATCATCCCCATCTCTCCAGATTCAACAAGATGTCACACACAAAACACTTAGCCACCTGCCTGGCATGAGGTAGGAATGTGATACAAGGTGACTGTTTTATAGTCATTATTAACATCAGTGTATCGTTTTTTTGTTACTGTCATCCACCCTGAAATGTTTCTCACGATTCCCGCATGACTGTATCTGGACTCCAAGGCAGGGATATGGTAGGATTCAAAGGCATGTACAGAGGGGCTTGATAAAATAGGAGTCATTCTGCTCAGAGCAATACTTCTCTGGGTGGAGATTTCTCTGGGTGGCCAGGTTGCCAATGTCCTGATGAAGAGTGATGGCTGGGTCAGCCTGAGGCTGCCAGGGTTAGATGAGAAGAAGCCGGTTGTGGAAAGATCCGGGAGAAGGCACTCCAGGCAGAGAGTACAGCCAGTGCAAAGGTCCTGAGGCAGGATCATTCCTGGTATGTTCAAAGAACAGTGAGGATATATAACCCAAATAATTGAAAGCAGGGTCTCAGACAGATACTTTTACACCTGTGTTCATAGCAGCATGATTCACAGTATTCAAAATGTGGAAACAACCCGGGTCTCCACTGACAGATGATGAATAAACAAATTGTGATCCATCCATACAATGAAATATTTTTCAGCCTTAAAAAAGGAAGGACATTCTGGCACATGCTACATCATGGATGAACCTTGAGGACATTAAGCTCCGTAAAATAAGCCAGACACAAAAAGACAAATACTGTCTGATTCCACTTATGTGAGGTCCCTAGTGGACTCAAATCCATAGAGACAGAAAGTACATGGTGGGGGCCAGGGGCTGGGGGAGGGGGAGGGGGGAGTCAGTTTTTAATGCGGCAGAGTTTCAGTTTGGGAAGATGAGAAAGTTCTGGAGATGGAGGTGGGGATGGTTGCACAAGAATGTGAGTGTGCTTAGTGTCACTGAGCTGTGCACTTAAAAATGGTTAAAACGTTTTTATGTTACCTATATTTTACCACAATAAAATAAATGAGTTTTTAATAATAACAACAACTATAATAATAATAAACAGTGAGGAGGCTGGGTGGCTGGAGGGGAGAGAACAAGGTAGAGAATGAGAGGTGAGGGCAGAGAGGGAGCATTAGTTAAACGCCGACTCCTCATGCCCCTCCCCCAGCCCCTGGCCCCCACCATCTTTTCTGTCTGTATGGATTTGACTCCTCTAGGGACCTCCTATGAGTGGAATCAAACAGTATTTGTCCTTTTGTGTCTGGTTTATTTCACCAAGCATCATGTCCTCAAGGATCATCCATGTTGTAGCAGGTGTCAGAATCTTCTTCCTTTTCAAAGGTTGAATAACATTCCACTGTATGGATGGACCACAATTTGCTTATCCATCATCTGTCGACAGACACTTGGTTTGTTTCCACCTTTTGACTACTGTGAATGATGCTGCTATGAACACAGGTGTGCAAGTAACTCTTGGAGTCCCTGCTTTCAAATCTTTTGTGTATCTACCCACAGCTGCAATTGCTAAATGAAATGGTAATTCTATGTTTACTTTTTGAAGGACCACCATACTGTTTTGTTACTTCTTTTTATTTTGGTTTCTGGTGTCTTCTGATGTATAGAAGTTTCCAATTATAATATAATCTTTATCACTCTGAGTCGAGAAGGCTGGGAAGGGCAGGGAGGCCACTTGTGTAGGCTGATGAACGGCTAAGGACCTAATCAGGTGCACTCCTCCCTGGCCCTGGAGAAGACCGAGGAATGGGAGCATGGTTTCAGCAAATGGACCCCCAAGAGGAACTGATACTAGAAGAAGTGGAGGTTTCTGAATCAGAAATTAAGATGAATAATGGAAAATGAAGCAGCCATATTTTGTGTCCACCTGAGTTGGGGCTAACTTCAGAACCTGTGATTTTTATTTGTCATCTGTCTCCTTCGCTGAATCAAGAGCACTGGGAAGACAGAACTGTGTCCATCTCCTTCGCCAGTGTGTCCACACATCCAGCCCAGGGCTGGGCATCCACTAGGTCAGGAGTCAAACTTTTTCTCTGAAGTGTCAGACTGTAAATATTTTTACCTTTCAGGCTAGGTGAGCTCTGTGGCAACTACCCAATTCTGCCATTGTAGCAGCAAAGCAGCCATAGACACATATAAATGAATGGACATGACTGTGTTTTAACAAAACTTTATTTACAAAAACAAGCAGGGGGCCAGATTTGGCCCTGAGGCTGCAGTTGGCTGACTCCAGCCATAGGTGCTCCAGGAATAGTTGTTCGATACTGGGAAGGACTCCTGAGAGGAAAGGGCTGCCTCTGGCCCTAAGTGGTTCTCCAGGTGAGCAGAGAAGGGTATTTCAGGCAGAGAAAACTGCGTTCAAAGGTCTGGAGGTAGGGGCTTCCCTGGTGGCGCAGTGGTTGAGAGTCCGCCTGCCGATGCAGGGCACACGGTGCCCCGGTCCGGGAAGATCCCACATGCCTCAGAGCGGTTGGGCCCGTGAGCCATGGCCGCTGAGCCTGCACGTCTGGAGCCTGTGCTCCGCAACGGGAGGGGCCGCAACAGTGAGAGGCCCGCGTACCGCAAAAAAAAAAAAAAAAAAAAGGTCTGGAGGTGGGAACGTGAGTGGATGCTAAGGGTGATTCAGGGGTGGGGGGACTAAGTTACACATTGTGGTCATCATGGGCACCGTGGTCTGGAGGGGAAGGGGTTGGATTGACTCCCGTGGGAGCCATAGAAGGTTGTAGAGCAACAGAGAAGTTGCCTATTACATCCTGAAGACCCGCTGGGGCTCACTGAACTTCTTTGTCCATCCAGGGCAGAAATATCTGAGGTCACTTTTGCTGTAATGCAGTTTAGAAGGAGCTTGAAGTATCCTCTCCCCCAAATAGGTGTCCTTATGAGAAACCCTGGGTCCTTCACCCACCCTGTAAGAGCCAGAATTTTATTGAGTGCTTGCTATATACCAGGGCTTTTTTTTTTTTTTTTCCCCAGGTAAAAAAAAATTATGTTTCTGGGGAATTCTCCAGCAGTCCAGTGGTTAGAACTTGGCGCTTTCACAGCCAGGGCCTGTGTTTGATCCCTGGTCGGGGAACTAAGAACCTGCAAGCTGCACGATGTGGCAAAAAAAAAAAAAAAAAAAAGAAATTATGTTTCTTTTTTCCCTTTTGCCATTAGGAAGCTCAGATCCAAGTGCAAGGTCCAGCTCTAACTATGGGACAATACTTTATTACAGAGCCCCAAACAAAACCAGGACACTTATTGTCACAACCACCCCTCACAGACTCTAATGAGACAGGAACTGTCATCAACCCCATTTGAGGAACCCCCATTCCACCTATGCACAGTGTGTGTATTTCACACGGTTTTCCCATCAGAGTAAGATGATCAACCATCCTGGTTTGCAATGAGGGACTTTCAGTGTTAAAACCAGGCAGTCCTTGTCAAACCAGGATGAGTCGGTCACGCTGTACAACAGCTTGAAAAAGAAACAATCGAAAAAGATCAAACTGCAGGCTTTTTGCACCTAGAGGCCTGCACACCCAGGACCATGTAAATGAATCATTTAGATATCATGGAAGTAGCTGCGCCAAGTGCGTCTTTTTTGCTGAGCACTTGTTAAAAAATCCATAAAAATAATACCAGGCAACAAACTCCTCATCTTTGCCCCTGGAAGAGGAGGCAGAGTACAGCTGAGCCAGCAGAGAGGCGGCACTGGGGTCCCGAGGTCTGGTCCTGCATCTGGCTTGCTGTGTGGCCTGGGGACCATGCTGCGTGTCTCTGGGCCCCAAAGGGCACTGCTGGCTGAGAGGCTCTGGCAGCTGCAGCTGATCTGGGGGTTCTCTAAAGCAGGTGGTAATGGGGAGAAACGTGCCACCACCCTGAGGATAAACCACTCACGGTGGTGGTAGGTGAAGCTGGAATGTTTATAACTTCTTTCCCATCCTCTGCGTCCGCCTGGGTCCAGTCCCACCATCACCCACCGGGACCTGTACTGTCCCCCGGCTCCTGCCCACGTCCCCTGTGGTTTGTCCTCCCAGCAGCAGCCAGAGGGCGCCCGTGAGCAACTGAGTCAGGTCCTACCCTTCCTCTGCCCACAGCCCTCCAGGGCTCCCACCTCCCTTGGGTAAGAGCCCAAGTCCCCCTGAGACCCACAAGACCCCGCACAACCAGCCCCATCTCCTCCTTGCCCTCCCCTCCTCCCTCTCTCCCCCTCGTTCACTCTGCTCCAGACACATGGACCTCCTCACTGCTCCTCCAACACGCCAGGCATGGTCCTGCCCCAGGCCCTTGGCACAGGCTATACCCTCTGTTTGGGACACTATTCTTCCACATGTCCCCATGGTTTTCTCCTTCTCATCATTCAGGTCTCAGCTCAAATGTCACCTCCTCAGAGGGGCCCTCCCTTGTCATCCCAGCTAAAGTTGCATCCCCTCACTCCATCACTTTTTTTCCACATCACCCTGTTTCAATTCTGCCTATCACTTATCAGTATTTGAAATGACCATTTGTTGTTTGTTTGCTTGCATATTCTCTGTCTCCAACTTCCAGAAGCTCCAGCAAGGTGGGAAATACTGTCCCTTATGCTCTCTGCTGGGCCTCCAGTGTCTAGAATAGTGCCAGGCACACAGCAATGATCAATGTCTGTTGAGCGAATAAATGATACAACAGGGGCAGACAGGGTAAGAACACAGAGGTGGGCATCAAAGAACTCGTGTTTAATTCCTAGCTCTGCTATGCACTGGCTGTGTGACCTTGGGTCAGTTGCTTAGCCTCTCTGTGCCTCAATTTTCTGGGAGCATCTAATGAAATAATTCACACAATGTGGCTTGCATGGTGCCTGACAGCTACTTAGCCCTCCCTAAATGAGTCACTCTTACCAGGTCAGGCAGTATCCCACTCGTAGCGCCAAATAACCTTCATCTCAGAGACCTCGCCAGGTAAGGACATGTGCACCAGTCTCTCTTTTTTTAATGGCTGCATGCGTTTCCATAAGATGAATGTTCCATGGTTTATCTACCATGTCCCCACCTGCTGGACATGTCACCAACTCCTCAGGGCACATGCTTGAACATGAGTCTTTGCACACACGTGCAGATGCTTCTCTGGGTTAATTGCTGAGGGCTGGAGTTGCTGCTCTGTTTTATTTATTTATTTATTTATGGCTGCATTGGGTCTTCATTGCTGCATGCGGGCTTTCTCTAATTGGGGGGCTACTCTTCCCTGCGGTGCATGGGCTTCTAATTGCAGTGGCTTCTCTTGTTGTGGAGCATGGGCTCTAGGTGCGTGGGCTTCTGTAGTTGTGGCTCGTGGGCCCTAGAGTGCAGGGTCAGTAGTTGTGGCGCACGGGCTTAGTTGCTCCGTGGCATGTGGGATCTTCCCAGACTAGGGATCAAACCTGTGACCCCTGCATTGGCAAGTGGATTCTTAACTACTGCGCCATCAGGGAAGCCCCTGCTCTGGGGTTTTACTAGATGTCGTCAGGCTGCACAGCTGCTGTATATGCATCCCGTTCCCCTCACCCCCATCAATACTTGATTTCATACAATTTTTTTCCAGTTCTCTCCCAATCTGATTGGTACAAAGCAGAATCTCATTCTGGTTTGATTTTCCTAAGGCAGGACTGTGCCTGGCGTGTTGGAGAAACAGCCAGGAGGCCCGTGTGGCTGCAGCAGAGTGAGTGAGGGGGAGAGAGGGAGGAGGGGAAGGCGGGGAGGGGATGGGGACAAGTTGGGTGGTGCAATGGTTAGGCACATAGCCTTGAGAGCTAGACCATCCTGGGTTCAAGTCCTGGATCTGCTCCTCAGTAGCTGGGTGATCTTGGGACCAAAGACCCTAGAAAGGGGCATAGCATCCTCATGCTTCCGTTTCATCATTTGCCAAGTGGAACTGATGATACTGTATCTGCTTCATAGAATAGAGGAGGGTCTGAGCAGGGGAGGGAAGAGATTTAATCTGTAACTTCTTTCAAAAACTCTCTTGGGCTGCCAGGGGCAGAGATGGAGGCCAGGAGGCCAGAGGAGACAGGGGTGGCCTCTAGACAAGAGATGACAGCCTCTTGTGAGAGTCTGTAATGCCCTCCACAGCTGGGCTTGTCAAATCCTCATCCTAAACCCCTGTGGTCATGTAGATCTCATTATTTCCATTCTACAGGTGAGAAAACCAAGATCATGTCTTATTAGCGCCACAGCTGATAATGATGGAGTCAGGATCATGCCCCCACCCCACCCCCAACTTTACCCAGGTTTCCTTTCTCACTCTTCCTTCTTTCTTTAAGAACAAGGATGTACTGATGTTGTTTATCCCTGCTCTGACCACAGAAGTAACACCGTTCACTGCAGAAAATTTAGAAAATCTCAACATACTAAAAAGAAAAAGTGAAACTTGGCTGTTATCTTGCCCCAGTGTGCAAACTTCTAAGGGTGCTTCCTTTTAGTCTTTGTTCTATGCAATGATACACATTGTAATTTATTTAATGGCAACATAGTGTTTTTCAAATTCATCCTCTATTGCTAAGCACTTAGGTTGTATCTGATGTGTTGCTGTTATAGACTTGTATGTTCCCATCCACAATTATCTTCTTGGGGAAACGTCCTGGAATGACTAATCAAAGGTCAGATATATATTATAAGGTCTATTTTTCTTTTTATCCTTCCTTCCTTCCTTCCTCCCTCCCTCCCTCCCTCCCTTCCTTCCTTCCTTCTCTTTTACTAATTTAAAACAACTTTATTGGAAATATCAATATAAGCTTTTTATATATCAAGTAAATTTTTACACACAAGTATCCAAATGAAAAATTGAAAGAAATGGACACATCCTTTTAGCAAAGTGGCATGATGGAGGTTCTTGATGCAAAATATCGCATGATTAAGTTCTTCCTGTGAGTGACTCACTGAATGAGATTACCCTATTTCTTTTTTTTTTGTCCTTAGAAATATAGTTTCACTTGTTGATTCTGGATTCTCAGATATATTCAGGATTTCCTCCCATGAAGCTCCTATTCTGAGATTTTTATCTGTACTGTCAATGTCACATCATCATTAGCTCTCTCTTTGCTTTTCTTCTTTTAATTCTTATTAAGGTGAAATTCGCATCATGATCATGAGGTTTGGGATGTATCCTTTTGATGCAAATTACCCAGTTCTCAGACATCCAATTCCCCCGAGATACCCACTGTTACTATTTTGATGGTTTTCCTTTCAGTCTTTTTTCTATGCACATGAGTACATGATCTTGATACGCCTGCTTTGCTTCTGCCCTCATTACAAATTCAATTTTGTTAATTGCCAATGTGAGGGCAAGGGGTTTCGTCTGTGGTGTGTGTGTCTCTGTAGCTTCTCTGATGCCTAGGACAGCCTGGCACACAGTAGGGGCTTGGTAAGTACCTATTGGATTAATTCACGAACAATACATCAAGACTTGTTTTATTTTTCAACCCGGCATGCTGACATCATGATACATTCTTTGTGAGCCTGTGAATATGGGTGTGAAATAATCAGTTCAGGTGAGGAAACTGAGGCTTGGTCTAGGGAAGTGACTGGCCCAAGCAGAGAATCTGAGGGCTGGAGAGGGGAGCAGAGGGAGAGGCTCCAGGTAAGAGGCCCGTGACACCCCACACACACCCCAGCCGGGAGGAAGTTTCTTTGACTCAATGTCAACTCCGCAGAAAGGCGAGAGGAGATGATGATAAATCTTTCTGCATTGAAAATTAATAGGGAGGAAATTTATTTCAGTGGCATGTGGATGTACCTCTCCCTCCTCTCTCCCTCCCCCAGGCCACACACAGGATGGAGTGGGGGGTGGGATTTGAGAACGGGGGACAGAATGGGGAGCCCAGATCCAACAACATATGGGATGTTCTCCCTAGAAGGGCAGCAGGAGAACAGAGTCTCACACCAGTGTGTAGGGAGGGGAAACCAAGGTCCAGAGCAGAGGGCACAGACCCACCTCATCCCTCCCTGTGTCACCCCCTAGGGTCCTCCATGTAGGGTCCACTCATTTGGGTGAAACCCTTGATCCCAGCTCAGCCCCCATCTCCAGGCAGACTTCCTGACCCCAGTTTAGCATACTATCAGCATCAGTTGGAGTTTCCTATGATCACGTGTGTGCATGCACGCTCGCACACACGCACACACACCAGATTACAAGGGAAGAAGGTCACTCTACTAGGGATAGTTGGTGCTCATGTGGGCTTGAGACCAGAGCCTGTAATTTTTTAACTGCAGGCATCTCTCTCTCTCTCTCTCTCCTTCCTTCCTTCCCTCAGAACCATTTAAACAATTACAAAGCTGTTATTTTTATCTCAGGGAAAATTTAATTATAGACACTGACCTTTACATTTTCTTCCCAGGCTCACGTGCTGCTGGCCCAGAGTGTGAGAGGCTTCCATGAGCATTCTCAGAAGAGAAACGTCCTCTAAGTCAGAAACTCGAGATGTTCAAGGGAGAGCAGAGGCCAAGGGCGGAGGTCCAAGTTCATGGTATGGGAGGCATGTCGCAGCCCCCAGGGAGACCTCGGAGGGAAGGTATTCCCTTTTTTGTTGCCACATTTTGGAGCTGAGGTCAGGAAAGTCTGGTCTGCACTGGTTATGGGCGTGGTCTTTTCATGGGTTACCCACCTGTCTCTCATTGTATTTCCTTTTTTCCCTGGACAGATCGTCCAAGGTCTGGCAATAGTAGGCGCTCATTCAATGGTTTGGGACTTCCCTTAAACATTTAATTATTCAACGAATATTAAATGTGTGTCAGATGCTGTCCTAGGTTTCCTAGGTTGGGAGGAAATGGTGAACAGAACAGAATGAAAAGTCTCAGTTAACAGGAGCTGACATTGTACAGTAAAAAATAAACAAGTACATGTGTACAGTGGGTCAGATGGTGGTGAGAGCTAAGGGGAACAAATCAAGGAGCAAAAGAGGATGAAGATGTGTCGGGAGGTAAATCTTAAACAGGGTGGTCGGGGGAGGCCTCAGTGAGAAGGTGGCATTTGAGCAGGCACACAGGGCACAGCCCGTGCAAAGGCCCTGGGGCAGGACTGTCCCTGGAATGTTGGAGGAACAGCGAGGAGACCCCTGTGTCTGGAGCAGAGTGAGCGAGGGAGAGAGAGGGAGGAGGGGAGGGCAGGGAGGGGACTGGGCACGTCACACAGGACCTTGTGGGCAGAGGGGAGGACTTGGGCTTTTACCCCAAGGGAGGTGGGAGCCCTGGAGGATTGTGGGCAGAGGAGGGGGCGGGGCCTGACTCAAGTGCTCACAGGTGCCCTCTGGTGGCTGCTATGGGCAGGACAGACTGTGGGGGGGCAAGGGTGGGAGCCAGGGGACCAGGGTGGAGGCAACTGCACTGGTCCAAGCTGGCAGTGATGGAGCTGGACCAGAGGATATAGAAGATGGAGGAGAAGTGGGCGCTTTCTGGATAGATTGTGGAGGCAGAGCCAATGGTGTTTTCAGAAGGGCTGGTTGTGAGGTGTGGGGAAAAGGGGAAAGAGAAGGATGATACTAGTGTCTGAATTGAGCACCTGGAAGGTTGGAGCTGCCATCAGCTGAGATGGAAGGATGAGGGAGGAACAGGTTGGTGGGGTAGGGGTGAGAATCAAGATTTGGCTTAGATGTGTTATTGGGTGCCCACATAGAGATGTCGGGGGCAAGTTAGATATTAGGAGTTCAGGAAAGAGATTCCTTCTGAAAACATAAATATGGTGGTCATTGATGGAAGAAGATATTTGAATCCATGGGGATGGATTTGTCCAGGAAGAAAAGGAAGAGAGAAGATGCACGAGGGGTGTCCAGTGTCTAGAACCTGATCAGAGAAGGAGAGAAGTTGGCAGAGGGACTGAGAGGGTCCAACAGAGGAGACAGAGGGAAGCCAGGTGGATGCAGGTTCCCAGGGGCCAAGTGAGGACATTGTTTCCAGGAGGATGAGGGACGAGCCAAGTGAGATGCTCCTGGGAGTGAGAGGAGGTTGGGGACTGAGACGTGACTGGTTGGTGTGCACACTGGGAGGTCACCTCAACAAGGGCAATATCAGGACAGTGGTAGGAAGGGTTCATCACTGAGATTTATTTTATTTTATTTTATTTTTTATTTTTTTATTTTTTTTTTTGGCTGCGTTGGGTCTTTGTTGCTGCGCGCGGGCTTTCTGTAGTTGGGGGGCTATTCTTTGTTGCGGTGCGCTGGCTTCTCATTGCGGTGGCTTCTCTTCTTGCGGAGCATGGGCTCTAGGCACGCGGGCTTCAGTAGTTGTGGCTCGTGGGCTCTAGAGCACAGGCTCAGTAGTTGTGGCGCACAGGCTTAGTTGCTCCGCAGCATGTGGGATCTTCCCGGACCAGGGCTCGAGCCCATGTCTCCTGCATTGGCAGGTGGATTCTTAACCACTGCGCCACCAGGGAAGTCCCCACCACTGAGATTTTAAGGAAGGACTTTGCCTCTCTGAGCCTCAGATACCCCAACTCTGGGGTGAAAGTATCAGTGGGACCGCCCCCACCAAAGTCAGTCTGAGGATTTGGTGAGGTCATGTGCTCAGCACACAGTCTGCTTGGTAAGGCAGAGATGGTATCACTAGATTATTGTCATTACAGTTAGGAGTGCTATCTGTCCACCCACCATCCATCCATCCATCCATCCACTCACCTATCCATCCAACCTCTACTCATCCATGTATCCAATCACACATCTGTCCATCCATCCATCCCTCCATCCCTCCATCCATCCACTCACCCATCCATCCACTTATCCATCCATCCACTTATCCATGCATCCATGCATCCATCTACCCACCCACCCATTCATCCATCAGTTTTTACCCATCCATTCTTCCACCCATCCTTTCAATGTCTACACATGCTGGACCCTATGCTCCATTCAGTCTCCAGGCCTGTCTTGCTACCTCCCCTAGCCCCTAGGCCTTGCCCACCATCATCAACCTGAGTTTGTTGAATGGGCCAGAGCCAGCCAGGCTGTACCTCCCTGCTGTCTAGCTGTGGGCTGTGCTCAGTATCGGAAAGAGCTCCCTCCAACCAAGCCCTTCTCTGAAGGACCAGTTCTGGGGTCCAAGTCTCAGGAGCCACAATATTTATATCAGCTGAAAATTCTTTTGGGGGGCTTTTCTGGCCCTTGAACAAGGTTAGAGAAGCCACCCTCCCCTTGCACCCCAAACTCTGCTCACTGATACCCTCCTTGATCAGAAGACCTCTTAGCACCAGCATCGAACATTTCTTTATTTTGATCACTTTGACTTATTTCTGTTTCTCTCACCATCCCCTGAGAAATAGACAGACTTGGATAGTTGGGGAAGCGGAGACTACCACAGAAGTGTCTTGTCCCAGCTCTGCCCTGCTTTGCTGCATGACCTTAAGACACATTCCCTCTCTAATCATTTCAGTGTTTAATATACAAATGTGTGAACAGGCTGATTTTTTCAAAGTAACATTTAAATTATCAACCATTGAAATAAACGATTATATTTATTGAAAAAAAGAAGACACATTCCCTCTCTGAGCCTCAGTTTCCTTATCAGTACAATGGGGTCGCATTCCCCCAACCTCAAGACTAAATGAGTTGTGCATCCAAAGCTCTTAGCACATAGTAGATGCTTAATAAGTACCAGCTATTATTATTATTTGTATTACAGCCCCCGACACATAACCACTACTGACATTGAGATGTGTGTTCTTCAGACATTTTTCTATGCATAGAGACGGTCTGGGGATCATAAATGGGATCATATTTAAAACCACTAACCCCCAATGAAATAACAACAACAATCATTAGATCTCCTAGCCCACAGCTGGGCATTTTATATCCTGTTAAATTGCCCCCAACACCCCGAGAAAGAAGATTTCTTGTTTTCCTAGTCTTCATTCACAGAAGAGGAAGAGGCCACGCGGTGAGAAGAAAGGCTGGATGCTGGCCCACATCAGCCTGAGTCCAGAGGCTGAGTGATGGGCCAGGCCAGCCACTGGGGGAGGAATGGAGTCCCTCCTGGGGCACCCTGGGCCAGGCTCCACCCCAGCCCGTGTCTTCCCCCTAAAGTCATGGCAACCAGCTCCTTCGAGATGCTAATTAAGGCAAATAGGAGATGATTCCCACCCTCGACCCTCCCCTGAGAACTAAATGCCAGGAGGGCCCTCCCTCCCCTGACCCCCTGTGCAGGCAAGGTGTTGTGGAATTCCTGTGGCCAGAGGGACTCCATTTCCCCAGGTTGCCTCACTTGCTATGAGGCTGAGCCCCTGGGGACTGAGGATGGGAGTGGGGAGAAGGGGTGAGCTTACTGGCTCAGAGATTGCAGATGCCAACCATGGGCTGGGCGCCAGGCCATAAGCACCCTCCATACACCATCCATTCGATGTTTTAAAATTTTGGTCTTAGATATTTCTTTGTTTGGATAGATAAAGATGAAACGGTGTATACAAGTCAAGAGCAATGCTTAAATGACACCTGCCTCATGCCAAGCCCCATTTTCAGCACCTGATTGGTGTTAATTCATTATATCCTCATCCACACAGCCCTCTGAGGTGGGCATCATTATTCCTGTTTTGTAGATGAGGCCACTGAGGCACAGAGAGGGTAAGTGACTGGCCCAAGGTCACACAGCTGGTCAAAGGCAGAGCTGGGCTTTTAACCATCGTGCTTTTCTGCCTTTCAAGGTACCTTTCAAGGTACAAGGTACACAGGGGGAAAAAGGGATCCCCCCAGGGATAGGTCATCCAGTGCCCATCACAGAGTCAGCCAGTTTTATAGGTCCCTGTGTTGCTTCCAGGGTTGACATGTGCACACATAAGCACTTGTGTGTATATTTTTCTTCCCTTCACGATTTTTTTTTACACATGTGTGTGTACTCAAATACTATCCTGCACTTTCCTTGCTATCACTTAACAGTACACCTTTGAGATCATTTCTTATGGGTACATGGATTCTCACTTTTTATATATCTGCTGACTACTCCACTGAGAGAATAAACCAAGCTGTTTTTTCTTTTATTGTGGTGAAATACACGTGGCATAAAATTTACCATTTTAAACACTTAAAAATGTACAGCTCATTTTTGTAAGTACATTCACAAGGTTGTACAACCATCCCCATTATTTACTTCTAGAACTTTCCCATCCCCCCCCAAAGTGACCCCCCATCCCCATTCTTAATCACTCCCCCTACCCTCCCCCAGCCCCTGGCAACCACAAATCCACTCTCTGTCTCTGTGGACATTCTGGACGTTTCGTATAAATGGAATCATACAATGTGTGGTCTTTTTTTTGTCTGGCTTCTTTCAATAAGCATAAAGTTTTCAAGGTTCATCCATGCTGTATAATATGTCAGTGCTTCGATTCTTCTGAAATTAAAAATTATTGTGGTAAAATATGTATAACAAAATTTACCATTTTAACCATTTTTAAGTGTGCAATTCAATGACATTAAGTGCATTCACAATGTCGGGCAACCATCCCCACCATCATCTCCAGAACTTTTCCATCTCCCCAAACTGAAACTCTGTCCCCATCAAACACTGACTCCCCCTCCCCCTCCCCCAGCCCCTGGCCCCCACCATCTACTTCCTGTCTCTATTGATTTGACTCTTGTAGGGACCTCCTACACGTGGAATCAGACAGCATTTATCTTTTTGTGTCTGGCTTATTTTATTTATAGTATTTTGTGGTTCATCCATATCGTAGCATGTGTCAGAATTTCCTTCTTTTTTTTAACATGAGTAATATTCCACTATATGGATGGACCACATTTTGTTTATCCATCACCTGTCGATGGACAATTGGGTTGTTTCTGCCTTTTGGCTACTGTGAATCATGCTGCTACGAATACGTGCGTGCAAGTTTTTGTCGGAACACCTGTTTGCAATTCTTTGGAATATGAGACTGTTGTAACTGGTCCGTGTGGATGGACATAAAGGTTGCTTTCCATGTTCTTTCTGCTTTTGGAGTTAGTGCTGCAATCAAACATCCTTGCCAGCTCTCTGCCTTTGGCAAGTCATGTTTTCTCTTGGTGTATCGGTCTCCCTACCTATACTATGGGGCTGATAATACAGACATCCTACCTTGTAGGACTGTGAGCGAATTAGATGTGGAAACTGTAATAAAGGCCTTGGAACAGGGCCCAGTACATAGTAAGTGCTCAATTAACGTTACTCCTCTTGGGACATTCGTATGTGCCTCACCCTCCTGGCCCCCTCCGATGTGACAGATTTTGAAACTCACAGCCAAGAGGCAGCTGGCAGGAGGAAACACATGGCAGGGGATGTGGGTTGGTATTTTACAGGGGTGACGCTGGCCCAGGTGGCCACAAGGGTCCTGACCCACATGGGAGAACAGCCGCACACACTCCCACATGGGCCCTCTGACGAGTGGCCTGGGCATGTCCCCAGACAGAGGTGTAGCGGCTGAGACTCACTGGATGTTATAAGCCCATCTGCCTCCCTCACAGGCAGAAGCAGGGACGTATATGGGGGACACAAATGCCACAGTGACATCTGGACCCAGCACCCCTTCACTTAAGCCCAGCTCATTGGCCCCAGAGAGACAGAGTTCTGAGAGGCCACCAGAGAGGGGCTAAGCAGGATAAACTTGGGCTCTGAGAGGGAATGAATCTGTTCATTGTTTGTTCATCCATCCATTCATTTATTGGCGCTGTTCTAGGTGCTGAGACACAGCAGGGGACAAGATGGCCAATTGTGGGCCCACACCCCTATTTGACAGATGAACAAACTGAGGCTCAGAGGAAGGCAGAGGCTTGCCCAAGGTGACACAGCTCTAGCAGGAGACATGGACGTTGAACAGGTAAGTCATCCCTGACAAATGCAGGGATTTTTTACCAAATGGGGATTGGAGCTAAGAAGAAAATGAATGGGGCAGAGAATAATTGGGCATGTGCTCAGGTAGGGTGATCAGGGAAGGCTTCTCAGCAGAGGTGACGGTTAAGTTAGGTTTGGCCAAGAGTTTGGGAAACAGTGTGTCAGGCAGTGGGTACAGCATGTGCAAAGGCCCTGGGGCAGGACTGTGCCTGGAATATTGGAGGAACAAGGAGGAGGCCCATGTTCTGGAGCAGAGTGAGTGAGGGGAGAGAGGGAGGAGGGGAGGGCAGGGAGGGGATGGGGGCAGGTGGTGCAGGGCCTTGTGGGCTGTGGGGAGGAATGTGGACTTTATTGAGAGGGTACTGGACTTATGGAAGGATTTGGTGCAGGAGTGACAGGATCTTCTGATTCAGGTTTTAAAGAGACGCCCCTGGCTGTCGTGTGTGAAACAGGCTGACAAGCACAATTCATTCGTTGGCTGGTTCATTCATTCCTTCTCTCTTTTTTTTTCTTTTTCTTAAATATTTACTTATTTATTTGGCTGCGCCGGTCCTTAGTTGCAGCATGTGGGATCTTTAGTTGAGGCATGCAAGATCTAGTTCCCTGACCAGGGATCAAACCCCGGGCCCCCTGCACTGGGAGTGCGGAGTCTTAACCACTGGACCACCAGGGAAGTCCCATTCCTTCATTTATTCTTGAGTCACTCATTGAACAAGCCCCACCTGCAGTCATGATCTGCAGATGAGAGAACAGTATCCAAGATGGGTGAGGTCACTGATCCAAAGTCATATGGTGCATGGGTGGAACAGCTGGGTTTCGAACCCTAGCCAGCCAGGCAGGCCTGTGTTCTGTTACCTGAGTCATGGGGACACTCACAGATACGACTCCCAGGAGGGGTGAAAATTCCATCGAGATGATGCATACCAGGAGCTGGGTGCCTGTTGCAGCTGGGGCTCAACAGGTGATCGGAGCTTTGATGGTGGACACACAGGGAGGGGCATCTAACCCAGACTGGGGTCGGGGGACGTCATCGGGGGGGCTTGCTTAAAGAGATGACATTGAAGCTGAGACTTGAAGATTGAAGAGTTGGCCAGGTGAAGGGGAGGGAAAAGCATTTTGGGTAGAGGAACAGCATGCACAAAGGCCTGGAGGTGAGACCAAGGTTGGCCTGTGAGAAGCATGAAGCAAGTTCAGAGACTCGGAGTTTAGCCTGGAATGGGGGCCAGATGGGGGAGGGGAATGAAGAGGAAGAGGATGGCTAAGGGGGTGTGGGGGCCTCCTAGGCAGTGCAAAGAGTCTAGGATTTAGCCCGGGGGCAAAAGCAGCTGCAGAAGGATCCAAGCAGAGGAAGGAGAGGATACAGTTTGTGTTTTTAAATGTCCCTCTGGGGACTTCCCTGGTGGTCCAGTGGTTAAGACTCCGGGCTTCCAATGCAGGGGGCACGGGTTCTATCCCTGGTCGGGGAACTAAGATCCCACATACCACATGGTGTGGGGAAAAAAATGTCCCTCTGGTTGCTGAGTGGAGGATGTTCCCCAGGTTGGTTTCATCCTGTCTCCTCCTGCTTTCCAAAGTCACCCTTGGGTCAGGCCTCAGCAATATGCATTTGTGGTGTCCCCCACTCCTCAGAGTACCCCCAAATCCCTCCGTCCGTGCCAAGTAACAGGGGAGGCAAAGTGGCCCCAGCCACCTGCAAACATAAATGCTGATGGTGGGAGAGCAGGCCAAGAGCTGGGAGGCAGCCAGGCATTGGGACAGTCCCCACTCCAGTTGGCAAGGAGAACCCTCCCTGGTGGGCCCAGTTTGGGGGGCAGCCAGTGGAGGCCAGGTGTGGGAAACCTCCCCCTCCACGAGAGTCCCAGGCCATCTGTCCCTGTGCCCACTTTGTTTCATGCACACCGTCACCAGGTGGGGGCATGTCTGTGGGTGATGGATGCCAAGGCTCTGGCAGCTGTGGGAACAGAACCCAGGTGCAAGACGCAGCTTAGGGTATCTGCCAATGTCTGGGGGACAGAGTTGGAACCAACCCTGGAATTGAGTCTGGAAATAAAATGGATTCAGCTTCAGAACATGGGCTGCAGCAAGGGGGGGCCTGGAGAGGCCAATATCCACTACAGCCAAGTCCTACTGCATGGCAGGATGTCCCACCTGCCACTTCATACAATCCACAGACTAAGTCCTTAGGGTGAGATTTCTGCTCCTTCTTCCCAGAGGAGGGAATGAAGCTCAGTGTAAGAAGGCAACTTGCCCGAAGCCGCACAGGGAGGGAGCACTCAGGCCAAAAATTGAACCCTGTCTTTCTGGGTCCAGGATCCATCTTACTGTCCTTCCCAGGAGGGTGTAGAGAATTTTCTCTGAGCAGAAGCGGCCTCTTAACCCTGGACAGCAAACATGTAACATACAGACAACCATAGTCTGTTCAGTTGCCTATGACAGACATCACTAACCAATAACAGAACTCTATCACAAGGAGACAGGACCCAGGCATCACTAATAGATTGCAGCACTCCTTTCCCTGCAGAACTGGGACTCAGGCTCAGAATCCTTCTTAACACAGGCTCCAAGGAGCAACTTCCCATCAATGAGCAGATGTGCAATCGGGGCTGTGGGTTAAACACAGGCTGGCTCTTTTCAGGAAATGTTGCTCCTTCATCTTCTAGATTGACATTCTTAAGCCACAAATTTAATCCCTTTCTTGTTAAAAATTCCTTCAGTTTCTTTCCATTGCCCCGAGGATGAAATTCAGACTCTTTGCCCTGCCTTTGCCCTTGCTGTACCCTCTGCTCTGCGTGCCATCAGAGAGGTCTCCCACCCCCCGCCCCCTTGACTAAAGTTTCTTCCACACGTACCCCTCCATCATATTACTGTGCTTTTATCTCTTTGTAGCAATTGTCATGATCTGCAATTACCATCTTTATTCTTCAGTTTGCTTGTCCCTCCCCCAAGGCAGTGGTATGTTCTTCATGCTTTGGAGCCCTCACTCAAACTGCCAGAGGAAAGAATCTGATTGGCTCAGCCAGCTTCCCTGGTCTAAGCTCTTAAGACAGGAGGGTGGGGTAACACTGTGAATGCGACAGGGGGCGCTGTGCTAGTGGGATTGAGGGGCAGGGGCAATTGTCAGGAAAAGTCCAGAGGCTGGGCATACTCCCTGCAGATAGGGTATTATAAAAGCAACAACAAAAACAATACAAAGAGCTAATAATAATAGCAAATAATCATAGCTAATATTAAAACTTTAATATTAAATTATTGCCTGTATTTGGCAGACAGGGAAGCTGAGGCACAGAGAGGGTGTGCAATGTACCCAAGGTTACATAGGGGTACTTGGGTGTTCACTAGAAACCTCCTCCCCCAGGAGGATAAACATCTGTGCAAGACCTGACTGGGACAAGACTCCACCTGTAATAGGCAACAGGGCATGAGAATCCCTTCTCCTGGAGGCTGAGCCCCTCCCCTTCCTATCTCCTGGGAGGGCCCCAAGGACAGTTTCTTCCCCACAGCATCTCACATCCTCTGTGACCTTCATCCAATCTTGGCATGGCTCCGCGAACACGTAGGGCTTCAACTCTGGAGCAATTATAGTCTCTTTGTGGCCGCCCTGCCCCAGCCATTCTGCAGGGCCTGGCACCCACAGCTGTGGGTAAAGTTTGCGTGTCGAGGACAGGAAGCGTCTATCTTTATATTCCAGCATTAACGAGTCTCGATTTTATTGAAATGGCATTTTCTTTCTCCTCCTAATACGCGAGAATGTATTTTTTTTAGCTCTTCCGCCATCACTTGATTCTCAAGTCTGAATTGTCTGAAGGCTTAAAACACTTCTGACTACATCAACATATTTTAACATTTTCTGCTCCTGAATGAGAAAAACTGAAAAAGGGGGGGAAAAGTGAAAACATTTTGATTGTATCGAGAGGAGTATGGAGTGCAAAAACAGGGAGGTGATGCTATCAATTTCTCTGTTTGCATTCTCACTAGGAGGAATGTATTCAATTCAAAAAACTGGTAAACTGGAGCATAGGGAAGAAACAGGCAGAATGGTGGTGTAACACAAGTCCTTCATTTTTTTCACTCACAAGCATTTATCAAGCACTTAGTATGTGTCAGGTGCTGTCCAAGCTGCTGTGGCTACGAGTATGAAAAAGCAGATAAAAAGTCCTGCCATCGTGACAGAATGTGTGGGAAGACAGATATTAAGCGGTTAATTACATGATTAACTATCACAGTTAATGATTTAAATGCAAACGGTTTGAGAAGGGAGGGAGCCGGATGGAGGACTCCTCAACTGCCGTATAAAGGATGAAAAGCAAAGCAGGAGGGAAGAGCATTCCTGGTAGAAGGAACAGCGTGTGCAAAGGTTGTGAGTCAGGAAGAAGAGCGAGGGCAGAGCAGAGAGAGTTTGGCTGGGCGCTGGTGAGGGGGTTATTCTGGAATGCTCTTAAGAAGGGTCAGATTCGGGGACTTCCCTGGTGGCGCTGTGGTTAAGAATCCGCCTGCCAATGCAGGGGTCACGAGTTCAAGCTCTGGTCCGGGAAGATCCCACATGCCACGGAGCAACTAAGCCCGTGCGCCACAGCTACTGAGCCTGCGAGCCACAACTACTGAGCCCGCGAGCCACAACTACGGAGCCCACGAGCCACAACTACTGAAGCCCATGCACCTAGAGCCTGTGCCCTGCAACGAGAAGCCACCACAGTGAGAAGCCCACGCACCACAACGAAGAGTAGCCCCCGCTCACCACAACTAGAGAAAGCCCGCGTGCAGCAATGAAGACCCAATGCAGCCAAAAATAAATAAGTAAATTTATTTAAAAAAAAAAAAAAGAAGAAGAAGGGTAAGATTTGGAACATGCGAGTAGTAATCAGTGGACCAATCATTGAAAGGAAAAACATTCGTTTGACAAATGTTTATTGAGCATCTGCTGTGTGCCAGACCCTGAGCTGGGCATGGGGGCCACAGGGGCGACGAAGACAGGGGATATTGCCTTCTTTTTTACAAATGAGGAAACAGAGGTTCCAAGGGATAACATGACTTGCCCAAGGCCGCAGAACTGCCAAGTGGCAGGTGTGTCTGACTCCAAAGCCTGGAATTCATTGATTCTCCAATTCTGCTCCTTAGACTGAAAGCTGAGGGCTGCCTGGAGGCGGAGGAGAGGAAGTGGTGGAGGGAAGGGCAGAGGAGAAGGAGGAGGGCGAAGACAGGCACATTTCCTGAGCAGCCTCCAGAGAGCAGGACCCGGGCCAAAGGAGGGAGGTTAAAGGGAGAGGTCGGAGACCAGATGGATTAAAGGAAAAACTAACTCTTGGCACAGTCCAAAACCAAGGCAGCCCTCTCATACAGGGAGTGGGGGTCCCATCGCTGGAAGCATTCAAGACTGGCCTGTGTCAGGGAGGGGTTTCTGTCTGGGAAATCCACTGACCTTCCAGGCCCCTCAAGAGCCAGCAGTGCAAGGGCAGAGGGGACCACTAACCCGAGACCACAGGGCAGCATTGGCTCAGCTTGACTCACTGAAGCCTGGGCTGTCCTCAGCCTCTCTATGCCTCACCTGTAAAGTGGGAGCAGTATCAGCACAGACCTCCCAGGGCTGTGAAGGGTCACCAGAAAGCGCTGGGAACAGAGTCTGGAACAGAGAGTGTGCTCGGGAAATGTCGTTTCTGGTGATGCCTCCAGCCCCGGTCACTGGTTGGCTGTGGTTGTCACTGGGGCCTCGGCAGGCTGTGGCACACACTGGGAGTGGCTGAGCGTGGGCAGCGGGCCTCTAGGCTTGACGTCATTGGTGTCTCCAGTTCAGCATTCTGGGGACTCCTGCTCAAGTGCTCAGGGCAGAACGGGCACCTGGTTACTGAGGCTTGGGGGCACAGGCTGCCCTGCCTGGGGGGCGGGGGCTCCCACATCTCAACCTCGTTACACAACACCTGTGGCACAGCTGCAGGAGCCAGAGGACTCAGGCGGCTGGCTGTGGGCACCACCCCTTATCAGGGTTTAGAATATAAATGTGTCCCCATTCAGTCCCTTCAGGTTGCCCAGGCCCCAGAAAGACTGAAAGGGAAGTGTGGTCAAGGGTCACTCTGTCTCCCAAGTCTGTCCCCCATCTGGCCACTTCTCCCCCTAAGCTGCCTGCACCCTGGTCTGACACCCGTCATCAGCCACCTGAACCAGCATAGGCACCTTCCCCTGGTCTCCCAGCTACCTTCCTCCCTCGCCCTCCACAGTCTGTTCTCCCTGCAACGGCCAGAGGGCGCCTGTGAGCACCTGAGTCAGGTCCTGCCTCTTCTCTGCTCACAAGCCCTGGAGGGCTCCCACCTCTCTGGAGGTAAAAGCTCAAGTCCTCCAGGTGGCCCACAAGGCCCTGCATGACCTGCACCATCCCCTCCCTGCTCTCCCCTCCTCCCTCTCCCCACCCCCTCACTCTGCTCCAGACACACAGGCTCCTTGCTGTTCCTCCAACATGCCAGGCACGGTCCTACCCCAGGGCCTTTGCACTGACTGTTCCCTTTACCTGGGATGATCTTCATCCAATGCCTTCAGACCTTCGTTCATCACAGCATAGCCTTCCCTTACCACCCGATTTAAAATTGCACCCCCAACCCTTCCCCACTCCTACTTCCTCTTCCTCCCTAGCACTTCCCACCTTGCATTTATTTATCTGGTTTTATGTCCATCTCTTCCTCTAAAAAGTCAGCCAGGGATTGCTGCCTATTTTGTTCCTTGCTGTGTTCCCACTCCCTGGCACACAGTAGGTGCCCAATAGGTATCTGTCAGATGCATGAATGAATTAAGAAATGAGCTGAGTCAAACCTGGTGTCCTATACCCAGCCCTGTTTGTCCCAAGCTATATGAATGCCAGTACATCCCTTCTCTCTCTGAGCCTCAATTTGCTCTGCTGTGAAATGGGCAGAAATCATCAGTCTTACTCCATGGGGATGATTCCAGCTGCTTGGTGACAAGGGAAGCTCTCAGCCCACAGCCCAGCACATAGTAGGTGCTCATCAGATGGATTCTGTTATCCTGTGTCAGCAACCCTCCCCTTTCCCTCAGCAGGAGGCCTGCTCCCAGCTCAGAAACATCCCGATATTTTAGTTTCTTTCAGTTCAGAAAAGTCACGACAATACTGGGGGACAAGGGCAGTGACCATAGCCTGGGGGACCCATGTGCAGTGTCTGAAATGCTGCAGCTGCCTTGAGTCTCATGGGCACAGGAAAAGCACCCCCCTCCAGGGCCCCAGAGTGCCAGGCACCAGGAGAGGCGCTCCATGGGTAACTGGGACGCCAGGCAAGTGGATTTATTTAGCACTTCCTGTTTTATCCTGCGCCACATCTCTGCTGCCAGGACGATCCCACTTGTGGTCGGGTGGGAGCCAGAGAGGGTGGCAGCGAGAGGGCTAAGCTCCAGCC
Source organism: Mesoplodon densirostris (assembly GCF_025265405.1). NCBI lineage: Eukaryota > Metazoa > Chordata > Mammalia > Artiodactyla > Ziphiidae > Mesoplodon > Mesoplodon densirostris. The sequence goes on from NC_082663.1 coordinate 149,087,937, forward strand.
CTGCTGGGACATCCATGTCTGCTGTGTGTCCTGCCCACTGTGTGTTCTGGCTAAGCCACGTTCCTTCTCCGAGGCCTGGTTGCCTTTAGAGGTGTGAAAAATGAACACTCTGACATCTATTAAATGCCTACTATGCATGTGATTAAATTCACACAGTGGTTAACCCAGGCTGGGTTGAATTGTTGCGCCGCTTAAACTTTTGGAAGAACGTACCATATGCCCAAACTGCAGATAGGTAAACTGAGGACAGCTCCTGGGGGGAACCCCCCTCTGGATGCCTGCACCTCTCTGATTGGTTCATTACAGGGAAAAGGAATGTCACTCTAACTAAGCACCCCCCCCAGTAGTTAGGGTGATCTGTGCCTCACTCCTGCCCACATCCCCCACTCAGACCCTTCTAGCTCTGCCCAGAAGAAACCCTGTCCCTTTCATCCACTTCTCCTGGTGCTACAGGACTACCCTCCTGCCCCCACCCCAAGCCCCTGCATCATGCTGCAGTCTGTTCCCAAAATGCATCTGGGCATGGTATGCAAATGAAGTGAGTTAACCCTTTTCACACACAGGGACGGTCCCACACACTGCACAAGTATTCAGCAAGCCCCAGGGTGTGGTTGGCTCTGTAAGAGGGATTGATGAGCCCCCAGCCCAGCTTTCAGAGTGATTTGGGGGCTGGAAGAGTAAGAAGGGCCTCCTGCAGGTGGTGGGCTGGAGTTGGCAAAACTGTGGGGTGGCAGAAAGTGGCGGAGAGAGCAAGCCAGGAAGTGGGAAGGGTCTGGGAAACGTCTGGAGGGAGGACCGTCGGGGAAGGAAAGAGTATAACTTCTGCGGTCAGGCTAAACTTTGTTCCACACTTGTCCCTGAGCTGGTAATGTCACCTCCTGGAGCCTCAGTTTCCTCATCTGTAAAATGGGTCTCATGGAGGCCCATACTGCTCGGGCATCACCAAGCTTCATCAAGATAATTCAATGTGCCCTGGACTTTAATCCTCCTCAAACATGGAGGAGGTGCTTGACCATTGGTTACTTCATATTTTCTTTACGTCCACTTGTTTACTTCTAGGTAACCAAACTTCTTTTTAAAAAGGGAACATTAGGCCACACTTCTCTAGAGCTGGATGCAAATGAAATGAATACACAAAAGCAAGTAAAAGTAACCAATCCAATGAATAAGTAAGGCCAAAGTTTACAAGGAAAAACGATGAAGGCCCAGCCTTGAAATTATTCGAGGGCAATGATCCGATCTGAGCTGTGACCACCATTCTCGGGCACAGACTCCCAGCAAGACCAACTCTCTCCTTCCTGGAGAAAGTGTTGAGAGAATGTGAGCAGGCAGGCGTTCATGACTCAGCTAGCACCACCCAAGACTTTCTCCTGGAAAAGAAAATAGAGAAGTGAATAGCTTTGGCCAGCGTGATTCTGTGGTGTTTCATGCTCTGTGTATGCAGAACTTAAAATCACCTTAGGTCCACCCAGATGTTCAGGTGCTATGCTTGGGGACCCAAGGTGTTGGTGGTAGGAGGACCCTGGCTTGGTGAGGTTGAAGCAGGGGCTCTGGATGGTGAGACTAGATGTGTCCCTTGGGCCCTGGATATAAGACCCAGCCCCCACCTGGTGGAAAATCCAGGCCGCTGTCCCTTAAAATGGGTGAGTCCAGAGACCACATCTACACCAGGTAGGTGGTAACAGAGGCCAGTTTTGAAGATTGTCATTGAGTTCCCAGGAAGATAGTGCAATAAAGTCCCTTGATCTCTCCATGTTCCAGGCAGGCCCTAGAGCTGACCTGAGGCATGGCATCTCCAGCCTCCCTGAAAGCCTGGATCTTCTTGCCATCAGCAAAGGGTGCTCCTGATGTATGGGCCAGGGTCTGGTGTCTCTAGTAGTATGTCTTGGGGATGCTAAGCCCCTTAATTACCCAGCAGCAGCTGAAGTCCTAGATGGATTTCAGCTGAGTCACCTTCTGGGGGAGGTTGTTCTGGATTGAACCATGTCCCCCCCCCCCAAACAAGTTATGTTGGAGTCCTAACCATCAGGACTTCAGAAAGGGACCTTATTTGGAAATAGGGTGTTTACAGAGGTAATCAAGTTAAAATGTGGTCATCAACGTGGGTCCTAATCCAAAATGACTGGTGTCCTTAAAAAAAGGGGAAATTTGGACACAGAGACAGACGTGCACAGAGGGAAGATGATCTGAAGAGATACGGGGGAAGATGGCCGTCTATAAGCCAAGGAGAGAGGCCTGAAACAGAGGCTTCCCCTCACAGCCCTGCCAACACCTTGATTTGGGACTTCCAACTTCCAGAATTGTGAGACAATAGAATTCCATCATTTAAACAACCCAGTTTGTGGTGCTTTGTTACCACAGCCCTAAGAAACTAATACAGGTTCAAAATGCCAGGGGAGCAGAAGGGTCCAGACATAGAGGCCTGGGCTCCAACCCACATAGGTTCCCTATTCTTCATGCTCCAAAAATTTAGGGCTGCCTCACTTTCTTCTCTCACTAACCGTCTGTAAGAGCTTAAATGCAGAATGGCTGGGTTTGGAGCGTTAGGGAAAGCAGCTTGCGTGGATGGGTGAGAGTCAAAATGTTTAGCATAGTGTTGTCTGTAGGCCCTCCAAATAGGAAGCAACACCCATGCCCAGCCCAGTCATGGGGAGCAGACAGAACATGCACACCACACCTCAGCCTCCCAATATGCTCCTTGAGAAGCGTTTATCTTGAAATGATTATAGATTCACAGGGAGTTGCAAAGATAGTACAGATTGGTCCATGTACCCTTCACCCAGCGTCCCCCAGTGGTCACATCTTCCGTAATCATAGAATATTGTCAAAATCAGGAAACTGACATTCTACTGACATCTTCCAGACTTTTCAGGTTTATATGCACTTGTGTGTGTGTGTGTGATGTATGTGTAGTCCTTACCATTTTATCGCATGTTCAGATTTGTGTAACCACAACCACAATGAGGATTCAGAACTATTCTGTCACCCCAAAGAGAAAGATGCCATTTTCAGAGAAATGTTTGAATGACCCATCCATCCCATCTTTTGTTTATTTTGGATGCTGGTGGTGAACTGGGTTTATAGATATGCAAATGTATGCATTTGCTCATATTAAAATAAGGAAGGATAAGCTGAAAACGTAGGTGGAAGGTGGAACATGATAATCAAAGCTCTCCACTTGCATTTATCATGAACAAATTATCCTGGAGATCCTTCCTCATGGGTCCATGCTACCAATCCTTTTTCATAGCTGTATACTAGTCCCCAGTGGGGTTGTACCTGGTAATTCAAGCTTGTTCCCTTCTCTTGGATTCAAGTATTTCTTTACACTTGCCAAAATAATTTCCTGTGACATGGCTCATTTGACCCTCACAGAAAGCCTGAGTGGGGTAGGTCTAATTATACCTGATTTCAGGACAAAGAAACTGAGAGTAACAGAGACACACATGGTTTGCTCAGAGTCATGTAACACAGAGGTGGCATAACCAAGTGTTTTTGTTTGTGTGTGTGTTTTAATGTCTTTTTAAAAATTGAAGTATAGTTCATTTACCATGTGTTAGTTTCAAGTGTACAGCAAAGTGATTCAGTTATACGTGTATGTATATATTCTTTCCCAGATTCTTTTCCATTATAGACTATTAAAATTTCTTGAGTATAGTTCCCAGTGTTATACAGTAGGTCCTCGTTGCTTACCTATTTTATATATAGTAGTGTGTATATGTTAATCCCAAACTCCTAATTTATCTCTTCCCCCCACCCCCACTATCCACTTTGGTAACCATAAGTTTGCTCTCCATCTGTGAGTTTGTTTCTGTTTTGTAAGTAAGTTCATTTGTGTCATATTTTAGATTCCACTTATAAGTGATATCGTATGGTTTTTGTCTTTGACATACTTCACTTAATTTGATAATCTCTAGGTCCATCCATGTTGCTGCAAATGACATTAGTTCATTCTTTTTTGTGGCTGAGTAATATTCCATTGTATATATGTACCACATCTTCTTTATCCATTCCTCTGTCGCTGGATATTTAGGTTGCTTCCATATCTTGGCTATTGTAAATAGTGCTGCAATGAACATTGGGGTGCATGTACCTTTTTGAATTATGGTTTTCTCCAGATATATGCCCAGGAGTGGGATTGATAGATCATATGGTAGTTCTACTTTTATTACAGTTTTTTTTAAGGAACTTCCATGCTGTTCTCCATAATGGTTGTACCAATTTACATTCGCACCAACAGTGTAAGAGGGTTCCCTTTTCTCCACACCCTCTCCAGCGTTTAGTGTTTGTAGATTTTTTGATGATGGCCATTCTGACCAGTGTGAGATGATACCTCATTGTAGTTTTGATCTACATTTTTCTAATAGTTAGTGATGTTGAGCATCTTTGCATGTGACTTTTGGCCATCTGTATGTCTTCTTTGGAGAAATGTCTATTTAGATCTTCCACCCATTTTTTGGACTGGGTTGTTTGTTTCTTTGATATTGAGCTGCATGAGCTGTTTGTATGTTTTGGAGATTAATCTCTTGTCAGTTGCTTCATTTGCAAATATTTTCTCCCACTCTGTATGTTGTCTTTTTGTTTTGTTTATGGTTTCCTTTGCTGTACAAAAGCTTTTAAGTTTAACCAAGAGTTTCTTAAATGACAGCTTTATTGAGATATAATTCACACTCCATACAATTCATCCACTTGAGTTATATAATTCAATAGTTTTTAGTATATTCACAAACCACCATCATCATCACCAATCCTTTACAATCTAATTTTAAAATATTTTTATCATCCCCAAAGAATCCACTGTCCAGTCTAAAATCATGAAGATTTATGCCTATGTTTTTACCCAAGAGTTTTACAGTTTTAGCTCTTACATTTAGGTCTAAGATCCATTTTGAGTTAATTTTTACATATGGTGCGAGGTAGGGGTCCAAATTCATTCTTTTGCATGTGGATACAAGTTTCCCAGTGCCACCTGTTGAAAAGACCATTCTTTCCCCCACTGAGTGGACAACCTTGTGAAAATCAATGAACCATAGATGAGAGGGCTTATTCTGGACTTTCAGTTCTATTCCATTGACCATCTATCCTTATGCCAGGACCCCACTGTCTTGATGACTGTAGCTTTGCAATAATTTTGAAATTGGGAAGTGTGAGCCCCTCAACTTTGTTCTTTTTCAAGATTGTTTTGGCTATTCTGGGTCCCTTTAATTCCCATATGAATTTTAGAATCAGCTTGTCAATTTCTGCAGAGAGGCCAACTGGGATTTTTATAAGGGTTGGGTTGAACCTGTAGTTCAACTTGGGGATATATTGCTATCTTAACAATATTAAGTCTTCCAATCCATGAACATGGGATGTCTTTCCATTTATTTAGGTCTTCTTTAATTTGTTTCAGCAACGTCTTGTTGTGTTCATAGTATAAAACTTTGCATTTCTCAGTAAACGTATCACTAAGTATTTTATTCTTTTTGACCAGTTGCAAATGGAATTGGTTTCTTAATTTCATTTTGCTTGTTTATTGCCAATGCTTAGGAAATACAATGGATTTCTGTGTATTGATCTTGTGACCTGCAGCCTCGCTGAACTTGTTTACTAGTTTTAATAGTTTTTTTTTTTAGTGGATTCCTTAGGATTATCTATCTACCAAATGATGTCGTGCAAATAGAGATAGTTTTACTTCTACATTTCTAGTCTGGATACCTTTTATTTCATTTTCTTGCCTAATTGCCTGGCTATAACCTCGAGTACAATGTTAAATAGGATTGGTGAGAGCTGACATCCTTGTCTTGCTCTTGATCTTAGGGGGACATCATCCAGTCTTTCATCATTAAGTATGATGTTAGCTGTAGATGTTCTTTATCAGGTCAAGGAAATACCCTCTATGCCTAGTTTGCTGAGTATTTTATCATGAAGGGATGTTGAATTCTGTTAAGTGCTACCACCAGGATTTGAAACCATGTCTTTCTGACTCCAGAGCCCTAATGCTTACCTGATAAACTAAATCAGGGGCCCCACAAAGGGGCCCCACATTGAACCCTGTAAAGAGCAGCCAGTCAGCAAATGGGGTGTTTCCGTCTGCCCCTTTTCTCTTTGGCATTTGAAGTGAACTTGGGAAGAGACAGAGAGAAATGTTTAACTTGAAGGAAGGCACAAAGACAGTGGACTCTCTGGCATAGGGCAGAGTTGTAGGGGAGATATTTTGGAAATGGCTTGCAAGAATTTAAGGCTGGGGGCTTCCCTGGTGGCACAGTGGTTGAGAGTCCGCCTGCCGATGCAGGGGACACGGGTTCGTGACCCGGTCCAGGAAGATCCCACATGCCGCGGAGAGGCTGGGCCCGTGAGCCATGGCCACTGAGCCTGCGCATCCGGAGCCTGTGCTCCGCAACGAGAGAGGCCACAACAGTGAGAGGCCCGCGTACCACAAAAAAAAAAAAAAAAAAAAAAAAAAAAGGAATTTAAGGCTGGGTTCCGTGAACTTGGCATGAGGAGTCCTGTGTACATACCATGATGGGCTGTTGATGGTTTCTCTGGAGTTGTCTCAATAAAAACACAATGAAGCTAATTACCAGGTTCTGGGAGATACTGGGGTGGAGGTTGGGCTGTCAGGGAAGGAGGAGTGTGGTGGAAGGGTGAAGAAAACCCACCACTCCCCTGCAAAAGGTGGAGATGTTCATTAACTGAACGTTTCACCCAACAAGCAATGAGTCACATCCACAGCTTGCTAGTCCCTGTGGTTGGCAGACACAAAAGAGACCCAGAACCTACTATGCCCCACCTCCCAATTCTAGTATTTTCCACCTTGTAGAATTTTGAGGCTTAAGCTGTGCCCCCAGGGAGAACATTCTCTCCTCTTTCCTTTACAAGCTTCAGCTTGCAGGAGGTCTTGGTTTGGTGTTACAGGATCTTTAATGCCCTTCTGACACTTGTCAACCCTCTGGGGCTGGCCAGAGGCTGCAACAATATCAGACTAGGATGTTCTGTTCTCCTTGTATTGATTTTTATGATCACCTGGCTAGTCATCCTGGTTTTTCCATTGACAGTGGTCACATTTATCAACGCTTCTAGACTCTAGATGGTGTAACTCATTTCACCCTCCTAACAACCTTAGGAGATAGAGACTATTACTATCCTACATTGGCAGATGGGCAAACAGGCACAGATAAAGTGGGGAGACAGGGCCTCCCTGGTGGCGCAAGTGGTTAAGAGTCCGCCTGCCGATGCAGGGGATACGGGTTCGTGCCCCGGTCTGGGAGGATCCCATATGCCGCGGAGCGGCTGGGCCCGTGAGCCATGGCCGCTGGGCCTGCGCATCCGGAGCCTGTGCTCCGCAACGGGAGAGGCCACAACAGTGAGAGGCCCACATACCGCAAAAAGAAAAAAAAAAAAAAAAAAGTGGGGAGACAGACAGAAAACAAGCAAACTGCCCCAGAGAGTAATCAGTTCCAAATTGTAATAAATAATCTGGTACTGAGATGAAGATAAACTTTGGCAAGATGGTCAGGGAGGGTCTTTCAGAGATCTGAAGGATGAGGAGGGTCCAGTCTTGGGAAGAGCAGGAGGAACAGCATCCTAGGCAGAGGGAACAGCCAGTGCAAAGGTCCTGAAGCTGGACTGTGCCTGATGTTTGCAAGGAACAGTGAGGAGGCTGGCATGGGTGGAATGGAGTGAGCAAGGGGTGCAGATGGAGGAGGTGAGGGCAGGGAGGTGATAGGGGCAGGCAGTGGGGGACCTTGTGGGCTGCGAGGAGGACTTGGGTTTTTACCCCAAGTGAGATATTGTCTATTTCCTCCACTGGACTCAACTCCTGGAGGGCAGGAATGTTTTAGCCTTTCTGTTTATTTCTGTGCCCCAGCCCTAAAAACAGCCTGGCACACAGATTGATGGCCTGAATGGGCTGGTTTCCTGCACCATATTTTACAACTGTTTTCCTTTGCCGCTCACAAGAACTCTCAGAGGTAGATGTGGTTGTACCCTTTTTGCAGATGGTAACAGTGAGCCTCTGAGTGACTTGTTCAAAGTCCCTCTCCTAATAGGTGGCAGGGCTGAGTGTGGCTCATGCCGTGTCCAGCCCCTCCAGAGCCAGCAGTCTCATTTCACTCTACCTCCATCGAGTATGCAAGGCTTGAGCACCTACTGTGTACCTCAGATCAGCTAAGCGTTTGTGCACAGACCATCCCATTTGATTCTTCAAGATGAGGCTGTTTCCCAATTGCTTGGATGAGAAAACCAAGGTTAGACTGTCAATGGCTAGGTCAGGGTCACACTGCTAGGAAGGAGGACAAAATAGGTTCTGCAAACCTGCACTGGCCGCTGGGAAACTCCAAGCTTAATTTAGGTTCCTTGTTGAATTATTCATTCTCTTCCTCTCTTTTCTCCTATTTATGACTTCCACCTTCTCATTTTGTTCCCTGAGTTAATGCCTTTTGTTTATATCTGCATCTTTGGACAGGAATGAATGAATCAATGGTTTTGGAGGAAAAAACCCCAAATTCTAAACTTGAGTCCTTTTGTGAGGATGAGGCCCTCTCCAAACACATACCTTGGAGAAATAAAACGCTTCCAACAGGTTCAGAATACAATAATTTTATGTGCAATCTTGTTTGGTGTCTTTGAGCCCTCCCACCCTCCGTGGTAATCTTTCCATTTTTCTCTTCTTTTTTTTCCTCTTCTCATTATCCCATTTTCAAGCACCAACTACAGGCCAGGCAGGCACAGTATCACACTTCATCCTTACACTCTCTTGTGAGCAGCGGCCACCTTGCCCCATTTCACAGATGGGAAACTGAGACCCAGAGAAGCAAACCCATTTTGCAGGTGGGAAAGCTGAGGCAGGGCCCCACACGGCAAGTTAGTGTTTGAGCTGGGGTTCCTACTGTGGTTTGTCCTGCCTCAAGGGCAGCAGCTGATGGTAATCAGAAGAGATGTTTGTAAAGTGGTTACTCTGCAGGCAATGTTCCCTCACTCATTCCCTCATTCATGCAGCCAAGACACAGGGATCTCCAGGCCCCATGGAGATCCACACCCTAGCATGACCAGAATTAAATCAGGACAATGGCACAGAGAATGGAGCGTGGGGTGGCTGATGGTCATGGTCAAGGAAGGCTCCTCCCAGGAGCTGCAGGTTAAGCAGAGACAGGAAAAAAGAGAAGGGAAAGATCTTGGGGGAAGACTATTCCAGGTGAACAAACAGCAGGGGCAAGGGCCCTGAGTCAGCAGTGAACAGATTGAAAGAACTGTAAGAAGCTGGCTTGGCTTAGGTATGGACACCTGGAGGCAGAGTGATGGGTGCGAACGCAGAGAAGTGGGCCCCCCAGAGGGGGCTGGATTTTACACGGAGGGCACTGGGAAGCCATGGCACTGGGGAGCCATGGCAGAGTTTAGAGCAGCACATGGCAAACACCATGGCCTTTGGGCCAAGCTCCTTGGGGCTAGCGGGCGGACCCGCGGACAGACGGGTAACCCGGGCTGACGCCGCCTCCCACGTGTAACGCGAAGCCCCACGCCCCCACGTGCTCCCACAGCCCTTTAAACGCCCCGGGCCAGGTGACCTCGCCGAGCCGCCTCATTGGCCGAGGGGCGTGGCGACTGCGCGGCTGCGCAGTGACACGCCCGGGCCGGCCCCGCCCCCAGCCGGCGGCGGCGGCGCTAGCGGAAGGGATGACGTCACCGGCTGGGGGGGCGCGCGAGCCGGCGCGAGGGGAGCGCGAGCCGCAGTGAGTGTCCTCGCGCCGCCCGCCCGGCAGCCCGGCCGGCGCGCGCACGCCGCGAGCCGCTGGCGCTCGGGCTCCGCTCGAATCCCATGCAACAGCCAGGATGTGAAGCGGGGCAGAGCCGGGGGAGCCCAGCCCAGCCAGCCTCCAGGTAAAGGGGGAAAAAAAGATCATGAATTCGATTTAAAAAAATGCGGGCGCTCCAATGGGTTTCTCGGAGGCAGCGGAGTGGGCAAAGCGCCGGCTTTGTGCCGGGGAAGCCTGCCCGGCCATTGTGCTTGGAGGATGCTCCGCTGCAGCCGGCTGCACGCCCAGCCGCTGAGCCCAGCAAGCTGCGTCCGAACAATGCCCCTGAGGGGCTGGGCCGGGGCAGACAGGGGCAGCGGGGAGGGCTCGGCGGGCGGGGTGGGGGGCTTCGCCACGACGGGGGAGGGGGCTGGGCTGGACTCGCCCGGAGCGCGGCGTTGGAAGCTGCCCAGCGCCGCCGGCTGCACCACCCCGGGCTGCGGGCGGGGCAAAGGCGCGGAGGGAGGACGCGCGTGTGTGGGGAGGGGGTGCTGGCTCCAGCGGCGCCCGGCCAGGCTCCCCGGCCGGGTCCCGGAGGCAGGGGGTGCTGTGCTGGGGGTGGGGGCCGCGCGGGCGCCCCGGAGTGGAGACCAGCCCGGGACAGTCGGCTCCAGGTGGGAGCGAGGGGAGCACCGACTGGCCGGTGCGCCCAGGGCCGCTGCTGTGCCCGCCGCCTTCGCTCTCCAATCCCCCTCCCCTAGAGGACCCCCCTACTCAATGCTGTCTCCCCCTAGCGCCCTCCCGGCCTCATGTATCCTTTGGTGGGGAGCCTTCCGCTACCTTAGCCTTGCCCCACCCTATTGTGGCCCCAGCTCCCCCTCCCAGCTCCCCCAGGTGGGGCAAGGCAGCCCCCGGCCCCAGGGACTCTGGCGGACGGGCGGGCGCGCGCGCCCGGCCCCCGACCTCCCTTCGGAGCTGGGGGCCCCGTGGGGATCCCGGGAGAGGGGAAGCCGCCCCTGGAGCTGCCAGCCTCGCGGGTTCTGCACGCCCCGGGAGCCCCCTCGGGGGCTTGGGGGGAGGGGCGGTGACGTCATCCCGAGGGGCGGAGCCGTCTGAACCAGGTTGAAGGGGGTGCGGGTGGGGGGCGCCGTGCCCGGAGGGAAGCCCCCCGAGTTCGAGCGCCCATACTCTGAGCGCAAGGGTTTTGTCCGGGTTGCGGCCAAGTTCACTGCTCCTTACGGAAATCACTCCCAAATTTAGAATTCCGCCCTCCCCCCCTCAGCACACACACAAATCCTGGACACTTACCCCCACGAAACTCCCCCTAAATCAGAGAACTCTCCTTTGGCTGCTTTCTCTCCAAAAATCTCAAATCAGAGAATCCACCCCAAAGTGGAATCTTTTTTTCAGCCACACCCCCCAAATCCCTCTTTAGTGATTCTTCCCCGATTTCAAATCCTCCTCTAGTAGCCCCCTAAATAAGCAGCTTTTGAGTGTCCTTTCCTCTGCAACCCTTCCTCAAATTTAGCCACCCGCTAGGGTCCTCATCCCTCAAATTAACAAACCTCCCCAGCGCCTTCATCTGGGGGGTGCCTCCCCTCCCCCTCTCGGGCTCAGCTGGGATTCCCCTGTCCCCCCATCTCCATCTGGGGGAGTCTTCATTCTGAGTGTGGGGCCCTTCTGCCTCTAGCCAAACCCCTGAAAAACCAGCCTGGCCCCCAGCTCGCGAAGAGGTGGGTGGGTGTCTGAGGTGTCCAGACCGGGTATTAGGACTCTGAGAAGCGGGGACAAAAGCCAGAGGGTTCCCGAGGGTCCCGAGGACAGGGACCCACCTGCTCTGGGCCCCCATTGGTCTCCCCGCGCCCCCCCTCCCCAGGACTTTGGCTGCCGGGGTTCTGTTCTTCCCTTGATGTTCCCCATTGTTGCTGTTGCTGGGGTGCAGGGGGCAAGGGTTCCTTTTGTTTGGGGTGCCCTGCTTCCCCCTCTGAGCCATCTTGCGCCAGTGAGAAGAGAGAGCCAGCCCGCGCCTCGACTCCTGTGATACCAGCCGCCGCTGCTGGAGCTTTTATTAATCGCTGAGGGACTCTGTCGATTCTACCATTTGCATAGCTCCCCTCCCCCTCCCAGGGTCCCCTTCCTTTGTGCCCCCTCCCCCTGCCAATCTCGCCTACCTTCTGTCCCTCAGCTCTCTTCTTCCTCTGCCAGCTGATACTTTGGCTGCGGAAGGCAGGCAGCTGGGGCTGGGGGGTGGCTGCTTCCCACCCCCCAATTCTAGAGCCCACCAACTTGGGCCTGGGTCTCTGGCTGGCTCCCCTTACCCGCCCCCCGACAATGCCCTCCGAGAGGCATCTCTTGATGCCTGCTGTTGTGTCTCCATTCTTCCCCCTCCAGAAAGCTTCGTCTTGCCCTGTGCCCGGGCCTGGGGGGCACCTTCACCATGACGGTGCACTTCTGCCTGGGGCCCCGGCCCCCCCAGCCCCCTGGGGGCAGCCACCCACCATACTTGATTGCCCTGAGAGTTTGGTATAATTGGGCACAGGCAAACAAAACGTCGTGGGAGACCCGGCCTGCCTGGTGAGCTCATACGCTTTTCTATTCCTGCCACCTAGCCGATGACATCGGCCCCCCAGGGGGGGACGGGGGCTGGTGCTGTCATGTCGGTGGCCATCCTGCGAGGAGAGGCCACGCCTGGCCCACTCCTCACCCTCTGCGGGGACAGGGGGATGGGTCATTCTGGTGTGGCCGGGGTGTGGCGTTGGAGGGCGCTGCTGGGGTGTGGGCTGGGCTCCTTGGGGGAACCCTCCTCCCCCAGGGGCCCTGGCCTTGTGGTGGGCACAGAAAGAGGAGCACTGCCAGCCAGGCGCCTGCCTGCTGCCTGCACAGGAATCATCGCCCACTGACCGTGCTTCTGTTTCTAGCCCCTTGCAGCATTCCGAGCACCTTTCTTTTTTCCCTGCTTCCCAGGGGATCCCGGGCATCTTCACATATCCGTGGGCCGCATTCAGAAACATGGGGCATTTTTTTCCCAACACTGGGGCTGTGGTTCTGGGCCGAGGTGTCAGGAGCAGGTGGAAGGGGAGAAGCTCCCTGGATGTCAGGGATTTAGTGGTGGCATCTGGGGGGACAATTCTGCAGCCATCACTGTGCGCTCATTTTCTTCTTTGGGCTGCTCAGAGCGTGGGGCTTTGCCTGGTATTCCCTAGACCCGGGACGGATTGGGGAGACAGATCCACTTCTCCTCAGCAAACGGCTTTCCAGGGGTGACTCGATTTCCCCTCCTGCCTTCTGGGTTGGCACTGAACAGCCTGTTGCAGGTTTTGGAGCACAGCGCACCTCCAGCTGCCGCTCCCAGGAGCCAGGCGCTGGGAGACCTGTGGCTTCGCTGATTACTCCACCAAACAATGGTCAGCGAGGTGGCCGGGAAGGGGCAGGCAGGAACAGGCAGGGACTACGTGGCTCTGAGGCGCGGCACCCGGGAGCCCCGGGTTCACCTGCTTCGCGTGACTTTAGTGTAGCCATTGCATATGGGGGGAGTGGGGGGGCACTGAGAGACTTCAGGATGGGGAGGAAAACCCTAAAAATAAAGACGGATATTTATAAACCTGGCAGGTTTGGGGGATAATTGACAAAGCTTAATGTTTGCAGCTGAAAGCTATCCCCGCCCCCCCCCCCCCCCCCCCCGAGATGGAGCTGCATTAGGTTCCATTTGTAGAGTCATCTGGAGCCTGAGAAAGGTCCTTGGGAAGTGCAGTGGGCTTGGCCAGCACGTTGCGGGCCGTGGCTCCCTTTCTGGGTGTAGAGGGAGGGCTTGTGCTTCTGGAAAGAGGCAGGGGGCCTAGGCAGGGGCGCTGAGATGCCACCCCGCTTTCCTCTGCACCTAGGACAGCCTCCTGGCACACCCTCTGTGGGTGGGTGGCCCGTTTCCCAGAATTTGCAAGGAGGAGGTGCCCCTCTCTGCCCTTGCCCTGTCCTTCCCTGCTACAAAAGATGCCCGGCGGGGGTGTGTGGAGAGACCCCAGCTGCCGGCCAGGCAGGGGGGCTCAGCCTCCACTGGGGACAGGGGGCAAGTTCCAGGTGCCAAGCTGACAAAACCCCGTGTGTGTCCGTGGACAAAAGTCACACCACTGCTCTGGGGAGAATGAGGGCTTTTCAGATGGTTTCAAACATTTTGTCTGACTTCAGCCTGGAACCAGAAAGCTCCTGGCTTATAGCCGGAGAAGATGGGGTGTTGGAAGGGGGTGAAATTCAAGCGCATGTCAGCCTGTCACCAGGAGGACGGACAGCCCGGACGTAGGCAGATCTTAGCTTGAGATGCACAGGAAGTGGTGACACCTGGGTCTGCTGACCCAGCGGTCCAACTTGTTACCCCCTCTGGCCTTCTAGAAGCTCACGGGTTTCGAGTGTGGTTTGGGGGTTTTCCCCCTTCTCTCTTTTTTCTCTAAGGAAAGAAAAGGCACACACACACACACACACAGGGAAAAAAAAAAGAACCCCGACGTACCATTTCTGTCTTGTCTCTGATATTTCAGAAGCGTTGTCGGGGGGGGGGGCGGGGGGCGGGGTGTTGTGTAGGGGGAGCATGAAAAAAATCAATTGGCTTACACTTCTGCAAAGGCGAAAATTAACGAGCGGGTGGGAGTGACTCACGGACAGGCCCCGACTTTCGTGTTGCTTTATTTTTGTCTCTCTTCTCTCTCCCCTCCTCTGAGGAGCTGCCGGTGCCCCTGCCCCTCCCCCCTGGTCTGGCCAGGCTGGACCTGGGGGTTGGTGCTATTCCGGGCTGGCCGTGGAATCCCTCTCCTGTTCTCAGAATCGAGGCGCCCTCCCAGTCCTGCGGAGGCCAAAAGGATTCCAGACCTGAAAACACACCGAGGTTTCTTTCCCCGGAGATCCCCATACTCATTCCCATGGATTCCACCCTGATCTGAGGCTTCGAGCTTGGGTTTCTGGGTCACAGTGACCCCGCTCCCATAAATACCCTTTTTTTTGAAGGGGCAGATTTTCTCCAGAACTCCCTGGATGGTCCCTGCGGCTTTTGAGTTTTTTCGGTTTGTTTTTTGAACTCTTTGCTGTTACATCAGTCCCCTGTAGGAAGGCCAGGCGTTTGCTCCTGGGGAAACTGAAAATCCCGATTTTTTTGTTTCCTGGTTCTCTCCTTCCTCTCTCTCTCTCTCTGTGGCATCGCCTCTGCCCTTTAACCTCTCCGTGTGGGAGCCTCCTCACTTACAAAATGAGGTTATGCCTCTGGCTTCGGGGTGGGGGGGCCTGATTTCCAGCACCCACCCTGCTGTGCATACTTGGGCTGGTTGGTTGACCTCTCTGTGCTCCTTCATCTCTAAGATCAGAGCAGTCACAGCCTGCTTCATGGCAAGCCTGGACAGGAGATGCTGTAGGTAAAGTGCCTCCCTCAGCTCTTGGACGTGTCATCGGTTGCTGGCTGCATCTGTCTTATGACGCCCGGCCCCCAAATGGTGTCGCAGCCTCAGTGCCAGAGGCCTGGGACCCTCGGATGGAGGCAGGCCAGGTGGAGAGGGGCCGGGAAGATGCTCTATTGTCGTGCTGTCGTGTGGGTAATTGAGTGTTGGTGGAAATTCAGGGGTTCTGGGGAAGGGAGGTCGATGCGTCTGTGTGTGTATAATTTAATGCCACTTATAATTAACCCCGTGATCAGCAAATGAGGGGATGTCGGGGGATAATAATGGCTGCTCTGACTTATTTGGAGTTGGTGCCTGTGCCAGGTCCTACGCTGAGTAAGCACCTTAAGAGCATGCTCGGAACCCCATTTTGCAGAAGGGAAACTGAGGCACAGAGAGAGGTCTTCACTGGCCTGAGGTCACACAGTCCACAAGTGACAGAACTGGAAATCTTACCCAGGACTAGTGGCTGCCAGAACCTGAAGTCTTAACCCCTGGGAAGGAGCCAGGGCTCTGCCCCATTGTCAAAGAAGTAGCTTTGATGACGGTTCACCTGCTGGGTGAGAGTCACTGTGGAGACTCCGGGGCTCCCACCTGCCTTCCTCAGAGGGTAAGAGTATGGACGCTGGTCCGAGGTTGCTTGGTTTCAAATCCCGGCTCTGCCACTCGCTGGCTGTGTGACCTAGGGCAAGTTGCCCAACCTCTCTGTGCTTCCATGGTCACATCTGTAAAATGGAGAGTAATGCTATCCACCTCATCGCTTTGTTGGGAGGATTAAATGAGTTAATGCGTGTAAAGTGATGTGTTGATCCATAGCCAGACCTGCCTGGTGGGGGCTCCCCAGCAGCACCCCCCAACCCTCAGCCCCTCACGGGGTCTAGCATGGGAGAAATGTTAGGATGACTCAGCCACTGCAAACTGGGGCGTTCCCCGTCACTGGCTGCCTAATCAAGGCCGCCCCACTTGTGCAGCAGGACCGGGCCAGGGCCTGGCAGGATCTGAGCCATAGGAAGCCAGGCCAGGCAGGCGGAGAGGGCAGGTGGCTCCCACACACCTGAGACCTCAGACAGTGGCCCCCCGACTTCCAGAGCTATGGTGGATCTGGGTGAGTGCCTGGGGGGAGGTTCGGGACAATTCAGGGCCATGTGGGCTCAGCTTTGACTCGGGCCCTGCTGAGAGGTGCTCAGGAAAGCAGTCAGTTTATAAGCTTGGTGTGTGAGCCTTCATTCATTCATTTTCCAATTCATTCATTCATTCAATCAATCAGTATTTGTTGAATACCGGCGGCCAGAGAACTCAAGAGCCAGACTCTGGGTTCAAATCCCAGCTCTGCTGCTCACCAGCTGTGGGGCCTCAGACTATTTATGTAGACCAGCTGTGGAGCCTTGGACTAGTTATGTAGCTGCTGTGTGCCTCAGTTTCCTCATCTGTAAAATGGGTGCTTTGGTGTTGCTTTACTCATGAACAAATACATGCCAAGTAGACAGAAAGCGCTTCGTACATTCTTTTCCTTTCTTTTTGTAAATAAAAGCAAATGAAAGTCGAATTCTGGGGATACAGCCGTAAACAAGGCAGGCTCGGTCCTCCATCCCCTGGACCCTGCAGTCTATTGGGAGAGACTGAATACATAAATAAGCTAAGCAAGAAAAATATCGGCTGCAGTAGGGCTCTGCAGAGACTGGAAATGACCCCTGCCCCCGGCAGGTCACCAGGCCACTATTTTGTCTGGGGGTGGGGATCAGGGGGACCTTTCTGAGTTGAACAGGTATTGGGAACAGCAGGTGCAAATCTGGGAGGTGGAGCATCTTCAGCTGTGTGGCAGGAGGTGAGGGAAGCAGAAGCAAGAGGTGGGTGACCACATGGGGTCCCGACACTGAGGAGTTCACATTGCAGTTTCCACACGTACAGCTAGAGTTTGCTGAAAGCCCCAGAGCTTGGGTGCAGAGTGGAGACCTGGAAACTGGGGAAACACCTCTTGGAACAACTGTCATGCCGAGGCCCAGAGAGGGAGAGGAACTTGCCCAAAGCCACACAGCCACGCCTGCCTGCCTGCCTGCCCAGCTGGACCTCGCACTAGAAGGGTGGGCTGGATGTCTTCACACCAGTCCAGAGAGGGTAACATGACAGAACAAACGTTTGGATACCAAGGGGGAAAGGGAGGCGTGGGATGAATTGGGAGATTGGGATTGACATATATACACTATTGATACTGTGTATAAAGTAGATAACTAATGAGAACCTACTGTATAGCACAGGGAGCTCTACTCAGTACTCTGCGGTGACCTAAATGGGAAGGAAATCCAGAAAAGAGGGGATATATGTATATGTATAGCTGATTCACTTTGCTGTACAGTAGAAACTAACACAACATTGTAAAGCAACTATACTCCACTAAAAATAAAAAAAAAAAAAAAGACATGGCAGAAATGTCATTCTCAAACCCCAGTGCCCATCAGGGCTGGGCAGGTCATGCCAAGGGGTGGTGGGCACCAGACGGGCAGCCCTGAATGGCTCCACAGCCAGATCTGCTTGGTTTTCCAAGATAAACCAGAAATCTAGATTTTTTTTAACATGAAATGGCCCTAGTTTTTCATTCTTTGATCGTTCTTCTCCATACAACACCTCCGTTTGCCAGTTGTGTGGACTCGACACCTCACTTGCGGTCCCCAAGCCTCAGTTTCCCAGGCTGTAAAATGGATTGAAGAATCACAGCCACCTTGAGGGGTTATTTGGAGGCAGCGGTGCGATTATTCACGGGGAGGGCTGAGAACAGGGCCTGGGCCAGCAGCTGCGCTCGATAAACGTTGGCTCTGATTATATTAATATTGGTCATAATGATAAACTTAAACGCTACACAGAAGGAAGCCGGCTCATCCCACGGGGCAGGGCTGTGAATTATCTTCTGGCTTCAGGACCCGTTCCTCGCCTCCTGTCTTTTCCGGAAATACCTGTTTGCTCTTGGGGCTGGGGCACCGGGTCACCTGCGTTATCAGTAGAGTTCATTACAGTGGCTCTCAACCAGGGGCGATTTCGCTCCTCCAGGGGACACAGGGCAATGTCTGGGGACATCTGTGGTCATCACGACTGGGGGCTCTCCTGGCATCGAGCAGGTGGGGCCAGGGATGCTGCTCAACATCCCGCAGCGCCCAGGATGGCCCTCCACAGAGAATGATTAGGTTCTAAATGTCAGTAATGCTGAGCCTTAGAAAACCTGATTTGTGCTCCAGACCCCAGTGGTGAGAGAAACCAGGCAGCCGGGCCATTGGCTTGTCCATGAACATCCGCCTCCCATGCCTTGCACCGTCTTGCTGGACTCAAATGCCGAGATTGCTAACGGGTTCCCGCTGCCCACCTGTCCCGGCCCCACGGCCCAGTTGATTATCACAAGCGTGTAATTGCCCCTGACGTATGGATTCTAGAAGCACGAACGGCTGGGGTTTCTGGTGACAGTGCTGGATCTGGGAGATGGAGGGGCTGCTGCGGGCATGTCTTTCCCCTTTTTCCCCACCTGGCCTTTGGAGGCCGGAGCACTAAGTTCGAATCCTGGTACAGGCCCTCCTCGGTTGTGTGAGGTGACCCCTTATTCCCTCCCCCCAGCCTCGCTTTTCTCATCCATGAAATGGGGATACATCTTGCCTGCTGTGTCATTGGGAGTTAAATGCTGTCACGTTGATATGGGACCTGGCACCCAGGGTACACAAGCAGGGACTAAATGACTGTGCTCTCCCATCCCCCATCTTCATGAACCGCTGGGGGAGATGTGGATGGAGCTCCACACCCACAATTTCCCAAAGAACTGCAACGGAGGAGAAATAACCCAAACAGGCATGAAGTCCCCGTCATGGAGCCTACACTGCGTGTCTGGCCCTGGGCTCCGGCTTCACTCAAACTTTCTCCTTTATCCTTAGAACAGCCCTGAGAGGTGGCAGCTGTCGCCCCACCTGGCAGATGGGGAAACTGAGGTACGGAGTGAGGATGAGAAACTGGCACGCTGGAGCCTTTTCCTGGGGCTGCCTGTGTGCCCACAGGTGAACTGAGGTGGCATTTCTGTGCTTGTGGAGGTTCAGTGGGTCTTTACTTGGTTGAATGATCTGCTCTTGCTTTCTTGAAATTCTTAATAATTTTTACACAAGGAGGCTCTGCGGTTTCATTTTGCCCAGCTGGAGCACATAGCAATTATGGAGCCAGAAGGTTGGTCGCAGAAGGAGGGACATGTTGTCGGCTGGTCTGGATCTGAGATATGTTTTTGCCTCTTATGAGCTGTGTGACTTCAGGGAAGTTGCTTTGCCTCTCTGGTTGGCACACCCAAACCCTGCTTGCCAGCCAGTCCCCTGCCGGCTTCTCCACCCACTCCCTCCTCACTCATTCTGTGCCAACCACCTTGACCTTCTTCTTCTCCCACTTCCAGGCTTTCGTCCTTGCTGTTTCCTCCGCCAGGAGCTCCATTTCTGGCCAGGCCAACCCTATCCAGGCAGTGTTCCCCGGCACTCTTTTTTTTTTTTTTTTTTTAATTATTTATTTATTTATTTTTGCTGCGTTGGCTCTTCGTTTCTGTGCGAGGGCTTTCTCCAGTTGTGGCAAGTGGGGGCCACTCTTCATCGCGGTGCGCGGGCCTCTCACTATCGCGACCTCTCCCGTTGCGGAGCACAGGGTCCAGACGCGCAGGCTCAGTAGCTGTGGCTCACGGGCCTAGCCGCTCCACGGCATGTGGGATCCTCCCAGACCAGGGCTCGAACCCGTGTCCCCTGCATTAGCAGGCAGATTCTCTGCCACTGCGCCACCAGGGAAGCCCCCCCGGCACTCTTTTTATTTTACTTCTTCAGTTGCTATTTTGCGGTCTGTCTGCCCCCCTTTTCAGGATGGGAGCTCCACCTGGCTCCCTCTCCCCAGACCAGCCACCCTGGTTTTTGAGAGCCACTGCCCTCCTGCACTAGAACCAGCGTGTCTAATTGTCCAGATTAGGCGGGTCATGGTGGCTGGGAAAGCCCCACATCAGGCAGCTGAAACGCCCTCACTCAGTTCCCACTGCCCTGGGCAGGGAGGCTAGGAGACCAAGTCCCCAGTGGAGATGCTGTGTGACTTCGGCCACTCGCTTGCCTTCATGAGTCTCTGCATGTCTGAGCTGTTTGGCGCAGAAGCCATGATGATTGGCTGTTGAGAGCCAGGGGCCCTGAGGACAGGTGTCATGGGGTCAGGGAACCCTGAAACAGTCCATGAGGTTTCTTGTCTCCTGGGGAGGAGGTGAGAAGCCCAAAGGAGCAGGGAACCCCCAAAGGGCATAGTAACTGGGCCAGGGGATTTTTAAGACTCAAGTAGCCCTGATGTTCATTTGACACCGTGTGCATCCGGCCAGATAGGTAGAAAAGTCACTTAGGAGCCCCCAGGAATGGGCCAGGCTTTCTTTGAGGGATTGAATTGGATGTCTGAATAACCCACGTGTGAGTCTTGGCCTCACGCACAGCATGACCCTGGGCCAGCGGATTCTCCTGCCTGGCCCTCAGTCTCCTTGTCTTAAAATGGGAGTAAGACTGTCTCTTGAATGATTAGAAAGATCCGAACCGAGTGTGCTTGGAAAGTGCTGGCATGGCAAAGATGTAACTGGCTAAACATCATACAATACGGCATGATGATGAATGCCTTCTGGGGGCAAATTGGGGGACTTGCATACAGAGCTTTGGGGCACAAAGGGTTTGGGGGTCCTGGGAGCAGCAGGGCCCAAGTCTGGCTTCTCCCAGGGGTGTCGAGTCTCCTGCTGCAGTGCTGAGAGCAGGCTTGCAGGAGGCCTGCCCCAGGACCACCTGAGCTGCGGTGGGGAAACCGAGTCACACCTGTGTGGCCAGAGCCCTCGACAGGTGCAGGGGCTCAGTTCTGACCTTCTAGTTCTGTGCCTCAGTCACCCTGTGGGCTGCATCGAGGCCTCTGGACTCCCCATCCAGTGCTCTCCCCGACATCACCAAAATTTCAGTCACTCACTTTGACATGTGCCTTTTGCCCCATCTACCTGGTCCTCCTAGTGACTTGGTAGTTTTCTTGAAACCCATTCTCTTTGAAAACTTAAAGGAGAAAAATTTGTCTTACTGTCGTGAATGGGCAACCTGGTATGTCCTTGACATAAGAAGGCAGAACCTTTGAAGTAAATGTGATGAGAACCAAAAGAAAAAAGAAAAAAAAATTGACATTAAATCATCCTGCTGCCGCCCACAGGCGTAGAGCAGAGGCCAAGGGCTACTGAGGCGTTAAAGCCCAGTTAGCACCCACCGGAGACTTCCAACCTTGAGAAGGCTGGAAAAAGCCGGGGAGGGGGATGGCGCCCTTGCTGGTCGAATCCGTGTGGCTGAACATGGCTAGAACTGTTTGGGGGTCTCCACCTTCGGACCGGGGTGTTAGGACTTTCTTGTGTGTGTCTTGAGTATTCCTTCTCAACAGCCTGGGGAGAAGGTTATTTCTCCCTGAATTCAATTAATGAGCCTATTAAAAACTATTTATTTTCCCTGACAGTTGTTTACTGAGGAGAAGGAGATGAATTGGCTGGGCATCCTCACCAGGCAGGCGCAAGGTGGGACGGGAGATGCCTGGTGCCTTGGGCCCAGGTGCTTAGCGAGCACAGACCATAGGTGGGGTCCTGCCTTCCGAGGGGCCCCTGGAAACACGGAGCCTGAACTTGGTCTGCGGCCAGCTTCTGACCTTGGGGTATTTGGGGAGGCGGAGCCTGGGATGAATGAAAAGCATCCTGGCGTGGAGGCCAGGGGCTGGCCCTGATAACATCTGTCTTCTCTATGCAGGCCAAAGTCTCTCAGATACACTGGTTTAAAAGTAAGACCTAACCCCATCGAGCTACATGTTTTTGGTGGGGTCTCCCAATATCCCGTCTTTCTCCTCCACAGCAATTGAACCCTTTGACTTATCTGGGCACATAGCCACCTGGTGAAAAAAAAAAACCAAACATTTCCCATTGTACCTTGCAGCTGTCTGTGCTATATGATTCAGTTCTGACCAGTGGGATAAATGAACAGAATTTCCTGGAAATGCCTTCAAAGGGAGGTAGCACATGCTTCCTTCTCCCCACCCCCAGCTGGAATACAGAGGTGATGGTAGGCACCCAGGCATCCATTTTGGACCATGAGGCAGGTATCAGTGATAAGAATGGGGGATCAAAGAGATGGAAGGAGCCTGGACCCTGATGATTATGGGGTGGGCAAAATAGCCCTGAAAGGACGACCTGGGAGCTTCTTTTATGTGAAGATGCCTCTCTTGTGACTTTTCGGCATCCGCAGCCCAACTTGATCCTAATAGCGGCAGTAGGTGAGCCTCAGGACACGGTGCTTTTCTTCCTTCTCTCCTCGGGTCTCTGCTCATTTTTAAGTGAGGCTTCCCCTGACCTCCCTGTGAAGATTTGCAAAGTTATTACTTGCGAAACGATTTGTAAGAGTGTTATTTGCAAATCCACCTCTCTACCTGGCCACCATCTTCCCCTCGCCTGCTCTGCTTTTACTGGAATTGCTGTCGCCATCTCCATGTCTTATGCCTTTTACGTGTCATCCACTTCCTTTTCGGCCGTCTCCTCTGCTGTGTCCACAGCAGCGCCTGTGCACAGTAGGGCCCCGTGCACGTTTTGCACCCACAGATCTCTGTTCACAGGGCAAGAAATGAGGCTCTGAGATGCCTGAGGTCCTCCAGCTGGCTGGTGGCAGCGCCTGCATTGGCACCAACCAAGCAGGTGGCTCCCGAGTTCTCCCTTTTCACTCGCCTCTCCCCCTCCCCCTGCAGTCGGCCAGTTCGGGCCACCCAGCGCTGCTCCTGATCCTTCCTCCCGCCCCCATGTTCTCACCTCGGCCTCCAGAAATAGCCCCTTTAAAATAGCCGTGTCCCTGCATTCTGGGGCTTCTGCCTGCCCACGGACGTGATGCCGTGCTGACGGTCCAGCCTCTTTATTGCTGTGGGATTTTTAAAAATACAGTTGGTGTTAGGTGTTCCCCCCCCCCCATTTTTACGCCTGAAGAAGCCCAGCCACCCACAGGCTGTTTCCATCCTGACACTTGTCATTTGGGGTTTCGCACTGTGTGTCCCTGTGGATCCTGATCCTCCATCGCGGCCAAGGGGTATCTGGTTTGCAGAGCCGAGAGCTTCCACTGCAGGCTCACGCCAGCCCACAGTTCCAAGTCTGGTCAGGAAGCCCTGGGTCCGAGTCCCAGGGCTGCCTCTTGCTGGCTATGTGGCCTCAGGCACGTGGAGCAACTTCTCTGGGCCTCGGTTCACCAGTCTGTGAAATGGGGACATCTCGGGACTCAGGCACATGGCTGAAGTTCTCTGAGCCTCAGTATACCCACCTGGAAATAAGACCCCTGATGGTTTTTCACTCGGGCCAGCACACAGTGGGTGTTCTTGAGATGTGAGCCGACCTCGTTATAGCACTCGGG
Source organism: Mesoplodon densirostris (assembly GCF_025265405.1). Taxonomy (NCBI): domain Eukaryota; kingdom Metazoa; phylum Chordata; class Mammalia; order Artiodactyla; family Ziphiidae; genus Mesoplodon; species Mesoplodon densirostris. Next base: position 149,111,481 of record NC_082663.1, read on the forward strand.
CCACCTCTGAAACGGCCTCCATTACCCATCCCAGGGAAGGATGGAGTGAATTTGGTGCCAGGTCTGGGCACTGCCGCTTCTGGGAACCTTCAGGAAATCACTTCCTCCCTCGGGGACTCAGTTTTCCTCATCTGTAGAATGGGGCATGTTACCAGATTGTTAGAGGGTGGCTGAGGCATAAGGTACACTCGCTGTTTCCCCCTCCCCCACCAGGCCAAGGACACAGCAAATGGTCCGTAGGTGTTGCAGCTGTTTTCCTGCCATGTTTTATACTTGTATTCATTGAGACCATGTAGATTAGTGGTTAAGAACCAGACTCTAGGACCAGATGGCTTGGGTTCGAGTCCCAGCTCTATTCCTCGTCTGCTGTGATTTCACCTCCCGGCCTCAGTGTCCCCATCTGTAAAACAGGGAAAATGATGACCCCACCCTCCCAGGGTCCTTGGGAGGATCCGATGAGTTAGCAAGGGTGAAGCCTTACTGCTGGGCTCAGAGTGAGGGTGACACGGCGCCCCTACATAATACATCTATTCCCTAAATAGTCATCAGGCACCTTCCAGAGTGGCACCTCTTCCTGGCAGCGGGATCAGGGAGATGGATGCTTCTCGAGTCAATCTGTTTGTTTGGCTTGGAGGTGCTGGCTCAACCTCTGGGGCCTCCCTTCCAACGGGGCAGGGATTAAACTGCCCGGAGGAACATGCCCATCCCAGGCCACAGGCACTACGGAGGCCGCCCCTGCTTCCTGCATTTTCTCAGCAGGTGTTGGCTGGAGGCTCAGGAAAGGGGGCAGAGGGCAGAGTCCAGGGATAGCTCAGAAATGGGGACAGGAAGGGCCCCCCGGAGGAGGCGTGGATTTGCTTCCTCCGTCAGCCAGCCCTGGAGGACCGGCGGCTGGTTCAGCTGTGGCTGCCGCCTCCCCACATCTGTGCCTTGTCATCCGGGCACCTACTGTGTGGTGGGTCTCTGCTGGGGCCCGGTGGGGAAGAAGTGTATGCCTTTGTGGGGCTCACGTTCTGATCAGGAAGAGGTAATAAGCAAAATATGTGTCATGTCAGGTGGTGATAAGAGAACACAGTAAAAGAGAAAAAGGGATACGTGAGTGGAGGGATGAGGGCTGTCGTTTATGTTTTTGGTTTTTTTTTTTTTGTGGTACGCGGGCCTCTCACTGTTGTGGCCGCTCCCATTGTGGAGCACAGGCTCCGGACGTGCAGGCTCAGCGGCCATGGCTCACGGGCCCAGCCGCTCCGCGGCACGTGGGATCCTCCCAGACCGGGGCACGAACCCGTGTCCCCTGCATCGGCAGGCAGACTCTCAACCACTGTGCCATCAGGGAAGCCCCCAGGGCCATCATTTTAAATGGGGTTTTAGGGACGGCTTTTTATTGAGGAGTTGACAATTTGAGTAAAACTCTGATGGAGGTGAGGGAGGAAGCCAAGTGGCTGTGTCGGGGGAGAATGTTCTGGGCAGAGGGCACAGCCTGTGCAAAGGCAGCACCGTGCCTGGCGTGTTGGAGGAACATCGAGGAGGCCCGTGTGGCTGGAGCAGAGTGAGCGAGGGGGAGAGAGGGAGGAGGGGAGGGCAGGGAGGGGACAGGGGTGGGGGCAGGTCATGTAAGAGCACAGGCAGAGAGGACTTGGGCTTTTACCCAGAGGAGGGAGGTGGGTACCTGACTCAGGCACTCACAGGAGCCCTTTGGCTGCTGCAGGGAGGCTAGACGGTGGGAGTGGGGGGCACAGGGCAGAGGAGACTGTACTGGTCCCAGCAGGATGGTGGGGTGGAACAGGTGGAGACAGAAGATGGGGGAGAAGTGGGGAGATTTGGGATAGAGTTTGAAGGCAGACTTTTCATAGGTTTAATCTTCATGGTAGCTCTGTGAGGCAGGGACTCATACCCATTTGGCAGGTGGAGAAACTGAGGCCCAGAGAGGTTGAGTCGTTTGCCCAGTGTCACACAGCTAGATGTTGCACAGCGGCTGGGTGGCCTGGCTGGGGCGCAGCTTGCTCTCTAAGCACTTCACATCTGTCACTTCCTCCTAATTTATGTATAGATTGACCCTCTTTGTTTATTTAAAATTTTATTGGAGTGTAGTTGATTTACAATGTTGTGTTAGTTTCAGGTGTACAGCACAGTGATTCTGTTGTACATATATTTATTCTTTTTCAGATTCTTTTCTCATATAGGATATTACAGAATATTGAGTAGAGTTCCCTGTACTATACAGTTGGTCCTTTTTGCTTATCTATCTTATATATAGTAGTATGTGTATGTTCATCCTAAGGTCCTGATTTATCCCTCCCCCCACGTTTCCCCTTTGGTAACCATAAGTTTGTTCTGTTTTTTTTTTTTTTTTAACATCTTTATTGGAGTATAATTGCTTTACAATGTTGTGTTAGTTTGTGCCATATAACAAAGTGAATCAGCTATATGTATACATATATCCCCATATCTCCTCCCTCTTGCGTCTCCCTCCCACCCTCCCTATCCCACCTCTCTAGGTGGTCACAAAGCACGGAGCTGATCTCCCTGTGCTATGCGGCTGCTTCCCACTGGCTATGTATTTTACATTTAGTAGTGTATATATGTCAGTGCCACTCCATAAGTTTGTTTTCGATACCTGTAAGTCTGTTTCTGTTTTATAAATAAGTTCATTTTTATCTTTTTTTTTTTTTTATGCTGTGTATTTAAAGGCTCCTGTGAGGTTGAGTTCTCTTAGTCAAGATGTTGGCTGGGGTCCCCGCCCTGCCCCATTTTAGAAAAATACATTGTAAGTGCTGTTGGCAGGTAGACTGGGACAAAGCCAGGGATCCTGGATTTGAATCTGCCCTTACCTCTTACTTTGCTTTGTGACTTCATGGCTTTTGCCCAACCTCTCTGAACTCTCATTTACTGTGAAATCAGACTCAGCTATTTGCTCGTCATCCCAGTAATATTTTTTGAGCTCCTGCTGTGTGCCAGGTAGTTTTAGGCAGATGGGTTATTCCTGTCTTGACCACTGCGGCCCCTAAAATGTTAGTTGACAAAACCACAGTGCTTGGGCCACTCGAGGGTGGGTGGGAGCCTTCCATGCATTATCAGTACCTTCCATGGATCCCTTAGTGCGGGTGTCAGAGGCTTGGAGGGAAATCTTGGGGCAGCCACCCATGGGAAATGCTAGGTGCCTGGGGCCTGGCCGCACAGGGACTGGTGCCACGTGCAGAAGCCCAAATCAGCAGCACTGGGGTGAAAAGCAATTCAGAAGAGGTGGACTTGGAACACAGAGGTGGTTTAGAAAAACTTGAAGCATATATTTTACTTACACTTTGCATTTATGTTCAGGAGAGAAAGGTGATCAAAGTGTATGTCCAAAGAAGTCTAAGAAAGCTCTTTCAGTCGCTTTCAAATGATAATTCTGTGTGATAAGGAAGTCATGTCCAGTTTAATTGGTAGCATTTTTTCTTTCTTATTGACACATAAAATAATTATGCAACTCAAACTCAATGAAATACAGAAATCGTCAGCTCTGGAACTGGGATGAGGAAGAGGGAGAGAGGATGCAAGGCTCTAAGAGTGAACAATAGGAGGGGAGGTCAAAGAAGGCTTCCTGGAGGGGGTGGCAGCTGATCTGGGATGTGGTGGTTGAGTAGGAGTTACTTGGGCAGAGAGAGAAGGGAATGGTGTTCCAGGCAGAGGGAACAGCATGGGCAAAGATTTCCCATGCAAAGTCACTGTGAGCCTTCAAGGTGAAGTGGTTAAATCTTGTGTCTTTCATGGGGCCCAGCTCATAGTAGGTGCTCACTGAATGGATCATGGTAGATGTTAGACCAATGGGTCCATAATAGGCAGCCAGTCAATGGGCACGAGGTAGGTGCAAAGTAAGCAGGCGCTGCCCTCAGTCCCAGATGTGGATGATGCTGTGTGGGTGTTGCTTGCCAGCATCTGCGTTCTGAAAGATCTGAGACCCAGAGGTTTGAATCTGTTTGAAGTCCCTCAGCAGGTTGACTGTTGAGCAGGGATAACCTTGAAGGTTATCCTCAGCTTTCTGCCATGCTACTAATGAGGCTCTATCCTCAGTTGCACAGTGGGCATGCAGCTTGAAAGGAGGAGAAACCCAAATCAACTAACTTTAGTTTTTTTAAAAAAAGCAGATGGATTGATTAGCTCTTGTAACTGAGAAGACTGATGTTAGAATAGACCAGCTTCAGGCATGGCTTGATCCAGGGGCTCAGACAAGGATCCTTTAACTCCTTGTTAAAGAGAAAGAAAAGCAGACCCAGATTGCTTAAACTGCTTGCCAGAGACCACTCAGCTAGGAGGTTAAGCCACAGTTCAGACTCGGGTTGCTCTGAATCTAAAGCCTGTGACTTGTCCCAAGCTAGGGAGTGATGACTCCATTTTACAGATGGGAAAACTGAGGTTCGTAGAAGGGAAATGACTTACTTCAGGTCATTGAGTAAGCAAGGAGCAGAGCCTGGGACCAAACTCACATCAAACTCGTGGTCTTGGACCTCATACCATATGGTTCTCTGTAAACACAGGTTGAATGGTGAGTTGGTCCAACTGAGGCAGAGCAGAGGAAAGGTTTGCCAGGGACCACACTGACCTTGGGCCAGGCTCTCCCCTCCCCCCACCAAAAGGGCCCACGCACACTCCCTCCTGCCACCAACCCTGTATGGTTATGACTTTCCCCTTGTTCTTGATGAACACATAACGGGTGACAGGTGAGGAGGTCCCTGCTGGCCCTGGCTTCATGCCAGCTCTGGGTTCCGGCCAGCCCTGCCCATCTCTGTCACAGGAGGAAATGAGATTGGCAGCCAGTTGTTCTCTTCTGAGCCAGCCACCTTGCTCCCCGATGCCCGGTTTCCAACGTTTGCATTGATTGCTCAAGCCCTCCTCCCTTCTCCCCAGCAAACATCCGACCGACGGCTCAGTAACTCTCACCGTTTCCACCTGAGCAGTCCTTCCTCTGCTCCCTTTGCCCTTGGGCATCTCCATGGCATTGGGCACCTACTGTCTACCAGGTGTTGAGCTCGACTGCTAGCAAGCTTTGTTCGCCTCATCCTACGTCAGGCTCTGGGCCCAGCTGACCTGTGCTCATATCCCCTCTTTGCCACCTCCAAGCTGTGTGACTTTGGGTAAGTGGCCTGACCTCTCTGAGGCTCAATTTTGTCTTCTGTAAAATGGAGAGAATTAGGTGAGATATGTGTCTAGCAAATAATACATGGTCTTAAAATATTAGCAAGTATTGTTATTGTCATTTCAGGATTAGTACCTCTAGGTCTGTTGGTCTCCTCTCTCCTTTCCCACACATCCTACACCCAACTCTTCCGTGCCGTGCTTTTTCACAAACAGACTCAGTATGTACAGAGCCTTCATCTCCTTTTTCTGGGCTGTGTACTGTGCCACTGGCTTGTCCAGCCCCTTCCTGACCGTCATGCCCACCCATCTCTCTCTTTCACTTTCCTGTGAGATGAGCTGCAGTGCTTTTCACACATAGGCTTCAAGCATGAGTAAGAGGTTCTATGTGGAATGCACATTTTAGAATTCGTTGGATCTCACCTGGTCACCCTACAGAGTGTCTGTAATCTCCATTCCAGCCACCAGCAAGTGAGCACAGGCTTCCACTTAACAGTGTAGTAGGATAGGAATGTTTTTATTCTTTGGCGGCTCCCACCAGACCAGTTGCAGAAACCTCCCATGGTTTCAGATCTAAAATTTTCTTTTAGACCCCAGGAAAAGCTTCTAAGTGTTGAGAAAATAATCACAGTGCCTCCTCTGGGCCCAGGATCCTTCTGGGGGGCATCTAGAGATTCATCAGTGGATATTTATTGAGCACCTACTGTATGCTGGGCCCTGACCCAGGTGCTGGGAATAAAGTGGTGAAGAAGACAAGAAAAAGTACTGTCCTTGTGAAGCATAGCAGGGAGAAGAACAGTACACAAATAAATAGGTTAAATATTTAAGGAGCTATAGCATGCCTTTAAGAAAAATGAAGCCAGGGAGAGGAGTAGGTGATAAGGAGGGACTATTTTAGCTATGGAATCAAGGCAGGCCTCTCAGAGGAGGTGACATTTCAGTAAAGACCAGCAGGAGGTGAGAGAGTGATTTATGTGGCGATCTGGAGGAAAGGTGTTCCTGGGGTGGGGGGGCTGGGGGAGAGCCGTGCAAAGGCCCAGGGACAGGACCATGCCTGGTGTGTGGAGACCTGTGTGGCTGGAGCAGTGAGTGACGGGGAGAGAGGGAGGAGGTGAGGGCAGGGAGGGGACAGGGCAGGTCGTGCAGGACCTTGTGGGCTGAGGGGAGGACTTGGTTTTTTGCTCTCAGGGGGGTGGGAGCCCTGGACGGCTGTGGGCAGAGGAGGGACGGGGCCTGACTCAGGTGCCCACAGGCGCCCTTTTGCCACTGCAGGAGCTGGGGACCAGGGTGGGGGCGACTGCACTTGTCCAGGTGAGCAATGATGGGGCTGGACCAGATGGAGACAGAGAAGGGGGAGAAGTGGGTGGATGCTGGAGAGATTTTGTTTTTGGAAGAGCCAGTGGATTGGCCAAGCAGTGGGTGCAGGGTGGGGTTGAGAGGCATCAAGGAGAACTCCTACATCTCTGGGCTGAGCATCTGCAAGGATGGGAGGGACAGGCATGGGGACCCCCGTGTTACAGGACACCCGCCAAGGTTTCCAGAAGGCAAAGGGAGTGGTTCTCTCTGCAGGTGTTGGAGGGGACCTCCTGGATCTGGTGGCTCCTAAGTTAGCCCGTGGGTATGATCTGGGGCCAGTGTCCCATGCTACAAGCAAGCCAGTGGCCCCTGACCAAGGCACATCCTTTTCTTAGCCTCAGTTTCCCCATCTGTATAATGGGGATGGTAACAGAAGGGAATGAAATGAGTTAATATGTACAGAGTACTTAGAACACAGCCAGCTACACGTTTGGGTTTAGATGGGGCTGGGCCTTTGCCAGCTCCAAGCTCCACTGGGGCTCTTGGGACAGAAATTCTGAGATTCACTGAACTTCCAGTTCAAGATACAGAGGAGGCCTGGTTCACAGACCAGGAGGCTGAAGCCCAGAGAGGTTAAGGCACTTGCCCCAGGCCATACAGCATGTGGCACAGCACCCATGGGCCCACACATCCTCCCCACCTTGCTCCTATCCCTTCTTCTCTGTGTGTTTTCCACCCCCGGGGCTGCCGGCTTTAGTTCTTGGTGGTTTCCAGGCTCCCCTTGGCTCCAGCTCGGCACTCACCTCCCACTTCCACGCGCTCTGGGCCCAGGGCCTGGTGCCAGGCGGGCCCAAGGGCGGGGGGTGGGGGTCTTGATGAGCATCTTCTGCTTTATACCCAGGGCTCCCTCTGCCCCTGCCCCTTCCCCGATACTCCCACAAATGATGGAAGTGGGACAGGAGGGAGTGAACGAAATTATATACACACGAACATATAAAAATTAGTTTAGGATCTGGGCCAAGAACCACTTGCGCTTGGCTGGGCATTGTGGGTAATTCATCCCCGATTACCATAAAAGCCAGAGCCTAGCTGACAGGCAGCCGTGGGGCTTTTGTTTAAGATTCTGATGAATATATAATCTCTCTCCCGCCTGGAGCCCGAGGTTCCCCCCACCCTGCCCACACCCGCTCTGCTGAGAATTGTCCCTAGGAAGGATGTCCCCAGGCTCCTGCCCAAGGGGCTGTGGCCTGCTCGGGAGCCAGGCCGGCCCCAGGTCCATTGGTAAGCCTGCCTCAGAGAAGCTCGGCTTGGCATTCGATGCCCACTGCTGCCCCCAAGGATCCCAGACCTTGTAATGCAGCCCCAGCCCTGGGCCCAGTTCCCTGATGGATGAGTAGACACGCATTTATCCTATATTTAAAGATTCCCCATCTCTTGCCCAGAAGGTGCAAATTAAAACAAGATCCATTTCTTGCCCGTTCACTTGGCAAAAATGTCTGAAGCTTGATGATATCCAGAGTGGAGATGGGAGAGGGACCCCTGGGCGTCATCAGCAGGAGAATAAATTAGCATTGCCACTTTGCAACATCTTTTATTTTTATTTTTTTTTTCTGGCCAGATAATGCATATATGTAAGACACAACTGAGGATGTACAGAAGAATACACAGGGGAGAGCCTCTCTACCACCATTCCCCTCGTATCCTCAGTCCCCTTCCCGGCTCCTTCCTCAGAAGCAGCACCAGCGTCCTGTTAGGACAGGGTTTGGTAGACTTTTTCTGTAAAGGGCCAGATTGTATATCTTTTCAGCCCTGCTGTGAGGCGGGTGGTCTCTGTCAGTACTATTCAATGCCACCATTGTAGCATGAAAGCAGTCAGAGACAATACGTGAATGAATGGCTGTGGCCGTGTGCCAATAAAGCTTTATTGACACAAACAGCCAGTCGGCCAGATTTGGTCCATGGGTTGTAGCTTGCTGGCCCTTGCTCAATATCAGCGCTGTCCAGCAGAGCTTTTGTGCAATGTTAGAAATACTCTCTGCTGATGCTTTCTAATAAAGTAGCCTCTGGCCACATGTGCTGTTGAGCATTGGAAATGTGGCTAGTGCAAATGAGGGCTCAACTTTTCAATTTCATTCCATTTTATTGCATTTAAATGTAAATAGCCACGTGTGGCTTGTGGCCACCATTTTGGACAGCGCAGTTATCTAGACATCTTCGGTGAACATTAAGTAGGTAGGTAGATTTGTATTCCTTTGTTTAACCAAATGGTAGCATCTGTTCTGTACCTTGGGGTTCCCCCCCCCTTAAAAATGTAGTATCTTAAAAGTAATTTCATAATTTACATCTGGCTCTCTCCTTTTCACAACTGCAATACTAGTCTCATAATATTAAAAGATACTAATCTTCTGTGGCATTATTTGGTCCCTTGCACTGTTATATGTTTAACCAGTCCCCTATAGTTGAGCACTTAGGTTGCTTCAAGTCTTTTGCCGTGAGGACTTTCTACAGATGTCATTTCATGGGGATGTGTCTTTCAGATAAGTTCTGAGAGGTGATGTTAGCAGGCCCAAAGGGAAGGTGCAGACACCCCAGCTGCCCATCTCTCTGCATTGAGATGTGGGAGGCATGGACGCAAAGATTCACAGGCATTGGTCGAGACCGAGAAATAAAATGGAACCAACCTAAGTGTCCATCAACGGGGGATTGTAATAACTGGGCACAGCCTTGTAATGGAAGATTATACACAGCAGGTAGAAAGAGTCTAGGGATGTGTATGCACACTGTAGATACAGTGTCTTGTGAAAAAACACAAGTTGGGAAATGATACAGGCAAGATGATACAATTTCACGGAAGAAAAAGAAAAACGTTCTGTATTCTGGTGTTACCTTTGGTCTGTAACTGCTTAGGAAAGATATGCAAAGATTGACACAAACCAGCAACAGAGGTTGCTTCTAGGGGCAGATAAGAGGGACTCTCCATTCCACAAAGGTTTGCATCTGCTGTGTGCCAGCTGCTTCCTGTCCTCAACAGGAGGAATTTGAAAGAACAAATCTCCTGCCCTCTTGCAGCTAGCACTCCAGCTGGGGAGCTTGAGAATAAACAAAGCACAGGGGGAAAAAAACAAAAAATCAAATGTCAGAGAGTGGTATGTTGCTCTAGGGGGAAAAAAAAATTAGAGAAGGGGACTGGGGAGGGCCCAGAGTGGGAGGCAAAATTTTAAAGAGGGCATTCCAGAAGACCTTACTGCAGAAGTGACACTTGAACAGAGGTGGTGAAGGAGGGAGCCATGTGGGTTTCAGGGGGAGGAGTGTTCCCAGCAGAGGAACAGAGAATGCAAAGGCCTGGAGGTGACATCTGCGGGGACAATTGCTGAGCCCAAACCACTGTTCTCACCCAAACCTTTACCTCCTCCATCACGGCTCCCAAATGAGCATGGCTTGCTGGGGGCCACTGCTGGGGAATAATTAATAATTGATCATAATAACTGATACATCTGGGAACCAGTGGTCCATCCTTGTGCTTCCACGAGGCAGCCAGCCCCCACCCACGTGTGGGCTGCAAAATCACAGATGGGCTGGGTTCGAGATGCCACAAACTCCAGGACTGGCTGACCTCCAGTCAGGCAGGAGGAGAGGAAGCCAAGGCTTGAATGAGTGGCGTGGGGAGAGAAGTTGAGAACCCAGCCTGGGTTCAAGTCCTAGTTCTGTTCTAGTGGTGAGAATATGGACCCAGCCTCTGGGCCTCAGTTTTCCCAACTGAAAAATGGGGAGAATAATAACACCAATCTTTGAGGTGATTCAGTGAGCGGCTTCATGGAGGCCTGGCCCGTGGGAAGAGCCAGGAATAGGAGCTAGTGTGCTCGTTGAGCACCTACTGTGTGCCCAGCTTGGTTTGGAGCACTTTGCCCCATACTAGGTCTTTTTTTTTTTAATAAATTTATTTATTTTATTTTATTTATTTTTGTTGCATTGGGTCTTCGTTGCTGTGTGCAGACTTTCGCTAGTTGTGGCAAACGGGAGCTACTCTTCGTTGTGGTGCACGGGCTTCTCCGTGCCGTGGCTTCTCTTATTGTGCAGCACGGGTTCTAGGTGCACAGGCTTCAGTAGTTGTGGCATGTGGGCTCAGTAGTTGTAGCTCGCGGGCTCTAGAGCGCAGGCTCAGTAGTTGTGGCATACGGGCTTCGTTGCTCCGCGGCATGTGGGATCTTCCTGGACCAGGGATCGAACCCGTGTCCCCTGCATTGGCAGGAGGATTCTCAACCACTGCGCAACCAGGGAAGTCCCTCCCATACTAGGTCTTAATGAGCATTCTGAGGTCTTGGGAGAGGAGGGGTTGGGTATAGGTCCCAACCCCTGTCCAAAGATGTCACCCTCCCCGTGGTCACCCAGGACTTGAGAGCTTGGGGAGCTGCCCAGAGAGGTTGTGCCTGCAACTGAGCTCACACAACAAGTCTGGGCCAAGCAGGGAACCTAGCTCTGCTGTCCCATACCCCTCAGCAGCCCCCGGTCCCTCAGGCTTCTCACCTATGGGATGGGACTTGGCCTAAGGTTCCCATTCCCACTTTTTCCATTCAGTCCAGTGCCACTTAGATTTCCTCTCCCAGTTCCCCTTTTCTTTCACATCTTAGATATCACCACCTACCAGAAGCCTGCCCCGCCCCCATGCCAGATGCATTCCCCATCTCACTTCTGGTTTTTAACTGCCAGAGACCCCATCTGCCTCCCCTATAGCCTATGAACTTCCTGATGCCAGGCCAAAGCTGCCTGGGTCATCCTGTGTCCCTAGTGCTCAGCCTGGAGCCTGGTATACAGCAGGTGCTCTATAAATGCAGGTGTGTGTGTGAAAGAATTGTTACTGAAGTGTGATAATCGTTCATGCCTCAGTGTGTGCATTCCTCAAATGACATCCCCCCACCTTACCTCTCTAATCCCATCTCCCTCTCTTTCCCTAGAACATAGTGTGTTCATTCTCACCACAGGACCTTTGCATGTGCTGTGTCCTCTGCTCAGAATTCCCTCCCCACCCCTATCTTTGCATGGCTATGCAAATAAGCGCTAAATAAGTGCTAAAAATAAGAAAATAAGTGCTAAAAAGGATGTCGCTCTCCCTCCCTAGAAGAGAAGCCCTGGGAGCTTGTCTGTCCTGGTTCCTGCTGTGTCCCCCAAACTCAGGATAGGGCCTGGCACAGGATAGATGCTGAGGTTTCAGCAGTGACCAAGACTGGATCCCACCCTCACAAGGGAAGTCAGTCAGGAGCTGCATGAAGCCCTGTCCTGGGAACCTCTCTGGCCAGTGCCTCAGTTTCCCTGATCTTCAAAGGCCTTGAACCCACAAGAATCAGCCCCAGGCACTGAAAACCCAATCATCCTCTGCACAGGTGGGGACACAGAGGCCCTGAGAGGGGCACGGACTTGCTTAGGGCCACATAGCCCCCTGGGGACAGAGCTGGGAAGAGAACCTAGGCCTCCTGCCTCCTCTGGGCCATGAATTCTAAAGTGGGGGACCTGCCCCCAGGATGAGGTTGTTTTGGGGTGACCTGTGGAGGAGGCGTCCGACAGCACAGAGCTACACAGACCAGCAGCAACTCCGCTTTTGGTCCATAACAAGTCAAGGGGAAAGTCTCAGTCCAGTGCAGGGTGATTTTTAAAACCAACACCTGCCAATCTCTCTATAACCAAATCCCATTGGGCTGCTGGCCTTAGCAACAGTATCCAGGGAAAATGGAAGAATTCGGTACATAGTTTCATTGTAATACTTTTTCTGGTGACTTTCAAGGCTCCGCAGTTAGAGCCTTGCATTATAGAGTTAGTTTCTAAAGTAAATTAGTTTAAGAGAACTGCGTGAGCCAGTTGAATGAAAGAGTTAATGAGGGTTATTGGGATGGGGCAGAAGTAGGGGACAAGGTGGGGAGGACTGGGGGGGAATGCCACACAGGTCCTCACTGGGGACCTGGTGAGCGCAGAGGCATTCACAGAGAGAATGCGGCCAGATCCATTAAAGCAGCCACAGCTGGTCCAAGGTGGGAGATGGGGGGCTTGGCGGGGGCCCAGCCTGGAGGGACCGTGCCTGGCAAGGGCACTACCCCTCCGCCCTCTGCCTCTGGCTGAGTCAGCATGTTGGCGCCTGGCTGGAGAGCGGAGTCTGGCTGTGCTTGGAGCAGCTTTTTACAAATTTCTGCCCTTGGGGCCGGAGCAGCAGCTCCCAGAGGGTGCCTGGGACGGACGACCCAGGTTCAATTCCCAGCTTTGTGGACTTGTGGCTGCAGATGGTGCCTGCCAACCTCTGCCCTGTCCTGCAAATCAGCCCCACCAGACTTCACAAGGCCTCTTAGCCATTAGTTTGTTCTTTCATTTATTTATAATATTTATTTATTTATTTGGCTCTGCTGTGTCTTCGTTACGGCACGCAGGATCTTTAGTTGCGGCATGCGGCATCTAGTTCCCTGACCAGGGATCGAACCCAGGCCCCCTGCTTTGGGAGCGTGGAGTCTTAATCACTGGACCACCAGGGAAGTCCCTCTTTCATTCATTTAGAAAGCATTTATTGAATACCTACTGTACACCAGGCCCTAGGACCAGCAATGGCCGAAACCGACCCTGCCCTGCCCTCCGGGCTCCCACCTCCTCCATCAGAGCTGTCCACAGAACTTTCTGCGCTGATAGAAATATGCGATGTCTGTGCCAATACTGTGGCCACGAGCCACACCGGAAACACAGCATGTGTGACCGAGGAACTGGATTTTGAATTTTAACTTTATTTCATTTTAATTTAGTCACATGCGGCTAGTGGTTCCTTATTGGACATCACAGATCTAGACAGTAAACAAGAAATAGATAATTTCAGATGAAAATAAGTGCTAAAAAGGAAAAAAAAGCCAGAGAAAGGATGTGTGATAAAGGCTGATGGAGGTGGTACCTGAGCTGGGGTGATCAGCTTCTCTGAGGAGGCAATGTTTGAGGGAGACCTGAATGGCGAGAAGGAAACAGCCCTGAAAATGTGGGGGAAAGATGTTCCAGGCACAGGGGAACCAGCATGTGCAAAGGCCCTGGGGCAGGACCATGCCTGGGGAGTTGGAGGAACAGCGAGGAGGCCCGTGTGTCTGGAGCAGAGTGAGCGAGGGGGAGAGAGGGAGGGGGGAGGGCAGGGAGGGGATGGGGCAGGTCATGCAGGGCCTTGTGGGCAGTAGGGAGGACATGGGCTTTTACCTGGAAGGAGGTGGGGGCCCTGGAGGGCTGTGGGCAGAGGAGGGATAGGAGCTGACTCAGGTGCTCACAGGCACCCTCTTGCTGCTGTGGGGAGGACAGACTGTGGGGAGTAAAGGCCAGAGCTGGGGGACCAGGGCAGAGGTGACTGTACTGGTCCAGGTGGGCACTAATGGGGGCTGGACAGGATGGGAAGGGCATCTGGAGAGAGATGAAGAAACTCAGGAAAAATTTAGGAGGGAAACTTGAGAGTATTTCCAGACTGGCGCAGCATGAAGGAAGAAGAGAAGTCAGGGTCAGCCCCCAGCTTCTAGGCTGAGCCTCTGTAAGGATGGAGCTGCCATCAGCTGAGCAGGGGAGGACAGAGGGAAGAGCAGGTTTGCTGGATCCAGCTGCACCTGAAAGCATCCTGGATTTGTCCAGAAGGAGAGGATGGTAGCCGGGCCTGGGGGAACCAGAAGGTGAAAAAGGCAGATGAAGAGCTGGTGCGTGCCTGTGGCGGGCTATATGCCTGCTGCGGTGTGGCTGGCAGGCAGACACGGCGCCAGGGCTGAGATGTGAGTATGGGCGAGGCAGGCACTGGGCTGGTCCGCACATGCTTGCTGCTCCGGGGCATGAATGCTGAGTTGGGTAGGGAGGGGCCCCGTTGGGCAACCTGGGGCCTGGGAGCCCTGGAGCCCGAGAAAGGAGGAAGCTGCCCAACCAGTTTCTCTCTTGCTCCCAAAACCAAGGGTGTGGAGTTTGGTGGTTGCCCCTAAATGAAATTTTGGCCCCAAATGTGAAGTCAGGGAAGGGATTGGGAGTGGGACGTCCTGCCCAGGGTGTCCAGGGCGTAGTTTTACCTGGGACTGCCACATCAGGGCAGGTTTCAGAGGCTTGTGACCATCCCAATGGAATGACCCTTTGCTTGTAAACGATGGGTCACAGCTTCATCTGAGGACATGTCTCTCTGCTGTTTATACTACAGATCAAGTGAGGTCCCAGTAAACTCTGTGGGCTGGACCCTGGCAAAAGGTTTCATACTGGTGATCTCTGTGTACCCATTTAAACACATCGGAGAAAGACTGGAAGGAGGCAGTCAGCCTCGGCCTTTGTACTTGCTGTTCCTCCTGCTTGAAACTCTGTTCCCCTAGGAGTTTGTCTGTCTGATTTGCTCAAATTCATCCAGGTGTTCTGAGAGGTACCCCCAGACCCCTCCACGCTTCTAGAACCTTACAGGTCATTTTATTTTCTTTTTCATGCCTCTCAGTACTTCCAGCCTTATGTTATTGACAATGTTTGTTTCTCTGGGAATGTCTGTCTCTCCTGCTTATTTTGAGCCCTGGGAGAAGGGGGGGGGCGCGTGTGCGGTACTTGTCATTCCGCTGCTGTGTCCTCAGTGGGCCGGCACACAGTAGGTGCTCAGTAAGTGTTTCTGGAAAGAATGAATGAAAATGACCTAACAGATTCTCTCCAGGAGAGGGGTGGATTGTGGGCCATTTTTATTTTCTTCTTTATGCTGATTTCCCCCAATTTTCTGCTGCACACGCCTATTTTATAATTAGAAGAAAAGTTATTTTGAAAAAAATTATCCCCCCAAATGTCCCAGCTGCAGGAGCTGACGTGATCTAGCCCCATGCTCCATCCCAAGGACAGCTGCCTCCTGGGTGTATACAGAGGACGTAGCAACTGAACGTTTGTGGGCTCCCGGGATCAGCCCTCGGGGGCACTGGGTGGGCAAAGCAGTCAGGGAGGGCTTCCCGGAGGTGGCAGCCCTAACCTTCAAGCGGCTCAGGCCAGAGTTGTCAAGGTGCTCATCTTGAGTACCCTCTTTAACTTGCACCCTACAGCCAGTCCTTTAGAAAATGTCCTTGCCTCTGCCTTCATAATCTATCCAGAATGTACATGCTTCCCGCACGCCCCCCTTCTCTGCCTCCACCTGATCAGTCCCCTCATTGCTTGTCTGAACCTGTGCAGTCACCTCTGCCCTGGTACCCCGGCTCCCCCCATCCCCAGTCTGTCCTCCTCTGCCCACAGCCCTCCAGGGCTCCCACCTCCCTCGGGGTAGACTAAGGCCCTGCAAGACCTGCCCCTGTCCCTTCCCTGCCCTCCCCTCCTCCACTCTGCTCCAGCCACACGGGCCTCTTTGCTGTCCTCCACCATGCCAGTCACAGTCCTGCCCCAAGGCCTTTGCACATGCTGTGCCCACTGCCTGGGTCACTCCTCCTAAACATCCATACTTCCTTCAGGTCTTACTCATGTCACCTCCCCACTCCCTGACCCTCCCTTTTAACGCTGCATCCCACCCCATGTGTCCTCTCTTCCCCCGCTTTGTTCATCTTCATAGCGATTCTGCACGAGCCCTTTGCCTGGGCATCAGCCTGCAAAGCACCTACTATGCTTCTGGGGGCGTTTTCTGAGGGCCCACTGTGTGTCCTGCCATGCTGGGGGAGGTTTTGCCACTCAGTTTCACCCCCACGTTGACCCAGAGCACCTCCTGTGTGCTTCCCACATGGTGCTGTGGCGCCAGGGGTCCCACCTCCATGAAGCACCAACTGTGGGCCTCCCAGGGTTAGGGCTATGTGGGGGAGGGGAGATGTTGGAGCATCTCGTGTTTAGCAGCACCTACTGTGTGCTCCATGTAGAAGGGGCAGGTGGAGAGTCTGCACGCGGACATTCACAGAGCATTTACTCTGTGCTCAGTGCCTCCCCAGTGCCAGGGGAGGTGGGATTATATGCTCTATTTTGCAAAGCGAGGGACTGAGGCACCGGACTGGAAAGGGCAGATCACCCAGGGGAGGATGCATTTGGTGCTGGGGAGAGATGGGGGGTGGACCTGCCAAGGCAGCCATAGCAGGGCGTGGATGGGCCACCTTGGGAAGTGAGTCGTCCCTGTCCCTATCTGGGGTGCCTCGGGGCTCAAGCAGCTGCCTGGGTGCCGCCCATCAAAGCCCATGTTCTTTGTCCCACTTCTAGAGGCTGGGGCCTGTCTGTCTCCAGCACTGCCATTTCCTCCTGGGCTTTAAATTTATAGTGGTTTGTCATTTTCTGGCTCCAGGCCTCTGTAGCATTGTGGGTAAGGACGCTTAGCCTCTGGACCCAAACATTGGTTCGAATCGCTGCTCTTCCTGACCTTGGTGATTTCTCTGTATTCCTCCCTAACCCCTTTGGTTGATGGGGCTGATTGATGGTAGGGTGATGTGAGCCGTCACAGGGCTTGGAATATACTAAGATCTCAGTACACATAGACTATGGGAGTCGTACAGAGCACTAATGGTGGAACTGATCCCAATTCGCCAGGGATGGGATCAGATGGGGGAACGCCTCCCACCCCGCCCCGGCGGCTGCCCTTATGTCTCCGTCAGGGTCCCTACCCTTCCCTGACGCTTTCCCGCCAGCTCCCCAGCTCCCAACGCCGCTGGGGCTTGGCGTTCCCGGCCTCTCCCTTGGAGTTTTCAAACCCGCTCCGGGCAGCAGCGCCGGCCAGGATTGGCTGCCTGGGTGGGGACGCCCCTTCTCCCCCCCCCCCCCCCCGCTCGGGATCGGGTGTCTCGGGCCTGGCACGGTGGCCCCATCTGTTTCCAATCTGGCCCTGCGCTCTCCGCCCCCTCAGGGTTGTGGCTAAGGTTGAGGCCTCTGCCACGGTGTCCCCGTTCATCCCCCCGCCCAGACCCCAACTGGACTCGCAGCAGGAGAGAAGCCTCTTTGTGCCTTTGCCCCTCCCCCACACTGTGGGTTTCTGTGTTTGTAGGGGGCGCGGCCTCTGCCATCCAACCCAGACTGGGAGGGGATCTTCTGCCCCTTCTTCGACCTCCTGTATTTGGGTGTGTTTGGGGAGCTCCCTGCCGCCCTGTCCAGCATCCAGCCCTTTCATCCGTTGCCATGGCCACGATCAGCTCCTGGAAGGGAAGGGGGAGCAGGGTAGGGGATCCCTCTGGCATCAGGCTTCCAAAGGGAGGGTCCTGAGCTGTGCCACTGGGGGCACTCCCTCATGTATGTGCACATTGCGGGGAAACAGTGACCTCCTTGGAGGCCTCCCCGACACAGGACCCCCATCCACGTAGGATTTCAGTGCCCGCTGATCTGGGTCCCGACTGGTCCCCCGCCCTACTTCCGGCCGGGCCCCGCCCGAGGCTCGCTCTGGGGCCCCCTCCCCGGGCCCACCCCCTGGCCGCCCCGCCCCTGGCCCCGCCCCGCCCCGCCCCCAGGCCGAGCTCGCTGCGCCTCGGCGTCTCCGAGTTCTCGCTGCGCTCCGGGCGGACCCTGGGTAGGGCTGCAGCGGGCACGGCCGAGGCAGCGTGGGGCCCGGTACCCGATTTCTGAGCCGTAGGGTGAGTGCGTCGGTACCCCCTTCCACCTCGAGGCCCAGTCTGCACTGGCCTTTGTCCGTCTCCTAGCCCCCCACCCCGGGTTCCCCCCATACCCCCGCCCCGCGCGGCCTGGCCCAGCTGCCCTCCAGGGATAGCTCGAGCCCGCTGCTGCCTGGCGCGCCGCCCCACCCCGTTCAGGCCGGTCGCTCTCGTACTTTGGAAAACTCCAGACCGTTATGCTCTGTGGGGTCCCCTCCCCTGCCTGGCCCCCAGCCCGACCTCTTCCCCCACCTCCTGGGGGCGGAGCCAGGCTGGGGCAGCCTTCTCTGCCAGCCGTGAGGGGGGGCGGTGCTCTGATAGCGGGTGGGTGCTTTGGCATCCTTCCTTACGCTGGGGACCCGCTCCGCGGAGGAGGTGGCAGGACTGCTGGGCTGGGGGTGGGGGGTTAGTGGCTGGGATCCCTGCTCTTAGCCACTCCCCAAAACTCACAGAAAGTTTTCCTCTCTCACTTTGTCCCTGCGCCCCTCAGGCTTAAGGACTCCAGATCGATGCTGTGCCTAGTCGGGGCTTTAATAAACTGAGGGGTTGGGCAGGCATATCAGCTCCCACCGTCCCACTTTCCATACCTGTCTCCAAGCTCCATGCCTCTGAACCCCCCATTATTGCCTGGAGAATCCTGCTTCCCAGGATTCCTACTCAGAGTCCTGGGCGACCTTAGAGGGGCTTCCTGTGACTCCTGGGCTGACCCTCCTTGAGCCTCACCTCCATCCCTTAAGGCTTGAGCAGACATCCCCCCCACCCCAACCAAGAGCAGATGTGAGCTGCACCTGGAGGCCATGTCTACGTTGGCCTCTGCTGCCTGTGGTGGCTCCTTCTGGCCTCAGTTTCCCTCTCTGAAATGGATATGACCGCAGGAATGGTATGGGTAAAGTGTCAGGTGGGGCCAGGCATGTAGTAGGCATCTAATAAATGCATGTTCCTAGGGTGGGGAGAAGACTCCCATCCTGGAGGATGATGGATCTGTGACAGGAGCAGAGCTGGGGTGGGAGATACCGGCGCTGAGGGAGCCCAGAGGGGACCCTGGTCCCTCCTGCGGCATCCAAGAGGGCTTCCTGGAGGAGGTGCCAGCTCAGCCAAGACCTGAGGATGAGCGTGAAGGCTGAGGTCTGATGGAGAACGAGGAATGGTGCGCTGGGTGGAAGGAACAGCGTGCACAAATACCCTTGTGTGAGCCAGAAGGCAGTGAGTAGGGACACCCATAGGGCAAACAGGGCAGTTGGGGTGCAGCACAATGGAGTCGGCAGTTCTGGAGGCTGAGGTTAAGAATCTAGATTTCAATGGATTTTGATGGAAGCCATGGAAGGTTTTAGAGCAGAGGAAGGGCAGAGTCAAACACAGCTACTTCCAGCGCCAGGGTTGGGGGGGGTCAAGACTGGGCAGAGGAGGGGTCCCAGGGCTGGGGGAAGAGTCCAGTCCCAGCCTGGGGTGGGTAGGTCTGAGGCTACGGCTTGAAGGATGAGTTGACAGGTGGGCCCCCTGGAAGTAGGACCTGTATTAAGAAAGGACCAGAGGTGGACCGGTGCATTCTGAGAACTGTGGTGACCTGTGGGAAGAAGCAGCAGGGCAAGCCCAGGACACTGAGCAGAGGCGCTGGGGAGCCCTGGCAGGTGTGAGCAGCAGGGCAGGGGTGCACCCAGATCTTGGTGTTTCAGGCTCCTCCATGAAGCCGGCGTGGGGAACATGCCGGCAGGGGCCATCCTGGCAGGCTGGGCACGCAGGGAGCGTGGACTCTGGGCTTGATTGAGAGCTGGTCTCTGGCCTCAAATCTTAACCCAGCCCAGCCCCTCCACGCTGCGTGACCCTCCATGTGCAGCTAGCCCTCTCTGAGCCTCAGTTTCCTCTGCTGTCAAACAGAAGGAAGCACAGGGAACATTTAAGAGGGCTGGGCACGTGGAGGGGGGCACCCAGCTGGCGTTACCCATTACTCTGGGGCTGGGCCTGGCTCCCCAGCTGCCCTGCCCATCCTCTCCTGGCGGTGGGGACCCTTGGGGACAGCACTCAATACAAATCGATAGCTAAAGGCAGATCCCTCAGCCCTGGTCCTAGCCCATTCCAGGAAGGTGGCAGGGCCAGTCCCACCCAGCTACATCCTGAGCCCGTTGCCCGGTGGGGCAACACTGAGGCCCCAGGAGGGAGAGAGGCTTGACCAGAGCCCCTTGGAGCCCACCAGGGGCTACAGAGCTAGAGCTTGGACCCTGTCTCACACTTTGGGGACACAGCAACCCAGGGAGGCTGGAGACCCGGGTCCTGCCCTCCAGGGGCTCTGAGGCCCTGGGAAAGGGGTTCCAGGCAGCAAGAAAGTCCCCTGGCCCTGAAGGGAGGCTTTGGGGCTGGAGAGGTGTGGGGCGTGGGTGTGAGGGCGGAGCCGTTGTGTGTCCCTAGGGGGCTTTTCCTTCAGCCCCGCTGCCAGTGTCACCCACCTCTCCTTCCCCTGGCCCCGGGAAGTCCCTGAGAGTCAAGGTTGTGCAGGTGAGCCCCTAGGCCCCTAGGACAGACCAGACCCTCAGGCAGGGCAGGGAGAGGCAGCCCAGAGTCCTCAGGCCCTGGGACACCCGGCCCCATACAAGTGACACAGAGCCTATTTGCTGCCCAGTCCTGGGTCATAATCACCCTTTTATGCTCCCTGCTTTGCGTGGGCACACAGAGCTGGCTCCAGGATCGCGTGACCTGCACCCCGGCACCTGACTGGAATGGATGCCCACTCACCCGCTGTGAGCGAGGCCTGGGAGCCCCCAGAGGCCATCCAGCAGGCCGCACGGGGCCCAGAGAGGGTCGTCCACTTTCCTGAGGTCACACAGTGGCTAGGGAAGGACACAGTCCTGTGTAAACGTGGTCTCTGGAACCAAGGCCCCACCCAGCTGGGGGTCCTTGACAGTCCCCGCTCCTTTGTGAACCTCAGTTTCCTCATCTGTGCAAGACGGGCACCCACGTCTGCCCGGCCGCTGGGAACAGATGGTGGGCAGGTCTGCGCCTGGCACAGAGGTGGGCAGGGACCCTTCTGGGGCCCTGGGTTCCAGGTCCCGAGGCCACTCCCTTCCCTCCTCCCCATTCCCTGCCCAGCCTCGTTTCCCACCCAAGTTATTTCCTGTGACTCCCATCGGTGGCTGTTCCCTTCTTAATGGCCACGTTCATCCTCCAAGAACTTGGGGGTTGCCGCGTCGTGCAGCTCTGAGGCATCTACCTCAGTTTCCCTTTCTCAGCAGTGGGGAGGCTGATGGCTCAGGCTGCTTTACTGCAAGACCCGTCAGAGAGGAGGCTTGGCGTGGTGCCAACCTAGCCACATCCCCTCCTGCTCAGAGCTGCCTAGGGTTCCTTGCTCTGTGGGTTCAGTGTGTGGCCACCGCTCTGCCCTAATCTCTCCCCATCTCCCTACTAGGACCGCTCAGTATTGCTTCTTGTCCTTCTTCACGCTGTTCCTTCTGTGGAGACACCCCCCCCATTCCCATTCATCCTTTAATTCTCAGTCAAGTCATAAATATTAACATTAAATCTGGAGACAGAGAGGTCCAGGCAGAGGGTTCCAACCCATGCAAAGGCCCTGGGGTAGGACCGTGCCTGGCATGTGGGAGGAACAGCCAGAAGACCCATTGGCTGGAGCAGAGTGAGCGAGGGGGAGAGAGGGAGGAGGGGAGGGCACGGGGCACGCCGTGCAGGGCCTTGTGGGCATCAGGAAGGGCTTGGACTTTTACCACCAAAGGAGGAGGGATGGGACCTGACTCGGGTGCTAATAGGTGCCCTCTGGCGCTGAGGGGAAGACAGACGGGGTTGGGGGTGGCATGGCAGGAGATGACTCCATTGGTCCAGGTGAGCAATGAGGGGGCTGGACCGGGTAGAGGCAGAAGAAGGGGTAAGAAGTAGACAGTCTCAGCCTAGGTTTTGGAGACAGAGCTGACAGAATTTGCTTATATTCTCCCCCAGCCCCTTGCAGGGGAGCCTACCCCTGGTCTTGCAGGAAGCCGGAAGAGGTGGGAGGGTCTGGGGCTTTGCCATGGCAAGTTCTTCCAGGGAGAATGGGGGCCTAAGAGACCCAGGAACTTTTTTTTTTTTTTTTTTTTTGGCTGTACCTCACAGCATGGGGGATCTTACTTAGTTCCCTGACCAGGGATCGAGCCCACGCTCCCTGCATTGGAAACGCAGAGTCTTAACCACTGGACCGATAGGGAAGTCCCAACCCTGGAACTTTTAACCTTCTGAGTTCTGTCTGATCCTTTCCACCCTGAATTTGTCCCACCCCTATTCCTGCTCCAGGCCTTGAAAGCCCCCAGTGTCGTGTACTCCCCCAGCCCAGCAGGCTGGAATGACCTCTTTGGGGGAGCTGGGAGCTGATGGCTGGGCCCCGCCTGTGCCTGGATCGGCCCCATCCTGCCCAGTAATTGGGAAGGCGGGGCTGCAGGAGCCAGGGGTAATTAGGGGCCTCCTTTTTAGAAGGCAGCTGTCCCTGGCTCCAGTGGGGCATAGGGGGTGGGGGAGGCATTGTGGCCAGGGCCCTTCATGCAGGTGACCCCTGCCCATGCCAGCTGGCATCGGAGGTGAGGAGACTAGAGCAGGGAGGTCACCCCCCCCCCGCCCCAGGGTGGTGGATTTGAGCCCCTCCGTGTTAAAATTCTACCTCAGTTTCCCCAGATGCTCTGTGCGGGCCTGGGCAGCCAATCCAAGTGGTCTGGGCCAGAGCTGAGCCCCCTCCCCAGATGTGGCCAAGCTGATGTGCATCTGTGGGCGGGACCAGCTGCTGTGGTCACCCTGGCCCCAGCTGGCCATGGGCCATTTCCCCAGCTGGGACCTTCACCGTCCTCATCAGCCACTTGTACTCTTAAAGGGCCCATGGTTGGGTCCCAGTGTGTATCTGTGGTCTGACTGTGCGCCTGCCTGTCTATGCACATGCATGTGGATGAGGGGGATCTGACGTTACGTGTCAGTGTGCATATTGTCTGGCTGGGTGCAAGTTTGCTCTGCTGACTGCCCATCTCTGTAGCCCCACTGTGTGCCCGCATCCGAGTCTGTGAGCTGTGTGTTTTTACCTGCCACGCCCTGTGGAGCTCCGACGTGCCTCTGTGTTCATGCTTGCCTGTAGCCCAACCGTGTATGTGTATTGCCTGCCTGACCGTGACCCTGTGTGTATATCTCATCTGGCTGTGTGTCTGTGGTCTTGGCATGTACCTGTGTGTCTCTGACCTGACTGCTTGTGGTCTGACTGTGTATATGTATTGTCTGCCCCATTGTGACCCTTTGTGTGTATCTTGTCTGATTCTGTGTGTCTGGGGTCTGATTTTGTGCCTGTCCATGTTTGTGGTCTGTGTGTCAGTTTTATTGGCCTGACTACACATGTGGACCCATCTCTGTTGCCTGACTGTACAAATACATCTATGACTGTGTCTGGTCTCCTTGTCTGTCTGTGGTCTGACCGTGTGTCTGGGTCTGTCTGTGGCTGGCCTATGTGCAAGCATCCTCCTTTTCTGTCTGGTCTGACTGTCCGTGGTCTGACTGACTGCCCGTTGAGTGCCCCTATCCCCACCCTCCTCATCCCACCTTCTCCACTCTCCACCCTGGGCCATGACTCGGCCACCACCAGCCCAGCCTTCCCCTGGGGCCACTCTGGGGCTGGGCGTAGTGACCACAGCTGGATATTTTGGGAGCCAGAATCACAGGGGCTGCCCCATGATTACGTGGCACCCGTCCCCGTGGTCATAGTGCGGACCCGCCTGGGGCATGGCCTGGGGTGGGTGTATAAGGTTGACCCGGCCACGAGGGCCTCATCCTTGGGCCTCCTCCTGCCCCCTCTTCCACCCTGGCCCTGGCCAAAGTGGAGAGGGGGCCGTCCTAGGGTTTGGCCCCTGAGAAGGACCCTTCTGCCCTAGAGGAGTTTGGATTCTCACCAGAGAAACAGATGCTGGGTGATGAATATTCTCACTTGATTTGCAGACTCGGGTAAATGCAGTGAAGGATGATCTCCGTCATTTCTGAAGCCGTGGGATGTGGAATTGGGGGTGGGGGCTGACCTGCCAGGGGCAGGGAGGGCTTCCAGAGGAAGTGACAGTGGAGTTGAGACCTGTCATGCGGTAGTGTGGGGACAGCATTTCCAGCAGACAGCACAGCAGGGTGGGACTGAGCTGGGACTGTGTAGCTGCACCTCCCATGAGAGAGGGGATGACACCAGTAGGAGCAGCTTCCTCTGGGGCTTACGGGAGCCATGGGAGGTGTTAGAGCCGGGCAGGGACGGGCAGGTGTGTTTGGGGGGAAGGTCCGTCTGGTGGCCGAATGGGCAGATTTGTAGGGACAGTCAGAAGTGTTAGCTGGAGCCTCTTCCTTTGGGTGGGTGGCCCAGCCTGCGAGGGGGGAGAAATTAGATGTTCAGAGCGCTTTCTAGAGGGGGTGCTCAGTCCTGGTTTGGAGCTCAGCCTGGGGTCGGGGGCTCAGCCAGGGGTAGGGGCTGTCTCAGTCTGTTCTGGCTGCTATAACAGAATGCCATAGACTGGGTGGCTTATAAACAACACACATCTGTCACGGTTCTGGAGGCCAGAAGTCCAAGATCAAGGCGGTAGCAGAATTGGTGTCTGGTGAGAACCTGCTTCCTGATTCACAGACGACCTTGCTATGTCCTCACATGGTGGCGGGGAGCGAGGGAGTTCCCTGGGTCTCTTTATAAGGGCACTAATCCCATTCACAAGGGCTCCACCACATGACCTAATCACCTCCCAAAGTCCCCTAAGACCATCACACTGAGGGTTAGGTTTCAACATAATAATTTTGGGGGGCACAACATTCAGTTCGTCGCGGGGGCTCAGCGCTTCCTTTCTGCCCCATCGTCACCCCCTGACCCTCCCCCATTGTCCTGTAACCCTCACCCTCGCATCCTGTGACTCCCATCTGCCCCTCTGTGATCCTCCTGCTGCCTCCCCCATGAAGGCCCCCTGGATTCCCCTGCTCCCCTCTCACGGCCCCTCTTTTTGTCTCTGCAGACGCTGCCCCAACGGACGCTTGGCTTGAGGCCTCTCTGTGAGGGACCGTGGGGGGGGGGCATCCCCCCTCCAGGGCCGGAAGTTGGAGGTTGCAGGTCACGGCCGAGCATGGCGCCTGCCTGGGGCCACGGTGTGGCATCTGTGGTTGGTCCCATGGGCCTACTCGTGGTCCTGCTGGTAGGAGGCTGTGCCACAGAAGGTAAGTGTGGGCGTCCTGAGTTTGCATGTGCACGTGTGAACACGTGTCGTCCCCCCCCGGCGTGGGGGAGGGCGCTGGCTTTGCAGTGCAGAGCCTCTGTGCTCTGTGAACGAGGCCGAGTAGAATGCTTGCTGTGCACTGGGTCCTGAGAGGTGCAGAGGTGAATAACAAGAACGGTATGAAAAAGCAGTCATAGTGACAGTGATGACTGTCTGTTTGCCCAGCGTTGAATCTGCACCAAGCCCGGTGCTAAATGCAGGCGTTACCTGCTTCATCTCCCTCCACCTCACAGTACCCAGCATGCTTGTTTCATTACCATCCCCATTTTTCCATGAGAGAAACCAAAGCTCAGAGGGGACTGGGGCTTACTTGAAGTCACTCCTGAGGTAGCCACAGAGTTTTCCTTCCCTTGCCACAGGTAGAAATACCAGCACCCAGTTCGTAGACACACAGGCAATCAAACCTTCCCAGGTGGAGCCAGGGGAGGCTTCTTGGGAGAGAGGGCATTGGAGCTGGGGTTTTGTGGGTGTATAGGAGTTTGCCAGTAGAAAGGGCGTTACTGGCAAAGGTGTTAGCACACAGAAAGGCCTGGAGGTGAAGAAAGGTTGGTGTAGTTTGGGGATGGGCAAGGCTGTGCTTCTGGCAGTAACATGGAGAGGATGAGAGTCAGTCCTAGTCCTAATGCCACGGTCTGTCCCACCACGAGGGGCCTAGAGGAGGTGTCATTAGGCTGATGGGGACACAAAGGGTCAGGTCAGGAGGAAAGGAAACTGGGATCTGCTGTTAGGCTGGGTTTGCATCCTGACTTTGCTGCTAACCTGCTGTGTGACCTTGGGCTAGTGATTCAATCTCGCTCAGCGGCCATTTCTACCTTGACAGAATGAAACTCAGCATCATCCATCTCCCAGCATTCCTGGGACAAGGACACACGATAAGCCCCTGCATGCTGCTTGCACACAGTAGGTCCACAATCCCGGGTTACCACGAGCATGATAATTATTGCTCCTGGGTGAGAACACCAGAGACATACACATCTGCCTCATCCATCCATGCTTTTTCTAGTTTTTATATTATTTTGTAGTAAATGCCTAACACATTCAGATCAGCCACCACCACCTGATGAGATGGAGGCTATTCTCCCCATCCCAGTTGTACAGATGGGGAAACTGAGGCACAGTGAGGTTATGTTTTACAGCCAGGAATCGGCCAGTCTGCCTGGCACCAGAGCCCGGGTTGCTACCCATCACCCCACACAGCCAGGCGTGCCTGGGCTGTGATCCATCTGGTCACCTCCCAGGGCCTGTGTCTTCTGTGCTCTATTCCTTGCAGTGGGAACAGTGGGCCGAGGGCTGAGTATTTTTAGTTTTTCATTCATTCACTTAACGCAGGGTTTCCCCTGCCCTCGGCACTGCTGAGGTCGGGGCCAGAGCATTCTCGGGGAGTGGGGGGGCCATCCTGAGCACTGTGGGGTGCGGAGTAGCATCCCTGGCCCCATCCCCTCGATGGCACCCCCACGTGACAACCACTGATTTAACTTACACTAGTGGAATAAATCATATATTTACGACTTTGACATCTTGCTCCAGTGATAATTAACCCGCCTTGGGCAGGATGCTTAGATCATTCCCATTGACAGGTGAGGAAACTGAGGCTGTGAAGTGGCCATTGTGAGGAGGGGGTAGAGATCACAGAGTTTGGAGGCTATCCTGTCCTGAGTTCGGATCCTCGCTCTATCGTGTGACCATGGGTGGGGCTGTGCTCTCATTCAGTGGGTTTTTCATAAGCACCTACTGTGCGCCAGGCACTGGTTTGGACCTGGGAGACAAAACAGATATCCCACCCCCTTTTGGAGCTGATAATCTTGAGGGAGAGACACCGAGTGTGCTGGATGGTGGACGTGCCCGGGAGCAAGATAAACAGGAAGGGAGATGAGAACGTGAGTGGAGGTTTAGGGGCTGCATTTTAAATGGGCGGGAGGGCATCAGGGAAGGTCACACCAAGGAGATGACATCTGAGCAGAAACCTAAAGGAGCTGAGGAGTGCACCCCATGCATGTCTAGGGGGAAGGTGTCCTGGGCAGAAGGCATAGCCTGTGCAAAGGTCCTGGGGCAGAACTGTGCCTGGTGTGTTGGAGGAACAGTGAGGAGGCCCGTGTGTCTGGAGCATAGTGAACGAGGGGGAGAGAAGGAGGAGGGGATGAGGCAGGTTGTGCAGGGCCTTGTGGGCAGCAGAGAGGACATGGCTTGTACCCCAGGGAGGTGGGAGCCCTGGAGGGCTGTGGGCAGAGGAGGGGCAGGTCCTGACTGAGGTGCTCACAGGTGCCCTCTGGCTGCTGAGGGAGGACAGGATGGGGGGGATGCCAGGGCAGAGGAGACTGCAGTGGTCCAGGTGAGCCATGAGGGAGTGTGACCCAGGCTATCAGCACGGGGCATGTAGCCGGGGCCAGCTCTGTGGATGCTCCCTCAGTGAGCCCTGGAATTCTTTTTTTGTTTGGCCACACTGCGTGTAGCATGTGGAATCTTAGTTCCCTGACCAGGGATCGAACCCGTGCCCCCTGCAGTGGAAGTGCGGAGTCCTAACCACTGGACCTCCAGGGAATTCCCCTGGAATTGTTACTACTGTATCCCTTTAGGTGTTGGTAGTGGCCTAGACTCAAACCCAGGCCTCCGTCTCCAAAGCTGGGGCATCTTGACCCCAGGAGGTGGTCTGTTTAGCAGGAACCCTGTCATCTGGGGGCCAGCAGAGGGGCTGTGGGCACTGTGATTGGCACTGCCAGCTTCAAGGAGTAGCCCAGGTCCTCAGGAAACCATTCAGGTGGGAGCTGTCAGGTGGTAGAGAGCCCGGGCAGGCAGCTGATGTGTCCACCATCCAGCACCAAGAAGAGTGATTTCTGCCCTAAAAACAGCTTCTGGTCCTGTGGGGCCTTCCCAGGGTGCTGTGCGGCCAGCCCAGGCTGGGTTGGAGGGGACTGGTGGGTGGGTCTCCAGCTCTGACACCAGATTTTTCTCTGCAAAATCTGAAATGGAAAAACAGAAATCAGGCCAAGCCCTTCCCAGGCTCTGCGCTGTTGGCATCGCCACTCTGAACCTCGGTCTCTTCATCTAAGAAACAGGAACACCCAGGGTGCTCTCCATCACTGAAGACCCACAACCCTGTATATCAAGTGTACTATTTGCAGGGCTTTGGGAGCCCAATAGGCCCAGGTTGGAATCTTAGCTCTTGCCCATCACAAGCTGGGTGACTGGGGGCCAGTGGCTCACCCTTTCTGAGTCTCAGAATAGAGCTGAGTGTGAGAACAGGCCCAGCACAAAAGCAGCGCTTGCTTGCCACAGGCTGTGGCCATACCCCAGTGTGTCTTTCTTATGTCTGGGGCCCCTTTGTCAAGAAGAGGACGGGAGGGTTTGTCCAAATGAGAGAATCTAAGCGTCTGCAAGAAATATTCTAATGGGGGATGCAACGGGCGGAGAAAGCTCTTCCGGGCTGGCTGGGATCCCAGAGCCGCCTGGAGGTAAGCCGAGAGGCGTCTGCCCTGCAGCGAGGGGGCACCAGGGAGCGAATGGGCAGCTTCATTGGGCCCAGCATTAGGCAAGCATCAAGGTTCAAAGCCCCAGTTTTTCAAGGGTCACTGGGCACAGAGAAGTGGTATGGTGGGATCCCAAGGAGTGGGGTCTGTTTCATGCCCACCCTACCAGGTGGCACATAACCAAGTATTTCAACCCAGTGTGATCGGGGCCGTGATGGAAGGAGGCACCCATGGAAGGATGGGGACAGAGGGCGTCCTGACCCGGCCAGTGGTAGTCCAAGAAGGCTCCCTGGGGGAGGTGCTGGCTGAGCTGAGGTTGAAGCCGCCAGATGAAGAGAGGAGGAGGGACAGCACGGGCTCCCATCGTGTCTCGTTTCCTGGATTGGAGGGTGCTCGGGGTGTCTTCCCTGCTCCGAGTCATAAAAAGGCAGCTGGATGCGTCTCACTCCCTGCAGCCTGCTTCTTCCCTTCCTTCCAGTGGCTCCCCAGGGAGGATTTTTCCCAGAAGCGAGATTCCTGACCTGACCACAGAGACTTCCCCCCATGACCTTGGCTGGGGACCCATATGGCCCCAGTCACCATTCCTGTAGGAGGGGCAACCCAGGCAGGCAGAGCCAGAGAGGCAGGCCCAACCCAGGGCTCAGCGTGGAGCAAAAACATCAAAAATCAGGCTCAGGGCCTGGAGGTGAGAGGAACAGAAGACGTGGGCCTGGGGACAATAGACCCAGGATCAAACCCTGGTGCTGTCATTTCTGAGCTGTGTGACCTCATGCAAGCTCATTAACCTCCCTGAATCTGTACAATCCCATCTGTACAGTGGAATTAACAATCACTTCCCCAGCAAGATACACAGGATTTGAGCGAGCCCACTGATGCCTGCATGCAGTGGATCTACTGATTTTCCAGAGAGGTGACCAGTGTAGACTTATATGGTCATATCAACGGGAGCACAGCCTGGAATGAGGGAGGTGAGGCCAGTCAAGCCACTGAGACGGGGACTCTATTTTGTTCAAAGCCCAGCCTGAGTCACAGATGGGAGAAATTGGGCTCTGTGGCACCCAGACTTGGAACCTGAGGCCTCCTTGAACTTCTCGGCACTTCTGAGCAGCCAGAACTTTCTAGGTGAACCTGAGTGGCTCAGTGCTCAGAGGCCTGGCGTTGCTCAAGCTTGAGTTGTTCATCCTCTCTCTGCCTCTCCTCAGGCCCCAAACTTTTACTTACTTAATATATTTCTTTAATTGGCTCACCTTTCTATTCAGACCTTACAAAAATAATAATTTCAATTTATCTTCAAATAGTTCTAAATGTAAAAAAGTTACCAGGGTATGAAACCTTCTTTCCCGTGTCCAGCCACCTGCTTTCTCCTCCCAGAGGCAGCTGTTGTTTCTGTGCATGTACGCGTGCGCACACACACACACACTTTCCCCATTTTCATTTTTCTCATCACACAAACAGGAGCATTTACTATACTTTTTACCCCTCACTTTTTGTCCATTTCATAGTGTATTTTGCTGTTCCTGTCCTAGTAGTTCATTACAAAAGCATCCTTGTCCCTTTTTACAGCTGCATAGTATTCTACTTAGTGGGTGGCCCAGTGTTCATTTAATCATCCCCTTTTGTTGTTTTGTTGTATATGTAGGTTGTTTCCCTCGGGACCTTTTAAGTATGTTGCAGCCCTTGGGTCTGTTGGTAAAACTCTCAGAAGTAACTGAATTCATTTTATGGGATACATTGTAGCATTACTGTGGATGGAAATCCAGTATCCCTTTGGGTGATACATAGGTTACTGTGAAAAGTCAATAAAAAAAAGAGGACAAGGTTAATGAACTCTCAGGTACTGTAGCCTGTCCGAGGTGCAGAGTTGAGGCTGTGTCGGCATCAAAGACATAGTAGCTCCCACTTGAGACTTACCTGGGGAGACTTAGCACATCAGATCATCATGAGGGGCAAAGGACGGGGGCACAGGACCAGCCCGGTTCAAATCCCCACTCAGCCACTGGCTGGCTGTGTCGAAGCAAGTGCCTTGCCTGGTCTGTGCCTTGGTTTTCTCGAGTGTGAAATGAGGATCATGGTGGCTCTGTCCCCCAGCACTGTCAGAAGGATGTGATGTTGCTGAGTGTACACCATCCGCATACAGTAGGCGCTCAATAAGCCCTTGCTCTAGTGGTTGGCAGCATCCGATCACCAATTTTGAGCTCTGGCCTCCAGCTCTGACGCCTTGAGTTAGGACATCTCCCACGGATGAAGAGGCTGGAGCCCTGGGTTCGATCTCTGGTCTGGCTCTGACCTCAGGTCCCTTGGTCACCCCTCTGCTTCCCTGTTTGATGCCTCAGTCTCCCCACATGTCCCATCAGGGGATTAGACCAAGTTCTCTCCTCTCAAGTCTTTTTAAGATCAAGGACCCTCCATAGTTTGGTCACTACTGAGGGCCTTCAGGGGCTGAATTTAGGGACCCCAAAGTCTCAGGGGTATCCCCTCTCACCTTCCCCTGTGGCACTGGGTCTGAGCAGGTGTGCCCACGTGAGGTGTGTCCTCGTGTGAGTATGTGTGGCTGTTGTATCCGGGTGGGGGGTGGAGGTGCTGGGCAGGGCCCGGGGTACCCACAGGGGGCAGTGGTATCATTTCTTCTTCTCTCAAGCCTTCCTGTCGGGCCCACATGGTACCTCTGGCCGGACAGAGGCTGGAGGGCATGTTTACCTGGCCCCATAGGGTCCTCGTCACATGCCCGGGCCCACCAGAGCCCCTCTGCTTCCTGTTCTCTCCCCAGAGCCCCCCAGGTTCATCAAAGAACCCAAGGACCAGATTGGCGTGTCAGGGGGCGTGGCCTCCTTTGTGTGTCAGGCCACGGGAGATCCCAAGCCACGCGTGACCTGGAACAAGAAGGGCAAGAAGGTCAATTCACAGCGCTTTGAGGTGAGTCGGGGAGGGGGGAGGGGAGGGGAGACAGCTGAGGGCCAGCCCCACCCCTGGACGGGCCACGGCAGCTCAGCCACAGAAGCCGTCCCAGAAACGTTCCCCAGATGGAGCACGGGCAGTCAGGGCAGGCACCCTCTCCAGACAGGTCCCTTCTCTTCTCCCACCCACTCTCTGCCACGTGCACCCCCCACCATGTGCCCCATGAGGGCCCTTCAGGCTCGCTTGTTCTGCCACCTTTGTGCTGTGTGGCCTCAAGCAACTCCCTGCCCTATCTGAATCTTATCTCACCACTGCACACAGAAGGGAATTCACAACTCTGCACAAGTACATGGTCAGACACACACATTTCCACATCCAGCATGCCTTCGCATGCCTATCACATGCCTGTCACCAGACTTACGTGTGAGTGTCACACTCCCACTTATGCACAATACCCTTTACTTGTACAGACCGTTTTCTGTCTCCAGCATCTTTACATGGATGTATACACACATGTGTGTACAGCCCCCAGCTCCTCTCCTGTTCACGCCTGGGACCCCAGCCTCACCCTGACCTTTGTCTCCTACCCATGGCAGACGATTGAGTTTGATGGGAGTGCAGGGGCCGTGCTGAGGATCCAGCCACTCCGGACACCCCGGGATGAGAACGTGTACGAGTGTGTGGCCCAAAACTCAGTCGGGGAGATCACTGTCCATGCCAAGCTCACTGTCCTCCGAGGTATTGGGCTCCCCAGGGTGGGTCGGGGAGGACCTGGGGCCTGGACTCTGGGGACAAATACCAAAGGGATTCGTGAAAGTCTTGCTTTGGATGTTCTCTTTGGGGGGACCTTGATCTCCTTTTTTTAGCCTGTAATACAACTGGGGCCTAGAGCCTTCGGGTAGGAATTTACTGAGTCTTTGCCGAAAAGAAGAGTGTTAAGGGACTAGAATCATCTCCATTTGTCATCTTAATCATGCTCTTCTGATTACAAGAGGCAGATCCAACTCAAACTGAGAATTCATTGGTTCATGTAATTAAAATATCTGTGGAGTAGACTAGCTTCAGGTTTAGCTGGATCCAGGAGCTCGTATGATGTTCTCAGAGTTCACTTTCTGCCTCTGGGTTTGTTTTCTTCCCTATCAACTGTATCCTTAGTGAGATTTCCCCCATTAGCCCCAGGCTCCGGGGCCCCCTGGACTAAATGACCCAGGACTGCTGCTGTTCGTTGGCCCAGCTTGGGTCAGATGACCATCCCTGAGTTGGTCAATGTGTCTGGAGGAACAAGTACTCTGATGGGCAGAGTCTTCCCTGGAGTCAAGTAGATGGGGTCAGTAAGGGGTGGTTCCCCTAAAGAAACAAAGGAGGAATAGAGGCTGGCTAGGCAGAAACAGCTAAATATCACCTCCTCATAGATTCACGCAGATCCTTCCTGTGGACTTCTTGCTGGCCTCATTCAGGTGGACTAGGGACCAGGAAATGGCTTCCTTATTGTAAAACAGCATCATTCAGACAGTCTCACCACAAACCCGCCTGCCCCCGACCCCGGCTGCTCCCTGCTGCCTTCTCCCTTGCCAGGTGGTTTTAACCCAGGGGCCTGCAACTTGAGTTCGCGTCCTGGCACTGCCCCTCTGTAGCTTTGTGACCTTGGGCAAGTTAATGAACCTCTCTGAGCTGCAGTGTCCTCACCTCCAAAGTGGGATAATAATGATGTTCACCACAAGGGATTGTTTCAGAACCAGATACAAGTGGGGGACCAGCATGGTGCCACGAGGGGAACAAGCATTTGGTTGATTCTACCGATCTGATATTATTATCATTGTGGTTGTTGTTATTCTGGTTGTGACAAGACAGCTGCCACCAGCCATACTGCAGCTGTCAGGTGGGTGGGTGGGTAGGTGGATTCTGCCTGTCGCCTACAGGGGCACCCTGACCCTGTCTGATCTCTAAGTAGAAGCCACTTGGAACTTCCCTGGTGGTCCATTGGTTAAGACTTTGCGCTTCCACTGCAGGGGATGTGGGGTCCCTGGTCAGGGAACTAAGATCCCATATGCTGCGCGGCATGGCCAAAAGGAAAAAAAAAAATACAAGCCATTGCCAGCCATTGGGGGCAGGTGGCCCCCACATGTGGCTCCCAGGTTGGGAGTCATCCAGTGTCCTCCCAGGCAGTGGAGCCACGGTCAGCTTGGAGCTCTGGGAGGAGCTGTCACATTGGCTGCAGGGGCACGTGGTCCCAGACGCTGGTGTGCGACCGCCCTCAGAAGGCTCTGCCGTTACCGCCTGGAAATTCCTAGTAATTTTTTAACAAGAGGCCTCATAGTTTCATTGTGTGTGTGTCCTGGAGCCCATCCTGCTGGCGGATTGAGGGAGGAGGAGGGAAGGGGAGGGGTCCACCCGCCCCAGCCTGCCCCAGCCCGCCCCGCCTCTTCCCAGCAGATATTTTTGCCCTGACCTTTCTCAGGAACAGCCCGCCTCCCGCCCCGCCCCCCGCTACTGTGCCAGCCTCCATTGTAAGCGCTCAGAGAGTTAAAAGGACACGCTGTGAATCTATTAACCGCCCAGTCTCTGGGAGTCTGGGAAAGACACATCTCCGTTCCCCGCCTCCCCCAACAAGACCCTTGGCATCTCTCTGTTCTCGGGCCGCCTAGAAAGACGTGGCGCTTGGGCTGGGCGCCCAGCCCAGAGCGTTTGACCCAGAACGCCTGTGCCCACTGCCTCCCCCGCCTCGGCCCCCCCCCGCCCGCCCCGAGCCCCAGGGACACCCTCCCCACACCCCCACACCCCCCCACCCCACCCCCCACCGCGGCTGAGCGGGAAGGTCTGGGCTGCCGGGCCCAGCACCCCCAGCTTCCCTTCCTCCGCTGCCATCTGATTGTGGACCCTGCTCACACCTCCCGCGCTGTTGTTTTAATTAAACTCCGAGGAATCAGGCACAATGTGGTACTCGATGAACATTTTTGTTTAATTAGGAGCTCTCGGTAACGTCAGGCGGCCGCGGCCTCCCCCACCCTGGCTGGCTGCCGCCCACAGGCACTCATGGGGGCCCCTCGCGGGGCTGCACGCACCCAGGAAGTGCTCATGTGTGGACACGCGTGGGGTGCGGGTGCATACATGGGTGAGCACGCATGCACACTCATGCACCCGTGCACATACACACAGAGGAAACGGGTGCACAGAGGGACGCCAGCAGACCCAGCCCCCAGCATGCCTGGGCCAGCTTTGAGCACCAAGAATTGAGGCCCAGTTGTCTTGGCCCGAACCTCCGGTGACGTCATCAGTAGCCAATCAGAACCATTCATGAGGTGGTCCAGGCCTCCGGCCGGGAAGAACAAACTGGGTGCGGACCGAGCTCAGACAGGCTCCAGCCACCCCATCTGACCCCACAGGTCCAGGCCCGGCTTGGGGGTTCTGCAGATGCCGGCCACACCCAGCTTCCTCCAGGCTTACCTCGGCCTGGGTTCAAATCCCAGCCTTGCTGTGTCCTGGTTGTATGACCCGGGCAGGTACGCATGTGTTTGAGCCTCAGTTTCCCCCTCTGTGAAATAGATCCCATCTCAGAGGTGGGCACAGAAAGCTACCTTACAGGGCCTGGTACATAGTGCTCAGGACTTGGGACTGGGGCCGTTTTCCTCTACGAAGCGACCCCTGCCTGGGCCGGAACCACAGCTCTCTTGTTTAACTGGGGACACGGGGTGATGGTGCCCCGGCCAGGCTCTCCCTTACCCTGTCTTGGCCTCCTGCCCCTTCCGTGTACCTGGGTTTCTGTTCCCTCCTCACATGGTGGCCTCTGGCCCACCTCTTCCCCAGCCCCCTGTCCATCCCCCAACACACCCACCATGCCCGGTGCCCCTCCTGGGCATTTGTAAGCAAATACACATTTATTATTTCCTTTTTACACAAATAGCAGCTTTATCTTTACCAGGAGGCAGCAAGCTTCTTCTGTAAAACACCAGAGTAAATATTTTTGACTCTGCAGGCTAGACAGTGTCTCTTGCAACTTCTCAGTTCAGGAAAGCTGTGTAGATGATGAGGAAACCAATGGGCGTGGCCGTGCACCAATAAAATTTTATCAACAAAAACAAGCGGGGCCTCAGGTTTGGCCCAGGGGCTGTAGTTTTTTGTTTTTGTTTTTGTTTTCTTTAATTAATTTGGCTGCGCTGGGTCTTAGTTGCAGCACATGGGATCTTTCATTGCGGTGCACGGGCTTCTCTCTTGTTGCGGCATGCGGGCTCCAGAGCGCACAGGCTCAGTTGCAGCACGCAGGCTTAGTTGCCCCGCAGTATGTGGGATCTTAGTTCCCCGAGCAGGGATCGAACCCGCATCCCCTGCATTGGAAGGCGGATTCTTAACCACTGCGCCACCAGGGAAGTCCCAGGGGCTGTAGTTTTTGATCCTTGGTCTACACATCTTTTACACTGAACTCTGTCCACTTAGGAATGCATCTTGGAGTTTGTTACGAAGCTGTCTGTAAGGCGATTCCTTCTGCTTGTTTCGGGGACCGATCCATAGATGGCCCAGGTCTCTGTTGACAGGTGTTTAGATTGTTGCCAGCATTTTCCCGTTACTGTTGGCGCCTCAGGAAAACGTCTGCCTTCCTCCTTGAGTGCACGGGCCTGGGGAGGCAGCCGCTGAGCTGAGGGCTCGGGGGTCTCAGGTGGATGGTACCAACTCGCCCCTTCTGGCCCCGCTGTACCAATGAACATTCCTGCCAGCTGCCGACTCGCAGGCCTGTTTCTCCTCGGTCTCATCAGCCCTGCGTGCGATCACTTTTTTGTCACTTGTCCATCAGGGGTGGGGCAGGGACTGTGTTCGTTTGCTAGAGCTGCTCTGACAAAGTACCACGGGCTGGGCGGCTTACATCACATGTTTTTTTCACAGTCTGGAGGCTGGAGGTCCTTGATCAAGGTGTCGGCAGGGTTGGTTCCTTCTGAGGCCTCTCTCCTTGCCTCAGAGACAGCCGTCTTCTCCTGGGTCTTTACATGGTCTCCACTCTGTGTGTGCCTGGTTCTTAATCTCCTCTTCTTATGAGGACACCAGTCGTGTTGGATGAGGGTCGCCCTAATACCGCATTTGACTTAATGACCTTTCTAAAGACTCTGTCTCCAAGTACAATCTAATTCTGAGGTCCCGAGGGTTAGGGCCTCAACCTATGTATTGGAGGAGGGGGAAGGTACACATTTCAGCCCATAACAAGGGGGCTAGTGGCTGTTTTAAGTTTAGCTGAGGAAGCCTGCCCTATCCCAGGGGACCCTTTGTCCACTGCAGATGACAGGCCATACCAGAGCTGGGGGTTTTAGGGGTGAGAACAAAAGAATCCAGGAGTCCAGGTGCTGGAGGGGGAGGGCAAAGGTGCAGGAGGGGGTGGGACCTGGTGGGAGGCTGTTGAGCTGCATACCCCACCGTGGCATCAACTCCAGCTGAGTCAGGCCATGGAGCCCATGGTGCGATGTGCAAATTACATGAACGAAGGCCACCTGCCCCATTGCCTCAGGCCAGAACCACATTCTTTTTTTAAAAAAAAATTTTATTGGGGTATAATTGACTTACAGTGTTGTATTAGTATCAGGTGTACAGCGAAGTGTATCTGTTATACAAATACATATATCCACTCTTTTTTTTTAAGATTTTTTTTTTAATTTATTTATCTTTGGCTGTTGGGTCTTCGTTGCTGCGCGCGGGCTTTCTCTAGTTGTGGCGAGCAGGGGCTACTCCTCGTTGAGGTGCACGGGCTTCTCATTGCGGTGGCTTCTCTTGCTGCAGAGCACGGGCTCTAGGCGCGCGGGCCTCAGTAGTTGTGGCACGTGGGCTCAGTAGTTGTGGCACGTGGGCTCAGTAGTTGTGGCACACAGGCTTTAGTAGTTGTGGCTCGTGGGCTCTAGAGCATGGGCTCAGTAGTAGGCACACCTGCTGTGTGCCAGGACCTGCATGGGGCGGTAGGGACGTGGCATAGACACGGATACATCATGATCCATGGAGTTTGACACTTGGATGTTCTGGAGTCCAGGAGAATTTTTTATGATTATTGTTATTATTTTGGCCATGCTGTGCGGCATGCAGGATCTTAGTTCCCCAACCAGGGATCAAACCCATGCTCCCTGCAGTGAAAGCATGGAGTCCTAACCATTGGACCACTAGGGAAGTCCCCAGGAGGATTTATAACTTGGGGCCACGAGCTAGCCTGAGGTGACGTGGATGCCCAAGGGTGATGCAGGAGGGGGTGTGATGACTTTGGGGACCAAGGTGGCTGGTGTGGCTGGATGGAGAGAGCAAGAAGTGTGAGGCTGGCGTGTGACGGGGCAGCCGAGGCCGGCGGGGGCCAGCGTCGGGCAAGGAGGCTGGGTTCCTCCAGAGGGTGGTGGGGGCCACGGGCAGCAGGGGGGCAGTGTGGTGCCATTTACATTCCAAAAAGCTCCTTCTGGCTGCTGTAAAATAACCCAAGGGTTTTGTAGCCTCTGCGCTGCTGACATCAGGGCTGGATCATCCTCTGCAGGGCCATCCTAGGCGCTGGGAGGGGTGGAGCAGTATCCCTGGGCCCACTGACTCAATGCCAGGAGTGACAACCATAGATGTCCACAGACATGGCCCAGTGTTGCCTGGGGGCAGGATCGCCCCGAGTCAGAGGTACTGATCTAGCCTGATGTTCTTCCAACAGTTCCCCGACATGAGAGTGGTCTTTCTCACAGACAGAGAAAGAAACAGGCCACAGGAGGTCACCCAGCCAGGCAGGGGCTGGACCCAGGGCCCGTCCCTGAGCCCCACCCTGGTGGGATGGCCTTGTGACAACTGGGCCTCTGCTTTGTTTTTCCCGTCTCCACCCTCAGAGGACCAGCTGCCCCCTGGTTTCCCCAACATCGACATGGGCCCCCAGCTGAAGGTGGTAGAGCGGACACGGACAGCTACTATGCTCTGTGCTGCGAGTGGCAACCCTGACCCCGAGATCACCTGGTTCAAGGACTTCTTGCCCGTGGACCCCAGTGCCAGCAATGGGCGCATCAAGCAGCTGCGATCAGGTGAGCACAGGTGGCCAGGAGGATGCGGGAGCCACAGAGGGTAGAAGGGGGAGGGCAGCATCCCAGGGCCCAAGCCCTGGGGACTGATGGAGGACAGAAAGGCAGAGCTGATGTGCAGCCACGGAGGGCATTGGTATTGGGGGAGAAAGTGTCTTCAGCGCTGAACCAGTGGGGATGTAATAGGATATAGACGGGCAGGTGTAATGGGGAGCTATGGTGGATGGTAGGGGGAGCGTTCTTCAGTGCCTGCATGGAGGTATAATGGACCCAGATATGTACAATGATGGGCAGCTGCAGCGGCCGCAGGGGCAGAGGGTCTCCAGTACCCAAGCAGTGGGGTCCTTATGAGGCACAGATAGTTGCGGGTGATGGAAACCCACAGAGGAGGGTGGGTGTCTACAGTGCCCCAACAGCGGGGACACAGTGGGGGAACAGACAGAGGTGATGGGGAGCTATGGAAGGTGGCAGAGGGAGGGTATCTTCTGTGCTAAAGCAGTAGACTTGTCCAGTGAGGATATAATGGGGTCCAGACAGGTAGGAGTAGAGGGGAGCATAAGGCAAAGGCAAGAAAGTATTTCCAGTGCTGAAGCAGTGGGTGTCTCCAGAGGAGATGGTGGGCATAGACAGGTAAGGTACTGGGGAGCCATAGAGGGCTACAGGGAGAGAGTGTCTC
Source organism: Mesoplodon densirostris (assembly GCF_025265405.1). Taxonomy (NCBI): domain Eukaryota; kingdom Metazoa; phylum Chordata; class Mammalia; order Artiodactyla; family Ziphiidae; genus Mesoplodon; species Mesoplodon densirostris. Next base: position 149,150,694 of record NC_082663.1, read on the forward strand.
CAAGACCGAAGCAGTAAGGACGTGATGGGGCATGGACAGGCAGTCCAGCCTGTTTGTCTAGGCCCCGGCCGGGATAGGGGAGCCTTGGACAGAGCACAAGGCCTTGGCCACCTTGGGGCCGGGCACTTCACAGTCGTGTCTTAGCACAGCACCTCTGTGCCCCTGTCTGTGGGTCCATCTCTCTGGGGGGCTGTGTGTGCCTTGTGTCGGCTGTCTTAACTGCCTCACGAATGTTCGCGTGTGTGTGTCCGGGCTCCCCGTGTGTCCTGACCTGCTCCCCGTCTGTGGGCACACACAGGCTGTGCCATCGGCACAGGGTTGCCTCCCCACCCCACATAGCAAAGCTTGTCCACGTGTGTCTCGGTCACACGTGTATCCGCGTGACAGTCCCGTGTGCACGTCTCAGGCTGGTCCTTGTGGGCGCGGACACGTGTGTGGTCGGGATGTGCCCACGGGCACACACGCATGTTTCAGTCACATGGACACGTGTTGGTGCACCTTCTCTTTTCTCTCTCCCCTTCCTCTGAGGGCCCCGCCCTGGAGCCACCCCTGCCTGAAGGCCACCCCATCCTTCTCAGCTCCCCTCCCCCCCACTCAGTGCCCAGTCCCGTCCTCTGAGGAGTCCTGTCTGCCCATCCTCTGCTTTCTCCTTCCCTCAACAAAGACCCAAACCCTGAAAAGGGGCAGATGTTAAGCCCAGAATTTCTTCCCGGGAGAGACCTGGACCTCGCACTGGGGAGAGACGTAGCCTTCCCTGTCCCGACCCGTCTGAGGATATTTGCAGCTTGGGGGGTTCAGCTGGGGGAGTGATGGCAACCTTTGGGGTCCAGTTGCTTCTCTGCTGGTTTCCACCATTGTCGCCCCAATATAATGAAATGATAAAGAGTGTGGACCTCGGCGCCCCATCCCCTGGGTCTCAGCATCCTCATACACCGTGCCTATTCCCTAGCGTTTCTGTGAGGGGCCCCTGACAGGCCTCCTGGCATGTAGCAAGTGCTCAGTGAACATCAGCTGCTTTAAAAATCATAATCAAGGGACTTCCCTGGTGGTCTGGTGGTTAAGACTCCGAGCTTCCACTGCAGGAGGCGCGGGTTTGATCCCTGGTCGGGGAACTAACACCCCACAAGCCGCACAGCACGGCCAAAGGAAAAAAAAAAATTGTAATCAATCTGATCATTATTCTGACCTCCCCTCCCGCACCCACGAGGATACAGGCTTCTGCATAACCACCCGTTAATGTTCCTGTTCTCTTTTCTTGTCCCTCCGTTGTAAACGTTCAGAAACCTTTGGTAAGTTTAATTTCTTCACCACGTCAACAACTAACGCCCCCCCACCACCGTGTCCCCCCCTTCCCGTCCCCTCCCCTCAGACTAACGGCCACCGTGACAGTAACTGTGACCCACTCCACGTGGCATGTTTACTAACGTCTCCCCCCACCCACCCCCCTGCCCCTGACCACCCAGCCCTCCCCATCTGGGCACCCGGGGGCTGCAGAGAGAGGAGCCCAAAAGGAAAAGAGGAAAAAAGACAAGACCACGAGGGGCTAGTGGAGCTTCGCACATACGGCACCCCCTGCCCCATTCTGGGCCTTGACACTGCTGGAAAATGTGAAATTACAGAAGTTTGCAGGCTGGATCTAGGGAGAGGGAGGAATGTTCCAGCTGGGCTAGTACTGGGTGTATCTCGTCCTCTTTTCCCAGCCCAGCCTAAATCCCCTGAATCCAACTTGCTGGGCTAATTCTTACTAAGGTAAGAATGACTGATATTGGCCCATGATAGTAACTTCTCATCTTCCTCGGAATAGAAAGCAAAACCACCTTTAATATCCAAGAGGTGTATCTTTTCCTCTCAACATAGTGGCCATGGGCTATTTGGCTATCTTGGGAAGTTCTGTCCTTTGGCCTCTGGCTTCTGCCACTTGGACTATGGTGATAGTCCAAGTGTAGTAAAACAGCCTGAGCCAGAGCTGACCTAGATTCCCACTGACCCAGATTTTCGCTCTCCACGGTGCAGCCTTAGGCAAATTCCCCTCCCTCCTCCTCTCTCCCCTCCCTCCGTGTGAAGAGGGGGAGTGGCCCCATTAGTTTGGGGATTTTGTAAGAGATAATATAGGGCCCCCCTAAAGTTCTAGAGGGGCCCCAGCCTGGGAGGCCGGAGAGCTGGGTTCAAGGCTCACCCCTGCCTCTGACTCATGGCATGACAGTTCCTTGACCCCTTGTGGGCCTCAGTTTGTTCATCTGCAAAACGGGCCTGGGCCAGACAGAAAGAGCTGTGTTTTCTCACCCTCGGTGGCTTCCCTGCCCTGGCCTTGGGGTGCCCAGGTCCTCAGCAGAGAGAGAGGGGGCCCAGATCTCCCCTGGTAAGATGAGCAGAGGGTGGGAAACTCTAGCCCGGCACCACCATTTCTGGTCTCCTGAGGTGTCCCAGCCCCCAGCGCCCATATAGACACATAGATCGTTCTCTTCCTCTTTTCCTTTTGGACGTTAAGGAGGCTGCCGGGCCCTCCCTCTGCCCTCCATCCCCTTTCACTGCCCTCCCCTGTCCCTCCTACTTGGCCTGTCTGTAACACCTTCCCTTTGCTTTATTAATGCCCAGCCCTGGGGCACTAACCCCTCTCCCCCTTCTCTAACAAGACCCCTGAGACCCCCATCATTCCGTGACCCTCCCAAGAAGGAATAGGAGGGGAGGTCGTGGACCTCCCTCCCTCAGCCCAGAAGAAAGGCAGCCCACAGGGCCAGGCGAGGCCATGGACCTCCCTGGGGCATGGCCACGCCCCTCAGGCCAGTCCAGAGGGGCTTCTAGACTCAGCCCCTCCTTCCCCAGGAGATTCTTGCCTCCTACGGGAAGCCCTCCGGATTCTTCCTCAGCGAGGCCTGCAGGGTGTGTAGGCCCAGGGCTGCCTCAGCGCCCCCTCCCAGCCCCGGGGGCAGAGTGTTCAGGCCTGGCTCGTGGCCCAGCTCCGCCTCCCTGGGGCCCCCTGGCCCCGCCAGGACTGCCTTCTGACATTCACCTGACTCTCTCTGCTTCCCTTACAGAAAGCACTCCGATCCGAGGTAAGAGGCTCTCTCCTCACCCACCCACCCACTCACACTCTCTCTCGCTGCCCGCCCAGCCCCCCAGGCTCCACGGGGGGCTGCCCCAGGCCCCCCTCCACATGTGTTCTCCTCGCCACCCCGCCCAGTGTCTGTGCAGTCTCTGTGTCTATGTCACTATCTGTGGCTGGGGGCTGAGTGTGGCCGTGGTGGCCCCTTGGGTCACCTGGCCGCAGTCGGGGTTGTGTCCTCAGGAAGGGGCAGCGTCTCCCATGCCCACCCAGAGCACTGGCAGTCAGGCTTCTGACCACTGCTCTGTATGCAGCCCTCATCCGTCTCTAGCCTTGGTTTTTCCCATCTGTACAATGGACGTGCAGAGGGGGCCTTCCAGCTCTGAAGCTTTGATTTGGGTGGCGGGGCAGGAGGAGTGGAGGGTCCAGCTTGAGGGAGCAGAGAGACAGGCAGTCTCAAAGGCAGCCCCATGGTGCTGCCCTTAGAGAATAGACTAGAACAGGCCTGGGTGGGAGCCCTAGGGAAGAGTCCATGTCTAGTCCTGACTTTGCCACGAAATGCTGTGTGACCTTGAGCAGGCTCCCTGCCCTCTCTGGGCCTCCATAGTAATACCTGCCTGCCTGCTTCCCTGGAACCTTGAGGTTGGTAGGAAGTGTTATGGAGGGGCAGAAGCCTAATCCACGGCCCCCAGAGAGAACTTCCCCTCACTTCCGTGGGATACCCACAAACAAAGCTGGGAGGAGGGGTCTGCTCGGGACCTTGGACTGGATTTTTGGACTCCTGGTGCCAGGGACTCTGATCAAAACCTGTGATTGGGAGAAACAACAACAACAGCAAACAAAAACAACAAGAAGAACAGCAAACAAAAACAATGTGTGATTGAAACACATTTGGAGATACTCCCTCACCTTCATTTAGCAGTCAACCAGTCACAGGGTCCAGGACTGTGAGTCTAACATACTTATAGATATTTACGCAGTTTTATTTACTTATGAAAAGGAGGATTTTGGTCCAGGCCTTTGATTTCAAACATAACTGTGGAAACCTCTGCCTCATTTTTAATTTGTTCACGGACACTCAAGTACTTGATCAAGGCCCATGATTTCAAACATACTTAGAGATGTATTTTACTTGTGAAAATGAAGATTTGTCCCAGGCCTGTGGTTTCAGATATCTTTGGGGAAATCTTGGCCACGTTTTCATTTAGTTGTGAGCACCGTAGTGTGTGATCAAGGCTCTGTGCTTTTAAATATTCTTAAGAAGGTTCATTCATTTTCACATGTTCCTGGGAAGTGAAGTCTTTCATCTGGGCCTGTGATTTCAAACATATTGTGGGAAAATCTGCCCTATTTTCATTTACTTGTGGGCACCAAGACCTTTGATCTGGGCCTGTGATTTTAAATAAGCTTGAGAAAATTGACCTCTTTTTAAAATTCTTATTCACTCATGACCAACAAATTCTTTGATCCAGGTTTATAATTTCAAGCACGCTGGGGGCATTTCAGCCTCAACTTTATTTGCACGGGTTACAGGTTTTCCTTCACACCTGATTTCAAACACTTTTGAAAATTCTCCCCATTAAGCTATGAGCACCGTGGACTTGGGTCTCCATCTGTGATTGCAAACACACTTGAGAAAATTCATTTACTTGTGAGCATCCGGAATCCTGAATCCAGGCCCGTGGTTTTAAAACAGATCTGTGAATTCAGACTGACTGACTTAGATGACTTTAAATCTCTGGGGAAATTCACTCTTCAATCAGTTTCAGGTACAGAAAGCGTGGATCCAGGCCTTTGCTTTCAAACATACTTGTATATCCTGAAATTGAAACACCCTCGAAGATATACACCCCTGTCTCCGTTTCTGGACACCGTGGGCCTTGAGGCCTGTGATTCCAAACATACTTGAGGAACCCAGACCCACGGTCATTTACACACGGGCACTGGTTGAAACCAGCAGGCGATCACCAGCTCCCTGAATTGGCACATCATTTGTGGTGGCCCCTTACGTGTCAGGGTCTTTGGAACGGCTGCTGTGGGTTGGGACTGCCAACCTGCTTTGCACCCCACCCTGCCTGGAGAACATCACTTGGTGCTCTCCTGAAAACACATTCTCCCCAGTTTTGTCACTCAACTTGGCAGTCGTTTACGAGGTCCCAGCTGAGGGTGGAGGATTTGTGGGGCAGGCGGTATGTTCAGGCCAGGATGGGCCAGGATCGGGGTGGGGAAAGGCAGGCAGGGAGGCCCTGACCCAGTGGGGGCTTCTAGGCTGACTCAGCTTTTTCATCTGCCTCTCCGGCCCAGACCGACTAAGAGACAGGACTCTGGGACAGCCCTCCCACCACCCCTACCTCGAGGTGTCCCCTAATGGGCCAGGCCTTGTCCCCTTTACCCACAGGAGCCCTGCAGATTGAGAGCAGCGAGGAGACCGACCAGGGCAAATACGAGTGCGTGGCGACCAACAGCGCAGGCGTGCGCTACTCCTCACCCGCCAATCTCTACGTGCGAGGTAGGGAATGCCACGTCCAGGTCGAAGGCAGGGACCCGCCCCACCCGTCCCCCTTCCTCCTCGGGCTCACAGCCTCCGGGCTCCCCTGTCCCCTGCAGACCCCAGCAGGCAGGCCCAGCCCCGCTTGTGGCCGCGGGACCTTGGGCGAGGCTGTGTCCCTCTCTGGACCTCAGTGTCCTCGCCTGTAAAATGGGGGCAGCTTCAACCCCCACCCCCACCCCCGTGCCTTGTGATGGCTGCCCCGTGGGCTGCAGGACTTGGGGTGGGGGGCGGCAGGAGGGAATGGGGCAGGGCCGGAGGGGTCAGTCGTGGGCCTACAGGGCCGGGGGAGCCTGCAGGCCTCTGCCCCACCCCGCCCGCCCGCCCGCCCATCCGAGTCGGCTTCTGTGGTGTGTCGTGCAGTGCCTCCCCTTTGCTGTGTGCTCGCTTCGCTTCTCCAGACTCGTGGCCTCGTAGCTCCCTGCTTCACCGTCCCCCTAATCTAAGAGTTGGGGAGGGGTCTTCAAGGCTGCCCCTACCAGCCCCACGCCCTCAGCTGTCTCTGAGCCCGGTGCTCTCCTAGTCACCCTCAGAGAAGGGCTCCTTTAGGCAGATACCCTGGGGCTTGGGCTGAGGCTTGTCAGTTTCCCACTTAGTCACGCCTGGAAGCACGGGGGTCCTTGCCCTGACACCCCCACCCACCCAAGGAGGGCCTGGGAAGCGGCTACACATACTTTCTTCTGGGCCCCTTGGTGTCCCCTCAAAGGTGCCAGGTTGGGGGGGCTGCCCCTACTCCTAGATGTCTCTGTGGACCCCGTCTCATCCCTGGGTCGGTTCTCTTCCGTCCTTTCAGAAATTTTAATTTGTTTCCTCCTCCATCTCCTGTATCCCCTTGGCTGTTTCGGATCCGATTCATGGTAGAAACAGCTCCCGCCTGCCAGGAAACAGGGTCCCGTTCATCCCCCCGGGCTGCCCCAATTGGCTCTGTATACTTGACCCCATGCCCGCCATCTTCGGGCCTCCGTTTCCCCCGTTCGACGCACCACGCCCCTGCCGTTCTCCACCTGGGAGGCCGTGCGGCTCCTCCCTCACCCGGAGACCTTCAGCCCCTTGGTCCCCAATAAGCACGGCCCCAACCAGCCCTGAAGCAGCACCTTGGCTGCCCTTGGGTTCTGCATCTCGTCTCTGAGGAGGAAGGAAGCTGCCTGGCGGGAGGGGACGGGGACGCCGGGGCGGGGGCGGGCAGGGGGCACACATCCGATCCGATGCCACGGCACCTCTGGTGAGTTATAGCGTGTCCACGATTCCAACTGACTGGTCTTCGTCTAACCTGCTTATTTCTCTGCAAACACCTGGGATGGGGGTTTGTAAGTCTTGCAGAGTTCAAGGAGGACAGTGTGGGCAGCAGGCATGGGGCAGGGCGGGGGCGGGGCCTCTAGCCCGGGTGCGACAAGGGAGGGGGGCCTTCTGTGTCCTCAGCACCCCCCGCCCCGTCCCAGAGGTGGGGTCCTTTCTTTTGGGGGGGGTCCAGCTTCCCATTCTTTGCCTGGGTCTCAGACGCTCCAAAATTGAATTTAAAAAAAATCGTGGAAGGCAAATGTAGATCTTGTATGTCAAGGAAAGAACGGAGGAAAGACTAAAAGGTCGTTGCTGTTCTTTTTATTTTTTAATTTTAATTTTTTTTTTTTGGTTTAAAGAAAACAAAAAAAATCAACAAACTATTGCAGCTTTTAGCCTTGGGAAGTCCTCTTTTTACTCTCTGTATCTCCCCTATTTTTTCTCTTCTCCCCATGTCATTGTGTTCTGCATCAAACCCCCTTTACATCCCTCAGAGCTTCGAGAAGGTTGGTGTGTTTTTTTCTTTTTTACTTTCTTTACCCACATTTTTACATTCCGAAAGTGACACACACACGCAAGAAACACACACAGACAGGCACACGGACACACGCAGACATGCACACAGAAAATAATAGAAAAACGAACTAAAAAAAAAAATGACGAATACAAATAATGAGCTCAACGTGAACAAAACAAAACAAAAAACCACCAAGTGAGAGCAAAAACCCAGAAAGACACGAAAATTTCAGCCGCGCCCAGCCCGGCCTAGGGCCGGCCGCACACATGCGATGCTTGCATTGTGGTCGCCTCTATGCATCCTTTGGTAATGTTGTTGCTAAGTTTTTTGCACTCCTCGTCGTCATGGTAACTTGGGCCTGATGCATGCTGGGAGAATGTAAAAATCTTCTCTGCATGCCACTCTTGTCGGTTCGGTTTGGTGAATTCCCAACGCCTTCTGTTGGAGTGTTTCTCGTCTTCCGTTCCGTTTTTCTCCTTTGGTTTTCTTCGTTTTTTTCTTTCTAACTTCCTTTTATTTAATTATTAATGTTGATTTTGTTTCGTTTGGGGGGGAAAAACCAATTGGTTCGTTCTTTTTTCCCCCCTCCCATCCCCTTCACCCAACCCCCTCCTCCCCCAAAGTGTTTCGTCTTTGGTTCTGTCCTGTGTTTCCGTGCTCTTTGGTTTGGGTTTCTTGGGCTGAGCTGTTGTGTGGTTGTTCTCCAAACGCATTGTGATTTAAAAGCCAGTGTTCCTGTCCCAACCACCATCCAGGAGGGCGGAAGGGGTCCCACAGCTGGGATGCTGGGGCAGAAAGTGACCGCCTGGGCTCAAGAGCACAAGGGAGGTGGCATAGACAGATGGTGGGAGGTCAGAACCTGGATGGGGTGTGTGAGGAGAGCAGCCCAATTTGCCAGCTCTGTTTTACCCAGAGCTGATGCCTCAGCCCCACAGGGCAGCCATGTTGGAAGGGAGCTTAAGCAGGCATGTTTCCATCCTTCTGCCTCAGCATGAGACCACCTCCCACCCTCGCAAACAACGCCAAAACAGGCATTTGAAGCACAGCTGAATGGGTAGCCGGCATTTTGAGTTCTTGTTCATTGGAGCAACACGTCCAAATATGAGAACTGGCCACCTTTCAGTGGACCGTCCTCCCAGAATGATGCATGCTTGGCACTGCATAGGCAGTGCTCAACATGGTAGCTGGTGTGATGACTTTTTGCATCCTGGCTGGGTACCAATACGGATCCACCCATCAGAAAATGTAGCATGACAGACTTTGGAAGAACTACTTGGCCAGTTATTCTGCCCTTTTCTGCCCTTTAGTGCTACGCCTCTGCCTCCCAGATGATGTTGGCTGCTTCCCCCACCACCTCACAGGCTCTGGGCCCAGTCACAGGTGTCTTTTGTCCAGCAACACAGCACGGTCACTTTCTGAGTACCTGAGCATCAGAACTGTGGAATTCTGGAGAAAACCCTGGGGAACTTTGGGCACAGCCCCCACCCCCCACCCCCACTTCCCCAGCTCTCCCTCTGCCTTTCTCTCTCTTTCAGCTCTCTTTCTCTCTGTGTGTTTCTCTCACTCTTGAAACCTTTGGAGATGTTCGCTCCCATCTTCTATTCCCTCCCTGAGGAAAGGCAAGCCCTTGAGAGCCCCATTCCAACCCCAAATAAAAAACAACCCCCAATAAAATATCCCTTTAGATTTATAACCACTAGCCCCCAGCTTACTATCCAACACTGATGATAGTGGAGGGCTGAGATCAGCTTGTTTGGGGTCACCTTTTTCTCTCTCTTGTCCCTCACCTGCCTTCTCTAAACTCCCAGTTATTAAGTTCAGGGGCAAGTTGGCAAGAGGACTTCAGAAACAATAACAAGGGATTTATTTTTCCTGTCTCATTTTGAATCCAGAGTGAGAGCTGCCAGGCAGAACCTCTCCAAAAGATGGAAGACAGAGGTCTCCCGGCCCCTTCACTAAAGCTGGGTCCCAGTGAATTGAAACTGAGAGGTGGCTGAGGGTCTCTGAAGACCACTTGGACTTTTGGGGCAGTATAGACTGGTGGTGGGAGCACAGACTTGCTGCTTGGGGAGACCTAGATTCAAGTACTGCCTCTGCCCCTCCCCGGCTGTGTGACCTTGGGCTAGTCACTTGGTTGCTTGGAGTCCCTATTTCTTCATCTGAATAATAGGAAGCATTGATTTACCTAGCTCACAGGGTAGTTGGGAGGATTCCATCGAGCAAATTAATGCTCATCTTGTGCCCTGTGTACTGCATGGCACATAGGAAATCGCAAGTGAAGTTGTAAAACAGGAAAATCGAGTTCAGATAAATGGTCTGGGCAAGTCGCTTTCCTTTGGGGACCTCAGTTTCCCCATCATGTATTTCAAACATCCACTGTTTGAATAAGATGGCTTATAGGAAACTGCTTTGAAAAGAATTGGAGGGAAGATGTTAATTCATTTGCTCAGATCTCATTTTTTGCTAATGCATTTCTGAGCCCATCTCATGGTCTCATTCTCTCCTGGCTCCAACCCCATTCCCATGAGATCAGTGGCCTCCCCAGAGCCACATCTCTCATCTTAATCCCTGTCACGCCCCCAGGAAGTTCTATGGCCAGAGTATCAGAAGGGGGCAAAAAAAAAAAAAAGGAACAGTTTGGATGTTAGGCTACCTTTGCAGATAAGTACCAGCCCAGCAGAAGAGAAGAGCCACCTAGCATGTTCTGGCCTGAAAGCTACAAGCATTTACAGTGTTACCAGAGCAACCAATCCTGGGAGTTATTTGCACCGAATCCCCACCCTCAACCTAACTCTTCTTTCAATTCACAGTCTCCAGCTTCTGCTGACCCTGGGTGATCCACGGGGTGGAATATTCAGATTTACCCTTCTCCTGCAGTATATCTCTGCTATTCAAAGGACCAAGGTCAAAACCAAGCCCATTTTTTTAATGCAGCTGGGAGCTCTGCTTCCAGAGCTCTCCTAAGGAAGATGCAGCTCAGACTTTGACAGGGTGGGAACATGATCAGGTTATATTCTCCCTGGCTGTTAATATTCTTTAACATCTTTAAAATTGTCAGCCTTTAAGGTGCGAATTAGTGGCTAACGATGGTGTCTTTACCACTTGGTCTAGCATCATAGCATTATTGAACCACGGTGCAGGACCCGGTTAAATGGTGTGCCACCCACCTGATGACATAGGAACATGCGGGGAGAACTTGGAGCGAGCTAGAGACAGGGGAAAGAACTTTCCACCTTCAAGGGACTTAGGATATTCCCAGGATCTTGGAAGAAGCCAGATGGGGATAATTTAACGCCAGTTCTCAATGCTGAGCTAAGAGATCGGGACTCAATATACAGTACCAGAGGGAGATCCAGATTGCCCCAATTTCCAGGTGTTCTTCAGAACCTTTTATCTGAAACCCATCCCCAGGCCTCTTCAGATCAGTTCATAGCATGGAATTCTGTGGGGCAGATTGTTTTTAAAATTAAAACTCTGGCACCCAAGCCGTGTAATTGGTGGATGTGACCTCTAGGTGTTCCCCTTACCTCCTGGCACCCCCAAACAAGAGTAGATACAGATATTGGGCCTGGAACCCGCCCCCCGCCACCTCCTGTATCTCCAGAAAGACTACCACTGGGGTATGTTGGCGACCTCCCCTGGCTCCTGATCATACCTGGCATGCCACCCCACCCTTCACCCCCAAAGCCCCTGACTTGACCCTGGTGGTAGGCAGTGGCAGGTCAAGACCCAGCCCTTCTCCTCATCCCACCCTCATCCCAAGGGGAGAGGGGGCTCCAGGGGTGGGAAGGCAGGCTTATTTGGGCATGGCGGGTCGGGGTGGGTGGTGCGGGGCTGTTTTCCAGGAACACTGAGCTCTAGACACCTCGCCTGCTGCCTGCCTCACACCCTTTGCATTGCTGTTTCCTCTGTTTTTGGGGGGTGAGGGGAACATTAGATTACACCTTGTCATTCGGAAAGCCCCGTGTCTCTGGCGGCCGCGGCGAGGGGACAAGGGGAATCAGTCGATTGGCAAGATATCATCCCATTTTCTCCTAGAACCAGGAAAAAAAAATCGGGAGAGAGAAGGTACCAAAAAAAAAAACAAAAACCAACAATAAAAAGTATCTTTAGCGCATCAAAATGTCCAGCTCAAAATGACAAGAGCTTGTCAAGGCCGCTGGTCAGCCCGTGGGCCAGGGGTCCAGCCAGGTCCCTCCAGGCCTTGCACGCTATCCCAATGGCGGAGGGAGCTGCTGGTGGGAGTGGGGAGGCAGGGTGGCGGAGAAGGGTGGGGGGGAAGGAAGATGCACAGGCCAGGCCTCAGGGCGGTACCCACCCTCCCTGGGCCACAGGCTGGGGTTCAAGGGAGGGGCTTTGGAATTAGGCCTCGGACCCCTTCCTGTCCCCTGACAGGTGTAATCTAAGCTTAAGTAAATCCTGTGGAGGCTGCAGAACTGGCACCTCTCCCCTCCCCTCCCCATCCACATCCTCATTTTGGAGTCCGGAGGAGCACCCAGCAGCCTCTCCCACCCCAAAATGCCCAGCAGAGCCCCCCCACCCTTCAGAGCTGCGGCTTGCTGAATCGTTGAGATGTCTGACACTGTTGAGTTCCCTACCTAGTGCTCCAACCAGATCACCTCACTTTTGAGTTTTCCCCCTCACCCTTCCCCAACCCCTCCTCCCCTGGGGCACCCCTCCCCGACCCCCACTTTCTTGGTTTTTGAGTTTCTGCCTCTTCCTGCCTGGGGGAGGGGTCGTCTCCCGGTTGCTTTGAAGGTTTTTGAGTTGTTTTTCCATGTGAATCGGGGTTTGAAGCGACCCGCCCCCCCCAACCCACCACCCTCCCACCGCCCACCCTTCTGATCCCCTCACCCACGCGGGTCCCCCCCACTGGGACCCCCCCGGCTACTCGGTGACGAGAAGAGCTGGAAACGAGAGCCAGCTGGAGCGTGCTGAGGACCAAGGCTGGTGTGGTCCCCTTATAACCTGCCTGGACCCTCCATTCAGGTCGGTAATTGGGGGCGGGGGTCCCGCGGGGCCACTCCGTCCCATGGGTTCCGTGCCCACCTTACTTTTCTAACCTGCACCTCAAGCTTGCAGCCAGGGGTGGAAAGATGATGTGGGTGGGAGTCAGCACCAAACTGGGCAGAACACAGCGTCAGCCGCCCGCCCTCGCCAACTGGAAGGATGCCCAGAGGCCTTATGAGACCCTCTCGGGGTTTTTAAGCCACCTAGTGCTCATGGGCACAATCCTCCCCTAACTCGTGGCAAACCAGCCCTCTTCCTGCTGCACACCCTTAGAAACGAATGGGGTAGGTGAGAAAGCAAGTGGGCAAAGTGTCTTAGGTGTCAGCCTTTATAGCATATTGGCAGATCCATTTAATTGATGGCTGCCGGCCATGTTGGGGATTGTGAGCACCAAAATTACAGTTGTTGATAAATGCCGTCCCACACTTAACTGACTTATAATTAACAACCCTGTACAGCAAGTCTGTTATGTGTTCAAGATGTATGCCTTGTGTCTACTTCTGAAAAGTGTTAGAGGTACCTTCCAAATTATGACACTCCTAAGGGAAGATATTTTAAGATAAGATCCAATGTGAACAGGGTCTTTGGGGCATGATGTTGAGCCTTACACACATAAATTGGGATTGTATTAACCTTTAAATCCTAAAGCTAGCCCTTATTCCCTCTGATGTTCCAATAATCCCTTTCAGTACGAACCTTTTACTGATGGCTTCTGGACATTTATTTTGATGGCTGCTGGATATTTTTCAACTGATGATTATTCAGTTGATAGGTGTATATGGGTGATGGGTACTTTTGCCCTCTTTGGTATCCCCAGAGGGTAAGGACACAAGTTTGAAAGCCAAGAAGGGACACGTAGATATAATTCTTGCTAATTACCACGGTAAGAGAAGGCTCACTTTATCTCAGAGGTAGGGATCAGGCATCCCTGGCTTTGAGCTCTGGCCCTACCACTCCTTTCTTTGTGTCTTCCAACTAGCCCTAGCTCCTCTCTGGGCCTCCACTGCTTCCTCCACAAAATGGGCATGAGGTCACTGGCCTCTCAAAGTGGGAGGGATTCAATAGAAATTCTTCCCATTACTTTTTTTTTTTTTTTTAACTAATTCATCCCCAAACTCCCTCAATGATGAGCATCTCATTGATCTTTCCAGCATCCTGGAAGGCCAGAAGGAAACTTCACTGGCCCATGCCCAGGCTGAGCATCTTCTGTGTGCTGGGCACTGCCCCAGTCAGCTTAATGGCCTTCTCAACACATCACCGATGGCCTCCATTTCACAAAGGAGGAAACTGAGGCTCCCGGAGGATGAGGGCCCTTCCCAGGGCTCATCCAGCCTCATCAGCCCCCCACCTCTGCCGGAGCAGGTTTTCCATGGGACTCTGAGGTCTTGAGGAGTTTACCTTGCTGTGTGATTCAAGTGACTTGGCCTCTGTTTGTTTAGCTCTCAACGAAGAGCAGGGAGAATCACTGAGAAGTGGGGCTCCTGTGGCTGGGTTGGTTTGCTCCGAAGGTTCTTTTTCGATGAGGATCTCACCTCTGTGGCCGCCTCGAGCTTCTGCCGGGACCCTTGGGTGCTGGGTGGGGAGGCCAGATGCTGTGTTCTGCCAGGGTTGGGGGGCACCTCCCTGGGGAAGCCACAGCCGTCCTCCTTTCAGACCCCGATTTTCAGCCCCACACCCATTCCATGTTTTTTTGTTTGGTTGGTTTTTTTCTTGCTTTCAGGTGTTTTTTTGTTTTGGAGGGGTTTTTTGTTTGGTTGGTTTTTTTGGATTATTTCCCCCCACCACCCCACTTTGTTTTTTCATTTGTTTGCCCTGGTTTTGTTTTGGATGTCGATGCCGTTTTCTGTCCTTGATTAATTAGCTCCCTCACACTCATCCCCCATTGTGTTCCGTTTCCATGACAACGCAGCGTTTGGGCATCCCACTCGTGCCTCGCTGTGGATGCCGGCGGCTGGCCTGGACCGCGTCCGCTGGCTGGCCGGACCCCATTCTACCCTGATACCTCCACCCAGCCCTGCCAGAGAGCCGCTCCCCCATCTCAGAGCCCAGCCCCGCCCCTCACCCCCAGTCTGTCTGCATGGCCCCTCTGTCTCCCCTCCCTGCCCACCCCACCTCCTCCCCCCTGCCGAACACCTTCCACTTCCTCCATCCTGTCTCCAGCGTGACTCCTGGACTTTTCGCGGGGCTTCCTTTTCCGAAGGGCTGCCAGCTTTCTTGGCCCTCCCTCTGCCCACACGGAGCTCCCCCTTCTCTCCAGCGGGGATTCAGAGAACTGGGATTGAGATTTCTAGCTTGGAACCCATGGAGAGAGAGAGAGGGAGAGAGCGAGTGAGTCCCCTCCTCCGTAGAACAGGGCAGACACCCCTACAGCGACCCCCTTAGGGGTGCGGCTGCAACCGCAGTTCCATGTGAAAATTAGAGGCAGGTCGGGTTGCCGAAAGTTACTTGGTGGCCCTGTTTAGCCTTGCTGAGCCTCCAATCCGTCATCTCCACAGTTTGAGACAAGACTCCTTGAACTGCCCAAAGCTGGGGGCACGTCCACGTGGCTCCTTGAAGCCAGGGACAAGCTCCTTCTGGCTAGAAGGGTTTACTAGCTAACCCAAGTCCTTTCCACTGCAGGGAAACATCTCCGACGGGGCAGCCGTGCCTCTTGGCAGTTCAGGTGTCCATTAGCACTCGCCCCTTCCCCCCGAACCCCATGCAGCTTCCGAAAATGGAGCCCCCGAAATGCATCCTGCTGCCTTCATGGTCTGCAAGATTGGGACAGAAGGCTGCATTCGCTTCCCGCTAAGAAATGCACAGAACATGTCCCTGTTTTCTCAACGTTCAAGTTCATTCCCTCGTTTATTATTATTATTATTAATATCCTATTTATTCTGCCAGGGCTGTGATGTGACAATGTGACATGTCACATTGGGTCACATCTAGAATTAATATGCAGCATTGAAGTGGGCCCCCTCCCCCCTCCTTTCTCTTTCTCTGTCCCTCCCTCTCTGTGTTCCTGTTTTCTCTCTTTCTCTGGACCCATCTATCTCTTCTCTCTGGTCCCCACCTCCTCCGTGAGTATGCACTAAAGGCCCCTGAGATCCAGGCCTCTTCACATTAACCTCTCTTTTCCTCCTTCTGTCTCTTTCCCTCGTCTCTCTCTCTCTCTGTCTCTCTCTCTGTCTCTCTCTCTCTCTCAACCAACCTATTTTGCATGCTGTTTGTGATTCTGAGAGCTGCATCTATCAATGGAAACTTGTCAGATCCGACAGAAGCTTTTAGAAGGGTTTCTATACCCAAAAACCACAAAAATTTCATTAGAGTTTCTCATCTTTTCCTTGAGGGCCCCCCGGGGAAGTGGGCGGGGCCCCTGGGTCACCAGAGGGAGTGAGGATGGGGGGCCGACATCCTGGTCCCCTCTGCCTCTTGGTCCCAACTCTTCCCATGACCTCCCACACACACACCCCGCCCCGTCCAACCTTCCCAGAGCCCCCCGACCCCTGCAGCCCGAATCTTCCGAAGCTCCCCAGTTGGGAGAGCGGGCGGAGGGGCTGCTCCCCGAAGCCATGTCTGTCAGCAAAGATGAGAAACGGCTGATAAATTTTTGTGTTCCTAACTGTGCTGTGGACCAGCCACTCTGGTCTCTGAAACCCTGTTGCTATGGAATAATGCTTCATGTCTCTTTTATTATATATCGATATATCTCTCTCTATATTGTTTGTGAAGTACTTTCCTTTGAAGTTTTGGTTTCTTTGTGTTGGAATTTGGTTTTTTATTTATTTTTGTTGTTGTTGTTTTCTTTCATTTGGAAGAAAAAGTTTCAATTGGGGGGAAGGAAACAGCCCTGTTTATATTTAAATTGTTTTCCACTTTTTTTTTCCTTTTTTTCTTTCTTTCCTTTCTTCCTGCTTTTCTTTCTTTTCTCCCCTGCATTCCGTCTCCCCATCCCCCCAACCCCCTACACCTCCCTCCCCTCCCCCTCCCTCCCCTCCCCCACCCCTACATCTCCCACCCACCCCATTCCCCAGTCCGCCGCGTGGCTCCACGGTTCTCCATCTTGCCCACGAGCCACGAGATCATGCCAGGTGGCAACGTGAACATCACCTGTGTGGCCGTGGGCTCGCCCATGCCATACGTCAAGTGGATGCAGGGGGCCGAGGACCTGACGCCTGAGGATGACATGCCCGTGGGCCGGAACGTGCTGGAACTCACAGACGTCAAGGACTCTGCCAACTACACGTGTGTGGCCATGTCCAGCCTGGGTGTCATCGAGGCCGTGGCCCAGATCACGGTGAAATGTAAGCAGGGGCCATGGGGCATGGGGGAGGCAGGTCAGACCTCATATGTAGGTGGGGGGTACGGGTGGAGAACCTCTGAGTTACTCTTCAGGATTCAGTCATTCCTGGCTGTGAAGAGGACAGTCAATAAACACTTATTGGTGACAAATTATTCTGGGCCTGGCCCCATGGAACGAGACCCAGTCTTGCTCTATTGGGCTCACAGTCCAAAGTGGGAGATGACACGTAGCCCGGCAGCTATGATGCAGACTGATTAGAGCAGTGATGGGGACTATGTAGCAACACTCAGACCCGCAGAATAAAGGTTCCAACTCCCGGGAAAGCTAGGTCAGGGAAAGACTAAAAGTTGAAAAGGGAAACAGGTCGTGCAAAACTCAGAGAGATAGAGCATTGTGGGGTGGGGAGGGATTACAGATTCTCCTGATGTCTCAAGTCTGTGGCGAGATTCAGAGGAGGGTGACCCCAAATAATTTTTCTAGCTTTGTAACAGGGGCCAGCAGACTACAGCCCATGGGCTGAATCTGGCCCTCCACTTGTTTTTATAAATAAAGCTTTATTGACACCTGCCCATTTGTTCACACCTGGCTTGTGGCAGCTTTGGGGCTACAGTGACAGAGCTGAGTGATTCTCAGCAAAGGCCACGTGGTCTGCAAAGCTGAAAAGATTTACTGTGTGGCCCTCTGCAGGTAAAGGTTGCCAAGCCCTGCCCTAGGCCCATAGAAAGTGTCAGCATCAGCTGGTGTGTTGGTCATTTTGCTGAGGGATTGAACGTCTTCTGGTGCATGCTTCCTGGGGCCTGTGTGATATGAGATCTTGGGACAAGTGGGAGAGAAGTCACAGTTTTATCCGGGTGCTGGGGACACACTGTAAACCATCCTCAGTCCCTGCTGGTGGGGACAACATACAAACCTGGTCATGACGTACCGTCAAGCAGTGATAAGAACTGGGCAAGGGCACCTTTAGCCAGGGTGGTGAGGGTGGCCTTAAGCCATCTGGCCATCTGAGCATTCCAGGGGCAGGGAACAGCAAGTGTGAAGTGTGAACAGACAGAAGGGCCCTGTGGCTGAGCAGAATGAAGCAGAGTAAAGCACAGAGAAGAGCTGTAGCCCAGGGGCCACCACTGTTTCCTTTAGAAGTGAATATTTTTCTTAAACAGCCAATTTTTTTTTTTAAGTAAAAATTTTCAGCTTTATGGGCCATCTAGTCTCTGCTGTAGCCACTCAATTCTACCATCATAGCACAAAAGCAGCCAGCAGCGATACATACGCGTAGCTGTGTGCTGATAAAACTTTATTTACAAAACCAGGTGCCAGCCCTCGGTTTGTAGTTTGCCAACACCTGCTATAGATGGTGGGCTAGGGGTCGTTAGGCCCATGGTTGCCACCAAGGAAATGAAGGCTCAGAGAGGGCAGTTGTGTGACTAAAAGTCACACAGCCTTTGGGGTCTGCAGCCAGCGTGCCTGATGTGTGAACTTGCCTCCCACCCACAGCTCTCCCCAAAGCCCCTGGGACCCCTGTGGTGACAGAGAACACGGCCACCAGCATCACCATCACGTGGGACTCTGGCAACCCAGACCCCGTGTCCTACTACGTCATTGAATATAAATCCAAGAGCCAGGACGGGCCCTACCAGATCAAAGAGGACATCACCACAACGCGTTACAGCATTGGCGGCCTGAGCCCCAACTCGGAGTATGAGATCTGGGTGTCGGCTGTCAACTCCATCGGCCAGGGTCCGCCCAGCGAGTCAGTGGTCACCCGCACCGGCGAGCAGGCCCCTGCCAGCGCACCCCGAAACGTGCAGGCCCGCATGCTCAGCGCCACCACCATGATCATCCAGTGGGAGGAACCTGTGGAACCCAACGGCCTGATCCGGGGCTACCGGGTCTACTACACCATGGAGCCCGAGCACCCCGTGGGCAACTGGCAGAAGCACAACGTGGACGACAGCCTGCTGACCACCGTGGGCAGCCTGCTGGAGGACGAGACATACACCGTGCGCGTGCTGGCCTTCACCTCCGTAGGCGATGGGCCCCTCTCGGACCCCATCCAGGTCAAGACACAGCAGGGAGGTGAGATGCCCGCGGGAAGCACAGCTTCTTGGTGGGGGGGCAGCAGGTTTTGGGGCTGTCCCACCAGAGGGAAGGAGGCAGCCATGCGGTGATGCGTCTCCCAGCAGCTGGCCGATCTTACCTGGAAGCCACCACGTGGTTTATTTGGCCTGCCTGGTGCTTTAAAGTATTTTCACGCCAGCGTTGCAAAGCGGGAGGTTGTCCTAGAAAACCCAGATTTCTGGCTACCCTTGGAAAATCCGATTTGGCAAGCCCATAGGGCTACAATAGGTCATCCGATGGCATCCAGATAGATGCCGCCGCCGGCTGCATCTGAGAAAAGGGGTGTGGTTTCCGTTCGCCTCCCTCTTCTCTGTTAACTGCCCCGGCTCCCATCCATCTCTGAGTTTGAGAACCCCTGTTCACTGCTGTCTCTGGGGGGATCCATGCCGCCCATTTTGAAATAATAGTGTGTTAACCCGAAGTCTGTGAGCTGGTCTCTCACCTGCTGGGGTGAAGGACGTGGGGTAGGGATGTGGAGCATTTAGGTGCGTGGGGCCCCAGCTCTCTGCAGGTTTCTGGGCTTTTTCTTATGGACTCAGGCTTTGGAACCTCAAATCCAGGAAGAGTCAGGCAGCTGCCCAAGCAAAGGGACAGGAGGTTTGGAACTCTGCTGCCGTAAATCAGATACAGGGTGGAGATCCACATTCCAAATTATGGTCCCCACCAGTTTTCTGTTTAACTGGGGGAATGGGGAGGATGCTGGGGTGCGTTGAGAAGGGGATTTTTTTAATGTTTTCCCACTGGCAGCAGAGAGGATGGGGGGATTGGGGTCGGCAGCTGACAACGAGGGGCGGTAGGGGGTCCCTGGGAAAATAAGAGAAATAAGAACAGTGGAGAACACTCCAGAAGCATCCAGAGCCTAACAAGTCCTTCCTTTTAGGGTGGTGCTGAGCTTCACGGGGCCCTTTTTGGGAGAATGGGAACCTGGCGGGTTGGATACCCTATGCGGGCCCATCCCTCCCAGGCCTCCCCCCAATGCCAGTCCTCTTCGCCCCCTGCCCCGCAGTGCCTGGCCAGCCCATGAACTTCCGGGCCGAGGCCAAGTCCGAGACGAGCATCGGGCTCTCGTGGAGCCCCCCGCGGCAGGAGAGCATCATCAAGTATGAGCTCCTCTTCCGGGAAGGCGACCACGGCAGAGAGGTGCGTGGGCGGGGGGAGGCGGGCTGGCGCTCGCCCCCGGCTCCCGCTCTGGGCGACTCTCTTGTCTCCCCGAGCCTGTGCCGGAATGTCTCTCTTCCCCGCTTCTCTTTGCCCCTGTCCGTTGCTAATTTTTCCACCACTCACTCTTTTCTCCTCCATTTCCATCACTCTGTGAGGTCTGTGTCTGTATCTCTCTGGTTTCTCCCTGTCCCTCTCCATCTCCGTCTCTCTCCCCGCCTCGCCCCCAGGTCGGGAGGACCTTCGACCCGGCCACGGCCTTCGTGGTGGACGACCTCAAGCCCAACACCGAATATGCCTTCCGCCTGGCGGCGCGCTCCCCGCAAGGCCTGGGCGCCTTCACCTCGGTGGTGCGGCAGCGCACGCTGCAGTCCAGTAGGTGTCTCGCGGACCCTGTCCTGACCTGCGTGGGTGGGGACCTGGCCGGCGCCTGCGCACTGACCCGGGCGGGGCCTGCGCAAGGGTGGGGGGCGCCTCCGCCCGTCCCGCTTCGCTCCTCCGCCTCGGGCGCGCTTGCGTCCATGCTGCGCCTCGGTTCCCCCACCAGTGCAGTGAGGGGCTCACCCGTGGATCCCACAGGCTCCAATTTCTCCATCTCCCTGGGGTACAGCCGTGGCCGGTTTCGCTGATGGCACCTCCTCTCTCCTCTGCCTTTCTCCTCTGGTTTTGGGTTTAGTGGAATGGCCACGTTGTGCCCATCTCACAGGTGTTTGGAGGGGTCTGTGACACCGTCACAGCTCACACCCCATCCTTCCGAGAGAGCAGAGGATGCAGAGATGATCCTACCTCCCCAGATGGCCCTTCTTGCCCCAGGACTGGGTTCCCATCGCCAGGGGCTCGGGGGCATGGGGGAGTCCGAGCTGATGCCAGGTTCTTGGGGAAGCGCAGGACCCCCAAAACATAGGGCCCTCGAATTCCTGGAGTTGTTCGCTGTGCCCGCCTGGCCTCCCTGTCACAGAAAGTCACCTTTTGGCCAGGACACTGCAGCTGGCTCTGGGCCACACCGTGGCGCCCGCCGCGCCCTCCCTGCCTGCTCTGAGCTCAGGGCCTAGGCAGGCCCCTCCGACCGCCGCCTCCTTGCCTCCCCCTCCTCCCTCCGCTCCTTCTTCTGTGCTCAGTCTGGCCCAAATGGCCCCCGCCGTGACCCGCCCCCTTTCTTCTTCTCCCCTCCCCCTGCTCAGTCAGTCACGGGGTAGCCACCCCAGGCCTCGTTCCGGAAGCTGCCTCAGTGTTCAAACCTTCAAGCCCCCGCCTCCCCCGCCCCCGGGCGTGCGCACACAGGGGGTCACGGGTCAGTCCAGAGTGACAGCAACTTGGGCCGGGGTGTCTGAGCCGCTGGGATCAGGGGACTTGGAGACACAGCACCCCACTGTCACCCCCGGCCCCCTCCCCTCCTCCCCGCCCCACCGGGGCCGAGCCGAACGCTCCGCAACTCACAGGAATGTTTGTGCTTGAGGCGATCAGTGAGGGTGTCCTGTGGCTTGGGCGGCCACGTGGGAGACCGGCACAGGTGCCGTGAAGGTGAGTACGCGCTGGTCTCCAGCGAGTTCACAAAAACGGCCCACCCTGCGTGCCCCCTAGCCTGTGCCCCGTGTGCCCCAGCAGCTCTGGGCTGTGCAGACCGTCCAGAGCCCAAATTCAGTCCCCTAAATTCTGCACCCCGCTGCCGAGAGGCACACCTGCCCAGGAACGTGGAATCTGGAACCACGCCTCTCCCCCTCCCACACCGCGCATCCGTGTGCGCATCCACGCTGCCCCCCACCCTCCCGACAAGTCACGCAGGTTGGGCCGGATTGTGAAGGAGGCGGCCTCCAAGGTCGTCGAGAAAGCGGCTTTGGCCCAGCCACGCGAACCTCCAAACCTCCGGGGCGGCCCAGGACAGGGAGTGGGGGAGAAGGGACTCCCCACTTCGCACCCCAAGACGGGTGGGGCCCGAGAGAACTGGCAGCCGAGACGCAGGGCCAGGCGTATCCCCCCCGGGGAGTGCGGGCTTCTTAGGCTGAACTCAAGGGTAGGTGGAGGCCAGACCACTCAGCCATGGGTCTCCCCAGACACCGTCCCACCTTCCTGCCTCATCGGCGCCAACCCGGAACTGCAGCGTGCCCACACTAGGGCCGGAGCAGGGCTGCGCGGCCGCTCGCGGCCAGAGACCCACCCAGAGCTTGGTCTGGCCTTGTAGCTCAGCACTCCGCCATTCCCTCCCTCGTAAGAAAGTCTTTTAAGTTAGCAGTTGAAGAGTGGAAGGTAGGTAACCAGACTGGGAGTTTTCTGGAAGGCGTCTTTCTTTCTTTTATTATGTTTTTTCTCATCATCATCACCATCATCGTTGTTTCTTCTTTTATTATGGTTTTGGTTTTATTTTTCCTTCCCCTTTCTTAGCGAATCCATTCCTTCTGGCACATTCCTCGGTTGGTTTTTCCACTCCTGCTTGATTCCCCCCGGGCACTTTTGGTTGGGGTGGCTGGTCAAGAAATGGGGGAGGGGACCCCCAAGTGTCTATTTCCAGAGGAGGGAACCCCAGTGTTTCGATTTAAGTGAGGCCAGAGAGTCATTCTGGTTGCAGTAAGCCATTGGAGTGGCCTCTGGGGTCTCTGGTAGCCTGATGTCTTTGAGGATGGGGGCCTCTGATTCATCTCTGGGTCCCAGACCCTAGCATGGGACGTGCACATAGTAAGTGGTCTGTAAACCCATGCAGTGAATAAGTGCGGCTGGCATGATGGTGAAGGTTCTATATGCCTTGACCTCAAGCAAGGCCAGTGACCCCTCTGAGCCTCCCTCCAGACAAGGCGGGCTCTAGGGTCATGGGCATTTGAGAGGGTGTGGCTCCAGCCATCCTCAGCTGGCCTGAGCTGATAAAGGCACAGGCTGAGGTCTGAATTCCCAGCCTCAACCAAGACAGCCCATGGACAGCAGCTGAGCCTGGCTTCAAGGCCTGGCTTGCGCCATGTGCCCTTGGGCAGGCCACTTGCCTTTTCTGGGCCTCAGTTTCCTCACCTGTAAAATGGGAGGTGAGCACCCAGAACGGGTGGGACCTGGCACCCAGTAGCTATACAACCAGTGATAAAAGAATGCCAGGCAAACCAGGTGGGCTTTGAAACCCATTTCCCCACCTGGAACGTGGCGGGGGGGTTGGAGGGGTGCTAGTTCCAGCCACGTAAGAGGGTCATGAGAATTAAATGAGGCACAATCAATGGGCCGTATTTTGACTCTGCAGAGGGCCTAGGCTGCTGGGCGTGCAGCAGATGTATAGAACATGAGGATTATCATCAGTAATGCTCTTAATACAGGGCCTGGCCCACAGTAGGTGCTCGGCACATGGAGACTATTACTGATATCCCATAAAGCCCTTAACACACACAGTTCATGCTTAATATATGGGGAGTATCACTGTTATCTAACAAAGTCCTTAGCATGCTGCCTGGCACACAGTAGGTGCTCCATAAATGGCAGCTGCCATTTTCAGTCTAAATATGGGTCGGCAGGGTGCTGGGCACAGAGTTGGCAGTCCATGAATGGAAGCTATTAGTAGCTTGTAACAAGGTCAACCTGGTGCCAGGTACACAGTAGGTCCCCGAAACATGGGGGCTATGATGATTGCTCTGCAAAACCCTTGGCACAGTGCCTGGCTTCCAGTAAGCGCTCAATAAGTGGCACTTTAAAGAGGTTGGCCTGGTGCTAAGCACATAGTAGGTGCTCAGATGGGAGCCACTGTCAGTCTGGAAGGGCCTGGCATGGTTTCGTTTTTGCTCCAAACATAAAACTGTTGTCTGCAAGGTTCTTGGAGCTGTGTGTGTAAATAGTAGGTGCTCAATAAGTAAGAACTATTACTATTTTTATATAAGGTGCTTGACACATAGCAGACGCTTAAAACGTAGGGACTATTACTGTTATCCAGAAATAACAGGGCCTGACACACAGTAGGCCCTGTTAAGAAATGAGAACTAATGTTCTACATAGTCCTTAGTATAGTACCTAGCATGTTGTAGGTACCTAATATGTGGGAACTGTGTTTCTGTTTCAGTAAAGACCTTAGCACAGTGCCTGGCATGCAGTAGGTGCCGCATAAATGGCAACGGCTACTTTTATCTTCAGAGGGCTGTTGCAGTGACCAGCCCATAGTAGGTGTTCAATAAATGAGACGTGCTATTGATCTGCAGTGGGCTTAGGTTGGCATCAGGTGAACAGTAGGGGCTCAAAACAGAAGAACTATGAGTTACTAAAACTTTGGCACACAGTAGGTGCTAACTGTGGGCTGTGTTATCTGTAATGCCCTGACCCAGTGCCATCACAGTAGGTGTCCAATACACAGGGGCTTTTATTATTACTCTGTATAGCCCTTGGCATGCTAACTGGCACACAGTAGGTGCTCAAGACTCAGACATTGTTTTCTTTGCAAGTGAGGCCAAGAAGTAACCACAGGGTTGCCCTCTGGGTCCCTGGCAGTACAGGTGTTCAGTAAACAGATGCTCTTACTGTTAACCTATGACGCTTTTAGAGACACGCCTAGCACATAGTAGGTGCCCAGTAAATGGAGCTTTTACTGCTATTCCCCGGATACACAGTAGGTATTCAGTAAATTAGTGCTTACAGCTATTCCATCCCTGGTGCTGTGCCTGGCACATAGTAGGTGCCCAGTAAATGGAGCTTTTGCTATTCTTCTGGCGCAGTGCTTGGCACACAGTAGGTGTGCAATAAATATTTCACTGTTATTCTGTGAAGCCCTTGGCATGGCGCTTGGCACATAGTAGGGTTCAATAAGTAGATTTTTCACCTGCCATTCTGTGCAGCCCTTGGCACCGTGCCTGGCACATAGTAGTTACTGAATTAATGGAGCTTTTATTGCTTTTGCATTTGGCATAGTGGCTGGCACATAGTAGGTGCCCAGTAAATGGAGCTTTTGCTATTCCTGTGGCACAGTGCCTAGCACACAGTAGATGTTCTATAAATAAGTACATTTACTGTCATTCTGCTCCTGTGCTGTGCCTGGTGCACACTAGGTGTTCACTAAATAAGTACACTTACTGTTATTCTGTGAAGCCCTTGGCACGGTGCCTGGCACATAGTAGGTCCCCAATAAATGAGGCTTTTATTGCTATTCTGGCACAGTGCCTAGCACACAGTAGGTGTTCAATAGATAAGTACATTTATTGTCATTGTATTCCTGGTGCTATACCTGGCACACAGTAGGTGCTCAATAAATAAGTACATTTACTGTTGTTTTGGCACCGTGCCTGGCACATAATAGGTGCCCAGTGAATGGGGCTTTTACTGCTGTTCCACTTGGCGTGGTGCCTGGTACATAGTAGGTGCCCAGTATAGGGGACTTTTATTGCTATTTCATTTATCACCATGCCTGGCACATAGTAGGTGCCAGTAAGTGGGGCTTTTACTGCTGTGCCACTTGGCATGGTGCCTGGCACATAGTAGGTGCCCAGTAAATGGGGCTTTTACTGCTGTTCCGCTTGGCATGGTGCACAGCATACGTGCATATGCTCCTTGGGGACTGTGGCTACCCTCTCCCTAAGAACTACTGTGTGCCAAGTGCAGCCCCATGTGGTGAGTGCAGCGTTCTTGGCCAGCCCTCTCTGCCCCCATCCCCGCCCGCCCACCCACCCACCAACCCGCCCATCTCACCTTTGGTTGACACCCGCTTCTTTTGGGTTCGACTTCTCTTTGGTTTGGTTCTGTTTTGTTTGTTATCATCTTCTTTTTTATTTTCTCTTTCCCATCTTTTGTTTCCCCACCCCCTCCCCGCCCATCCCGCCTCCCTTCCCCACCCCCACGTTCTCCCCACCCTCCAATAGAACCGTCAGCCCCCCCTCAAGACGTTAAATGTGTCAGCACGCGCTCCACGGCCATTTTGGTAAGTTGGCGCCCGCCGCCGCCGGACACGCACAACGGGGCCCTGGTGAGCTATAGCGTCCGCTACCGACCGCTGGGCTCAGAGGACCCGCAACCCAAGGAGGTGAACGGCATCCCCCCGACCACCACCCAGATCCTGCTGGAGGCCTTGGACAAGTGGACGGAGTACCGCATCACGGCCATCGCTCACACAGAGGTGGGACCAGGGCCCGAGAGCTCGCCCGTGGTCATCCGCACCGACGAGGACGGTAAGCACCGGCCCCGGCCTGGGACCCCCGGGACCCCCAGGCCCCAGCCCGGCCCCTGCCTCGGAGCCTTCTGTCCCTGGAAAACTGGGCTGGCTGGTGGTCAGAAGGTATTGGGTTGGCCAAAAAGTTCTTTCGGGTTTTTCAGTAAGATCTTATGGAAAAAACCGAATGAACTTTTTAGCCAACCATAGAAGCCATAATCAGGAGAAGGAGACAAGTGGCCATCAGCCTCCCCAAGCCAACCCGGGCTCCTTGATCTTGGAATTCTCTGTTCTGGATCTTCCGGGCTACATTTTCTCTCTGAGCCTTGGGCCTGGAACATTAAGCAGGGAGCCCTGTATTTTGGTCCGGTGGTGGAAGCCATGGAAACGGAGTGTAGGAAACAGCAAGCAGCACTTGCAACAAAAATTATGGTCCCTCACCCCAGGAACCTGGTTTTTTAGACTCTAGGGATAACCTGAGATTTGGAGCTACTTGGGTCTGAGCTATCCTACCTAGAAAGTAGGTAGATTGCCTGCTGATGGTGGTTAACTGCCAGCTCTCTGGGGCATAGAGACTGATTTGTAGCACTGGCCGATTTCTGTGTTGTAAATATTCCCACCGTAGCTGAGCTAGAAAGTTCTAAGACGCTAGTCACACAGTAGAAGCTGAGGGCATGGGGCAAAATGAAGCAGGCAGCTTCCCCAATAAAATTGCAGGAAACCTGGACCAGCTGTTTTCTGAGCCATTGGCCTGGAAGTTTCGGTTGGCAGCCCCAACATTTTGTCCTAACCATGGGGAAGAAATGAAGCGGTTCTTCACGCCAGGCCTTGGGGTGGGGGTGGGGTGGGTGGCGAGGGCTCTCAGCTTGGGGGCTGGCTGAAAAAATGCTCCAGTGCGGAGTGCGCTGGCTGCACCCTGGAATGTGTAGGAGCGTGCAGCTGGACTGCCCGGGTTCCCATCCCAGCTTTGCCTCTTGATAACCCTGTGGTCCTGGGATCAACTCTCTGTGCCTTGATTTCCCCATCTGTAAAGGGAGCATAAGGACCCCTATCTAGAAGGGATGCTCTGAGGTTGGAAGCAGTGTGGGTAAACCTCTTAGAGTGGGGCATGCACGGCCCACTCATGTCTTGTGGCCCTGGGCAGGTGACCTAGGCTCTGGGGGGACCTCAGTTGCCCGTCTGTAAATGGGGTGCACCGTCAGAGCCCCCTCCCCGGGCTGTGGGAAGCGTGAAAGAGGTATTCCCTCCGGGCCAGCGGTGAGCGCTCAGAGCGCCGGGTTATAACTGGCAGTCACTCGGCACCTTGGCATCGGTCAGTGGCGCTGCCCGGGGCAGGGCTGGGCACCCCAGTAACGGCCCCGCCCGCCCCTCCCCTCCCCCCCCACCCGCCAGTGCCCAGCGCGCCGCCGCGGAAGGTGGAGGCGGAGGCGCTCAACGCCACGGCTATTCGCGTGCTGTGGCGCTCACCCGCGCCCGGCCGGCAGCACGGCCAGATCCGCGGCTACCAGGTCCACTACGTGCGCATGGAGGGCGCTGAGGCCCGAGGGCCGCCGCGCATCAAGGACATCATGCTGGCCGATGCCCAGGTGGGCGGGGCTCCGGGGCGGGGCCTGGTGGTGGGGTGGGGCCCCGGGCCCCCTGCGCTCCCGCCCTCTCGCTGCTTCTCTGTTTCTCTCTCTCTGGCTACTCCGCTCACCTCCTCCTCTCTCCCCTGCCGCCTCCTCCCGCGCTCAGTGGGAGACGGACGACACGGCCGAATATGTAAGTAGTGCCCCCCTGCCACCCCGAGCCGCTGCCAGTGCGCTTCCCGCGGGTGGGCCGTGCAGTGCTGTGACCCCATCCCCGCACGCCCCTTGTAAAAGGGTCTCCTCCCCTGGGCCCCCGATGCACACCTAGTTACCTCTTGGAGCTAGCTGGCAGCCTCGGTTTTGCATCAGGCACATGGGCTTTTCTGCTGGGGACCACGGAGGTATCCATTCTTAGCTGAATGGCCCCTGAACTCCGCTGGCCTCCTGCCTCCCAACTTCCCTCCTCCAGCCTAGCTCCCGGCCTGGGTCTTCTCCACCACACCTTTGCTCCAGCTGTTCACAGCGTTAACCACCCCCCCTCCAGCCCACAGCTTCCCCTGTTGCACCCAGGCCTGGCAGATCCAAACTGAGTCACTTTCCAGCCTAGCCTGACCCTTTTGTCACCTGACTCAGCCCTTCCTGACCTCGAAGTTTCTCTCTTAGGCCAAAGTGTCCCCTTCATTCTGGCCCTGACGTGATGAGAGGGGTCAGTGGGCCCCAGGTGGGAAAGGAGGCCTGCAGGAGGCCCTGAACCAGAGTCAGGATTGCTGTGTGGCTCTGGGCAAGTCGCTGCATCTCTCTGGGCTGTCTTTCTGCCCCTAAGATAGGGACCACAGGCTCTTCTGACAGCCCCAAGCCCGATGTTAAATTGACACGGCCCCACCCACTCCAGTAGCTCTGCTTCTCCCCCGCCCCGCCCCACCCCAGTCTTGGGGGAGGTTCCCACATGGCTCCGGCTCAGACCCTCCAACCCACTAAGACCCTGGGAAGGACTGAATGTGAGGCTCAGGGGCAGGAGACCCTCTGTTTGTGCATCCTGTCCCCCCTCCTATGCTCCTGACCTGGGGCCACCCCGGAGCTCCCGGGCATGCCGGACGTGTTTGTGGGTGTGCATGTATGGGAGACATGGACACGCGTGTGAGTGTGAGGGTCAGGGTGCTCTTTCACTGAATGAGCAGTGATTTACTGAGCACCTGCTGATCCTGAGCGAGGTGCCGTGGATGCAGCGGTGACCAAGGCACACCTGAGCCCGTTTTCCTGGGGTCACGGTTCAGGGGAGACGGATGTTACTTGGAACAAGGCACAAATACGTGTCTAGTTACAGCTCTGGTGGGGACGGGGCACAGATAGTGGTGTAAATGATTGAACAGCCAGCTGTTGGGTGGGTGCAATCCTGAGTGGTAGCATTTGCCCTTTTCCATGGTGTAAATACTCCCACCATGTCGATTTCAAGCTACCTACCAGATTTGTGGTAGCTCGTCATTGTGTAGTATTTGTATCGCACAGATAGAATAGAATAATCTCGAGGACACAGATAATAGTAAACACGGTAAAATAATGACGGAGGGGTGGGTTTTGAGTAATTACCTTTGTTTTTACTATTTATTTGATCGTACGTTTATATAATTTCATTTATAATAACGGCTATTTAATAAGTGGCTTGCAAATTTTCTGAAAATTCGACTGTTGGCTTTCAAGAGCTGGTATAAGGAATCTCCGGCACAACAATGGATGTAGTGGAGACAGGGGTCGGGTGGGGGGGGCCCTGGGGCAGGACCATATCTGGTTGGAGGAGGGATAGAAAGGCAGCCCCGTGTGGCTGGAGCAGAGTGAGCGAGGGAGGAGGTGAGGGCAGGGAGGGGACGGGGCAGGTCGTGCAGGGCCTCGTGCGCGGCAGAGGACTTCCGGTGGTACGAAGGACTTGGGCTTTTGTCCCCGGGGAGACCAGAGCCCTGGAGACCTGACTCACTGCAGGGAGGACAGAACGGGGGTGGGGCAAGAGTGGCAGCTGGGGACCAGAGGGGTGGGGACTGCACTGATCCAGGCGGTCCATGACAGATGTCATACCACGTGTGCCCATGTCAGCATGGATGTGCTACGTGTCGGGGTCTGTGCATGAGCTCGGGTGCACGTCTCTGCCCGCAGATTGGGCCCCGTGTCTGCCTTGCTTGTCCCTAGCATGGGGAGGAGGGTGGGCAGCCCTGGTTGTGTCACTGATTCCCCACCCCTGCCCCCACCCGCAGGAGATGATCATCACAAACCTGCAGCCTGAGACCGCCTATTCCATCACGGTAGCCGCCTACACCATGAAAGGCGATGGCGCTCGCAGTAAACCCAAGGTGGTAGTGACCAAGGGAGCAGGTGCGAGACCCTCTATGGCCCCTTTGCCCTCAGAGCATCCCTGCAGAGTTCTTGAGCCCCTGTTGGTGGGGGGAGGATGCACCAAGCAGGAGGAACAGGGAGAGCAAAGGTGTGGGGCTGCTCCAGAGCATATTAAGACCCAGTGTGGTCCAGCCCCGCTCAGCTCTAGCCAGATGGAAACCTTTAACAGCCAGCTCTTAACTCCTCACCCTCTGCCTCCTGTTCCCCATGCCTGGATACCCTTCTCCGGGCTGGCCGTCTCCTCTGCATCCTTTGGGTCTTTGGTTAGTCAGCACTTCCTAAGGAAGCCTTTCCCACTCACCCCCATGCCACAGTCTTGGTCAGTCTGCACCCCTCCTGCCCCCAGCACCCCGTGCCTCCCCCATCCCAGCTCTGATCACCCCAGGCAGGTTGTCACTTCAGGGTGGTGTGCCCGTCTCCCCCGCTGCACCCTGAAGCCTTCTCTCCTGGCAGCCCTGCCTCAGTTTCCCC
Source organism: Mesoplodon densirostris (assembly GCF_025265405.1). Taxonomy (NCBI): domain Eukaryota; kingdom Metazoa; phylum Chordata; class Mammalia; order Artiodactyla; family Ziphiidae; genus Mesoplodon; species Mesoplodon densirostris. The sequence continues at coordinate 149,181,157 of NC_082663.1, forward strand.
CTCAGGCCCCTCCCATCAGTCCCAAGAGGTTGTTTTTTCACCAGCCAAACATAGCTGAGTGAGGAGAGAGAGCCATGAAAATGTAAGGGGAGAGGGTATTCCAGGCAGAGAGCACAGCCTGGGCAAAGGCTCAGAGGAGGGAACAAGCTTCGTGTGTTAGAGGAACAAAGGCCCCCATGACCTCCACCCCACTTCCTGCACTCTCCATGCCTCACTGCTGACCACAGAGCCTGATGTTCAAGGCCTCCCAGCTGGACACAGCACCCCTCCACACTGCTGCCAGCCCATGCCCCTACCATTCCCTTCGTCTGCCTAGTCTCTGTGTCCTCTAGCGCCCATGTCACCTCTTCCCGGAAGCTTCCTGTGATCTGCTGTCCTCTCTCAGGGACGTTACATTAGAGCCATGCTTGCTAAGCAGAACCTGCTGCATACACTGTGACTGTTCACACCACCATCCATTAAAAGTCCTGATAAGTCCTGCAGTGGAGAAGCCTGTTCATGTATAGAGCTTCAGCACTGCAGGGCTTCTCAGGGCCTTGACACATTGATCACTACCCAGACTGTGAGAACCATGGGGGCAGGGACAGGGTTTTGGACACTCCTACATTCCATGGATATTAATCAGGTGCCGGCAGGAGGCAAGGGGTGAATAAATGAGGCAAGAGCTGAGTGACTTACTAACAGAAGAAGGAGAAACATAGATGCGGGCTTGCTGTGACATCTGTTGATGTTTTCGTTTATCGGGTCCTCTGAGCCCCCTGCTTCCTCGCTGTTCCTTGCACTCATGCAGCACAGTCTCACCTCAGGGCCTTTGCACTGGCTGTTCCCTCTGCCTGAATCACTGTTCCCCCAAGACCTCCCCGCGGCTCCCTCCCCCACCTCCTTCAAGTCTGCTTCTGAGCGAAGCCTTCCCAAGACCGCTTTTAAAAAATGGCAACCCCTTGGGAATTCCCTGGCGGTCCAGTGGTTAGGACTCCACGCTTTCACTGCGGAGGGCCTGGGTTCAATCCCTGGTCAGGGAACTAAGATCCCACAAGCTGCACGGTGTGGCCAAAAAAAATGGCTATCTCCCCCTGTGCTCCCAGGCTGACCCCGGCCCTGTATCCTCCCCCCCACAACAGTGCTGGGCCGCCCCACCCTGTCGGTGCAGCAGACCCCCGAGGGCAGCCTGCTGGCACGCTGGGAGCCCCCAGCCGGCACCGCCGAGGACCAGGTGCTGGGCTATCGCCTGCAGTTCGGCCGCGAGGACTCGTCGCCCCTGGCCACACTGGAGTTCCCGCCCACCGAGGACCACTACACTGCGTCGGGCGTGCACAAGGGCGCCACGTACGTGTTCCGGCTGGCGGCCCGGAGCCGAGGCGGCCTGGGCGAGGAGGTGGCCGAGGTCCTGAGCATCCCCGAGGACACGCCCCACGGCCACCCACAGATCCTCGAGGCGGCCGGCAACGCCTCCGCCGGCACAGTCCTGCTCCGCTGGCTGCCACCAGTGCCCGCCGAGCGCAACGGGGCCATTGTCAAGTATACGGTGGCCGTGCAGGAGGCCGGCGCCCTGGGCCCCGCCCGAGAGACCGAGCTGCCCGCGGCGGCCGAGCCGGGCGCCGAGAACGTGCTCACGCTGCAGGGCCTCAAGCCCGACACGGCCTATGACCTCCAAGTGCGGGCCCACACGCGCCGCGGCCCCGGCCCTTACAGCCCCCCCGTCCGCTACCGGACGTTCCTGCGGGACCAAGGTAGGCGCGCGGTGATCCCCGCACCAGAGCCGGACCGGGCCTCGCGCCCACCCCCACCCCAGCCCCCTCCCTCTCCCCCGCCCAGGTAAGTGGTCACTTTTCTGCTTCCTCGTGGATGCTCAAGGCCAGTCCAGACCCCGAGGCTCCGGCGTTGGCAAAGGTGGGACACACCTAGGTGGCACCGCCGCCCCCCTCCACCGCCCCCAGCCCACCCTGTCCCCCCCAACCCCCCTCCACCTCCGCCTTTTCTCTCCAGCTGCGCCGTCTCCCGTGGCAGGGACTTGGAACAGGCAGGGCCGGGCCAGGGCCAGGCAGTAAGGCCACGGGCACAGCGGACGACAGGGAGCGCCTGGGCCGCCCCCCACACAACCCCGTCCCCCCCGCTCCCCCCGCCCCCGAGCACTCACGGGACCTCTCCTTTGCTCTTTCCCGCCTGCTGCTGCGTGGCACAGTCTCGCCCAAGAACTTCAAGGTGAAGATGATCATGAAGACGGCGGTCTTGCTCAGCTGGGAGTTCCCCGACAACTACCACTCACCCACGCCCTACAAGGTGCAGCCTCCCGATGAGTCGGGGTGGAGCTCGGCCGGGGTTGAGGCCTGGTCTGGAGTTGGGGCTGGGTCCAGGGTTGGGGGTCAGCTGGACTCGCTGCCGGGTAGGCTCGAGGCTCAGTCTGGGGTTGGGGCTTAGTTTGGTGTCAAGACTTATTAGTCTGGGATCAAGGCTCAGTCAGAATTGGGGCCTAGCCTGGGATCAGTCCCAAGGGTTGAAGTTCAGTCTGGGTTTGGGGCTCAATAGGGGATTAGTGCTCAGTCAGAGCTGGGGCTTAGCCTGGGATCGGGGCTCAGCTAGGATTCAGGCTCAGTGTCTCAGTCTAGGCTCGAGCCTCAATCTGGAATTAGGGCTGTTTAAGGACTGGGACTTAGAGCCAGGACTTGGCAGCGATTGAAGCTCAGCCTGGGTTCGGGGCTCAGTCTGGGGTTGGGGCTGAGTTTGGGGTCAACACTTAGTCTGGGATCAAGGCTCTGTTAGAATTGGGGCTCAGCTGGGATTGAGGCTCAGTCTGGGGTCACAGTTGGCAGGGTCAGGGCTAAGTCTGGGATCCAGGCTCGGTCAGGACCAGGGGCTCAACCCAGAGCCCTGCTGAGCTGGCCCGTCCCACAGATCCAGTACAATGGGCTCACGCTGGACGTGGACGGCCGCACCACCAAGAAGCTCATCACGCACCTCAAGCCCAACACCTTTTACAACTTCGTGCTGACCAACCGCGGCAGCAGCCTGGGTGGCCTCCAGCAGACGGTCACTGCCTGGACTGCCTTCAACCTGCTCAGCTCTAAGCCCAGCGTGACCCCCAAGCCTGACTCCGATGGCTACATCGTGGTGTATCTGCCCGACGGCCAGAGCCCTGTGCCTGTCCAGTAAGCTCAACTCGCCCCCCTCAGGGATCTTGCACCCCTTAACCAGCCAGCTCTGTGACTGGGGCCAGCCGCTTGATCTCTCTGTGCCTCAGTTTCCTCACCTGTCTGTAAAACAGAGATCGCATCAGCCCCACCCCGTGTGATTCCCCTGAAGGTCCAGTGCTTCTCGTAGATGTTGTCGCTAAATATGGCCTCGTGTCTGCTCCTTGAGCATTCCCTGACGCCCCCATATGCCTGACCTACTGGTTCTAGGTTCCTAGACTGGTGGGGAGACAGAGCTGGACACAGACACTCTCAGTCCTATGGTGTGGCAGTGAGAGGCACCAGGGCTGAGAGTCCCCAGTAAGGAGAGGAGAACTCTGGGAAATAGGGAAAAATCGAGAATTACAAGACTGTGGGCATGGAAGCTGGGGTTTTGAAGGATGTATAGGAGTTTGAGAAATATACAGTTGACCCTTGAACAGCACAGGTTTGAATTACATGGGTCCATTTGTATGCATATTTCTTTCAAGAAGTACAGACCACAGTATTACACAATCCACAGCTGGTTGAATCCACAGATAGATAGAGGACCATGGATACAGAGGACCAACTGTACTTATATATGGATTTTTGACTGTGCAGGGGGTTGGCCCCCTTAATCCCCATGTTGTTGAAGGGTCAACTGTAATTGCACAGGGTAGGCTTTCTAGGCAAAAGGTACAGTATCATCAGAAGCCTGGAGGCTTGAATCAGGAACTATAGTCCTATGTGACTGGGGCCATATGCCTATTGTATGAGCAGAAGGGAAGATTCAGAGAGGGGCGGCTCCCCAGCTCAGCCCTAGATAGCATCCCTTGGTCATGCTAGTAGACAACACCCCATGATTCCATCTCCTGATAGGAACTACTTCATTGTGATGGTGCCACTGCGTAAATCTCGTGGTGGCCAGTTCCTGACCCCGCTGGGCAGCCCAGAGGAAATGGACCTGGAGGAGGTAAGAGCCTGGGGCCCAACCAGTGGGGCCCAGACATGTCCCAGCTTTCGTGAGCCCAGTTGCTCCCAGCCAGGTTCTGAGCAGCCCACATCTCTGTTCCCACAGCTGATCCAGGATATCGCACGGCTGCAGAGGCGCAGCCTGCGGCACTCGCGCCAGCTGGAGGTGCCCCGGCCCTACATCGCGGCTCGCTTCTCAGTGCTGCCACCCACCTTCCATCCCGGTGACCAGAAGCAGTACGGTGGCTTTGACAACAGGGGCTTGGAGCCTGGCCACCGATATGTTCTCTTTGTGCTTGCTGTGCTGCAGAAGAGCGAACCCGTAAGTCCCAAATGGTGTCTGCCCATATCGAGCCACACCCCCTGAGTGAGGCAGGCCAGTCCCTAGGGCCCTGACCTCAGAACCAGATACAGATCCTCCTAACTGTGGTCAGAGTTGGGCAGAGGGAACAGTTTGAGGTTGAGAGTATCCCATAGGGAAGGTTTGTTAGAGGAAAGGACTTTGGAACTAGGGCTCTGATGGATATGTAGGAGTTCGGTAAAGAAAGGGCATCCCACAGTTTGCATGTGCAAAGGTCTGGGGTGCAAGAGGAGCAAAAGGGATTTCAGAGTGGCTGAAACAGAGTGAGGAAGGGAGAGAGTGACGATTGGCAAGGGCCAGGCCATGCAGGCCACCAGGGTCAGGGTTCTTGGGAGCTGTAGGGGGGTTTAGAGTAGGGGATGGACATGGATTTGTGTTTGAGAAAGACCCATGTGGCCACCGTGAGGAGGACGGGCACTGATGGAGGTCCCCCCACCCCATTCCTGCAGACATTTGCGGCAAGCCCCTTCTCAGACCCCTTCCAGCTGGATAACCCAGACCCGCAGCCCATTGTGGACGGCGAGGAGGGGCTCATCTGGGTGATTGGGCCCGTGCTGGCTGTGGTTTTCATCATCTGCATCGTTATTGCCATCTTGCTCTATAAGAAGTGAGCCCCCTGCCCCGCCCCCCACTTGACAGGAGGGAAGGCTTCCTAAAAAAGGAGGGGGGTCTGGAAAGATCCAGCGGGGAACGGTCATCTCAGAGGATCATCGCAGAAGCCCTGTATGGTCCAGACAGGGAAACCAGGGCTCGAAGAAATTAAGCCACCTGATCAAAGTCACACAGCCTGGGAAATGGCAGGGCTAGTGTTCCAACCCAGCCAGTGATTTGACTCCTCTTAAGTCTCGCACTCCACTCGGCAAGATTTGGGGTGGGGGCTGCCTCTGTCCAGTTTAACGAGGTCACGTGGGACACGTCCCAGCTTAGAAAGAGAGGGCTGAGATGTTATTCCTTGTGGCGGGGGACCCACGCAGGAAGGATTAGCCCCATTTTCTGGAGGAGACCGAGACTCAGAGAGGGAAAGAAAGCCACCCACAGTCACAGAACAGGCCCTTGATGGCCAGCACACCCTCACCTGTCTTCTTTCCCCCCCAACTCGTCACCTATGTCTGTTTTCGGGAGCAGTAAGCCTGACAGGTAAGAACTGGTCCTGCCCTTCGGAGGCCAAGGAAGGGGAACTGGGGTGGCATCGTGCCTGTTGGGTGAGCGGGTGCCTGGCTGCTCCAGCCATTGCACACACGTCTGTGCGTGGTCGTGGGAACCCCAGTTGCGCGCAGCTGGGTCACATGTTCGCGTGTCTGCTTGCTCCTACAAAGTAAACGCAAGGACTCAGAGCCCCGCACCAAATGCCTACTGAACAATGCCGACCTCGCCCCCCACCACCCCAAGGACCCCGTGGAAATGAGACGCATTAACTTCCAGACGCCAGGTATGTGCTGATCCCAGGTGCCAGGGACGACAGCGACGGGGGAAGGGGAGAGGTAGCATAGGAAGAGAGGAAGCTGCCACCTCGGTGGATCCCGAGGACTGCCCCCACTGAACTGTGCTTGGTACGATTCAGTTCCTAATTCCCAAATTCCTCCGTGGCTCTGGGCTTGGAACTGTCATGGGTTGATTCTGCTTACAACCAACGGAGGCTTTCGAAGAGTTGCGTTTAACTGGTGGTTGCTGTCTTCTCTGGGAGCTTAAAGGACATCTTCAGACAAAGACAAAAGCAAAACTTTGCTGAATCCTCATTTCTTCTGGCAGAAAGAGCTCTGCTTCTGTTCACACCTCTAGTCTTAAGGCCACTCGGTGGTGGGTGTTAGGGTTTTTCCCAATCCCCAGGGATGTGCCCCTAGCAAGGTGTAAGAATTCCGCCTCCACCACACTCTTGTCTCTCTCCCCTCCATGGCCACAGATGCTCATGTTCTCCCTGCCTCTTTATAGTTCCCTGTAGGTTAATAGGATTCAGCCGAGTCGCCTGCCATGCTTGGTGGGAGAACTGAACCAGGACCTTGCCCTTGATCATCTTCATGTGCAGTGATCCTCTCATTCCCTCACCTCCTCCCTCTTAACGGGCTCATGCCAGCTGCTTCTCACCAAATAAGGAATTTTTAATTTAACTGATGGCTGCTGTTCTCCTTATGAGCTCACAGCATGGTAACGTCTGTCTCTCTGCTTGCACCCAGCTCTTCATTTCTTGTCTCTGAACTCATTCATATTAACTCTTTCCAACCAAATGGAGATTTAAAAACATTTATATTGAACTGATGGCTGCAGTCCTCCTGAAGGGCTCATGCATATAGCCTTGCATGCTATTCCTAATATATTTATTTGTCTCTCTTTTCTGCTGCTGGACTGTCTCATGTTAGTTCCATGTTTATCCAAACAAGGATTTTGATCATTTATTTTAACTGATGGCTGCAGTCCTCCACAAGAGATCATGAAAGGTCTCATGGCACCCCTAATGTACTCCCTTCTCTTTTCTGTCTCTGGACTAGCTTATATCAATTCTGTTTCCATCCAAATGAGGATTTTAAATGTGTATGTTTAAGTGATTGGTGCTGTCCTCCTTAAAGGTCCTGGCATGGGCCCGTATGTCCTTCCCCTGCCCCCAAGTTTCTCCCTCACCATCCTGCCTCTCCTCCAAAATCCCCTCTGCTGACCCCAACAGGGGATCCAAGGCCAGGTTGGTCTGGGGGGACATGTTGATTGATAGAAGAACCTAAAACTTTGGGATCTTTCCGAAGTCACAGCTGAAAATCAGGACTGGCCGATGTCCAGCCGGAGGGATGCACAGCAGCTGCTGTTGGTTCTCTGGTTGGGGCCCAGGCGGCCGTGTGTCCCTCACTTGTTGCTCTGCCCTTTGCGTCTGTCCGCCGGCTGCTGTGCGTGCACCCAGCGAGGGGCGGGGGGAGGTGGCCTCCCCGCGTGTTTTCATTTATTTATTGTTTGCTGTTTCTGCAGATTCAGGCCTCAGCAGCCCCCTCAGGGAGCCGGGGTTTCACTTTGAAAGTTAGTTCCTGTGTCTCTCTGTTCTTAGCTTCCTTTCGCGCCTGTTTGTTTTCATCCTTGGTTTCTCCATCCCGCCTCCTCTCTCTCTGCCCACCTGTCCTGCGCTGGCTTCTCGGCAGGGGGAGGGGGGTGGTCTGCCAGGCCCTGAGGTCGCGGGTTGTGACTGTGTGTGTGTGTGTGTATGTGTGTGTGTGTGAGTGTGTGAGGGGTGAGGGAGAGAGAGCGAGCGAGCGCAGGAGTCTAGGCGAGACATGTATGTACATGTAAGTATCGCCCATGTGATAGGGGACCCACCAGTCAAATGGACACCAGCCTCAGACCCCTTAGATGTGGGCTCTGGGGCAGCACCCGGGGTCGCGGGGAACACGCAGGGGCTCAGAACGACAGCTCTTCACCATCTGGCTCAGCACGTCTTTATCGGTTTAACACCAGTGCTTCGGTGCTGGCGCATAGCTGTCAGCCTCCTTGTAGCTGCAGAGCGAATGTGTGAGCGCATGCGTGGCCACCAGGCCCCAGGAGAGGAGAGGACAGGGGTCTGGCAGGCTCAGATATGGGGAGGAAAGAGCCAGGCCCACCCCACGCCCTCCAGCCACCCTCCCCGGGGGCTCCAAAGATAAGGGACGTCACCATCCCATGTACCAGATGAGAAAATGAGCCTTCAGAGGTCAGGGGTTCGTGGCAGCTGCCCCACCATCCAACACACACATACCCCGTGTCTCCCCTCCCCGGTCACTCAGCTCCACCTGGCAGAAGACTTTTTGGTCCCTCTGATCCCCAAGGGGCTGAAAGGGGTATCGGCCTCCCACCCCTGCCCCAGGGATGGTATTTCCGAAAGCCCAGCCAGCTGCATCCGCTTCTTCATCTCTGTGTCACTTGCCTGCTTCTTGCCACGAGGCACCAGGAGCTTGAAGTTCTGGGCGGGTTGACCCTCCCCCAACCCCTGCATCCCCAGCTGGTTGCGGGGGGCACTGGGAGCTGGGGCTCAGCCCAGAGCCGCCGCCTCATGCTCCGCCCTTCAGCCCCACAGGCCTGGGGTCCCTGCCCCCACGGGGGCTGCCCTGAACCTTCCCCTCCCCGCCACTCCCTCTAACTGCAGCTCGTCCATCGCAGACTCACACTGTAGAGCACCCCTCCCCGCCCTCCCCGCCGGCCCCCGGGCTGGCCCCCGAGTGACCGGCCCCGCTGTTGGGTCTTCTCTTCCTGCAGGCATGCTCAGCCACCCACCCATCCCCATCGCGGACATGGCGGAGCACACAGAACGCCTCAAGGCCAACGATAGCCTCAAGCTCTCCCAGGAGTACGAGGTGAGCTGGCCCCCACCTCCCACTCTCCTGGGCCCACAGACACCCACCCTGACACCCCCTGCCTCCCCTTCCCCGCAGTCCATCGATCCGGGCCAGCAGTTCACGTGGGAGCACTCCAACCTGGAAGTGAACAAGCCCAAAAACCGCTATGCCAACGTCATCGCCTATGACCATTCTCGTGTCATCCTCCAGCCCATTGAAGGTAGCACGCGGGGCCCCAGGCTCCATCATGCCCAGCCTCGTTCCACAGAGAGCGCATAGACCCCATGCCTCCTCTTGGCCACGGGGCCAGGCCAGAGTGGACTAGCTAGGAGACAGGTGGGGAGACTGAGGCCTGGTCCAACGCTAGCCAGAAGCCACTGGGAAGTTTTAGATATGTATTTAACTGATGGCCACTGTCCATTACATATTTCCATCTATTCCTCTACGTCAGTGACGCTCATCAGGGCAGTTCCACCACTCGGGACATTTGGCAATGTCTGGGGATGTTTTTGTTGTCACAGCTTAGAGGAAGGGGGTGTTAGTGGTATCTAGGGTATAGAGGCCAGGGATGCTGCTCAATAACTTGCAATGCACAGGACAGCCCCCAGCATAGAATGATGTGGCCCCAAATGGCTATAGTGTTGAGGTGGAGAAACCATGAAGTACATGCCGCACGATTTCCTTTGGGACAGATTGGGGCAGTCCAGGAGGGCTTCCAGTAAGTGGGAAGTGGTGGACCAGGTGGAACCAGCCTAGAAGGACAGAGTGGCCCCACTGATCTCTGGCTTCTCACCCCGGCCGTAGGCATCGTGGGCAGCGATTATATCAACGCCAACTACGTGGATGGCTATCGGCGGCAGAATGCATACATTGCCACGCAGGGGCCGCTGCCCGAGACCTTCGGTGACTTCTGGCGTATGGTGTGGGAGCAGCGCTCCGCTACCATCGTTATGATGACACGGCTAGAGGAGAAATCACGGGTGAGGCCTGGACCCTGTGGCCCCCAAGCCCTCAGTCGGCTCCGGCCCACACTCACCTCTGTTCTCTTACCTGGTACAGATCAAATGTGATCAGTACTGGCCCAACAGGGGCACGGAGACCTATGGCTTCATCCAGGTCACCCTGCTGGACACCATCGAGCTGGCCACGTTCTGCGTGCGGACGTTCTCCCTGCACAAGGTGGGGCCCAGGCCGGGACTGGGGGCTCTGGGGAGGGGATGATGGGGGTGGAGGAGGAAGACGAGCTTCTGCCCTGGGAGCTCCCCATGGGACAGAGAGGAAACCATGTTGACCCAGGCTGACCACATTCTCGGGTGGCCCACTTCATGGATGGGGACATTGAGACTCAGAGGGGAACAGCTCTTGTCTCCAGCCACAGCAGGAGGACAAACCAGCAGAATCCTCCTTAGCAGGGAACCTGCTGTCCCCTTGCCATCAGTCATCCTGCCCCACACACCAGGTCTTCCTTGCTCTCTGGCCTCACCCAGCCTGGGTTTATGGCAGGTTCCTGGCAGGGTCTTGGCCATGCACTCAAGGGGCTTCCAGTCTTGGATGGAAGACACAGTGGGCAGTCGAGACTGGGGCAGGGGGAGTCTTTAGATCCGTATTTAACTGATGGCTGCTGTGCATAACATGGTTCCGTGTGTTCTTGTACATCAGTGGTTTTCAGTTGGGACATTTTGCCATTCAGGGGACATTTGGCAATGTCTGGGGGCACTTTTAAAAAAATTTTTTATTGAAGTGTAGCTCATTTACAATGTATTAATTTCTGCTGTACAGCAAAGTGATTCAGTTATACATAAATATACATTCTTTTTCATATTCTTTTCCATTATGGCTTATCACAGGACATTGAATATAGTTCCCTGTGCTATACAGTAGGACCTTGTTGTTTATTCATTCTGTATATAATAACTTACATCTGCTGACCCCAACCTCCCACTCCTTCCCTCCCCCAACCCCCTCCCCCTTGGCAACCACAAGTCTGTTCTGTATGTCTGTGAGTGTGTTTCTCTTTTGTAGATAGGTTCATTTGTGTCATTAGATTCTGCATATAAGTGCTATTATATGGTATTTGTCATTTCTTTCTGACTTCACTTAGTATGGTAATCTCTAATTGCATCCATGTTGCTACAAGTCGCCTTATTTTGTTCTTTTTTATGGCTGAGTCGTATTCCATTGTATATATGTGCTACATATTCTTTATCCATTCATCTGTCAATGGACATATAGGTTGTTTCCATGTCTTGGCTATTGTGAATAGTGGTGCTATGAACATAGAAGTGCATGTATCTTTTTGGATTGGGGTTTTGTCTGGATATATGCCCAGGAGTGGGATTGCAGGATCATATGGTAGCTCTGTTTTTAGTTTTCTGAGGAACCTCCATATTGTTTTCCACAGTAGCTGCACGAATTTACATTCCCACCAGCAGTGTAGGAGGGTTCCCTTTTCTCCACACCCTCTCTAGCATTTGGTATTTGTGGAGTTTTTTAATGATGGTCATTCCGACCTGTGTGAGGTGGTACCTCATTGTAGTTTTGATTTGCATTTCTCTAATAATTAGCGATGTTGAGCACCTTTTCATGTGCCTATTGGCCATTCGTATTTCTTTGGAGAAATGTCTATTTAGGTCTTCTGCCCATTTTTCCATTGGGTTGTTTGTTTTTCTTGTCGTTGAGTTGTATGAGCTGTCTGTGTATTTTGGAACTTAAGCCCTTGTCGGTCACATTGTTTGCAGATATTTTTTGTACGTTGTCTTTTTGTTTATGGTTTCCTTTGCTGTGCAAAGGTTTGTAAGTTTAATTAGGGTTCCATTTGTTTATTTTTGTTTTTATTTCTAGTGCCTTGGGAGACAGGGGACACTTTTTAGAGTCATGCTGGGGAGTGGAGGTGCTCCTGGCACCACAGTGTTCCCCTGGCCACCAGCCAGGGCCTCTCAACATTAAGCATACATCTGGCCAGGTGCCAGAAGACGGTCAACGGACACGAGGGAGTATGGATTTTCAGTTGATTCACACCTGAAGCACACACTGTGTGTCAGACCCTTACCTGGGCATCAGGACACCCAAAGTGTCCTGTTCTCATGGGACTTACAGTCTAGTGAACAAGACACAGACAATAAATATGTAAAATGACAGGAAATCTTACACATAAAACAGGGACGAATAAAATGGGTAGTGGAGGACCTAGAGTTGGTGAGGAAGGGAGGAGATCTGGGGTAACAGCATTCCAGGCAGAGGGCACAGCCTGTGCAAAGGCCCTGGGGCCGGACTGTGCCTGGGGTGTTTTAGGAACAGCCAGGAGTCCTGTGTGGCTGGAGCAGAGTGAGCGAGGGGGAGAGAGGGAGGAGGGGAGGGCAGGGAGGGGACGGGGCAGGTCGTGCAGGACTCTGTGGGCTGCAGGGGAGACTTGGGCTTTTACCACCAGGGAGGGCTGTGGGCAGAGGAAGCAGAGGAGGGGTGGGACCTGACTTGGGTGCTCACCAGTGCCCTCTGTCTGCTGAGGGGGGAATAGACTGCGGTGGGGATGCCGGGGGACCAGGGTGACTGCTTTGGTCTGGATGGATGATGATGGGGCTGGACCAGGGTGGTCACCATGGAGGGGGCAAGTGAGAAGTGGGTGGGCTTGGGGTAGACTTTGAAGGCAGAGCTGACGGTGCTGACTGATGTCTTGGATGTGGGAAGGCAGGGGAGGGGAGTCAAGGGCGACTCCTAAATTCCAGCCTGAGTGCATGGAAGGATGGCACCGCCATCAGCTGAGATGGGGGGAAAGGGTTTGGGGAGAAAGTGGAGGGCACAGTGCTGGCCACGTTGAGCATGAGATGCCAGTGAAACTCCCAGGCAGAGACACCCCCAAGCCCCGGGGCAGCCGGGCACCTGAGTCAGGCATTCAGAGTAGTGGTGGTCTGGAGGCGTGAACGTGGCCCCCAGCATGTGGGTGGTGGGCTGCGGTGACTGGCGGTGTCCCTTTGGCCCCCAGAACGGCTCCAGCGAGAAACGGGAAGTCCGGCAGTTCCAGTTCACGGCGTGGCCGGACCACGGGGTGCCCGAGTACCCGACGCCATTCCTGGCTTTCCTGCGGAGAGTCAAGACCTGCAACCCGCCGGACGCGGGCCCCATCGTGGTCCACTGCAGGTACCCCTGTCCCAGTCCCCGGCTCCCCGCTGCGCCCCGCCGCACCTACCCCACCCTCTTGCCCGGGGGGCCCCTGATGACCCTGCCTGTCTCCGCAGCGCTGGCGTGGGCCGCACGGGCTGCTTCATTGTCATCGACGCCATGCTTGAGCGGATCAAGCCAGAGAAGACGGTGGACGTGTACGGCCACGTGACGCTCATGCGGTCCCAGCGCAACTACATGGTGCAGACTGAGGACCAGTACAGCTTCATCCACGAGGCCCTGCTGGAGGCCGTGGGCTGCGGCAACACGGAGGTGCCTGCCCGCAGCCTCTACGCCTACATCCAGAAGCTGACCCAGGTGGAGCCCGGCGAGCACATCACCGGCATGGAACTCGAGTTCAAGGTGGCCTGGGGGGTAGAGGTTGCTGTGGGCCGGCTGGGGGAGGGGGCTGAGCGGGAGACCAGAGTTAAGGGGACCAGAGGGTGGGGGCATTGGTGTTCCCCTGCCTGCCAGGCCCCTGTTAGCGCCCTGGCTGAAAACACACAGCCCAGCCCATCCCTGGGGAAAGCAGGTTCCCAGCTGGAGGCTGTCCTGATGGTGGCCCCCTGTCCCCTCATCCCCACAGCGGCTGGCCAACTCCAAAGCCCACACATCCCGCTTCATCAGTGCCAATCTGCCTTGTAACAAGTTCAAGAACCGCCTGGTCAACATCATGCCCTACGAGAGCACACGGGTCTGTCTGCAGCCCATCCGGGGCGTGGAGGGCTCCGACTACATTAACGCCAGCTTCATTGATGGCTACAGGTACCTGCCCCTGGCCACTGCAGGGGCCCTGGCCTTTGCTGGGCGATGCTAAGGCTCCAGGAAGGTCCCAGCCCTGCCCTCGGGGGGCCTCCAGTCTTGCATGGGAGAGAGCTAGACAGACCTTGCGCGTCTCAGTCACAGCTGAGGTGGAGGGAATCTTTAGACATCTATTTAAGTGATGGCTGCTGTCCGTAACATGGTTCTATCTGTCCTTCTCTATCAGAGGTTCTCAATCTGGGCAATTCTGCCACCCAGGGGAAATCTGACAGCATCTAGGGACGTTTGGATGGTCATAACGGGAGTGAGGGAGGAGGATTACTGCTGGCATCTAGTGGGCAGAAGCCACCAGGGTACACAGAGCACGGCCCCGTCGCAGAGAATCATCCAGTCCCGAATGGCACTCGTGCCGAGGTTGAGAAACCCTGGCCAAGGGGGGCTGTTCCAAGGAGGGGGTACTGCCTATGCACAGCCCTAGGGAGAGCTTGGCCTGTGCAAACAACGGAAATTAGTTTAATGGTGCTTGAGTGCGGGCAGAGGAGGAAGGCAGGACGGACAGGTCAGCAGACAGTCCTGCAGCCTCCTGGAGAAGCGGGAATCTATTCTCAGGCCGATGGTTTATCCATGTGGAAAATGGGATTATTTGGAGGGTTGAACCAGACAGGGAGGGAGATGATGCCTGGGCCGGGGGTTTCCCCGTGGCCCTGGGCTCACACACCGCGCCCCGCAGGCAGCAGAAGGCCTACATCGCCACACAGGGGCCGCTGGCGGAAACCACAGAGGACTTCTGGCGCATGCTCTGGGAGAACAACTCAACCATCGTGGTGATGCTGACCAAGCTGCGGGAGATGGGCCGGGTGAGCCGGGGGCCACGGGGGGAGGGGCAGGGGCCGGGCCAGTGGCGGGGGGCAGGGCTGACCACGGCGGCCACCTCCCCAACAGGAGAAGTGTCACCAGTACTGGCCGGCCGAGCGCTCCGCCCGCTACCAGTACTTCGTGGTAGATCCGATGGCGGAATACAACATGCCTCAGTACATCCTGCGGGAGTTCAAGGTCACAGACGCCAGGGTGAGTTTGGGGTCGGAGAGCTGGGAAGGACCAGAACCCCAGGCGGGACCCTACAGGCTGCTCACCGTTCCGCTAGTGGTCTGGAGAGGGCTTCCCTAGTTGGGGGTAGAAGCAAAGGCCCAGGGGAAGGAGAAGCCCCCAGGGCTGGTTGGAAGAGGAGTGAGTTGGCCAGTTGGACAGTCACTTCCACCACCCCATGGCCTCCCCGTTGGAGCATGCGTCACACCACTCACTAGGGAACACGGCCCAAGGCCATCGTGTTAAAGGGAGTGAGTGGGGCGTTTCCCCGGAAGCAACAACCCATGGAGGGTAGTAGTGTTAGAGGGCTGAAAGCGGGCTGGGGTAGAGGTAATGGATTGATGGTGCCGGATGGTGGTCGACGGAGCCGTAAAGGGAAAAAAGCGGAGAATCCACGGGTGGCATGATGGGGTGTGAGAACGTCAGTCAGGATGTTGCCAGTGGATGGCAAAGCCTGATGGATAAAGAGCATCATTAGTCATCATGCGTGGGTAGTGCAAGATGGCGCCATTGGATTGGTGGAATGGGGGGATTGGAGAATCAGTGGAAGATGCTGCTGTTGGGTGGTAGTGGAGGAGGGTGGTAAACAACGATGGTGTTGGACAGGAGGAAGGTGGGACTGGAGATTGGAACATATGGATAACAGGATGGAGAATGCCAACAGAACATGGTACTGCGGGTTAGTGAAGGGTGATGTGTTATCAGCAACGGGTGGAGGAAGATGAGATTGGAGAGGGCAGATGTCTGGCCAGTGGCGGATGGAGACGATCAGTGGGAAATGACTGGAGAGAGTAAAGAATGACAAGCATTCAGCGATCAGTGGTAGTAGACAGTGCTGTTGATGGTATAAGGTAGAGGAAGGTGGGGTTGGAGGAAGGAAGCGTTAGGTGGTGGAGGATGGAGACCATCAGGGTAAGATGGCATCACTGGGTGGCACCATTTTGATGTAGAGACCGTGACTGGGAAGAGGTAGATGATGAGTAAAGGAGGGCGGTGAACGTCAGTGGAAGATGGTCCTTAGAGGGGGAGGAGTGCTGAATTACCAGGGACGGGTCATGGAAGATGGTACCATTGGGTCGTGATGAATGGAAGGTGGCAGAGAGCCATGATGTTGGACCCTGCTGGGTCGTGGGAAGATGGGATGGGCGAGAAGGATGGTTGAATGGTGGGGATGGAGTACGTCAGTGGGAGGTGGCATCATGGGATGCTCAAGGACTGTGAGTTACCCGCAGTGGATGGTGAAAGTTAGGAGGTAACGGTGTTGGGTAGCGCGGGTGGAAGGTGAGCTTCCAGTGGTGGCTGGTGGAAGATGGCGCCCTGGGGTGGTGACGGATAGTAGATGATGGCGCTGGTGGGTGGTCGAAGACAATGGGCAGTCAGTGGTGGGGGATGGAGGATGGCACCACTGGAAGGTGAGGGTACGGGGCAGTGCTCTTGTACTCTGAGATGGTGCAGAGTGGAGGATGCCAGGGAGCTGGAGAATGGGACCAAGAAGGGCAGATGTTGGGTGCACTCTGGGACGGCACAGGATGGAAGATGGCGGACAGCAGTGGTGGATGGGATTGGAGCTGTGCAAAGAGGAGAAGTTGGGGGGTGGGGGGTGAACGATGGCCATATGAGGTGGTGTCACTGGGTGGTGAAGTTAGAGGATGGTGAGGAGGATGAGCATGGCATCCTTGGGTGGTGAAGACGACATTAGAGCATCTCAGTGAAAGATGGTGCCATTAGACAGTGTAGGACAAGGAGGAAAATGGGGTGGAGGATGGGACTTTGGCAAGGGTGGGAAAACAACCACGACCGCCAATGACCTTGATAACAAGACTGGGCTCTCTGTCTCTCTCTCTCTCTGTTCCAGGATGGACAGTCCCGGACTGTCCGGCAGTTCCAGTTCACGGACTGGCCGGAACAGGGCGTGCCCAAGTCAGGGGAGGGCTTCATAGACTTCATCGGCCAAGTGCACAAGACCAAGGAACAGTTTGGCCAGGACGGCCCCATCTCTGTCCACTGCAGGTGAGCTGCTCCCTGAGCCCTGGCCCATGGCCCGGCTAGGGAAACCGAGGCCTCATGAGGACAGCCTCAGGCAGTCCCGTTTGGGCTCTTTCCATCCCTGGGAGGCATCAGAGCAGGAGGGATGGGAATTGGGCAGTTAGGTCAGGCTCCCCCAAGCACCCACCCCTGAACTCCCACACTGTCCCCAACAGTGCCGGCGTGGGCAGGACAGGTGTCTTCATCACGCTCAGCATCGTGCTGGAGCGGATGCGGTACGAAGGCGTGGTGGACATCTTCCAGACGGTGAAGATGCTGCGGACCCAGAGGCCAGCCATGGTGCAGATGGAGGTGAGGGCGGGACGGGAGGCGGCGGCTGGGCCCCATGCCGGTGCTGGCCCAGGCCTCTGTTTTCTCCCCTGTGAGATGAGCACAGCCACCCTCCACTCTCTGGGTGCTTGTGGGTGGAAGGTCCTCAGCCCCTCCTGCTTTGGGCTGACCCAAGAGTAAGCTGAAGGCCAGAGCTGAGAAGCATCCCTTGGAGTGGGCAGGGATGCGTCCATCCCGGCCCCAGAGTCACAGCAAGGTCAGGCTCAGCCAGGACCCTGGCACGGGCCGCAAATCCTGAAGTGAGGCCCAGAGCAGGGAGGGACTTCCTGCCATCGAGTTCACATGGGACATTTTAACAATGTCCTCCAGGGACTTCCGTGGCGGTCCAGTGGTTAAGACTGCGCTCCCAATGCAGGGAATATGGGTTGGATCCCTAGTTGGGGAACTAAGATCCCACAGGCCGTGCGGCACTGCCAAAAAAAAAAAAAAAAAAAAAAAATTAAAAGCAAAAGAAAAACCAACATCCTCCAAACTCTCCCGTGTCTGGGGAGACAGAGCTGGAGTGGCAGCCTGCCAGCCCCGAGGGGAGTGTCGCAGGGCATGGCCAAGCAGCCGCGGCCTAAGAGAGGAGGAGGCAGATGAGGAGGGGAGAGCCCAGCGAAGGCGCAGGCTGCTCTGGGGGTCCCGGGGAGCCCTGGGAGGCTTCAGAGCAGGAGAGGCGCTGACAGAGGCCCACCCCTCCCCTCCTCCACGCAGGACGAGTACCAGTTCTGCTACCAGGCGGCTCTGGAGTACCTCGGGAGCTTTGACCACTATGCAACCTAGAGCCTTGTCGGCCCGGCCCGACTCCACCGGCCCCGACGCCTCCTGTGCCGGGCGGGCCCCGAGGCCTGGACCCCGGTGGCCGGGGCAGGAGGCGGCGGCCGCGTTTCTGCAGGGTCCCAAACCCCCGCGTGGCCCCAGCCACCCCCTTGGACCGGCCGCCGCCTTCGCTACTCGGCACATTCCTCATTTCCTTCCAGAACAAGATTCCAAAACGAGAGATTCCGGGGTGGGGGGAGGGGGGAGGCGGTGAGCAAACGGGCGGGGGGTTCTTCCCCAGAACCGGAGGAGGGCGGGGGCTGTGAACTTGGCCCTCGTCCTTCCCCGGGGAGCCTTCCTGCCCCACAGCCTGGAGGGCGCCGGGGATGGGGACCCGATGCAGCTCTCTTTCGAACGCAGTGTAACTATCCAGTGACATTTCCTGTTTTTTTAAATAGTGTATTTTTTTTCCTTTTTTTTTTTTTAAAGAAGAAACAAACGGGGGAAAAAAAGAAGACAGTCAACGAATTTAAAACGAAAAACTTGGCTTATTCCTATTCTGTTCACAGACAGTCTATTTTTTCACTGTAGCAGCCGTTCTTGTGTGCCAGCTGTGTTGGCAGGCGTGCGTGGGCTTAGGCTTGCCCCTGTGGCTTGCTTTTTTTTTTTTTTTTCCCCCCTACCATCTAAAGGTGTGCCTCACTCAAGAATAGGACCTTTTGCTCCTGATTTTTCTTTTTTCTTTTTTTTTGCTTCTTTTATAATGAAATTCTCAGACATATCCAGGAGGGTGAGGGTGGGGAGCAGGGGGACTCAGGCCCACCAGCGTGAAGTCTCGAACCCACGGGCTGGGCGCTGCCACAGAGGAGATGGCAGCGACCCCCTCCCCGCAGCCTCAGCCCCCATCCCCCGGTCTCCCACCCTGAGGAGAAGGACTGAACAAAACAGGAGGTTCTCACTTCTTTGGGGAGAGAGAGGCCATGTGCTGCCCCAGATCAGGGACCCTTTCCGCCCCCTGGGACCATGGGGCAAGTTTTGGGGCAGAAGGATGGGATTCCCCACCCCTACCCCCACCCCTGAGCAAGTAAGTTTTTCTCTTTGTACAAGAGCAGATCTGCCGTTGCTTTCAACACTGTTTATTCAAACGGAAGCAGCTGGGTGGTTTTCCCACCTCTGTGTATGTAGATAAATCGACTTTGTATTAAAGGAAGATCGTCTGACCCCGGCCAGTGGTGGAGTCTTTGTCAAGCCCCCACCTCGTCTACCCCATCTCCCTGGGGCAGCCGGGGGCCTGGAGAGCTTGAACGCAAACCCCAAGCCCTGGCCCTGCAGGGGCTGCCGCATTGATAATAGTTACTCTTGTTGATAACTGTGACCACCACTGAGCATCTACCGTGGGCCAGCCCTCTGAGGTGGGAGTCAACCCAATTTATAGATGAGGAAACAGAGAGGGCAGGCGCCAATGCAAAGTCACACGGTGGTTTGAAGTGGACCTGGGATTCATACCCCAGCCAGTCTCATCCACAGCCCACAGAACAGTGAGTGATAAAGCTGAGTTCATGGAGGGAAGAATTGGGTTGGGAGCACTATTCTTCCCCACGCTGTAGGGCACCCAGTGAGTGGACCCTACTCTGAGCCAGAGTCAGACCCTGGAGGATGGAGGGTGAGCCATTCTGGGTCTACACCCATGCTTGGGTCCCTTCCCCATCTGGCTTAAGACCCTGAGATGGATGAAAGATTCCCCCTGTTCTCACAGAGATGCTCCAGGGATGAGAAGAGGGTCTTAGGGAAGGGGCCCAGCCTAGGAAAGAGTGGGGTCATCCCTTTTAGAAGCAATCAAAAAAGTGATCACCACCAGTAATAAGCTTAGTCAAATAGATTTACTAGACCCTATATCCCCACCCCTAAAATTCTCAAACACATATGGAACATTTATAAAAATCAGCATTAATAAAAACCAGCAGTGGAGATGTTCATAAATTTCAAGAAACAGATATTAGATAAGATAACCTGATCTTGGCCCCAGGATTAGACTCTGTAATAAGTTAGATTCCCCTGAAAAGGCCTACAATGAGAAATTTTAAAAACATGTTTCTAAATGAGGCATGAGTTAAGGAATCAACATAGAAATTACAAATTTTTGAAACTGAACAATTCAGATAGTACATTATGTAATGAAACCTGTGGGATGCAGCCAAAGGGATACCCAGAGGAAAACATAGCCTTGAACATGTTGATAAGAAAACAAATTCTGAGAACAAGTCAACTTTTAAAATATATGAACCAAACTTTCAGTTCAAGTAACTCATTGGGCATGATTGAGGTTCTTCTGCATTAACAGAATTAAAAACCTTTCTTTAAAAACAGCATAATAGATAAGTCTCAGGCAAGTACAGTCAAGAAAAGAGAGCATCCAAATCCAGGAAAAGGGGGGAAAACATTAACCACAGATTGAGGCTTTTTTTAAATTGTGAGATGAGTATCAGGGGAGACAAGCAGGAAAGACAGTAGAGAGGGAGGGATAGTGGGAGTGATAGCAGAGCTGACATGGGGAAAAAGTCCCTCACTCCCCCCTTGTGGGATGGTGGGAAGAGCAGGCAGTAAAGAGAGGAAGGTGAAGAAATAGCATGTAAAGGACTACATCTAGTAGCCTCTGAGTTCTGAATTCAAGAAGTCGTGGAGGGGTCCTCCTCTTAGTAATAGCCTGGGGGACCAAAGGGATAGAAAAGTCAGAGTCTAACCCAAGCCTGGTCCTACCTAAATTATCCAAGACTTTATCAACAGGCTTCTCTGCCTATAGGACTAATACTCAGTCCTTAAAGCCCAGTACTAAAAGCTCCTCGAAGAAGGCATCTCTTATTTCCCTTCTCTGCTTCACTCAAGCTCACTGAGGCTAAGGTGTCTGAATAGGATCTGCCTTGCCCTCCTTGAGTGTGTGACCCTTAGCTCTGAGGTTCCTCCCTTGAGATGCTCATGGCTATAGTTGGGGTAGGTGGTGGCAGACGGATTTATCTGACGAATTCCTGGAACAAGAAGGCCCTGAGGAATTGCCTCAACCCACTAACAGGAACACCAAGACTCTTAAGCATCTCCAGTTGCCTTGACCCTCCATAGGATTCCATAACATCCATCCCCCATTTATTGAGCACTTACTATATGCTTAGCTCGTACAATCTCAATCCTTCTGACAATGCACCAATGGACAGGTGGGAAAACTGAGGCTCAAAGGAGCCAGGTTTCTTACCCAAGATCACCCAGATGGTAAGTAGTGGAATCTGGACGTGGGCCCAGATCTGGCCAGTTCCCACAGTGATAGAAAGTTCAAGACATCTAGGAGCTCCTCCAGACCACAGGCAGCATCAGCACCAAGCTGAGAGGGACAAGGTCCTAAAACAGAGCCCCACCTCCCATCAGCAAGGACCTATGAGGGGCCAAAGCATTCTAGTGCTCTGGAAAGTGCAAATACCCTAAATACACACTTTGTCCATAACTAATAACATCACTTTGAAATGTTTAAAACTAAAATACCCATGAGGAGAAATGAACAGAACTACAGTGATGCTGGATGCTGAAGCTAACTCAGAAATGGAAAGACCAAACTGACAAAATAATAAGGATCTTGAGGAGATGAATAATTCAATAGCAAACGTGAGCAAATAGATATGTACAGGACTGTGTGCCCAACAAATAAAGAATGTATGTTCTGTCCAAACACTAAGAGCCAATCACCAAAAAAAAGGACCATGAATTAGACCATAAAAAAAAAAAAAAAAATTCAGGCTTCACTCACTAGCCACCATGCAATAAAATTATAAATCAGTGATGACATGTAGCTCCTCAAATTTACACAGGTGGAAGTGTTAAATGAGTTAAAGATAAGCCATATGTAAATTACAAAGCATTTAGAACAGAATAAGACAACTGCAAATTAAAACCTTTGGGATGTAACCAAAAATGTACTCGGAGGTAAATTCAAAGTTGTAAGTGCATTTATGGAGGGAGGGAGATCACTGCATATAAATGAAATATGTAGTCAAATAAAGTACTCAGGGAAAATACGTAGCCTTATATGAATTTATGAGGAAAATAACTGAAAATAAACTAGTTAAGCTTTCAACTCAAGCACCCACAAAAGGACAAATAAACCCAAGGAAAGTCAAGGGAAAACATTAAGAAAATCTGAAATTAATGAAATGGGAAACTACAGTAACAATAACAAAATAATATAAAAAGCTGGATCTTTGGAAACACCCATAAAAGAGGAAAACCTTTGGCAAGAAGACAGCACAAATAAATGTTAAGGATGACAGAGGAACCAACAATTCTTACAAGGGAAATATTTTAAAGGATGAGCATATACTACATATATACAACTTTATACCACTAACTGTATAAATGATAAAATTGGAAAAAATCTAAGAAAACCAAGTCATTAAAAAGTGAATAACCTTCAAGAACATGGAAATGATGGTCAAAGATCTAGCCGCCATACCAGGCACCTTCCCAGATGGTTTTCCAGGTGAGTTTTGCCAAATCTTCAAGAAAAAGATGATTTGAATCTTTTATAAGCTATGTCAGCTTACAGAGGGAAAAAAAGAGATAGTACTCAAACTGTACAGGACAAGCCAAGAAAAAAAAATCTATCCCACTCATGTGCCTAGATTCAAAAAGGCTAAGAAAATACTAGCAATGCAAATCTAGCATCTCTTCAAAAGAATAGGATGTTATGACTCAATAGGGAAGGATTTATGGAATGCAAGGATGGTTTAACATTAGAAAGCCCACTCAGGGTTTCCCTGGTGGCACAGTGGTTGAGAGTCCGCCTGCCGATGCAGGGGACACGGGTTCGTGCCCCAATCCGGGAAGATCCCACATGCCGCTGAGCAGCTGGGCCCGTGAGCCATGGCCGCTGAGCCTGCGCGTCCGGAGCCTGTGCTCCACAACGGGAGAGGCCACAACAGTGAGAGGCCCACATACCGCCAAAAAAAAAAAAAAAAAAAGCCCACTCAAACTAAAGTTAGAATAAATTGCTACCTTGGAGAGCAAATTGACAGTATCTAGTAAGCTGAAAATGTACATAATCTTTCGACTTAACAATTCCACTCCTACACATCTTACAGAGACTTGTCTTGGGCAGATATGGCCAAGGAGACATGTAGAGGTTTGTCCATAGTGGAATTATTCGTTTTTTTTTTAAAAAGGACACTGTATAATACATTTTTATTATAAACAAAAAATAAATTTAAAACCTGGAAATAATATTTTTATTTTATAAAGGATTGGAATCAACTTAAATATCCACCAGCAGGAAGGGGGTGTGGAGAAAAGGGAACATTCCTACACTGCTGGTGGGAATGTAAACTGGTGCAGCCACTATGGAAAAACAGTGTGGAGGTTCTTCAAAAAACTAAAAATAGAGTTGCCATATGATCCAGCAATCCCACTCCTGGACATATACCCAGACAAAACTATAATTCGAAAAGATCATTCACCCCTATGTTCATAGCTGTACTAATTACAATAGCCAAGACATGGAAACAACCTAAATGTCCATCAACAGATGAATGGATAAAAAAGATGTGATACACACACACAAACCTAAATGTCCATCAACAGATGAATGGATAAAAAAGATGTGATACACACACACACACACACACAATCTAGAATATTACTCAGCCATAAAAAAGTGAAATAATGCCATTTGCAGCAACATGGATGGACCTAGAGATTATCATCCTATGTGAAGTAAATCAGAAAGAGAAAGACATACTGTATGATATCACTTATATGTTCAATCTAAAATATAACACAGGGACTTCCCTGATAGTGCAGTGGTGAAGAATCTACCTGCCAATGCAGGGGACATAGGTTTGAGCCCTGGTCCGGGAAGATCCCACATGCTGCAGAGCAACTAAGCCTGTGCACCACAACTACTGAGCCCACATGCCACAACTACTTAAGCCTGAGTGCCTAGAGCCTGTGCTCTGCAACAAGAGAACCCACCACAATGAGAAGCTCACACACTGCAACGAAGAGTAGCCCCTGCTCGCCACAAACAGAGAAGGGGTGCGTGCAACAAAAAAGACCCAACACAGCCAAAAATAAATAAATAAATAAATTGTAAAAATAAAATATAACAGGAGTGAACATGTCTGTGAAACAGAAACAAACTCACAGATGTAGAGAACAGGCCTGTGGTTGCCAAGGGGCAGGGGGGTGGAGGAGGGAAGGATTGGGAGTTTGGGATTAGCAGATGAAAACTATTACATATAGAATGGATAACAAGGTCCTACTGTATAGCACAGGGAATTATATTTAATATCCTGTGATACACCATAGTGGAAAAGGAAATGAAAAAGAATATATATATATAATAACTAAATCACTTTGCTCTACAGCAGAAATTAACACAACATTGCAAATCAAACTATACTCCAATAAAATTTTTTAAACATATCCACTAGCAGGAGAATGTATAAAGAACTCTTATTTGGTCATACAATGAAATGCTATACAGCAATGAACACGAAGCAATTGGAACTCTGCACCACAATATAAACAAATCTCAAATACACTAAGCAAAAACAAGCCACAGGGGCCTCCCTGGTGGTGCAATGGTTGAGAGTCCGCCTGCCGATGCAGGGGATGCGGGTTCGTGCCCCGGTCTGGGAGGATCCCATGTGCCGCGGAGCGGCTGGGCCCGTGAGCCATGGCCGCTGGGCCTGCGCATCTGGAGCCTGTGCTCCGCAACGGGAGAGGCCACAGCAGTGAGAGGCCCACATAACGCAAAAAGGAAAAAAAAAAAAAAAAGCCACAGGAAGAAAAGTTAGTATAACTCCATTATAGAACATATTAAAACACATAAAGCAAGTATAAGAGATAAATGCATAACCGGCAAATATATAAAAACTCATCTATATGGCAATACTACTCAAAGCAATCTACAGAGTCAATGCAATACCTATCAATATCCCAATGATGATTTTTTTTTGCAGAAATGGCAAAGCTAATCCTCAAATTTATATGAAAGTGCAGAGAAATCTGAAGAGTCAAAAGAGCCTTGAAAAGGGACAATAAAGTTGGAAGACTCACACTTCCCGATTTCAAAATTTACTACAAAGCTACAGTAATCAAAACACTGTGATAAAGCATAAGGATAGACATACAGATCAATGGAACAGAAATGACAATCCAGAAATCAACCCATACATCTGTGACCAACTGATTTTTGACCAGGGTGCCAAGACCATTCAATGAAAAAGGAAAAGTCTCTTCAGCTAATGGTGCTGGGACAACTGCAAGTCCACATGCAAAAAATGAAACTTTACCCCACCTCACACAATATATGAAAATTAACTCAAAATGGATCAAAGACCTAAATGTAAAAGAGTTAAAACTATAAAACTCTTAGAAAAACTCATCTGTAAACAAATTTAGGGTAATTGTTCCCTCTGGGCAGGAGTAAGCGGAATGTATTCAGCAAAGGGTACACATGTAAATCCAACTCAATGTATATGTTTTAATTTTTAACTTGGGTGTTAAGGATATGGCATCCATGATATCATTATATCACTTTTGTATATCTGCAATAAGAAAATAATCAATCCATGAAAAAAAGAAATATCACCCCAAAGCATTTGATTAAAAAAAAAAAACACGCTTCCTTAGATAAAGTAATTGACAATGCTGAAACTTTAGAACAAAAGTGGGCAAACAGTTTAGGTTTTGCAGGCCAGAAGGTCTCTGTTGCAACTACTCAGCTGGGCTGCTACAGCACACATGCAGCCCTAGACAAAACAAGTGGGTGTGGCTGTGTTTCAATAAAACTTTATTTATAAAACCAGTTGTGAACTGGATTTGGACCACAGGCCATAGTGAGCCAGTCTCTGATCTAGAAACAGATGCAGTGAATTTGGAAATGATTCAAGGAATTCCATTATCATAACAATCATTTCATATAATACTAGGGACCCCAGCCAGTGCAAAAAGACAAGAGCAAGAAATGAGTTACAAGTATGAAAGGAAAACGACAAAGCTTTCGTTACTGCAAGAAATATGACTGCCTACCAGACAACGTGAACGAATCATCTTAAACTGTACTATAAGTAAGAAGAAAATCCAACAAAATACCAGTCAACAAAGCCACCATAAAAAGTCATTGGCCTGGGCTTCCCTGGTGGCGCACTGGTTGAGAGTCTGCCTGACGATGCAGGGGACACGGGTTCGTGCCCTGGTCCGGGAAGATCCCACATGCCACGGAGCAGCTAGGCCCGTGAGCCATGGCCGCTGAGCCTGCGCATCTGGAGCCTGTGCTCCACAACAGTGAAAGGCCCGCGTAACGGAAAAAAAAAAAAAAAAGTCATTGGCCTGGGACGTCCCTGGTGGCACAGTGGTTAAGAATCCGCATGCCAATACAGGGGACACGGGTTCGAGACCTGGTCCGGGAAGATCCCACATGCCGCACAGCAACGAAGCCTGTGCACCACAACTACTGAGCCTGCACTCTAGAGCCTGCGAACCACAACTACCTAGCCGCATGCCACAAGTACTGAGGCACGCATGCCTAGAGTCCGCGCACCGCAACAAAACCCACCTCAAAGAGGAGCCTGTGCACCGCAATGAAGAGTAGCCCCCACTCCCCACAGCTAGAGAAAGCCCATGCACAGCAACAAAGACCCAACACAGCCAAAAATAAGTAAATAAAATAAATAAATTTTAAAAATAAAATATAACAGAAATGAACATGTCTATGAAACAGAAACAAACACACATATGTAGAGAACAGGCCTGTGGTTGCCAAGGGGGAGGGGGGGTGGAGGAGGGAAGGATTAGGAGTTTGAGATTAGTAGATGCAAGCTATTATATATAGAATGGATAAACAGCAAGGTCCTACTATATAGCACAGGGAACTATATTCAATATCCTGTGATAAACCACAATGGAACAGAATATGAAAAAGAATATATATATAACTAAATCACTTTGCTCTACAGCAGAAATTAACACAACATTGCAAATCAAACTATACTCCAATAAAATTTTTAAAAAATATCCACTAGCAGGAGAATGTATAAAGAACTCTGTTTGGTCATACAATGAAATACTATACAGCAATGAACACGAAGCAATTGGAACTCTGCACCACAATATAAACAAATCTCAAATACACTAAACAAAAACAAGCAGGCCACAGGAAGAAAAGTTAGTGTAACTCCATTATAGAGCATTTTAATACACATAAAGCAAGTATATATTAGAGATAAATGCATAACCGGCAAATATATAAAAACACATCTATGTGGCAATACTACTCAAAGCAAACTACAGAGTCAATGCAACACCTATAAAAATCCTAATGATGATTTTTTTGCAGAAATGGCAAAGCTAATCCTCAAATTTATATGAAAGTGCAGAGAAATCTGAAGAGTCAAAAGAGCCTTGAAAAGGGACAATAAAGTTGGAAGACTCACACTTCCCGATTTCAAAATTTACTACAAAGCTACAGTAATCAAAACACTGTGA
Source organism: Mesoplodon densirostris (assembly GCF_025265405.1). Classification (NCBI taxonomy): domain Eukaryota; kingdom Metazoa; phylum Chordata; class Mammalia; order Artiodactyla; family Ziphiidae; genus Mesoplodon; species Mesoplodon densirostris. The sequence goes on from NC_082663.1 coordinate 149,208,567, forward strand.
TAAAGCATAAGGATAGACATACAGATCAATGGAACAGAAATGACAATCCAGAAATCAACCCATACATCTGTGACCAACTGATTTTTGACCAGGGTGCCAAGACCATTCAATGAAAAAGGAAAAGTCTCTTCAGCTAATGGTGCTGGGACAACTGCAAATCCACATGCAAAAAATGAAACTTTACCCCACCTCACACAATATATGAAAATTAACTCAAAATGGATCAAAGACCTAAATGTAAAAGAGTTAAAACTATAAAACTCTTAGAAAAACTCATCTGTAAACAAATTCAGGGTAATTGTTCCCTCTGGGCAGGAGTAAGCGGAATGTATTCAGCAAAGGGTACACATGTAAATCCAACTCAATGTATATGTTTTAATTTTTAACTTGGGTGTTAAGGATATGGCATCCATGATATCATTATATCACTTTTGTATATCTGCAATAAGAAAATAATAAATCAATCCATGGAAAAAAGAAATATCACCCCAAAGCATTTGATTTAAAAAAAAAAACCACGCTTCCTTAGATAAAGTAATTGACAATGCTGAAACTTTAGAACAAAAGTGGGCAAACAGTTTAGGTTTTGCAGGCCAGAAGGTCTCTGTTGCAACTACTCAGCTGGGCTGCTACAGCACACATGCAGCCCTAGACAAAACAAGTGGGTGTGGCTGTGTTTCAATAAAACTTTATTTATAAAACCAGTTGTGAACTGGATTTGGACCACAGGCCAGAGCGAGCCAGTCTCTGATCTAGAAACAGATGCAGTGAATTTGGAAATGATTCAAGGAATTCCATTATCATAACAATCATTTCATATAATACTAGGGACCCCAGCCAGTGCAAAAAGACAAGAGCAAGAAATGAGTTACAAGTATGAAAGGAAAACGACAAAGCTTTCGTTACTGCAAGAAATATGACTGCCTACCAGACAACGTGAACGAATCATCTTAAACTGTACTATAAGTAAGAAGAAAATCCAACAAAATACCAGTCAACAAAGCCACCATAAAAAGTCATTGGCCTGGGCTTCCCTGGTGGCGCACTGGTTGAGAGTCTGCCTGACGATGCAGGGGACACGGGTTCGTGCCCCGGTCCGGGAAGATCCCACATGCCACGGAGCAGCTAGGCCCGTGAGCCATGGCCGCTGAGCCTTTGTGTCTGGAGCCTGTGCTCCACAACGGGAGAGGCCACAACAGTGAGAGGCCTGCGTACCACAAAAAAAAAAAAAAAAAAAAAAAAAAAAAAGTCATTGGCCTGGGACTTCCCTGGTGGCACAGTGGTTAAGAATCCGCATGCCAATACAGGGGACACGGGTTCAAGACCTGGTCCGGGAAGATCCCACATGCCGCAGAGCAACAAAGCCTGTGCGCCACAGCTACTGAGCCTGCACTCTAGAGCCTGCGAACCACAACTACTTAGCCGCATGCCACAACTACTGAAGCCCGCACGCCTAGAGCCTGCGCACCACAACAAAACCCACCTCAATGAGGAGCCTGTGCACCGCAATGAAGTGTAGCCCCCACTCCCCACAACTAGAGAAAGCCCATGCACAGCAACAAAGACCCAACACAGCCAAAAAAAAAAAAAATTAATGGGTGAAAAGGATTAAAAATAGGGTATTTGCATAGTCTCAAAGTATCTCCACACATGTTATTTTTTTAATTACAAAGGGGAAAACAGTAACTTTACCATAGAGAAATCTGACCTACAGGACCTTAACCAAGTTATCAAGGTCAAGGCCCCCAGTGATGAGACATATCAACATCATATGCCTCCTGATATAGCGACTGAGAAGGACACAACATCACTTTTGTGACATTCTTGCCCCCAAATGCATAACCTCAATCTAATCATGAGAAAACAGACAAATTCAGCTTGAGGGACTTTCTACAAAATAACTGACCAGTACCCTTTCAGGTATGCAAGAACATAAAAGACAAAGAATGAGAATCTTATCTATCACTTAGGGAATATGATGACTAAATGCAACATGGGTCCTGGATTGATTATGGACCAGAAAAAGGACTTGAGAGTCAAAACTGCTTACATTTGGGGGCTTCCCTGGTGGCACAGTGGTTAAGAATTCGCCTGCCAATGCAGGCGACACGGGTTCGAGCCCTGGTGTGGGAAGAGCCCACATGCCGCGGAGCAACTAAGCCCGTGTGCCACAACTACTGAGCCTGCTGTGCTCTAGAGCCAGTGAGCCACAACTACTGAGCCCGTGAGCCACAACTACTGGGCCCACGTGCCACAACTACTGAAGCCCACGTGCCTAGAGCCCATGCTCCACAAGAGAAGCCACCGCAATGAGAAGCCCGCACACCGCAATGAAGAGTAGCCCCTGCTCGCCGCAACTAGAGAAAGCCCGTGGGCAACAACGGAGACCCAATGCAGCCACAAATAAATAAATAAATAAATGTATTTTTTTTTTAAAAACTGCTTACATCTGAATAAGGTCTGTAAGTCAGTTGCTAGTGTTGTATCAATGTTAATTTCCTGGTTTTAATAAATGTACTGTGGTTATGTAAGATGCTAACATTAGGAGAAGCTGGGTAAAGGTTACACAGGAATTTTTGCAACTTCTATGTGGCTCTAAATTTCAAAATAAGAAGTTATAATAATTTTTTAAAGTCATCAGCCAGTTGTACTATCAGCAATAACCAATTAGAAACTGTAAATAAAAAAAGACACTACATCATAATGGTGATTGCCAGGGGCTGGGAGGTGGGGAGAATGGGGAATTAGTGTTTATTAGGGTCAGAATTTCAGATTTACAAGATGAAAAGAGTTATGGGGATGTGCATATATTTCATGCCACTGAGCTGTACACTTTTTTTGAGATACACACTTTAAAATTATTACAATGGTAAATTTTATGTTATTTTAACACAATAAGAAAAGAAAGATTGTAAATGAGGTCATATAAGGCTATCAGCTTCCACCTGGTTCCCTTGAGACATTCACTTCTTGGAAGCATCTTCTCAGGATGCTCTCTTGGATCCCCACCATACTGTGAGGAAGCCCAAGCCACACAGAGAGGCCACATATAGCTGCCCTGGTCTGCAGTCCTAGCCTCCTAGCTCAGGTTCCAGAGGTCACGTAATGGAAACAAGTCATCCCCACAACTCTTGGTCCAAATGACTGACCCATGAGCATAACAAAATGACTGATGCTTACAACAGGAGGTTGGGGGTGGAGGTTGTACAGCAATATAAACTAGAACAGAGGGCAAAGACCAGACTAGGATGAAAGATGAGTGAAAGAGAACTTTAGTTCTTATAACAATTCTGTTTTTATGATGGAAAATGCATTTATATAGTAATTGTGATTAAAATTAATTTAAAAAAAATAAAGCCCTTCCATCCACTATCAGGTATTAGAGACTTAGCTCATCGTGGGCTGACAGCAGCAGCCTGCAAACATGAGAGCACAGCTAAATCTTGCTTACTATGCCATCTCCCCTGGGGTCCCTGTCACAATCATAGAAAAACAGCTCCTGTTTATTGAGTGGTAACTGTGGTGTTTTTACACCACAGTGACAAAGTAGTACCATCACCCCCTTTTTGCAGATGAGAAAACTGAGGCACAGAGAGGTTAAGTAACTTGCCCAAGGTTACACAGCCTGAAAAATGGCAGGGCCAGGAATTGAACAAACATTGCACTGGGAACTGGATATTTAAGAATGCATAAGATATAACCCCTGCCTTCATAGGTTTGTTGCCAAGTTGGGGAGACAGACCCATAAACAGGACATTTCTGTTCTTTTCTGCCAGGTGGAATACATGGGGTCAATGGGTACATAGATGGGAGGGTGGTCAGGAAAGTCTTCCCAGAGGTCAAGGCGAGAAGGATTTTAATTTCTTCACTGTGGAGAGGAAAGGTTCCTGGAAGAAGGCACAACTCACGCAAGGACCAGTCAGAGAGCATGGCATTTGAAAACAGCATGGCAGATGCAACACATTTTGATTGATGTGAGGGGCCCAGACAGGCTCACAATGGGCCCTCCCCTCCAAAGGATAGTTTTAATGTTCATACACCCGGCCGGGGTCTGGGGGAGCTGGACACAGACTCCTAGAGGAGGAAGAGGATTGGTGGCTGTGCCCTTGACTGACAGCTGTTATCCCAGCAATTCCGCTCAGGCCCAACTTGCAGGCTCCTCCACCAGATGAATCTTTGAGAGATAATAGAGCCATCTTGAGCCAGCTCCAGGGGGTGTCAACCTTCCCCCGCTATTCCATAGACTACAAACAGCTGCTTCTGGAGTGAGGGAAGTACTGCCAGGATGATTTGCCCCACCCACTTGGAGACTGCCCTTGCTCAAGCTTTTGTCCAGCCAGCTGAATCTTTCTTCTGGTTCTATACTGAGTTAAACCAGCTGGTTATGGGCTGAATTGTGTCCTTGCAAAGTCATACGTTGAAGTCATAACCCCCAGGACCTCAGAATGTGGCTCTTTGGAGATACTGTCTTTAAAGAGGTGATTAGGTTAAAAATGAGGTTATTATGGTGGGCCCTACTCTAGTATGACTGGTGTCCATATAAGAAGAGGAGATGGAGAGCTAATCAATGAATTCGGTAAAGTAGCATGATACAAAAATTAATGCACAGAAATCTCTGGCATTCCTGTACACTAATGATGAAAAATCTGAAAGTGAAATCAAGAAAACACTCCCATTTACCACTGCAACAAAAAGAATAAAATATCTAGGAATAAACCTACCTAAGGAGACAAAAAACCTGTATGCAGAAAATTATAAGACACTGATGAAAGAAATTAAAGATGATACAAATAGATGGAGAGATATACCATGTTCCTGGATTGGAAGAATCAATATTGTGAAAATGACTCTACTACCCAAAGCAATCTACAGATTCAATGCAATCCCTATCAAACTACCACTGGCGTTTTTCACAGAACTACAACAAAAAATTTCAAAATTTATTTGGAAAAACAAAAGACTCCAAATAGCCAAAGTAATCTTGAGAACGAAAAATGGAGCTGGAGGAATCAGGCTCCCTGACTTCAGACTATACTACAAAGCTACAGTAATCAAGACAGTGTGGTACTGGCACAAAAACAGAAAGATAGATCAATGGAACAGGATAGAAAGCCCAGAGATAAACCCACGCACATATGGTCAACTTATCTTTGATAAAGGAGGCAGGAATGTACAGTGGAGAAAGGACAGCCTCTTCAATAAGTGGTGCTGGGAAAACTGGACAGGGACATGTAAAAGTATGAGATTAGATCATTCCCTAATACCATACACAAAAATAAGCTCAAAATGGATTAAAGACCTAAATGTAAGGCCATAAACTATCAAACTCTTAGAGGAAAACATAGGCAGAACACTCTATGACATAAATCACAGCAAGATCCTTTTGGACCCACCTCCTAGAGAAATGGAAATAAAAACAAAGATAAACAAATGGGACCTAATGAAACTTCAAAGCTTTTGCCCAGCAAAGGAAACCATAAACAAGACCAAAAGACAACCCTCAGAATGGGAGAAAATATTTGCAAATGAAGCAACTGACAAAGGATTAATCTCCAAAATTTATAAGCAGCTCATGCGCTCAATAACAAAAAAAACAAACAACCCAATCCAAAAATGGGCAGAAGACTTAAATAGGCATTTCTCCAAAGAAGATATACAGACTGCCAACAAACACATGAAAGAATGCTCAACATCATTAATCATTAGAGAAATACAAATCAAAACTACAATGAGATATCATCTCACACCAGTCAGAATGGCCATCATCAAAAAATCTAGAAACAATAAATGCTGGAGAGGGTGTGGAGAAAAGGGAACACTCTTGCACTGCTGGTGGGAATGTGAATTGGTACAGCCACTATGGAGAACAGTATGGAGGTTCCTTAAAAAACTACAAATAGTACTACCATATGACCCAGCAATCCCACTACTAGGCATATACCCTGAGAAAACCGTAACTCAAAAAGAGACATGTACCAAAATGTTCATTGCAGCTCTATTCACAATAGCCTGGAGATGGAAACAACCTAAGTGTCCATCATCGGATGAATGGATAAAGAAGATGTGGCACACATATACAATGGAATATTACTCAGTAATAAAAAGAAATGAAACTGAGCTATTTGTAATGAGGTGGATAGACCTAGAGTCTGTCATACAGAGTGAAGTAAGTCAGAAAGAGAAAGACAAATACCATATGCTAACACATATATATGGAATTTAAGAAAAAAAAATGTCAGGAAGAACCTAGGGGTAAAACAGGAATAAAGACACAGACCTACTTGAGAATGGACTTGAGGATATGGGGAGGGGGAAGGGTAAGCTGTGACAAAGCAAGAGAGAGGCATGGACATATATACAGTACCAAACATAAGGTAGATAGCTAGTGGGAAGCAGCCGCATAGCACAGGGAGATCAGCTCGGTGCTTTGTGACCGCCTGGAAGGGTGGGATAGGGAGGGTGGGAGGGAGGGAGACGCAGGAGGGAGGGGATGTGGGAACAGATGTGTATGTATGACTGATTCACTTTGTTATGAAGCAGAAACTAATAATAAAAAAAAAAAAAAAGAAGAGGAGATGGGCTTCCCTGGTGGCGCAGTGGTTGAGAGTCCACCTGCCGATGCAGGGGACACGGGTTCGTGCCCCGGTCCGGGAGGATCCCACATGCCGCGGAGCGGCTGGGCCCATGAGCCGTGGCCGCTGAGCCTGCGTGTCCAGAGCCTGTGCTCCGCAACGGGAGAGGCCACAACAGTGAGAGGCCCCCGAACCGCAAAAAAAAAAAAAATATATATATATATATATAAATAAATAAAAATTTAAAAAAGAAGAGGAAATTAGGACAGGGGTCCCCAACCCCCAGCCCACGGACCAGTACCAGTCCACAGCCTGTTATGAACTGGACCACACAGCAGAAGGTGCACAGCGGGTGAGCAAGCAAAGCTTCATCTGCTGCTCCCCATTGCTCCCCATTGCTCGCATTACTGTCTGAACCATCCCCCCCACCTCCACACTCCACCCCACCACCCACCCCATCCATGGAAAAATTGTCTTCCACGAACCTGGTCCCTGGTGCCCAAAAGGTTGGGGACCACTGGATTAGGATACAGACCCACACAGAAGGATGACCATGTGAGGACACAGGGAGAAGACAGCCATCTGCAAGCCAAGGAGAGAAGCAGCAGAGGGAACCAACCCTGCCAACAGCTTGATCTTGGACTTCCAGCCTCCAGACTGTGAGACAATAAATGTCTATTATTTAAGCTGCCCCATCACTGGGGCTTTGCTACAGCAGCACAAGCAAACCAGTGTACCTGGTTTCCCAAGTTTGGGAACCAAAGCACAGAAGGGAAGTAGAATCTGTGGGAAGGGGGATGATTTTAGATGGCCCAGGGAATGGCACTAGATACCTTTGAATTGAAAATAAGGACATTCTGTTTTAATTCTCTCTTAATTCTACTGTTCAGATCCAGGCAAAAAGACACAGTTGAGTGTTACTTATCACAACCACCTCACCTCTTGCTAACCTCCTCTTATCTTTTTTAAAAATTGAGGTATAATTTACACACCATCAAAGTCCAAATATTAAGTGTACAGTTGGATGAATGTTTATATCTACTTACCCACCCAGATCAAGATAATTAGAATGTTTCCAGCTTGCTATACAGTCTGTATGTGCCCCCTCCCTTGGTATACTGAACCCCACCCCAATGTGATGGTATGTGGAGGTGGAGCCTTTAGGAGGTGATTATATCATGAGGGTGGAACCCTCGTGTAGGGGATTAGTGCCCTTAAAAAGGAGACCCCAAGGGCTTCCCTGGTGGCGCAGTGGTTGAGAATCTGCCTGCCAATGCAGGGGGTATGGGTTCGAGCCCTGGTCTGGGAGGATCCCACATGCTGCAGAGCAACTGGGCCTGTGAGCCACAACTACTGAGCCTGCGTGTCTGGAGCCTGTGCTCTGCAACAAGAGAGGCCGCAACAGTGAGAGGCCCGCACACTGCGATGAAGAGTGGCCCCCACTCGCCGCAACTAGAGAAAGCCCTCGCACAGAAACGAAGACCCAATACAGCCAAAAAAAAAAAAAAAAGGAGACCCCAGAGAGCTCCCTCGCTCCTTCTATCATATGAGGACACAGTGAGAGGATGGCCATCTATGAACCAGGAGGTAGGTTCTCACCAGGCACCAGTTCTGCCAGTGCCTTGATCTTGGACTTCCAGTCTTTTCTTTGGGCCATGACCAGGGAATCCTGTCTCCCTTGCCACCCCCATATCCAGCCCCTCACCACATCCTTCATCCCATGACTCTCCATCCCCACTCCTCCCTGGTAACTGCTCCTGCTTCCTGTTCCCAGCCTGCACCTCCTCCTGTACTTTATCCATGCAAAAGTCAGAATGATCTTTTAAAAACTGATTATATTTCTCTGTTGCTAGAATGTCAGCTTTAGGAGAATAAGGATTTTGCTCTGATTTGACCACTGCTGATGTCAAGCGGCTGGTATACTAGTAGGAGCCTTGGTCTTGGACTCCCACCCTCTAGAACTTTGAGGAATAAATGCCTGTTGTTTATAAGCCACCCAGCCTCTGGTATTCTGTGAGACAGCACTATCCCCAAGAAGGTTGCCTCACACCCCCTCCCAGGCAACGCTCCCACCCCAGGAAGAATGGCTGTTCTGATTTACATCACCATAAATTAGTCTTTCCTGTTCTTGAGATTCATAGAATGAAATCATGTAGCACATTCTCCTTGGGATCTGGCTTTCTTTTTCTTTTTTTTTTTTTTTTTTTTGGCGGTACGCGGGCCTCCCACTGTTGTGGCCTCTCCCATTGCGGAGCACAGGCTCTGGACGCGCAGGCTCAGCGGCCATGGCTCACGGGCCCAGCCACTCCACGGCACGTGGGATCCCCCCGGACCGGGGCGCGAACCCACGTCCCCTGCATCGGCAGGCGGACTCTCAACCACTGCGCCACCAGGGCAATCCTGGCTTCTTTCTTTAGCATGCAGTTGTGTGTTGTTCTTATTATGTGATTCCTTCTTTTTTCTATTCATCATTGTAGTATCATCCAGAATAGTTTCACCATCCTAAAAATCCCATGCACTCCACCTATTCACCCCTCTTCATCTAACTCCCAGTAACCACTGATCTTACTGTCTCCACAGTTTTGCCTTTTCTAGAATGTCCTATAGTTGGAATCACAGTGTATGTAGCCTTTTCAGATTGGTTTCTTTCACTTAGTAACATGCATTTAAGGTTCCTCCATGTCTTTCCATGGCTTGATAGCTCATTTCTTTTTAGCACCGAATAACATTCCATTGTCTGGATGTCCCATTTATCCATTCACCAACTGAAGGACAACTTGGTAGCTTCAAGTTTTGGCAATTACGAACAAAGCTGCTATAAACATCCATGTGCAATTTTTTTGTGGACATATATTTTCAACTCATTCGGATAAATACCGAGGAACACGATGGATGGATCGTGTAGTTGAGTATGTTTAGTTTTGTAACCTGCCTTCCAAAATGTCTGGAGCATTTTGCATTCCCACCAGCAATGAGTGAGAGTTCCTGTTGCTCCACATCCTCACCAGCATTTGGTGTTATCAGTGTTTTGGATTTTGGCCATTTCAATGGGTGTGTGGTGATACCTCATTGTGCATTTGATATGCATTTCCCTGATGACGTACAATGTGGAGCATCTTTTCATGTGCTGATTTGCCATCTGTGTATTTTCTTTGATGAGGTGTCTGTTCGGGTCTTTGGCCCAATTTTTAATTGGATTGTTTGTTTTCTTACTGTTTTCCCCCCCCCACATCTTTACTGAGGTATAATTGACAAATAAAGATTGTATATATTTAAGGTTACAACAGTGATGTTCTGATACAAGTTGCATTGTGAAATAATTACAACAATCAAGCTAATTTACATATCCAGCCCCTCACATGGTTACTTTTTCTTGTGTGGTGAGAACATTTGAACTTTGCTAAGAGGGTAAATCTTAAGTATCTGATACACTACTACTAATTATATTTGCCACTCTGTACATTAGATCCACAGAACCTATTCATCCTTAATGACTGAAACTTTGTACCCCTTCACCAGTATCTCCCCATCCCCCTCCCTGCCCCTGGCCACCACCATTCTACTCTGCTTTTGAGTTCAACTTTTTTTTTTATAAGTGAGATCATACAGTATTTGTCTTTCTGTGACTGGCTTATTTCATTCAGCATAATGCCCTCAAAGTCCATCCATATTGTTCCAGGGATCTGGAGCAAGATGGCAGAGTAGAAGGACATTGAGCTCACCTTCTCTCATGAACACACCAAAATCACAACTAACTGCTGAACAACCATCAATAAGAAAAAGACTGGAACCATCCATGTTGTTCCAAATGGCAGGATATCCTTCCTTTTAAGGTTGAATAATATTCCATTGTATTTATACACCACATTGTCTTTATCCATTCATCCATGATGGACACTTAGGTTGTTTCCATGCCTTGGTTATTGTAAACAATGCTGCAATGAACACTGGGGTGCAGATATCTCTTCAAGATCCTGTTTTTATTTTATTTCAATACATACCCACTTAGGATTGCTGGATCATAAGGTAGTTTTATTTTAATTTTTTTTGAGGAGGAACCTCCATATTGTTTTCTATGGTGGCTGCAACCAATTGACATTCCCACCAACAGTGCACAAGGGTTCCCCTTTCTCCTCATCCTGGCCAACACTTGTTATCTCTTGGCTTTTTGATAATAGCTATTCTGATAGGTTTGAGGTGATATCTCATGGTTTAAATTTGCATTTCCCTGCTGACTAGTCATGTTGAGTGCCTTTTCATGTACCTGTTGGCCATGAGAAATGTCTATTCAGGTCCTTTGCCCATTTTTTTTTTTTTTTTTTTTTTTTTTTTGCGGTATGCGGGCCTCTCACTGTTGTGGCCTCCCCCGTTGCGGAGCACAGGCTCCGGACGCGCAGGCTCCGGACGCGCAGGCTCAGCGGCCATGGCTCACGGGCCCAGCCGCTCTGCGGCATATGGGATCCTCCCAGACCGGGGCACGAACCCGTATCCCCTGCATCGGCAGGTGGACTCTCAACCACTTGCGCCACCAGGGAGGCCCCCTTTGCCCATTTTTAAAGTGGGTTATTTGGGGGTTTTTGCTACTGAGCTAAGTTCCTCATATATTTTGGATATTAACCCATCAGATATATTTTTGGCAAATATTTTCTCCAATCCCATAGGTGGTTGCTTCACTCTGTTGATTAGTTCCTTCACTGGGTAAAAGCTTTTTAGTCTGATATAATCCCACTTGTCTATTTTTGCTTTTGGGGTCATATGGAAAAAAATCATCACCTAGACCAATGTCAAGAAGATTTTCCCTGGTGTTTTCTTCTGGTCTCTTACAATTTCAGGTCTTGTATTTAAGTTTTTAATCCATTTTGAGATGATTTTTATATGTGCTGTGAGATAAGAGTCCCATTTCATTCTTCTGCATTTGGACATCCAGCTTCCCAAAAACATTTATTGAAAAAACTGTCCTCTCCCCATTCTGTGTTATTAGCTCCCCTGTCAAAGATGAGTTAGTCATTGTTGCGTGGACTTATTTCTGGGCTCTCCATTCCTTTATTTATTTATTATTATTATTATTATTTTGCATTGTGCAGCATGTGGGATCTTAGTTCCTGAACAGGGATCAAACCAGTGCCCCGTGCAATGGAAGCATGGAGTCTTAACCACTGGACCACCAGGGAAGTCCCTGGGCTCTCCATTCTGTTCCATTGGTCTTTATGTCTGTTTTTATGCCAGTACCATATTGTTTTGATTACTGTAACTTTGTAATACAGTTTGAAATCATGAAGTGTGATATCTCCACCTTTGTTCTTCTGGTTCAAGATTGCTTCATTATTCAGGGTTTTTTGTGATTCCATATAAATATTAGGATTGTTTTTCCTATTTCTGAGAAAAATGCCATTGGAATTTTGATAGAGATTGCATTGAATCTATAGGTCATTTTAGGTAATATGGACATTTTAACAATATTAGTTCTTTTTTAAAAAAATAAATTTATTTATTTATTTTGGGCTGCATTGGGTCTCTGTTGTTGTGTGCAGGCTTTCTCTAGCTGCGGCGAGTGGGGGATACTCTTCATTGTGTTGGCAGGCAGATTCTTAACCACTGCACCACCAGAGAAGTCCCAGGACTATTTTAAACAGAGATGACAAAAGTGGGCACCCTTGTCTTGTTCCTGATCTTAGAGGAAAAGCTTTCAGCTTGTCACCATTGAGTCTGAGGTGAGCTTATTGTTGAGTTTTAAGAGTTCTTTGTATATTCTGGATAACAGTTCTTGATCAGCTGTGTCTTTTGCAAATATATTCTCCCATATATGTATTTTCCTGATGATTGTCTCATAAACAGACACAATCTGTGGCTCTTTAAGTCAGCTTATGAATCAGAAGGAGAAGGGAGTTGGTGGGTCGGGAAAGAGCTGCCCAGACCCCTAAACTTTGGAGGAACATTCTGCCAAATGAAGTTGAACGCGAGGACCAGCCTGGAGACAAAAATTGTTCCTTTGAAAAATATTTCAAAAGCCATTTTCTTCACCTGCTCGGCCTTTAACCACTGAATTCATTAAAATCCAGAAGAAAGAGGGGAAAGGAAGCTGGTGAATTCTAATTTTCTCTTTGCATTTCAATCAGGGCAAACAATGGACGTCTGCAGCCAGAGGGCTTCAGGCGAGGCTGTCCCCACCCCCGCACTGCCCCAAGCAGAGAGCAGAGCTGGACCCTACAAAGGAAGGAATGAGGCCGCTCCATCTCAGAGTTTTGTTTGCACGGAGCAGCAGGGCCTCCTCCCTCTCTAGCCCTTTTAGAAAGGGGCTCCGGCTGAATGAGCCTCTTGAATAGCAAACCTTGCTGTCTTGGGGCCCTGCTGATGGTTCCCAGTCCTGGGAGGACTGGGTTGGCTTAACTCACTCCCTCCCACCCACCCTTGGAGCCCTCACAATGGACACCAGGCAGAAGAGCACCCGAGAGCTGGGGGCACTTGCAAGTTGCATCCTCTCTCGGAGCCCAGTGGCTTTATCAACTAGATCTGAGCCCTCTCTGCAGTGACTTCCTACCTCCAATGTCCCTCTAGGCTTATAATAAACCCATGAGAACCACAGTGAGTGAACCCACACTACATACACTAGGACGGCTAACTTAAAAAAGAAAAATACAATAACAAGCATCGACGAGGATGGGGAGAAATTGGAGCCTTCATACGCTATTGGTGGGATATGAAAACGTGCAGCTACTTAGGAGAACAGTTTGGAAGTTCCTCCAAAGGTTAAGCATAGAGTTATCATAGAATCTAGCAATTCTCCTAGGTATCTACCCAAGAGAACTGAAAACATACGTTTGCACAAAAACGTATATGGAAATGTTTATAGCAGCATGATTCACGATAGCCAAAGGTGGAAATAACCATAATGTCCATCAATGCCAAATGGATAAACAAAATGTGGATAAACATACAATGCAGCATTATTCAGACATGAAAAGGAGAGAAGCACTGACTGACACTCACTACGACATGGATAAACCTCGAAAACACGATGCTCAATGAGAGAAGCCAGACACATAAGGCCACACAGTGTGTGATTCCATTGATGGGAAACGTCCAGAACAGACAAATCCACAGAGACAGGAAGTGGATTCGTGGTTATCAGGGGCTGGGGAGAGGGAATGGGGACAGAGTTCCCTTTTGGGGTAATGAGAATATTCTGAAATCAGATACTGGTGATAGTTGCACAACTCTGTGACTATACTGAAAACCACTGAATTGTATAAAGCAGTGAGTTTTAGGCTATGTAATTAACTCAATTTTTAAAAAATTATTTAATTTATTTATTTGGCTGCACCTGGTCTTAGTTGTGGTATGTGGGATCTTGTTCCCCGACCAGGGATCGAACCCAGGCCCCCTGCATTGGGAGCACAGAGCCTTAGCCACTGGACCATCAGAGAAGTCCCAGTAATTAACTCAATTTAAAAAACCTTTTTTTCTAGGGGTAAGACAGGAATAAAGACACAGACCTACTAGAGAATGGACTTGAGGATATGGGGAGGGGGAAGGGTAAGCTGTGACAAAGCGAAAGAGAGGCATGGACATATATACACTACCAAACGTAAAGTAGCTAGCTAGTGGGAAGCAGCCGCAAAGCACAGGGAGATCCGCTGGGTGCTTTGTGACAGCCTGGAGGGGTGGGATAGGGAGGGTGGGAGGGAGGGAGACGCAAGAGGGAAGAGATATAGGAACATATGTATATGTATAGCTGATTCACTTTGTTATAAAGCAGAAACTAACACACCATTGTAAAGCAATTATACTCCAATAAAGATGTAAAAAAAAAACCCCAAAAAACCTTTTTTTTAAAGACAAATACCATATGATATCACTTACATGTGGAATCTAAAATATGACACAAATGAATATATCTGTGAAACAGAAACAGATGCACAGACATAGAGAACAGACTTGTGGTTGCCAAGGGGGAGGAAGGGTGGGGAAGGGATGGATTGGGAGTTTGGGATTAGCAGATGCAAACTATTGTATATAGGATGGATAAACAAAAAGGTCCTACTGTATAGCACAGGAAACTATATTCAATATCCTGTGATAAACCATAATGGAAAAGAATATGAAAAAGAATGTATATATATGTATAACTGAGTCACTTTAATGTACAGCAGAAATTAACACAACATTGTAAGTCAACTATACTCCAATAAAACTACAAAAAAAGGGAATTCTCTGGTGGTCCAGTGGTTAGGACTCAGCACTTTCAGCACAATCACTGCTGAGGCCCTGGGTTCAATCCCTGGTCAGGGAGCTAGGATCCCACAAGTTGTGAGCAATGCAGCCAAAAAAGAAAAAAAAAAAAAATCACTTTTTTTAACCTTCAGGGCCTCCTGAGGCAAACTCCTAACTCTCGGCCTTCCTCCAGCCCCTCTTCCTGTCCCACCTCAGGGCCTTTGCCCAAGCTGTTCCCTCTGTCTGGCGTGCTCCTCTCTGGCCTGTCCGGCCCCATACCCCACACGCATCCTTCAGCTCCCAGCTCAAACTTCTTCCAGAAGTCTTCACCGACCCCCCAGACCAGGTCGAGCCCCCTTAAACCATCCTCCTAACTCGCTGTTCCTTCCCAGTGGTGATCACAGTTGTGATTTTATATTTCGGTGTGTGGTTATTTATTGAACGTTGATCTCCCCCTACTAGATCGTGAGGTGCCTAAAGGCAGGGATCTGGTCTCTCTTGGTCACTGCCGGGTCCTCAGCACCCAGCAGAGGCCTGGCACATAGTAGTTGCACAATAAGTATCTGTTGAATAGGCGAATGAATTGTTACTGAACGGACTTTGGGTCCACTCGCCTGTGCACAGCAAAGCCAGTCTACTGGGTTTTGGTTGAAACTGGCAGGACTCTGCAGGGCCCTCCTGTGTACAAAATCCCTTCTGTGTCCCCTGCTTCTTGTTTGGGAAAGCTCTAGTCTCCTAGGCTTTCCCTGAGTGCCAAAGAGCTGGCACAGCAGTTATTAATTAGGGAAGTGAGGGGATGCAGAAACAAAGGAAAAACAGTCAAGCAAGAAAAGTAATAATAGCTTAAACAATACTTCAGTGATAAAACAGTCTTAGTTTCTCCTCAAGGGATATACATAACAACCTGACACAACATCTTTGAGTTGTTTTGCAGAAACTAAGACCCCCACTCAGGTGGAGGATGGTGACTACATGCTGACCACAAGGACTAGACCCCAGACTGGTTGGAACCAGAAGGCTGATGACTGAAATTCCTGAAACATCACCCTGTTACCTCACCACCAACCAATCAGAAGAAGGTCCACAAGCTGATCATACACACCACAACCCACACCCCTAATGTTGCCTTTAAAAGCCCTTCCCCGAAAGCCACCGGGGAGTTCGGGTCTTTTGAGCATGAACTGCCCATTCTCCTCACTTGGCACCTACAATAAACACTGTACTCTCCTTGCCTCACCATGTTACCAAACTGACCTTGGGTCCATTTGCCCGCCACACAGCAATGCCAATCTACTGACACCGGGTTGTGGCCCACAGCCAGCAAGGAACTGAGGCCCTCAGTCCCACAGCCCATGAGGACTGAATCCTGCCAAGAGCCATGGAGGAAGCTTGGAAGCAGCCCCTTGCCAGTTGAGCCTTTAGATGAGGTGGCGGCCCCTGACCAACACCTTGTTATAACCTGTAAGACCCCCAAGCAGGGCACCTACTTGAGCTGCACCCAGAGTCCTGCCCACAGAGATTGTGAGATAAGAAATATTGTTTTTCAAGCTGTTAAGTTCTGGGATTACTGGTTATGCAGCAATAGCTGACTGATACACTGATCACAGTGTCAGATGCACAGAAGGGGGCTCAATGGTTTTGATTATTCCTGTCATTGTGGCAGTGATGAGACCACTCCTGAGGAATAGGTGTTCTGACTGGGCATTCCAGACCACCACCACCCTCCACCACAACCCTCCCTTTAAAGAGCCTGCAGCAAGTCCCACAGCAGAGTCGTCATTTGGGGCCTAAGCAGTCATGTTTAATTGCACCTGGCTTCCATTTCAGGGAGCCTCTCGCTGCATGTGGCTTCAGGGTGCCATGATGCCCTCTTTCAGTGAAGGATCTGGTCCTCCCCTGACCCCGTACAAAGGTGTGTGAGGAGCAGTCCTGGGTTGAGGCTGGGTCACCCTCTCCTGGGGCTTTGAAACTGAAACAGGTGACAGGAGGGGAGGGAGACATCATGAGGCCATGCAGCAAACCTGACTGCGCCTTATTTCCATTCTGTAAGTCCCCCTCCATATCCTACCACTCAATCCCATCCCCTCCAAAATCCTGTGAGATATAAGCCCATCCTAATCACAGGGCTCAGTGACCAGGAGACAGAAGCCAAGTGGACCCTAAATATTCCTGCACCGTAGGGCTGCAAGTGGCTCTGAGGGAGGCAGGGGGCCCTAAAGGATCCCAATCTGCAGAGAAGAAAGGGCATCCCCTGCATCAGCACCAGCCAGTCCCAAGTCCAAGAGGCTGGCTCAGAGCGGAATTGGACGCAACGTCCTGCTATTACACTGCATTTTCTCATCTTGAACCCTCCTCCTTCAGCCTCCTACATTTATTTTTTTCTAAATTGACGTTACTATTGCACCAGCATAAAAACAACCCCCAATTGTGGCCCAGGCTTTTTTTTTTTTTTAAATAATCTAAATAATGTTTTGGATTTTTTTTTAAGTGGGAAGAAAAAAACTAATTACATCTTTGAGGGAGGAAAATCATAAATCACGGAGCTACAGTGACAACATGGGGGACTCAGGCCAGGACCACAAGACGGCAACAACTTCTTATCTCATTACAGTTTAATTAAGAATTATGTTTGAGCATCTTCTGTTTCATTATCATCGGGCCCAGCTTCTAATCTTTTTTTTACCCGGTGTACAGGAGGGTCTGGTCCAAGATGCACACTAATGAATTTACAATTCTCTCTTTGGGGAACTTTAATAAAATTAGCCCGTGAAGAAGATGAACACAGATATGGTAAACTTCTGGAGGGAACATTTGCTTTCAATTACAGGAGTTCTGGAGTAAAGGGCCAAGGGGGTCCCCAGGAGGACTGTGGAAGCAGAAGGAAGGATGCCAGCGGGCCCTGCTGTGTGATCCGGGCCACACTTCACTCCCCTGGCAGAGGAAGGTCTGCACTCATGAGTTTCCCTGTAGATGGAGCATCTGCTGTATACCAGGCCCCAGGCTGGGTGCCCCAGATACACTGAGGCACCTTTGGGAAGCAGGCAGATGAGACAAACGCTATATCAGGTACAAATAATTGTATAAATATGGCTATGAGAATTTCTCCAAAGGCGAGCACAGGAAGGATGCAGGAAGCTGGAACAGGGGGTTCAAACTGGATGGGGGCATCAGGAGAGGCTTCTGGAGGAGGTGGCATTTAAGCTGAGACCCAAAGGATGAACTGGAGTTGGCCAGGAGAAAGGGGGGTGGAAGGTGCTCCAGGGAACAGCCCAGGGAAAGGCCTTCAAGGTAGAAGGGGCTTGGTG
Organism: Mesoplodon densirostris; assembly: GCF_025265405.1. Classification (NCBI taxonomy): domain Eukaryota; kingdom Metazoa; phylum Chordata; class Mammalia; order Artiodactyla; family Ziphiidae; genus Mesoplodon; species Mesoplodon densirostris. Next base: position 149,226,655 of record NC_082663.1, read on the forward strand.
CCTTTGAAGAATTTGGGGGTGAAGAGTGTGGCGTGGAACAAGGTCCAAGAGGTGAAGGCAAGGGATGCTGGACCTTGAAACTGACACTGAGGAGTCTTTCCTAAGAAGAATAGGGGGCCTTGGAAGATGTCCACACCCTCGTGCTCATCTCAACATGCCAAAGCCTGCTGCATGTAAATCCCGGATGCTGCTGTGGGATTTTTCTCTGGCTGCCAGAGCAAGCTCAGCCCTGTGCAGGGTGAGCCTGGGTGTAGGGAGTTTACTGGCCCCCACCTGAAGCTCGCCTCTCATTCACCCCTCACTCACAAGGACAGTAGGATTTGGTAGATCAATTCCCCAGCTCCCTCATCCTTTAGGTAGGACAACTCAGGTTGTTCCCTGTACTGTCTCCAGGGACCCCAGTGGGACTGAGCCCCAGTTACCCATAGCTGTCATCTACTTATGCATGCATCCTGTATTGGCTCCATTCCCTCCCATCTAAGTTCTCCACCTCTCCCAGGGCTTCCTGGGATCACCTCCTACTTGCTCAGTACTTTATGTAGGAATATTACTCAGCCATAAAAAAGAATGAAATAATGCCATTTGCAGCAACTTGGATGGACCTAGAGATTATTATACTAAGTGAAATAAGTCAGACAAAGACAAATATCATATGATAGCACTTATATGTGGAATCTAAAAAATGATACAAATGAACTTACTTACAAAACAGAAACAGACTCATAGACATAGAAAACAAACTTACATTACCAAAGGGGAAAGGGGGGAGGGATAAATTAGGAGTTCGGGATTAACAGATACACACTACTATATATAAAAGAGATAAACTACAAGGACCTAGGGACTTCCCTGGGGGTCCAGTGGTTAGGACTCCATGCTTCCACTGTAGGGGGCATGGGTTTCATCCCTGGCTGGTGAACTAAGGTCCCACATGCCATGTGGCATGGTGCCCCCCCAAAAATATTCATTCAGGGACAGTATGAGAAAGGAATATTAAAACAACAACAAGGACCTACTGTATAGCACAGGGAACTATATTCAGTAACTTGTAGTAACCTATAATGGAAAATCTGAATATATATATCTGAATATGTATATATTAATATATATATGAATCACTGTGCTGTATACCAGAAACACAAGACTGTAAATCAACTATACTTCAACTAAAACAAATTAAAGCCATAATGAGATACCTCTTCATCCTCACTAGAAAAGCACTATATATATATATATATATATTTTTTTTTTTTTTGGCTGCATTGGGTCCTCATTGCTGTGTGCTGGCTTTCTTCTAGTTGTGGCGAGCGGGGGCTACTCTTCGTTGTGGTGCACGGGCTTCTCACTGTGGTGGCTTCTCTTGTTGCAGAGCACAGGCTCTAGGCATGCAGAATTCAGTAGTTGTGGCACGCAGGCCCTAGGGCACAGGTTCAGTAGTTGTGGTGCACAGGTTTAGTTGCTCCACGGCATGTGGGATCTTCCTGGACCAGGGCTTGAACCCGTGTCCCCTGCACTGGCAGGCTGATTCTTAACCACTGCACCACCAGGGAAGTCCCAAAAAGCACTATTTCCTAGAACTTTCTGCAGTGATGGAAATGGTCTCTATCTGTGCTGTTCAGTACAGTAGCTTCTAGCTACACATGGCTATTGAACACATGAAACATGACCAGCATGACTGAAGAGCTGGATTTTCAATTCTATTTCATTTGAATTAATTTGTATTTATTTATTTATTTTTTAAGATGTTGAGGGTAGGAGTTTATTAATTAATTAATTTATTTTTGCTGCGTTGGGTCTTCGTTTTTGTGTGAGGGCTTTCTCTAGTTGTGGTAAGCGGGGGCCACCCTTCATCGTGGTGCGCGGGCCTCTCACTATCGCAGCCTCTCCCATTGCGGAGCACAGGCTCCAGACGCGCAGGCTCAGTAGTTGTGGCTCACGGGCCTAGTTGCTCCACGGCATGTGGGATCCTCCCAGACCAGGGCTCGAACCCGCGTCCCCTGCATTAGCAGGCAGACTCTCAACCACTGCGCCACCAGGGAAGCCCCTCATTTGAATTAATTTGAATTTAAATAGTCACATGTGAGCACAGGGAATGGAGTCAATAGTTTATAGTAACTTTGTATGGAATATACTCTATAAAGATATCAAATTACTATGTGGTACACCTGAAACCAATATAGTATTTTAGGTCAACCATACTTCAATTAAAAATAAATAAATAGGTACTTCCCTGGTGGCACAGTGGTTAAGAATCTGCCTGCCAATGCAGGGGACACGGGCTTGAGCCCTGGTCCAGGAAGATCCCACATGTCACGGAGCAACAAAGCCCATGCACCACAACTACTGAGCCTGCATTCTAGAGCCAGCAAGCCACAACTACTGCGCCCGTGTGCCACAACTACTGAGGCCTCAAGCCATAACTACTGAGCCTGCATGCCATAACTACTGAAGTCCATGTTCCACAACAAGAGAAGCCACCGCAATGAGAAACCTGCACACTGTGACGAAGAGTAGCCCCCACTGGCTGCAACTAGAGAAAGTCCACGTGCAGAAACAAAGACCCGATGCAGCCAAAAAATAAATAAATAAAAAGACACATTGAAGATATGCACTCTTTACTGTATGGAAAGCCTCAGTTAATTTTTTTGTTTGTTTTTGGAAAAAGAGAATGATCTGATACCAAAAAAGCACATGAAAACATGTTCAGCATCATTAGACATTAGGGAAACGTAAACTAAAACCACAATGAGATACCATCACATGTATTAGAAGAGCTAAAACAGAAAATGGTGACGATACCAGATGCTCGGGAGGCTGCAGGAAAACTGGGTCTCTCACTTGTCACTGGTGGGGATGTAAAATGGTAGAGCGACTTTGGACCTTGGATTGGCAGTTCTTTAAAAACCAAACATGTAGCTGCCATACGACTTGACAAATGCATTCCTGGGCATTTATCCCAGAGCAATGAAAACATATGTTCATACAAAAAAGTGTACACAAAGATTCATAACAGCTCCACTCATAAGAGCAAAATACTGGAAACCAAATGTCCTTCAGTGATTGAATGGGTGAACAAATGTTGGCAAACCAATACCTGGACTATTACTCAGCCATAAAAAGGGAAAAACTGATCGATACACACAGCAACCTGCACAGACCTCAGGGCAGTCATGCAGAGCAAAGACAGTCGATCACGGAAGGTTATGTGGTGTCTGATTTCATTTATACAATATTCTCAAAATGACAAAACCAAAGAGATGGAGAGCAGATTAGTGTTTCCTGGGGGCAGGGGAGCACAGGTGGGGTTAATACAAAGAACTAGCATGAGAATATGACCCAGCAATCCCACTCCTGGGCATTGACCCAGAGAAAACTATAATTCGAAAAGATACATGCACCCCTATGTTCAGAGCAAGACTGTTCACAGTAGCCAAGACATGGAAACAACCTAAATGTCCATCGACAGATGAATGGATAAAGAAGATGTGGTACATATATACAATGGAATATTACTCAGCCATAAAAAAGAATGAAATAATGCCATTTGCAGCAACATGGATGGACCTAGAGATTCTCATACTAAGTGAAGTCAGAAGGAGAAAGACAAATACCATATGATATCACTTACATGTGGAATCTAAAATATGACACAAATGAACTTATCTATGAAACAGAAATAGACTCACAGACATAGAGAACAGCCAAGGGGGAGAGGGGATGGGGAAGGGAAGGATTGGGAGTTTGGTGTTAGCAGATGCAAACTATTATATATAGGATGGATAAACAACAAGGTCCTAGGGACTTTCCTGGTGGTGCAGTGGTTACGAATCCACCTGCCAGTGCAGGGGACGGGTTCGAGCCCTGGTCCAGGAAGATTCCACATGCCGCAGAGCAACTAAGCCCATGAGCCACAACTACTGAAGCCCATGTGCCTAGAGTCCATGCTCCACAACGAGAGAAGCCACCACAATAAGAAGCTCGCGCACTGCAATGAAGAGTAGCCCCCACTCACCGCAACTAGAGAAAGCCCGCGTGCAGCAACAGAGACCCAACTCAGCCAAAAAAAACACAAGGTCCTATTGTATAGCACAGTGAATTATATTCAATATCCTGTGATAAACCATAATGGAAAAGAATATGAAAAGAATATATATATGTATAAATGAGTCACTTTGCTGTACAGCAGAAATTAACACAATATTGTCAATCAACTATACTTCCATAAAATTTTTAAAAAAAGAAATAGCATGAGAGAATTGTTTTGTGGAGATGGAGAAGTAGAAGTCCTGGATCTTGACAGTGTTGATGGGTACACAAATCCATCTATGGAATAAAACTGCATACACGTACACACACACACACACACACACACACACACACACACAAAGGTCAGAAAAACAATGAAATCTGAATATCATCATCTAATTAACAGTACCATCCCAATGTCAATTTCCTGGATTTGATATTGCCCTAGAGCCATAAAAGATGTCAGCACTGGGGGAAGCTGGGTGAAGGATACACAGGACTCTATGTACTATTTTTGCAACTTCCTGTCCATCTATAATTATTATTAAAAAAAAAGGTAAAAACCCAAAAGATTAGATCTGATTAGCAATGGGTTAAGAGACAGAGGCTCTTGGCAAGACTAATAGAACCTCACGTGTGTGTGTGTGTGTGTGTGTGTGTGTGTGCGCGCGCGCAAAAAGCCCCTGTGATTATTAGCACCATAAAATCAAAGAGGCAGAGAGAGATGTGTGTCATTCAGGGTGCAATATGTTGGGAGAAAAATATGCCAAAATTGTCCCCAACAGTTGATGGTTTCTTTTACTTTACTTAAAGATTCGCACATAGCTGCAAGACTAAAACTGTATGGACCACAGGATAAAATAAACAAATTGCATATTTTGTTTTTTAAGATAAATTCCTCAGTGAATGCCTGCAATTATGTGCTTCAAATTCTGGCACCTGATTTGTGTGGATGTTCTGTCTGGTGGTTGGTAGCATCTTGGATCCTATATTGCTTAGGAAGGCTCAGAGCTCCAGGGGCTAGCAGCTTTCCAACTTGTCCTAGTCGGCTTGAGCTGCCATAACAAAATACCATCGACTGGGCGGCTTAATTCCTCACAGTTTTGGAGGCTGGAAGTCCGAGATCAGGGTGCCAGCATGGTTGGGTTCTGGCAAGAGCCCTCTCCCTGGCTTGCAGATGGCCTCTTTCTTGCTGTGTCCTCACATGGCCCAGATAGAGAGAGAGCTCTGGTCCCTTCAGCTCCTTAGAAGGACACTAATCCCATCATGGGGGCATCACCCTCATAACCTCATCCAAACCCAATTACCTCTAAAAGGCTCCACCTCCAAATACCATTACACTGGGGATTAGGGTTTCAAAATAGGGATTCAGGGGTTGGGGATGGACACATTCAGTCCATGGCAGAATTCACCCTGAAATAGAATCACAAGCCCACATTCCCCCACCCTCTTCCAAGGGCTGTCCCTGGGGCCCAGGAAACCACCTCTGAAAACAAAAACAAAACAAAACAAAACAAAAAACCCTGGGATGTGGGGCTTCCAGGACAAGCCTGAATGGAGATCAAAGCTGCTCTGAGGGCTTCCCTGGTGGCACAGTGGTTAAGAATCCGCCTGCCAATGCAGGAGACACGGGTTCAAGCCCTGGTCCAGGAAGATCCCACGTGCCTCAGAGCAACTAAGCCTGTGTGTCACAGCTGCTGAGACTGCGCTCTAGAGGCCGCGAGCCACAACTACTGAGCCCACATGCCACAACTACTGAAGCCCGCATGCCTAGAGCCTGTGCTCTGCACGCAACAGGAGAAGCCACTGCAATGAGAAGCCCGTGCAACGCAACGAAGAGTAGCCCCCACTCATCGCAACTAGAGAAAGACCCATGCACAGCAACGAAGACGCAATGCAGCCAAAATTAATTAATTAATTAATTAATTTTTTTAAAAAGTTAAAAAAAAACAAAGCTGCTCTGAGTACAGAGAAATTGGATCTCATGTTCTGTTGGTGAGAATGTATAATGGTACAGCTCCTGTGGGACACAGCTTGGCAGTTTCTTAAAACACAAAACACTTACCATACGATCCAGCAATTGTACTCCTGGGCATTTATCCCAGAGAAATAAAAACTTACGTCCTTGCAAAAACCTGGACATGAGTGTTTGTTGCTGCTTTATTCGTAATAGACAAAAACTGGGAACAACCCCGATGTCCTGTAACAGGGATTCACCCGTTAAGCAAACCATGGTCCATCCACACCAGGGAATACTACTCAGTAAAGAAAAGGCACAGACACTTAGATGAACCTCAAGGGCATTACTACGAGTAAAAACAGCAATCTCAAAGCACAATGTACTGTACTGTTGCCTTTATACAACATTCTTGAAATAACCAAAATTACAGAGATGGAGGAGAGATCTTTGTGGATATGGAACAGATTTGTATCCAGATGGTGGTTACAAGAGTCAACACACGTGTGTGATACAATTGCACAGAATGAGACACAATGTACCCATGTCAGTTTCCTGGTTTGGATATTATACTAAGGGTGGGTTATGTAAGATACATATAATCATATACATAATTGTATACCGTTTCTCTCTGTACAATCTTGGCAACTTCCTTTGGATCTAGAATCATTCCAAAATAAAAAGTTAAAAAAAAAAAAAAAAGAATGGGCTGAGGTCTGTGGTCTTATATATGACAAATCTTCCCAGCAGCAAAGACTCACCCGAGATCACATGACTCCCTGGGAGACCCCAAGCACTAAGAGTGAGGCAGCTCGGGGACCTCTGCAGAAGCCACTGCCCCATCTGCTCATAATTGGCGCACGGCACTTCAAGAGTTAGGAACCAACGCCTCCTGCATTGCCCATGACCCTGGCAGAAGCTGTATTGAAACAATCAGCCTTACCAACCACAGGTCGAGCAGAAGCACAATCTATATTCGCTGGTTGTTCTCACCATGCTCCGGGTCCCCGGAGAGCGGCCACGAGGCACAAGTGTGCAGTGTGATGGGGGCAGAGTGATGGGCACCTCCAATGATTCTCGCGTGCTGGGCCCAGACACACGGAGTCCGTGGACCACTTGCCCGAAAGCCTATTCTGGCAAGTCTTGCCTCCAGGCCTTTGGTCAGGCTGGTCCTTCTGCCTGACAGCCCTTCTCCTGTCCTGCCAAGCCTTTTCTGGCTTGCATCCTGGTCTACAGATGCATCTTCCTCTAAGGATTTCAGATTACCCTCGCACAGTCAATCAACACACCCACAGATTGAGAGCTAAGCAGTGAACACAGCTGTCCTTGACAACCAGGGCACACAGAGGGAAGGGTACATAACACAGCAAAATCAGGGGGCAGGGCAGGCTTCCTGGAGGAGGTGACCTCCAATTGAGAGCCAAAGGAGAAACAGGAGAGAGGTAGGTAAAGATGAGGGGCCCAGCTTCCCAGGCAGAGGGAAGAGCAAGTGCAAAGGTCCGGAGGAGGTGAGTTTGGGGGCCTGCAAGTCTTGCCTGGAGTATAAAAGCAGAGAAACAGGGAGGTGATGCCACCCAGATGGTGACATAGTTCATTCCCGACTTTGCTCCCTGTCACAAGAACAACAACTAACAGCTATTCATGGACAAGGAACCACTGAGAATATCCTAGAACATGCAGTTAAGGTTGAGCATCTCCTGCGCCACAGAGACCAAGACAGGCTGCATCAGAGGGTAAGAGAAGCAGCGGCATACAAACCGCATTTCCCCTCCCACCAGCCAGCGCAGTACCAACCGAGCGGTCTCCTCCAGTGGGCTCAGAGAGCCCAGGGTGGACATCCAGCTCCCCCAGCGTTGTGGGTTGCTTCTTGGGAGCCCCCGCTTTGGTCTCGCCCCCACGGAGAGTGCAGGGGCATCTTCAGGGCTTGACCACGGGGAATAGGACCAAGATGGAGAAGGGGGGAGGGGCTTGCAACAATCAGCCCTGGGATCTTGGCAAACAGAGTTCCTACCTGCGGCGTCCAAGGAGTCATCTCAGCCAGCAGCTTTGCTCATCTGCAGAACCAGGATGGTGACAGTGTGACCAGGGAACTTGGCAGGATGCAGGTCTGCCTCATGTGGACCCTCAAAGGAGGAGCCCTGCGGGCCCTGAAGCCTCGTCTGGCCCCCTCCTGCTCAGGCAGGGACGCTAATTTATAGTCCCGCCCACCCCTGCGTGGTGCTGGGGCGGGGGCCCTGTGGACCAGTAGGCCTGACTGGTAACAGCTGGGGGCTGTGAAGCCCAGCAAGGCTGGAGGGGAGGGTCTGGTAGGCAGAGCTGATGGTCTACAGAGCAAAGCCAGTGGCTCCGTACATACATACAAGGGAACCGCCATAACACATAGGTGGATATCTCAACAAAAACTTTTCAAGCCAGAAGAGAATGGGACGACAGATTCAAAATATTGAAAGAAAAAAAAAAAAGTCAACCAAGAATTCTGTATCCGGCAAAGCTGTCCTTCAGAAATGAAGAAAGACCCCCCCAAAATGGACAACAGCTGAGGGAGTTATCACCAGGACACCTGCCTTACAAGAAATGTTAAAGGGAGTTAAGTGGCAACAAAAGATACTAATGAAAATCATTAAAACATAAGGAGGTAGCATAAAACTCACTGGTAATGGTAAAAATATGGTCAAAGATTCTGTGATATGGTAAGGCTGTGTGTAATTCACATAAAAAATTGAGTTTAAAAATTAAAAAGCAAACGTAAAAAAGGAATCACAACTATAATAATCTTTTATTGGATACACAATATAAAAAACATGTAAACTGTAACTTGAAAGGTGAAGGGGAAAGTAAAAGTGTAAAGCTTAGGAATGCTATCTAGGTTCAGTTATTTTCAGTTTAAAAGTAGCTGTTACAATTTGAAGACACTTTATGTAAGCCTTGTGGTAATGAAAGGGGAAAAACCTGTAGTAGTTACACACAAGAACCGGATAAAGAAATCAAAGCATATTGATACCAAGGCCTCAAAACACACAAAAAGACAGCTGGATAAGAAGCAAGATCTAAAAAAGAGCTAGAAAACGATGAAGAAAATGGCAATAGTAAGTCCTTACCTGTCAATAACGATTTTAAACAGAAATGGATTAAAAGCAGAGAGGTGGGGGGCACAGGAAAGCCAATAGGGACCAGATGCTGAAGGCCCTTTTAAGCCATGTTCATAATATAAATAGTTTGGACTTTACCCTGGGGGCAATGGAGAGCCAAGGAAGGTTATTGAGTAATGGAGGGCACTACCAGCTCTGTGATTTCGATGGATCTCTGTCACTCTTGGGTTGTGGTGCACGCGCTTGACAAGGGGTTCAAGATACAGCAGCATCTCTGGCTGCTTCAAGCTCTGATCGCCTCACCCCACCTAACACAGTGGTATCTTTGTACCTTTGACACCACTCTCCCCAGAGAACTCCTGTCCTCCAAAGCCTGGTTCCATCAGCAGCTCCCCAACCAGCCTTCTTGGGTCCCCACTGCAGCCCGCTCTGGCCTCCCCAAGCTCTGACCCCAAAGGACTAGAGGTGTCTGGTTCTAGCTTGATCTCCCCCAATCTGGGGGCTCCACAGAAGCCAGCCTGAGGCCCCAATTTCAACCAGCACAGGAAGGACATAGGAGGACATGGTTATATAACTATTGCATAAAGAAATGACTGACCAGAAGTTTGCCTATTATTGTGTGAGCCAAGGAGGAGAACATTAGCTTTGTGACCTTGGGCACAGCTCTTGACCTCTCTGAGCCTCAGAGCATGAAGGAGGTCCGCCCATTGGGGGTCAGCAAACATTTTTTGTAAAGAGCCAGAGAATAAATATTTTAGGCTTGATGGGCCAGAGGGTCTCTGTCACAACTTCTCAGCAATGTCCCTGTCATTTGAAGATAGCCACAGATAATACACAAATGAATGGGCATGGCCGTGTTTCAGTAAAACTTTATTTATGGCACAAAAATGGGAATTTCATACAATTGTCATGTGTGGTGATGTATTTAGCCACCTCTTGGTTTTTAAAAATTCATTTAAGAATGTAAAAACAGGGGCTTCCCTGGTGGCGCAGTGGTTGAGAGTCCGCCTGCCGATGCAGGGGACATGGGTTCGTGCCCTGGTCCGGGAAGATCCCACATGCCGTGGAGCGGCTAGGCCTGCGAGCCATGGCCGCTAAGCCTGCGCGTCCGGAGCCTGTGCTCCGCAACGGGAGAGGCCACAACAGTGAGAGGCCCGCGTACCGCAAAAAAAAAAAAAAAAAAGAATGTAAAAACAGGACTTGCCTGGCAGTTCGGTGGTTAAGACTTCGCACTTCCAATGCAAGGGGCGTGGTTTCGTTCCCTGGTCGGGGAACTAAGATCCCACATGCCAAGGGGCACGGCAAAAAAAAAAAAAATGTAAAAACACCCTTAGTCCCCAGGCCACACAAAAACAGGCTGGTGGGCCAGGGTTTGCCACCCCCTGTTCTACTTCTTTGGCTGGTGGTAACCCAGGTGTCTCTCTCTCTATGCAAAACCATCAAGTTGTACTCTTAAGGTTGTAGCATCATTTTAGAGTTAAGTGATAACTCAATTTGTAAAAGCGAAAGGGAAAAATAAATGCGGGTAATTCTACGGAGATTTTCTAGAAAAACAAACAAGGAACAAGGCCAAATTTCATTCGAACTGAGATTCCATCTTCGTGAAAACAGTCTCAAGACAGTGACTGCATCTCCCTGGGGACATGGGGACATCTGTCAACACACAGAGAACAGTGTGTAGGAGGGCCCCCCGCCAAAATGTGATAGGGTCTGACCTCTGAGAGGAGGGTCCTGGCTGAGGAAACAGGCAGGAGGTGGAGAAAGATTTAGCTTTATGCCTCGTGTTCAGTGGCATATTTGCATTTGATGTGTGCAATTAAAAATGAATACAGACCCAAGACAATTAAAAACATACATTCATGGGCCTCCCTGGTGGCGCAGTGGTTGAGAGTCCGCCTGCCGATGCAGGGGATACGGGTTCGTGCCCCGGTCTGGGAGGATCCCATATGCCGCGGAGCGGCTGGGCCCGTGAGCCATGGCCGCTGGGCCTGCGCATCCGGAGCCTGTGCTCCGCGACGGGAGAGGCCACAACAGTGAGAGGCCCACATAACGCAAAAAGGAAAAAAAAAAAAAAAAAAAACATACATTCATTCATAAACTTGCCCACAAAAAGGAGAGGAGCCCTGACACTCGCTACCACGTGGATGGACCCTGAGAACACGATGCTCAGTGAGAGAAGCCAGACACAGGATACACAGTGTGTGATTCCATTGATGGGAAATGTCCAGAACAGGCAAATCCACAGAAGTGGAGAGTGGATTCGTGGTTGTCAGGGGCTGGGGGAGGGGGAAAGGGGATGATGCTAAATGGGGACAGGGTTTCTTTCTGGGGTGATAAAATATTCTGGAATTAGAGGTGATGGCTGCACAACCTTGTAAATACAATAAAAGCCACTGAACTGTACACTTTAAAAGGCTGAACTTGCTGACATGTGACATATTCCCATATAAACTCTAAAAGGAAAATGGTGACATCAGAATAAGGCTTGTGCCTGAGTTAACTGTAGGATGCCAATTTGGTTTGGATAAGGTAGAACAGCTGTGTAAAATAGGATTCTAGGGGAGCTTGGGTGAAGGGGACATAGGACTTCTCTGTACTATTTTTGGTAACTTCTTTTGTCTTAAGCTATTTCAAAATAAAAGGTAATAAGAATTATTATTATTATGGAAATAGATCTGAGATTCGGCCAGGTCTGTCTGTTCCCTGGAACAGCCTCTGGGCAGCTGAGGGTGAACCAGATCAGGAGGACAAATGGCTCCCAGACACGCCCCACTCACCTTGCCAACCCCACCCCCTGCCAGGAACAGAGGACCCAGGACCTTAAAATGGATACACTCAGACACGCAGCAAACACCTTCTAATTCAACAGCCCAAATGGCATGAGGAGATTATTAGTTTTCTGTAACATTTGATTCAATTAATTAGTTCCCAAATATCAGCCTATCCAGGCAAGCAAAGGCAAACACAGATAAATCCCAGCCCGGCCTTGCTTCATCTTTTAAAGGCAATTAACTCTTCATTATTAGCTTTTAATTAGGGAGTAATAATGGCCTCATTAATACGCTTTATTATACTTGTCACCAGGCAGCTGTTTGGAACGGATTCTGTTATCAGATGGTCGTGACCCTGGTGTCAATATGTTTAATCCAGCGGAGGCAGGAGTTCGAGGGCTGCCCTCCACCCCTTTCCTGGGGGATGCAGGGCTAGTCCATCAGCCTCACCTAGTTTTATCATCGTGGCCCTTCAGGGGATTCACAGGGTCTCCTGACTCCCACTCTGGGCTGATCCTAACATTTCCCCACTCAGAATCCTTCCAGAGATCCCAGTCCTCTTCCAGCAAAATGCAGAAAAGCCAAGCTCCTCCCTGGGGCAAGCTCCCTCTGTCTCCTCCCGCTCTCCCATCACTCACCCTGTTCCAGCCACACTGGTGGCTGTGAATGTCCCTTGCCCGCCCATGCATTGTCCCTCCACTGCTCTGCAATTAGATACAAGGTTAATCATTACAACTTTCTTTGCAAGAGCTCCATGCTGGAAATCCCAGCTGGAGAAGGTTCAGTAAGAAGTAGTGAAAGCTGAGAATAATAGTCTCATGAAATACCCACAAGCAGCTGTGGGTATGAATGAATTCACGTGGCTTCACTTGCAATCACATATGTCCACTGACTGGTGAGCATACAAAACAAACTGTGGTCCAGCCCTGCGTGGAATACTATACAGCTACGAAAAAGGAACTCCCTGCTGAAACACACAATGAGGGTGAATCTCAAGTGCACTGTGCTGAGACAAAGAAGCCAGACACACATGTCTACATTCTGCAGGATTCTGTTTACAGAAAGTTCTATAACAGGTCACACTAATCTAGAGGAGTAGAAAACAGATCAACAGTTGCCTTGGAGCTTGGAGGGTGATAAGGCAATATTGTGGAGGGAGGGAGATGTTCTATATCATGTTTTGGGTGGTGGTTATTCATGAGGATGCATTTGCCAAACTTATAGAACTGTTAGAGTGAAGATATGTTTATGGTATGTAAATGATGGCTTAATAAAAAAAGTTTTTTTTAATTGTATCAGTGTCTTGGAAGTGGTTCATTGAGGTGTAAAAGCTGTGCTAAAATCGTAAGGTAAATACCTAGAAATATCCTGTTAGCATGAGTGGTAGTTACAGGTCAGCCCAAAAAGGAAACAGAGAATCTGTATGTGCCGGGACTCATCAAGTTGTGAGCATGAGGACTTCTCACAAGCACTGGAAAGAGTGTGAATGGAAAGTACAGCAATCGATTGGCATTTATTAGCTCTGTGGTCACTCGAGCCCTGTTCCTGGTGTCAACGGTTAGGAAATGCTCTTGAAAGATGACGTGGGGCCCCTAGCAATCTGAGCCGCAAAAAAAAAATAACAGAACCGGACGAAATACTTTTCAAACAAAACTCAGTGACCTTTGGGCTCAACCAAACGTTTTTATCCCACTCTCAAACTTGAGCAAAATAAGGCAATTATTGTTGTGAACTGGTTGTTAAACACAGCCATTATGAAAAATAAAATTATATAAACTTCCAATGAAATAAATTATATTAAAAACAAAGCGATAAATATTCAAACCTCATCACTTGCTACTTATTTTACTGTATTTTGCTATCATCTATGTTCTTCAGGTTTTTTATATTTATTGTATCTGGTGGAAATACTATATAATGGTGGGCTACTGTGCTTCTTTTTATGATTCTGCAATCAGTGACATCAGGTTGCTAGCTTGGATTCAGCCATGGTGACAGTATTTACACTCTGTAAATAAGCAAATACTACCAATCCAAAGAATGAATGAATGAAGGAAGGATGTCAAGGACATCTCTCAGCCTCTCTCTTGTAAAATGGCTGCTGTGGCTCTGGCCATCACGCCCACATTCCATATGGGAGGAAGAGGTAAGAGGAATGGGAAAAAAGGGCAGCACCAGCCTTGACTGTGCCTTTCACAAGGAAGTAAAAAACTTCTCCAGAATTCCCTGCCTGTGTCTCATTGCCCAGAACCATGTCATATGACCATATATAGCTGCAAGGGAGGCTGGGAAGGCATGTACTTTGATTTCCCAGCCTTTAATGTAAAGGAGGAGGACAAGGGAGAAGCAGTTGGGGATGTCTGCTGGGTTTTTCCACCAACAGCATCTGCCTTGTTTAATCACTGAAAACTTTTTCTCTAAGGAAGGATCTTTACAATTAAGCATTTCTTTGTGAGCCACAGGGTAGCCAGGGGAAGGCGAGGTGGGGTGGGTACTCAAGGGCCACCAGCTTGGGGGACAACCAGGAGGAGCCATGGTTACATAAATATGTGGTCGCTCATAAACTACAAATTCCACACAGCTTTACATAGCAAAAACAGCCAGTAGCAGCGACTTGCCTTCTCATGGGGACACAGCAATGAAAATGATTATGAAACCAGTCCCATCACCCTCTTCAAGCTGAGCAGCAGCGACGAGACTTTGTCCACTGAAGGATGCAGGCATTCCTGGGAAAAAGTGCTCACATGCATTTTTGAAACATGCGTATTGAGATATTTCTCTGCAACACTGATCATGCTGCCCACGTCTGCGGCTGTTATTTCGGACGGCTGCTCACCAGGAGTGTGGCCAGGAGGTGTTCAGCCCCTCGGGAAGCCCGGGGCAATCCCTTTGGGGCTGCCATTCCTAACTCTGAGAACAAATTGGGGTTTCTTAAGAAAACGGAGCTCCGTCACCAGAGGTCTGAACCTTCAGTGATGATTTTCTTTTCCTGCTGGAGAAGAAGATGGATGATTCATCATGGGGGTATATTTTAAAACCATATCGAAACACTTCAGCAGAAACAAATGTGGGATTCTTTGCAGTGTTAACGCAACCAAACTTGGGGTGTGGAGTGTGTGGTCCTTCCCCAAATGGCAAGGACCAGTTTTCCAGCCTGCAGTGATGGACAGGGGTCTTTGGCAAGACATGCCTGCATTTCCCCAGTCCTAGTTTGAGCTGATGTCCAGCCACCAGCCATTTGCTGACAGTCTCACTACTCAGTAATTATGGGCTTGGTTTTTCTAATTTCACAGAATCAAATAAGAGAAGGGTAAGCCTGTGGGTGTGGCCCCTGACCCACAGCTCAGCCAGTGACGCGGGGCTGGGTGGATACAGCACGGTGAAAGATTGAACATCAAATCAGCCCTCTCGCTGGCAGGAAATGGTCATAGGGGAATTTTAAAATACTGTGTTTCAAGACAGTTCTGACAAAAGGCTTTTAATCATCTGAAAGGATGCTCAACCTGACTCATTATAAAAGGAATAAATGTTAAGGCCATGATCAGATATAGCTTTTTACTGATCCGATAGATGGGGATCACAGGCTAGGTGAGAGCTTTCATCCTGGAAGGTATGGGGAGGAGGCATCCTCCTCCAACGCACGTCGGGGTGCACATGGTATTGGGTGGGGGTCATCTGGCTGCAGGAATTAAAAGTAAAATGACAGAAGCTTCCACCCATCAGTCCTCACCTCCCCACCCCCGTTTTTAGATATTTATTCTAGAGAAACATGCACACGTGAGTAATAACAAAACTGCTTTGCTATAGCATAGTTCATAATTGGGAAAAATTGGAAATAACCTCCGAGTCCATCAATAGGGTATTGATTAAACAAATTAACAGTCCATCTGCACTACGGAATATTTTTACCAATTTACCAAAGAACAGTGCAATTCTTTGTGTAAAAATGTGGACCCTTCTCCAACCAGGCATTCATGCCCCTGATCTACCCTAACTGCCCCTTTTCAGGGTCAGCAGGGACCCCCACGCTGTTAAACCCAAAGAATGGTCATTCTGATTCCACCTGGTCCAGCTCCCATCATTACCTATCTGGACCAGCTCACTTGCCTCCACCCTGGTTCCAGGCTCCTGCCCTGGCCACCTACAGTCTGTCCTCCCTGCCACAGCCACCAGAGGGAGCTTGTGGGCACCTGAATAAGGTCCTGCCCCTCCTTTGCCCCAGCCCTCCAGGACTCCCACCTTCCTGGGGGTAAGCGCCCGAGTCCTCCCCATGGCCCACAAGGCCCTGCATGACCTTCCCCGTCCCCTCCCTGCCCTCTCCTCCTCCCTCTCTCCCCCTCGCTCACTCTGCTCCAGACACACGGGCCTCCTCACTGTCCCTCCGATGAACCAGGTATGGTCCTGCCCCAGGGCCTTTGCACAGGCTATGCCCTGCAATGGAAGCTCTCTTCCCCTAGATGTACACCTGACTCACTCCCTCACTTCCTTCAGGTCTTTGCTCAAATGTCGCCTTCTCAGTGAGACTCTGAACATTCTATTTAAAATAGTAACCTGACTCTCCACCCTCATCTCTCTTACTTTCTTTTCTTCATGTAGCATTTATAGTCTTCTAACCTGTTCCATAGTTTGGTTATTCACACTATCTGCCTCTCCTGAGAAGCAGTGAGCTCCCATGGACAGGAATTTTTTTGCCTATCTTCTTCCCCAGTGTAGCCCGAGCACGCAGAACAGAGCCAGGACAGCAAAGGCCCTCCGCCAGCATTTGCTGAGTGACTGAATGTAAACAGTTTGAACGTAAACTTTCACCCCTACATTAATTAATCAGAATTCATCTGTAAGGAAGAGCTGTCCCTTCTCCTCAAGTCCATTTATGTTTTAATTCAGTTACTTATAGCAGTTTGGATATTTATTTTATTCTATTAGGTTATAATCCAATACTATCATTTATTTTATTGTTCAAACTCTTCTAGTGTTGGTTATTGGGAGTGGCTTTGGTTTGGGTTCTGTGTCCCATATATATATTTGTAAATTTTTTTTTAGTATTTCCTTCCTTTCTGGCAACTCAAGATGCACCAGACTTGTGTTTTCCCTGCCCCAGGCATAAAGTTAATGGCTTCTCCAAGGAGCTCTGGTTCCTTTTTTTAGAGAATGGTACTTAGAAACCAAAGTCCAGGTGCCAGGTGTGCCCATTGTTATTGGGCATCAGAGTATCCAAGCATACACACACACACCTATATTTCCTTCTGTGTCTAACTGTACTATCTGACTCTATCTATCTATCTATCTATCTAATCTTTCTCTCTATATTGAGGACCATGAATTAATACTGGGACTTCTGATTCCAGCCTAGCACAAGGTTTGTTCTAGTTTCCCATCCTCTTGACTTACTTGTAATTGCTTTCTCTGACTGAAAGGAACCTGGCTCTCATCACATACAATTTATTTACTCATTTGTTCAACCCCGGGATTCAGATAAATGAGCTACAGCATAGCTTACCTGGGAGAACCAGTTTCTACTGGAATACAGTATGCGTGTATAGGTATCTTTGTTTCTAGCCTAACAGTATCCAGGCAAAACAGTTTTCCAAGCTACTTTGATCAGCTCCTTTCTCTCTACCTCTGCCTTCATTTATAGCACAGTTGGGTTCATGTGTTACTGTTTTCCATTTTGGGGTTCCCACCACATCCTGGTTGACATTAGTTAGTTATTGTTTGGGGTATGTGAAACAGGACTGTGATTGTAAGAGTCAGAGCTATTTCAAAAAGGTGTACTCAGAGCGAGTCACCCCCTCTTCACTTCAGCTACTATGTTCCCCTTCCCCTCTCATTCTTTTATACCCTCTCCCACCAGCCCTTGTAGGTCACCAACCATGTTCTTCAGGACCCATCTGCCTGTCAGGCCCTAGGCCGAGCATGGGGGTTGCTGATGGGACCGAGACTGTGTCCTTATGCTCACGGGGCTCACAATCAAGTAGGGGGATGGTCATGGGACCAGAGAGCTACAGCAGGGGTCCCTGGGGCTGTGGTGGGGGAGGAGACTGGAGTGGCTTGCCTGGGGCCTCCCCCCAACAAAATACTCTCACACCCTACTTCCCGGAACCTGTGACTATGACTCTTTGGGAAAAGTGTCTTTGCAGACGTAACTAAGTCAAGGGTTCTGAGGTGATGAGGCGGTCCTGGATTCCCCGGGTGGCCCTAAATCCAGCGACTGGTGTGTTTGTACGAGAAAGGCTGAGGGACATCGGAGACAGAGAAAAGACACAGACACACAGAGAGATGGCCATGTGAAGACATAGGGTGGAGGGATGCGGCCACAGCCAAGGGACACCTGGGGCAACCAGAAGCTGGAAGAGGCAGGAAGGATTCTCCCCTGGAGCATCCGGAGAGAGCGTGACCCTGTGACAGCTTGGTCTCGGACTTCCAACCTCCTCCAGGACAGGAAGGGATAAACGTCTGCTGTTCTAAGCCACCAGTTAATGGTCCTTTGAAACTAACCTGGGGGCAACAGAGCAGTTAAGTGTTCTGGGGCCAGTGGAGGCCACCTGGAAGAGGAGGGAGGGAGGCTGTCTTGCCTGGGAGGCCCCTCCCCATCCCCCGGAAGCTGCTGGGTGGGGAGCCATCTGTCCCCGTCACCTCAGGGAGACGCCAGGCACCCTAACACTCACTTCTCCCAGCCCCGCCTCCGCTGGCCACTGTGTCACCCCTCAGGCTGGCCGTCCGTGGCAGCAAATAATTCTTATTTTCTCCATTAAGGGAGCAAAAGCACTAAGTAAATCTAACCCATAGATAATGCTCCCTGGCACGGGTGCCGGAGCTCCGAGGTGAGTCCCCAAGCCCAGCCCAGAGCTGCAGGGCTCTCTGAGCCTGGCTTCCAGGCCTTGGGGTCTTTGGGAGATTTTCTCCCTGGTGGTGTTCTCGGGGCTGTGACTCTGTGTCCCTGAGCAGCCTCGCTGGGGCCGGAGGGGGCAGCCAGGATGGGTGGCCAGGAGAGTGGGGGGGGGGGGACAGCTGGTGACGGGGAGATGGGGCAGCAGGCACGCAGATTCCAGCACCGTCATAAAAGCCGTGAATCGTGACAGCGGGGGTTAGAGCCAGGACTCGCAGACTGCAGGGGCCAAGGGAGGCCTAAATTCGCTGTCCTTCTCTGCACTGGGGTGACCTGAGGGGGTGGGGGCAGCCTAAGGGGTTGAACACAGTGGGTGTTTGGTCCTCCTGCCAGCAATCAGCAGGATGAGCAGAGATGCTCCAGGTGTGGAGGGCACAGCCCCCAGGGGATGGATGACGATTGGGTAGAAGGGCCCAGGCCAAAGTCCCTTTCTTCCCACCAAGCTCTTTGTGGGGTGGGGGTGGGGGGAGGTGCACTAGGTACAGAAGCCCTAATCAGGAGCCTCTGAGGGACAAGGTGGATCTGGGCACTGAGGGATGCCCCATGAGAGAATGATTCTGTCGTAGGAACAGAGTGGGTATATGGAGGCTGTCACCTCTCACTGGCTCTAAGTCTGAAATGAGCACAGTTTTTTTCTGTAAAGGGCCAAATACTCTATGTCTAGCTTTTGGGCTGCCAGGTGGTCTCTGCTGCTACTGCTCAGCCCTCCCCTGTAGAGCAAAAGCCACCATAGATGGTACTCAATGAATGGGCGTGCCTGTGCCAATAAAACTTTATTTATAAAAACAAGTGGCGGACCGGATTTGGACTGAGGGCTGTAGGTTGCGGGGGCCTTGCCCTAAGAGGCTGCGGTCTTCAACACCACGCACCCCTGGCCCAAATCTGATCGACCTCCCTTGAGGGGTCGGGTCTAAACATCACCTCTTTAGGATCCTGACATTCCATCTGACAGGTCTCTGAGACCACGGCTTACCCTCTGTCTCTGCCCTCCTTCTTGTCCGTTAGGACACGTGTGAAAGCTGCATATATGGTCCCTTACATTTCCATCGTTTGCCTGCTTTCCTGAACTCTAAATTCCAGAGAAGCAGCGACCGTGTGCCCCTCTTCCTCAGCCACCTTCCAGGTCCTGGCACAGGGCGGTTGATATTTGCCACCTGATAAATGACTCACTCCAGTGCTGGGCACAGAGCCCAGCACCACATGGACCCCACCGCTCCATGTGGCCGCACGGTTGGGGATCCAGCCTGGTGTCTTAGCCCTGGCCTCAGTCCACGATGGCCTGTCCCAAACTGCCTCCCCATTTTATGACGTTTCAGAGAGCGCTGGGAACAGCGGGCCATCTACAGCCTTGCTGAGATCACCTGGGTCAGCCACTTGCACTGCTGTTGTCTGTGGCCCCCTCCTTGGGGCTGAGGACCGACCATGTCCGCCAGGCCCCAGGCAGGCTCAGAAGATGCTGACTCACCTGGTCAATGTCACAGAGAATCCCCCGTAGCAATGGGGAAACTGAGTCCTGGTGGCTCTGTTGAGGGCGCTGGAAGCAGCATCTCTATGAAAGGGGGTCTGGGAAGTGGGGTGATGGTGGCAATGACTGGATGGAGATTTCAGGACACAGCACCCTGAAGAACATCCGTTCTGCAGAAGAAAAACCGAGGCCCAGGGGGGCGCCCTGTCCACAGCCCCATGCTCCTGACTTCCCCCACGTCACTGTCTTGCACAGACACTCCAGGGCCCACCTGTCCAGTAAGTATATCCCCTGGGTGCTGATGTCTCCTAAAGGCCCTCCTCTGGCCCTTGGCCCCATGTCCAGCCATGTACCTTCATATGGTGGGGGGGGAATCGTGCTCAAAGCTGAGCTCCTGGCCTCTCCCCAGCCCGAGCCTACCCATCCCAGGTCATGGCAAAAGCCATCTATCCAGATGCTCAGCGCAGCCCCCTCTGCCCTGGTCCCCAGCTCCCACCTCACCCCACAGTCTGTCCTCCTCTCAGTAGCCAGAGGGCACCTGTGAGCAACTAAGTCAGGCCCCGCCCCTCCTCCTCGGCCCACAGCCCTCCAGGGTCCCACCTGCCTGGGGGTGAAAACCAGAAGTCCTCCCCGCGGCCCACAAGGCCCTGCACAGCCTGCCCTGTCCCCTCCCTGCCCTCCCCTCCTCCCTCTCTCCCCCTCGCTCACTCTGCTCCAGACACACAGGCCTCCTGGCTGTTCCTCCAAACAGTCAGGCACGGTGCTGCCCCAGAGCCTCTGCACAGGCTGTGCCCCAAGAAGTAGTCCCCATGGCTCAACCTCTCATTTCCTTCAGGACACCCCGTTCTCCATATCACAGCTGACATCCCATTTTACGTACTAACTCTCCCACTGGTGACACACCTACTGCTGTATCCCCAGTATTGGCTGGACAAGCGCCACGGTCATGAATACGGGGGTCCCAGCCTCACCCCACTGTGGGAGACCCCACTGTCTCGCATATGCCCAGTGGCCGCCCACCACAAGATACGCTCCCCAGCTCAGATGTCACAAGAACTGGGTTGAGGCTGGGAGGGCTGGGGGAGAGGGTGGCCACAGGCCCCTGACAAGCAAGGGGTGGGTCAGATGCAGAGGGTCCCTGACTGCCTCTGATGCGGGGGGTCTGTGTGGAGCCAAGCTTCAGATGTCCAGCTCAGGAAGGAAACTTCTTCCACCCTGGAGGCGGGGAGCAGGGGCTGCGGCGCCAGGCCGTGTGCCCCCCCACCCCGGCCCCCACCTCCAGGGAGGCTCCACGCCTGTTCCATCCTGGAGGGGGCGACTGGAGCCCACACCTGCTGGAGACCGCCGACCGCCAACCGCCATCCCGGCGCCCACTCAGAAAAGAAGACACTGCAACGACCTGGAGCTGTAATTCGCAGTGCTCACGAGCCTTTAATTCATTATGAACCTAGAGGCAGGGGAATTAGGCAAAAATACAGCGCGCATCCTTAATCTCGGGTAGGAAAAAACAGGGTGGGTGGGTTTGTTTTTTGCTTTCGCACACAGACACGGATGTATCTTCGTGGGGGAAGTGTGCGTTCCCCTTTGCTGTGAGACCATCTGTCTGCAAGAGTTGTCTGGGAACCCACGACCGACGGTCGGGGTGCGACCCAGAGTGGCCACAGGGCCCGGCCCACCGCCCAACCCAGGGCCACAGGGGCGTCTGCCCGCTTCTTTTTATTCTCTTTACAATATAAATAGCATTTTCAAACTACATATGAACACAGTGACAGCGCCCCGGGGCAGGGGCTGCTGCATGCAGAGGAAACCCCGACATTCCGCTGACTCCCCTGGCACCTCCCGCCCCGCCCGCCCCTCCAGGGCACCTGCCCCCTCCCCATCAAGGAAGTTGTTCTCCGCTCCCCTTATATAGTTAGTTCTCTCTGGCCTGGCAACCATTGGAGCCTCTTTTTTAAAATTAAAAAAATTCTATACAAGCAAATGATGCCCTCAATCCCTCTACAGGGGACAGCGGGGCAGCTGAGAGGCGGGGTGCTAAGAAGCACGTTTTTGCCTGGAAACTCAACCCACAACCCTTACGAGGCAGATTTCCTCTGAGCTGAAAGCGATTCCCTCTCGTGCTCTCTCCTGGACACACAAATCCACGCGTCACGGAGAGGATACAGGATGTGCCAGCCCCTCGGGTTCCAGGGAAGACCCCCTGCACACCTGGGCCACAGCCGGACCCCCCGAGGGCCACCCACCCAAGGCCTCAGCTGGGGGATGGGTCTCCCGAGGGGAAGAAGCAAAAGATGGAGCCACCAGAGGAGAGAGCGTTTATTTTGCAAAAGGCCACGCAGACAAGGGGCAGGCCACCCAGGGAGCTGCCGGTCTCCTCCCGTTGGGCGCTGGCGGCGGTGCCAGCCACCCGGACCTTCTCGATCTCACGATCGGGAGAGAGTGAGTGACCAGGCGCCACCGTCCGGAATCCCTGGGTGCCCCCAGGCCTCACCGCAGCTACAGTGCATCCCCGCCACTCACAGACCAGCGAGACCAGAAAACACAACAAACGAAAAGACGAGCTGCTTTCATCTCCCGCAGCAATCTTGGTTCTGAGAAAAAGGACATTTTGTTTTGTTGTTTTTAAAGCCACAAATCTAGAAAACAACTTTGGGGCTTGTTTTTCCTTTTCTTTCCTTTTTTTCTTGCATTTTTTTTAAACAATAGGTTATTTATAGAAAGAACCTCACAAAGGTGATTTATGTACAGAAGTCACAATCTCAAAAGCTGCTCAGGAGGCAGGCAATGCAGTAGCACCTTTTCGAGAAGAAGAGCTTACGTGGTTTACGAATCTGGGTCGAGGGGGTGGCGCGTGCCCCCGCCGGCCCCCCAGAGCCCACGTGGCCCTGCTCCCTGAGTCCGGGGGCGCATGTGGCGTCCTGCTCGCTCCTGTCGCCGAGGTAGCCTCTCGGGCCACGGAGGCGAGGACAGGGATTCACAGCAAGCAAATGCCTGGGCCCGCCGCGCCTGCCTTGCTGGGCCAAGGGGTCGCCGGGCGGCCGGCTGTCCTAGAACGGGGCTCCGGGCCAGCACTGCGCCTGCAGGAGGCTCTCCATGAAGGCCGGGTAGTCCGGGTTCCTCCCCGAGTTCTCCACAGCGCGAGGGGTGCCCACCCGCGGGCGCTTGGCGGCCTTCACCTCTTCTCCCGAGAAGACATTTTCCTGCGGGGCCCCCGTGCTGACCGACTGCAGGAGATCAGACGGCACTGGGGTTAGTGCGGATGGGGTGCTGCGGCCTGAAGGTCTGTGTCCACCCCCAGAGTCCTGTGTTGAAGCCCTACCCTGCCACAGTGTGATGGTATCAGGAGGTGATGAGGTCATGAGGGTGCAGCCCTTGTGAATGGGATCAGTGCCCTTATAAAGGGATCCCAGAGAGCTCTCTCTCGCTCTCTCTCTCTCCACCATGTGAGCACACCAGAAGGCAGGTGTCTGTAAGCCAGGATCCGGCCCTCACCAGGCGCCGAATCTGCTGATACCTTGATCTTGGACTTCCAGCCTCCAGGACTCCAAGGTATCTGCTGATACCTTGATCTTGGACTTCCAGCCTCCAGGAGAGATAGTTTGTTGTGTAAGTTCCAGTCTGTGATATTTTGTTATCACAGCTAGAACAGATTGAAATATAGGCTCCGCTCGGGGGCCTGGCTGGAGGAGATGCCTGCCCTGCTGGGGGTCAAGGGCCCTGGGCTGCTGACCCTCAGCCAATGACAATGTTCTGAGAAACAACGCTCACTGGGGATGGCCCCTCCTGCCTCTGCCTGGACCCCCACCCTGTGAGTGAGCCCCCCATCAGGCAGAGGAGGGGCCCTAAGCTCCCAGTCACTGGCCCCCTAGCAGGACGGGCGCCCTGCCATCCACAGAGTGCAGGAGGCAAGGCCAGGCTGCACACAGGCCACTCGTCTGCCTGGCAGCTCCTGTCCGTCCCCCAAGGGAACCTGGCATCTGAGACCCCCACCAGCTCTGACTCAGCTCTTCCACCCATGGCTATGGCGCCCAATCCTCAAAACCCTGGATTAAACACAAAAGAAAGAAGACAGTGAAAGCCTGTGGGAAGAGGCTAGTCTCCCCCGTTCCTTTGTGCATCACCGACCTGCAGCTCAGATCCATGTGCAGGCGCTTCTGTCTCCTCCTCACCAGCTGGGCTGACCCTCCCGCCCCAGAACAGGCAAAGGCCGAGGCAGGAGGTCAAGGCCACCTGGACGGTTCACTCTCCCAGGCAGCAGCGCTCACCCCCACCCCCAGCCACTTACCAGCCGGGACCGGACCCTCTTGGGGAGCTCCTCGTCCAGGGTGAAGATGTCACCACGCTTCACCGTCAGCTGGGACCCATCCTCGAACTCCACCTGCCAAGGGGACACAGTTCAGCTTGCTGGCTGCTCAGCCTGGCCTGGCTGAGGCCCGACACCTGCACTCTCAGGGCCTGCTTGCCAGTCAAGCCACGGGAAATAGCACAGGGTCAGCAGCTGTCATCTTTCTCGCTGGGATACGGGTGGTTTCTCTTCAAAGATTCCACCCTTTTAAATAATTTCTTTTCCACAATCATGGTGAGAAACTCACAACCGACTTGGTTTTTTAAAAAAAACAAGGGCACTGAATTGTACGCTTAAAAATCGGTAAAACAGTAAATTTTGTGTTAGGTATGTTCTACCACACACACACATACACACACACAAATCGGGAAGACACCTCCAAAGGGGATAATATTGGACAGCTGGACAACCTTCCAGCTTGTGCTGACCTTCTCAGTTAGCGGGCAAACGCCATCATCCCCAGCAGGGCCTCGTCGAGGGCCCCGCCCCAGCCCATCCCTGTACGTGGTAGACAGGACCCCCTCACCTGGTAGATGTGACTGGTCACAGAGGAAATGAACTTGGCCCTGTAGATGTTGCCATCAGTCCACCGGAGCTCAACAAACTCGCCCTCGGGTGGGGGACCCAGCCGGGCACAGTCTCTACTCTGTGGAAGGAAGGACGGGCGGGGGGTAAGGGGCGCCCTCGGCCTCGGTCACCACGCTCGCCTGGGCTAAGAAAGGTCCCATTTCGTAGATTTTGCCGCCAGGAGGAAGGCAGTGCTCTCAGCTTGAACTGTCAAGGTGAGCTGTGGGCAGGTGCCCAGGCCAGGGGTGCCGTGGCCACCCCAGCCCTGGGGAATCGCCCGCCTGCAGGCGTATCTAGACTGGCCTGGCTCTCTGCTGTTTCTACAGAAACAGGTGGCACTTTCCAGCAGGGGCCCTACAGCCTGGGCCTGTCCAGCAGGGACAATGGTGACCCTGGATGCAGGGGACCTCTGTGAGGGATCCGGCCACCTCCCTTCCTAAGGGCAACGCTTGCCCTGCGCCTGCGCCCGCCCCTCGCCCCACCCACTGCCCCTGGCCCCGCCCCCTTCAGCCCTGCGCTGCTCACGGTGATGCTCTCTGGGTACAGGTTATCGCTGTAGGACCCGTCGTCAAAGTTCACTTCGTAGAAGGTCTGCGTGGTGGTGCCGATGACGCGGCACCGGTAGTAAAGCCCGTTGCGGTTCTTGGTGATGACCACCTGCCCTAAGGCCACGGCCCTCAGGATCTGGACCTGGAGGCGGAGGGGGTGTCAGAACACAGCGGGGCGTGTGGGCGGGCAGGGGAACAGGGCGGAGGGCAGGCAGGCACTCACAGTGTGACCCCCCGACTTGTGCTTGAAGCAGGTGATGGAGACAACGTAGGGCCAGTCGTCTGGCTCCATGAGGACGCCAGCGGCGTGGGCGCAGGTCACGTGGAAGGAGGTGGAGCAGTGCTCGCAGGAGCACTGGATGCAGGCGCCCGACACCTTCTTCATCCGCTTCCGGCAGTACACACATTTCTGCGGGGACACGGCGGTGGGAACGGGGCTCTGGCCGGTGCCTCTGCCCCCGCCCCCTGGGGCTGGGAGGCCTCTGACCAGGCCCCCAGGTCTGTCTCCGGAGAGTGACTCTGAGACCCAGGGCTGGAGTGCAGAGGCCCGGCAGCCGGCCTTGAGTGGAGGCATCCTGGGAGAGTCTTGACCGCGATGTAGAGCGCCCCGCCCCAAACCACCCCAGGCCCACCAACCCGGCCTGCAGCTGCCCCCCAGGAGCACTTCCACGACTGGAATAGGCACCAACAATCACACAGTGAAACGTGATTCATCCATGAAAAGGAGAGAAGCACTGACATTCGCTACAACGTGGATGGACCCTGAGAACACGATGCTCAGTGAGAGAAGCCAGACACAGAAGGACACACAGGGTGTGATTCCACTGATGGGAAACATCCAGAACAGGCAGATAGATCCACAGAGACAGCCAGTGCGTTAGGGGTTGTCAGGGGCTGAGGGAGGGAGATGGCAGCCACCCAACAGGGAGGGGGTTTCTTTCTGGGGTGATGGAATGTTCTGGAACTAGATAGAGGTGATGGTTGCCTAACTGTGAATGTAGTAAAAGGAAAATGTTCCCTTTAAAATGGGGGATTTTTTAAAAAGAAAATAAATAAATAAATAAAATGGGGGATTTTATCTGAATTTTGAATGAAAGGCGCTGCAGTGTAACCCTTCATAAGGAGGGGCAGAGGGCCCACGCCGTGGGAACGCCCCGCCTGGGCAACCTGCTCTGCTGGGCGTCAGCTCCCAGGCCGCGGATGCTGCACCCACGGCCACGCCCTGCCACCACTCAGCAACCACCAGCCCGTCACTCTGGGCATTTAATAAGCGGGCCTTTACCGCTTTGTAAACCGCATTCAAAAGCCAGAGAAGCCCCACAGCAAAGGTGCTGCAGGAGTGCTGCCCGGCGCCGATCGATGGCAATGATATCTCATTATCAGGCCGTCGATGCCCGATTCTCCGGCCCGCCCGCGGGGACAGGTGCAGAAGCACAACACCACTCTTGAGCCACTCTGCATGGCTCCACGGGGAGCGGAAGGTGGAGCACAGCCGCCCTGGAGACCGGGCCGCGACCCCACAGCCGAGGCCCGGGAGAAACCCGACAGCCCGGCCTGACATGCAGCTCGTTCAAGCCAGCCTCCGGTGGCAGCTCATTATTCTGAGTTTCCACGTCATGAAGAATATAGGCCAGGCCCCCATCGGGCCATTTGTCAAGGGCTGAGCTCAGGGTTGCCTTAAGGGTGAGTCCTGTGTCTAGGACTCCCTCACTGGAGGCAGTGAGGCGGGGGTGGGGATGGGGGGTGGTACATGGTGGGGTGTGGACATCGGTGGAGAACAGCGGCCAGCGGGAGGCCAAGGGCTACGGCTGGGTGTGCCATCAGCCACGGAGGCCGAAAGACACCATGTCCTATGTCTCTGGCCTCCCCTCTTCCCCACCGGCCCCTGCCGTCATCCCTCACCGCCTGCCTGCCTGCCAGCCCACCCTCCCTCCCATCAGGCTGTGACACCGGCCTCTACACCTCAAGGCAGGGCCAATGAGAGGGCAGAGCTGGTTCAAGGCACCTGCCCCGGCAGCCTCGCCTCCACCGGCCCTCACAACCTGACCTGGCTTGGTGAGGGGGTGAGCACAAGGCTCGGGCCGCCGGCAGGCTGGGGCCACCCCCGCTCACCAGGACCAGTGGCCAGGGAGTCACGGGGACAGAAAGTTGGGCAGATGACCAGGTGTGACTGTCCCCGAGCCTGCGGCCTGCACATGGCCCCGGGAAGGCAGGCGGGCGGGTGGCCAGGCACGCAGGAGTTAACCGCTGGCTTCCTTGCGAGGCTCCATTAGGCGATACAAGCGAGCCTCGTGTAAAAGGATTTTTAATTCATCGTTACAAGTGCTGGTAATGAAGAGGCTGCAAGCTGGAAATGTCAGATGATCCATAAAGCGTCTGGGAGGGAGGATCTATCACGGCACAGCGCACCGCACCATCATTCCACCTGAATAATGAAGCCTTTTCCGCCTGCGCTCCTGGAGGAATCACCCGCAGGCGCCAGCCTCTTCCTAACGCCCGTCCTCGCTGGGTGGGGCTGGCGCTGGCCCCAGTGCCCCGTCTCCTGACCAAGCCCCGTCCGTCCCCTCCCACACGGCTCCAGCTGGCTGCCCCCTCAGCCCTGCCCGGGGGCCCCGCACCTGTGGGCTCCGCGGTCTCTGTGCCTTCACTGGGACTCCCCGCTGGGTTCAGTAGCCGCAGCCCCATTTCTTTGCCTCCTGCCCACTAGAGGCCTGGAGGAGTGTCACTAGCCAGGCCTGCCCCAGGCAGCTGGGAAATAAACCAGGCAGGACAAGCAGCCAGGATGCTGTCCATTCCCCTGGCCAAGGACCCAGCTCCCAGATGCCACAAGACACATCCCATCACCCACATGTCCCCCACACGGCCACCTGCAAACTCACAGGTGATGATGACCTGGAGCACACGCTGGTGCTCAGATGGCACGATTAGCGCTTTCTGTTGTGGCCCAGTTGATGCCCCCCACACAGGGGACTGCTAGCAGCCCCATTTTATGGAGGGGAAGGCTGAGGCACAGAGAGGTCAAGGAATCTGTCCAGAGTCACACAGCTGGCTGGTGGCCGAGCTGGGAAGGGACGCCAGTGTTTGTTCACTGTCTGCCTACTGCCCACTGAGCCAAAGGCTCTCCCAGATGGGGGAGGGGTGTGTGTGTTACCAGCAAGAGCAGGAGGCGTGAGCCTTGCAAGACCACATCTGCCCAAGGATGGCCGTGCTCCTTAGAGGGGCCAGTGATGGTACTCCTACAACTTAGGAGCAAAAAAGCCACCAGCCCAGTTCAAAAATGGGCAAAGGACTTGAATAGACATTTCCCTAAAGAAAACATAGAGATGGGGCTTCCCTGGTGGCGCAGTGGTTAAGAATCTGCCTGCCAATGCAGGGGACACGGCTTCGAGCGCTGTCCGGGAAGATCCCACATGCCGTAGAGCAACTAAGCCCGTGCGCCACAACTACTGAGCCTGCCCTCTAGAGCCCACGAGCCACAACTACTGAGCTCGCATACCACAACTACTGAAGCCCAAGTACCTAGAGCCCGTGCTCCGCAACGAGAAGCCCGCACACCACAATGAAGAGCAGCCCCCGCTCGCTGCAGCTAGAGAAAGCCCGTGCGCAGCAACGAAGACCCAATGCAGCCAAAAATAAATTAATTTAAAAAAAAAAAAGAAAGAAGACATACAGATGGCCAACAGGTACATGAACAGATGTCAACATCGCTAATCATCAGGGAAATGCAAATCAAAACCACCTGTTAGAATGTCTATCCTCAAGAAGACAAGAGATATTGTTGAGGACAGAAAGAAAAGGAAACCCACGTGCACTGTTGGTGGGAATGTAAATTGGTGCAGCTGCTATGGAGAACAGTATGGTGGTTCCTCAAAAAATTAAGAATAGAACTACCATATCACCTGGCAATTTCACTCCTGGGTTTTTGTCTGAAGGAAACAAAATCACTATCTTGAAAAGACACCTGCACCCCCATGTTCACTGCAGCATCGTTTACAATAGCCAAGACCTGGAAGCAACCTAAGTGTCCCTCGACAGAAAATGGATACAGAAGATGTGGTGTAGAAATTCAATGGAATATTACTCAGCTATGAAAAAGAAGGAAATCCTGCCATTTGCAGCAATATGGATGGATGTTGAGGACGTTATGCTCAGTGAAAAAAGCCAGACGCAGAAGGACCCATGCTGCGTGATTCCACTTCCACGAGGCATAGGAAACAAACTCACAGAAGCAGAGAGCAGAGTGATGGTCGCAAGGGTGGAGGAGGGGAAATAGGGAGCTGCCATTTAACGTGTGAGAGTTTCAGTCAGGCCTGATGAAGACATTCTAGAGCCCTGCTCTATGACCACTGTAACTGGATTGGGTACTTCAAATTCTGTTTGGCAGCATATCGCAGGTTAGGCAAGAAAGAACTGGGCAGAGTGTGAGTAGCTTCCTCTGTGTGAAAAGCTGGAAATAGAGGCGGGGAGGGGAGCCTTGCTTTTCTCCGGGTACCCCCATGGCTATTCAAAGAGTAACGGCTGGCCAAACTGAAATCATGACTTCTGGCTCCCTGGCAGCTACCCTGCATCCCTGGGGCGTAGGGACTCCAGGGTCCCTACCAGCTTCCACCGCTGCTCGGGGATGGCGCTGATGTCCACGGGGTGGCGCTCCATCACGTTCAGGAACCGCACTTCCGGGACAGCGATGGCGCAGATCACGTGGATCCACCTGGGATGGGCGGAACAGGTGGGGTCAGGGGTCACAGGGTGCACTCCGTCCCCTTGGGGTCATCTCACGATTGTACGCACCGGCTGGCCAGGCCGAGGGGCCCTCATCAGCTCCTGCCGGTCCTGCCCCCGCGCCAAATCGCCCCTCAGGACCCCCCAGGAGGAGAGTCCCTTCTAACCCACCTCCTGTCAGTCGTCATCTGCAGGGCGCCTCCCCGGAGGTTGCACAGGCAGCACTCCTACAGGGACCAGACAACAGCTAGGTGTGGGGTGTGCAGGGCGGCGCCGCCCGCCTGCTGCTCCGGGACCTGCTCCGTCCCCCGCCCACGGTCCTTACATTTCAAACTAGCGGCCACAGGAAGCGATGGGCCGAGAGTGCGTCGGGCTCCACCCGAGACCCAGGGAGGTGAGGCCGCCAGCCCAAGGTCACCCTGCGGGATCGGGCGAGCCCGGGGCCCAGGACAGGCTCCCCCACGGGCCGCGCCGGCTTTCAGAGCACCACCCCAGCTGCAGGGGCGAGTTACCGCAGTCCAGGCGTGGGCCGCGCACCGGGAACACGTCCAGCCCTCGTTGACCAGCTCAGGGCGGATGCCGTAGCAACCTGGAAGACAGGGGCCGGCGCATCTGTCACTGCGGCTGCCTGCGGGCTGCACGGGGACCCCCCGGCGGGGGAAGGGCGGCTGCGGCACTGAGGGTAATTGTGCTCACCAACCGCTCTACCTCAATGCGGGCCGCTGCACGCAGAGCCGGAGAAAGTCTGGAAACGGACGCGGGGAAGGAGAGCTGGCCCCCAAGCGGGAGCCCTGCCGGGTCTAGAGACTCAGCCTGGCCTTTGCCCCCCACCCCAGTCTGGGAGGCTCGCCCAGGCTCTTCTGAGCTGAGAGAGAGGAAGGTGGCCGAGTGGTGGTGTGAGATGCAAGGTGGGCCTCGGGGAGCCCGGAGTTCAGAGCAGCAGAGCTGGGCCCAGAGTCCACTGTTTCCGAAAGCGCAGTCAGAGGCTCTGGGTTACCAAGGTGTTGGCTTTGGGATGTGGTCCGGATTTACAGTCGCGGAGGGGGCATGGGGGAGGGGGCATGGAGGAGGGGCGGAGGACCGTGTCCCGGAGCGAGGGCAGAAGGCACAGCCTGCCCTAGGACCATGCCTCACCCGGGGTCACTGCCCAGCAGTCCTGCGGGGACCCTGAGCCAGCTGGGGCTCGCTGCCTACCAAACGGGCTCTGTGGGCTAGAGGGGCCATTGGCCAGTGCTGAGAGGTCCCTGGGGGAAGGACAGGGAGAAAGCAAGGCAGCAGGAAGGGGGCAACCCGAGGGATAGCAAGGTACCCGAGAGCCCGCACCTGGCCCCCTGCTCCATCCCCTGGGGCCCTCAGCCAAGGTCAGGCCTGGGGGTGTCCCCCTCTGTCTGGCTCAAGGAAGATGCCTGTGCTGAGGATTCTGCCTCCCAAGGGCAATGAGGGAGGCTCCTCTCCCCCTGCGTGGCTGGACCTCAGGCCCCTCGAGAGCGGCAGGGTGGTGGGCTCGGCTGCTGCCCAACCCCTCCCCCCAACCCCGACCCCGGGGGGCCCGTCTGCCCAGGAGCATGTCTCACAGCCAGGCCTGGCCGGGCAGAGCAGACGGGCTCCCAGCCAAGAGACAGATTGAGCTCCGGGCAGGCCTCTGCAGGGCGGGCACCGGACAGAGATGTACACACGCAAAATTAAGCGGCTCCAGGAAGCTTTCTCCCTGTCCTGGGATCTTAATCTCACATTCGCTGCCCCCTCCCACCCAAGAAGGGGACAGACATGCATCTTCCTGTCTCAGGCTATGGTTGGGCCTTCAGGGTTTGGGGGAGGGTAGTCACTGATGGCAGAGATAAATCAGACCCCTGGACCACTCTAGAACCTCAGCTCTACCATCAGTTCCAACTCCGGCCCCAAAGTGCGGAGTTTAAAAGCGTCACGGCCCCTGACGGGTACCTGATCTCCTGCTGCCTCCCAGGCCCTGGGCGGGGAGGGCAGGCCTCGGTGGAACCTCCCAGAAGGAGGCTGACCAGGACCAGGACACCTGCCCCCAAAGGTCAAGACCCCCACCCCATGACGCCAGGTCCCGCTATAGGCCCAAAGCAGCAGCCAGAGGAAGGGGCTTCCCTGCCCCGCAGACACGAGGGTGGCCATCTCGGGAGGGTGAAGCGGGGCTGTGTGTGGCGGACCCCTCGGCTCTCCCCCCTCCAGCACTCACTGGCATGGACCTGCAGGCAGCACTTAGCACAGGAGATCAGCAGGCTGGTCCCGTCGTCGCCGATATAGGAATTGGCGGGGAGCGGCTCTGTGTTTTCCCCGCTGGAGGTGAAGCACATCTCGGGGATCAGCGGCCGCGTCTTCTGACCGCTTTTGGAAGGTGGTGTGGCTGAGGGGCCCTCCCCGAGGGAGGCCTGGGGAGTCTCCCTCTCGGTCTGTAGGGACTGCAGGAGGGGGGCCGCCATCATCAGTGGAGAGCCCAGCATGGGGCGGGCGGGGACCCCTGACATCCTTGACTCTATCCTCTGCTCCTCCGTCCCCAGGCAGCACACCCCGGGCTGCTGTTTGCCGCACTAGCACCCCTACCAGGACACCTGCAACTGCCCCACCATGGGTGTCCCTGACGTACCCTCCCAGCCCCCAACCCTGCTTCAGAAGCCCCCGAGAGATCCTCCCCAAAGGCAGTCAGACCCTGTCCCCCCCACCCACAAGCCCTCCCACTTAGGGTTACTTGCAGACACAGCACAGACACTGCCCTGCTGCCCTCATCCCTCTCGCCTTCGTCCCACTGCCCCTGGCTCGCTCTGCTCCGGCCACGAGGGCCTCCTCGCTGTTCCTCCCAAACACCAGGCATGGTCCTGCCCCGGGGCCTTTGCATGTGCCGTTCCACTGCCTGGGGCGCTCAGATCTCTGCTCACATAACCAGCGGCCCCCAGGCCTTCCTTGCTCTGTCTATCCTCGTGGTCCTGACCATCACCTGATGCCGTGTTATCTGTGTATCTATGTGGGGCGTTCTCCCCACCTGTGACTCGCACGCGCCCCATGATGGCTGTACCCCAGTCCCCCCAAATCCAATCAGATGAAGAGACTGCGGTGAAAACATCCTGCCCATGGCACCGGGATCCAGCAACCCTGGGCCTGTCACAGGGTGGTGGGGCTCCCAGACGAGCCTCCCCAGCACCCAGAGTGACGGAAGGACTCTGACCGACTCAGGTCATAAGGAAAGAGGCCACCAGAGACCACTGGCCTGATGCACTGTGTGTGTGTGGTGGTGGGGCCCTGGGGCGCCCCACCTGGCAACTTGGATTAGGGGACCGGATGGTTTCCAAACAGGCAGAGTATCCAGCCACAGCCCTTCCCATGATATGGGACAAGCGAAGTCTGGTCCCCAACTCTGAGGGCTCCAGACTGCGGAAGCGGCAGCCCCACAAGGCCCGCTGATACTGTTGACGTGATTAAGCTGAGTCACAATACTTCACTTAGCAACCGGGATTAAGGAGATTCGCCTCTTAAGCCAGTATTCCCAGCGCTGACTTCCAGCGGCGCTGAGGAGGCGCGTGCCTAGAGAAGACATCTGGACGTTTCGTCTTACTTGTTTCCACGACCAGATGTTGGCTCACTTAGGGACCACGGGTCCTGGCAGCTCTGAGTGGCAGGGCCCTCGAGATGGGTGTGCCGCCCTCAGCACAGGGCACAGAGCTCGGCTAGCTCAGCTAATACGTGGAAGATGCCAGGCACTAGGCTGGAAGCCGGGGACCCCAAAACAAGTGAGACCCAGCCCTGTCCTCCAAGGGCTGATAAACAGAGGGCAGGGGCAAGAGCAGAGGCGGGTGGGGGAAGCTGGGGGGCATGCTGGAGTCAGCTTGGGATAGCAGGTCCAGGAAGGCTTCCTGGAAGAGGTGGCAGCTGGGTGGAATCAAAGAGTGAACAGAAATCCATCTGGCAAGGGAGAGGCCTGGGTGGGTGTGTGGGAGATGCTGGGGGACAGCACGGAGCGTGCTATGTGTGCGTGCGGGGGCAGATATCACAGGAGAGGGTGGCTGTGGGGCACGTGGAGAGGCCGGAGGCCGTGGTGAGCCTGGCGGGCTTTCCAGCTGGGCCATGCGTGGCTGTGATGAGGTGCTAACAGGAAGGGCAGGAGGCAGGCAGTGGTCAGGGTTAGGGGAGGGGGACACAGCACGGAACAGGTTAAGGAGGAAACCGGGAGGACCTGGCGGTGGATGGTACAGGGCAGAGTGCGGGGAAAGGCCACGATCACAACTTGGAAACTCAGGACAGAGCTGGGGGCCGCGTGGTGCCAGGCCATGCGTGGGTCTTCTCCCAGCCCCAGCCCCCCACCGCCAGCCCCTGTTCACCACGCAGGCGCCTACCCGGGCCCACCCCCGGGCCCCCTGCCTGCGCTGCCCCCTGGGCTGAGCTGAGGGCCTCTCAGAGGACAGCCATCTGAGATGCTTCCTTGCACTCTCATCCTCTTTGAGGCACATTGATAAATTACCTTCCACTGAAACGCAGACCCTGGGCTCTCTGCCCGCAGCCCTCACAGGGGCCTTCCGTCGGGCTCTCTACCGAGCCCACTGTGGCTCCAACAGCAAATGGGTTCTTGGTCCCCATCACCCTCCCTTCAGGGGGAAGGGATTCCCTTCAGGCAGAGAGAGCCCTGGTGCCATCGGGAGCAGGCAGACGCTGCCCAGCCCGGCATGGCCCGGGGGTCCCTCAGCACCGGCTCACCTGGCTGTACGGGTAGAAGAGGGTGCAGATGGCACAGTAGGGCTCCGTCAGGGCAGCCGCCGCGTTGAACTTCCTCTCGGCCTGGAAGCTGGCCGCCTTGTTCTTCCACTGCAGAGACAGCAGAGACCTCAAGGCCTCGGGGTCACCCACGTCCTCGTCCCCGGAGAAAGGGAAGGCTTCTGGAGTAAAGCGGGAGGGAGGAGGAGCTTCAGCACCCAGGACCCCACCCCACCCAGTGCGCGCTCCAGGGGATGGGTCCCCACTTCTCGGCCCCTGAGCCCTTCCACAGGGAGGTGCCCTGGCCCCCCTCTGCTCAGGGCTGATCCCATCTGGGGACAGGAGATGGGATGGTCAGGCCCTGGCAGGTCAGGCACAGACTCCCCTGGGAGTCGGGCGGGGGCACTGTTGCCCCAATGTCCTGTAAGATGGAGGGCACTGACAGATGTCCCTCCCATTACCTGTCACCGGGCTGGCCTCCACCGGCCTCGACTCCCAGCTCACTGTCCCCAATCCCCCACATCCCATTCCTGCACTTCCTGAGGACACAGGGGTGCCACCTGCCCTGGCATCAACGTCAGCGGTCCCCAGGAACCTGCCCAAGGAGCGGGGTCCTCATCCCTGGGGCCCCAACCTTCCCAGGAGCTGGGCCAGCATGGCTGGTACCACAGCCGTCCCAGCTATAAGGCCAGAGGCTGCCTCAATGCACGGGGACCCTGGGGCCGCATCTGATCTCCAGAGAGGCCCCTCCTGCTCCCAGAGCTCCAGCCCGAGACCCGCTTCTAGAACCCTCCACGTCCTCGCCCTCAAATTAGTTTCAGAATTAAAGAAGCCACCCAGGCGCTTTTCACATTCCACATGCGTCTCAAAGGGAAGGCTGAAGCGGAAGACGATAAATGGGCTTAGCAGGATTTCTGCAGATAAGACAATCACTCCGACTTTCAGCCGAGTGTTAAATAGAAGCTTCTCCGTCTCTGCCCCTCCAGCTCCAGTGCCACCGCCTCTTATTCCAACTTCTCCCAGGCGCACGCTGGGTTCAGGCAGGAAGGGTCACTTCTGTTGGGACTGGCCGCTCCCCAGTCCGGCGCTGACTTTCCCTGCGGGCAGCTTGGCCTCAGGTCAGAGATCAGAGCCCGGAGCATCGTGAGTCACAGGTGTCTGCGGGGTGACGGCCAAGGGCGAGGTTTCCTCTGTTCTCGAAGCAGCTTCTCCCACTTCGGGGCCACGCAGCCCTGTCTCCAAGGACGGGTGCAAGGACCGCAGGGCCAGGACGTCTCTGCTGGAAATGGACTTGGAAATGGGCCAGCTCCAGGCCCCATGCTGCTCCGTGATCCTCTAACCCTGAATCCGTTTCTCAAGCCTCTCCCTGGGGGATGCGGCCAGCACCTCTACCATCGTTCGTTGCTGCCCTCTGGAAACGCTCTGCACCAGGCAACCAGGCATCCGAACAGATCCCGAGGCTGTGAGAGGATGAGGTGTGGTCCTCGCTCACCTGGAGGGCCAGGAAGGGACACAAACGCACAAGGGCCACAGCAAGTGTGCTGGGGGTCGTGGGCAGGAGCCTCTGCTGACGGCATCTTCTCAGTTCTCACAGGATAAGGAGGGGGCAGAGGTTACCACGGAGACTGTGAAAGCATCGCACCAGGAGCTCTGGGTGACAACTGGCCTCGGCGCTCCTGGCATTCCCAGCACCCACCGTGTGCCTGGCACCAGGCCACACGCTTTACAGGCCTCAGCCCCGTGCACCTCCCTGGCAGGACCCCTTGAGGGGGCCAGAAGACCCCATTTTACAGATGGGAAAACCGAGTCACAGAAAGGCAAATGGCACCACGGTCCCCGGCTCTGGGCAGTGGGCTAGGGTGTGAGCCCAGGTGGCTGCACCTGCCCCTCAGAGGCCCCACTAGACATCTGAGGCCCTGGGCCCAGTAGAGCAAGCGTCCCTGGGGAAATGGAGCAAACAAGGGCAGGGCAGAGGCCTGGGGGCAGCCAGGCCTGACCTCGGGAGCTGTGGGCTGGGCAGGGGGCACCTCGGCCCCACGGCATTTGGGGAGAGAGTCTGAGGCTGTGCCGGGACTGGGTCTGCAGGCCCGACCTTGGCTGGGGGTGGC
Source organism: Mesoplodon densirostris (assembly GCF_025265405.1). NCBI lineage: Eukaryota > Metazoa > Chordata > Mammalia > Artiodactyla > Ziphiidae > Mesoplodon > Mesoplodon densirostris. Next base: position 149,263,843 of record NC_082663.1, read on the forward strand.
GGGAGTGAGCAGGCCGGGCGGGTGGCAGAGGAAGACAGGGCAGGGGCGCAGCAGAGCCAGGGGCAGCCTTGCTCACCCTCGTCACTCGAGGCCTCCTGCTTGACCACAGACAGCGGGGACCGGGTGGGTGGCCTGCCCAGAGGGTGGCGCCGGCTCTTCTTGATCTCCATCTTCAACTTGGAAAAGGTCGACGGAGCCTAAAACAGCACAGGAGGCCTCTGTGGGAGCAGCTCTGGGGCCAGAAGCAGAGGCGGTGGAGCCCAGCTCAGAGGGACCCCAGTGTCCTCAGTCAGGGGCAAAAGACCCCAGGAAGGGGGCAGCCAACACCCACAGTGGTTTCTTTTCTTTTTTTTTTTTTTTTTTTTAATATTCATTTGTTTATTTGGCTGCGCCGGGTCCTCGTTGTGGCATGTGGGATCTAGTTCCCTGACCAGGATCAAACCCGGGCCCCCTGCACTGGGAGCGCAGAGTCTTAACCACTGGACTGCCAGGGAAGTCCCCCCATAGTGTTTTCTAAACCACATACGTGCCACTGGCCTCCGGGACAGGGTCCATAGGGGCCGTTTGGGACGAGCGGGGCCGTGGCCAGCACGTGGGGCAGGGGAACCCCTGGCCCCAGGGACCCTCGCCGGCACCCACTGCCCCCTACCTGCACCTCGCCGGCTCCACTTTCCTCCTCGGGCCCCGTCAGCTCCATGGGGGCCACCTGCTCCTTCCAGGTGGGGCCCTTCTGGGCAAAGTGCTCAGAGGCCTGCTGGCAGGACACGCGGCCCTTGTCGCCCGCCGCCGGGCCGGGCCGCGGCACCACGAACAGCATGGGGATGATGGGGCGTGGCTTCACCTCTGGCTCCTCGCTGGGCGCTTCGGGGGGCACCACGTTGAGGGGCGGTGGCAGGGGGTTCTGCTCGGCGGCCTCAGGGCCAGTGACCGGTGCCGGGATCTCCAGCAGGGGCACCTCCTCGGTGGGGAACTGGGTGGGCGGGGGCGGCGGCAGCTGGGGCATGAGCGGGTGGTGGAGGTGCGGGGGGCCATAGCTCTTCTTCTTCCGGTCGCTCTTGGCCTTGGCCGGCCGCAGCTTGCCCCTCCCGTCCTCTGTGGGGGCAGAAGAGAGATGAGTCAGAGGCGGGGGCCGGGGCACCCCCTTCGAGCCCCCCCAGCCCGAGCGGGAGCCAGCTGCACTAGTTGAGGGCCCCCTCCTTCCCCCGGGGAACCCAGGCTTCGGGCAGTTGTCACTGCTGCCAGGTCCCCCGGCCAGGCAGCCGAGCCCTGGGGCTGCAGCACCCCGGCCTCAAGAGTCCTGCCACACGCTCAGAGCACCTTCTGGAATGAGCACGGGGCGCCGAGGCGAGCTGTCCGAAAGCAGCTGGGAAGAGACCAGCTCTGAACATCCTTTCTGAGGGGAGGGGGGAGGAGGCGGGATGCCTTTTCTTTTCATGTGTCTGAGTTTCCTTTATTTCTACAGTAAACGCACACAGTTGGTGGAATTTTTAAAAAGCATAACCTTAAACAACAAACCATAAACAAGTGGTTCTACTTGTGTGAAACAGAAGTGCCAGAGGGGCCTGCAGGGCCCGGAAGACGCGAGGGCCGGCACTGGGGGGCTTCCTGACAGGTGACAGGGTGGGGAGGGAGGTGGACAGGGAGTGTCTTCAGCAGCATTTTAATTCAGGACCACAGTGGGCGTGCAGCTCATCAAATAAACGGAGATGGGCGGTGTGGTTGGAGGGGTCATGTCCTCCAAAGACGCCCACACTGTAGCCCCGGGACCTGTGCATGCGGAGCCTGACATGGCAGCAGGGATCCTGCAGATGAGGTTGAGCTGAGGATCCTGAGGCGGACCCCATGTACTAACAGGGATCCTTAACAGCAGGGGATCCAGCTGGGGCCAGGGGAGCCGTGACTACGGAAGAAGCCAGACAGATGCTGCGCTGCTGGCTGTGAGGATGGAGGATGGGGCCGAGAGCCAGGGATGCGGCACCTCTAGAAGCTGGAAAAGGCAGGGAATGATTCTCCCCTGGAGCCTCCAGAGGAGCCAGCCCTGCCCATGACTGGATTTTAGTCCGGTGGGACCCATGTCAGACTCCTGACCCCTAAAAATGTCGGAGAATAAGACTGTTGCTTTCAGCCACTGGGTCTCTGTGGTCACATCACACAGCCACTAGGGATGCATGCGGGCGGGGGGCTCCACGAGGCCTGCTGTGCTCAGGGCGAGGTGTGCACGGCCTCAGGGATGCCCGCCCACAAGGACCAGTGGCCCAGAGCACAGCCTTCAGGCCTTCCCTGCCCACCTGGAGAATGGGCACACGAGCTCAGGCCCTCACTGCCTGTCCCGGGTCCCCACAGGCTCAGGACGTCACAGGAGGTGACGTCACAGCTGAGGTGTGACAGCAGCTGATACCCGGGGACGAACTGTGGTCATCCTACTGATGGTACCCGTGAACCATCGGTTCCAATGCGTCACAGTTTGGGTCTCTGAGGGCCGGGAAAGTAAGGACAACTCGCAGAAAAGCAGTGGTCCCTCTCCTGGCTAAACCTGTTACAACGTGACACGTGACAGGGTCTGATGGGCCCCGCGGCATCCACATTTACCTCTTGCTATAAAAACCTGTCCGTGTTTCACCCCCATCCCTCAGCCAAAGATAACGACACAGGTGGGATGATGCTCCCAAGGGCAAGGCCATCACTTAGTCCTTGACCGGCCCTGACCCAGGAAGGTGTCAAGCAAGGGCCCTCCCTCCCTTCCTCCAGGCAGACCCCCCGCCCTGAGCGCTAGGAGGGAGCTGACCCCCACCCGCGGCCCCCACTGGGCGAGTGCAGAGGCTTGAGCCAGCCTGGCCTTCGTGGAGGTGCCCCTCTGGCCGCTGCAGCCCGCAGGGTCCTGAGCAGGCAGCCGAGCTTTTCCAAGAGATTCTCAGAGGAGGGAGTGCTTGCCAGCGCCCCCCATGCCCTCTGGCCCTGACCCTTCCCAGGGCACGGGCGCAGTCAGGATCCCTCCTGTACCTCTGCCCACCTGGAGGAGCCCAGCACGCTCCCCAGGAACCCCCAACTGCCAGCACCCCAGGAACAGTTATCCGGCTGAGGAAAGGAAACGGGCATTCTGCAGACAAAGCTACTTCTCCCCTACAGATGCTGGACTTGGATGGTCCTGGCCACTAAAGGTCACCTCCCCGTCCCAGGAGACATGGGAGAGGGGAGATGGGGGGGGCGTTGAAAGGTGGGGGGCAGATGGGGGGCGGGGAGAGGTGTGGGGGAAACACTGCTCATAAGGTTTGGTGACAGCAGCCCGGCCCCAGGAGGTGACCTAGGGCCCAGGAGATCAGGCTCTTTCCTGCCGCTTCTACTGATTTATAGAAATGGTGCTGAGGCGGCCCAGAGCCCCGTTCTGACACGGCAGCAGGGACTTCCGGAGAAACGGCTTCGTTCTCTAAGGAAATCCACTATGCCCTCCTCCCTGACAGCGCAGCCACCTGAACGGAAGTCCAACGACGGCCTCCTGGGCCTCAGAACAGCAGAGCCTGCGAGCTGCCCCGGCTCCAGATGCTGCTGGGGAAGGACACGTCCCTGGCTCCTTCCTCACGGTCACTAGGCCCTGGAAAGCTGACGGGGGCGCACCCAGAGGACCCTGTTAGGGGACAAGCCCAAGGGCACTAGGGACGCTGGGGGGCCCGGGCCCTGTCTGTCCTCACGCCGTGGGGACCACCGGAGGCCTAGGGCAGGCAGGCCGCACTTGGAAAGCCTGTTGGTTGGCCCGCCTGAAGGAGCCTCGAAATGGAGCTGGAACGGTGGCTCAGACCCGAGCCGGGGCCCTCCCCAGCACACAGGGCCTCTCACCGCCCCCGGTGTGCAAGGGGACGCAGAATGGCAGGGACCCCCTCTGCCCCAGCAGGGTTGCTGAGGCCCATCTGGCACTTGTTTTTTGTGGGGAGGCTCAGCCAAGAACCCCCCCACTGCCGATGGATGTTACAGCCGCACCAGCTTCTGGGGCCCCCGTGCCTCCTCTCCCACCAAAGGGGCGCAGGGCTGCTGCCTGGCTTAGGGACCCTGCCCTGCCTGGCCCAGCCAGCCCGCATCCGTCCTGAGCAGAGCCCAGGCCAGGGGACTGGGGCGTGAGTGTCAATGCCCCACCCAGCCTGCTGCTCACCGCTGGGTGCAGCCGCCCCCCTGGGGTCTTGTCCTAAAGCTGTCAAAAAAGGCGCATGAGGGAAGGGGAAGTGACCCAGGGCAGCTGCACACCCATCCCCGGCCCTGCTCTGCCCTGCGGGGGACCACGTGCTCTGGGACCAGCCCTCCTGGGGCCCTGCCACTGCCCCTGCCACCGCCAGCTCCAGAGCTGCCAGAAGGGACAGTGGCCGTGCTTGGCCAGAGCTGGCCAGGGCCAGGCAGGAGGAGGGAGCCCCTGCGGTCCCAGCAAGCCAGGTGGACACGGGCTGCCTTCCCGCCGGGACCAGGGCTTGCTGTGCCGGAGGCTGCTGGTCCCATCCTGGGCCAGGCCACGGGGCAGCTGCTCTTGCAGACCCCCGGCAGCGGGAGCTGGTGGGACCCGGCAGCCAGGAGGGGAAGCAGCCCCCCACCGCCAGGCCAAGGGACCTGCAGCCAGCCGGGCCCCCTCCTGCCCCTGTAGAGTCCAGGCACCTGCATCCTGCCTGCCTCCGCCTACTCCAGTCAGGGGGCTTCCTACGTGAGCAGCGGCAGCAAGCACACACCCTCCCGACACAAACCTAAAACAAAATGTCCTGTCCTCGTGCCTGAACGCTCCTCACACTCACAGCTCTGAGGGGCATGAAGCTGGCGTTAAAGGGAGTGTAGAAACCACTTTAACATCTTCTACTCGTTCCCCAGACGTGTTTGCTGTCACCCCCGACTGTGAGCACTTATTTATTTGATGCGTTCAGAGCGATCTTCCTCCAAGGGCTCGAGGGACAGCCCCCGACCGGGACGCGTGGCTCCCCAGCTGTGGCAGCCTCCTTCTGTCCCCTGAAGGGACCCCTTCCCCTCTAGAGGGGCTGGTGTTCCAGGAGATGTCCCAACACCCCAACTCCTCCTTTCTTGGGAACCAGGCTCTGGAGTGGAACAGGGACGGGGTGTCTGGAAAAAGGAAGCAGCCAGCCATGAGCAGAGACGCCTCCCTGGGAACATCCCCGCTCTGCCTGGGGTCCACAGCCACGTGACACTGAGCCCACCACAGAGCACGGAGCCTGCAGCCCTTTTGGAGAAGCCCCGGGGGTCCTGGGCTGAGGCCCTGGAAGGGGGACAGAGTGGCTGCAGATGCCAGGAAGGAGGGCACACATCCTGCAGGGTTTGGTCTACAGCAGCATGTTTTACTCTCGGTGGGCACAGAGACCACCCCCCACCCCACCCCATTTATGTAACAATCTGCTTAGAAAAGGGAAAACTGGAGAGGAACCGGGCCTTCGCCGTGCATGAGCCTGAGGCCAGCTCTTGGGATCCCGAGACACCGAGGCACAGTGTCCCTGTGACGGGGCCGGGTCCAAGCAGGAGGTGACGGGGCATGGGGGGTGCGGCTGTCTCTATAAACAGTCGATGGGTTTGGGCGAAGGTTCATTTTAACTCAATTCAATTAATGAAAAGAGAACCATTATTCCTTTGCTAAGCAGGTGGGTAAACAGGGCATCTACTCTTGCTGGCTGCCTTGCATCCAGCCTCAGGCCGGTGGCCCCTTGCGCCTGCTCGAGAGGGAGGAGAGATGCCCGTGGTCGCAAGGCATCCTTCCCACCCTTCCCAGGAGGGGTCCCGCTAAAACCCTTGTCTCTCGGGACCGTCTGAACTGGTCGGCCCAGGAGCACCCACCCTGGCTGGCCCCCGACGGGCTGACTCCACTCCTGGGAAAAGCCACTTCGGGCTGAAGCCAAGACCCTTGGGACGGGCGTCCTCCCACAGGCCCCAAGCGGGGTGTGCGTCCTCTCCTTTTACCCTCCAACATCCCCACTGGCCTGCCGAGGTGGCGTCCAGGGCCCGGGTCCCCAGATTTCAACCTGGACTCTTTATTTCCACCTGCTTTTTCTCCCACTTACCCCACCCCCATGAGAGCACCGATGCCCCCTGGCAACTTTGCAAGGTGCCACCTGGGGCGGCCCGGGTACAGAGCCCAGCCTGCTCCTGCCCCGCTCCACACAGCCCACCCTGGGGCAGGGCGGTCACCACCCCAGTCCTTGCCAGTCACACCAGGGACTCCCGCCGAGTCTCCCAACCTCTTGGGCCAGAACCCCAACCTAGCCATGTCAACCACTGTCCTAACCTCCCTACAGCTTAGCTCCATGGCCTCTGGAGTCAGATGCAAATGCCTCACCTGTCGATGGGACTCAGGGCCCTGGATCCCAGAGCCCACGGCAGAGGGTCCATCATTCATTCACCCACCGCAGCCCATGCTCCGACTCGCCCCACGGAACTGGGGCCTGGAGCACTCACGACACAGGCACAGAGCCGGAAGGACCACGTGCCCCTCCCAGCTGCAGACCACCCACTCCAAGGGAGCCCCTCTTGGTTTTGGCACGTTTACTCTGTTACAGGCTAAACTGTGTCCCCCAGATTCCTATGTGGAAGTCCTAACCCCGGGGCCTCAGAATGCAGCCACATTTGGAAATAGTTATTGCTAATGTCATGAGTTAATAAGATGAGGTCATTAGGGTGGGCCCTCATCCAATGTGACCGGTGTCCTTCTGAAAGGCAAAATGCAGACAGACTGGCACAAAGGGAGAGGCCGTGTGAGCGTGAAGGTGGCCGTCTACGAGCCAAGGAGAGAAGCCTGGAACAGACCCTCCCTCGTGGTCTCAGAAGGAACCAGCCTTGCCCACACCCTGACCTCGGACTTCTGGCCTCCAGACCGAGACACAATGAACCTCGGTTCCTGAAGCCCTGTGTCGGGTACTTTGTCACATGGCAGACCCAGCAGACTCGGATGCTTCCCTAAACAGCCCAGTGTCTGCCTGGCGTGTTTTCTGAACTTTAAGTAAACGGGACATGGGGCGTGGGTGCCCGTGTGACATTCGGGGCTGCGTGTGAGGGTCACCCCAGGGAAGAGCAGTGGCCTTCACTGCAGCCCAGGACAGTGTCCTTGCTCCCGCCTGCAGGCCGCTGGCCGGTCACATAGCCCTGACCTCTCCCGACCCCTCTTCCTTGGGCCTTGCTCCCTCCGGCTGCGTCGAAATCAACATCCCCCAAGGCCGCTGGCCAGCACCTTTGCAGGGAGCCCCCCTAACACGTGCAGCCCCGTTTATGTTACAGCGCCTCCTTGTCTTTCAAAAACGTCTCTTAATTTTCTCCACAAAGTTATTTTATTTTCTGTTACGTCTGTTCCAGCCTGCATCACCCTCTGGATGCTTTCATTATAGGTAGGATATTCTTCAAAACCATGTGTTCTGTGAACACCCGTACGTGACAAGTGTGGTGCGGCTCTGTGTGTCCAGCGCGTTTCGGGCAACTCCGCTAGCTCCCTGTGTCACCAGGCCTCAGCCTCTGGGTCCATTTCCACGGGGTGATCGTGCCTGCGCACAGACTGTGCCGACGCACACCCCCTCCCCGCCCCCCGCCGCCTGTGTCTTGCCTCCCCAGACTGTCCAGACCCTCCCGTGTGGAGCGGGCTGTTGCGTGATGCCCACCAGGCAAGTGGCATGCCAGGCTGTCTGGGACAGGCCAGCACGCAATTTACCCGGGAAACTTTCCAGTCTTCCCTGCCTCCAGCTCCTGGGGGCCCCCCGCAGGGACACTCCCCCTTCCAGCCCGTGGGGACATCAGGGGCATGCGCCTACCCCTCTCGGTGCCTGGTGGACAGTCACCTCAAATGCCACATCATCTGTGACACCAGCCACGAGCACCCCGGGGAGGGCCTGACCCCAAGCCGGGCAGAGCTGTGCGGGCTCACCTGCTCCAAGACACAGTCCCGAAGAGGAGCCCTCCAGCCACCTACGGCCCGTGATGGGGGCCTGAGGCACTGCTGCCTGGCAATCTGCCACCAGCCCCCCCAGCCCCGCCCAGCCCCTCCTTTACACCTGGGGGGCAGCTGCTAGGTGCAAACGTGTGAGCAGCTGAAGCTGCAAATTAGGAAAATGAAACCAGCCGTGGAAAAGAAAAAGGAGCACCGTAAAACATGGGAGTGGGGAACGTTCAAACACTCACGGAGTGATATTCCGCGACTAACGGGCCCCAGGCAGTGTAAATGGTACGGTTCTGAGACACACCCACCATGGTGCCCAGATACATTTTTTTTGTTCAACGCCAGCCTGCAGGTGGGGCATCCCCACCGCAGGCACGTCCAGCATCTGGCTGCAAACAGCAGGCCATCCCCTTTCCCAACCGAGCAGAGAACACCTCTGTTACGGACTCAGTGTCTGCGTCCCCTCAAGTTCATGCTGAAGCCCAGCCCTCAGTGGGCTGGTTGGGAGGTGACTGGGTCATGAGAGTGGGGCCCTGGCTAAGGATCAGTGACCTTAGAGGCCAGAGGGCTCACTGGCTCTCTCTTCCCCCTGAGGACATAGTGACAGAAGGTCACATGCAAACCGGCAGGTGGGCCCTCGCCAGCACCAGGCCACACCAGCACCCTGATCTCCCAGCCTCCAGCACCAAGGAATAAAGCCCGTTGTTTCAAGCTGCCCACCTGTGGATTCTGTTTCAGCAGCTGGATGGACTGGGACAGCCTCTCTTCAGTTTCTGGGAGAAGAGGGACTTCTCACAGCACTCCCAGAATGCACATTTTTAGAAAACACCCTCCCTGCCCACAAGGCACATGGATCGGATTCTGAAAGCACGGGGCCTGGCCAGCATAGGCACCAAGCAGGACTGACCTTCGGAGCCCTCGGCTTCCCGGCCCTGCGGCAGCGGCTGGGATTCCTCCTCCTCCTCCTCGGGGTCGGCCTCTGGTGTGGCCTCCTCCTTCATGCCGCCACCGGCCTCCTCCAGGAGGGCCGTCCCAGCTGCCCCCTCGCCAGGAGACTTGGGGTCGTCCGGCTTGGGCTTCTTGGGCTGGCTCCGCTTCCGGTGAGACCTGGAGAGGGAGGCTCATCAGACGGGAGGCGAAACAACGGAGGGGAGAAGCCCTGGGCTGTGCGCCCTGTCCAGCAGACAGAGCCCCCCAGGAGGCCCAAGGAAGCGGGGGCCCTGGGTGGGGTTGGCTCCTGGGGGCAGGGGCGGTGGAGGGAGAGAGGCCTGGGGGAGGGGAGGGGACGGCAAGGGGGGTGTCAAGCGCGTGCCGATGGCAGCTGGAGATGGGATGGCGGGACGACGGGCTCCAGGAGCCTCTGTGTGGTGGGGCGGGAGACACGGGGAGCGTGGGCTCAGATGGAAACAGCAGCTCGTGGAAAATGCCTGCGCGACAGACAAAAGGTGCACTTACGACAGCCCCGGCCTCCTGGTCTGCTCTTTCTTCCTCTCTAGACTTGGTTTCCTCTCCTCCTCAGTCTTTTTCCAGTGTCTGTTTTCTTTCAGACTAATTTGTCTAGAACGTAAACGTCAGGGGGTTTTTCTCTAGGACTTGTGTTAACTCCCTAGACGCTTCGCCACAGGGCCTCGCGGGGCCCCGGGCTCTCCCTGCGTCCTCTCCACCTGCAGGAGCTCCGAGCCCAGAGCCCGCGGTGGCCCCTTCTCTAAGCTGCGCCCCGGCCCCCCTCACCTCCTGCCCACGCCAGCCTCCAGGGCAGGGCCCCGGGCTCAGGGGCTGCGACAGCCCCCGGACGGGATGGAGGGCGGTCCTCAGGCCCCAAGTGAGAATCCCCGCTGAAGCTGAGCTGTGGCTTCTTAGTGAAAACGAGGGGGAATTGGGGTTAAAAAGGAAGAAAGGAAAGCGACAAAAGGAGGGGGGCTGCAGGTTAGTGGCCAGGGCACCCCTGCCGGGTCCTGGGGGGACGTCCTTGCCGGTTCCTGGAAACTTTCCAGGGAGGGGACAGTGCAGCTTTGAGACCTCAGGAGGTATGTGACTGGCCCAGGAGCTGATGCAGGGGCCAGGGCGGTGAAGAGGCTCAGCCTTGGGCAGGGGACACCAGGACAGCCACAGGTTCCGGGTCTCACAGCCGAGGGATTGTTTTGGAGAGAGTTGTTGGCGCTGGCCGTGGCTTCCCTCCCCCAGGGAGCTCTCCATGTGGCTCCAGTGGGGTCAGACACCAAGACCTTATAAGGAGACCCTACAGGGTCCCTGGCAGCCGCACCTCCAAGGACCAAGCACTCACCAAGGGGAAGCAGGGCTGTCTGACTGGGGACGGGTGGGCAGGGAGGCCCCGAGGGCTCCAGATGCCAGGACCCCCATCTCCTCCCAGGGGCGTCTGCAGCAGGACGCTGGGGGCTCACGGCTTCCTTGCTGCCTCCCTGCCCGACGCTGCTGGCCCCGGGGGTGCCTCCTTCTAACTGTCCCCTGACGCTAACCGCTAACCACTGCCTGTCCCTTCCTGCTCAGCTGCCTAACTCGAGGGCCCCTGGCTCTGTGCCCTGAGCCCAGGCAATGCCTGGCACATGACAATCCCTACTTGATGTCTGCAGCATGAACCACCCTGATGACCAAAGGTGGAAAGCAGGGAGCATTCCGGGGAGGGCACGTCATGGGCAGAGGCATGGCATCACACACAGCATGGCGTGCAAGGGCGCACTGCGAGGGGGAGGGGTGCAGGAGGACAGGCGGGCGGGGACAGGGCGGGGGAGTCGGCAACAGATGGGGGCGGGAGGGGGCACGAAAGACTCAGGCCTCCCCGGGTACACTCTCCACACCGAGTGAGTTTGGGAAATGCCGGGTGCAGCCCCAATGCGGACACAGGCGGGAAGCTCCGGGCTTTTCCCCAGCTGTCATCCGGAGGCTTCTCTTGGGGTCTGGGAATGCTGCAGGGCCGGGTGCCCACAAGCAAACCCCCATGCTGGCCCCAGCACCCAGCAGAGGGGCACCCTCCTACCGCCAACTCACCTGGCCTCGGTTTCCTGTAGCGGCCTCGGTTTCCTGTAGCTGCCCGGCTCTTCACCCCCTCTCCAGCCCTCCCCCACCCCCACCAACCCGGAACTGGGTTCTGCCCCTACCCGCCTCAGGGTCCCCAGAGAGCCCAGGCCTTCCTCGGCCTCCGACACACCAGTGGGCTCAGAGCTCTGCCCCCAGCACCAAACCCCCAGCAGCCACCGGGCTGCACTAACGCAGGGACCCACCCCCACCCCCGAATGGGTGGAACTAGGGGCAGAGACGTAGGCGAAGGGACAGGCCCTACTGCAGAGGGGAAAGCGAGGTGAACGTCGGCATGCAAAGGAGAATCTCTTTTGTGAGAACATAAGCTGGGAAATAACACCGGGGGAATCTGGGGTTGACTTGCTGACAGCTGTGGGGAGCTGTGCACACACCCTAATCGCAGTCTGGCTGTAACAGCATCCCCTGGGCCCACTTCCCAGATGCGATGCCTTCCCCTCTTTTAGCCATTTCTTCTTGTATTGACTTGCATGTGTCTCCTCACGCTGCTGCTGTTTTTTGGTTCTGGCTTCTCTGCTGAGTTGCCAGCACAGACACTTAGACTGTGGCCATCCTGCCCACCTCAACCCCTCCTGGCTTCTCTGCCATTTTGGTTGTGGTGAGATTCTATATTACATTTTTCTGATCCTGTAAATATAGTTCATCCGTGAGCAACAGAGCTGCTCACACTGCATTCTTTGCTCGCTCCTTCTGGAGTCAGTAACTGGCCCCCTCTCTTAGACGCTTAGCTTTCCTGGTTATCTCCAAGATCTTGGTGTGGCCTCCTAGGCAGGGGTCACATGCTCCTCAATGACACCCCGAGGCCCTCCTCTTATCTTGAGACTGCCTTGGACTCTCCTGAGTTGGATCTGGTTTCCTTGATCCCATGTCTTCCTTGGTTGATGCCCTTGTTTAGCTTGAACACATCCTCCAGCAGCTTTCTCAGAAAGGAGGGGGAACCTGGGACTTTGCTTGTCCAGAAAGATCTTTATTCCCTTCCCATAAGAAGTTGGTAATTTGGCTGGGTATTTCTGGGCTGAAATGATTGCTCTCCTGACCTTTAAGACCCTTGTCCTTTGTCTATTAGCTTGTAGCATCATGATCGCCAAGTCCAGTGCTGTTTGGGCCCTGCTGACCTGTTTGTTCCAGAGGCTTTGCAATCTTCTGTTTAACCTGAGTTGTGAAAAGTCTGCATTCTAGATTTCCTCAAGCTGGCTCCCAACCCACCTCTTACATTTCTTTGCTCTCTTTTAAATTTTTTTTTTAAAGTTGCGTTGGGTCTTCATTGCTGTGCATGGGCTCCCTCTAGTTGCAGCGAGTGGGGGCCACTCCTCGCCACAGTGCGCGGGCCTCTCACCGCGGCAGCCCCCCCTCGTTGTGGAGCACAGGCTCCAGGCGTATGGACCTCAGCACTTGTGGCTTGCAGGCTCCAGGGCACAGGCTCAGTAGTTGTGGCGCACAACAAGGCACAGCCTCAGCAGTTGTGGCTCAGCTGTTCCGTGGCATGTGGGATCCTCCCGGACCAGGGAACGAACCCGTGCCCCCTGCATTGGCAGGCAGACTCCGAACCACTGCATCACCAGCGAAGTCCTTTGCTCTCTTTTAAATGTCCAAGAGCCATCTCTTTGCTAAAAGCCTTTTTGTTTATACAGCAGGTTCTTCCATAAATGCCAAGTCACCTGCCCTCTCGCAGAAGTTAGTTTTCTTCTGCTCACTGCATGGCCTCTCCTGTGGGGTCCCGCTTTTCTTTTATTTGTTTGAGACTCTTTCACATTGAGTTTCCTCAGGGGTTTAGGGACCCCTGGCTGTGATGTACAAGGGACTAACATGTTCGCTGGTAGCTGTGTGTAAGCAGGGCTCCTAGAAGGGGAGTGGGCAGGTGGGAGCCCTGTCACTTCACGGGGGACCCCCGATATCACATGTGTGGCTTTGTTCCATTGGGCCACTCTGATCCGGCCTGCGGTTGGGGATGTGAGGCTGGCAGGTCCGATCTCCCCAGCAGTAGGGCCAGCGCCTTCTGCTGGGGGATGGGGTGGAGGAGGAGGCCCTGAGCTCAGCGATGCCTCCAGCACACCGCGGTCCCCGCTCCAGCAGGCGCCCGTGCCTGAGTCCCAGGCCTTGTGGCGTGAACCAGCCCACTCCCCGTCTGCAGGTCCATGGACTCGAGTTTTCTCTGTGCTGTAAAGTCAGGTGTCACTTGCCCCTCTTTTCCTTCCTTCGGAGTCTGCCGATGCTGCTCGTCCCCTCTCCTCTTCCCTGCCCCTCCTTTACAGTCGTTTTCATGGCGTTTCAGAGCAGGGTGGACACAAACGTGCACTTTACCTGCCAGGCTTAACGGGATGTCACTTGGCGAAGATGACAAGAAACGAGTATTGGTACTGAGTCCAAATCCCTACATTGATATTTCCAAGATGGGAGCAGGTGTCCTTGAACCTCAGGTGGCAGGAAGGCAGGGTGAGGGGGCTCACTGAGGGGCCCAGGGCACACAACCCCTTGGGTATCCCAAGGCGGGGCTGTTGCCCAGAACTCTGACTCCCTGGGGGGGACTTGGGGCTTCCTGGCCAGGAGTCGCAGCCCCTTCCTCCAGCGTTCCCTGACCCACGGCGAGTAGGTGTGGCGTTCGGTGGGTTTTCTGGTGAAGTCACAGGGACAACAAGCTCCTGGGGCCGCAGGGGCTGGCAGGCCCCATAGTCATGGCCCCTTCTGAGTGGACAGGAGCTGCACTGGGGGAAAGGGCTCAGGAGCGCGGCAGGGTCAGGGTGGCTGGAAGGAGTGGGTTGGAGGTGCAGTCGTGTACAGCCTGGCCAGGGCATCAGGCACACGGGGAGAGGGGAGACCAGACTGGCTCCTCGCAGGTCTGGGGGCAGCAGAGGGGGCAGGGATGTGCTCCCTGGCTCCTTGTTTCCACGGTGACCGAGGATGGGAGGTGGAGAGGTGGTGGGCGGGAGCTGCTGGGCTGGGCGAGCAGGGCTAGCGGGCTCTAGCCTCCTGCGTGGGAAGCTGGAGGTCCCGCCAGGGGGAGCAGCAGAAGCTGGGGAGGGATGGGGCGCCGTGGGTCCGGAGAGGAGCACGCTTCCCCTCCCCCACTTCCCTCTAAGCCCGGCTACTCAGATGCTCTGCACAGGGTGCGTGTGAGTGTCCAGCAGAGTGCACACCTGCTGGAACACGTGGGCAACGCGGAGCATTCCTTGAAGCTCTCCTTGAAAATAATCAGGAGCCGAGAAGAAAACACATCCTGCATATGGAGGAAGGCTGCACATGGAGGAAGGCTGCTCAGGGAGGCAGGAGCAGGGGAGGGGAGCAAGGTGAAGACGCCAGCTGGGCAGGGGTCCCACCTGGCGGCGATGGCGAGGGGGCCACGCGGCACGGACAAGAAGGTCACAGGTTACGGGCCCTGTTTGGCATGAGGCGGGGTCAGTTCACCTGACAAGACCTAGGCGTGGAAGGTAAATCCACGGGAGGGCGTCCTTTTCTCCCAAAGGAGCCAACACCTGCCTCTGCTCTGAGGTGACATCTGGGGCGGGGTGCAGGGGGCCGTCAGGAAGGCTGGGCCCTCAAGGGGCGGGCGCCTGGCTGAGCCTGTCTGAGTGAGGACCAAGGAACAGACGCAGCATCCCAGAGGAGCAGGCAAGGCTGCACAGGGAAGGGGGCGCGGGAGGGTGCCCACAGCAGGCAGACGAGGAGCCCACCCCAATGCCAAGCCCTCGGGAAGGGACACTGGGAGATGTCTGGGGACATCTGTGGTCGTCTCACTGGGGGGCTGCTCCTGGCATCAAGTGGGCGGGGGTGGGGATGCTGCTCAACCCCCCACGGTGCCTGGGACAGCCACCCACAGAGGATGTCAGCAGTGCCGAGGGGAGACCCTGGTCTAGGGACAGAGCCAGATTTGCCCCCATCCCCTATCTGGCAGGAGTCAAGGATGCTACTAGGCTGGTGCCACCCCTCCCCCCAAACCAACTCTCCAACAAGGGAGGCTCAGGGGAGCTGGCAGCCCTGGAGACAAGGCCCAGCTGGGCGAGGACAGGTTGGCCATGTGGCCAGGAGAGAAAGTCACAAGCGACTCCTGAGGGCCACTGCCACTGGCGGTGGGTGGGGCGGGGGCAGCGGCTTCCAGCTTGGCATTGGGCCTCCAAATGTGAGTCCCCAGTCAGCCTCTTAAGAGAAAGCCCCCCACAACCAATGACTTTTTTAAAAAGTCGGGGAAGCAGCCTTATTTTACATACTAAGGCTTTAAAGAAAATTGCATCCTTGGGAACACGACTTAATTTGTTATTCAGTCCCAGGTCGGCACACAGGGAGGGGAGGTGGGAGAGAGGGACGTTCCAGAAAGGACGCCTGCCGTGCAACATGATGAGGGGACAGGGAGGGGGTATGGGGCTCTTTGTGCACAGAAGGTTCCGGCCAAGACCCGGCGGCCGGGTCCCCGTCCTCTGGGCAGGCTCCTCTGACAGCCTCTAATCCCATTCCATCCTGGAATGAGGCCCCAGTCCTTGGCTGTCACTCTGTTGACCAATTAGTCTGAGCCATCACCAGTCAACCATTATGCAAATGCAGGATCACTCCGCTCCCTCCCTCGGGAAAGAGCGGGAGCTGCAGCGGATCAGCCTCACCAAGAAGGTGCTTTTCGTGAGGAACACACAGGAGAGCGCGGAAAGTCAAAAGGAGAGACAACAAAAGAAATCAGAAAAGAGAGACACCTTCACGCGGGCTGTCAGGAGCAGATGGGAAAGCACCCAGGAGCTGAGAGAACATTCTCAGAGAGGGGCCTCGGGTGGGGAAAACACAAGGATGAGGGCGCGCAGAAAGGAGAACAGGCCCAGCGGGGAGAAGGTTCTGGGCTGGGCGTGACCTCTTGGCCAGGATGATTTCTCCCAGTTTCTGCAGAGCGCTGGGGTGCCACCAAGGATGCACTGCCCAAGGAACACACTGGCCAAGGCCCCACCCCTCAGGGACCAGGTTCTGGGGGAGGCGCCGCCCTTGACCAATGGGGACAAGACCCGCCAGCAGTGACCAAGGGCTACAGATGGAAACCTCACCCGAGGCTCAGATCCGACTGCAGCCTGTTTGTGCCGCCTACAAGCTAAGCAGGATGTTTACGTTTTTAAATGGTTCAAAAGTTAAAAGAATAATAACATTTTGTGGCATGTGAAAGTGATATGAAATTCCCACGCCAGTGTCCATAGATAAAGTTTTATTGAGACTCGCCATGCTCATTGTTTACGGAATGTCTTACTGTCCAGGGCGACTGCCGTGGAGCCAAGTGCTCAAGGAAGAGCCTGCTGAGCCCTTGAAGCCCTAACACCAACATGAGGATGCTCTGGGCCGCCCCGCCTGCTCCAGCCATACCCCAGGCCCAGCGAGGACCTGCCGACCGTTCCTTGGGCACCAAGAAGGAATCTGTTTGAACCCTGTCCACAGACAGCTCAGGCCCTGAGAGCCTGGACGTTTCCCAGAGAAAGAGCATGATGGAGTCGGACGCTTCCGAGGCCGCATGGCACTGCCCCTCAATCCCCAGCTCCGCCACCCACATCCCGGTGGCCTCGGCGCAGATGCCAAGAGGGGGCGGCCACTCTGCCCTCTCCTTCCCCGCCGGACACCAGGCAGCGGCCGGGCAGGGACCATGCTGGGCCAGAAGGGGGGCCTCTGAGATGGAATGGGGTGGCAGAGGGCATCCGGGGGAGAGGTCTCTGTAGTCACCTCCGTGTCCGCGGATTCAAGCAACACGTTATCCGAGGCACCAGAACAAGCATCTACAGACGCAAAGGGGCAGGGGCGTGGCTCTCATGGAGGGAGCTCGGGGCCTGTGCCCCACAGCTCCTGCCATAGCTCAGAGTCAAGAAGGGCCACGCGGCCCCGATGCAGAAACGGGGCTCTCACACCGGGGATGGCGCGATAGTGAGCCGGAAGCCTGAGAGGGACGGTGTGTGGGGTCCTGAGAGGGCAGAAAGGGCCCACCTCCCAGGAGCTGGTAGACAAGGAGTGGGTGGGAGCCTGAGTCCCCTGACAACACAGGCAGCGACGGCAGTGGGTCCCCAACAGCCCGCGGAGGAAGTCAGGCCCGAGAAACACTCTGCCTCTGAAAGAGGGAGAAGTGGAGGAGGGAGAGGATGGGGAGGGGGAGGGAGAGGAGAGGGGAGAGGGTGGGGGGACAGCCTGCAGCCCGGCCAGCCGTGGGCCGGGCTCGCTGGGTGGCTCACCTGCGGAGGAGCTTGGCCTTGAGCGAGGCCCGGGAGGCGCTCCAGGTGCTCAGCTCAGGGCTGCTCAGGGCCGTGGGCCGTGTGTGGTCCAGCACCGTGAGGTCCTTGCCCTGCTTCCACATCTCGTAGCGCTCCGGCTGCAGGATGCGCACAAAGACGTCCATGGAGATCTTGACCATGTCCTTCCGGCATGTGCACTGCGTGCGGGTAGGAGAAAGACCACTGAGCCCGCGGGCCAGTCACCCCACACCACGCAGGGCGCCTCGAGTCTACCCCATCCTCCCTAGAAATTCTCTCACGAGACAGGAAAGGGGGTCTTCTCATCCCGATGCGGGGGAAGGTGAGGCTGCTACATCCCCCCAGTGGGAGTCTCTGGCCTCCCCAACAGAGTCGCAGCCCCCCACCTGACCGTGGTCCACCACGGTGCCCCCAGCCGCTCAGGAGCCGAGGCCACATGCTCTGAGCTTCGGCCGCCTCCAGTCAGTTCAAACCAAAATCTCCCTCCTGTCAGTTATGCGTACCCCCGACCAGGTAAAATGCACGTGGAATGTCTTCTAACAGCGGTAATTCCAAAGGTTAGTTAGGAAGAGGGAAAAAGCTGTCAGCCCCCAAAGAGCAAACAAGGAAACAAATGTGATCTGAAGAAGGTGCTCCCCCGCCCCCGTGTCCCTGCCTTGGGCTTTGGGAGAGGAGGCTGGGGACCCAGGAGACTCAGCACCTGGCCCCAGGGCGGCCGGAACTCGCCTCAAGCCAATGCTGGCCTGGCTAGTAGAGTCCCTTGTGCCTGGGACCTTCAAGCGTGGGACAAACAAGCGTAATGAGGACGGGCTGAAATGGGGTCCTTCCTCCCCCTCCTCTGCTGTCTAGACCGTGAAGACGTCTCCACACGCAAACCCCGCGTTCCGGGAGCCTGTCCCTCTATGCCACAGGGTCACGGTGGCCCCCAGGACTGGGCCCCGTGCAGAAGGCGCTACAGCCGTCCCAGAGGAGGTGGGGGCCAGAGAAGCCAGGCAAGGGTTGCAGAAGCCAGGCTTGGGACGGCAAGCCCTCGGTCAAGGGGAGGAAATCAGACAGCCCTGGTGTCCTAGTTACCTGCGGGCTAAGGCCAAGAGCAAGAGGGAAGGAGAGACCGAGGGGACCACTGGTCTAGGGCAGGGCTGGCGAGCTGCCCACAAAGGACCAAGCAGGATAGATGCTTCCAGCTGTGCGGGTCACTGATCTCTGTTAACAATCTCTCAGCTCTGTCGTCACTTGGGAGCAGCAAGATGGACTCGTAAACAAATGGGTGTAGACGAGTGCAGATAAAACTTTATTTACAAAAAAGGCAGAGGGCCGGATGCGGCATAGGCTGAGGTTTGCCGGCTCTTGGTCTAGACTCTAGAGGACAAAGCAGCACCTGGCGGTGGGCAGCCACCTTCTGGGAGATGAGCTTCCCCAGGGATGGCTCCACGAGGGACCTCAGGGTGGGCCTGACCCTGGGGGGCCGAGCTCGCCTCCCTCTGAAGGGGCACTGTCCTTGCCTCCTTAGGGGGACGAACCTGTCCTGAGCATTGCGACAGGAGGCCGTGGGGCAGTCACCCCTCAGGGACACCCGCACTGCAGCCCTTGCAGCTCTGACTCTAAACACCCCCGTCAGATAAACAGGCTTATCCCTTTTTAAGCCGTTCCCCAAACCACAGCTTAAAAAGTGTCTCTGGATTTTTTTTTCCAGGCTGCATGTGTGTGTATGCACGTGTGTGTGTGCGCGCGCGCGTGTGTATGTATTTAGAATTGCGTATGCGTTCATTTTTCATCCCATGCAATTTCAAAGGACATTATGAACGTGTCTCCGTTTTAAATGCACATCTCGCCTCTGTTTACAACCACCCGTCACTGCCACTTTCTCAAAGGAAATGAAGAAAGCGGAAGGAAAAGACTTAATCGAATGCAGCGATTATGTATCTTGCCCCCACGAGCCCCTCCCGACTTCCCTCAATTGGCTCAGAAACAGCAGGATATTTATGACCCGGAGCCTGAGGCTGCTGGGGGCGGCCCCCATCCTGCCTGCTCCCAGGCCACATCCGGGAGCTCCACTTGGGGACAGCAGTAGCCTGACCACACCAAGTGGGAGGGAATATTTATGACCCAGCGACTCCCCACAAACTCAATTCAGTTAATGAGAAACTGCGCAGCAGAGAAAGGCTGGCGGTGTAATTTGGCTGTGGATGGCGAGAGCACAGATGGCACCCGGGTTCCAGATTCCTGGCTGGCCGCGGCGTCAACACCAACAGCAGCTTAAGAGATTTGTATCAAGCGGCCTTGCAATTGCTTTTCCTTAAGTAATTAAAAAAAGCACCTGTGTGTACCGTGGAGGGGATGGAGGGGACCCGGAGCACATTGCCTGTGTCCCGGAGCCCGGCCCGCACCCCTCACCCAGCCAGGGCACAGGGCTGGGAATACCCACCCTCACGTCTCCGTGGGGTTCTGGTTGTGGTGGGGTTTGTCGCTGGTGGGGACCAAGGTGTGGGGGGCATGGGCACCAGGGAGGAAATGGTGGGAAGAAGGCAAGGCCCCTTGGGTCGTGGGGGACAGGAGGGACAGCCCCCGTTTCAGGACACAGCAACAGTCACCTCCGTGGGCTAAGCAGTTGAGCACCACAGCCCCATCGCCTTGTTTCAGCTCACAGTTTGGCAAAAGAATTTGCTAAGACCAGCGAAAAGATCCGGCTACTTAAAAGCAACTTCCAGGGGCTGAGCGCGCCAGACCGTCCCCACGGACCCTGCACCACTGTCTTCTGATCTGTGGCCCCTGCCCAGCAGAACTGCCCACGCCGCTGTTTCACTTCGGGCCTGCGAGTAGGCACGGAGGCTCTGAGCTGCAGGGCCGTCCTGGAAATGGGGCTCAGGGAGGGCGGGAGGCCGGAGGCTTGGGGCACAACCCTCAGGGCAGCGCCCAGGGAGGGACTGCGTCCTCCCCTCCAGCCCGGCGGGCTCCCAGACCTTCCTGAGGACCTGCTGGAGTCACTGCGGCTGTGTCTGCTGCTTGCTCTCCAGCTCCTGAGCTCAGCAGCCCCAACAACCGGAGACCAGCCGCAGTGGGCTCTCCCCGGGACCAGGCCTGGCCATTAGTTCTGATGGGGAAACCGGGCTCAAAGGGGAGGGAGGAGGCCTGAGGGCCCCCTGCAGCCTGAGCGCACCCCGGGGCCCTCTGTACCTTCAAGACTCAGCCACCAGAACGGCGTGAGGCAGGGCTCGCGCTCCACAAGCAACTAGGTAATGAGGACGCTCAGCATCCTGCTCAAATCAGCCAAGGCGGGGTGGCTGGTGATCCCATTAGTGCCGAGGGGCCATCTGGGGACAGAAGGAGTAAAGGAAGAGGCGGGGGACTGGGGGGCGGACATGCACTGCTCATGGCCTGGGTCCTAGCACCAGCCTCTATGGATGCGAGACAGGCTGCGCTCTCTGTGGGTCCCGACACTGGGCCTGCCCGCCTGGCTGGGGGTCGGCCTCCCGTCCACAGGGCTCTTGGCCCCCATTGGCTCAGCCCCACCCCCAGATTCTGGGCCTGGAACGGTGGTCTCACCAGGTGATGCGAGCAGAGGGAGGTGGCACCCCAACACTCAGAGTAGAACTGGCTCTCTGACGCAGCCTCTCATCAAGGCGGGGCCTGACAGACCCGAAAAGTGCACCTCAAAAAGCCCCTAACAGGGCACCCAGTGGAGCTGCTGGCGCCAAGTTAATTAACGAGGGAGGAACGAGCTGTTTAAAGTGACAGCGGAGAGGAGACACGAGCTCCGCCCCCACCCCCCCCAAGAAGAGGGGGGACAGGATGCCCCCCAGAAGGAGATACCAGTTGCCTGCCGAGCAAAAGGCTGGCAAGGAGGGCAAGGGTGCAGCCCTGACAAGCCACGGGCGAGCCAGCGAGGCCCTTTCCTCCCCTCCCAGGGATCTCACCCAAGGATGTGAGAAATCCAGACAAAGACCGTCTCTGCTTCATCACAGAGAGAAAAACGTGCGCATGCGCACACGCATGCACAGGCCTCAGGAAAACTCTACCCACAGGTCAACCTCTGTGGACCCCCTGGGTAGGTGACAAGAGCCACCCGACGGCCCTGTGAGGGGCTGGTGAACCTTGGTCCTAAGCACCAATTCAACTACAGAAACGGTCTTACAATGGATCTGTTTTCAGAAGAAATACAAAACTCACAGTCAAGAATACATTAAAGCCTCAACTGCGACCAAAAACCTTTAGGGAAAGTCAAGGTTATTCATCAAAACCAACCACGGGGGCTTTCCGGGTGGCGCAGTGGTTGAGAGTCCGCCTGCCGATGCAGGGGACACAGGTTCGTGCCCCGGTCCGGGAGGATCCCGCGTGCCACGGAGCGGCTGGGCCCGTGAGCCATGGCCTCTGGGCTTGCGCGTCCGGAGCCTGTGCTCCGCAACACGAGAGGCCACAGCAGTGAGAGGCCTGCGTACCGCAAAAAAAAAAAAAAAACAACCACGGTTCTTTCAATGGGGGGAGGGGGGTGTCAAACAATTTTGTAGTATTTGTTTTTCTAAATCTCTTTACTGAGCAAGTATATCATTTAAGTTGGTTGGGGGTGGGCAGACTGTGAAATCTGGCCAGCCACCTGTTTTTGTAAATAAAGTTTTATTGGCACACAGCCCAGCACACGGCCCTGCCCACGGCCACAGTGGTGCTGCTACAGCAGAGCTGAGCAATTACACAGCAACTGGATGGCCCCCAAATCCACAAATATCCACTATCTTGTCCTTTACAGAGTTTGCCAAACCTTGATTAAGTCACAGAATAATTTTCACAAGGTATCTTGAAGCCCTGACCCCCCCAGTGTGTCTATCTGCAGAGAAGGAATTAGGAGGTGACGAAGGTTAAATGAGGTCATAGGGTGGAGCCCTAATCCTAGAGGACTAGTGTCCTTTTCAGAAGAGTAACAGAGACAGATCTGCCCCCTGCCCCCGCTGCCCCCATGTGAGGACACAGCAGGAAGCTGGCGGTCCACATACCAGGACTAGAGTCCTCACAGGAAGCTGACCCCAGTGGCACCCTGATCTCATGCTCCCAGTCTCCAGAAGTGTGAGGAATAAATGCCTGTTGTTTAAGCCGCCCAGTCCCTGGTACCATATTTCTGCAGCCTGAGCCGACAGAAGACAGGTGTCAGCCTGGAAACTTACTGCAGTCCCGCTTTTTACTGAGCATAGCAAGCTGCACATCCCCACCACCTGCTGCCAGAATCTGACTCTCACCAGGTGCCAGGAAGCACCCAGAACCTGGCACACAGAGGCCTGGCCTCGGGCTCCACCTCCTCAAGGCTGCACCTGCTTTCACAGCTGCAGCCCGAGCCGACCACTCTCGGGGGAACGTGCCCCCCACCAGAGCCCCTGGGGACCTGAGCAGTGGGCCTAGGCCAGCTATGCACACCCCCAGCCGGGCCAGGCCCGGACCCCACTTCAAAAGAGACTCGGGGGCCCAACAAAGGGACCAGCCCCATGCTGTCTGGGGTCGCCAAGTCTCCTTCCTACAGAGGTACCAGCTTCTAAACCCGAGCCACGGATCTCACACGTTGTGCCGGGGACGGTCATAGGTTTTCTGGTTTGTTTTGTTCTGTTTTGGCCATGCCGCAGCATGTGAGATCTTAGTTCCCTGACCAGGGATCGAACCCGTGCCCCCTGCAGTGGAAGCATGGAGTCTTAAACACTGGACTGCCAGGGAAGTCCCGGTTTTCCGTTTTAATGAACTCAGGCGCTCATAAATGGAGGAACGTGGTAATGAAGTTCCCTGAAATGACACCTAAGGAATGAAGGGGTCAGATCCTTGGTCACCTCGCCAGGGCCTATGGCAGGAGATGCAAAAGGGCCAGGCTTGGGGGTGACTTTCTCTTCTATTTTTTGTGGTGGTAGGTGTGCAGGTGGGCCCTTTTTCTTACTGAACCCATCCCAATACGCTACACCTACCTGCAGTCACATGCTGTACGCAGCTCAGAGACACGTCTAAGATGTGGCCCAAGTTCCAGGTAGGATGGATATAAGACTTCCTAGAGCTTCCAAACAGCCTGGCCCGCAGTGGAAGCACACTTTAAGGGTTTCAATTTCCCAAGGTTTTAGTTGTTTAAAAAGAAAGGCACTGATCTTAGATTAGATCCAGCAACTGAAGCCATAAAATCCCAGAGCAAAATGGTTTCTCACTTTTAGCTCACAGAGTCTGTCTTCCACGGCTGAACAATTACATGCTCCGAGCTAATCAGGCTGAAGGGCTGTGGCCTCACGGCCCAGCGCCTGGCCCGGCCCTGCAGCAGCTGACAGTGAGATGGGGAGAAATAAACACACGCGAGGGGGCAGGAACATGGGGGCAGAGAAGGGCCACGCCCACCCGAGGTCCGTCCGAGCCTTCCTCTTGGCTGCCAGGAACAAGCACCTACTGTGTGCTCTTCAGGTCCTGCCCCTCCAGCTCCAGGCGCTCTTTACCCAGCTAAGGCCCTGGGCGGGGGGACCCTCCTCCCGCCTCCTCACACCCCAGTAACTGACCCTCATGGACTCGCCAGGGTCCCCAAGGACCCCGGTGTGCACATGGCTGTCCTACTGCAGTTCTGCACGAGGAGGGGGTGCAGAGAGGGAAGGGGGGAGAATACGGGGGGTGGTGGGGGAGAGAACAGACAGAGGGGGGTGGGAAGGAGGGGGCAGGGAGGGGTCGGGGGCAGCAGGAGCCTCACAGGGCAGCACCCCGGCCGCTGGGGCCTGGGCCATTACCCAGGGAGCCTCCTGTGACATAAATGCCAGCCTATGTGAGGCCCCACCCATAGCTTCATCCCATCACAGTCCCATACAGAAGGCTGAGGGTCCTGACAGCACCCGCCAGGGGCTCAGTAAGACGCATACTTGTCACTTCCAAATGACGAATGGCGAGAGTTACCACCGTGGAGCTGAGGGACTCTGGGCCTAATCTGAGCACCCAGCCAGGAGCCGGGAGCCGGGAGGCTGTCGCCCGTGTTAGAAGACTGACACATCAAACCGGCGACATTCATGCCTGGGTCTCCCAGGACCCGATTCTAAGTTTGAAGAAAATGAGAAAACAGGGTAGGGCGGAGGTTTGTCGCTGGTTATCAAAGCAGGGGCCCCACGCAAAGACAACAGAGGTTTTTTCTCACCAAAGCATGAAAAAATAGAAATTAGAATGTCGCGGGGCTCAGAGCGGGTGGCCCCTGGGCCCAGGAGCGCTCGGCTCGAGCTGGGGGGCTCCCGGCAACCAGTGGACGGGCACCGGGTGCCCCACACCAAGGGTATGGGGCAGTGGCACCTCCCAGGGACTCCCGAATCCTCTGGGGAAGGAGCCTCGCAGCCTCTGAGCCCCCGGGCCCATTCCTCTGTTCCCCTCACCCACTCCCACTCATCCCCGGCCTTGATCCTTGGTGACATCCACCTCCACCTGCTGACCCTTCCAGGGGCCCATGGAGGCCCTCACCCTTGAGCCACCCCGCACCCATGGCTGCAGGGCGGGAGGACGGCACCGTGGGGACAGGCAAGCACCACGGGCCAGCTGTTCGGGGTCTAAATGGGGCTGCGCACAGCTGCCACCTCCTCTTCTCCTGAAACCACAGCTCAGGGACTTGTAAGAAAGGCGCATCATCAAGCACAGGCAGAGGGAAAGGAGACAAAGAAATGCTCCCAGGCTGGACAGGGTGAGCGGCCAGCAAGGGGTGGGATGTAGGCGCAGGGGAGCTGGACCAGCAGAGGAACTGGCCACCACAGCCAACGCACACCCGGGTCCTCTGAAAATGGGGGGTTGGGGGCACTAAACTACGGAGGTCGGGGCGAGGGCCATGGGAGGATGCTAACCCCTGCTCCCCTACCCACCTTGCCCACATGGGGATGCCAGGCAGGGGAAGGATGTGGGCGCCACCCCCAGAACCAGGGGGAAGGGGTCACGTCCATACGGAACCTGGTGGCACAGGCTCCGGCCGCCCTCTGCACCCCCTTCCACATCCTCCCCCGAGGCAGGAGGCCGGGAAGCCCTTCCCTGCACAACCTGGCCAGTCCAAGGGGAGGGACCCAAAGATGCTGATATTGGGAGACCCCAGCCCCCCCGGTCACCCCACAGCATAGCCTCAAGCGAAAAAGACCTGCCCTGTGTCCAGAGCTGCCACCAGCTTCAGAGTCCCAACCCACCATCACCCCCACCAAGTGTCACAGTCCCCACTCACAATCATTACTGCCAAGCTCCACGGCCCCCACTCATAATTATTAGTGTCAAGCATCTACTGTGGTCTGTGGAGACTGAAACAAATGGAAAATACAATGGGAAAGAAAAGACAGAGAAGCCAATTTCCAGAAGAGTTTAAAATACTCATTGATATCCTCAGAAATAAAAGACACGGCCTCGGGACTTCCCTGGCGGTCCAGTGGTTAAGACTCTGCACATCCACTGCAGGGGGTGTGGATTTGATCCCTGGCCAGGAACTAAGATCCCACATGCCGCACAGTGGGGGCCGAATAAATTAATTTTTGAAAAAAAGTTTAAAAAAAAAGACATGGCCTCATGAAACAAGAACAGAGCCTACAAAACGGAATATACAGAAGACAAAAAAGGGCAGACATTAAAAACACCCAGCAAAAAAAAGCAATGATAGAAAGTCAAGGAATTCCCTCAGGAAACAGATAAAAAAGACAAGACAGGGAATTCCCTGATGGTCCAGCGGTTAGAACTCGGCGCTTCCACTGCCAGGGGCCCGGGTTCAATTCCTGGTCAGGGAACTAAGATCCTGTGGCAAAACAAAACAAAACAAACAAAAAAAACAAGACAAAGCAGAAAAGAGGGAGGAAAAGATAAAGAAAGGGGATCATGGGATCTGAAAATCCACCTAAATGACAGGAGTTTGAAACAGAAGAGAGACTGGAAAGAAAGCCACCTATGAAGTAATTTAGGAAAATTTCCCAGAATCACTAGTTTCCAGGCCGAAAGGGCCCAAGGAATGTCAGGTGGCTAAAATCAGGCTCACACCAAGTACATAATAAAGAAACTTCAGAACACAAAGAGAGGATCTGAGAAGCTTCTTGAAGGGAGAAAGGCACATCACCTGCCCAGGGTCGGGAATCGGAAAACCAGCTGGCTTTCTGCCACAGCAGGGAATGAAGACCACAGGCGGGCCAGGCCCTCGAAGTTCTGAGGGAAAACCATCACCCAAGGAGATGTCGATACCCAGCCAAACTGTCAGCCCCTGTCCGCAGCAGAGATTTCTGGGAGAGCACCTCAAATTCCATGGTCAGCCTTTCCATTGAGGTGTTTTTCTCTTTTTTTGTTCCCTATTTTCAGACGTGGAAAGTCTCAGAAAATGTCATTGCCCTGCTCTTTTCTTGGAAGTCCCCAGAGGATGTGTCCCTCCAACACAAGGTCAGAGCAGGGCCTTTAAAGAGAAAGGGAGCGAATGCTCTATCACCCCACCATCCTCTTTGCTTCCCAGGAAGCGCCCAGATGCTGATGGCGCTGGAGTTGGTCCCACTGGATCCAGGGGCCCCTCTGCAAGCATTCTGCTACCTGTAAAGAAACTATCAACCCATTGGCTCAGGTATGAGCCCTGCGTCTTCCCTGGGAGGCAGGGCTGGGGCAAGATGTGAGAAAGTCATCATAACAGACCCTTCTAGGGGAAGAGGTCCAGCCTCATGCAATCAGGGTTTGAAATGAGCTAACGCCCCGAAAGCTCCCAGTACTGGAGCATCCCGATCCTAAAGCAAGACCCCTCCCTCCTATTTCTCCGGCCCCTTCCCCTCCCACTCACACGGACAGTGAAAGGCAGCGGGGCTGTTCTCTGTGTCTGATTCCCCAGCCTGTTACTCTATGCTCAATGCCTAAGGAATTATGCTTTACAAACCATAATAATCCCATGCAAAACTGAAATCACATAAAACGGTGTGCTTTGGGAAAGTGTGTGCTTTGGGAAAGAGACAAAATGAAAACCACGTTGAAAGCCAGACCTTCCTTTAACATCTCAGCTCAAAAGGAAAACTCGCCCAAATTCCAAGCCCAAACAGTGGGGAAAGGGGACTCCACTGACCACCCACCCCTCTCCCGGTGCAACCCTCCCCTCCTCCCCCCCCAACCCCGGCCTGTCCCCAGTGACCTTGAGGGCTCAGTCTGCGGGTCTCCCTGGGCGGGGCTTCAAACAAGATCCTCCGAAGGCACGGCTGGGGGCTCTTTGGGGAGCAAACACACAAAAACCTTCCACAGAGCCTAACAACTCCAGACTGACACCTGGGCCCCCCAGTGCCTGAGATGTAAAGAACGTGGAAGCCTGGGGAGTTGGGGGGACCCTCACCAGAGGAGAGCGAGGGCCCCCATCCCCCAGCAGCTGTTCACCCCCAGAGCCACACACACAGACAGAGCTCAGGACAGACTGCACGGTGGGCGCGCAGAGTCTGGGGAACAAAGGGCAGCAGATCCTCCCTCCCCTCCCCCACCCCTCCCACCCCCGCTGTTCCCACTTTCTGGAGTCTCCTTCCGGGCCATCCCAACACACGATGCAGATGTCTTTTCCTCTCCAGAGAAGAGCCCCTCCAGTCACTGCTTACATGGTGCCTTCCCCAGAGATGCAGGGCGTAACCAGCCCCTGCACCCCTCTCGGGGGTGCACAGTGTTCCAGTGCCCAGATGGCTCATCCCGCACGCGGGCATTTAGGTTGTTTCTAGTCTCCTACTACCTGTTTAAGCACCCACATATATTAAGTTAATACAAACCTGGCTGCAGTGACCATTAACTTTGCTTCCCTCGGTTCCTGATGGACGTGACCTGCTTTTTCCTTTTCGTTCTACTTTCCTGACTGTTGAGTCCACAGTCTTCAAAACACCAATTCTGATAGAAAACCCCTCAACATCCTTACGGTTCTCCCCACCACAAGCTATGTGCACTCGGCTCAGGGTTCCCTCGGCCACTCAGCTGCAGGAGCCATCACAGAAGGGAGAGGAACTTCCACGGCTTCACTGACGACGGAAGTCACCCCCGACGCCAGGTACAGGAATGCCCCGTCTCACGGAGGTGGAGAACTGGGGTCTGGGGCTGCAGCAGGAGCAGGAAGCCGGCAGCCCCAGGTCCCCCCAGATCCTCCGTGGAGGGTAAGACCCCTCTGCGCTGCCGGAAGCCGGGCGGGAAGGACCCTGGGGGCACTTTGCGAAGACTCACTGTGCAAACACTTACGACATGGGCGTTTCAGGAGGTATTCTCTGCCTCCATAAAATGTTTACCGGCCCCTACAAAAAGCTCGCTGGGGACCACTCCACGCAGCCTGGAAGGCGAGCCTGCCTCTGCAGGCAACTGCCCTGCCCTCTTCCACCAGGGGCCAGTGGCTAGGGGTCTGGGGAACCTGCTGGAATCTGATTCCTAGGGGAATGCACACATTCTACGGTACATCTGTCGGGGGCAACCAGGCCCCCAGGATCCCCAGGTCGAGAAGCCCTGCTCCAGGCTGAGCAGGGCTGGTAGCTTCCTTGGAGTGCCCGTGTCACATCCCTGGCTCCTCTGCCCACCCCCCCACCCCTCCATCCCCAGGCCCCCTTCCCTCCCAGCAGGGCTCTGCCACACCCATCGCCCCCCCTCCCCTGCCCCCGTGCTCTGATCTGAGCCAAGGCACGTGGCACTGACGGCTGGTCACCCCAGCAAAGGTGGAAGTGTCACTGCTGGACCAACGACAATGCCAGGAACACCCTCGCTCCCCCTCGGGAACTGCACTCTGCCCGGGGCCACTCGGCACACGCAGGCAGCTGGGTACAGAGTACAAGGCCGGGAGGACCTGGATCCTGGGGGGCTCATCTGCCATGCTTCCCCTGATTTAAACAGCACCAAGCTTTAGGAGACCACCTCTTCCTAAAAGGTTGAACAGACATTAGAGTTTGCTCATGTCAGATGGCAAAGCGGGAGAGAGGAGGCACAGCAACCAGCCTGAAGACTATTAAACGGGGTTCACTGAGATCATCCCCAACAGCTTTGTGGCGCCGACTCCCTGCCCTCGGGGCTCCTGCCTGCCCTGCTGTGTGCACCGGAGGAGGCCTCAGGATCGCAGACCCGATGTGGGGAGGCCGGGCCAGGCGCGGGCCTGTCTTCCAGCCCACGGCTCGCTTTGGCTGTGCCCCGAGTTGCAGACCCCCGAATGTTCACTGCCCGAGGCACCTCCACGAGGGGCTTCCTCGCACAGTGGAAACGTCCTACGTCTATGTTGTCCCCGAGATCACCACCGGCCCACGTGGCTATGAACTAGCACTTGCTGGTGTGACTGAGGTACAGCACACGTAATTACTTCACTTTAACTAACTTATGGTTAAAGGGCTGTGCGGGCCGGTGGCTTCGTGCTGGACAGCGCGGCCGGGCAGCCCCACATCCCTTCTACTGCCAGCCCCGCAGGCACTGCACCTAAAACCCAGACCCAAACCGTCCCTCCCGTCCACCCCACTTTCTGCTCCTGGGTGTGGACTCACGCTCCTCCCCCACTGCTCCGCAGGGGACAGGGCTCAACAGTGTCCCCCAATGCATGTCTGCCAGGGACCTCAGAATGAGACCTTATTTGGAAAGAGGGTCTCTGCAGACAAGTTGGCTGAGGTGAGGTCACGCTGGAGCAGGGTGGGTTCTAAATCCAGTGACCGAGGCCTTTGTAAGAAGAGGGGAAGCTGGACCCGGACATGGGGACAGGGTCACATGAAGATGGGCAGAGACTGGAGTGATGCGTCTACAAACCAGGGACACCAAGGATTACCGGCCACGCCAGAGGCTGGAAGGGGCAGGAAGGACCGTCCCCTGGAGTCTTCAGCCATGCCACACCTCCACGTCAGACTTCTGGCCTCCAGGGCAGGGTGGGGACGCCTTCCTGTTGCTTTCAGCACCCCTCCCCTGTTGATGGCATTTTGTGACCTGAATACACCAAGGTCTAGAACCACCCCGCCCCCCAAGAAGCCCGTGCTGGTTGACGCTGCCTGCCTACCCGCCGTGCCCTTCGCGGTCTCCCTGGGTCGGAGCGCTCCTGGGCGTCCTGTCCCTCATCTGTGTCCTCCTCTGCACCTCGCAGACTTGTTCCCGTCTCCCAGCAACTTGCAGATGACCGGTGCTGAGCAGATGCTGATGTGGGAGCGACACGTGTGCTTCCTAGGGAACAATCCCGGGGCCGGGGGCGCTTCAGCCCACAAAGTGTTAAGCACCCAGAGACGGGGCAGAAACCACCCTCCCAGGAGCCTGCATCTGTCAGGACCAGAGCTGGCCCCCTGTTTCTGATGTAATTACCCGCACTGCAGCGGGGGACGCGATAACAAACCAGTTCGTTAGGAAATCCACTGGAAGCCCTTGGAAGTGCTTCATAAACAAAACCATTAGGCGCAGGGCTCCCGGGGCTCCCCCATCCTGGCTGGCGGAGCTGCTTCCCAGGGCTGGGCAAAGTCACAGGCCTTTGATCTGCAGGATGCTGCCCCCCTCCCCAAGGTCACTCTCTTTCTTCCTCCACATAAAGGAAGCCTCTTCCGTGGCTGCAGCCCTGCAGCCTAGACAGTTCTCCCGCCTGCTGTGAAGGACCCTCCCACCTCCCCCTCTGTGAGGACGATGATGAACCCAGGCCCTAGGTGCCAGGCATTTCCCAAGGGTGCTCTGCCCGAGGGCCCCACCAGCCCCTCAGCCCTCTCCCTTCACCCACAGCCCCTCCTGCTGACCAGGACCCATGGAGTCCCTCTCCCTCTGTTCTCCAGGCTCCGAGGGGAGCCAGCCTGCCTGACCTCTGTAACAACCTCGTCATCCAAAGCCGCAAGGCGTTTTCCAGGCCAAGAAACAAACCCCATTCACAGGCAGGATAGCAGAAAAGCCCAGATTGAGACTGTGGACTCAACACATGTGGTGTAAGGAAAGTAGAACGAAAAGGGAAAAGCAGGTCACTGCCCTCTGGAGCGGACCCGCAGGTGGCATCCCCAGGCAACACGCGCTGGAGATTGTGGCAGGGCGAAGGTGACCCTCGAGGAACCTCGGCAGCCCAGGGCTCTCACCCAGGGGGAAGCCGTTCCAGGGGACACTGGGCGATGTCTGGGGACACCTGTGGCTGTCACGCGAGGGGGTGGGGGGCTCCTGGCATTGAGTGGGTGGGGCAGGGAGGCTGTTCCACACCCCGCAGCACCCAGGACGGCCCCCGGAGATGGTTCAGCCCCAGGGTCCACAGTGCCGAGGTGGAGAAACTCTGATGTGTGGATTTGAATCACAAGCTCCCAGTTCCACCAGGAAAAGCAGCAAAGCCATGCGACAAGGGGCAGCAGGCCCATCAGTGTGAGCGAGCCTGGCAGCGGCCAGCACCCTTCTCCCAGAGCTGTGTGGCCACGTGTCTGCCAGTGGGGACCCCCCAGTGCTGGGAACCCACCAGGGAGGCGGCCGGCGGAAGCTGTACCGTGATGAGCGGGCAGCAACCCCTCCAGAGAGACTGAGGTGCGCATTTCCAGGGCCCACCCTCTGGGCGGGAAGCCTGAACACAGTTGCCTGCAACCCAGGCAGACAACCCCAGGCGCGGGGACAGGAGGGGAAGTAGGAAGGAAGAGACAGGGGCTTTGGGCCGAGGGGGCTGGGATGCCCGCCCATCGCCCACCTGGGGAGAGCCGAGGTCGGCCACATGCTGAGCCACCGGCTCTCCAGAACCTCTGCGGATGCACTCAGAACCCGGAGAAGCCAGGGGAGCAGGGAAGACGCGACGGGCTGGTGTGTTCAGTTGCAGGGGAGGGGGAGGCCTGCAACTACGCTTGAGATTCTTTGCAAGCATTTCCCAAAGAGACAGACAGGAGGTTCATCAGCTGCAAAGTTGTATTGGAGCGGCTTGGGCCACGGGCAACTCCCACCAGCCCTCCCAGCCACAGCAGCGGGGAGCAGGGTGGCCTCTGAACCCCGGCCCGGGGGAAGTCCCTCCCCAAGGGGGCCCACCAAGCACTCAAGTCCTGTCCACGTCTGAGCTGGCGGGGGCCCCTCTCTCTGCTCCCAAGGCTGCTCCCCTAGACCTGTCCTCTAGGGTGTTTTCACTCGGGGGACACTGCCCCTAAGGGGGTGAAAACTCCTTCTTGGGGGCAGAAAAGCCTCACTGTCTTTGAACAGACATGTGGTGTATCCACAGTGTTAGAATCTCACAGAGGGGCAATGAGGAAGAAAGTGTAAAAGTGTTCTGTGGGTGGGGGGGTGGGTGACAGTGAAAAAGAAGGCGGAAGAACGGCCTGCGACCCGCCCTCTAGACCAGGCTCTCATCCAGGACCTGCCCCAGGGGGCACCAGGCCACGACTGGGGAAGCGAAGGGGCTCCTGGCATTGGGAGGGGGTGGGCCCGGGGATGCCAATGCTCAGGCCGCACGAGGCTGCTGTGCCGTGGGGAGACCTTGCCTGAGACCCATCCCTCCAGATCCGGTGGCACCTGTTCTAGATGGTCCGAGTTTAAGCCAGCACAAAATCGGGCCGGAAGGCAGAGCGATGGCACCGTGCTCTCCGCTCCGAGCCTCCCCGCTATGCGACTGTGTGCACCTGGGCTTGAAGCCGCTGCCAGGGACACAGTGACAGGAAGCTCTGGGGGAGGCTCCAGGGGAAGCACGTTTTATACGGCAATTGACTGCAAACCCCGCGCACCGGCCACCACCAGCGCCATAAATCAGGGAGCCAGTGAGGCGCAGCAGTGCGCAGGC
Source organism: Mesoplodon densirostris (assembly GCF_025265405.1). Taxonomy (NCBI): domain Eukaryota; kingdom Metazoa; phylum Chordata; class Mammalia; order Artiodactyla; family Ziphiidae; genus Mesoplodon; species Mesoplodon densirostris. The sequence continues at coordinate 149,296,616 of NC_082663.1, forward strand.
TGGCACCGCGGAGGCAGGTGGGCCCAAGGAGCGTCCGGGCTGCAGCTCTGTTCCTGCCCTCCTCTGCCCGGCCCCCACCGTCACCCCACCTTCTGTCACCTCCCCCCGGGCTCCAAGTTAATCGCCCAGAGCAGGCGGCAGCATTACTGAACAGAAGGCACGCGTTCTGGAGCAGCGGAAACAGTTTGGTTCACATTTCACAGCAGTGAAGTTCAAGGTGGCCCAGGCTGAGCGGGGGGGGCGAGTTTCAGGAAAGGCCCCCCGCCCTGGATGCGGGAGTTGGGGGACGTGGGGGCTGCCCCTGGAAGCGGTGCATCTGGGGACGGGCCTCCCCGCCTTCCACGTTCAGCAGAAGCCATGGGGGCACAGACTTTCCCGGAGGCTGAGGGCTGGCAGGCGGTGGCCCAGACAGCTGGCAGAAAACCAGCTAAGTGCGCCGGGCTTCCGGCCATTCAAGCCGGCTTCTAAATCTCTCTTGCTCCGTTTAATCCGAAGTCTTCTCCTGTACCCTGTGGGGTGGCCAGGAGACCAGTGCGCCCTCGGTGGAGGAAAGAGGCCCTTGTCAGGCCTCACCCGGTGCCACCCAACCGGGGGAGCTGGGAGGGACTCGTGAGCTAATCCAACATGGCATGCGGTCTTACAGGACTCATTTGAGCTCAGACCTAAAGAGGCTGATGTGTGCACACTTTATTTTCTCCAGTGAAGCTGGAGCATCCCTCTGATCTCTCTGGCTAGTAATCCCACTACAAAGCCTGCCCGGCTGAGCACGTGCCCGGGGAATTCTGTTCTTGGAAACGGAGGCACAGGCCTCTGGAGGTGGCCCCTGCAGCCACAGCCGAGCCCCGGACACCCGCCTGGGGGAGGCCGCAAGCCTGCGAGACACGTGCGGATAGAGAGAGCATCTCCCAGAACCCCTGGCGGATTCATTTGACCTCTCTCTGGTCCTTGCAAGGTCACGAGGCCCAGAGTCAGAGCTTGATGCAGGCAAGAGCCACCAGTAAAGCTGGAGAGAGACAGAGCGGGGTGGGGGAGCCCAGGGAGCGGGGATAGAGGGAAGGGACCGCTCAAAACAAAAGCAGCAGCATGTGACCAGAGGCAGGCGTGAGGATGCACATGGCCGGTCGGGGACTTGCCCACTGCCGGCTCTGATCTCAGGCCCTGTAGAGTCCTTGTTTTTAAGGTATCCCCAATTCCACCCCACAGACCTAATATTGACCAACATTTGGGCAAATCCCCCACCACACACACACACAATGGGATTATACATTCATGATCGAAAACCTAGCTTTTCCACCCAAAATGCCGTGCCCATCTTTCCACACCAATAAATAGTGAAACCATTTTTGTGGCTGCGTAATATTACACGGTTCACTCAGACCCCCAGCCATGGGTATAAATTTTCCACTGTGAAAATCAACGATGCGACGACTGTCCCCGTATGAGGAAGGCCTGAGGACCAGCAGAGAGAGACGCACGTGTCCCACTGACGGCAGACACCCTCCGGGAGCTGCCCCCACGGGTCCCCCCAGTGGCCCACAAAGGGGCCTCCCGGTTCCAAAACCCCTTTCCCAATGCTGTCTCCTGCTTCACAGGCTCCCTAGTGTTTGTGGACCAAGGAAGGGAGGTCTGCTTGGTGAGCATGGCATCCCCCGTGCACCCCGTGGACCCACCCACACCCTGTGCGCTGATAATCTGGTAATCCAGGCGGTAGGATTTTTTTAACAGCTTCACTGAGCTATAATTCGCATGCCCTACACTCCACCTCCACTCACAGAGCTGTGCATCCATTGCCACAATCCATTTTCGAACCTTTTCATCACCCCAAAAAGAAACCCTGTACCACTTAGCAGTCCTCCCCAGTGCCTGGCAACCACTAACCCACTGTCTCTGTGGATCCGCCGGTTGTGGACAATTCCCGTCGATGGAATCACACACTACGTGGCCTTTTGTGTCTGCTTCTCTCACTGAGCATCATGTGTTTGAGGTCCATCCACGGGGCAGCACCGTTCCGGACCAAGGGGGTGGGAATGGAAGGCCAAGTCGTGTGTGTTCTTCTTCCCACATCTCCGAAACTGGAGGATGAAGCCAGCAGGGAGTCCCCGCCCCCTCCTAGAGTCTGTAAAAGCCTCCATCTGCCATCCTGTCCCTATAGCTACCGCCTCCTCCTCTGAGGCCCAGAGCAGCTCTGCAGCCTCGCCCCTCGCCCTCCCCCCACAGACTCGGGCGGTCTCTGCCTGCCCCGGCCCCATGGGCTTGGGTTCTAATTCCTTCCACCGACCTCCACTCCGCATGGAGGCCCAGCCCCGGCTCCACTACCAGCTCCGCCATGTGTCCAGAAGCCCAGGAAGCAAGGGGCTCATCCACGTGCCATGGGGCTAGGGCCATGCGGTCCAGAACCCTTGGCGGGAGTCCAGGAGGAAGAAACGGGCAGCCCGGCCATCAGGGTGCGCTTTCCCAGGAGCTGCTGGGCGCTGGTTTGGGTGTGAGTGTGGATGCCGCCCAGCCCCGAGGATGCTCAGGGTCCACTCGGGACACGGCGCCCCTCCTACCCACGGGGGCAGGGGCCCGGCTCCCTTAAACCCCGAATGACCCCAGGATCGGGGGCCTCTCTGCCCACGGGCTTGGTAGAGAACTTCAGATTCCTCGAGGGCAGTGACCTCTCCAACATCTAGTTCCTGAAAGAGGACCAGTTCCTATAGAGCAGATACATCGACGCCCTGCAGAGTCCTGGTTCCCACAGCCCTGCTGTCGGCCCAGCCCCCCAACCCCTGCCCCGGAGAAGAGAGGCACATGGAGGTAACGTACCCACAGCCCCAGAGGTCCATCCCTCGCTCCCTGTTAAGCGCGGTTTCGCGGCTCTGGCAATAGCTAGCATCTGTCGTGCTTAAGGGACTCCAAACCCCGAGGCTGTGGACCACAGCCACGAAAACTGCCTTTCAGTAGGAAAAGGTGGCGGGCAGATGCGAGGTCTCGCACACATGCCCGAGGGAGAGGAACTAAACTGAGCTGACGAAGCCTCACTACCGGAGTCCAAAAAGTACAGCCGTACTAACCAACCACCCTTTGCGCCGAAGAGAGAAAGGTCAGCCAGGGCCCTCAGCTGGGGCTGATCCTGTCCCCAGGAGACACATGGCAATGCCCGGGGATGTCTGTGGCTGTCACACTGGGCATTGAGGGGGTGGGGCCAGGGAGGCTGCTCCACACCCCACAGCGCCCAGGACGGCCCCCCAGAGGGTGACCTGGTCCCAAGTGTCACAGCGCCACAGGGGGTGGGAGTGAGGGTGGGGAGGGGGCCCTGGATTGGGCTGGGCCAGAGCCCAAGGGGCCAGGGCCATTTGCACCCAGAGCTCTGCTGGATCCTTATCCATTTCACCCCCTTTGTAGGCGGGGATAGTCGCTGGCCAAGAGGAAGGCAGGGCCGCTCCCCCTGGCGCCGAGGCAGGGACACGGCGGGCGCCCCCCACTGCAGGTTGCGTCAGGCAGGGAGCAGGTGGCCACGAGGCTTTCCTCCCGTGCACAGAGGACTGATGAGGGTTAGTGTCAGCGACGGGGAAGGAAGACCATCCCGGAGAAGAAACTCTCCCTCAACTTGACAGTGAACACAGAGCGCAGACTGCAAGTGGGACGAGCGTGCTGTGCTCAGCGGAGAGGGCGGGAGAGGGCAGTCTTCTGCAGCCTCTGTCGGGTAGACGGGGACCAGAGGTGCTCCCTCCAAGGGGCTCCGGCAAGAGGCCACAAGCCTATTTTCTCCAGAGTTTTAGAGCCAGGAGGATGCTGGGCGACCCTGTGGCCTGCAGGGCAGACCTGGGCCCGAGGGCTGGGCACCCTGCCCGCAGTGGGGAAGTTGGGTGGGCTCTGCAGGGGGCCGGCAGTGGCACATCGGCATTTGGCCTGGCCTGCCGGGCACCAAAGCCACCAGCGCCCTCACTGGACCCTCCGGAACCTCCAGAGACAGTGGCTGGGAGCCAACCTGCTGGGGGGAACAGCCCCTCAGATGCCGGAGACTCTGTGGGTTACAAAGAAAAGAGCAAAGGAGGTGACCTTCAGCCCTGACGAGCTGGAGCCAGAGCGCCCGCACCCTCGATTCTCTAGACCAGGGACTGCAAACTTCCTAGTAAGGACCAAACGGCAAATATTTTCCACTTTGCAGGCCAGACGGTCCTGTTACAACTACTCAATTCCACCGCTGTAGGCAAGGAGCCCTGCAGGGCACGTCAACGAATGGGCGCATCTGTGCCAATAAAACTACTTATCAACGTGAAATGTGAGTTTCATCTAGTTTTCAATTGTCACACACTCTTCCTTTGATTTTTTTCTCCCCTAGCTCTTTAAAAATCTAAAAATCATTCTGTTTGCAGACCATACAAAAATAGCCGACCTGCCAGGTTTGGCCCGTGGGCCCCTGCTTGCCGACCCTGCTCTAGAAGAAAGAACAGGAACACCTGAAATTCACACAGGCTGGCGAGCGTGAGAGCTTAGCCTTTAATGCGTCAGCAGAGGGAGAGTGACAGAAACGGACGCTGCGGGGAGTGAGGGGCTCGCTGGGTGCCAGAAGAGGTAACGAACCAACAAGTACAGAAGTCTCTAGAATCTGGGAAGTGGACGTTCTCCCCTTTGGCTGCATTCTGAGGAATGTGCTGGAAGGGGATGCAGACGGGACGGGGGCATTCAGGCTGCAGGGAGAGGCCCCTGCTCAGCGGGAAGGGGCCCTGGGTCCCCCCGTGCCCCACCCCACCCCCCTCCCTTAAGTCCACAGGCCCAGCACCCCGAGACCCGAACAGTCCCCTGCCGCCAATGCCCTCAGCTTGTCACTTGCGAGGCCAGGCGCCCAGGCGGCCTCTCCAGCCCGGACTCGTTACGGGGGCAACGGAGCTTGGAGGTCAGGACCTGATGTCCCGTTCCACCACCGAAAGGCCTGGAGGCTGACATCAGGTGGCAACCGACGGGTGCCCCTTCGCCAGTGGCCACTCCTGGCAGAAGCCGCCGGGCACCCCAGAACCCGGGCGGGCTCAGAGCAACGCTCATCACTTGTTCAGTAATTTCACGCTCCGCCGCCTGGCGATGTGAGCGTGGAGCCCCATCTAAGGCTGCACTTCCCAAGTGCCACTTGTTTGTGAACACATGGCTGAACCCAAAATTGCTTTTAATATCCGGGAAACCCCCGCCGGCCCCGCAGCAGGGTCGGCTCCAGCAGCACCTCTGGGACCAGCCCTGGGCCAGGCTGATAACTCAATCGCAGCTGCGGCTGGGTGGTCCCCGCGCACACAGAACTCCCTGCAAATATACCCCAGGAGGTGTAATTACCCCTGTGGATCTAAATGGACAATCCTGACGCCCCCGTCCCTCCTCTTGCAGCGAAGCCAGAGGCTCTGCCAAAGACAATCCCCCCACAGTTTCCTGAATTAAGTATAAAAAACCCAGCACTTTAAATCCCGGGGCGCCTCTCCAGTCTTCCTGGCTACAAAGCCCATTTCCTTTTCTCAACTGCACTGACACAGCGAAGTTAGAGAAACAGATCATTAGAAAGACAGAGACGAGCCAGCCCGTCTAGACCGCGCTGCCCAGCGGAGATGTGACGCAAAGCCACCTGTGAAGCTTAATTTTCTTCATCTTAATTTTTCACCCCATTCAAACGTGGAAAGAAGCAGGTGACATTTGCTTTAAGGATGGATCTTGTTTAACCCCACCTGTTCAAAAGCATCAGTCTGTAACCCCCCTGAACACCCCTGGTGTAGGGTTTCCTGCTCTTTGCCACGTGCCCTGCCGTGGACTCGCGGTGTTGCACGCCACCGGCTCCCCTCCACTCCATCGGGCCACGGCTCCAGGCTGTGACACCCGATCGTCACGGCCTAGACCCTCTTTTGCAAGGGTCCAAGGTCTGGGAAACGCTGAACGAATCAGGATCCAGGCTCCAAGTCCTCCGGGTCCACACTGCCCCCACTTCCGGGCCTGGGAGAAACCCACCATCTGTCCCAACCCTGGGTCCTGACTCATGACGGCTGAGAAATTCCGCGTTGGAACCCCAGGGCTCTGGCTTGGGAGGCTGTTAAGAAGCCCAGCAGCAGAGGCCTCTCCTGTCCCATGACCCAAGTACCAGAGTGCATGCTTGTGAACAGCCGGGCCCCCTTTTGCAGTGGAGAGAAGGTTAAAGGGACTGAAACCTGAGAGCTGGGGCCGCTTGGTCTGAGCCTAGCTCAGAGCTGGGCAGAGCTCGCCGGCTTCCTCCGCGGCACCCGTGGTACCAGTCCTGGGTAGAAGGCCCCTGGTCCCGGCAGCCAAGGAAGGGCTGGGCCTGCTGCCTGCCCGACAGCCCTCCTAGCAGCTTCTCCCTCCCAGGGCCCTGCCCAGTGCTCAGCCGCTCCCTGGACTCGCCACTACGGGGCCTCATGCCCCCAAAGCTGCCCATCAAAACCACAGACAGGTGAGTGCAGGAGAAAAGGAACCTGAGAACAAGCGCTTGGCTCAGATGTCAAATCTGTTGACCAATAATCGGCCCTCTGGGACCAGAACGGCAAATTACTGAGGAAAATCAAAGGAGTGTTCCGGCCTTTTAGTGACCTCTGAATGTGGATGGCGAGGCAGCAAGAAGCCCTCAGGCTCGAGCGCAGGGTCTGCTCTACCAGGGTTCTGCACCCTCTCTCTCTCTCTCTCTCTCTCCCGCTATCTTTCTTGCACCCCACAGCAGAAAAGCCCAGATGGGGAAGCTGGAGGGGGGCAAAGGCGCTGGGGCCCAAGGAGACCCCACGCCCGGCCAGGTGGCCTCCAAGGGGTCAACTAACAAGGAACAAATCTTCCCTGATCCGCAGACGATGGGGAACACACCTGGGGTCTGCCAGGAGGAGGGGAGACCCGACCCCAGGCCTGCCCAGACCCCCTTCCCCTGTCTCCAGGTGAGGAACATTCTGGGGACAAGTTTGCTGAGGATCCAGAAACAGACCCTGATGGAGAATCCGAGCCTCCGGTCGAATATAAACGGCTGCCGCCCAGGCCCTGGGCTGGGTGAGCACGTGGGGGCCAGCCCCGTTTAGACCCTTCCCCAGGGTCTGCGGGCACTCACCTGAGTGGCCACCTTGCCGTAATCAATCCACCGCAGGGTGGCAAAGTTGGTAGATTCCGCACAGTTGAATCCGTGGTTGAATCCGGCGTGGTAGCCGTAGGGGAACGTGATCATGAACTCCCCAGCTTCCTGCGTGATCTGAGGGGCAAGAGGCCAACAGGTGAGGGGCGAGGCCTGACCAGAAGCAACGCCCAACACAGGGCATCATGGGCTGATGGCAAAGCCACAAGAAGCCACCGAGGAGCACAGCAGGGGGACGTGGGCTTGAGGATGTCCCAACGAGTGCCAGGGAGCCTAACTTTAGGAGCCAAAGGAGTCGGCCAAGTGACAGGCTGTGGCCTGGTTCTCACATGGCTTGGAAAGTAGGTGAGGCGAGTGGCCAGGGCGGCAGCTGGGCTCCCAGCCCCGCCGCTCACTGAGACCCCGCCAGGCCCCGAGGGGACAGACAGTCTGCACTCTCCAGACAGGCGAGCAGCAACGCTAGGATTCTAGGTACTTCTCGTTTGGCGGCGGGGGGCGGGTCCTCCTGCTTTGGGGGTAGGTGGCCTGTTGAGCCTCCATCCACTGTGAGATGTTCCCACACGGCTCCAGGGCTGGCGAGGAGGGCCGGTCGGCATTGGCGGAGCTCGGAGCCCTTGGAGCCTTTGGAGCCCGTGGAGCCCAGGGTGGGTTCGAGTCAGCAGCACAGCGCCCGGCCCTCGTGTGAGGAAGGAGCAGGCCCACCTCCAAAACGTCCCCAGAAGCTGGCCTAAGCGGCCCCGCCACCGCGAGCAGGGAATCTGTCCACTACATCCCAAGACATGGGTCCCTCCAAGTGAGGGCGAAGAGACCAAAGCGACACGTCAGTGGGCCGGGAGGACTCGTGTCAAGGTCAAGACACTGCAGGACGAGCGCGTGTTTCCAGGCCTATTCAAAATGGTCTGGACGGCCAGACTCTGGTCCGGCCTCTGCGACAGAGACCCCAAACCAAGAAGTTGGGCATGAGGGACCAGGGTGGGGGACCCACAGTGACGCCAGACAGAGGCTTCCAGAGGTGCCAGCCCGAGGCCTGGAGAAGGAGGCTGCAGCCTCCTCCCCGGGCCCCTCCCCACTCTGCACTGACTACCCCCGGCCACCAGCAAGCGCTCCAACAGACCAGTGTTCCGGAAGACGGATGACAAATAGCAGCGGCCACCATCCCTACTCGCCGTGTCCCGGGATGTGAGGCGGGGCTGTTGGACTAGAGGCTGTGACACAGGAGTGACCCTCTGGGGTCAGGAGGGCCAGTCTTCTCCTAGGCTGAGCACGTGGTGCACATCAGGCTGTCTGGAGTTCTGAGGACGGGGCCCCAAACGCACCCGCCCCCCCGCCCCCTGACAACGTTTCTCTCTAGGGTTTCACAGACACGGACCGCACCGCCCATGCTCTGCGTCTGGCCTCTTCCGCTCGGCACATCCTCGGGGTTTATCCGTCCCGCTGGGCACACCGGTCGTCTGCTCCTTTTCGTTCCTAAAGGGGTCTCCTGCTATGAGGATGTGTTGCTACGTGCTCATCTAGCCTCCTGTTCACAGGCCTGTGGCTGTTCCTGGTCTGAGGCTCTGTGAGCAGAGCTGGGGGCACCTGTGGATTCATCTTCTCCCGGCGGTTGCTTGCATTTCTCCGGAGTAAACAGACTCCGGAAGGGGCACCGTGGGGCCCCAAGAAACTGCCCAGCGGCTCTTCGCAGTGGCCGCCCGTTTGCACCCACGTGGTGGGAAGGGCGAGTTCCCCCTGCCCCCTCGGCGGCATATGGGGTATGGGGTATTCGCACACAGCGGCCCTGCGGGGTGGGCGTGATGCTCCGGCTCCCTCCCTGAGGTCTGTGGATGCCGCCCACCGCGTCCTGCCGGCGCCTGCGCACGCCTCCTTCTGCAAAGTGTGTCTGCTCAAGCCTTCTGCCCCACTTAGAGGCTCTTCGGCACTCTGTCACTGATTTGTAGTTTTCGGGGCCTGCTAATAACCCCAGAGAGAGGAGCAGAAATCGCTGGATTCATCTAAGTAACCAACGAGGAGTCAAACCCTGGCAGGGGAGGGTGGGTGGCGGGAGGTGGCGACCGGGGGGTGGGGGGGGATGGAGGTGGGGAGACTTCCAGAAGCCAACCACAGAGTCAGAAATCAATCAAAACTGACGTAGCCTGGAGAAAAGCCAGTCCTTAAGAACACGGAGATATTTTTCTTTTCAAATAATGAATTGTACCCATCAAGGGAAGTCAGTGTGCATTAAGTTATATTTTTAAATTCCTGTCCAAGTGACAGCCAGCCGCGTGCGGGGATAAAGTGACGGCAGCAGACGGGGGAGGAGGGGACATGTAGTGTCCCCAGGGCCCAGCGGCCAGCATCCTCGTTCTCAGGAAGGGTCCCCTGGGCCAGCTTCTGCTGCAGGACTCGGAGCCTCGTCAAATGAGATAAATAAAATTCGGGTTTGGGGATGTGCTTTTAAATGCAATTACTGATGTTCTTATCCTACTTGAGCTGATTCTGTAAAGCGCTATCTCGCTTTCCAGAACGGCTTCGTGCGTGCACTGGCCTGCGTGAGCCTCAGGGACGCAGCTGGAGCCCCCGTGGGGAGAGGCACACTGAGGGCCTGGTCCCCCGCCCGATCCCGCCCATACATCAAGGCCCAGAACAGAAGATGTGCTCACTTAGAGCAACAAGAAGATTACGTCCCTGTCAGAAAAATCTACATCCTGGTGGCTCCATTTCAAACCCACGGTGTCTGTCCTCCGTGTCACCACCGTCAACGTTATCCCGACAATAAATTAGAGGGCGCTTGGGATGACGGATAGGCCGTGACGCAAAGCAGTCAGTAGTGGAGGCAGCGCCAGCCCCAGACGCCAGTCACCGAGGAAGCCCGGCAGTCGGCTGCCTGTGCGAGCTCTCCAAGAATAAATGAGGAAGTCCGTGGCAGATCACAGAAAGACACACTTTTAATTATTAAAAAGCTCTGCTATCGATCTGCTTTTTCTTCTAGAAGTAAATACCATTACAAAGATTTATAAGCGGAGTGCGGGGCGTCACTCTGAAGGCCGCCAGGAATTCAGACGAGGGGCTCCATGTGGAGCCTGATGCCACAGGGCCTGGAGCCTGGTCCTGAGGCCGGTGGCCCACGGAGGGCTCCCTGCTGCTAGACAAGGGCCTTGGGACGAAGCTCTGCCTGGACCCCGTGGGCAGCCGCTGTGGCTGCGGAGCCCGGCCTCTCTCCAGTCACCAGCAGCCCCTCCGGGCCAGGAGGCTGCCGCCGCCGCCTTTGGGTCACGCTCGGGCATTTCGTATACAGGCTGCAGGGCCACACAGGCACTGACCCAGGAGAACAAGGGTGCCCGCCAGCTGACTCCCGCGACCAGCATCCCTCTCCAGGGAGCACGACTCTGGAGAAGGTCCGCGGCAAAGGGACAGGAGAGCAAGCACCTCTCACTCCCGTGAGCAACGCCGCGACCTGTCTGCGAGGTTCCCGGCAAAGAATGACGTTCCAACCAGAAGACAGGGGCGGGGGCGGTGGGTGGGAAGAGGGAAGCATGGAAAGCTGCGTTTCTCAGAGCGAAATATCCCGCTACCTAATAAGCATGAGCAGCAGCTGCGGCCCCGACAGAAAGGCGGATCCCCGATCTGTGTGCTGATGCTGCAGGCGGTTTGACTGAAACGTCAGAACCATTTCTGACCTGCTGACGCCCTTGGCCAGAGAGAGGCATGAAGGTCCGCCCCCAGAACTCGCTCCTGCGCCTGACGAAGCACTCTTCGGGGAAACCTGCAGAAGCCGGGTTCCCGGACAGTCCCCTCTGCCCCCTGCCCTCGACGCCACGGCCCACACGCCTGTCCGGTAAGTTCCGGGCACAGGCCTCTCGCCTGGACCCACGCAGGGACCGGGGCGCAGACTCTCCCGTCCAGGAGGGCTGTCTGCGGGGAAGGACTGGCCTGGAGTGACGACAGCTGGGCCCACTCCCGGGGCAGAGGCGGCCTGGCCCCGGTGCTCAGCCCCCACCCGCCTGCCCTCCGCAGGCAGTGGGGTCCCTGCCAACCCGGCTCCTAGCGCGGCCTCACCCCTCACAGCCCTACGCGGACCAGTGGAGCAGCCTCTGGAGCAGGAAACTGCATGAGTTCACAGCCTTCACACTGCGAGGGAGCCAGGCGTCTCATTTCTAAACAGGTATTTGCTCACTCAAAGGCATCTGCCTGGCCACGGGTGGGCGGGAAGGGACTCCCATGGGGAGCGCCGGCTCCTCAGCGCTTCCTGCCAGGTCAGCAGGAGCTGCCCCGACCGTCCACTCCGCAGCCCAGCCTGCAGGACCTGCCGACATTTGGGTTTGGGCGGGAAGGAAAGTCAAGGCCCCTCCTGGCTGCCCCTCTTCCATCCTCACTCCCCACCCTGGAAGAGCTGGAGGCTGATGGCACTGCCCTGGCTTGCCATCGTCCTAGAACCTTCTCCAGGGTTAAGACGCCAGTTTCCTGGGGCACTCGTGGTCACCAGGGCACAGGCCCCGGAAGCCCCTCCACGAGCAGGTGGTCTGTGCCCAGCCCCTACGTACCCGGCTGAACGGGATCCCATACTTCTTGAGGATGATGGGCGAGATGAGGGTCATCTTGTGCCGAAGGAAAGCGTCGCAGCCCTGGGAGCTCCCGGGGAAGAAGCCTAGAGCAGAGAAGACCAGCATCAGCCTGGCAGGACAGGGCGGGGCCTGCCCGGCGGGATGGGGCGGCGGGGCAGCCGGGACGCCTCTCTCCGGGCAGCCCTTTCCTCCGAGGCCCCGAGGGAACGAAACACACAGGGGACTGCGGGACGGGGTCCTGGGTGACAAGGCGCGCACCCACAGCACACACCCGCGGTCGAAGACAGGGTGCGGCTGCCTAGAGACCGCCGCCCACCCCAAGCTCCTCCAAGACAAAAGCCGCTACGTTGCTTCCACACGGTCACTCGGCCATGTGAGAGCGCAGCCCGGAGACAGGACAGGGGAGCTGCTGCTCTTGACCAGACACACAGTGACCATGAGGAGTGAGTGGGGTCCCCCGCCGCCCCCCAACACTGACGAGTCTGCAACAAAGAGGGGGGCTGCCTGAGTGGCGCAGGCTCTCCACCCACGTGGTCCTACCGCCACCAGGCAGGTGAGGACACGGAGGCCCGGGAGACAACCCGCCCACCCTCGGCCCCAGACACACGGGGCCAACGCAGGCCGCGCCCACAGCCCCTATGCTCTCTGCCCCACGATGCACCACGTAACTAATTTAAAACAGGGATAGCCTCCGCAAGCCTACAGAAAGCCCATCAGCTCTACCTGCCCAGAAACCGTGCTTCACTAACACAGTTCAGGGACGTTCCCAAATCACCTGTTGGCTGAAACTCAAGTCAATGACACGTGTGTCTTGTGGTTAAGGAAAAGCCTGTCCCAGGTTCTGCCCATGGCGGCCAGGCGCCTCCGCTCAAACCCGCACGGAGAGCGGGCACAGGACGGCTGCCACACGGCTCCTCGAGGTGTGGGATGAGTCCCCACGGCAGTGGCACCAGCACGCGCTCCCGAGCGGCCACCTCCCTCTGGGACTGATCCCCAGACGCAGGCAGCCCCAGGACCCTTCTGGAAGCCGATCCAGACCGGGCCCAGCCTCCAGGCCAGCGCGCACCCTCGAGGGGCTGCTGGTTAAAGAGGGCACGTGTGTGTGTATGCGTGCGTGTGTGTATGCACGTGTGCACCCGCGTGGCCCCACCCACACGACAAGGCTGGAGGAGGCTCCTAACCGCAAGGACACAACGGCAAGGCTCTGGAAGGTGCCAGGGATGACTGAATCCAGCAACTCCGCTCTGCACTAAAAGCATTTCAATGAGAGTTATGGCTGCCTGACGCCCGGCCTGCCGGCCTCTCCGCAGTTCCTCTTTTTAATGCACAGTTTAAGTGGCTCTCATTAAAACTCTAATAAAGAAGCACATTTTAAGTGATTAGCACCAATAACGCGCCAACACATTAGTGCTCTCCCCGTGGGCCGCACAACTCTCCCAGCGAGCCCATTCGGAGCACGGCTATTCATTTTCCGTATTAATCGCAAACCCGTTCCACCCATCTCAGTAATGGAGCCCCTGACGCACGCCCCCAAAAAGTTTGGAAGGGACGCCTAGGAGGGCAGTGAGTCCCTTGCCCTGGAGCCTCCCCCATCCTTCCTCCAAGGAGGGGTGAGCAGTCCTGAGTGAGGGGGCTGCAGAGGAAGCAGGAGGCTCCTGCCACCCCTCCAGAGCTGACAGCCCCTCTCCTGAATTCCAGGAGCCACATGACTTAATGAGTCTGGATTTTTCAAGAAGCAAGGACGGGGCAGCCTCCCTGCTAGCCGACTCTGCCTCTCCCAGCCCCGGCCACTGAGCCTCCTCAGATGCCCAGGAAGTGAGCCAGCATCCAGGTCCGGGCATCAGGAAGGACCCGGCAGCAGCCCCAGCTGCGGGAATGGAGCAGAGGGCGAGCTCCAGGGAGAGAGGCTGTGGCACTGTCTGAGGTCGGCGGGGGCCCCAGAGGATCCCGCATCCGGCTTCTCTAGTTGGCGCTCCAATCACCCAGAACTTTTCTAGTAGAAAAGGCATACTGAGGGAGAACAGCGGGCATGGCTAAGCGTGGTTCTGCAGGTATGGGGTGCTGAACAGTGGCCCCCAAGACATCCATGTCCCGATCCCCTCAAATCTGTGGAACGTCCCCTCAGTGGTAAGAAGAACTCTGCAGACGGGATAAAGTTCAGGCCCCTGAGATGGGGATGGGCCTGGACCACCCAGGGGGGCTGGTGTCATCCGGAGGGTCCTTATAAGAGGGGGTCAGAGGGAGACTCGACCACAGACCAGGGAGACAGAAATGAGAGCGATGCGGCCCCACGCCCAGGATGCAGCTCCTCCAAAAGCCATAGAAGCCAGGAACTGGGTTCTCCTCCGGGGCTTCCTGAAGGAGCCAGCCCTGCTGATGCCTTGATTTTAGCCCCTAGAGGCTCACTGTGGACTTCTGACCTCCAGAAGTGTAAGAAAATAAATCTGTGGCGTTTTTTAATTAGGTTTTTTTTTGAGTAGTTTAAGGTTCACAGCAAAACTGAGAGGATGTGTGTTGTTTTAAGCCACTGGGTTTGTGGTAACTTGTTACATCAACAGGAAGCTAATACAATAGGAAAAGACATTTTTAATTTGCATTTTAAAAAACATAATGGGAAAAAAATTAATTTGCTTTTACTTTCGAGCTCAGTAAGTAAGTTAAATCGGCCTTTGCCATGCCCGCCTGCACTGGAATTTCTCCCGGGAGAAGCATGTTCCTGAGAGCGGCTCCAGACCTGTCCATGAGGTCAAGGTCCAAGTTTCCAACATAAAAGGTGACATGATGATGGCCTCTGCATAGGAACTGGGCCCGGGGGCATCTGCCCAACTCACCTGACGGCCTCCCTCCCACCTGGGACCTTGTCGACCCCGCCAACCCGCAGCGAGAATCTGCTGGGCAGAAAAGATGGGCCGTTCCCACCCCCAAGTCAAGTGCAGGCAGGGAGGCGCCCACAGAGGCCAGCAGCCGGCTGGCAGGGAGCCTCACCAACACCAGGCCATGGCTTCGGAAGGTTCCGTGGCCACCTGGGGGTGCCGGCTGCCTACTGCTGCCACGGGGGTCGGGGTGGCCTGAGGCCCCGTGCTATCTGCACAGCAGACTCTCACCCTCACCCGGGTGCTGCCTGAGAAGGAGGGGCCGTTCTTGGCTGCACAGCGAGGGCCCACCCGCTGGGCCAGTGGGGTCTGTGAACGTCTGTCCAGGCACTGACAGCCGTCCGCACTCAGGACACGGGTCTCCATGGGGACAGGACAGGTGCAAGATGAGAGCGATGGGGGGCCACAGCCCGGCCCCCCATCGGGGCACACAGAGGCCTCCGCGCCCCCCCAGCCTGGGTGTCTGGCTTGTCTCTAAGGATCCCATGCCCTGAGGGCCGGCCTTTACCCGGGTGGTCAGAGCCCCGGACGCAGCCCAGGAGCCTCTCCGACAAATCTTGTCAGCCCAAGAGGCCCTAGCGAGGGTCTCAATCCAGGTGGTGGAGGGAGCCCGGGTGACCCGACCCTGCACGGGATTAGCAGATGGCCCTGCAGTCCCCATGCGGCCGCACGGAACAGCTGCGGACCTCCGAACTGGACTTTTCGTGTTCTAGACTGAGCAAAGACTCCATAAAGACAGAAAAGTGTGGATGCAGCACCAGGTGCTGGGGGGTGGGGGGAGCACGGGCTGCCCCCAGCTGGCAAAACCTGCGGTCCTGTCCCAAACTCTGGGCCAAGAGGCTAGAAAACAAGAGTGTTGAAGCGACGGCATCCGTGTGGCTTTCGTGAAATGACAGACCCACAGTGGGGGTCCACGACCTGACCGCCAGGGAAGGGAGTGGAACACAGCCAGGACACCTGGAGCACATCACCCTCCGGGACACCGACCCCCAGACAATAGTGTGAAGCCAGGGAGGGAGAGGCTGCCAGCCCACCGCCCACCCTGGCCCCAGTGGGCCCCAGGCACCTACCGATTGCCAGACGCTCCAGGCGCTTGCCATGCTCTGGGGGGATGGCGTACCTACGAGAGAAGGGAGGCACGTCAGAGGGGAGAGTGGGTGGCCACTGCACAGCTGAGGGCCCCAGGAGACACGCGGGCCCGGCACAGGGCAGAGCTGGGCGGCTGTGGTCGGTGTAGGGGAGGGGCTGTCAGGGTTGGGGGATGCCACATGGATGGGAGGAGGGGTGAGGTGGAGGCCCAGGACCCAGGACTTGCGGGGCAGTGACACACCCTCAGAATGCCAGGAGTGGAGACATTCCCAGTGGCATGGTAGGGCCACTGTCCAGAGGAGGAGGGAGGGTGGTAAACTGTCCAACGGTACAGCTACTAGAGCATCCGAGTCCTGTCCCATCTGGGAGAAACTCCAGGATCCAGCAATCCTGCCCCCTGGGAACACTGGGCCACGTCTGACACATTTCTAGTTGTCACGACTGGGGGAGTGGTCCTGGCATCGAGGCAGGGGGGGGAGGGATGCTGCTCCACACCCCACAGCGCCCAGGATGCGCCCTAGTAGAGAATGCCCCACCCGATGTCAGCAGTGCTGCAGGGGGCGGGGAGCATGCTCCAGAATAACAACGGCAGTCTCTGGAATTCTAGAACGAGTCCACAGCAGGATGTTCCCCACAGCTGCTCCCTCCTCCCCCACAGGGCAGGAAGCCAAATGGGGAGGGACACGGAACGTGGAAGATCGCCCAGGCTCGGTAGCTGGCTGAGTCCACTCCAGCTGAAAGGTTTATCGTTACTTTTAATAAAATAAAAGGGGACAAGGGTAGGAGATAAGGTGAACATTGTGCTGTCTCTAATCTAACAGGATAAAAATAATTAATTTCTGGGCATGTTTCAGGGCCCTGGAGGTGGCCATGGCACCTTTAATTCTGCTGTCGTCAGAGAACTGCCCGTTATCTGGACAAAGAGGAGGTGACTCTTTTTTAAATGGCCTTTTATCACTTACATCAAGATGATAAAAATTAATCCCAATCCAAAGCACCTCTGTGGGATTAACATCCCCCCACCAAACAGGGAAATGGAACATTCCGTCCCTTCTGGGAAGATGCCCGAGGACAGGAAGGAACTAACTTATGGCTCCAAGGCTGTGATGATTAATGCAATATCACCAGTCTACAATGCTGCTTTCACTTAATTACCGCCTGTAATTGGGAGTTGTAAAGATAAGATTAATTGAATCTGGTGGATGTTAAAAGTTTAATACACTGGAACGTGGCTCCTCTGTTATCGGAAAGTACAAACTGCAGGACGCTGGGCTGAGTGTTCAGAAGAGCAGCCCCTGGAGAGATTAGAAAGGACTCGTGGACGGGAAGCCGGCAGTCACGGGGGACGTCTGCACTCCGACAGCCAAGAGCACACTGCGCCTCCCACGGCTTGGAACGACCCGGCGACAGCCTGGGAGGTGCTGAGAAGCCCCTGTGCTCCCCCAGCCCACACCCAGGGACTCAGCAAGCTGAAAACCTCAGTCTTCAGGGGAAGGCGGGCAGAACTGGGGTCCTGGTCCTTAACGAAACAAGTGCTGAGCGTAGGCCGTCCATTCAAAGGAGGCAGGGAGGGCAGCAGAGGCTCCATCTGCGCAGTTTTAACGGCTCCCCGAGCTCCGCTGGCCTGCCATCGATGTGGGCGGCAGGTGCCCATAGAGCCCCCTCCCTGCCACGGCCCTCCCCTCCAGGGCCCCAGGCAAGCCCAGAGCAATGAAGGCCCAGGTGAGCTGGCCTCCCAGCAGGGCTGACATTCACCACTGAAGGAAAGTCCCAGACCGAGGGGCCCCCATGGCAGAGCCATGCATAGTCTCCAGCCTGGGACCAGGGCACGCTACCCTTGTTACAGCCCCGCCTGGCGTCACGCCACTGGGTCGGGGCATCCCTGACTCCCAGGCTTGGCTCTGGGAGGAAAAAAAAGAAGGCAAAGCAGCTCTTTGGGTTGAGCAGGGCTGCTCGCTAACTCTCGAAGTAGGCAAGCATCTGTCTGGCCATTAGTGAGCAGGTTCTGGGGCCGTAAAACAGAGTCAGTTTTATTGGTCGCCGATATGGAGGCAGTTTGTCTTGCTCCCTGGGAACTCCGTCCCCATCACAAGGTCAAACCTCACGGCCAAAATCAATCTGCTTTGCCCGCCTGCGACCCCAGGCAGCTGCTCTCTGGATGTGGCAGCCCGGGTCGCCTGGGCGGCAAAGGGTGCTTGCATGTTTCCTTGGACAGACGGCCTGCCCGGGTCCACATCCATCTCACGACTGGGCCGGTGCGAGGTTTCCCAGCTGGCGGTCAGCCCTGCCCAAGCCCACACAGAGCCCCCCTGGCTCCCCCATCCCACTCTCCGCCAGCACGAGGCTGGTTTCCCATGTGCCCTGCTACACAGTGGCCGTCTCCTTGGTCCACCAGCCCCCGCCTCCTCCTGGGCTGACCACATCCCACCCGCAGACGGCCCCCGTCACCATGCTCCTCCCCAGACACTGGGCTGTGGCTGGGTGCCTCCTGGTGGTCAACTCACTCCAGGCCAGCACAGAAGTCATGGCAGAGGAATCTGGACGTGTCGGATACAGGAACGGGCAGAGCCACTCCCAGAATCCAGGGAGGGATGGGAGGGACAACAGACCAGGGGCTTCAGGGGGCAGAGTCAGAAATGGGGGAAACCCCTTGGGGGAGTCTGCAGAGGGTCGGGCTGCCCACGCGGGGTCACGCAGGTCCCTCCGGCCATAGCACACGAGCCCCAGTCCTGAGACTGGCCAGGCAGGCCCCTTTGGACCTTCTCCACGTATTTTACCAGCCCATCATGTGCACCCCTCCCCCTGCCCTTTCTCTCCTCTGGTCAACATTTTACACAAAGCACTTCTGGATGACACTCAACCAGAAAGTCGTGGAAAATTCGGCACTGTCAGCTCGGTGTCCCTGGCAACCGCTCCAGGTGACCCCGCGGAGGCTGCAGCAGGATTGGACAGGCTCCATAACTCCGGGTTTAATGTTGTGGAATCGCCGAGGAGGCCGAGAGTGACGAATTCAGGCATCGTTTGCCAGACGCCTTTTTCAGAAAGGCAGTCGTCTGCAAATACCAGGGACTTCGGCGAGAAAATAAAGCAATTTTAGATCCGCTATACAGCCCAGGAGGTAACAGCAGGGGACACGAGACGCATGCAAAGCCACACAATGGTAAAGAGACGGTCCCAGTCCAGCAGTTTCACTGTTCAAACGATCGGCTGACGGGAAGGCTTCCGGCAGTGACCAGAGTCCAGAGGCCACTTTCCAGAAGGAAGTGACCCCCTGGTCTGGGGAGAGATGGGCGGGCTGGCCCTGCCAGGTGGGCGTCTCCCAGCCTCTCCTTTCCAGGTTTCTTCTTTTACACTTGACGTCTGGAGTAGTGGATGTACCCCCTCCAATCACAGCCACCCCCAAAAAGGCAACGTGGAAACCCGCACACCTGGCATAGGCCAAGAGGGAGGCCTGGGGCCGGAGCGGCCAGTGATTGCGTCCAAGACCTGCGTCCTGACACGTGTGCAGGGGTCGGACGTGCTTACGGGGGGCCAGGGACGGACTGAGACTGGACGCTGGAGGGGTGCACCCCTGGCCAGAGGGGGGTGTCCCGTGGACCTTGCTGAGGCCAGGCCAGAGTCCAGTCAAGAAGCTCTGGAAGCCGGGGGCTGTGGGTGCTGGTTGGGCAGAGGCCTCAGTCCAGTGGGAGGGCAGCTCTTGGGCCCAGAGGCAGAGGTAGTTGACAGGAAACACATCCTCTGCGGGCAGGCTCTCGCCTTGGGCAGGGGACAGGCTGCGTCCATCCTCCCAAGACGCTGACCCGGGAAAGGCTTCCTGTCTGCAGTGAAGGATGCTATTAATGGTGTCATTTTCTTGGTGTTTTGTTTATTCCCCTGGAATGGCTTGATGGATGTGAATAATTATCAGACTATAAAAGCCAGCAAATGTGCTATTTTCTATTGCTCTAAATCATCAAACAAATAAAGTGTGAAACAGCATTTTTGAATATAATTTTCCCCTCTAATGGCTTAGAATTATTATCAAGAACAATGAAAATAAATAAGCAAATGCCTTGTGAGTTAAAAATTAAATGAGTGTGTCAGGAAGAGGAACATGGGCCATCGTGGAGAGCAGGGACCTGCTCGGGGCCATCGGTTCTGCAGAAGAAGCAAGGGGCTTCAGGCCACGCAGGAGCCCGGGCCTCTGGGTGTGGACTCCCACTGCCCAGTGCCCTCTGGCCCAGGGAGTGGGTGTCTGGGACCACCTCCCAGCGGGGAGGGCTGTGCTGAGTGAGGGGTGTTCACCACGGTACCTTGTGCCCAGTTGACCCCCGGGAGGTCCAGGGAGCCCGTGTACCGTTGTCCTGGGACGGCCACATGAGACCTCGGGAGGCAAGGTGGGTGGGGCTGGCCACTGCCCTCCCTCTCCCGGGCCAGGGACAGACAATGCCAGATGGGCCGCTGCCTCTCAGGCCAGCAAGAAAACCTGTGGTCCCAGGGCAAGTTGTCAAGACGAGGAACGGGACGCTCCAGTGGAAGGCGTCGCACCCCCAACGGGGCCCAGTTGCTCGGCTGGCCGGCCACCCTGGGCTACAGGACCCGTCAGAGTGGATGGAGTTCCCTGTGAGGAGGGCGTGTTGCCACGGTAACGAGGTAATTCCCACACGCTCCTGCCAGCTGCAAGGGTAATGAGAGGTGATGGGGTCCTGACTCTCAAACCCTGCTGCCCATCCCCAAGAGGCCCCCTTGGCCTCTGCCAGGGCCCTGCAGAACCGGTTTGCTCGGAGCCAGGTATGAAGCGCTATAATTCGGACTGTATCTGCTCCCCGAGATGTGTGTGACTCTCCCCCGGGTGACAAGAGCGCTCAGGATTTCTTCCATCGCCCAGCCTGACAGCTTCCACCGGCACGAGGCTCGGCTCCCCGCCCTTCCGCTCTGCTGAGGAGAGCGTGCCAAGAGCAGGGGTCCAGCCAGGAGCCCTTTGGAAATGTCAGTTCAGCCCGACGCGAGTTGGAGGGTGAGGAAGTTAATTTCATAGTGTCTGCACAAGGCCGGGGCAGACAGGCCCCTCACCGTTTAACATGCTATAATGACAGCGACGGAAACAAGAAGGCAGAGTCCACGGGAAGTGCCGAGACCACATGTCACGTTGGAGGCCACCTGGCACAAGTGAGCCGCTGGCACGGGCCCAGGAGGCCATGGCAGCTCCGAATGCCAGCGGCCCCCAGCGCCCCGTGTGCTGGGCATAGGGAAAAGCCGTTTTTTATTGCAATCCTCAAACACACGCCCTCTCTAGCCACGCGTCAGTGGGACAGTCCTGGCGCGCTGCCCCGTGGTCTGGGCAGCCAAGCAGAACGAGCTGGTCACGGAGCAGGCTTCCCCTCGCCCCCGAGTTGCCCAGGCGCCACCTCTGCACTGGTTAGAGATGAGCTGGGCCAGAGCAGCCTCTCACTCTGCTCCTCCGCAGTGAGGAGTGAAAGGGCCCAGAGAAGCACAGCCACAGGCGGTCTCCCCTAATGTGATCACCATGGAGACGAGCCACAACACGTCCAAGCACTGCAGGTGACTTTTACGTGCAGCATTTACATTAAATTCCAAACCATTCTGTATAAAAAATTCTTAGGACTGCCCTGGTGGCATGGTGGTTGGGAGTCCACCTGCCAATGCAAGGGACACGGGTTCGAGCCTTGGTCCAGGAAGATCCTATATGCTACGGAGCAACTAAGCCCGTGCGCCACAGCTACTGAGCCTGCAAGCCACAACTAGAGACAGCCCACGCACAGCAATGAAGACCCAAAGCAGCCAAAGATAATAAATTTTTTTAAAAACTTTTTTTTTAAAAGAAATATATTTAAAAAAAATTCTTAGCCATCCAGGACTAGGAGGGACCTTCCCACGGTCACAGTTCAATGTGAGGCAGGAGAGGTACTCTGGAAAGTTGGGGGCAAGGCAATCCACAGCACCGCGCTGAAGACACTAGCCAGTGTAATAAGTCAAGAAAAAGATATAAGGGGAGTAACAATCAAAAGGGAGAGACAAACTTTTTCATGGCAAGTAATATAACCTTCTACCAGGGAAAACTAAGAGAATGAGCTGGTGAATTAAGAACTAAACCGTCCAGCGAGGATGCAGAATAAAAAAAAAAAATCAACAGACAGCCAGGCTTCCTCTGCACCAGAAAGACATTCACAGAAGACTATAAAACCCACTAAGGTGAACCCTATCCCTTGTCTAGCGGTCCAGAGGCAGGAATTCCTCACCACAAACAAAGGCAAACATAAACCTGGGCATGTACTGGCCACTGACAGAATCGCAGAGTTTGGTCCAGAGACGGAAGTGCTCTCCGGGAGGCTGACACCGCCAGGAGATGCAGCCCCTCGGTGTCTCTGTCTGGAGTAGGACAGGGCAACAAATACAGGCAGGCCTCGGAGTTGTGGCGGGCTCAGTTCCAGACCACCGCAATAAAGCGAATACCACAATAAAGCGAGTCACACTAAGTTTTTGGTTTCCCAGTGCATAAAAAAAGTTACGTTCACGGTACTGTACTGTACCATAGTCTAACAGTGTGCAATAACAGCATTATGTCTAAAAAAATAGTGCATATACCTTAATTTTAAAATGCTTTACTGCTATAAAGTGCTAACCATCATCTGACAAGGCAGGGTTGCCACAAACCTTCAATTTGTAAAAAATGAAGCATCTAAGAAGCACAATAAAACAAGGCGTGCCTGTACAGCAAAAAGCCCCCTTGCCCCTGCCCACATCTTTCAGTAAAGGAGGTAACAGGTGTGACCGTGACATCGCCGGGTGACTCCAGGTACACACGTGGCAAGACTAGTTTGTCAGGTACGAGCAGGCCTCATCATGACAGTTCAAACGTGAAAGACGGACTACTAACAGTCATGCTGACGGCAGGGTCAAAGGGGGACGAGTGGTCACCCGGTACCAGGCTGGAGAAATAAAAGATGTTAGAAAAAGCAGACAGGCTCGCCCTTGAAACACGAGGGAGCAGGTCCAAACGCCAGGCAGGACAGCCCTGGAACCACCGAGATATCCCGCAGTCCCCTGCCCCACTGGGAGGGGAGGAAGAAGAGCTGTCACCTGCCCAGTTTGCCGGGGAGGGGAGGCTGCAGGGCACCTGGCCCGGGGGAAGGAGGGGAGACTGAGCCCTTCCCTAAATACTCAGGAGAGCAATCCAGCCTGGTGGGGTGGGTCCCCTCCGCGTCCCCCCCCACCCCGTGCACCCCCATCTGGCCACCACTGCACAAAGGAGCTCGACCTGGGTGGCATGGCTCCCTCCCTGAGAGCGACTGAAACTGCCTGACAGCAAAAGGATGCCTGCCCTGTTTCTATCAGGAAATCCCATCTCACCCTCCGAGGAGGCTGTTCCACAGGGGGCCGCCTCCCTCATTTATCCAAGTGCCGGGGCCCTTTATGTGACAGATACAAACACTTGCTGGGGAGATAGGATCAGCCCAGGACCAGGGTGGCTTGTCTCTAGGATAGAACCTTATTGAGCTGCGGTGGTTTTATCTTTAATGGATCGTTTTACAGGACAATAGGTGATGGAATTTGGTATCTCACACCAGCAGTGTCAATGATTTCAAGTAATGACATTTTTACTGAAACGTGCAAGAGATAAACAAAGTTCAGGGAGCATCCACTCAGAGAAAATGGGGCGTCTCAGATGGGGATGCCGGCTGACGGGGATGCCAAAGGACCAGCCTGCTGGCAGGACCAGGAGCTCTGCAGCCAAAGGGGCCGCCCAGGCTTCTCAGGGGGCTGGGGAAGTGGGGACGCGCCCTGGGCTCCACGCTTGCTCGCCCGCAGGCTGCCCCCACCTCCCCGAGGTTCCCAGGGAAACGGAGTGGGTGAGCATCCTGAAGGCCCCCCAGCTCTAGGGCCCGGTTCACGGGAGCCCATAAGCCCACTTTAATTAAGGAACAGACTTTACAAGGTGAGCAGTGTTGAGCTGCAATTAAATGCTGAAGTGGAGGTACCTGATCCCTGGCCCGGGTTTATTTCAGGCCCATGAATTCTTTTTGTTATAGACAGGACCGAAAATGCCAAGTCACTTGTGGGCTGGGTTTTGACGTTGCTTTTGAAGCTGTGGGGGGTCCTTCTCAGGTGAGGTTTTAAAAGGCAGGCGGGGGCTTCCCTGGTGGCGCAGAGGTTGGGAACCCGCCTGCCAACGCGGGGGACACGGGTTCGAGCCCTGGTCCAGGAAGTTCCCACATGCCGCGGACCAACTAAGCCCGCGAGCCACAACTACTGAAGCCCACGTGCCTCGAGCCCGCGCTCCGCAACAGGAGAAGCCACCGCACCACAACGAAGAGTAGCCCCCGCTCGCCACAACTAGAGAAGGCCCGCGCGCAGCAACGAGGACCCAATGCAGCCAAAAATAAATAAATGAATAAATTTTTTTAAAAAGGCAGGCGCCCATCAACATAATCAACGCAGCCTCTAGTGGGAGCTGGGGAAGGGCCTTGTGCTGCCAGCGGGGGGGTGGGGGGGTTGCGTGCAGGGGGTCGATTTGTGGGGATGCAGTGCTGGGAGCGCCCGGTGCTGCTGGTAAAGCCACCGCTACTTCCCCCTCGTCGAACTGGCCTCAATTTCCACCTGTAAGTTAAAGGGCAGGCAGCTCCCATTTCGCCCAGGACCCACGGCCTGCTTATGCTCCCCCGCCCCCGATTTATTTCTGCTGAAACACACAGGAGGGCGGGAACAGGAAAGAACAGAGGGTGGTCCGCTGAGAGTGCACGAGCAAGACTTAAACAGCAGGGGCCACGCCGGGACATGGAGGCTAGCTGCGGGGAGCTGGGGAGGGTGGCTGGGAGTCCAGGTCTGCCCTCGGGCTGAGAGAGCCGGGGCAGCTTCAGTGCGGGGAGGCGCCAGGCCTATCAAATCACTTCCCGTGTCCTTGATGCTTTTGTGCTCATCAGCATGCACACCCACAGATGCGTGAGGCCGCTGAACCTCATGTGGACACACATTGACAATGGAGGCCCCCGGCGATTGGGAGGACAGGCCCGGAACTCTCCCTGCCCCACCAGAGGGGGCCCTGGGTGACCGTGACTTGCCCCTTAGCTATGGGACTGGCTCTGGAGAGCATTCAGGTGACGGCATCTTTACAAGCAGGTCCCGTGACCAGCAGTTCCAGTCTCCGCGTGTAAGACCATCAGGGTCTCAGCTGACTGCCCAAAAGGTGAAGGGCACAGGGCCCTCGGGGTCACTCTCGGGGTGGCTCTGGGCCCTGGTGCTTTGAGAAGGGTTAAGCTCACACATAGGTTAAGCAGGGGAGAGCAAACAGACCAAGCTGGAGGGGAGCTGCTGCAAGAGGGCCTTCAGCACGTCTCATCCCGGGGATGAGCCTGCTGGTCCCCGCTCCCCAGCTCCCGCTGCCGTGCCCACGTGAGAGGAAAACACAGCCTTAGCCAGATTTTGAAGCAAAGCTAACAAAGACTCCCTCAACTCACAGATTTGCAGGAATCTCCCTTCTGGGGAGCTGAAATCAGCCGACAGCAACCTCTCCAATACGGGAGAGATCTGCCATGGAAACCAGACCCTGCACACAGAGCAGGAATCTACAGAACGATGGGGAGGGTGAGTGACTCCAGGCCAGGACCGCATTGGCCACAGACCCCCGATGCTTCAAGCAACCCCTCATCCAAACACAGCCAGTGGGAGGATCTCAAGATGGGAACAATGCCCGGCAAAGCCACTTCTCTCAGAAGAACTGACAGTTTCTTAGAGCGGTGGGATGGGGAAGGATTCTGGCGACCGGCCTGGCGCTCCAGACTGGAACCAGGAACGCCAGGGGGGGGGCTGGTTTGGCTCCTGCTGCCCTAAAGCAAAAGTCCTGCAGTCTCGCAAGCGGCCTGAGCCAGCAGAGCGCTATATCGTTCCAACCCCAAAGCGCCCACTTTGAACAAAAGACTCCAAAATTAAGGGCCATCTGCTCCTGCCAGACCAAGCCAGCAGGCTGTGTGACAGGCCAGCCACGCCTGCGGCCACAAGTAACACACAGACAGGAGATGACTGCGCCCACAGAGGCAGGCTGGCCTGCCCAGGCAGCGAGGGCTACCCCGACCTGCCTGCCCAGGGCTCCCACACCCATGCCCTGGACCTTCCCTCCCGCGGCTAACATCCCCCTGGAACGGTGGAGTAACTCGCGTCTCCCTGCTCCTGGCCTGGCCACCTGCCCTCCAGCGGAGCCCTCCATGGGCTGCCCTGCTGCCTCTCCTCCCACAGGTCTCAGCCCAGCGCCTTCCCTGCCTCCATCTCAGGGGTCCCGCTGCCGCGTGCCACCCACATGGCCCTCCATGCCCACTCGGGGGGCACACCATAAGCTCCTGCCCTGACACACGGTGTCTGCCCTGGAGTGGTTCACGCTGGGTCCAGAGCGGGCACTTGGCCAGGGTTTGAGCTGACCCATCTCCTTCTACAACCTTGAAGCCACCTTCGTCCATGGTAGCAAAGCTACGGCTCACCTGCCCCTTTCCAGCCCTCTGCCCCCGTACACGCAGTCAGACTACGTTTCCCAGGCTCCCGTGCTGGAAGGTGTGGCCACGTGACCTGGCGCTGGCCAATGAGATGTGGGCAGAAGCCACGGACCTGCCTCCCTGGCCCGCCCATCAAAGTTTCGGGAAAACGGCCTCCCCCTGCCCCACCTAGACGCCTACGCCCAGGGTGACCTCAGAAGCCGTGCACTGAAGGTGGCTGAGCCTCTGGTGGCCTGGGTCCCTGGGTTTGTGCAGCATCTCCTCCATCTCCCACAAGAACCTGCCGGCTTTGATTTCAGCTCAGCAGGGCTTCGCTCAGTGATGTTTTGGGGACTCTAAGAAAAGGGTCCACCCTCTCCCACGCCTGCAAGCTCAGTCCACCTTTGCCAACTGGGACGCCCCCTGTCCCCACGGGGGAGCGCCTGCCTGGGCACGCACTCCCAGAACCCGCCGCCCCTTCTGATTTGCAGGAGGACACTCCGAGGGGCAGGGCGGAGCAGTGGTTAGGAATGCAGGCTCACACCCGTAGCCTGGGCCCAGCCCTACCACTCCCCAGCTCTGCGGTCTCAAACCACGGTCTCGCCAATCTGGTCCCACGTGTGAAGGAGGACGGCGTGGGGCAGTGGGCGAGACCAGGAGTCACTCCAAGCATAGCCTGGCACACAAGAAGCATCGGAACGTGGCCACTGCTACCACTATGTCTTCTCACATTGTCACACTGTCACGTACAGTGACAGATTCTTACACGAGCAGCAGGTAAAAGACGACACGATGTTTGCCCCAGCCCCAAACTGGAAACAGCCCAAATGTCCACCAACAGTGGAACAGATAAACAGGTGGAGGCGTGGTCACACAACAGAAAACGCTGCAGCGTGAAAATGGATAAACTATCACCACACACGGCAGGGACGAATCCTCCTCGCAGACAGAGCAGAAACGCAAGAGACAAATCAGTCCGTGTGCGTGGGGTTCAAACCCAGCCATCACTCAGCCGTGTCTCCCAGAGACACAGACACACAAAGAAAACGGCCCAGAGAAGCAGTAACACACGGGCCATCAGAAGCAGGAGGACGGTCCCAGCTCTGCGGGGTTGGGGGAACAGGGCCGCAAAGGAAGGGGGCCCAGGACAGAAAACGAGGGGGTTCATTTCTCAGCAGCGTTGACTGGAGAGTCATTCGATAAACTGTATGTATGTATCCATCTTTTGGCCACGTACAATATTTCACGTATTTTTCTGTACCATGTAACGTCTTAGGATAAAAACATTTACTGAAAAGGGAACACACCATGACAGACATAGTCCTCAGGTGCCCCTGAGGCTCACATCCCTGCTCTCGGTCATTCCAACATCCCTCTTGGTGCTGCTGGGAGGGGATCTGGCTGTTATAATTAAGGCCCCAAATCAGCAGATCCTATAATTGGTGGGTGGGCCTGACCTAATCTGGTGGGCCCTGGAAAGGCATCGGTCCCTAAGTCAGAGGGGCCAAGTATGAGGGGACCCTCGGTACCAAATGGACCTTCCCCAGAGCTCCGGGTATGGGTCCGGCCCGCCGACACTCGACTCTGCCTCTGAGGCCGTAAACCGAGGCCCTGGCAGGCCCATGTGGGGGTGCTGAAAGCCGGTCACCTCAAGCCATCTGTCTACGGGATCAGCTATGCAGCAGTGGAGAACTAAGACTGCCCAGCTGGAGGGAGGAACAAAGAGATCAAAACTGTCTGACAGAAGGACGCCAGATCGTCCACATCTGTCCGATTTGGGTACTGGGCTGTTCTGTTCATTATTCTCTTTCCTTTTAATTTGAAGTATTAAAAAAAAAAAAAAGAAAGAAAGAGTACACTCCAAAGAGGACAATACAGAAAGGGGGGAGGTGTGACTTTCCAGTAGAGACACCTGAGCAGCACGACCTCAGCCAGGGGACCGAGGTCGACACCAGCAGTGATGAGCCCTGTTGACGGCAGGCACCCCAAGACAATGGACGAGATGGCCCCTCATGCGTGGTCCTCCTCCCGGCACCCAGAGCCCCAGCTGTGGGAGAAAAACACCAGACAAGTTCCCACTGAGGAAGATTCTACAAAATCTCTGACCACAGTCCTCCTCAAACCCATCAAGGGCATCAAGAACAAGGAAAGTCTGGGAACCCTCCTACACAGTTGGTGGGAATGTAAACTGGTGCAGTCACTATGGAAAACAGTATGGAGGTTCCTCAAAAAACTAAAAGTAGAACTACCATATGATCCTGCAATCCCACTCCTGGGCATATATCCAGAGAAAACTCTAATTCAAAAAGATACATGCACCCCTATGTTCATAGCAGCACTATTCACAATAGCCAGGACATGGAAACAATCTGAATATCCATCGACAGATGAATGGATAAAGAAGATGTGGTACATATACACAATGGAATATTACTCAGCCATACAAAAGAATGAAATAATGTCATTTTCAGCAACATGGATGCAACTAGACATTATCATACCAAGTTAAGTAAGTCAGAAAGATAAAGACATACCATATGCTATCACTTGTATGTGGAATCTAAAATACGACACAAATGAACTTATCTGTGAAACAAAAACAGACTCACAGACATAGAGAACAGACTGGTGGCTGCCGGGGGTGGGTGGGGGCGGGGAGGGAAAGATTGGGAGTTTGGGGTTAGCAGATGCAAACTATTACATATAGAATGGATAAACAACAAGGTCCTACTCTATAGCACAGGGAACTATATTCAATACCCTGTGATACACCATAGTGGAAAAGAATATGAAAAAGAACATATATATGTATAACTGAATCACTTTGCTATACAGCAGAAAGTAACACAACATTGTAAATCAACCATACTTCAATAAAATAAATTTTAAAAAATTAAAAAGAACAAGGAAAGTCTGAGGAACCATCACAGCCCAGAGAAGCCCGAGGAGATGGGATGCCTGAATGTCACAGGGGACCTGGCCAGGGTCCTGGGACAGAAGGGGACACCAGGGACAAACAAGGCAAACTGAATGAAGCAGGACCCTAGTCAACAAGAATGTACCCATAAGGTTCATTAACTGCAACAAATGTCCCAGCCTCATGTAAACTAATAAGGAGGCTGGGTGTGGGGTGCATGGGAACTCTCTGTACTGTCTTCTCAGTTTTGCTGTAAAATCTAAAACAGTTCTGAAAAATAAACTCTTTCAAAAAGAGAGAGAGGGAGTACACCACCAAAACAGTGGATAAACAGACCAGCCTGTGACAAACACAGAAGGAACAAGGAAACAGTGGACCGTTTGCACCAGGCACCCTCCGTCATGAACCCTCCCACCCCTGCTCACCAAGAAGCCAATTTCCAAATCCATCAGCTGCACTGCTGCCCGGCTGCCCAGGCTCACGGCAAGGCATGAGATCATTGGGAATATCAGCAGATCCCCCCACTCAGCCTCATCAGCTCTGGAGGAGAGCATATGGTGAGATTTTCCTTCGCAGAAGGCTGACCTTCCTCTGCCGAGCGTGATGTTAAAATCACTTTGCACTCCCTGAACGAACACCAACTGTGCCTGTCCCCGCCAGCACTGCGAGATTCAAGGAGGCAGCCTGCGGAACGGACCCTGCTGCCCGGTGAGCGGGAGCCCCTGGGGGAGCACTGGGATTCCCAGGTCTACGATCTGCCCCGAGCTGCACGCAGCACAGGTTGTCACCTGACGCAACTGTCTGGCTTTGCTGGGGCAGCACCAGGCTACTGAGTTTAGTGCAGGCGAGGCTGGCAAGAAGCAGTCAGATGTTTGGGCTGATCTGTGGTTCAAACCATGCTGTGTCACGCTGCACAAAAATCCTCTGAAGTTGCCTGTTGTCGCACCCGCCAGGTTAATTAATGATGCCATCCTATCCTCGTAGCCTGATGACACGATGCCCCAATTTGAGACTCCAGCATCAGGAGTTCATTTTCAAATGCCAAAGCCAGCTTCCGGTTTCAGATTTCCGGCACAATCCTGACAAGCAGAAAGGCTGGGCTGTTGGCATCGGGGACGACAGTGTGGTCCCGACAAGAGCGGACCGAGGGCTCTATGAGGAGGGCGGGGAGGGGTCCCGGGGTGGGGGGGTAGTAACACGGCTGTGCTTGCCATAAGCCCCCGGGTGCTCAGGCCCTCCTGGGCATGTGCTAAACCACTTCTCCCAGTGCTGCGCCAGCATCCCCGTGCTGCTGAGCTCCAGGGTGTGTGCGCGGCTGCAAAGCCCAGCTGGAAGAGACAGCTCCCAGCAGGGGCTCTAGGTCACCTCGCAGAACGCCAGGTCTCCAGTCTTCTGGGCATGGTCCCCGGGGGTGGTGGGCGGGACCCTGTGGAGGCCAGACTCACGAACTGCCTGAGTGAGGGGACACACTGTCCTTTCCTGACTAGATGCATGCATGTATGCTGCCACACACGCAACTCGAGTGCACAAGCGTGCACACTCCAGGGTGACCCAGCACCGAGGTCCCCCCGGGTCTGAGAGGGTTTCCAGGATGCGAGGCTTCCGGCTCCAAAGCTAGGAAAGTTGCGCTGGTCACCCTAACGCCAAGGTCACCATGCACCCTGGAAGGAGGCAGTGGGCACACGGGTCAGGCACACAGGGAATAAACGACAAGCAGGCCTGCTGCTGTGGCCAGAGCCACCATCAAAAGAGGTGACGGAGAAGGCGCCCCCTGCTGCCCACAGCCCTTTGCGTCAAACAGTCAGTGCACAGCGAGCTCCGGACCAAGGACCCACGAGCCGGGAAGACAGGCCTCGGCTGGTCGTGCTGTTTAGGACAACAGCCATCTTCTCTCAGAAGGAGGATCCTTCTGCAGAGACACGACCACCGCCATCATAAAACCTCCGACAA
Source organism: Mesoplodon densirostris (assembly GCF_025265405.1). NCBI lineage: Eukaryota > Metazoa > Chordata > Mammalia > Artiodactyla > Ziphiidae > Mesoplodon > Mesoplodon densirostris. The sequence goes on from NC_082663.1 coordinate 149,327,524, forward strand.
GCAGCTTCAGGCAAGGCTGCGTGGACTGAGGACAGACTCCGCCAGGGCTGCTAGGTCCAGTATCTCCGCAAACAGATTCAAGAAAGCTTGGGGCCTTGGACAGCAGGACCCTGCCACCTATCTGTTGTCTTTTAATAAACAGGGGTCCTAACACCTCTCTACTCTCTCTCTGGCAGTCTGCTCTCAGGAAGAGCTCTCTGCTCAAAAACATTCTTTTTGTTGCTGGATTTCTGGTCACCATGGCCCAGGAGGCAGGGCAGAGGAAGCAGGAGCCTGCTGGTTTCCCCAGTGTGTTCACAAGGTACACACCGAGACTCCCTGCATCATCCCGGTGGGTCTCTTCCCCTGGCCCCCCAGGTGCTGCGGCCATGTGGAGCTGCTGAGCGAAGCTGCTTGGCTGAGCTGCGGCGCCTCTCTCCCCAGAGACCCAGGAGGAAAGGAGGCAGCGCCTCTATCTCACGCTGGCATCCTGTACAAGGATGGGGCGCAGTGCTGGGAAGCTAAGTTACCAAAGCCAATCTGTGCAGCCGTCACACTCCTACCAATCTCCACTCCAGATGGTGCCCAGCCAGCCCTCCCGCCACCGTGGGGCAAGGCGGGGCCGCACCTGAGTCAGGGAATGGCCCCTGCTCCCTGCCGTGCCAGGCTCTCAGAAGCCACGAGGTCACCCAGGGACCTCCTCCGGGAGTCACCAGCGCTCTCCACCACGGGCCTTCGGAGCTGCTGCCTGCGGTCGCTTTGCTCGGCTCCATCAATCACCAGAATTCCCAATTCTGCCACCAGGGACAAAGCAGAGGCCCTGGCGGCCGCCTGGCATTGTGGTCCAGCAGTGCCACCTGTAGCCAGAGCCAGGGAGCCTGTGGCCGGGAGGAGGGCGGGAGGCACCTGTCCCCTGGGGCTCACTGGGGTGACTATTCAACACCGACAGGGAGCACATCTGGGCAGTGGGCTGAAGCCGCCTGGGGTGGGCCTGCAGGGAGGTCCCGAGGGGCTGGGAGGGTGCCCATCAAGGGGGAAGGGAGCAGCCCAGCAGCCCCACCCCGCCCCCAAAGGAGCAATAGACCCCTGAATCCTGAGCCCAGCACACCCAGCCTCTCTCCCAAGCTGCAGCCAGAGAGAGAGAGCAGGAAACACAGGAGCTGGGCCACATCTGCACACCAGCTCACGCCCCTCCTGTGCCCCACGGCAGGGAGCACATGCCCTCAAACGTGCACGTGCGCACACACACACATACCCATGCCCACGCACGCACACACACTCACACACGCGCAGGCACACCTCCGGAGTACCAAGTGCAGACGGAGATGACTGCCTGCTGGGTGTCAAGTTTCCCGGCAGCAAAAGAAAGCCTGCCCGTTCCCTCTCCTGTGAAAGCCCCTGAGTGAAAATGCCAAAGAAAAACTGCAGGTGCAATGGAATCAAAAGGAGAAATTCTCAATGCACCCTGGTGCAGCGCTCAGGCTTCTTAAAGGTCAGGGAGGGAGCGAAGCTCTGGAAAAGGCTCCCCGCCCCCCTCACCAGCAGCCCCTCCACCGACTGCCCTCAGGGATCCACCCATCACACCCCAGGACCGTCCACGAGCCTGGGGGGCTCCGTGCCCTTTGTGGGAGCACAATCCAAGAGACCCTATCTCCCCTGCCCCCGCCTTGGGGCACCTGACACCCAGGCCAACAGAAGCCAGAGGGTGGGAGGGGCTGGGGAAGCCGAGAGAAAACCAACTGCAGGACCTGCCTGATGGCCAAGGTCACGGCCCAGACAATCCCCACGGGGAACACTGTCTGTCCCGTCCTGGGGCCCTCTGGTGGCATGTCCTCCACCCACCCGCATGTGGGCACACGGCAGTTGCTGCGTGTGGATAGAGCCCTGCCTCTGGGCAACAGCGTGAAACGACCCCAGGTGGGTGTGTCACACGCTCATCTATGGATACAGTTCCTGGTGACATGCTGCCCACAGGGACCCAAAGGGGCCGTACCAGGGGTGGGTATCGAGGGAGGCCCGGCAGACAGAGCAGCCCCGGGACGGCTGACCCAGCGCTACCCACGGGCTCCAGGGGGTCCTCTGGATGCTGAGCCCGGTGCCCTGCACCCAGGCCCGGCCCTGCGGGAGGAGGCACCCTGAACCAGGCAGAGCTGCTCTGCCTGCCTCCCCAGGCCCACGACCTCCTGGCCTCGATGACCAACCGTCCGGGCCGCTGCAAGGCTGGGTCTATTTTAAATACCCGTCTCTAAAGGGATCTGAAGCCCTCACGTGCTGCGGATATTCTTAGCCTTGCTGCCAGAGAGCGCCGCACAATGCCGGCCTTTCGGAGCAAATTCCATGCTTTTATCGACACAAGGCTGTGAGCGTCACTCTGACACACAAATCACACCACCAAAGTAGCAACAGACCCAGAAAGGCTCCAGAAGACGCCGTAAACCTGAGTAAGTTGACACTTTCCAAAAAAAAAGTGCTACTGAAATACCCCGAAATGGTTGCGATCAAGCTACTGCAGACACAAGAACACGGTGTGATTCGGGAGACAGACGTGGGGACGGCTCTGCCGGAGACCTCGCCCCACAGGGCCCAGGGGAAGGCAGGGAGCAGGGGCACCACCTTCCCAGGGATCCTGAGTGGCTCCCTGCACCCCCAGCCCAGGGACAAGAGGACACCAAACCAGCCCCCGCACCCCACCCCTGCAGAGGTCCACGGTGACCCAAGAGGGAGTGTGGCCTCCACACAACGTAAACCTCCGTGCACGGGGGCTCCCAGGGGCTACGGGGTCACTGTGCTCTCAGAACCCTGGTCTCCTGACAGCGTCCATCCCCACCCTGTGCCAGGCCCCTGCTGGTGATGGGGACATTGGGTGGAGGGGAGGGACACCGAGGGCCCTGCCCCATGGGGTCTGAGTCTGGCAGGGAAAGACTGACACCAACCTCAGACACGGCCAGCACGTGGTCACTCTGAAGGACGAGCATGGGGTGTCCTGCCAACATCTGGGGTCCCCACCCCAGTCCCGGGGAGAGAGCAGGAAGGGCTCCAGCACGGTGGCTCAGCTGAGCTGGCCGGGCACCAGGGGTGGGACAACAGGGCAGGTGGCGCGGAGCCCCTGCAGCCTCACTCGGGCATCATGAGGGACCCCCACGTGCAATCCCACCCCTTCAGGACCAGAAACCAAGATCCAGGTCAAGTGCCTTCCGGAATGTTCTTCCCATAAGGAATCACCACTGTGGTCAATGTGACCCTTCTGGCTGCTTCCCCAGCACTCTCAGGAATCGGGTTGTGGGGCAGGGGGAGGCGGGTGGTGGGTGGACAGCAGGGGCCACCCGAGCAAACCAGGGGTGCAGCTCAGGGGGCAGGGGTGCTGCGGGCTGTCCTGGGGGACAGGCAAGCGAGGAGAGCAAGGCGCCGGCCCTGTCACCCAGGGGCTGCTGGTCCTCATGTTCCCAGCATCCTGTCTCTGGGGGACATTCCTCAAACCCAGTCCCACTGTCTTCCATCTGCCCTCGATCCCAGCCGCTTCTCAAGAGGCCCCCAGCCGCTCACTCCTCCCTGCCCCCCCAGGCCACGTGTCCCCAGAGAACACACTAGGGCCCCAGTCTCCCGAGGTCTCCCCATCCCCAGGCAGGCCTGCATCTGAAAGCTCAACCTTCCTTGCCCAGCAAGTGCGGGGACCCAGCAGAGGCTGCTTGCTTACTTTTTCTGTTTTCTTTCTTTCCTTTTTTTTTAAGGAAAAGGTGGGTTTTCTCCCCTTCGGACCCCTCTGGCTGGGCGGCCCTGACCAAACCCAGGGCTAAGAGTTCCCACCGCCCAAGGGCAGAGGCTCCCTCACCCCCTGCTGCTGCTTCCAGGGGGCCTTCGGAATATCACTGCCACAGCCGCTCGGAGGAGTCTACAAAAGGATGAAAGAACCTGGGAAATTTCCAGCAGCCCACAGAGCCAAGCCAGAGGGAAGGGCGGGAGCGCCATCTAGCGGCCCTCGGGGCAGCCGTGCTGGGGCAGGACTGGGACACGGCCACTCAGAGACCGGGGCAGACGTCCCTCCCACCACCACCCCACCCCATGAGACACGGCCCAGGCCAGCGAGCTGGGCCCAGCAGTGCGCATGCGCGCGCACACACACGCACGCACACACACACAGGTACCTGACAAATACACACACACACACAGATATCTGACACTCGTTGCACATTGGTACCTGATCCACACATATACACAGATTTATATACACAATACAGACATACAGATACCTGACAAACATACACACACATATACATCACACACACAACACACACAGATACCTAACACACACTCACATACACACACATAGGTACCTGAGACACATATACACACTTATACAACACACACATACATATGCTCATATGCATACTCAGACACACACACGTGTATACACTCACATACACTCATATACACTGACACACATTTGTATACACACATACACACAAACACAAACACACACATACATATACGCAGAAACATACACTCACATACACTCACACACACCCTCGGACACTCACTCACACACACACACACACACACACACACACACACACACACACACACATACACACACACACACCCTCACACGCACGCATGCAGCCCCAGCCTGCGGCTCTATCTGCACGGGGAGCCTGAAGGCCACTCACCTGCACTCAGCCCGCCAGGCCCACGGGGAGGACGCTGCTGTGCGGAGCGGTGGGCAGAGCCCCCAGGGAAGGGGCAGGTCTACTGCACCCCACAGGTGTGGGCCTGGCGCAGAGCAAGGGCCCCTCCCACAAGGCCTGGACTGGGGCCTTCATGCAGTCCCGGCCCAGCCTTGCCGTGAGGAGTCGGGAGGGATGGGGCAGCCACGCAGTCACTGGGGCCTCCCGGGCAGCTTGGGGACAGCACCCTGACCAGGAAACCCCTCCACTCGGTGCGCAGGACCACACTGCAGGCGTGAGGCTCAGGCCTTTGTTCAACCACCATCACCAAATACGTCAATCTCTCTCCAAATCTTTCCCCAAAGGCAAATACCTCCCCCACAGAGGTTCCAATGATCAAGGGCTCACGTAAAGCCACAGAAGGCCACAAAAGGGAGAGGAGTGGATTGAAAACAGGAAGCCCGTGGAATTGTAACAGGATCCCAGCAAACACACAAAGTAGCACCACGCGAAGGCCAGAGGGCCTGTGGCCAGCAGAATAACGGCCCCAAAGATGGCCACGGCCTAATCCCGAGACCTGTGGACATATCACCTCATGTGGCAAAGGGGACTTTGCAGAAGGGATTAAGTTAAGGTCCCTGAGACAGGGATGACCCTGGATTCCCCAGGGAGCCCGGTGTCATCACAGGGTCCCTCATAAGAGGAGGCGGGAGGGTCAGAGGCAGAGAGAGACGGGAGATGCTGCGCTGCTGGCCGTGAGGATGGAAGACGGGGCTGCGAACCAGGGATGTGGCACCTCTAGAAGCTGGAAAAGGCGGGAACCGATGCTCCCCTGGAGCCCCCGGAGAGACCAGCCCTGCCCACACCCGGATTTAGCCCCGTGAGGCAGAGTCAGCCTCCTGGCTCCAGAACTGTCGGAGAATAAATGCGAGCTGAGTTAAAGCCACCAGATCTGCAGTCCTTTGTTACAGCAGCCCTGGGAAACTCACACATGTCCCCAGCCTTCCCCGCCCATCTGAGTGGGAACCGCTGCCAGACAGCGGGGCAGGGGCTTCACTCAGTCCACGGCAGAGGCGAGGAGAGGGTGGTCACACGGCCGACGGCCGACAGGGCGACCTGGCTTCCCACCCGGGTCTGCTGCTCAGAGGGCCTGCTCCCGCTCCGCAGCAAAGGGCCCCAGAATGTCCCTGTTGACTTAAGGGGGTAGGGGGCCCTCCCCCAGGCCGGCAGGCACAGGCTCAGCCACGTGGGGCTCAGCTCTCTGTTGGGACAAGGCAGGGGCGCCTTGGCCAGCGTCCGCCTGGGTCCCTGCTGGGTGGCCCCCCCCAATACAAAGGTGAGGGTTCACTGGCTGAGCTGAACACCTGTCTCTGCTCCCCTGAGCTGCGATGATTACTGTGACAACAGAACCTTCTAACAGCTGGGGAGAGGCAGGGCGATGCGAAGCCCCCAGCTCAGAAGTCTCTGCTGAAAACACAGCGAACAGGGGCCTCCCTGGTGGCGCGGTGGTTGGGAGTCCGCCTGCCGATGCAGGGGACACGGGTTCGTGCCCCGGTCCGGGAGGATCCCATATGCCGCGGAGCGGCTGGGCCCGTGGGCCATGGCCGCTGGGCCTGCGCGTCCGGAGCCTGTGCTCCGCAACGGGAGAGGCCACAGCAGTGAGAGGCCCGCATACCGCAAAAAAAACCCAACAAAACACAGCGAACAAAGACGGCCTCCTGCTGGCCCCCGGCAGAAGCTGCGTGTCAGGGGAGTGCTCAGCTGGGAGATTCCAGAACACGACCACCTTGGCAATCTGACCCAGCCTGGGGGACCCGTTGCTCACAGAGTGCCCTGCAGGGCCCAGCATGCCCGCCCACACCCTGCAAACAGCTAACCCCATCCCCCAATCTGGGGGCCAAGAGGGAGGTGAGGGGAGGCTCAGGCACAAGGCCGCCCGCTCCCCAGGCCCGCGGCCCTGGGAGGCGCTACCGGAAGCCTGGCAGCAGCCACGTTCAGTGTAAGGTGCTCTGAGCACAAACCACAAGCTCCGGGGATCTGGAAGCACGTTTCTGGGGGGCGTGTGTGCCCTCATCTAGCGGGGGCTGGGCCGGCGGAGCCCCCCACCCCGACTCTGCCTGCCCCGCCCGACAGCCCCAGGTGCAGCCCCAGGAGCCACGTGCAAGGCCTCCCCCCCATCCCCACCCATCGGGCAGCCCTGCCCCACTCAGCAGCGGCCGCCCCTCACCAGGACTTGGGCTCCCCGAAGTGCAGGTAGTTGATGCTGTACAGGTCCATGTCCTCCGTGTGCCAGGCGAAGGTGGTCTTCCACATGCCGAAGTACAGGTAGGGGGTGTTGACGCCCTCGATGATGGTGCCACACTCGCGCTCCACCATGTCCAAGATGGTCCGCAGATTCCCGATGTTCCACTGGGCCACGTCCTGCATAGCGGCGAGCACACGGTCAGCCTGCCGGCCACCCCAGGCACCCAGCCTCCCCCACCGTCACTCGCCCCCAGACGCCGGCAGTGAGACACCTGCGTCATTCCCTCCGAGCCCGGGCCATGGTGTGACCCCTGCCCAGGGCCCAAACAGCATTCTGCCCCACACCTGCCTGCTTCCGAGCTTCGCCCACCCCAGGGTCCAAAACCCACCCTGGGCTGCGCACACCCCACAGGCACAGGCCCCCTGCCCCGGGCCAGGCGGTCAGGTGAGGCTTCCCTTGGATCCCACGTTGAGCTGTGCGTGAATCATGGGCGGGGAAGGCCACGCTGTGGCCACGGTTGGTGGTGAATAATTCACGTGCCTTGAAGTCAGTGACACAGAAGGAGGAAAAACATGCCGAGCGGGGCTCCCAGCAACGTGCCAGACAGGCCTTCCCGCACCTTCCCACAGCGGAGACAGGGACGGCACTCAGAGCCAGGCAAACCAGCGAGGGATCCCCACCCACCAGGCTCATCTATTCCTAACGCCACAAGCAAACAAACCTTATCTTGTCATAAGAGCTCATAAAACATGCTTTCATTGACTTCCAGTCCCCGGGGAAGCCTCGGGGCTGCTGAGATGCTGCGTGCACGGCAGCGTTCCTGCATGCCCAGATCCACCCAGTGCCACCCACCTCATCCACGTTTTAGGCCCGACTTGGCAGGTCGGTCTTTGCAAGGTGAGCTGTGGCCAGAGCCCAGGACACGGAGGAGGGCCACGATCAGACCCCCACCGCGAGCACGAGAAGCCCAGGGTCGCCTCAAGTGGAAGATGCCCAAGACTGGGGGCACCAGCAACCAGTCGCCTCCCCAAAGCCCTGTCCATTTGCCACCCGCCCCCATCCAGCCCACATGGACAGGGGACCCGGGGTCTAGACTAAGCTGGGCGATAACTCATCATGGGCCAAGTCATTCTCTGCTCTGGGCCTCAGTTTCCCCTCAGTACAAGGAGACTGTTTTACTAGGTCAGGCACGGCAAACACATGGCGCCAAAGCCCCAAATCCTCTTCCAGAACCCAGGGCAGGCTCACCCACTGAGCTCTGCCTCGGCCCCGCTGAGCCTGCACTGGGCCTTGGAGCCCTTCGTGGGGCCGTCACTACAACCGTCGGCAGCACAGGAGAGCAAAGCCAGAGGTTCTCAAGGGACAAGCCTCCAATTTTTGAATTTTTATTTAAAAACAAAAATTTGGGGTCCTCAAGGGAATGAGAATATAAGCCATAGACTTGGAGAAAATATTTGTAAAACATAAACAACTGTTAACCAAAATATACAAAGAACCCTTAAAACTCAACAATGAGAAAGCGAACAATCCACATAAAAACTGGGCCAAAGACCTGAACAGACACTTCACCCAAGAAGATACACTGATGGCAAATCAGCACATGAAAAGACGCTCCACATCATCAGGGAAATGCGTATCGAAACCACAATGAGGTACCACCACACACAGATAAGAATGGCCCAAATCCAGAACACTGACACCACCAAATGCTGGCGAGGATGTGGAGCAACAGGAACTCTCATTCATTCCTGGTGGGAATGCAAAATGCTCCAGCCACTCCGGAAGGCAGGTTACAAAACTAAACATACTCTTACCATACGCTGCAGCAATTACGCTCCTTGGCATTTACCCAAAGGAGTCGAACGAAAACTTATGTCCACACAAAAGTCTGCAACGGCTGTTTACAGCAGCCTTATTCGTAATTGCCCAATCTTGGAAGCAACCAAGATGTCCTTCAGTAGGTGAACGGTTAGATAAACCATGATATATCCAGACAATGGAATGTTATTCAGATCTAAAAAGACATGAGCTGTCAAGCCATGACAAGACACGGAGGACCCGTAAACATTGGGTTGGCCAAAAAGTTCGTTTGGGTTTTTCCGTAAGATGTTACATGTGACTAAGTGGAAAAAGCCAATCTGAAAAGATTATATACTGTATGATTCCAATTATAGGACATTCTGGAAAAAGGCAAAACTATGGAGACAGTAAAAAGATCAGTGGCTGCCAGGGCTTGGGGGAAGTGGAGTGATGAACAGCTGGAGCACAGAGGTTTTTTAGGGCAGTGACACTATTCTGTATGACACCGTTAATGGCGGATACTTGCCATTATACACTTGTCCAAAGCCATAGAAGGTATGACACCAAGAGTGAACCTGAATGTCAACTACGGACCCTGGGATCAGAGTCCCAGACAAGGGACTCAATGTAACAAACGCGCGGACAAGGCATCAATGTAGCAAACGCACGGCTCTGGTGGGGACGCTGACAGAGAGCGAGGCTGAGGGCGCAGGGGAGCAAAGCACGTATGGGGACTCTGTATCCTCCTCTCAATTGCGCCGTGAATCTGAAACTGCCCTAAAAAAGATACCTATTTAAAACGGTAACAACAATTATCATTATGACTATTGTTATTCAGGACCCCACCCAGCACCAAGACTACACGGTGGGGGAAAGAATAGCCTTTTCAATAAATAGTGTTGCAACAACTGGTTGTCCACATGAAAAAGAATGAACTTGGACTCCCTCTTCATACCATATAAAAAAACTAACTCAAAATGGACCATAGACCTAAATGTAAGAGCCAAAATTATAAAATTCTTCGAAGAAAACATAGGGGCAAATCTTCACGACCTTGGAATTGGCAAAGGACTCTTAAATAAGACACCCAAAGCACAAGAAATAAAAGAAAAAATAACAGAAAAATTGGACTTTATTACAATAAAAACTGCCGCGCTTCAAAGAACACAACCAAGAAGGTAAAAAGACAACCCACAGAACGGGAGAAAATACTCACAAATCATTTATCAAGTAAGGGACTTGTATCCTGAATGCATGAAGAATTCTTACAACTCAATAATGAGAAGACAAATAACCCAATTAAATATGGGCAAAAGATCTGAACGGACATTTCTCCAAAGAAGATATACAAATGGTCAATCAGCACATGAAAAGACCCTCGACATCATTACCACCAGGAAATGCAAATCAAAGCTACAATGAGATACTACTTCACACCCGCCAGGATGGCTAAAATAAAAAAATACAGAATATGACAAGTGTGGGTGAGGATATGGAAAAATCAGAACCCTCATGCTTGCCTGGTGGAAATGGAAAATGGGGCAGCTGCTTTGGAAAAAATCTGGCAGGTCCTCAAAAAGTTAAACACGGAGTTACCATGTGACCTGCAATTCACCCCTGGGTAGCTGTCCAAGAGAAATGAAAACACATGTCCACACACAGACTTGTAAGTGAATATTCAAAGCAACATTATTCCTAATAGCTAAAAAGTGGAAACAATCCAAATGTCCATCAACTGGTGAATGGATAAAGAATATATGGTCCATCCATACAGTGGCATATTATTTGGCCATGAAAAGGAGAGAAGCACTGATACTCACTACAGCGTGAACAGACCCTGAGAACACGATCCTCAGTGAGAAAGCCAGACACAGAAGGACACACAGTGTGTGATTCCATTCATATGAAACGTCCAGAACAGGCAAATCCACAGAGACAGACAGTGGGTTCGTCATTGTCAGGGGCTGAGGAGGCAGATGGGAGTGACTGCTAATGGGGATGGGGCTTCTTTTGGGGATGATAAGAATGTTCTAAAATTGACTGTGGTGATGGCTGTACAACTCCGTGAATATACAAAAAAACACTGAATTACACACTTTAAATGGGTAAATTGTATGGTATGTGAATTATATCTCAATAATGCTTAAAAAAAAACAGTAAGTCTGATAATCAACAAATAAATAAACCAATCCAACTAGCACTAACTTTCTAAAACTCTCCATGGAAAAGGACAGTTCATTTGACAATCAGGCATCTGACTCCACACCCACCTGTACACGAGCACATGAACTTCAGTTATTCCATCCCATCAGGCTGCTGGGGTCTAATTCCCTTCACGATCCATAAACCGAGCAGCAGAGCCGCAAGCTGGGATCGGGCTGGCGGGTGGAGCTGGGCAACACCAACCCCCAGGCACCAAGGTCCACACTGTGGCCAAGTCAAGAGGACAGCTGGCCGAGGTCACAGGGCATAGCCAGCTGGGGCCACCGGTCAGACAGCCTAGATTCTAACACCTGCTTGGGACTGGACACAGGGAGTGGGACTCGGCAAGTTTCCCAGCCACGGAGCCTCGACGTTCCCGCTTGGAGTTGCGGGGAAATCGCCTGGTTCTCTAAGGACTAAACGTGGTGTTTAAAGAACAGAAGCGCAGGACTTCCCTGGTGGCGCAGGGGTTAAGAATCCGCCTGAAAATGCAGGGGACACGGGTTTGAGCCCTGGTCCGGGAAGATCCCACAAGCCTCGGGGCAACTAAGCCAGTGCACCACAACTACTGAGCCTGTGCTCTAGAGCCCGCAAGTCGCAACTACTGAGCCTGCAAGCCACAACTACTGAGCCTGTGTGCTGCAACTACTGAGCCCACACACTGCAACTGCGCACCTAGAGCTCGTGCTCCGCAATGAGAAGCCACCGCAATGAGAAGCCCGCACACCACAACCAAGAGTAGCCCCTGCTCACCGCAACTGGAGAAAGCCCGTGCACAGCAACGAAGACCCAACGCAGCCAAAAATAAATTAATTAAATTAAATTTTAAAAAAAGAACAGAGATGCCTTCCTGCCCAGGACCACGCCAGGCCCTGCCTGCAGAGGCCCAGGGGAAACAGCCCTCCTTGTGTTCAGAGACCAGACGTGTCCCCAGGGACACCCACCACGGTCCTCCTGCCCGAGCAGCTTCCAGGAGGAGCGGCAAACACAATGAAACCGGAGAGGGTTGGAGGCCCAGCACTGATCCTGGGCTGCCAGGGAGGGTGGTCTGGGCCTCGGCGGCCTGGCATGGGAAATGGGGGCCCTGGAGGTTGGCCCCTCTCCCCGGGCCTGGAGGCCCTCGAAGAAAGCAGAGAAGCAGGGGGAGCAGTAGACAGGCCGCAACGGGCCCCAGGAAGCCCTGGGGCCACAGCCCCACCAGGCCCCCGTCAACCCGACCCAGGAACTTCTGCACTAGCCCAAGGGCGAGCTGGCCCACAGTGCTAAAACACACCTGTATAACCACAAAACCTGCCATGAACAAGGTGACCAATCCTGGCATTCAGAGGTGCGCAGCCGGGAGACGGCGAGGTGCGCCCAGGGGCGGGTGCCAGCGAGAGTCGACGGTTAGGGACCTGGGCTGCAGCGCGTGCGATAGGGCCTCTGCAGCCACGACCTCCGAGCAGGCGCAGCCCTGCTCCCAGGGGCTGCGTGCTCGCTGGGAGAAGGCCTGGCCTTGCAGGTCATCTGACCCTTTGGGATCAAGGCCAAGAATGTGAGCTCAGGGTCCGGGACACGCCCACTGAAGGACTGCCATGTGCCCGCCAGGCCCCATGTTATTGATGGGGAAACCGAGGCCCAGGAAGGAGGAAGCAGGACAGGGGCAAACTCGGTCTGGACCCCCGGGGCGAGGGCGTCTCCCTGTGGTTCTGGGGGCAGTGGGTGAGCTCACTTCGAGCTTGACCTGCATCTTCCAGGTAACAAACTAACGCCCTCGGCACCATGCACCACAAAGCGGACCCACTAGTGGAAGGTCCGGGCCCAGGTCAGCTGGGCTCCGTGAAGCCGGTGAAGCGAAACACTGGCAGCGACTGGTGTTGGGACCTGAGCGGCAGTCGTTTGCTTCCCACGCCTTTTGGGAATCACAAGCCGCCTCTTCTAACAGGCTCCTCCCCTGGGCACCAAGGAGGGTCCCAACCCTTCTCAGAGGGGGACTTTATTCCTGCACCGACCTCCGTGCTGCCCTCAGGGGAGAAGGGCTGAGTGGACAAGAGTCTTCCCCCCAGATGACCTTCAGAGGAACGACCGGGGGCAGCACACAGGGAGGCAGAGGGGGCCCCCAGGGAGTGGAGAGGGCCAGGTCCTAGCCCAGGGCACCCCATGCAGCACACACCCAGGAGAGAGTCAGGCTTCGGAGCTTTGAAATTAACCCCAGTAGATCCAACCCAGGGTTATCCGAGGTCCCATAAATATTTATAAATTGTCCCCCGCAAAACACGATCCCACTCAAACCTCCCTCCGTTTGACACCAGCACCCTCGGGGACCTCGGCATCAAGCCTCGACCAGGGCCTGTCTTGCCCTTGGACAGGCCGTGGGCAGCAGAGGCCCAAAGGCCAAGGAGCGGGGTCCTGCCAGCCCAGCACAGGGACTGGACGTGAGTGGACCCAGGGGTGGCCTGGAGGGCTGAGAACTCGGGCTTCCAGGTTTCCAGGAAGATGGAGTGATAGAAACTTGAGAAGAAAAGCATTCAAACAACCGAGAATTCAGAGAGGCCCCTGGGAGAAGGGACAGAATGCTCGATGTCATCTTTTTAGAACCGCTTTGTGGCCAGGCCGCTAGGTCAGCGGCCGAGTGTGGGATCAGGGCAGGGGGGCAGCACTATGACCTGGCAGGGAAGATTCTACAAACCTCTGGCTTCTTCTTTTCATCCTAAGCTGGCACGTGCCTGCAACCAGAGCCCAAACAGAAGGCCCCGTGGAGCTTTCCGTGTCATCCCAGCCTCTGTGGTCCAAGATGGAGCCCGCTCGCCCCCCTCCACACCTCCACATCCACGGGGACACCTAGGGGCCTCAGTACTTACCTCATCGTACAAGGAGCCACTGATGTCAGCCCCATAGATGGGCGACACGAAGGTGAGGTTCTTCCAGTACTTGCGCTCCAGGTCATCGAAGTCCTGGTGCCGAGGGGTGCAGTACCTGGGGACAAACCGAGCGTGTGGGGCTCAGGGCACCTGCCGGACACACCAAGGGAAGGGCTCTGCTCAGATACCCGCCCTCCCGGCAAGGGCACGGCCCCGGAGCCCACGGATGAGCTGTGGTGACTGCCAGGCGGTGAGGTGGATGGACGGCGGGGGGGCAGCCCTGCCTGGAACGGTGCCCAGGGGTCCCGTCTCGCCAGCTATCGGGGCCCGGGGCCCCCAGGTCAGACCGCACGCCAGGGCCACGGGAGCCGGAGGAGGGACCTGGGTTTTGACTGTTCTTGTCCTCCTACCACCCTGCAGACACCAACAGGCACCGTGGTGGCCAGGGGCAGCGCAGGAGGGGACAGACAACGCCTGCCCTTACAGGACACTTGTTTGAGAGAAGAGAGACTGCCAGAGATGCACAGACGATTTCAGCGACTGAGGGGGGCTGGGAGCTACACAGAACAGGGGGAGTGAACAGTGGTGCTGTGTGCCAGGGAGCGTGCCCGCGTGCCATGAGTGCCCACGACGCGCCCGTGAGCTCCCGGGAGTGTGTGTGCATGCCCGAGTGTGCCATGGCGAACCAGGCACTTGGGGAGACGTGCCAGGGAGCCCCTCTCTGGGGAGGTGCTGTCAGAGCCGAGACGTCCTGGGGGAGGGGGGAGGCGCTCTGGGGACAGGGGACACAGGCAGGCCCTGAAGGGCCAGCCCCGCAGCCAGCGCTGAGGGCAGCGTGAGGTGGACAGCACGGCCCTGGGTCGGGTGAGGGTCTGGATTTTGCCCCTAAGAACCGGGGGACTGTGAACCGGGGGTGCTGAGGCCCACCCAGGGCACACAGAGAGGGATTTGTGGGGGCTGCGTGCGCCCCTCCCTCCGCACCCCGAGCTGGCATTTTGCCCGCCACGCCACCCAGGCCCACGTACTTCTCGCTATTGGCCAGGCGTCGGTACTCCCCAACCGTCATGGCCTTCTTCTGGATGTTATACTGCGTGAAGAGGCCCGACTGGCCCGTCACCACCTGCTGGATGGGCGCCGGGATGACCACATCGTCAATGTCGTCGTACGTCTGCCGCGGCTTCCACTCCTTCGGGGGGATGATCTGCGAGACGGAGCGGGAGGGTGGTCAGCGGCACCTCCCCTGGGCTCGGCCACTCGGGATTGGGTGAGGGGCAGGGAGAGCCTGGGGGCACCTAGCACCCCCTGTCCGTGTCACCAAGCTCCCAGGAGACCCGGAGCCAGGCCTATCTGGGCACCACGCAGCAGGGTAGGGGGCTGTGCCTGCCTCTGCACAGGGCCAGGGTCTGGAGAGGTGGGAGCGGCCCCAGAGGACGTGCGTGATCACAGAGTGAGCAGACGTGGGCAGGCTGGGCTGTGTGCGCCCCTCGGCCCAGGATGCACTCGCTGTGTCCCAGGGGCTCTGCTACCGCGCCCTCTGGCCACCATGTGCCCGGCTCGGGACTCCGCGCGGATGAGGCCCCAGAGCAGAGACCCTGGTGCCACAGTGCACACTCATTCCAGCGCCCTCTCTCCAGTGACACCTACTGGGGGCGATCGCAGCTCTAGGTGCTGAGGAGACATGGGGACACAAAGGACTCAGGCGAGGGTCTGAGTCCTGACTGGAGGGCGCAGGTGATAAATCCCGGCGAGAAGAAGGAAATTGTAGGACAGTAATAAGGGTAAAGCGGGGCTGGGTGAGCCACCCAGAGGCAGGAGGTGGGGGGCAGGCAGTGGGGGGTGACAATTCCAAGTGGGAGGAGGCCTGAGAAGGTCACACTGCAGCCCCCACCCCAGCAGGCACCACCACGCCCCTCCCCCAGCAGGTGGCGGCACCCCGGCCCACCCACCCCACCCCAGGAGGGGACACGGAGGGCGCCACGGATGGGGATGGACCTCCTCCTCCACGTTTCCTCTCTGCCGGTCGGGGGTGACCTCTGCGCAAGCCCCACGGGCCTGGGTGGGTGTTTGCAAGCCCCGAACCTCCTTCCAGGGCGTCCAGTGGGCCACCCACCCAACAGCTCTGGGAAAAGGAACTAAACCAACCCGTTTTTGGTGCATCAGCCATGCACCCTGGGGTGGCCGAACCCTCTCCCGGCTCAGGGCCACCAGGGAAGCACACGGCGCTGAGGCCCGAGTTTGCCGACAGCTCGGGGGTGGCTAAGTCCACTCACCATCCCCAGGATCCCACTGTCACATGGGTGCAAAGAAATGTTCTGCTTGGTGACGAAAACACTGACTCTCCAGTTGCCTGCTAAAAAGGGTGCTGCCCACCCACGACTAGCACGCATGGGGGTGTCCACCCACATAAATCAGTAACAACGACAGCAGCGACGATGAGAAAGTCAGCGCTCCTCACCCGGGCAGTCCCGCCCCACAAGGGACACTGGGTCATGTCTGGGGACGTCTGGGGTTGTCAGGACTTGGGGGGCTCCTGGCATCGAGGGGGTGGGGGCAGGGAGGCTGCTCCACACCCCACAGTGCCCAGGATGGCCCCCCAGAGAATGACCTGGCCCCCATGTCAGCAGTGCCAGCAGGACCATCATTTAGAGTTAGATGGGGACGAGCCCCCTCCCGGAAGACACAGCTGTTCAGTCACAATGCCATGGGCGCCTGGCGTGGCAACAGGGTGCTGGGCTCAGCCTGCCGGTCGACGGTTTTGTTAGCTTCCCAGTGAGAAATCTGAGGAGTCAGGTGATGAACTAAAACACTCAAGGCTAGAAATGCAAAAAAGAAAAAGAAAAGGGGGGGACTTCCCCGGTGGTACAGTGGTTAAGACTCCATGCTCCCAAGGCAGGGGGCCTGGGTTCAATCCCTGATCGGGGAACTAAGATCCCACATGCATGCTGCAACTAAGAGTTCGCATGCCACAACTAAGGAGCCCGCCTGCTGCAACTAAGACCCGGCGCAACCAAATAAATGAATATTTAAAAAAAAAAAAAAAGAAAAGGAGAAGAGGGCCCATGCCTCCAGGATACGGGATGTTCTTGCAGGGAAACGGGTTGGTAGGGTGAGGGATCTGGGACCCCGAGCTGCTCTTTTAACTACGTGGCTGATGCCTCCTCGTTGCAGAAAAGCCTGAGTTTCCTCCTAGGGGAAAGCGCAGTGACCCTGCACCGGCTCCCCCGCCCCAAGTCTGTTGGAGAAACGCCTCCCTAACCAGGCTGCGGGATGAATGGACCACTCCTCAGCCCTCCGCTCTCAGGGGAGAGCCTTGGGCTCAGTCCTGTTCCCTCGGGCTCTGCTGTGTGACACCTGGACACTGGGGAGATGCTCCCGACAGACGCTCCCGACACCTGGCTCACACATGTGACCGCACTTTCCCAGGCACATGCTAAGCAAGTTCTGGAAAGGCGCATGAACAGAAGGCCACTGGTCTGGAACACGAAGCTTCTGGAAAAATCCCTCAGCAAAGCACCACGGCCTAACACCCTCAAGTCTCTGCAGAGCAGGATTTGAAAGGAGGCTCTCCAAGCAGAGGACACCTGAAGGACGCCCCCTAAAGGCCCGTGAGCATCCCGACTGCGTGGCCCTGGACGGACCCTGACTCGAAGCTCCTGGGGGGCAAGACTCAGCCAAGGCCAGGAGGATGGAGAGGCCACACACCCAAGGGAACGGCGTGACACCAGGGAGGTGGCCAGCTTGGCGGGCAGCTGGGGCAGGTGTGGGAGACCCTTCTAGAGGGAAGGAAGTGAGGGGCCAGCCTCTGCCTCCCAGAACCAGCTGGACCCAAAGCCATTCTGCTGGCAGCAGGCCTGGAGGCTAAGAAGAGCCAGGGCACCGCCTGGCAGCAGGGCACTGAGGGCACTGACGCCCCTTGACCCCTTCCCCAGGACCCTAAGCCATGCCCCTTCCTGGCTCCCTCCCTCCCCCAGCCCTTCCCAAGCAGCCTGAGGGGGAAGGAGCCCAGCTGGACACTGGTCCCAGAGCACACTCAGGGTGGGTGAGGAATGTGACCTGCCACCCCGATGGCCTCAGGGTGGGAGCCCCCGTACCCAGAGCCCCCTCAGCTCCAGGCCCTGGCCCAGCTGTGCCTGCTGAGTGTCCACCCTGACCTAGCTGCCCCGGGCCCGACAGAGCTTTTGTCGGGGGTCCATCAAATGTAGCTTTGATGAAAAAAGAAACCTCAACACCACACACACACACACACACACACACAAACACACACAGAAGGGCGGTCAAGGCTGATGAGACCAGGGTGAGGGGGACCCCAGTGACTACAGAACTCATTCAGGCCAGCAGGACACTGTGTCCCTTCTCCAAAGAGGCTGGCAGCCCTCAGGGCTGACAGCCTGCGTCGGAAGGAATTGGGGGCACCGAGGGCCGTGGCACGTGCCTCCCTGGACCCATCTGTCCCCGCAGTGGCAGGGAGGCCCCAAGGGGCTAGAGGCACCTACACGCCGTCCCTGCCTGACGGGAGCAGGGATGCAGGTGCACGCGTGTGTGTCGGCGTGACTGTCCCCACAGGATCTCTCAGCGACAGCGGGGGAGCTGCTCCCAGGAGCCCCTGCCCACCCTCACCGTGCCCTTCCAGAGAGAATTGCCCTTGCCAGAGAGAAAACAGCAAAGAAAACACCACTTAAGAAGAGTGGAATGGAACATGCAAACAAAGGGCAGAGGGGGACTTGCCTGGTGGCGCAGTGGTTAAGAATCCGCCTGCCAATGCAGGGGACACAGGTTCGAGCCCTGGTCCGGGAAGATCCCACGTGCTGCAGAGCAACTAAGCCCGTGAGCCACAACTACTGAGCCCTCGTGCCACAACTACTGAAGCCCGCATGCCTGTGCTCCGCAATAAGAGAAGCCACCGCAACGAGAAGCCCGCACACCTCAGCGAAGAGTAGCCCCCACTCGCCACAACTAGAGAAAAGCCCGCGCGCAGCAACGAAGACCCAACACAGCCAAAAAAACCCACAAAGGGCAGAGTGAAAACGTGCCCTGAAAACATCTGCCTCACAAAAACATCCAGTCCAAATGGTTTCCCATCGATCAAGTAAGTTAGCGGAAAACTGGTCCACAGGAATTAAAGGCTTAAAAGCAGAGGCATGGGGCTCAAAGGAAAGGCAGGAGCCGGAAAGGAGAAGAAAAGGGAAGGAACAGAGCCGGCGCGAGGACATGCAGGGGAGACTCGGTCACGCCCCACGAGGCTGCACCCAAAGCAGCCCCAGGACAGAAGGTGCTGGAAACAGCCCGGAAGCCGGAGCCGGAGATGACAGAGGAGGAAGGAAAGGAGAGGGGCCAGGGGAAGTGGCAGGTGCTGCCAATGGAGCACTCCACGAGGTTACCAAGATTCCTGGCACAGGGGACAACTTGGATCCAAAAACAGAACTGGCGCTGCGTCCCGGCAAATGCGGAGTGAGGTGAGGGACAGGACACGTTCCAGATGAAGGGAGGGCCCCCCACGCCCAGCCCCACGGGCACCAGGCCTCAGAGTCCCCCGCACCGCCCCCAGCTGGGGCACCTGAGGGAAAGGGGCACCTGACAACCAACCCCAGCCAATCGGTCCAGCCCAGAGGGAGGCTCCGAACCTGCAAGAACCCAGGCCCGGGGCTTCCAGAGCCACAGACCTCGATGAGAAGGTTCTGCTGGGTGTGTGCTATCATGGGGCCCAAGGAACGAAAACCAAGGAGAGGGGACAGGAGGGACGATGTCGCAGACCCACCTCTCTCCTCATCTGCACAGCTGAGATTAAAGGCATGGATGTCACACAGCCAACCAAACCCGGCAGGGGAGGTGGGCAGAGGAAGGCCAGCACACCTGTCCCCTCACTGCAGACACCGTCTGGGGGACAGACCACCGTGACCCGCAGCCCAACACCACCCACCACCTGCTTCCGTCCAGCCACAGAGCTGACGCCGGCATTCTTTCTGTTTTTTTTTTTTTTTTCATTTTTTGAAAAAAAATTTTTTAATTCTTTTTGACTTTTTAAAATTTTACTTATTTATTTATTTTTTGGCCACCCCACATGGCTTGTGGGATCCTAGTACCACAACCAGGGATCGATCCCAGGCCCTCAGCAGTGAAAGTGCAGAGCCCTCTCCACTAAACCACCAGGGAATTCCTTTTTAAAAAATTTTAAATGGTTGAGGGAAAATAACAAATGAAGACTTTCAGGATAGGTGAAAATTCTACGAAATGCATATTTCGGTGTCTATAAATCAGGTTTCATGTGCTCACAGCCATGGTTGTGGGGTTATGGGTCATCCCCCGCCACAGAGTTGAGTGGTGGCCACAGACAGTCCAGCCCAAGAAGCTGAAAATATTTACTATCTGGCTCTTTGCAGAAAAGGCTTAGCGACCCCCAGCTTAAATAATAGAGGGCTGGGTATTAGATAAAGTGCCGGTCATACAGAAAGCAACTAGAACAACCCAAATCAGGTGACGAATCTCCCAGATTATGTGGTGAGCAGACCCTCACACACACAGGTTCACGTGCACATGAAGAAACTCGGCACCCGTCCCCAAGGTCTGTTCCCCGCACAGAAGAGGCGTAGGCAGGCATGCAATCTGCCGGTGTTCACACACGCACACACGCACGTGCACGTCCGTGTGTGATGCTCCGTGAAAAGAGACACGAGGAATCAGTGCTGTGCCGCTCCAGGCAGAGGAGCCGGGGTCAGGGTGGGTGAAGGGGGCACTCATTCTCCCTCCTACCCTGTCGCAATGCTTGAACTCGCTTCATACGTGCGTTACAGTCTCAAAAAAATGTGTTTTAAGTAGGAATATAAAGGCAAAATGTAAGCCCTCCCCGGCACCGACTCCCCTGGGACCCCCCTGACAGGGTGAGACAGCTGCTGGTCCCACCATGATGCTCTGTGTCCCACCCAGGATCAGCGCCCTCGGGGACCCCGGTGCCCAGAACTGTGCCTGACTTGGGGAAAGAACATATGTTCATGGATAAATTAGGTCAGAGGGGCTCAATGAGCAGATTAA
Source organism: Mesoplodon densirostris (assembly GCF_025265405.1). Taxonomy (NCBI): domain Eukaryota; kingdom Metazoa; phylum Chordata; class Mammalia; order Artiodactyla; family Ziphiidae; genus Mesoplodon; species Mesoplodon densirostris. The sequence goes on from NC_082663.1 coordinate 149,348,277, forward strand.
TGGGTGCCTCTCGGGCCCCTTGCCCCTGGGTGGGCACAGGGCAGGGGCCGGGGAGAGCTGCACGGGGGCCTGGGGCATCACCCACCTTGGCCAGGCCCGCCCGGTGGGCCCCCTGGGACTCGATGTAGGCCACGTATTTGTTGAAGTCCTTAAACTCCTCCATCGTTGGGCGAAACGTCATGATTTTACAACTCGGGTTCTGGGCCCCGTGATCCTCGGACCCCATGGCTGCAGTGGAGAGACGGCCACACCTGCAAGGGAGACAAGAGAGTATCAGCACCTCCACCACCGCCATGGGCCGGTTCCCTTCTCCCCAGGAGGCGCCCAAACCACCCGGCCCCGAGGACAGAGGCCATGCAGCCGAGCAGGGCCAAGGGGACCCTGGGGGCCACTGCATCACTCACTCTGGCACAAAAGACCAAATGACTGCAATGAATTACTAACAGAGGTAGCCCGTTCTAAGAGCCCATGCGATGCTGGAGGCCAGAGCACCCATTTCAAACAAGGGGCCTCATCCAGATTCACTGGCATTGACCTCACAGCTGGAATCCAGAGGCAGAAGCATGGGAGGGGCTGGGAAGGTGAGTGAGGTCCTGTGTGTCTCCTCCTCAGGCGGGGCCGCACAAGCAGGGGAGCAGTGTGTGGGTCCCTCCAGCACTGGCCCGGCTGCTGTCAGCGAACCCAGGCCCCAGAGACCCACGGGCTGCCCGAGGCCGGGACCTGGAACCAGGAGAGCAGGAGGTCCGGCCAGAGAGGCTCGTTTCCCGCCGTGTCACCCTAGGCTATAACCACACCTGGCCAATCCAGCACAGAGCGTGGCACAGAGCGTGGTGGGGATCAGGCTCCTCTAGGGGACAAGGCTGCAGGCTGGAGAGGCCCCCACCCGTCCCAAGAGTTACGAGAGTTAGGGGGGCCCAGCGGGGTGGCTGGTGACCCACCCCAATGAGGAAGAGGCTTGGGGGACAGACTCTGGGGAAGGGTCCCTACTGGGACAAGAGGAGACCAGACTCCCTCCAGGACTGGAAAGAGGTCAGAACCCAAGTGCACGCAGACCCAGAACTTGGAGGACAATTAACCAAGGCCACCTCCCCCCACCCCAAAGTGAGCTGGGGAGTGAGAAAGGTAGGAAGCCCGCCAGACGGGGAAGTAGAGAGTGGGGGGGGTCCATGTCGCCAAGACGCAGCCACTAGCTCCCCAAAGGCGCTCCCCCGGTGGGCGCTAGAGGGCAGCACGAGCCCGGGAACGGGAGCCGAGGCGAGCAGTTGCCTGGGACAGACCTGGAGGCCCAGGCAGATACTAGACCAGGTCCAGGTCCTGCCCTCAACCACCCCATGCCTGGGCGCACAGGGCAGCGGGTCGGCAGCTAAGGCCACACTCTGAAGGTCACACTCACGGCTGGACTGCTGAGGACCCCGGAGGTCCTGGCACACACGGGGTCACCACTGCATCCGGGCTGGGACCCCTGGGCCCCTCCGCCCTGTGCACAGGAACCTGTGTCACTCCTCCTCGCAGGGCAACCGAAGCCGCGGTCCACGGGACAGGCCACGGGTGCCCGGGACCGTGTGACAACAGCTCTGAGGGGGATCACAGGGAACCACCGAGGTCACACGGGTTTATAAAGGGGAAGGGTCATCACAAACCCCCCTGCGGACCAGCAGGCACCAGAGGGCCCAGGCCGCGGCCAGGCTGACCAGCCCTCAGTTTGGACCACCACGCCGTCCCCCACCTGCTCCCCACCCCACAGCTGGGGCCTGGCGCCTGACTCCCCACCTGAGCCCCCAGAAGCCAGCTGCCCTCTCCCCTCCAGCCCAGACCCAGCCACACGGGGCTCACCTGGGGCCTCCTGAAGGAGCTCAAGGCCCCAGGGGGACAGGCCCAACCCCGATGATCTGGGAACATGGGTGTGGACCTGAGCTGGGCTAAGGGCTGTGGAGGGAGGCACAGGGGCGTAGGGAGGGAGGCCTCCCGGGGCAGGGACCTGGGACAGGACACAGCGGGGACAGGACAGACGACCGGCCACAGCCATCGCTCGCCAGCCTTCCTCGTGTGCCTGCCACCCGAGCCGCCCCGTCCTGTCAACCCCACCTCCCCACCCGCCCAGATTCCCTGCACCCATCGCCCCTGCCCGCACAGAGCAGCGGAGGGGGTCCCTGCTGCCCACCCATCTTGCATGGCCATCAAATCCGTCCTCTGAGGCCTGCAGCCGGAACACGATCACCAGGGTCTCAGCTCCTTGTCCCAAGCCCCCGACAGCCGGGCAAAGGGCCAGAGGCCAGCTCCGCAGCCCACCACAGATGGTGCCCAGATTCGGAAGCGGTGGACACATCAGCGCTTAACAGCCCCGGCCCTGTTCTCCACATTTTATGTGGGTGGTGTGTCCACTCTGCACAGTTCACGAAGGGGCGTCGCGTGCCTGGAAGCCCGGCTCTGCTGCGACCACGCCAGTCTCCCAACACACCGCCACCCGCTGTGGGTGACGGGCACCAGGACCACCCGCAACAGCAACTCTCCTCTTGGCCAGGCCGGTCCCAGCAGGGGAGGAGGACACAGGCTCCCCCTCAAGGCCAGCTGTGTCACCACGAGAGAAGCCCACCCTGCCACGAGTGCTGCCCCCTGCCCTCCCACAAGGCATTGTTGGTGGGAAATGAGGAGAGGCAGGACACCCGTCTCCCCCCAAGACCAGCCTGTCCTGGGCAGGGGCGGGGCAGCCCCGGGGTCCTGCCCACACGAGTTCTCTCGCCCATTAAACATAACTGCAGGAGCGCTTTTTCCATGGGGGGCAGGGGGAGCAAGCAGGTGATATGACAGCGGGTAGAGTTTCCTGCACTGCACCTGGCAAGATATGCTTCTCCAATCACCGCTGTCATCCAGATTCAGCTCAGCAGTGGGTCATGTGCGGTTTTCTTTTTCTTTTTTTTTTTTTGTCTTATTCGTGCCGGTTGCAGTAAAGTTTTTAGTAGGTAAATATAAAGAAGAAAATTAAAATGGTTTATAATCCCAACACTCCATAACCCTTGACACGTTTTTTGAAGGAGGCAAATAAAACTCAAACGTGCACATACTTAAAAAATAACAAAAGGAATGTGCTCTTTACCAGACAGTGCCGCACCCAAAATGCGAGGTTCTAACGACTTCATCGTAAAAAGACAAACAGCACAATTAAAAAGTGGGCCAACGACTTGAATAGACATTTCTCCAAAGAGAAGACTCAAACGGCCAGTAAGCACGTGAAAAGATGCTTGAGGCGATCAGCCATCAGAGGAACGCAAATCTAGAGTGACACACACCTCCCCCAACTGGGGCACCTAGAGTGAAAAAGCAGATAACAACAAGTGTTGGTGAGAAACTGGAACCCTGACTCCCACCTGGGGGGAACGTAAAATGGGGCAGCCCCCCAAAAAGTTAAACATGGAACTGACCACACAAGCCAGCAATCTCACTCCTAGGTATACACCCAAGAGAAATGAAAACATACGTCCACACAAAAACTTGTACACAAATGTTCACAGCAGCATGATTCACAACAGCCAAAAGGTGGAAACAACCCGAGTGTCCATCAAAAGATGATGGTACACAAACTGGTCCCTCCACACATGGGCACATCACTCAGCCACGGAAGGGAGAGAAGCCCTGACGTGATCACTACAACATGGATGGACCCTGAGAACACGATGCTCAGCGAGAGAAGCCAGACACAGGAGGCCACCGTAGGCTAAGAGGTCTGGGTTTCTTTATGGAGTGATGGAAGTGTTCCAAAGTTGATTGTGGTGAAGGCTGCAGGACTCTGAATTCGCTAAACACTTTGGAATCGTGCGCTGTAAGTGGGAGACCTGGTTGGCGGGTGGATTCTATCTCAATACAGCTGCTACCCCCAGAAAGGAAACAGAGATTAGGGTAGGGGAGGAGGAAAGAAGAAAGTTCTGCACTTGCCAAAAAATAATAATAATAAATAAACAAAACCTCCGGCTGCCTGGCAGCGTGGGCGCCTGGAGCCTTCAACTCCTCAGCCCACAGAAGGGCTCCCCCAGAGCCAAGCCCCCACCCCATGAGAGACGGAGGACACCCCGCAGCCCAGCCACAGAGGAGGCGTCTGCTGGGTTCCTTCTCTAACAGGAAGTGCGGCCTCCAGAGACACTTGGTGGGTCCCTGTCCCCGCCCCCGCCCCGGCCCAGCCCTTGAAGCCTCTAACAGGAAAGAGAGCGTCCCTTTCTTCCCACTCCTGATTCTGAGGCTGAGAGCAGGCATGCCTATAGGCTGCAACCACTGAATTACACATTCTAAATGGATGGAACTGTCTGCTTTGTGAATTACCTCTCAATAAAGCGATGATTTTTCTCAAGTCCTGTGTTCGGGGAGGCCCTACACGCCTTGGCCTTCCTGGCCTGATGCTCGCCCAGCCCTTGCAGCCCGCAGCCTGGGACTGATGAGCATGATCACGCGTGGAGGGGCGGTTCCCCAGCTGTCCTGGACGGCTCCTCCTCACCCAGAGACAGGTGACAGGAGGGGTCCACCCACTCTCTGGGTCCCAACGAATGAGTCCGGCCCAGAGAGGCCCTCCTGGGCTGCTGCACTGGCACCTCCCCCAGCGGCCTTCAAACTGGGGGACTCACGGGCTGGGCCGTGGGGGACACTGGCCACCCCCGTGGAGGCTACCACCCAACCTGTGCTGCAGCACGGTGACCAGGTGGGGGGTCTTTCCCGCCCCACCCTGACAGCTGCTCCTCTCGGGGGCAGAAGGCTCTCCAGATCTGGACTCCGGCCTGGGGCTGATGCCCGCCCGCCAGGAGCCCGACAGAGTGGGGTGCGCTGAGCCTGCGATCCTCGGTGGGGGGGTGAGAGACACCCCAAGGCGTGGGTCTCCCACAGCCGGGTGCACTCTGTCTGTCCATCTGTGAGCCAGAATTCAGAAATAAGATGACTGGTAAAGGACGCCATTTCCCCAACAGGCAGCCTCATCTTCCTGACTGAGGGGCTCTGGGGACTAAGGGTTTCTGAGGTCCAATGGCAGATGTTTTCCAGAAACTGGATGGCTGGAATCTGCAACTCTGGGGTTCTGACAAGAATACAGTATTCAACATGCGGGAAGGTGGGCTTCCCTGGTGGCGCAGTGGTTGAGAGTCCGCCCGGCGATGCAGGGGACACGGGTTCGTGCCCTGGTCTGGGAAGATCCCACATGCCGTGGAGCGGCTGGGCCTGTGAGCCATGGCCAAAAAAAAAAAAATATATGCGGGAAGGTACGTCCTCTGAAAAAAATGTCACCCTACTAAAAGCTTTACTCTGAGGGGTGCACTGTTTTTGCAAAGGATTCGGGGGCTCTCTGAGCACAAAGTGCCCTCAGTTCTTCTCTGCAGGGCCTGTGCCCCAGCCCCGGGGGGTGTCTCTCCCCCAGCTCTCTCCTCCCAGGCCCTCCCCTCCACCTGCCATCCGGTGAAGCCCCAAGCCTCCCCATGACTCCCAGCCAGCCCTCGGCCCTGCTCTCATCTCGGCCCAGTTCCTGCCACCACAGCCCAGTTCCCAACAGGAGACGATGACTGAGGGGCCCCTGAGCGGGCTCAGGCCCCAGGAGGAGCCAGCACCCCTCCACCAAGACTCAAGAGGAAACCCACCGTGAAGGCAGCACGGGAGCCCCCCAGCCCCTGTCCCCCGCCCCCGGGTGTGGGCCTGGCACTCCATCACCGTGTCCCGAGAACAGCTCATCAGGTGCCCTCATACAGGGAAAAGCTTGGCGGTAGAACGTCCTCCACTTCCTCCTTCTCTGCTGGGAGCACCCCCTACGGCCCAGGTTCCCTGCAAGCTGGGCATATGCTCCCTGATCACACGGAGCCTGAAGCCCAGGGGGCGCTCAGGGCAACTAGGGCTGCCCCACCGTACCCACTAGCCCCAGGTCAGAGAACCCTTTGTCCCCCCTGCCCCCTGGCCTGTGGAGCCCGATCGGCGTTGGGGGGGGTCATCGTGCTGGCCCCACGGAGCAGGAGATCCCGGGCCGGGGGGAGCACAGGCTCCAGGAGCAGCCCACGAAGGACACAAGGATGCCAGCCTTGATCTGGCTCCACCCCATGGAACTGGCTGGACTGAAACATCCACAGTGACGAGAGGGACGAAGCAGGCAGAGAGCCCAGAGCCAGGAAGGCGGGAGGCCAAGGTCAGAAGGGCCAACTGAGAAATGTGAGGACAAGAGACGTGAGGAGGCAGCTTGGCCGGACGGGGCTGTGTGGGCACGGGGTGGGGGTGGGGGGGCACGGATGCGTAGCCCCGCGCACAAGGCCAGGACCATGCTAACGTTTATCTGAGCGACGCCAACTCCGAAAGGCACAAAGGAAGAATCACCCGCAGCCCTGCACGTTCGTTCCCTACTGCTGCCGAACGAATCTCCACAAACCTAGTGGCTGAAACAGCACAACTTTATCTTCAAGTTCTGGAGGCCAGGAGTCCCTCCCGGATCTCAAGTGGGCTGTGCTCTTTCTGGAGGTTTCCTGCCTTTTCCAGCTTCTAGAGGCACGGCATCCCTGGCTCGAGGCCCCTTCCTGCATACTCACAGCATCTCCGGTCTCTCTCTGCCTCTCTTCTCTGACCACTGCTTCCATCACCACGTCCCCTTCTCTGACTCTGACCCCCCTGCCTCCCTCTTAGAAGGACCCCTGTGATGACACTGGACCGCCTGGCTAATCCAGGGTGAGCACCCATCTCCAGATCTTTAACTTCATCCCAGCTGCAGAGTCCCTCTCATGTCAGGGAGCATCTTCACAGGTTCCACAATTAGGGTGTGGGCACCTCAAGGAGCGCTGTTCCCTCTGCCTCAAAAGCCACGTGAAAAATCCATCACACAAAGAGATAAGTAACAGTCACCATGCCCCTCCCACCGGGGACCGCTGCTGTGAGATGCGTCCTGGAAAGACAAGCACATCTGCCTACTCGCTCAGACAAAAGCACAGTTTTGAGAAGAGGACGAAGGGGACCAAGCGATACCCAGTGGGCTGCAACATGACCCCCGCGTCCTCCCCACGACTCAGACATGCACAGCGCCCCAGAGCACAGAGCTTGGAGCCACCCTCTGGCCGCAGAGCTGACTCATGGGCACAGCCAGAGGGCCCAGTGATGCCGAAGGAGCCCTTTCTGGCCGCTCGCGCCCCAGACAACCTTGGCCTGCATCTTCACATTGATGCCAGTGCTCCCACGGGCCGACTCCCAGGTTAAGAGGCTCACACCTCGTCAGCCCCCAAGACAGTCGGCCGAGTTGTGGGGAGGAGCCAGGAGGCGTGAACCGCAAGCTGGGCTGCATGATGGCCTGGGGAGCCCCCGGGAGCCCCATCCCCAGGAGGCCTGAGCATGGGAAGGGCAGGCCCTGGGAATCCCCAGGGGCCCGGCTCGGCCCCATCCCCCCACACCGCCAGAGCCCCTTCGCTAATCCCAGAGCAAGCGTGCGACACCTGGGGACCGCGACAATCAGGGCCACGCTTTCGGAAGATGCCACAGGGCCCACAGTGCTGGCCACGGAAGCCTCAAGAAGCCACATGGGGCAAAGTCCCGTGAATATGGTGGTCTGAGTCACAACCTCGCGTGACTCTAAAATGACAGTGTCCTGGTTCAACACCCAATCCTTCCACCTAGGTACCCCCCAAACTGCAGAGAGAAAATGAATGAATAAATAGCAACATGTCCCCCGTGGTCGGGGGCCTTGCTCAAAACAGACGGAGGCAAACGAGGAACGTTTATCACGCCTCTCCTCCTAAAAACCGGCGCTAAAGCCACCTTCTTCTCTTGATCTTTAGTATACCTTTGAACTTTAAAGAAAAAAAGCTCTCTCTGTCACAACCCTCCTGGAGGAAGTGCCCACGGCGGGGCCGCCCACAGCCCATGACAGAGGCATCTTTTATTAGCCCGGAGACGTCACCTGTCTGTGCCCACAGATGCAAAACTGGGTGCTTTTTTCACCAAAAAAAAAAAGGCAGGAAAAAGCCACCAGACCTGAAAAAACAGGCCAAGCAATATGTTGAGGAGGAAGAAATCCTTACAATGAAGTAAATGAGCGAAAAAGCAAAGAACCGGGAGGGCGGGGGGGCAGGAAGAAGGCTGGGTGAGAAGCCCACCCACGGCCTGGGTCGGCCTTGCACTCTCCCTCCCGCGTGGAGCTATTCTGCTTGGAACTGAACCCACGTGTCTCCAGCTCAGATCCTGCTCCTAACGAGACAGGGTGGAGCGGGACCTGCTGGCAGAGGCTTCTTCACACACACAGGAACCCAACCACGGCGGCCAGGAGCGTGAAAGGCGAAGCGTGGAGCCACCACCTGACCCAGCCATCCCACCCCTAGGTGTCGACCCAAGGGAAACAAAACCACACGTCCACCAAGACACCTGAACGTTCACAGCAGCATCATTCATAAAACCCCAAAAGCGGAAACAACATGACCGCCCATCAACGGATGACAGATACACCAAAGGTGGTCCCTCCACACACGGGCGCATCACTCGGCCATGAAAAGGAGAGAAGCCCTGACACTCGCTACCACGTGGATGGAGCCTGAGAACACGATGCTCAGTGAGAGAAGCCAGACGGAGGAGGACACACAGGGTGTGATTCCAATGATGGGAAACGTCCAGAACAGGCCGATCCACAGACACAGAGAGTGGATTCCTGGTTGTCAGGGCCTGAGGGAGGGAGAGGGAGTGCCTGCTTAATGTACAGTGGTTTTGGGGAGTTGATAATGGTGTTCTGGAGTTAGATGGAGTTAGATGGTGGGGTGGCGGCACAGCTCTGTGAACGTACTAAAAACCACTAAATTGCATACTTTAATTAATTAACTAATTAATTTGTCTACTCCACTGTGCAGCTTATGAGATCTTAGTTCCCTGACCAGGGATTGAACCTGTGCCCAAGGCAGTGAAAGTGCGGAGTCATAACCACTGGGCCGCCAGGGAATTCCCTGAATTGTACACTTTGAGGTGTGACCATTATGGCATGTAATTACATCTCTATAAAACTTAATTTTTTTGAAGTCCAAGGCAGCCTGTTTGGGACCTGCCAGACCGCAGTCAACCTGTCCCGTTTGTCACGAGCACCCTGATCTCTGCGAACGCCCGAGGCCTTTTGGGGAAGGTGTCCGTGACCTCACTCATTTCCGTCTCCCACTCTTCCCCCAGCCCAGAACATTCTCACACCTTCCAGGGCTGGCGCTCAGTTTCTCCAGCTATAAAATGGGTTGATAGAGGGAGATGATTAGCATCCTTGTCAGGGATTACTAAAAAGTTAACTGCAGAGGGCGAGCTACGTACGCAGAACGTGTCGTGCAGATGGGGATACAAAGAGGATAACCGAGTTTCAGGGACTTGACTGTCTTGTAAGAAAGCATGAGCTTTAAGGGTAAAGCAACGCTTTGGGACACACAGTCAGAACTGACCATTTCTAAACCAGTCGACGAGGGCCTGGTCCACCCAGCCCCAGACAGTGACAAGCTGGCAGGGACTGGGGACGGCCCACCTACTCTGTGCAGGACCACATGGTAAACGTTTGCAGCTTTGCAGGCACGAGGCCTCTGTCACAACCACGCAATTCCACCACCGTGAGGAGGAAGGTGCAAGTGAACAGAAGCAGCTCTGCGCCGATAAGGCTTTAGTTACAAGAACACACAATGGGCCGAGTGGGCCGAGTGGTCCTCGGGCCGCAGCTTGCCGGCCCCGGACCCAGATGCCTGAAATCTCCCCTTTAAGGAACAAAACCTGCACTCCACCACTTGTAAAGGGGAACCTGAGCTCCACGGCCCAATTCCTGGGTTCCTAAATCGTGGCAGAACAGACAAGGCCATGTTCTAGTCCACACTGAGCCCTCATGAGCCTCGTGGCCCTGGGAGGAGGCTTCGTCCAAGGTCAACACTGAACACGAGCCCTTCTCGCCCAGCCAGCTTTCCTCGCTGTGGCCAAGAGCACGGGAACTGCTCGTCCCACACTGAGCGCCCCTCCACCCGGGTGCCCCTGCCCGTGGGTGCCAGCCACGAGGGGCTCAGGCTGCTCCCTCTTTTCTTACCAGTGACCCCCGCCGGGCTACCTCCAGAGGCCACCTCTGTGAACCCTCTGTCCCTGGTTAATTAGAAAAATCCAGGAGAAGGGGGACATCCTGGAGCTGAAACCCAGAAGCAGCTGGGTCATGGGATTCTTTTCAAAGCATTTAAAAATAATCCTCCAGGGTTTCCCTGGTGGTGCAGTGGTTAAGAACCCGCCTGCCAATGCAGGGGACACGGGTTCAAACCCTGGTCCGGGAAGATCTCACATGCCACGGAGCAACTAAGCCCGTGAGCCACAACTACTGGAGCCTGCGAGCCACAACTACTGAAGCCCGCGCACCTAGAGCCCGTGCTCCGCAACAAGAGAAGCCACCGCAATGAAGAGCCCACGCACCGCAACAAAGAGTAGTCCCTGCTCGCCTCAACTAGAGAAAGCCCGCGCGCAGCAACAAAGACCCAATGCAACCAAAAATAATTAATTAATTTTAAAAAATAATAATAATCCTCCATTTTTGAAGACCCTCCCCTCTCCCTGTGACTGATCATCATCTCCCGCAGGGTGTGAGGTGGGGTGAATATGCCCCTCGGTGAAGTCAGAAGTGGTGTCCTGCCCAGGGACACGATACAGATAGGGCAGCTCATCCTGGGCCATCCTGGAGTCCCCCCAAACCCACTATGGTTCTCAGGGCTTCTAGAAGTGAGGGATAGGTGTTCAGATGCCGAGAGGCCAGAGTGCAGACGCGGAGAGAAGTCACATCCAGCAGAACCATGCTGAGGGGTCCAGGCTCCTCTAGGGGCATCTGGCCCCTGGACACCCCAGGAACTCAGAACCAAACAGGGCTACCTTCTCCACCAGCAGCCTTGGGGCCGAGGGCCCGCACACGTACTTACTGCAAGGTTCCTGGTACGCAGTGGGGAGCGAGGCTACAGGGAGATGGTCCAATAACTGGCTTCTGTTAGGCTTTCTGTCAGGTTCCAGCAATGGCGATGGTTCCTAAAATGTGCAAAACAAAAGCACAATTAACTAAAACGATGGCCTGATTAAGTCTTAACTCCAAATTACACTCCTAGCAGCAGCGTGCAGCCCAGGGATGCCTGCCTCTGTTCAGATGTTTTCAAATCCTCGCCACTTTCCAAGAACATGAAAATCCACAACCATGAGCACCTGCCCCACTAAAGCCTTTCAGTGACAGCCCATTTTAAGCTCAGCTCCTAAGCATCAGTAGCTGAGGAAGCAAGAGCGTCCAAAAACAATCAAATCAGACCAGTGATGCTTCTGGAAACCTTAAGGTACAGGCACTCCTGGGAGGTTTACAAGAAGTTCTGCCTCTTCCGAACCCCCGCAGGCAGGGAAGGTGCCCCTCCAAGGAGGACAGTCAGACAGGAACTGCCGCGTGGTGACCGCCACGTACACCCCAAGGGGGCAGAGAGCACAGGGCAGAGCGCGGCAGGCGCCGTGCAGCTGAGACCCCACGGGGGGCAGGGTCCCCACCACGGCATTCACAGCCAGGCTCAGGGTCACTTGCTGAATGGACACAGGACAAGACTCTAAACGTGGGGTGTGGCTCCAGGGCCTCTGACAGTCTGGGCTCCAGCTGCCCCGACTCACTGGGCTCCCTGCCCCTACCTCCCAGACACCTGAGCTGAGCTGACGGCTCGGCGTCTGCCGGACCCTCCCTGCCCCTGTGCCTTTGCACATGCTGCCTGAAACTGGACTAGCTGCTGGGGGCCGACCTGGCTGCAGGGCAGCTCAGCCAGGGTGCCCTGGGGGTGTGGAACTTGGTCCTGCACACCTTCCCTAACTCACCAGGAGCTTTAAATAGAACAAGTCCCACAAACTCCCTTTCAACAGGCAACGTGTGCTGACCTTTTCTATCTTTTTTTTTAATCAGGTTTTTAAAATTACTGGGCACAACCCACTACACTGATTTCACTGTCTTCTAACAGGTGCCAGCCCCTGGGCTGAAAGGCCACACCGAGCTGTGGAATGACCGGCCCTCGGGCATTCGCCTCTTCCTCTGGACCAGCTAAGCCGCCCGGGGCCACGTGTAGTCCCAAGGGCTCCTCGGCCGCTGCCATCTGCCCCGCTCTGCAGCCCCACCAGCCCGACAGCGACGAGAGCAGAAGTCCGGGGGTTTGATTACTCTGGCATGTCTCAACGTGGCTGTGGTTGGTGGAAAAATGGCCCCCAAGGACGTCCCCATCCTAATCCCCGGGAGCTGTGACTATGCTCTTCTTGGTGGCAAGAGACTGCGGATGGGATGAAGTTAAGGATCTTTTTTTTCTACATCTTTTTTCTTCTTTTTTTTGGTCGCGCCGCACGTGGGATCTTAGCTTCCCGACCAGGGATCGAACCCGGGCCCCCTGCACTGGAAGTGCGGAGTCTTATTCGCTGGCCCGCTGGGAAGTCCAAGTTAAGGATCTTGAGATGGAAGATGATCCTGGGTTATCAGGGGGCCCAGTGTCATCCCCAGAGTCCTTCTAAGAGGGAGGCGAGAGGGTAAGAGTCAGAGAAGAACTGATAACAGAGGCAGAGGTCAGAGCGATGTGCTCTGAAGACGGAGGAGGGGCCACCAGCCGAGGATGCGGCGCCTTAGAAGCTGGTCTTCCCTGGCGCCTCCAGGAGGATCAATCAGCCGTGCCCACACCTTGATCCTAGCCCAGTGAGACCCGTGTCGGACTTCTGGCCGCCAGGGCAGTGAGATGATAAATGCGCATTGTTTTAAGTCACTGAGTCTGTGGTCGTTTGTTACCGCAGCAAAGGGAGACTGATCCGGTGGTTTCCGCGTACATCTACCCGATGACAGAGGAGAGGGACCTTCTCACCCCCACTGCCCACAGGCCTCCCTGCTGAGAATACCTGGCCTGACTTTCACTCACATCTGATGGGGTCATGTGTCTCCCTGGTCACTTGTCACTACCTCTTTGCACACTGTCTCCCCAGATGGACGATGGGCCACCCCACACACAGCACGTGGTCTGCAAGGCAAAGACCACCCGAGCCTGTGGTCCTCGGCTGGACAGACCCCAGTCTGCTGCTGCCCATGGCTGTGGGGTCCTCCTGCCCTCGTGCTCTGGGGGATGACAGCAATGACCCCAAAATAGGAGGCTGGAAGCTCTGGGGCTGAGGTTAAGGCTCAGCCCTCAGGCCACAGCCAAGGCAAGGCCTCTGTCCACCCTGACCTATGTCCACACGGGGCTAGGTTCACCCGCCTCCCCTGCTCCCGCAAGGACTGAGGGCTCCCCGTAGCCAGTCTGTCACCACCCTGGAGGCCCTGAGACACCAGGGGCCTGGCCACAGCCCACTCGGCACAGGGCAGCCAGGGCTGAGGGATCAGGGGGCCCTTAAGTGTGGGCTGGGCAGTGACTTCAAGAGGGACAGTATGGAAAGCGGGGAGGTGTGACCTTCCAGTGGAGACACCTGAGCAGCACGACCTCAGCCAGGGGACCGAGGTCAACACCAGCAGTGATGAGTCCTGTTGACGGCAGGCACCCCGAGATGAAGGATGAGACGGCCCTTCACAGGTGGTCCTCCTCCCAGCACCCAGCGCCCCAGTGTAACCGTGAGAAGAACACCGGACAAGTTCCCACTGAGGGAGATTCTACAAAATCTCTGGCCACAGTCCTCCTCAAACCTGTCAGGGGCGTCGAGAACAAGGAAAGTCTGAGGAACCGTCACAGCCCAGAGGACCCCGAGGAGACGAGACACCTGAATGTCATGGGGGTCCCAGACGGGGTCCTGGGACAGACGAGGACAACAGGGGCAAACAAGGCAAACTGAATGAAGCAGGACCCTAGTCAATGAGAATGTACTCATAAGGTTCACTGACTGCAACAAACGTACCCGCCTCGTGTAAAACAGAATAACAGGAGACTGGGTGTCGGGGTCAGGGGTGTAGGGAACTCTCCCTAGAACTCTCAATTTCTCTATAAATCTACAGCTGTTTAAACGATAAAGTGTATGTAATTTTTAAAAGGAAAACAAAGCAGAAAGGCCCTGGTGCCTCCTGCTGCCCAGGCTGGCAGGGCTGGGCCGCTAGCCTGGTAGCGGTTCCCGGGAAAGCCGGGCGCTGAGAAGAGAACTCAGGGTGGGCAGGGGGCGTCCAGCTGCAGTGAGGGGACAGACTGAGCAGCGACCCAAGGCCTCAGACACCACCACCCCAAAGAGGCACACTCTGACCATTTCTCCTTTAAAAAAGCGCCCTCTGACAATCAGATGATGTCGCTCTTCCGAGGTGCCCGCCCCGCAGACGCTGATGGCTCCTCCACCCTCTGCAAAGGGCAGGCAGGTGGGCCGGGAAGAAGCAGCAGGAACAGGGGGAAAAGCCAGCTGTCTCCACACGCTGAGGCACCAGGAACTGCCACCAGCTGCTGGCACCTCTGGGATCGACCTCACAGGCCTGGCCTCCCCACCCCGGGCAGGGGTAGCTGGGCCCCTGGTCTTATCAGCTCTGGGCCACCTAGGGCTGGCCCTCGCGACGGGTCCACCCACACCACCCACACTGCCCACGGTGGCCCGGGAGCTGGGCCCAGGGTCCGAGAGGCAGAGAGCTGATGAGCATCTTCCGCCCACAAAGGCAGGGAGCCCTCGCCTGTGTGTGTTATCTGATCCAGGAGGGCTCAGCGCCCAACTCGGCCTGCTCCCCGCTGCTCCCAAGGTGAGCTGGAGCCCCTCGTGGGAGCAGGGAGGGCGGGGACTCCCAGGAGGACATGAGCGCAGTGAAGGGGCACCGGACGACCAAAGTGAGGACAGCGAGGACAACAAGATGAACAGTGACAGTCCCGACTACAAACCCACAGAGTACCATAAACACATGCCGGTCCTTACTGGTATGAAATTCAACATGTAATGTAAATGGGGGAGAAGGGATAGCTCTCTTCCACAAAAAATTCTAGATCATAATGCAGAAGGAGTGAGGGCAACATAAATGCACCGTGAGATCTGTACGGTAATCCCTGCTGCAGGAAAGATCCACCGCAGACGCTGAAACTGACAGGCAAATGTTTATGAGAAGCAGGTGTGCTGTCGCGAGGTCCCAGAGGAAGAACCCGCAACCTTCCGGCAGAGACTCCAAGCAGCTGCCACCTTAACGGAGGGGTGAAGGTTGACCCCACAGGCAAAGAGACATATCAGCACATCGCCCTGGGGCAGCCTCCCTCAAATGCATAACCTTCGTGTCACCATGAGAAACAAAGCCAAGGAGAGGGACACTACAAAACCCCCCACCAGGGCTCTCCGGAAGTGTCAAGGTCACGACACACAAGGAAAGACTAAGACACGGCCCCAGTCCGGAGGAGCCTAAGGAGCCTGACACCTGCACCGTGTGGTCCCGTGTTGGGTCCTGGGCAGAAAAGGGGCTGAGACGGATACCCGGTGGGATCCTAATAAAATCTGTTGTTATTACTTCAGGTCATCCTTCCGCAGTTACGTTAGGCATTCATACCAGGGGAACACGGCTGAAAGGTACATGGGAATTCTTTGTACTGTCTCGGCAACATTTCAATGCCTCTTAAATTATTTCAAAATAAAATATCAAAAGCAAAAAAAACTAAAACAAAACAAACAGAAAAACACAACAACCTCTATCTCCGTCCTCTGAAGTTCACTGCACAGCAGGTTTTAGCTGGAAGAGGAGAGTCTGGCTGTAAAAAGATCCAAACCGATAAGAAAAGAGAAGGCAAGTTGACGCCAGCCTGCAGTCCAGTTTCAGGACTGATTAAAGACCCGACCTGCTGAGCACAAGTTTCAGATGCTTCCTGTCTGAGAGACCTGAAGAGCTGACATTTTCATCAGTCTTTACAGACTGGGAAAGAGCCTCTCGTTTACAAATATCTCACCAAATCCTCTGTATCCTCACAGACAACAAAATCCAACTGAGGAAGTGGCAATGGCTCAGCTAGGGAGGTGGCGGGCACCCTGGGTTGTCTGGATCCCAACCCCAGGAAGGCTCTGATCTCATCTCCTGGAAATGTAAGAACCGTATCATTTTTCTTTAACGTCCACCCCAGAGACTAGATATAAAATAACTCGGGGTGACAAAGCTACAGGGATCAAGCCAATGTGGTCCTGGCCTCAGGATGTACAGAGAGCTCAATGGACGAGAGTGGGCAGTCCAGAAATAAACCTGCACATTTAAAGTTAGTTGGTTTTCACTGAGGTTGCCGAGACTGTCCGAGGGGTAAAGAGCAGTCTTTACCACATGGCGCTGGCACAACTGGATGTCCACGTGCAAAAGAATGAAGCTGGACCCCTACCTCACACCAGGCAGAAATTAACTCAAAATTAACTCACATATCTGAACGTTAGAGCTAAACCTCTAAAACTCCTAGAAGAAAACACATGAATTAATCTTTGTGACCTGGGATT
Source organism: Mesoplodon densirostris (assembly GCF_025265405.1). Lineage (NCBI taxonomy): Eukaryota > Metazoa > Chordata > Mammalia > Artiodactyla > Ziphiidae > Mesoplodon > Mesoplodon densirostris. Next base: position 149,364,639 of record NC_082663.1, read on the forward strand.
AGGCAACGGTTTCTAGATACAACACCACAAGAACAAGCAACAAAAGAAAAAATAAATGAACTGACTTTGTGCTTCGAAGGCCATAATCAAGAAAGTAAAGACAACCCACAGGATAGGTGAAGATATCTGCAAACCTTAGATCTCAAAAGGGACTTGTATCCAGAACAGATAAAGAACTCTTATGGGTCAACAACAATAAAGACAACCTAATTCACAAGTGGGTAAAGGAACTGAATGGACACCTCCCTACAGGAGATATACAAACAGCCAGCAAGCACCTGAGAAGACGCTCGACGTTACAGCAATGGAGTGAGGGACAAAAAGAGGCTAAACCCCAGAGAAGGGGCCTCCTGAGCCTGCTCCCCAGTGGCAGAGCCTCACACACAGTTCTGTGATCACATTTCCCATGGTACGTCCTACTCCATTCTCTGGAGACCGTGGTGGGGCTGCAGAGACCAGCACAGATGCCCCCGAGGGGTCCCAGCCGGCCGTGTGACCTGGGGCAAGTTCCTAACCTCTGCACCTCGGTTTCTTCATCTGTCAAGTGTGGGTCACCGTGCCCTATTGTGGGGTTGCAGGAGGTTAAACAAGGCCACAGACAAAAGCACTGGAAGGAGACCCTGGCACACGGTAAACCCTCGTAAATGGCAGCTGTCATGGGCTTTGTCATTTAAGACCTTCACTCGGGCAAGGAAGGCAGATCTGGTGACATGCCCCCAGTGGCCACCCAGGACTGCTCCCAAGGGCAGTCTGGCAATGTCTCTTTTTTAAAAAATACCTGCTTTCTTCCACCGGCTGTTCTTCGGCCTTTGTGCTCTGGACACACAGCCCACCTGTCCACCCCAACTCCTCTGCAGGACCTGCCTCTGCAGGGTCGGGAGCACCGGGACAGGAAGGTTCCAGCTGGATCTTGAGAACCTGAGATGCCTGGAAGCAATCAACCATGTCCTGCGGGGCACACTTCGGATCAGCCATGTCCTGCGGGGCACACCTAGCACGCTGGAAAGGAAAGCGTGTGCACGTCTCTTTCTAGAGCCTGAGCTCCTCCAGGGGCTGGGGGAATCACAGATCAGGGAGTGGGGGGAGACTAGGGTGGCATCTCAAAGCACTGGGTAAGGGTGGAATTGAATCAATGAGGAAAGGTCAAAAATCCAACTGAAAAGTGGGTGAAAAGCATAAACAGACTATTCACAGAAAAGGTATCAAACTGGCTTTTAACACATGAAATGATGCTCGACCTCACCCCTAATTTCAGAAATGCTCATTGAAACTACACTGAGACCCCGGGGCCACCCTGGTGGTGCAGTGGTTAAGAATCCGCCTGTCAATGCAGGGGACACGGGTTCGAGCCCTGGTCCAGGAAGATCCCACATGCCACCGAGCAACTAAGCCCGTGTGCCACAACTACTGAGCCTGTGCTTTAGAGCCCGTGAGCACAACTACTGAGCCTGCGTGCCACAACTACTGAAGCCCGCACGCCTAGAGCCCATGCTCCGCAACAAGAGAAGCCACCACAATGAGAAGCCCGTGCACTGAAATGAAGAGTAGCCCCCACTCGCCACAACTAGAGACAGCCTGCACACAGCAACAAAGACCCAAGGCAGCCAAAAATAAATTTTTTTTAAAAAGTAAATAAAAAAGTAAAAGTAACTACACTGAGACCCCATCTCTCACGGCTCAGATCAGCAAGTATGTTTCCACTAGAACAGCACACCCTGCTAGTGAGCCTGTGGGACCAGCCCCTCTCGGTGCTAGTGAGAGTAAACCCATCCGCCCCCCCAGGAGGAAACGTGCCAGAAGCTAACACACATCTTGGCACTTATCTTTTGAGCCAGCAATCCCACTTCTAGAAATCGACCCTGAAGATACTCTTCCAAGAATATGAAGATACCTCTACACCAGGGCATTCACTGCTGCACCGTTTGTACCAGCAAGATACTGGAAACAAGCCCAATGCACGTACAGGGGAGAGGCTGGGTTAACTGTGCTGCAGCCCCCAGTGGACACCACGCAGCTGTGCAGGAGGGTGGGCACATCTCCATGGCCAGATGAAGCTGCTTCCAGGACACGCTGCACAGTGAAAAGAGAAAAGTGCAAGAGTGATCCCCACCGTGCCACCTTCCATGTATAAGAAAATATACTTGGGACTTCAATGGCAGTCCAGTGGTTAGGACTCCATGCTTTCACTGCCGGGGGCATGGTTTCAATTCCTGGTTGGGGAACTAAGATCCACAAGCCGCAAGGCGTGGCCAAAAAAAAAATATATATATATATATATATATATATATATATATATATATATATATATATATATATATATATATATATGTATATATATCCACACACACACACACAGTTCTGCATTTCTGAGACATAAACTAATGAGATCATTCCCTGCAGGAGGGAGGGCGAGGAAGGGTGATGATGCATCTCTCCAGACACCTTTCTGACCCTTGAACCATGCTAATGTCCCACATACTAAATGAATGAGGGAATGAATGAAATCAACAAGAACTGTGGTGGGAGGGAGAAGAATCCTACAATGAAATACAAACAGAAGCAAACCAAACAGTATTTCAAGTACATAATACAACCACAATAAAGAGGAAAAGAAAGAACTAAGCCATGTCACTTTTAAGCATGGTTTTGGAACTATGTGCCTTTGAGATAAAGATAAAGCAAATATTGACTTTCTCCAGGGGCTTATTTTACTGTGGGTGACGAAGGGCTCTCACTGACAGAGACAGGGTTACAGAAAAGGGAAGGGGAGGCCGGCAAGCAGCCTGCACGAACAAAGGGCTGGAAGTGGAGGTGTCGGTGTGAACTTGTGGGCACTAGTGTGTATAGGTAGAAGCAGAAATGGATGTGGGTGTCTGTGCGATACATGTACACACAGACACACTAATGTATGCACATGTGTACTTATTTACACACCTATTTCCCGGGCAAAAGGGCCCAGAGGCAAAGACACCCCCTTGGCAATGAGCAACTGAACACCCAGATCTTGGTTTCTAAATGCACTGTCCACAAGAAGAACCAGGGCTCCTTGGAGAAGCAGTCAAGCCTGGAGCTGAGGTGCGAGTGCACAGCGTGGGCCTGGAACACCTCACTGTGCCCGAAAGTAGGGAAGTGCCCAGAGACTGGTGGGCACGTGCCTGAAGGACACGAGGAGCCAGCGGGAGGGAGCTCTACCTCTGGATAAATCTGGGACCACTAGAGCAACCGAAAACAATGAGAGCAATGGATTACAATCTACTGAATCAGTTAAGGACCCATGCGTCCTCGCTGATATAAATAAACAGATGGGGAAGAAGAGACAGCTGTTCTTCACAGTAGAAAGCCAACTAATAAATGCAGAAGGAATGGTGGAATTAGACAATCCCTACTTGGCAAGAATCAACAATGGCTGCCCAAACAAACAGTGAATGTTGGGGGAACAACGGGGTGTTTACATGGTCCCCAAGGACCTCCCGCAAGAAACTTACCAATTACAAATAGTAAAATTGTAACTTCAGGGTGGAGAAATCTGCAAGACACCCCCTTACCCAAGTGGGCCAGGTTGATGCCACCAGACGTGGGCTCCAGAGGCAATGCTCCGAGAAGGACACCAGACTGCTTCTGGGATGTTCCTGCCAGCCGTGAGAGGACCGTCAGACAAACCCACACCAAGCGACGCCCCACAGGATAACGGGCCTGTACTCTCCCAACGTCCAAGCCACGAGCCAGAAGGACAGACTCAGACACTGATCCACATGAACAGAAACAAAAGCGACGTGACGTATTAATGCAGTGTGTGAGCCTGGACTCTGAGAATTTTGAGAATTAACTTCCTGGTTTTGATAATTTGATAAGAGAATCCCTTGTTCAGAAGAGATGCCCACTGAGGTATTTAGAGGTAAAGAGGCATGTATGTGGAACAGTTCAGGAAGAAATGCGCAGAGAGAGAGGATGAGAGAGAGAAAAGGAACAAGAGCAGCTGCAGTGAAAGGTTAACTCCTAGGGAGCCAGGTGAAAGGTGTCTGGGAATTCTTCGTGCCATTCTTGCAACTTTTCTGGAAATCTGAAATTACGTCTCCAAAATTTTTTATTCAAAAAGGAAAAAAAAGAGAAAGGAAGCACTTGGATTGAAAGGACAAAAAAAAAAAAAAAAAAAAAAAAAAAGGAAGCACATGGGTGAAAGGCCAGGGAGCCAAGGAGGCTGCCAGCACCTGCTTTTGGAACATCGTGGACAAGAACAGGGCCTGCCAGCCCACCTACGTCTTTACTAGGCTCGGGGGGTCAGGGACACAGCCTGGGCAAAGGCCACCACCTGTCCCCCAGCCCACAGGCAAGGGGCTGGTGCCACACAGAGAGCAGGGCGGACAATGGCACCCTGGGAGGGGGTGTGGCACCCCAGCAAGCTCCCCACACGGCCAGAAGGCCACCCCTGCAGACGCTCAAGACACCAGCCCATTCTCTACTCGTGTGTACAGGTCTTCAATGTTCCATGACTAACCATTTAAAACCATAATCATTGACAAAATAATCTTCCTATTTCTCTGCAAAGGTACCTCGTAATTTTGTGGGGCCGGACGACGCACGTGTGCACAGGTTCTGAGCCCAGAGAGGACCCTGCCTCTCACCCACGGCCCTGGGGACCCTGGACAGGTTCCCTGACCTCCCCAAACAGCGTCGTCCTTCTAGAGCTTGCCTGGAGCTCCCCCTGGAGCTAGTGTGAGGGTCAGGGATGACCAGGACAGATAAAAAGGCCGATGATGGGGGCACAGTTCACCATGTGCAGGCCCGGCTCTAAGCACCTGGCACGTCTGATCAGCCCCAAAACCCTAGGAAGCAGGTACTGCTCTCACAGCCCATTTCACAGATGAGCAAGTTGAGGCATGGGGCAGTGATCACACAGCTAGCAACAGGGGAGCCCAGCTCGAGATCTGTGTCCTAACCACGAGCCTCACCCGCCTGTGCAGACTACAGGAGAGCCGCGTGGAAAACACAAAGCTCTGTCCCCCTCCCGGGGCCTCCAGACTGTGGGTCCTTCTAAAACCCATAAAAATGCAGGAGAAAAAAAAGTGGGCCAGTGTTTTGGTAATCTCAGGGAAGGGAAGACCTCTCTAGGCAGGTCACAAGACCAGGCGCTTTAAAGGAAATGACAAATTTGGCAATAAGCTTTAAAATATTCTATGTAACAACACATCAAAAATAAAGCCGGGAGATAAATGAGAAACTGAGAAAAAACGTATAATGCTGAAGATGCTAACAGCCCTAATATAGAAAGGGTTATAATAAAACACTGGTTCTCAACCAGAGGCGAGTCTGTCTCCCAGCGGACACCTGGTGACATCTGGGGACATCTGTGCTTGTCAGGACTGGGGGAGGGAAGGGGCTCCTGGCATCAAGGGGGTGGGGGTCAGGGATGCTGCTCAACACCTCCCCGTGCCCGGGGCGGCCCCCCCAGAATGATTCAGCTCAGAAATATCAATAGTGCTGAGGGTGAGAAACCCTGTTATAAGTCAAGAAAAAAAACAAACACCCCAGTGTAACACATGGGCGAGGGCTATGAACTGGCATTTCAAAAAAAAAGCAGCGACTAGGAGGTGACAGATTAGAAGGAGGCACAAAAGCTGGGGCTGTCGCCAGGATGATGAGAGCCCCCAGCTGTCGTAGGAGCATCCAAGCAGACCACCTTTCTGGGGACAACTGAAAAACACCCTTCAAGATAGAAGGGTGTCCGCTGGGGAGTGTGGAGTCAACAAACTAGAAAGACCTCCACCTGACACACGGCGATGACCAGAGAGCCTTCACCACGATGTCAAGAATGGTTCTATCCGGGTGGCAGGATCTGGGGACATCTGTAATTCACACAGGCTTCTGTCTCTGCTGACAACACTTATGTACCACTTTTATAAAAACAAAGGGGACGCAGAGCCGCCTCAAGAGCCGTGCCAGGACCCAGAGGTCCCATCCCTTCAGCTCCATTCCCAGAGGTCCCATTCCCAGCAGCTCCCTGGCTGGTCCGTCTGGGTGGACGGGAGCTGATCTCAGGGCAAAGAGGCCGCACATCCTGGGATTAAACCATCACCAAAATGATTACGGTCCCCAACCTAATTCAAATTTAAAAATACCAAGCCACGCTGGAACCCTCGTACACTGCTGGTGGGATTATATCACAGTGTAGCCACTGTGAAAGACAATTTGGCAGTTTCCTAAAGCGTCAAACATGGACCTTCCATCTGGCCCAGCAATTCCACTCCTAGGTATCTACCCAAGAGAAATGAAACGTGTCCACATAGAAACTTGTACATGAATGTCCATATTATGCATCATAGGTATTATTCACAATAGACAAAAAAAGTGGAAACAGCCCTAATGTCCATCGATGGATGAACAGATAAACAAAATGTGGTCCATTCATACAGTGGAATATTATGCAGCCATGGAAGGAGTAAAGTACTGACCCTCGCTACAACACAGATCCTCTGAGAACATGATGGTCAGTGAGAGAAGCCAGACACTGAAGGCCACACAGTGTGTGATTCCCTTTATATAAAGCATCCAGAGCAGGCAAATCCACAGAGACACTACAACATTTGGTTGTCTGGGCTGGGGAATGGAGAGTGATTATTTAATAGGTATGGGGTTTCCTTCCGGAGTGATGAAAATGTTCTAGAATTCAATGGTGGTGATGGCTGCACATCCCTGTAAATATACTAACAACCACTGAATTGTACACTTTAAAAGAGTGAACTTTATGGCACGTGAATTATACTTAATAAAGTTGCTATTAAAAAAAATACCAAGCCAGAAAAAAAATAGCACGAGAGCTCCCTGACGTTTGATCAAAACTCTGATGCTGTTTTGAAGCTTCAACTAAATGTATCCAGAATACTGGGGCTGCTCATGCTGTTGGTGACCAGAGGCACCCACTCGGTCTGCTCCTGGTTCTCTGCCCAGTGCCATCCTGACCACCACCCCTCAGGCCGCCCACCTGGGCTCTCACAAAAAGAGTGACAGCTAACAACCAAGTCACAGCCCAACCATCTTGCTGGCCTTCGCAGACTTCTCTCGAGGCTGCCCTGGGCCTCCCTGCACCGGGCACTCCTTAACCCCAAAGACCTGCCTCTAAGTGGGCATGACACACTGATCCAGATTTGAAATCCTGAGGCAGGATCAGGGCTACAAACCAGTCAGTTTAGATGGGGCAAAGGAGAAGAAAACAAGGCCAAAACTACAAGGAGAGTGATGACTCAGGAGTCGAGGCCTTCCCAAGCCTGATCCTGAGAAGGTAGAGCTTCACAAATATTTTTGATCATTACAGGTCCTTTGAGACGTTCATTTCACCAAATGTGAAAAGGAATAAACAAAAGAAGGGCACCACTGAGGCCAACAGATGCATCAGCATCCTTGAAAAACCCAAGTCACCCAAGCCATTTCATTGATCAAATGAGTTTAATCCTAATTAATCCTGATCAGTATAAACTTGCTTCAAATAATACTGGGAATCAGAAGTAGATTCTGGTAAGTTAAGATGTATATGATAAGACCTAGAACAACCACTAAGAATATACTTCCAAAAATATAATGAAAAAAATCATTAAAGGAATTAAAATGTTACACTAGAAAATATTCACTTAATGCAAAAGAAAGCAGTAAAGGAGGAAGAGAGAAACAAAAGATGTTGGGCAGAAAGCAAAAAGGAAAATGGAAGACGTAAATCCAACTATATCAATAATGACTTAAATGTGACTAAACAATCCAATCAAAAAACAGAGATTATCAGATTGGAAGAAGAAAAAGATCTTACTATATGTTGTCTATAGTCTTCAGATTCAAAAACATAAATAGGCTGAAAATAAAAGGACAGAAAGGGGTATAACATGCAAATAGCAACCATAAGAAAGCGGGAGTGGTTATACTAATATCACACAAAATAGACTTCAGAATAAAAGTGTCATTAGAGATAAAGATGGCCAGTTTATAAAGATAAAAGGGCCACTCCATCAGGAAGATATAACAATTATAAACACATACGAACCTAATAACAGAGCCCCAAAATAAATGAAGCAAAAACTGACAGAAATGAAGGGGAAAATAGACAATTCAATAATAATAGTTGGGGACAGCAATATCTCACTTTCAATAATGAATAAAACAAGGAAGATCAACAAAGAAACAGAAGACTTGAACAACACTACAAACCAACAGACATCTATAGAAATCCCCACCCAAGAGCAGCAAAATATCCTTTCTTCTCAGGACATATGGAACATTTTCCAGGATACACCAAACATTAGGCTACAAAACAAGCCTCATCAAATTAACAAGAATTCAAATCATACACAGTAGGTTCTCTGACCTCAATGGAAATTAGAGGTCAATAACAGAAGGAAATGTGGGGAGTCACAAATATGTGAAAATTAAACAACACACTCCTAAATAACCAATGGGTCACAGAAGAAATCAAAAGTGAAATTAAAAAATACTTTGAGGTGAATGAAAATGAAGACACAACAAACCAGAACTTATACAGTGCAGCTAAATCAGAACTGAGAGGTAAATTTATAGCTGCCTACATGAAAAAAAGATGAAAGCGCTCAAATCAATAATCTCAACATCTACCTTATGGCACTGGAAAGAGAAGAGCAAACTGAACCTAAAGCAAGCAGAAGGAAGGAAATAATAAAGATCAGAGCAGAAATTAACAAAATAGAAATAGAAAAAAATTAACTAAACCAAAAGCTGGTTCTTTGAAAAGATCAACAAAATGGACAAACCTTTAAGGTAGAATGATCAAGAAAAACAAGAGAGAAGACTCAAAGCGCTAAAATCAGGAATGCCAAATGGGACATTACTACTACTACCCACCTTATAGAAATAAAAAGGATGATAAAATAATATTGGATAATTAGAGTTACTACTGAGCAATAAAAAGGAATAAACTGTTGATACATACAACAGTTCAGATGGATCTTATGTGAAAAAGCCAATCCCATAAGGTTACATATGATTCCCTAACTGTCAAAATGACAAGGTTATAGAGCTGGAAAACAGATCAGTCGTTGCCAGGGGCTAAGGGTGGGAGGTGGGGGTGACTTTAAAGGGGGATCACGAGGTAATTGGTCTGTGTTGACAAGACAGCTCTGTATCTTTTTTTTTTGACAGTTCTGTATTTTTATTGTGATAGTGGTTACACAAATCTACACAGCTGATAAGAGATCACACAGACATACCAAAAAATGAGTGCATACTAAAACTAGTGAAATCTGAGTGAGGCCTGTAGTGTACTGTGCCAACATCAACTTCCTAGTTTTGACAGTGGACTGTGGTCGTGTAAAATGTCACCACTGGGAGAAGAGCACATGGGACTTCTCCATACTATTTTTGCAACTTCTTGGGAGTCTGCAATTCTTTAAAAACAAAATGTTTTGGGAATTCCCTGGCAGTCCAGTGGTTAAGACTCAGTGCTTCCAGGACTTACCTGGTGGTCCAATGGTAAAGAATCCGCCTTACAATGCAGGGGACACAGGTTTTTTGTGTGTTTTTTTTTGCAGTACGCGGGCCCCTCTTACTGTTGTGGCCTCTCCCGTTGCGGAGCACAGGCTCTGGACGCACAGGCTCAGCAGCCATGGCTCACAGGCCCAGCCACTCCACGGCACGTGGGATCCTCCTGGACCGGGGCACAAAGCCGTGTCCCCTGCATCGGCAGGCGGACTCTCAACCACCGGACCACCAGGGAAGCCCAGGGGACACAGGTTTTTTGTGGGTTCTTTTTGCAGTACGCGGGCCCCTCTCACTGTTGTGGCCTCTCCCGTTGCGGAGCACAGGCTCTGGACGCACAGGCTCAGCAGTCATGGCTCACGGGCCCAGCCGCTCCACGGCATGTGGGATCCTCCCGGACCGGGGCACGAAGCCGTGTCCCCTGCATCGGCAGGTAGACTCTCAACCACCGCGCCACCAGGGAAGCCCAGGGGACACAGGTTTGATCCCTGGTCAGGGAACTAAGATCCCACATGCTGCAGGGCATCTAAGCCTGTGCACCGATCTCACGCACCTCAACTAGAGCCCGCGTGATGCTAACTACAGAGCCCACGTGCTCTGGAACTCGCGTGCCACAACTAGAGAAGAGAAAAAAACCCACACAACACAACTAGAGAGAAGTCCGCACACCGCAACAAAGAGGCCCGCGTGCCACAACTAAGACTTGACGCAGCCAAAAATAAATAAAATAAATAATAATAAATCTTAAAAAAAAAAAAAAAAAAAAACCTCAGTGCTTCCACTGCAGGGGGCCCAGGTTCAATCCTCCCACAGCCCTGAGGTCTAAATAACTTTAAAAATAAAAAAACTAAAACCAAAATATATAAAAAACAATATGGGGGATATTTCATCATGGACAGGAGGGCATTCTGCCATATGGGCTGATGGTTTGGGGCTGGGTGATGAGTATGTGGGGTTCTTTACCCTATTTTGTCTACCTTTGCGTGTGTTCAAATTCCCCGTAATGAAAAGTTCAAAAAATAAAACAAAGGGAACCAGCACAAGGATGGCCACTGACAAGTGCCTTCGCCATCCAGATTTACAAATATGCTTCAGAATGTTCCACCGTCAGGACTGCATGCCATCTTGTCTGATACCCTCCCCAAAACGATGGCCAGAGAGGAGACCAGGGCCGCCTGAGTGTTTTCACAACACAGATCATAACAAGATGCGCGATTGTCCAAACACCACCTTGAAGAATGACAGCATTACAAAAAGCATTTGAGATGGGGTGGCGGGTGGGGGGGCACCCTGGGTTCTACAAGAGGTTTCTCCATTTCAAAGCCCTTGTTTCCGGGTGGAAATGATCTGCTGCAATACCAAGGTCTTAACTCTTCCAAACGGGAAGCTTAAAAAGGCAGAACAATAAAGAAAGAGAAGACCAGTTGACACAACCAACAGAACGAGCTAACACGGTCCAAGAACTGGTGCTCCCCCCGGACCTTCTACGCTGGGCCAGGCACCCGAAACACAACACGACCTCTCAAGAGAGCTGAGCCCATCGCTTCACACGTACTCACTCTCTTCCACTCACAGCAATCCTCTCCGGCATTTCCACCTCAGGACCTTTGCACGTGCTCCTTGTGCTTCCATGTGGAGCTTCTTGTCCCTTCAAGTCATTCAGACCTCTGCGCAAACGTCCCCTGGGAGGGGCCTTCCCTGTCCGCCCGTGAAGGAAGCACTGCTCCCCCAGTTCTGCGATCACACCCCTCTCCGGTCCCCATCACACAGGGGCCATGGCTCCTTGCTGGCTCCTGGGCTCCTGGCCTGCAGGATAAACACGGAGCTGGCTGACAGCGTAGAGCCCAGGCTTTGGGGGCTGCGGTGAGCCTGCTGTCTTCTCTGCCGCAGCCCACTGTAAGCCGAAGCTTCTCGCTGGCAGTGGAGTGCGAGCCGAGCACTTATTAACATACGTGCCCCGTTTACAGCTCGCTGGCCCCTAACAAGGAGAGCAGGTGAGGACACCGAGGCCCCAAGTCGGTGGCAGTGACAGGGTTCGGGAGCTCAGGTCCCATTCTGAGCTCTGGCTCTAGACCCCAAACCAAGTGCTGCCTGGGGCAGAGGCCTGGGAGGGCCCTGGAGGCTGTGGAGAGGCTGGTCACACCCAAAGTCCCCTGGCCTTCCTGAGTGCCCAGATGGCTGCGGGGGGTCCCTGTAAGGCAGTACTAGGGGACCCCAGAGCAGCCCTGCTTTCCAGGGAAGCCTTTATTTGCCATCAATGCCTCCGGTGCCAGCCTCCGCCGATAGCTGCAAGGGGGTGAGCACCTGAGGGTGCGACGCCGGCACTTAGGGGACCCAGGCAAGGCGCTCCCTACCCCAGGGGAGGGCTGTGGAACCGCTCCACACCCAGCGGGGACATCCCGAATGCAGATCCATGGAGGCAGACACCCGAGGGTTCTGGCAGGTGCCCGAGACACCCATTCTAGCCAGGCTCATCTCCACAGTCCCGACCCAAGTTCACAGGCTGAGCCCCGAGCCCGGCGGGGCTCAGATGAAACCACGGGTCTGGGGGACAAATGTTCTCAGCCGACACTGCAGGCAGACGAAGGGGAGCGTGGGTTCAGGCTCTCTCCCCTGTGCGGGGCGGGGTGGGTCACTTAGCAACGCCCACTCCCTCGCCCTTGACCGATCCCGACCACGCTGGGCTCCCAGCCTGTGTGACAGGACCCCTGCCTGTCGGTCACAGGGCCACATTGCAGGTCCCACACTGGGGTCCTTGAGTCCCCGACTACTGCATCAGCCTCTCGGGGTCCTATCACCCCCGAGCCAACCGCTGGACCCCAGGAGCACTCAGAGACCCTCACGAATTCCACACGTCAGGGGCTCAGCAGGGACCACAAGCAGCCTTCACTGTCTTGGTTTTGCCTCCGGTAACTGCTGGTTTTTACACCGGGAGGATAAATTATTTTTACAATGAATATCCCTCTAGGAGGCTTGTTAGGAAAACAGCCACTGCAGCTCGGTCGATCCAAAGTTTTCAGGCCTTCTTTTGGCTAAAGGCCAAATTAACAAACACAGGGCCTCGGGAGCACAGGTGCTGGAACCCAAGGCAGCAGCTCCGGGTCCCCCTGTCTCGGTGGCCGCACGGAGGACACCTAACCCAGTTCTCCTCCCCACCCGGAGCTGATCGGCAAACTCCACTGTCCCGCCAGGGCCCTAGCGAGGGCCTGGGGCACCGCTCACCCCAGGACCACGGTCCTCCAGCAGGTGGCCCACAGCAGACCCCAAGTCACCAGAGGAGGACCCCAAATGAGGCATGCAGAACAGGCCGCGAGGCTCTGAGCTCTGGACTGGCTGCTCCAGTCCAGCCACCCCCAGACCACCACCCTGGCAGCCTGGTCCACAAAACCCCAGCCAAACCCTCCGACCCACCCCTTTAAAATAAAGAAGCTCCAGGAGAAGAAGAAACCAGCTTATTTTCAAGGTGCCTTCTAATAACCTTGCTTGTTCCCCAACTTCCTTCCCTGGACAAATATGGAACAGCAGCGTAAAAACCGCAGGCTATTCTGGAATGCAGTGATTTCAGAAACTTCTCTTGCAACATCTTGATTCACATTCAAGGAAAGACAGAAGCCCAGAGAAAAATCGCCCCTGTAATCTCTGAACGCTCTCCCTGGGCCAGGGAGACATTGGGACATCAGAGCCAGGTCACTCTCCTTGTGGGGCCGTCCTGGGCGCTGTGGGGTGCTGAGCAACTGCCCCAGCACCACCACCCCGATTCCAGGAGCCGCCCCCCCCAGGTTGTGACAACCACAGATGTCCCCAGACACTGCCCAGTGTCCCCTGGGGACAGAATTACCCCCGGGGTGGGAACTACTTCACTCAGGGATTTTCACGGATTAACTCAGTTAATCTCATCCACCCTTGAAGCAGAGATCTCCACTGTCATTCCCATTTCGGAGATAAGGACACACACCCAGCAGAGGCAGGCTCTGAGCCCAGGCAGGCCAGGCACGTGGGTACCGGCCTCCAACTGCCGATCCCACTGGCCATCCTACCTTGAGACCTCAGGCCATTTTAGACTGTCTGCAGCTGTGGGATGTTATTTCCAAACTATGCTTGTACATGGGTCTCAGCTTTCCTATGGCCAAAGAAGCATCCCAAGTTCCTGCAAGTCGCTTCACAGAAACATCTCGGGTCCCAAATTCAGAGCCCCCCAGAACGGCCAGCATCCGTGCCACAAATGCACCGCCCTGAGCTCAGCCACAGGACCCATCAGCCTTCACAGCCAGGCCAAGGTTTCAAGCCCCCGTTAAAGATGAGAGGCTGCGTACAAGCCTCCACAAGAAGGATTGAGGCCACGGCCACGCCACCCTGCCCATTGGGGCTGGCCCTCCAGTTGACATCCTGCAGGCCAGGCTGGTGCACTCGCCCCTCACATGGCCCTAGCTGCTTCACGTTGCATCTGACTCGTCTCCCCAGCTAGAGGCTAACAGATCCAGAACTTCTGATGGGCTGGGCAGGCAGGCGGGAATGGGATGGGGGGATGGCGGGGGCCAGCCTCCACTGAGCACCAGGCATCCCCTTTATAGCATCCCTGGCCCCAATACAGCACTCAGCTCACCCAGGACCAGCGCTAGGTGTGAAATGCACATAGGATGTCAAAGACAGCACCACACACACACAAAAAAAAGAGTGGAAAATAACTCATTAACAACTTTTATAATGATTACACGTTGAAATGATAACATTTTGGGTATACTGGGTTCAATAAAATACATTACTCAAATTAATTTCCCCTGCTTCTTTTCACCTTCTAGAAAACTTTAAAGGACACACGGGGCTTGCTTTGCGTCTTTACTGGGCAGCGCTGCCTTAGAAAAGCTGTCAGTTTACACTTTCACCTGTTTTCTTCTGAGGGTTTTGTCATCTCAGTTCTCACATTCAGGTCTTAGATCCACTGGAGTTTGTTTTGGTGCCTGGCGGGGCGGGGGGGGGGCACCGTACAGAGCCTGACGTTTCACCAGGTGACATTCCATTAGTGTCCACGTGTGTCTCCCCTGGTGTCCTCCCGGTGCCACGAGCAGCTCCCTGGCACTTGGGACCCCCCCTAGGTCTCCTGTATCCTCTGCTAAGGGGACAGCAAGTCTCTCACACACGTCACTGTCCTCAACACCAGTGGGAGGACCAGAGCTGGCTGGGCTCTGCCCTGCTATGAGGCCACACCCCCTCTGTCCCCTCACGGTCCCCGGAGAGCCCAGCTGCATTTCCAAACGGCCCAGCGTGGTGACGGCACTTCCCCTGGAGGGCAAGGGGGCACCCGACTGCCTCCTTATCCACTGAGGATGCTGGATGCCTGGGCAGGAGCCATGGCCACCTGCAGAACTCTGCTCGGTGGCTCTGTGGGGATGTTCACAACCCGGTGGCTGCCTTCTAAGGTACAACCCACAACCCTGTCAGGGCCGGGGCCGGGCAGACCAGGGAAGGGAAGTGGCCCAGGAAGCAGCTTGCGTTCAAACCTACTGGCCTGACACGTGGGGGCTTGCGGGGGGGTGGGGCTTGGAAAGGAGGGCACGTGTGGTCTAATCCCGAGCCACGTGAAGCTCTCGGGGAGCCCGCTCAGGGCTTGGACCACACTCAGCCAATCAGGCCAGCAGCGGGGCAGGCAGCAAACAGGACACCCCCTTTCTAGCCCTGGTGGACTCTGGGGCAGGGAGCCCCAGCGCTGCCCACCGGGAGGAGAATGCACAGGAAACAGACAAGTCCAGGCGGCGGGGGCCGGGGCCACGCTGCTCCACAGAGCGGACGCACAGAAAGGTACTACAGGGGACCGAGCCACCAAGCGAGGCAGGGCCAGCACAGCCCACCCCCTGGGGGCCCTGCCCAGCACCAGCTGGAGGCAACAGAGGGCAGAGAGGTGAGGATCACTAGTGAACGCTGGAGTCCAGAACCTGCGTATGCAAAAGGCGGCCTGAGCTCCTCCTGCAGGTGAGTGGGGGCAGCACGCCTGGCGGTCGGGCCTCCTGACTCTGGCCTCCCTCTCTGACCCCTCCCCCACCCCAGCCCTCAGGCTGTAGCCCCACAAAGGGTTTTAGCGCTGCCTCGGCTGTGGGCCGGCTGGGTGAACATTCTGCACGCCACAGCCCTGGAATTCTGGAACTCTGAGACAGTGCGGGAAAAGAAGGGGCAGGAAAACGTAGAAACTACTAGATCCCCACAGCAGGTAGTGGACACACAGCATGTCCGCCCACACACGGGCACATCACTCCGCCATGAAGAGGAGAGAAGCACTGACACTTGCTACAACGTGGATGGACCTTGAGGACACGATGCTCAGTGAGAGAAGCCAGACACAGAAGGACACACAGTGTGCGATCCCATTCACATGAAACATCCAGAACAGGCAAATCCACAGACACAGAGAGTGGGTTCATGGTTGCCAAGGAGGACGGGGGAATGGTGAGTGACTGTTAAACAGGTATGAGGGTTTCCTTTGGGGGTAAGGGAAATGTTCTGGAATTTGATAAAGGTGATGGTTGCACAACTCTGTAAATGTTCTAAAAACCACTGAACTGTCCCCTTTAAAAGGATGAATTGTATGGTATATGAATATTATTATACAATTAAAAATATATTTTTAAAAAGGCAGGGCAGGAGCATTTGAAGAGGGGCTGTCCTAGAGAACGTGGGATCTAGTCGTCAGCACACCAGAGCCGACCTCTGGGCAGCCGTCCATGGCTCCCACGTGACTTGAACACCTCTGGTCTGGCCTTGCTGACTAGACTCTACGCTCCTTGAGGGCAGAGCTGCTGGCCCCTTCCGCTTTACCCCTTGGAGCCTGGCACAGGGGGTGCCCAAAGCTGCCCGAGAGACAGACTGGAGGGCTACCCCGGCTTCCCCTGCTTCCTCCGCGAGGGTATCCCAGGCAGGGCGCTGAGTGTCCCCTCCAAGTTCTTGCTCCTCTGCCTGCTGTTCACCTCGCCCATGACAAGGCTCGGCCCAGGTGGCAACTCTTCTGCAGCTCCCGGGCCACCACCCGAGCCAGCAAGCACGGCCCCGGCCCTGTGCTTGGTTTGCATCTGTCTCGGCAGTTCTGCTCCCCGAAGCCCTGCCGTCCCCGCTGCTCTTGGGAGCCCGGCTCTAGGCTTTCATCACGGGCTGGGACCCACTGCGGGCAAAAGACACTGAGCCGCTGGCCTCGTGCATGCGGGCCAGATGACTGGAGCTCTCTGCTGGGTGACAGCAGACGCATGGGTGGGCCCAGGCTCGGCGCACGCCCGACGGCGGCGGGTCTGCTGCAAAGTCAGCCCTGGTGGACCGCGCAACCAAGCTGCTGACCACCTGGCCGAGAGCCACATGGGGGGCCTGCTGGCGGTTCCCGATTTCGTATCTTCACCTCGAGGCTGGCGGACGGCATGGCTGGGCATTTACAGAGGCCACTCCACCCCTGCTCCCCGCCACGGCCAGCCTGGACCTACCCACGCCACACCCCTCCCCAGCCGCAGCTTGTCCACCGGCTGGCTGACCACCCTTCCTTCCGTGGGGCCCGGCACGGGGGTCTGGACGTACAGAGAAGCCCATTTCTCGAGGACAGCGCTGCCCCTCAGTCTCCAGCTCAGAATGGGCTCGGGTTGCCTGTGGAGCGCCCAGGACACAAAGAGGCGGGCAAACCAGACGTCTTCCTTCCCGAGAGGGTGTCAGAGAGCTCGCTTTCTTCACCGGCTCCCTCCTCTTCCTTGGGGGAAGGAGCTGGAACGAAGCAGTGAATCCGGAGTTTCAACTCCAGGGCCTTCACTCACACGCAAGCTGGAGACAGCAAGGCTCTCTCCCGACCCGTGCTGAGATAATCAGATCCATGCAGCTCCCGAGCCGCCGAGGTAAGAAGCCGGCCCGCGGACGCTGGCCTTTCTGATGCAGGGGGTTTAAAGCACAGGACGGAGGACTTCCCTGGCGGTCCAGTGGTTAGGACTCCACGCTTCCATACCAGGGGCCCGGGTTCAATCCCTAGTTAGGAGACTAAGATCCCACAAGCCGAGCAGCGTGGCCAAAAAAATAAGAAATGAAAAAAAGGATAGGACGGGCAAAGAGCGGGGATCTGAAGGGCCCAGCAGCAACTCCCAGTCCTGCTGCCTGGCCAGGGTCCTGCATGCATCCTGGGGGCAGCTCCCAGGCTGCCGCCTTCCCAAGTGGGCCGCCCAGCACACAGCCCCTCTCCACCCGACGCGTGGTCCGGGGCACCCCCAGCACAGCCCTGTCGCCGTCACTGCGCTGGCTGGCGGCTTCAGGCTGGCTCCTGCTCAAAGGAGGCCTCCGGGATCCCTGTTCTCCTGCACAAAGCACAATTCCGGATCCCCTGCCAGCTCGTCCTCCACGAATCACTTCTCTCCACGTTCTCTCCCCTGAGACGGGAGCGAGCAGCCACGAAACCATGAAGGTGGGCCCACCTCCACCCCTACCTGCCCAGGAGGTGCCGTCACTTGGGTCCAACTGCAAACACAGGAGGGAAGTGGGTCCTGGGACAGATCCTGCCGCCCCACCCGCAGATCACCTCTTCACAGCTCGCTGCACAGGTTCATCTGAGAATGGGAGCCATGATCGCTAGTGCTGGCAGCCGGGGCCAAACCCACATTAGCTCTGGTTCCGCTCTGTACCCAGAGACCCATTCGGGGTGCAGCAGCCCTTGGCACCTTGCTTTCTGATTCTTACTCTTTGTCCACTGAACAAAACACACCCGAGGCCCAGAGCGACTCCGCTTGACCAGAGCCACAGGCCTCCCGTGGGGCAAAGACGGCAGAGCAAACTTTTCATCAATGCCCTCGGGTCCACGGGAGCCACTGAGGTGGGATGAGAAAAGAAAAGAGGGGAGGGAAGGAAGGAGGAAGGGGGAGATGGCGGAGGAACAAAGAAAGACAGAGACCAGCAAAAAAAAAAAAAAAAAAAAAGGACAGCAACTTTGGAAAGCCAAGAAGTTCTGAGTAATCCTCTCCAGGTTGTTTATCTCAATCAGCTAGAGAAGGCATGACCGTAAATTAACGGTATGCTTCCCTGACAAGTCAGAACACTCCTGGGACAGACCCAGATCTAAGACGCTAACAATCTGCCTGGCTGGGAAATCACTCGTCAGCCAGTCTCCACGGTGGGGAGCAAGGCCAAGGGCACAAGGTCGGCACAATCCCACTCCCGACACCGGCCGGCGCACAGCCCCACAGCCGTCTCCCATCCACTCGCCCCACAAAGCTCAGCTCTCACACACACGAGAGCCACCTCTCCACGAGTGTTCCCGGGCAGGCCAGCGGCCGGATGGCTGCAGCAACCTCCTCCCAGGGCTCCGCTGCCCCTTCGGAAGGGGCGCTGGTGTTGGTAAAGAGGATGGGCCAGATGCTTACAAAACAAGAGGATTGGGAAACAGTGTCTTCCTTTTAAACCCTCAGCTTCTGTGAGGTCAAAACAAACTCCTTAGGCCCAGAACACTCCTTCTCAATCTTCTGCTGCCTGCAGAGGTGCAATGCAAAGGGGGCATCACGGAAAGGTGGGGCATTGCCAGCAATGAAGTATTTGCCCCTGTTTACATCTACTTTTTTTTTTTTTTTTTTTTTTTTGACCGCACCGTGTGGCATGAGGGATCTTAGTTCCCCGACCAGGGATCGAACCGGCACCCCCAGCAGTTGAAGCACGGAGTACTAACCACTGGACCACCAGGGAAGTCCCTACATCTACTCTTTTCTCAATTTTCAGATTGTTTTGGTGAATGGGATCAGAACATTTTCTTATATTCCCTGCATTTTAAATTTCCTCAAAACAACCCAGGATCCATTTTTTAACATACAGAGTATGATTCTAAATACTTTGATGTAGGAAAGATGGAAATTCATTCATCCAACAAATGAATGCTTACTGAACACCCATTGTGGGCAGGAACTGCCTGAGGTGCTGGGGATACACACAGCGACCAAGACAGATGTCGCTCCCACAGCAGGAACCTCACACCCTACTGCAGGTGCTCCCACACTATGTCCCACAGGTCAAATCCAGCCCACTGCCTGTTTCTGTATGGCCCACCAGCCCAGAATGGTTCTGACGGTTTTTAATGGTTCGGTGGGGGGAAAACAAAAATCAAAAGAAGGAAAATAGTTCATCATATGTGAAAAGTATGTGAAATTCACATTTCCGTGTCCATAAATAAAGTTTTATTGGAACCAAGGCACAGTTGTTGGTTTCTGTACTTTTGTATTACAACAGCAGAGCGGAGAGGTCAGGACAGAGACAGTCCAGCCTACAAAGAGGAAAATAGTTACTTTCTAACCCTTTACAGGAAAAGCTGCTGCCCTAGTGGATGAGATGGACAATAAGTACATAAACAGATTAATACAAATTTCTGGTAGTGCTGAATACAAAGAAGAAAAAGCAGGTTGGGGAGAGAGAGTGGATGGAAGGGTGAATTTGGGCAGTGAGGTCAGGGATGGCCCCTCTGAGCCAAGACCTGAATGACAAATAGACCTGAGGAGACAGCACTCTGGCAGAGGGAACAGCAAGTGCAAAGGCCCTGAGGTGGGGAAAAGTAGGCAGGTAAAGTGGTTTCGACTGAAGGGAGCAGGCACAGGGCGGGGGTTGGGGGGGTGGAGAGCACCTCATAGGACAGAACAGGGAGGCCATGGAAAGGGTCTGCAACTTTTCCCAAGGACAACAGGAAGCCACTGGAGGGTCCCGAGCAAAGGAAGACCGTTTTTCAAGTTTTTAAAAGCCCCTTGAGGGAGCAGTAGTGAGAACTGACAGATTAGTCGGGACACGTTATCCAGCCCCCAAGATGCTCCCAGAACAAATCAAAGCAGGGAGTAAACTCAAAAACCAATCCATGGGACTTCCCTGGTGGCGCAGTGCTTAAGAATCCACCTGCCAATGTAGGGACACAGGTTCGAGCCCTGGTCTGGGAAGATCCCACATGCCCCAGAGCAACTAAGCCCATGCGCCACAACTACTGAGCCTGCGCTCTAGAGCCCACGAGCCACAACTACTGAGCCCACGTGCCATAACTACTGAAGCCCCTGCACCTAGAGCCCATGCTCCCCAACAAAGACAAGCTACCTCAATGAGAAGCCTGCGCACTGCAAGGAAGAACAGCCCCCACTCACCGCAACTAGAGAAAGCCCACGTGCAGCAACGAAGACCCAATGCAGGCAAAACTCAATCAATCAATAAATATAAATAAATAAATAAAATATATGATCGCCTTAAAAAAAAAATCCATCCAACCCCACAATCATCAGTTCATGGATCCATTCAGGCCTTAGTCTTGAGGTGGCACAGGCTTTTTTAAGTATCGTAGTTAAATTCATTTCATTGTGTAAAAGTACCTGCACCTGGCACAGTAACAGTCCCGTGACCTCAGGCATCATTGCTCATGAAGAGGGAAGATGAAAGGGGTGAGCCACCTCAAAGTCGACTTGAAGCAAACTGTTAAAGCCAATGGACAGGCAGAGGTCACACAGCTCTAAACCTGCCCACCATGCTTCCAGATCCTGGGAGCGTGTGGAAGCCTGTGGGGGGCCCTGCAGGGGCTCGGGAGACCCCCACACCACGTGGATGGCCAGTGGTGGGCACGTTTGCAGGCGAGCACCTCTCCTCCAGGGGACAGAGTAGGAAAGACCTGGACAGCCAGGCCGAGGAGTGTGCACCGGACATAGCTTGCAAATATGAGCTCCTCCCTTTTAGATGGGGGAGGGGAGGACAGGGACAAATGGACCTGGAACTTGAGGTCAATCAGGGTCATGGCCAAATATCAGGCTGCTGTGGTGTTGAAGGTTAAGTGAGAGAGGGTCACCTGGGGGCAACTGCACCCTCCAGGGGACACTGGGCGATGTCTGGGGACATCGGTGGTTGTCACAACTGTGGGGGTAAGGGTGCTCCTGACATCAACGGGGTGGGAGCCAGGGATGCTGCTCCACACCCCACAGTGCCCAGGACAGACCCCCCCTGAGAATGACCCAGCCCTGAACGTGAACGGGGCAGAGTAGGAAGGGACCTGACGTTAGTAAGAAATCAGCGCCAGGTTCAGAGCAACCTGGCACTGTGTGAAGCCACAGTGACTCTCATCCCCTTTGACCCCCTCAATGACCCAGCATGGGCTTTTATTATACCCATTTTACAGATGAGGAAAGCGAGGCCCAGAGTCATGCCCCAGAGGAGGGATGTGAACCCGGATCTTTCAGACTCTGTTTGGGGAATGGAGTCAAGGACAGGAATCCAGGGGCACCAACAAGAACACAGGTCAGAAAGGAGTCCAGCTTCAGCCCCTCTCCTCCGTCCGGTGTCCTCATTCCGAAGTGGAGGGACTGGGGCAGGGCAGGTCAGAGCTGTGGGTGTGAGGTCCCACTGAGCAGCCCAGGGGGTGGGGGAAAAGGTATCTGGAGCATAGCCAGGAACCCTCTGGGGCTGGCAGAGAGGAATGGGGTGGGGGTGGGGGGGTGTGACCTCACAGTCGTGCAGTCTACCCGCAGTTCCTTTGCTTTCCACGCCCTTCCCCCAGCCCCTGCCCAGTGGGCTTAGGGAAGGTTTAGTGACTGCCCCCCCCGCCCCCCCGGCAAGCTTTGTTCTTGAGCAAGTGACTGGCGCAGGGTCTCACAGCTCTGAACCTGCCCCCCACACTTCCAGATCCCGGGAAGAGAGACAGCCGGAAATGGTCATTTGCCCACACCTCGGCCCTCACCCCTCTCACCCCGTGCTGCCCACTCGCCGAGCCAGGCCCCTCGGGGCAGTGGGCACCACACCGCCAGCACAGTTGTGCCCACACCTCGGGACACCCATCTCTCCCATTCCCCCACTAGACCCAAAGTCCCCTGAAGTTAGGGACTCCCTGCAACCTGCCTCAGTGCTCAAAACCCAATGTCCGCAGGCCAGGTGAGTGTCAGATGGAACCAAGGAACAGATGGGCTCCCCAGGGCTGAGGCTCCGGCTGGGCCCGGCCAGGGGAAGGGGCGGGGCTCATGAGGGCAGGGGCAAGACACCACAGAGGAGGAGGGGAAATGCAGGGTCAAGTATAGCAGAGCGGCCAGGCAAGGAGAGAGGGGCATGGAGGGCCCCCCGACCACCCCAGAGGGACTGGGGAAGGGTCTTTACTAGGAGACAGAAAAGTACAACAAAGGCAGGGCGGGGTCCTAAATGACTGATCAGCCACACCTTTAAGCTCTTAACACCTCCTTAGCAGCCCAATTCCCAAAGTGGCAAGGATTAGAAAATGCAAGAAAAACAATGTTACTAAGACCTGTATAGAAATTGTCTCAACAACGACACACTCGCACGCACGCGCGCGCACACACACACACATGCACACACGTACATGCAGCGCGTGACACAGTATCTGCTTGAATCACCGCAAAACCTGGGAGCATTTATGCAACTGCACCTCTGCTCGCGGAGGTGACTTCCCCCAGGGCAGGGCGGTCTGACCGCGGAGGTGCCCCCGGCACAAAAGGGGAGCACCAACGTTTGACAAGCGTCCAATCAGAAACACGGAAAGAGGGCCAGCGAGTTTCAGAAACCCTCCCCTCAGATGATCACAAGTTGACTCCAGACTTTTACACTCTGTCCTTTGGGATTCCAAAAAGCAAACTACAAAGACCACAGAGGCTGCCCACTGCTTTTGCGAGGGTGGTGAGGAAAAGCTGACCGGGGAGTTGACAAACCCTCCCGACGCCTCATAAGGAAGCTATTATTGGAGAATTAGGGGAGTCACCGGCTCTTGCACGGCAGCGCGGAAAGCCCAGAGGAGTCATGTAGTGAGCCCCTTTTAGGGGCTTTCTCCAGCCTGGGGACAGCCGGATAAATGGCTGCTGAGGCAGAGGGGTGAGGCAGGCAACCTCAGACCCTAAGACAGCGCTGGCAGCCAGTGGGAGCCACAGGAGCTTGCTGAATAAATGCCACGGACAGAAACACATGGAAAAGGACACACTCTTTACATATCACAGGATTGTTAGGCTCCATTGCACAGAACAACCTTCTCACTAGTTTCATAACTCGGGAAACAGTTCCCAGGTGCACCTGAATCATTAAAACAAAAGCATCCTCCCCCAACCAAACAGATGGGACACACCAAGAAGCACTCCACGTCTCCCCAGCCCCCAAGGGAAAAAAATCCCCTATAAAACCTTCCACCCTGGCCCCGGCAGACGCGCACCCCATTCTGCCTGGTGTCATTGCGCCCACTGGGCGGAAACCCAGGCCCTTGCAGATCTGGGGCAGGTCCCTTTCAGAATGAATCCGTCCCCCAGATCCCACGGGGCTGGAGAGGACAGCCCAAGGGGTCCCCGCGGGAGCGACACCAGGATTTATTTCTACAGAGAAGGGGCCTTCGAGATGGCGATCAGGCAGAGAGGGGAAGGCCGTGGGGGCACGCGTCTGGAAACTGCTATGTGCATATCAAGTGGATAATTTTTTATAGGAAATTCTGATTGCTTGCTTATTTTAGGGGGGCTTAGGGAAATGGGGTGCAAGTTTGGACGCCGCGATGGCACGGTGGTTGACTCGGGCAGTGGGGTGGGATGCAGTGATGGACATTTCGGGGGACACCGCTGGGAAGCGCCCCGTTAACCCCACCAGTGCCCAAAGGGCCGGAAATGGAGGCGGGTTTCACCCAGGGCCTGGGATATCTCTCTCTCTTTCTCTTTACTATTATTATTTCTTTTAATTATTAGGATTGTTGTGAATAATGGAAGGGGAGGGCCCCGCCAGGCAGGGCCAGCCGGGCCGGGCCACCCACGCTGTCATCTTTTGTGCGGGGCCGGCGGGGACGCCCCGGCCCAGCCCCCGCTCGCCCCCGGCCCGGGCAGGGCGCCCCCGCCTCCCGCCCCCGGCCCCGCCATTGTCCGGCCGCGCCGCCCCCGCCCGAGGCCCGGCGAGCGCCCGGGACCGGGCGGTTAACGCCCCCAACCGCCTCGCGGGCCGGGACAAAGCACTGCGGCCGCGGCCCGAGCAGGCCGCGCCCGAGGCCTGGGCCTCGAGTCCCGGGCGCCCGCCCGCCCGCAGCCCCAGGCGCGGCGCGGGGGCGGCGGCGGCGACGGGGCCCGCGATCGGACACAGCGGCCGCCTCCCTGCGGGCTCACCTGAGGCGGCGCGCGCGGCCCGGTCCGGAGCTGCGGAGCGCGCTCCCCCGCCCTCGGCGTCGCACCCCCAGGCCCTGCTCGGGCCGGGCCCCGCTCGGTCGCTGGCGGCCGAGCCCTCCGCGAGCGCCCCGGGCGGGGCTTATAAGGCCGCGCGCCAGCTCCGCCCCGGCTGCCATTGGCCACCGAGCCCACGCCCGCGCACCCATTGGCTGACGCTGACAGCTCCGCCCCTCCCCTCCGCGGGGCCCACCAACACCGCACGGCCCGCCCCCTGCGCGCCTCGATTGGGCGGGCGCAGGCACCGGTCTCGCCTCGCCACTGGCCGGCCGGCTAGGACACGCCGGCGCCCACCCACGTGCCCGCTGACCGGCTTGGTTCTCATTGCAGGCTGCGCACGCCAGGCAAGAGGCCGCGACCAACAGGACGGCGCTAGGCCTCAGATTGACAAGGGCGCCTCGGGGACCGCCCAACGACCGCACGGGGGCAAGAGAATATTGGCTTACGGGGTCAGCCCCAGGCGCGGACTGGCTGGGGCGGATGCCAATCACGGTCCGGGCCCCGCCCTGGTTATCAGGCTGCAACTGAGTACGTGAGATCCAGCACAACATCAGCACCGCGCCTGGCAGGCTAGGAGATCGGGTTCGAGACCCAGAGCCGGAAATTGGGTTCAGCGTTCTCCAATTCGCAAAGTCCCGAGTTAGGAAACATAGCTCCAACGTAACTCAATTTGCAAAGGAGGAGAACTGAGAACTGGTGAAATAAAAGTCAAGCAGCAAGCGCCCCTGCCTCCCTTTGCCCCCTCCCCCCCAAAAAATTCCAAGTTCATTTCCGTTGCAATCGACAAAACTTTGCAAAGACGCCAGGTCTTCAGGATAAAGCTAGGTGACCTTCGCCGACTTCCCTAAAACGTAAGGGAGGCAAGGAGTTTGGTGCCTCCTGACTTAGGTTCAAAGCTCAGCTGGGCCCACATGCCTCAGTGTGGTTGGCCTCCAGCGAAGTAACCTCGCTGGGCCGCAGTCCCCTCTGTGAAATGGATATGACGGCGATACAACCCCTCACCGTCGGCCCCTCTCCTGGGAAGTTTGCGCGAATCGGTGAGAGGAGGCACGTAAAGCCTTTGACCCTGTGACTTCGCGAAGTGAGCATTTAATTAAGGTTTGCCATTATCATCATCATGATTATTAATTGCATACCAGGCAGTAGGCTGGGCACGCTCCCATTTCGTCGGCAGGAGTGTAAATCGGACAATTCGATATTTCCTAATAACGTGGCGAGTGCATCTACGCTCTATTCCTGGAGGTCCTGTACCCTGAGAAAGGGTCCGGAGCGTGGAGCTTGCCTGGTTCAAGTATGCGGCTGCAGCGCTGTACACAACTGTTTCCAGATTATATAAAGAGCTTGTGGCACAGGGTACTCTGGAATACTTTTAACTATGTAGCAATTGAAAAGGGGGTAGATCTACATGTACTGTCATGGAATGATTCCCCTACAAGCCACGTGGAGAGCTGCAGAATGGACCAGAATTCTGAACAATACTGTTATGGAAAGGAACGCAGAGCAACTGTCCTGTGGTTTCTAAGAGCCCCATACCTGTGGCAACGCGCAGAACAAGGCCATCCCCAAACTGAGTAAACTAAATCTTTGTGGAGAGGAGGGATCCACGTTGGTAAAAAGTGTCGTTGGTGAGTTTAATCTGCTCTAGGGTGACTTACATCGTCATGCGGCCATATTCAGATATTCCCTCAAGCAGTTAAAATTTAACTTAAAAAGTAGGAACCAGTAACTGCTCCCAAGGAACTCCCTAACCCGTGGGAAAGACAGAAATGTAATCTGGTAGCAGTAATATAGACTCAAAAGTACAATCGTGTGGGGATCCCCCTACCCCAAGCCTTTTTTTTATCTACTTCCCAGTTAACCCCGTTAGACAGTGAATTCCAGGTGTTTGGATTTCACAGACTCTGGAATTTTTTTTTTAATTGGGGGACCTAAATAGGTTGTCAGCTTTCCAATTTTGCTTAGGGGGACTTTTTTTTTTTTTTTTTTTTTTTTTTTTTTTTTTTTTGTGCTGTACGCGGGCCTCTCACTGTTGTGGCCTCTCCCATTGCGGAGCACAGGCTCCAGACGCTTAGGCTCAGCGGTCATGGCTCACGGGCCCAGCCACTCTGCGGCATGTGGGATCTTCCCAGACCGTGGCACGAACCAGTGTCCCCTGCATCGTCAGGCGGACTCTCAACCACTGCGCCACCAGGGAAGCCCTAGGGGGACTTTTTATAATTTTTTCTCAAGTTCCTTTTTTTTTTTTAATTCCAGTATAGTTGATTTACAATGTTATATTAGTTTCTGGTGTACAGGGAAATGATTCAGTTTTAATGTGTATACATACATAAATATATATATATATTCTTTTTCATATTCTTTTCCATTATGGTTTATTACAGCATATTGAATATAGTTTCCTGTGCTATACGGTAGGACCTTGTTGTTTATCTATTTTATATATAATAGCTTGTATCTGCTAATCCCAAACTCCTAATTTACCCCTCCCCCACCCCCTTTTCCCTTTGGTAACCATAAATTTGTTTTCTAAATCTGTGAGTCTGTTTCTGTTTTGTGAATAAGTTCATTTGTAGCATATTTTAGATTTCACATATAAGTGATATCATATGTTATTTGTCTTTGTCTGGTTTACTTCACTCAGTATGAGAATCTCTAGGTCCATCATGTTGCTGCAAATGGCATTATTTCATACTTTTTTATGGCTAATATCCTACTGTATATATGTACCACATCTTCTTTATCCATTCACCTGTCAGTGGACATTTAGGTTGCTTCCATGTCTTGGCTATTGTAAATAGTGCTGCTATGAACATTGGGGTGCATGTATATTTTCAAATTAGAGTTTTCTCTGGATATATGCCCAGGAGTGGGATTGCTGGATCATATGGTAATGCTATTTTTAGCTTTTTAAGGAACCTCTGTACTGTTCACCACAGTGGTACACCAATTCACCAATTTACATTCCCACCAGCAGTGTAGCAGGGTTCTTAGGGGGACTTTTTAAAATGCCATCTATATGTTAAGAAACTTCACAGTTGTAGAATCCAGACAGGAAGTATATTTGACGGTTCACCATACAGTCCTTTCAATTTTTCTACGTTTGAGAGTTTTCATAACAAAATGTTAGGAAAGAAAACTATAATCACTGTCATTTAATTAAAAGGTGTCCTATGCAAAGCAGGAAGGACTCAGTCTCAGAATTTTCAAATGGACAAATTGAGAACAACTCACTAATCATTTTCCAGTCTTTGCAGACAGGCGCAGATCTCACAAAGGGCTGGGGCTGGGAATCACAGGCATCTGTCCCTAAGTAAGGTCAGGAGGACCTCTGGCACTGGCCTTCAGATGACCCAAGGCCAGCTCATTTCTAACTGTTCTTCACATTCCTCTGCTTTCCCAAAACTCCCCTCCAGCTTCCGCTTATAGGCTAGTCTGATGCATAAAAGATAGAGATGGACAGAAAAATAGATCCTCCTATGTCTTTATTTTTATCTTTTGGCTGCACCACATGGCTTGCGGCTTAGTTCCCCGAGCAGGGATCGAACCCGTGCCCCCCTGCAGTGGAAGCACACAGTCTTAACCACTGGACTGCCAGGGAAGTCCCTAGATCTTCCTATGTCTCTAAAAAATAAATTTTTAGAAATACATTTGGCAGGTAGATCCTTGGCGGTCCAATGGTTAGGACTCAGCACTTTCGTCGCCGTGGCCCGGGTTCAATCCCTGGTCAGGGAACTATGATCCTGCAAGACACGTGGTGCAGCCAAAATAAACATAAAAATTTAAAAAAAAATTTAATAAAAAAAATTTTTTAGAAAACAAATACATTTGGAGGAGGAATTCTAACATTCCATTTCACGCCAAGCAGATATCGCTAGACATGTGTGTAGTATACGTTTCACTTTTATGAGCACAGACACATAAAGCAAACACCAGACCACGGCTCATGTGTTTGTTTAGGTACTAGACAAAGCGGGTTACCCCATCAATGAACTGAATAGAAAAGAAAAACCGGCACAAAATAGTATATACACTACTGTCCTAATGTCATTCTTAAATTTGTATATAAAACAAATACTTGGGGCTTCCCTGGTGGCGCAGTGGTTGAGAGTCTGCCTGCCGATGCAGGGGACACGGGTTCATGCCCCGGTCTGGGAAGATCCCACATGACGCGGAGCGGCTGGGCCCGTGAGCCATGGCCGCTGAGCCTGCGCGTCCGGAGCCTGTGCTCCGCAACGGGAGAGGCCGCAACAGTGACAGGCCCGCGTACCACAAAAAAACAACAAAAAAAACCAAACAAAAAAACAAATACTTGGAGGGAATTCCCCCATGGCACAGTGGATAGGACTCCTCTATCCCAATGCAGGGGGCCTGGGTTCGATCCCTGGTCAGGGAACTAGATCCCATATGCATGCTGCAGCTGAGAGTTCGCACGCCACAACTAAGGAGCCCGCCTGTTGCAACTAAGACCCCACGCAACCAAATAAATAAATAAATATTTAAAAAGTAATAAATACGTGGAGAAACATCTGTAAACAAATATGTACCATGGCTTTGCCATATCCTCTAGTAAGCCACTTAACCTGTCTATGCCTCAGTTGTTCTGAGGTTGAATGCTGCAGTACCAACACACATGCATAAATAAAGCCTAAAAATATTAACCCTCTCAGGGGCAGGATTATATGCTTTGGCTTTTTCTTCATATATTGTTTCCAAATGTTCTGAAGGGATTATGTATTAATTTTATAACGTGGGGTGGAGGGAGAGAAGGAAGTTTTACATTAAGAAAAAAAAAACCAACCGGGTAGATTTTAAAAGGTGGTCCATCCACACCCTGGAATATTACTCAGCCATAAAAAGGAGTGAAGTGCTGACACTTGCTACAACGTTGGATGGACCTTGAAAATACTAGGGTCAGTGAGGGAAGCCAGACACAAAAAAACTATGTGTTGTATTAATTTATTTATATGAAACATCCAGAACAGGCAAATCCACAAACAGAAAGTAGGTTAATGGTTGCCAGAGGATGGGGAAGGGTGGGAAGTGACTGCTAACAGGGATCGGGCTTCTTTTGAGGGGGGATGAAATTCTGGAACTAGACAGAGGTGATGATTGCACAACTGTGCAAATATGCTAAAACCCACTGAACTGTATACTTTAAGTGGGTGTTATGGCATGTGCAATATATCTCAATAAAACTGCTTTAAAAAAATTAAAACTACCAAAAGTCTACCAGGAAATGAATACACCTTACATTGTGATTATTTCTGCACAGCAGTGCACCTACACTTTTCTGGGGTTTGCTCGTTTTTAACAATGACATTGTTCTTAACTTTTATGTGAGAAAAAAAATTCCACAATCTCCACAATTAACACACCTCAGGGTGTTCTACCCCTGTGTGCGGCCCACTTGGGGACATTTATGGAGTTTCCTCTGATCCTCATAGCTGGGCATCTTTCCTATTTTTATTTCATGTTCACACTGATAATTTTTTTTTGAGATATAACTCGTATACTGTACAGTTCAAAGGATTTTAGTACATCCACAGGTATGTGCAATCGTCACCAAATTTAGAACATTTTCATCTCCCCAAAAAGAACCCTGCACCCTCTAGCTCTCACCCCCTCTCTCTCCCTACTGGCTAAGCATCGCTACACTAATCTGCTTTGTGTCCCTACAGATTCCTGTGTTGAGCATTTCATGTGAATGAGATCATATCATATACGATCTTTTGTGATTGCCCTCTTTCACTTAGCATAATGTTTTCAAGGACACACTTGGACATATTTGAAGGTCCAAAAGAGGCAGAGATTTATTGTTTTTAAGATTTTTTTTTGACGTGGACCATTTTTAAAGTCTTTATTGAATTCACTACAATATTGCTTCTGTTTTACGTTTTAGTTTTTTGGCCATGAGGCAAGCGGGATCTTAGTTCCCCAACCAGGGATCAAACCCACGTCCCCTGCATTGGAAGGCGAAGTCCCAACCACCCGACTGCCAGGGAAATCCCCGTTTCTTAAATCAGATCTGCCCACGTCATTGTCTAACCATCCGTACAAGGTGCCAGTGATAGGTTGGTGTGAGTAATGGCATCTGCAGAACTCGGCACTATCACCTTCCCTGGGGTTGATTGTTAAACTCGCCTCGTCCTTGGGGAATTCCCTGGTGGTCCAGTGGTTAGGACTTCACACTTCTATTGCAGAGGGCATGAGTTTGATGCCTGGTCAGGGAACTAAGATCCTGCAAGCCAAACCATGCAGCATGGCCAAAAAAAAAAAAAAGAACGAAAGAAACAAAGACAACAAACAAAAAAACAAACAAAAACAAACAAAAAGCCATACACGAGACAAAAAGACAACCCTCAGAATGGGAGAAAATATTTGCAAACGAAGCAACGGACAAAGGATTACTCTCCAAAATATACAAGCAGCTCATACAGCTCAATATCAAAAAAAACAAACAACCCAATCAAAAAATGAGAAGACCTAAATAGACATTTCTCCAAAGAAGACATACAGATGGCCAAGAGACACATGAAAAGATGCTCAACATCACTAATTATTAGAGAAATACAAATCAAAACTACCATGAGGTATCACCTCACACCAGTCAGAATGGCCATCATCAAAAAATCTACAAACAATAAATGCTAGAGAGGGTGTGGAGAAAAGGGAACACTCTTACACTGTTGGTGGGAATGTAAGTTGGTACAGCCACCATGGAGAACAGTATGGAGGTTCCTTAAAAAACTAAAAATAGAACTACCATATGATCCAGCAATCCCACTACTGGGCATATACCCTGAGAAAACCATAATTCAAAAAAACACATGCACCCCAATGTTCATAGCAGCACTATATACAATAGCCAGGGCATGGAAGCAACCTAAATGCCCATCAACAGAGGAATGGATCAAGAAGATATGGTATATATATACGATGGAATATTACTCAGCTATAAAAAGGAATGAAATTGGGTCATTTATAGAGATGTGGATGGACCTAGAGTGTCATACAGAGTGAAGTAAGTCAGAAAGAGAAAAGCAAATATCATAAAATAACACACATATGTGGAATCTAGAAAAAGGTACAGATGATCTTATTTGCAAAGCAGAAATGGAGACACAGATGTAGAGAACAAATGTATGGATACCAAGGGGGAAAGGGGTGGGGTGAGAGGAACTGGGAGACTGGGATTGACACATATACACTATTGATACTATGTATAAAATAGACATATGATGGGAACATGCTGTATAGCACAGGGAACTCTGCCTAATGCACTGTGGTAAATGGGAGGGAAATCCAAAAGGGATGGGATATCTCTATGTGTGTGGCTGATTCATTTTCTTGTGCAGCGGAGGCTAACACACCATTGTAAAGCAACCATACTCCAATAAAAATTAATTTAAAAAATAAAAACAAAAAAACCTTGCCTCATCCTTGGTCTCTGACTCCTGCTGGAAATAGCATTTCAGGTCCAGCCTCCACACCCCCATGTACCCCCATCTCCCCAGGCCTGCAGAGGGCCCCCTGGGGTCAAGCAGCTCCTTAGCCGATGATTCAGGCTGCTGACACCCACTCAAGGCAGAGCCAGTCTCCTAGTGGGGGACCACAACAGCCTCCGTTTCTTCTAATGTAAATGGGGACAGTGCCACCCACCTTGGTGACACTAAGTGACATCTGGCTCCAAGCTAGAAGGCCTGGTTTGGCCCCTATGGACCGCTGCACGTCACTTGGACCTTGTGGGTCTCAGTTTTCTCATCTGCAAAGTGGGAATGATGCCACCTGCCTAGTCTGACTCCCGGGGTTTTTGTAAGGAGAAAATGTGTTACTAGCTATAAAAGTGCCTGGTGGGCTACAAAGCACTTTGCAAATAGAAGACACAACCAAATTCATCTGTAAAAGGCATTTATTCTGAGAATCTAAAACCTGGACAGAGAATATTGAACTTCATAGAAAAAGCCTACACAGGATTTCGTCGTTTATTCCTAATACATTAACCACCTAATAATAAGGAAAAAAAGAGAAACTTTTAAAACAATATCGCTCCAGTTTGTCTGCAGTTATGTGATTTAAAATATCCCTGTTCTGTTGAGGTATAAGCTGCAAACTTTGGTCAAGTTAGAAACATTAACAAATCATTCCAAAAAACACAAAACTCCCCCCCCTCACAAAAAACACAACCAAACCCTAAGTTATTAGCTTTCTCGGTACATATACAGTAACTACAAAAAAAATTTCATTTAGAAAGGTTTTTTTTTTTTTTTTTTAAACGTTTCCCTCTTGTAATTCCCAATTGGCGAGTTGAAAATTCAACTTCGAGGATCGACAAAAGTCCCATCGTCCCCACTCGCTCACCCGGGGTCTCCAGGGAGGCGTTGGAGGACCACAGTGTGAGATTCTGGTTGGCACTGTCAACAATCCAGTGCTGAGAAAGAGCCCCGCGTTGAAGAAGGAAGGAGGGACCAAAGGCACTTGAACGTGGCCCCAGGCGTTTGCTTCCATGGCGTCCAGAGGGGACATCGCTGGGCCGCCCATCAGCCCCCATGGAGGGGAAGAGTCCAGCGGAGGTAGCTTCGGTGTGGCCCCAGCTCTCTGCTCGGGTGGCCGGTGGGGACGCAGAAGCAGCCCAGTGGGGGATGGCTTGGAGGCAGGGGGGTTCAACTGGGCCCAACGGGACTTCTCCGCTTTTCCTTTGAACAGCTTTTCCTTTGAACACTTTCCTGCCGGCGATGCAGGGCCAACACCACACCCAGGGCCACCGCCAGGCGGGATTTCACCTCTGGGGGCCTGACCCACCAACCTTGAAAAGATTGTTCTAGGCAGCCTGGCGCCGTCTTGTGAGTCGGTGGCCAGAACAGCTGAGAACCTGATGCTGGGAATTTCAGTGGCCTTCACGCCAAGTTGTTTCTAATTCCATCCTCAGAAGAAAAACAATTTTTTTTTTTTTTTGGTTTTTGGGGTTTTTTTTCCCACTGATAAATTGCAGGCTTTTTATTTATTTATTTATTTTTAAAACCAAAATAAAAACACGGAGAAGTCCGACTTCCTTCCTTTGAGCCACAATACAAATTCCTGAAAAAATTTTATAGATCAAAAAAAAAAAAAAAAACCCAAACCGGGAAGACGAGGCTTTTTTTTTTAGGGAGTGGAGGAGAAACTACATGTTTAAGTTAAGCTCACTAAAAACAAAATGGGGGCCACAGACCCCCCCGATAACGTTTTTTTAAAAAAACACCCGGCGAGAAGTGCTTGAGGATCACCGTCCGCTCCCGTAGCCAGGAAAGAGCTGGTTGAGGACAGCCTGCAGCGGCTGGTTCACGTGCATGGTGTAGCTCCGGCCCAGGTCATAGCGGCAGGCCGGGCAGCTGAACACCTGGGCCCTGAAGGACCTGTCCAGGCAATCCTGCGGGAGAGCGGGTGGTGAGAGGTGCTCCTGGCCACCCACTGTCCCCCTGGGGTGGTGTCAGGAGCCCAGAGGCCCCTCCTGAACCTCAGTCTCACTTGC
Organism: Mesoplodon densirostris; assembly: GCF_025265405.1. Taxonomy (NCBI): domain Eukaryota; kingdom Metazoa; phylum Chordata; class Mammalia; order Artiodactyla; family Ziphiidae; genus Mesoplodon; species Mesoplodon densirostris. The sequence continues at coordinate 149,398,767 of NC_082663.1, forward strand.
CATTGCTGGCTGCCCATCACCAGCCCAGCTGCGCCAGGCTCAAAGACTCCAAGGTCGGGAATTCCCTGGCGGTCCAGTGGTTAGGACTCCGCACTTTCACTGCTATGGGAGCGGGTTCAGTCCTTGGTCTGGGAACTAACATCCCACAAGCCGAGCGGTGTGGCAAAAAAAAAAAAAGAAAAGAAAAAAAGACTCCAAGGTCATCCCGGCCACCAGGCCCCTGTACCTACAGGTCACACCACCTGACAGGTCCGTGCCCTGGCTTGTCACCCGCGCCTCGGCTCAAGTCCCCTCCTCAGAGGACCCCTCCTCGAAGCCCCTGGAACATCCCCGCCTCACCTCACCCTGTCTGCTTTCAAAACAGCACCTTCCACCTTCTGGAATCATCTTGTCGACTAACCTGCTGGCGTGTAACACACCAGACACTCCCCAAGATGGGGGCTGTGTCTCCCTGAATCTCCCGGCACCAAGCACAGGACCCAATCCAGAGTAGGTGATCAATGAACACGTGTTGGTGAGAAGACGGGAGAGGGAGGCAGGAGGGAGTCTGGACGCTGAGCCAGACTCCTGGGTTTGAACGCACTTATCAACCCAGCGATGCCAGGGGAAGAGCCAGGTGGAGCCCGAGCTGTGAGGCTGACAGGCCCTACCTCCCTGTTGGAGCAACAGGCTGAAGACGCCATGGGGAGCAGGCACCTGCACAGGCGCACACACCTGAAGGATGGCGCCAGGCAGGTGGGTGAGGGGCAACACCAAGCTGGTGAAAACCTGCTGCTGCCACGGCACGCTACCGCTGGACGCAGGTGGCTGTTTTTTTTTGTTTTTTTTGTTTTTTTTTTTTTTTCTTTTTGCGGTATGTGGGCCTCTCACTGTTGTGGCCTCTCCCGCCGCGGAGCACAGGCTCCGGACGCGCAGGCCCAGCGGCCATGGCTCACGGGCCCAGCCGCTCCGCGGCATATGGGATCCTCCCAGACCGGGGCACGAACCCGTATCCCCTGCATCGGCAGGCGGACTCTCAACCACTGCGCCACCAGGGAGGCCCAGGTGGCTGTTTTTGATCCCTATATTTAAAAAGTCCTGGACTTCCCTGGTGGTCCAGTAGTTAAAAATCCACCTGTCAATGCAGGGGACACAGGTTCGAGTCCTGGTCCGGGAAGATCCCACATGCCGCGGAGCAACTAAGCCCGTGCGCCACAACTACTGAGCCTGTGCTCTAGAGCCCGCGAGCCACAACTACTGAGCCTGCGCTCCTAGAGCCCGTGCTCTGAAACAAAAGAAGCCATAGCCCCCGCTCGCCACAACTAGAGAAAGTGCAAGCACAGCAACGAAGACCCAGCACGGTCAAAAAAATACAACAAAGACAAAAATAAATAAATAAACTCCTGTGTTCTTTTCCAATATAGTCTATAGCCTGATCCCAGGTACAAGAGATAGTGCTTTCTGCTCAACACACTAAGACTTGGGTTCAAAATCAGGTTCTGGACCGCTGCACGATTCACAATGGCCAAAAGGTGGAAACACCACGAGTCCATCCACGGATGATGGCTAAACACAACGTGGTCCATCCACACGCTGCCATGTGACTCAGCCTTCAAAAGGAAAGAGGTTCTGACACACGCGACAACATGGATGAGCCTGAACACGACGCTCAGTGAGAGAAGCCAGACACGGAAGGACAGATACTGTGACTCCACTCATGCGAGGTCCCTAGAGAGGGAGAGCCAGAGACAGGAAGTAGATGGTGGGGGCCAGGGGCTGGGGAGTCAGGGTTTCATGGGGACAGAGTCTCGGTCTGGGAGGATGAGAAAGTTCTGGAGATGATGGTGGGGATGGTTGCATAACAATGGGAATGTGCTTAATGTCACTGAGCTGTGCACCTAAAAAATAGTTAAAACGGTAAAGGTTATGTTATCTGTATATCACCACAGTAAAAATAGTTTAATAGAGTAAAAACAAAATCAAATGCTGGGACATCAGGGTGGAGGGTCAAAGCCATTTCCCCAAAGCCCCTCAGACGCTGAGCTCACTGGAGACGAACGACAGTCGTGAGGATGCCCAGGACAGACACGCACTCGCCAGGGTCACCTCTTTCACACTGGCGGCACGGCGGCCGCAGGTGTGGTGACTCCCTGAACCGCTCGGCCTGACCTCACACGTGCCCCGCATCTCAGTGTCCGGCTGCGCGCTGGCTGGGTACACCTCAGAGCCAGAAGGGTGCTGCAATGCCCCTTTCCACGGGGCAAAGGGGCTCAGCACAGTTACAGCCTTTCCAAGGTCACACGGCCAGAAAGGGCAAAGCCGGGGGTCAAAGCCACACTGCCGACCCCAACGATGTGTTCTCACCCCGCTCCGCCAAGCCTCTGAGCCCCCTCGGGCTCCACACGGCCTCAGACACCCAGGGGCATCTCTCCCGGCCACACAGCTGAAGGGCCTCGGTCAGGCCACATGGCACGACTGCTGCCCAAGTGTCCATGTTCTCAGAGTCCATCCCCTGGTCTGATAAGTGACCCGACGCCCTGGACCAAGATGGCCCCGAGGCGAGAGAGCAGCTCAGAGACCCAGGGTGACCGGGAGGCAGGGACAGTCCCTTCTAAATTACGTGCCTGCACTGCCCATGAGTTCCTACTGATCGACTCTGGCCAGAAGGCACTGCAAAGACACCATACACGCAGACCAGCGCTTCCCAAGTTGGGGGACCCCTGGGACCGAGTGGGTGGGTTCTCGGATGCTGCTCAGCCCCCCAGCACCCAGGACACCCCATGGTGTGTTCACTCTGGTGTCGTTCACCCCAAGACAGAGAACGACCCGGCCCCAGACGTCAGCACTGCTTGGCGAGACCCTGGTCTGGCCCAATCTCAGCCCCTCCCAATCTCTTCTTTCAAAAGCATCAGATCGGGTACTGTTTCCCTCCCAAGACTGACCACTGGCCAGAGCCCTCTAGCCCCGCCACCCGGCCGCCCTCCCCTGCCCTTTTCCCCAACAGGCCCTGGCTACTCCAACATGCCTGTGGGTCTAAGCTTCTGCACAGGTCACTCTGCCTACCTGGGATGCTGCCCCAAGGCCTGCCTCAGGTGGCAGGTTAATGCCACCGCCTCCAGGAAGCCTTCCTCCCTGCTCCTCTAGGGGATAAGCGCCTCATGCCTCACCAGCCCAGCCCACTTAATCATTTAGTATGACCAGATCCCAGGCCAGGACAATAGCCCATCCTCTCCCACACCGGACCTCCAGGCACCTAAGAGGCTGGAGAGGACCAGTGCGTGGCCCCTAAGGAAAGCAGGCGCCGCCTGTTGAAGGCACAGCAGAGGGCCGGTGTGGCTGGCGGTTCAGGACGATGGGAGGGTGGGCAGTGGCTGGGCGAGGAGTTTGCGTTGGGTTCCGGGGCACCAGGAGGGTGGGGAGCAGGAAGCAAGTGACGGGCGCCTGTGATTAAGGCTGGGGTGATACTGTAACCCAGGTCGCCCGGAAAAGAGACCCTCAAGCCCCTCAAAGGGCCGGGGGCGGGAGGTGCAGAAGCAAAACCGGCAAGCCCAGGTTGGCAGCGGGGGTCCGATCACCCCTCCAGGACCTCCCGTCCGGGGCCCTCAGTGCCCACTCACCTTGCACACGGTGTGCTGGCACACGGTCGTGATCGGGCGGTACACCAACTCCTGGCAACAAATACACTGGAACGCCTCCTCCACTTTGCTCAGGAATTTCTGGAAGCAGAGGAGAGGGTGCATGAGCCCTGCAAAGGCTCAGTTCCCCAGAGTGAACGAGCACGACGGGTCCCCAGACTCCCTGCTTAGCCCTCGCCCTGGCCCGAATCTCATCCTCTGGCACCAGAGCACACGCAGGCTGGAGATCAAGACCGCACTCCATCAGCGCTTCTCTCAGCACAGAGCCCAGCCCTGCGACACACACCACTGCCTGCCTGCCGCCCACTGCTCAGACCCCGGGCTCCAGCGGTGGATGAGACAGAGAAACGCCTGCCTTCTTGGAGCCTGGGGCCCAGCAGGGAAGACCAGAGATTAAGCAGGTGAAAGACAGAAAGGTCATAGCAATGCTGGAAAAAGGATAGCAGGGAGCCCCAGAAGGAGGGCGGTCAGAGTCCCCCCGTGGAGAAGGTGACCTGTCAGCAGAGAGACCCGAAGGACGCGGGGCGGCTGAATCACAGCCTCCTAAGATGTCCACGTTCGAATCCCGGGACCTGTGGACGTGTCACCTCATGGGGCACAGGGGACTTCGCAGGTGGGGTTAAGGCCCTTGAGACAGGGATGACCCTGGAATCCCCAGGGGAGCCCAGCGTCATCACAGGGTCCTTATAAGAGGGAGGCGGGAGGGTCAGAGGCAGAGAGAGACGGGAGATGCTGCGCTGCTGGCTGTGAGGATGCAGGAGGGGCCGCGAACCAGGGATGTGGTGCCTCTAGAAGCTGGAAAAGGCGGGAACCGATGCTCCCCTGGAGCCTCCAGAAGGACCAGCCCTGCCCACACTTGGATTTTACCCCTAAAGGCTCACCTGTTAGGGCAGCCAGTGATTTCATGCCGGAGGGAGACTGAGCCAGGAGGGCTGGGGTGGAAGGTACTTCCCCAAAGAGAAACCCACGAGGGCAGAGGCCGTGCAATGGCATGACCAGGAGGAAGAGTCCAGAAGGAGAGGACGTCAGCAGTAACGGGCCGCTCGCCCAGGGCTCAGAGGATCTTGGTTTGACCCTGACCGTGAGCCATGGAGAGCCAATCCCCACCAGGCAGGGGCAGCCAGAGGACGCTGAGCCACTCACTTCCAGTGACCCATCAATGTCACTCACCCCACTAAGGCAGGAGGATCAAAAAAAAGACAGCGCCGGTTTGGCGGTTCCTCAGAAATTTGAACACAGAATGACTTTATGATCCGGCAATCCCACTTCTGGGTTTATGCCCAAGAGAACTGAAGACAGGGCCGCAGAGACTTGCCCACCTGTGTTCACAGCAGCACTGTTCACAACAGCCAAAAGCTGGAAGCAACCCAAGGGTCCACTGAGAGATGATGGATAAACAAATTCCATCTGTACAGTGGAATATTATGCAGCCTTAAAAAGGAAGGAGAGTCTGACACCTGCCACAACACGGATGGACTGTGAGGACATGATGCTCAGTGAGAGAAACCAGACACAGAAGGACACACACTGTCTGATTCCACTCAATGTGAGGTCCCTAGAGGAGTCGGATCCACTGAGACAGAAAGTAGATGGTGGAGGCCAGGGGCTGGGGAGTCAGCGTTTCATGGGGACAGAGTTTGTTTGGGAAGATGAGAAAGTTCTGGAGACAATGGTGGGGATGGGTGCACGACAGGCTTAATGCCACTGAGCTGTGCACTTTAAATAGTTCAGATGGTCAGTTTCATGTTTTCTCTATTTTATCACAATGGAAAGAAAGAGGCCCAGGCCAGGCCCCGGGGAGGGTAGGGGGGCTCACCGGCCCGTCCTTGAGTGACTTCAGGATCTCCGTCCACAGCTTTGTGTTGCTCTTGTCCTCCTTGATGAGGCTGCTCTGCTGGGTGGTGAGGCTGTAGGGCTCCACCTTGGTCTTCTTGGGTGCCCCTCGCGAGGACCCGTCGCCTGGGACAGAGCAGGGCAGGTGAGGGTGGAGCCCCCCCCCACCACCGAGCACGAGGATGGGGTCCCAAGTACGAGGACGGCCGTGGAGACACCCACCAGCCGACTTGCTTTTCCGCTTGCCCTTCCTGGGGGACGTGAAGTCCTCCTCTGCGTCGTCCTCTTTCTCCAGGGCTTCCCTCTTGCTGTTTTCCTTCTCCTTCTCCCTCCTGGCCAGGGCCTCCAGGTAGCCTTCTGGGTACTGCGAGGAGGAGAAGACAAGACAGTCACCCCTACCCGGTCCCCAGCCGGGCCCCAGAGACAGACTCTGTGCTCCCTTGGCCTCAGCTCAGAGGCCTCCACCAACTTAACTCTGGAGCAGTAACTAAGCACAGAAACTCACAGGAACAAACGTTAATGGCACAGCGGCAGTGAGCGAGATAACGCGAGATAACGCACGGTAGAGGCCCACCATCAGATCAAGCAAAGAAGACAGTCTTTTTCCTTTTGTTTTATTTTTTGGGTTTTTTTGGCCGTGCCCCGCAGCTTGTAGGATAGGATCTTGGTTCCCTGACCAGGGATTGAACCCTTGGCCTCAGCAGTGAAAGCGCCGAGTCCTAACCACTGGACGGCCAGGGAACTCCCAAGACAGTCTTGGTATCTTTCCATTTCGATGAGAAGTAGGCAAACTTTTCCAGCCAGGGGTCAGGCAGTAAAAGTTTCGGGCTCTGTGGGGACAAAAGCCGGCCCAGCCCCTGTGGGATTGAATGGGCGTGGCTTGGCCCCAGGAAGATTTTGTTTACCCACCACTGGCCCAGGGCCTTAGCTCCACAACCCGATTCTGATGGGTCTTGGACTCCTCTGAGCCTCATCAGGCATTATCTAATTAGAAACGGGGTTCTAAGGCACCTACAACCACATCCGATTCTCCAGTGTTTCATCAAGAAACCCTCAAGCTTTTCTAGCAACACAAACTTGCAACGAAGACGTAAGTTCTAAATAAAACAGTGTGCCTGACCCACGGCTCTCTCTCCCCAGTTCCTCCGCGTCTAAAAGTCCCTATGTTTGTGACCACCTAGAGGGGTGGGATAGGGAGGGTGGGAGGGAGACGCAAGAGGGAGGAGATATGGGGACATATGTGTATGTATAGCTGCTTCACTTTGTTATAAGGCAGAAACTAACACACCATTGTAAAGCAGTTATACTCCAATAAAGATGTTAAAAAAAATGAAAAAATAAATAAAATAAAATTCCCTGTGGAACAACCAGTGTGTTCAAAAGGCAACTCTCTGTGGCCTCCCGGGGTGGGGTAGGTGCTATCAGACTCTCAACCACAATTAAGATTCCTTAAATAGTCCCACCACGACTTATCAGCTGGAAATCGGATCACCAGGAGGAACAGAAAACACCATAATTATAGTGCAAAAAAGCCGTACTCTGCACACACTGGGTGAACTCTTGAAGATGGAGGATTCTGCTGCTATAAAGAGGTGAGTGATTGCTCCGGGGAATCAGTCCACCCTATCTTTACATTTAGACCTTGCTCTATTCTATATTTAGGCCAATTTTATTGGTTTGTCTGCTTTGTGGGTAGGGAGAGGTGATAGACAGACAGGAGAAAGAGAGATGCGGGACTTCCCTGGAGGTCCAGTGGTTAAGACTCCACCTTTCAAAGAAGGGGGCACAGGTTCAATCCTTGGTCAGGGAGATCCTGCATGCTGCAAGGTACGGTCAAAAAAACCAAAAAAACAAAAAAACAAAGAGACAGGGAAGAGGGGGAGGAGGAGAGGGGATGGGAGGGGACTGGCCAAGAGAGAGGAGACAGGACTCCAGATTGATTTCGGATAAGCTCTTCAAACACAGCTCAGATAAGGAAGCCCAGCTCTCAGCTCTAACATCACAAAAGCAAAGAGGCGAACCTGCCCTCCCCTATATCCACTGGCTGAAGGACAGGGATGGTACAGCCAGCGAGATGTCACCAGCTCACAGCCTGGAAATCGTCCGGGATGAGAAAAACCCCAGAGAGCATGGCTCCCCGCTCAGGCCCTGGGCACAAGCTCCAGCTGTGAGCACAGGCCTGGACGCACCTGCATGGTCAGCCCCAGCTTCTTGATCCGGTCCTTCCCCTCCTTGGTCCAGGGTCCCGGCTCGACGTCATCCCTGCGCAGGAGGAAGCGCCACACCAGGAAGCCGGACTTGCCTTTCTCGGGCCAGTACCTCACGACCTGCGGGAAGAAGCGTGGGGTCAGTGACCTGGGGGCCAGGGGCGAGGGACAGGCACGGGGGCCCCCACTCACCTTGTAGATGCCGTCGTACCGGTTGCCCTCGATGGGGGCGTACTTGCTGTGCTTGCGGCCCTTGACATTCCGCACCACCCGGACCGGCTTCCCTGACCGCCAGTCCTTGGCCTCGGCCCCTTTGAGGTCGTTGATGGGGGCAAAGCAGTTCAGAGCCAGCGCCCTGTGGGGAGAGCCGGGCCCACACGCTGGACTGCGTCCCCCAGAGAGAAGGGGTCGCGTCCCAAGCCCCCCGCACCATGAACATGTGACCTTCTTTGGAAAGACAGTGTTTGCAGATGAAGTCAAGTTCGGAGGCAGTCAGAATGGATTAGAGTGGGCCCTGAACCCAATGACCGGTGTCCTTATAAGGAAAGGGAAACTGAGGGAGTTCCCTGGTGGGAATTCAGCGCTCTCACTGTCGAGGGCCCGGGTTCGACCCCACATCGGGGAACTAAGATCCCACATCCCACAAGCCGCACCGAGACATGGCCCAAAAAAAAAGAAGAAATTTTTTTTTTTTTTGCGGTACACGGGCCTTTCACTGCCGTGGCCTCTCCCATTGCGGAGCGCAGGCTCTGGACGCCCAGGCTCAGAGGCCATGGCTCACGGGCCCAGCCGCTCCGCGGCACATGGGATCCTCCTGGACCGGGGCACGAACCCGTGTCCCCTGCATCAGCAGGCGGACTCTCAACCACTGCACCACCAGGGAAGCCCCAAGAAGAAAATTTTTAAAAAATAAATAATTTAAAAATAAAAATTAGGACTTCCCTGGTGGCACAGTGGTTAAGGATCTGCCTGCCAATTCAGGGGACACGGGTTCGAGCCCTGGTCTGGGAAGATCCCACATGCCGTAGAGCAACTAAGCCCGTGCGCCACAACTACTGAGCCTGTTCTCTAGAGCCTGCAGGCCACAACTACTGAAGCCTGCATGCCACAACTACTGAAGCCCGCACACCTAGAGCCCGTGCTCCGCAACAAGGGAAGCCACCACAATGAGAAGCCCGCACACCACAACGAAGAGTAGCCTCCGCTCGCCGCAATTAGAGAAAGCCCGCGTGCAGCAATGAAGACCCAACGCAGCCAAAAGTAAATAAATAAATTTATTTTTTAAAAAATAATAAATAAATAAAATAAAAATTAAAAATAATAAAAAAATAAAACAGACACACTAGGGGACAGGGCCCCATGAAGACTGAGGCAGGGGTTGGAGTGGCACATCTATAAGCCAAGGGACACCAAGGAAGGACCCTCCCCTGGAGGTTCCAGATGGAGGACGGCCCCGAGACACCTTGACTTTGGACTCTGGGCCTCCAGAATTAGGCAAGAATAAATTCCTGTTGTTCTAAATCACCCAGTTTGCGGTGTTTTGGTACTAGAGCCACAGGACACTAACAACGATGTGGGGGATGATGTCACCCAGGAGAAAGCAGGTGGCACACAAACGCGGGCTGGGCCGGCAGGCCTGTCCCGACAAAGGGCACAGCGGCCTGGGGTCAGTGGACCGGAGGTCAGCTCAGCATCTGATGCAACGCCGCCACCTTCCTCAGGTGAACAAGAAAGAGAGCTGCCACCGCACAGCTGTTCTCCCGTGCAGATGGCAGTTGTTAAAGAACGGATTTCTTAGAGTTTTAAGTCCAGACTTTTATCACTGCTCATGAGCAGTTCCTCACACTATTAAATCTCCTCCGAAAATGAGATTTTTTTTTTCTTGGCTGCACCACATGGCACGCAGGATCTTAGTTTCCCAACCAGGGATCGAACCCGCGCCCCCCTGCAGTGGAAGCACGGAGTCTTAACCACTGGATCATCAGAGAAGTCCCAAAAATGAGATTTTTTAAATGGCTAGTGAAATTTAAATATTCTACTAGACTAATACATGCACAAAAATGAACCATTCCCTCTTTCTTAAAAAAAGATATTTAGGCAAAGAGCTTTCTGGAAAGTAAGAAATACGAATTTGTATTTCTACCAACAGTGGAACGCTAGTCTATGCCTTGGCATTTCTCAACACTGGAGAATTTGGGGCCAACTTTACAGGGTAAATAAATAGTATCTCATCATTACTTCAATGTGTATTTCTTTGATCACTAAAGGTGAACAAATTTTCATGGCCACTGTAGATCTGTGTTACTTGGCAGAATGATTTGCATGTCCTTTGCTTTTTTCTGTTAGTTTTTCTTATTGATTTGCAACACAGCTCTTTACATATAAGGGCATAACCATCATCAGGTGTCATGTTTGTGGCAGACTTTTCCCCCAAGAGTCACCTGCCTTTTCATTGTACTTATGGGTTTTATTGGTGTAATTTATAATACTTAGGTCATCAAATCTCTGTCTTTTCCTCTGGGCTCTGTGATGCTGTTTATGCTTTATCCCATCCTGTAATCGAGGCTCAGCAAACTCCTGCCCACCTCGTGGTGTTGCAGATAAAAGTTCTACTGCAACAGGGCTGTCCACACTCTTTTACATGTGCTCTGTGGCTGCTCACGTGCTATGACGGCAGAGTTGAGTGGTTGCCACAGAGACCGTGCGGCCCGCAAAGCCAAATACGTTTACTATCTGGCCTTTTGGGGGAAAAGTTTGCTTCAGTGCATCTGAATGACTCACAGGTGGACAGAGTAGGGAAGAGATGGACATTCGTGGTCCCTACGTTCCATCACACTGTTAATGGGAATCTAACTTCCTGCACATGAAAGCCCCAAACAGGACCCATCCCCTCCCCTGTGAAGCCACCAGAGGACAAGGCAGACAGACATGTGCTGGTGACGAAATAGGAACACTCGATTCTGCAAACCTGTTGGTGTTGGTGAGTTTCTGATCACAGGACTGTTCTGCAGTCCGCTTGTTACCGGAAAGGTCTCGTCCACCGCTACCTGTGTATGTGAACGAGTTCCCGTGGTCCTGAAACAGATACGGAGGGCAAGCTGAACCCTCCGCGCAGAGGAGAGGAGAGACCCACTCAAAACAAACCCACACACACCCGTCAGGATGTCAACCGTCAAAGAATCAGGATGTCAGGATCAACTACCAAAGACACAGATAATAACAAGTGTCGGTGACAATGTGGAGAAACTGGAACCCTGTGCACAGCTGGTGGGGATGGAAAATGGTACAGCTGCTGTGGAAAACGGTATGGAGGTTCCTCAACAAACTAAAAACAGAATCACCATGTGATCCGGCAATCGCACTTCTTTATACCCAGAAGAACTGAAAACAGGGACTTAAAGAGATTTTTGCAGATCCAGGTTCACAGCATTCCTCACAGTAGCTAAAATGTGGAAACAACCCAGGCATCCGCTGATGCATGACTGGATAAACAAAAATGTGGTCCGTCCACACACTGGAATATTGTTAAGCCTTAAAAAGGAAGGAGAGGGCTTCCCTGGTGGCGCAGTGGTTGAGAGTCCGCCTGCCGATGCAGGGGACATGGGTTCGTGCCCTGGTCCGGGAAGATCCCACGTGCCGCGGAGTGGCTGGGCCCGTGAGCCATGGCCGCTGAGCCTGCGCGTCCGGAGCCTGTGCTCCGCAACGGGAGAGGCCACAACAGTGAGAGGCCCGCGTACCTCAAAAAAAAAAAAAAAGGAAGGAGATTCTGACACGCTACACCGTGGATGGACCTTGAGGACATGATGCTCAGTGAGATAATCCAGACACAAAAGGACGAATACTGTGATCCCACTCACAGGAGGTCCCTAAAGAAATCAGATCCACAGAGACAGGAAGTAGATGGTAAGGACAGGGGCTGGGGGAGGGAATGGAGAGTCAGCATTTCCTGGGGACAGAGTCTCAGTTTGGGAAAGTTCTGGAGATGATAGTGGGGATGGTTGCATGACAGTGTGAATGTGCTTAATGCCACTGAGCTGTGCTCTTAAAAATAATTAAGATGGTTCAGTTTTACACTGAGTATTTGCCACAATTACATAAAAGCAAAACCAGCTTCCCACACTCACCACATCGTCCTCATACCCTCCAGCCAGGACCAGGGAGTACGCCCCATCGTTGCTCCGGCCGTGGATGCCTGCCACGTGAGGTCGATGGACCCCAGACTCGCTGACCTGTGAACACCACCGAGAAATAAGTGGCACCTCCTGGACCAGCCGCTGCTCGACGGCCCTCCTCGCTCCCGCCTTTGGAGCCAGCGCCTGACTCTTCCACTGAAAGCATCGCTCCTGTTATGAGAACCTCTGCCCCCGAGAGACCAAGTCCTGGACACACCAGGGAAGGACCTGGCGTGAATCCCCAGCCTCCTGCCCTTGGGACAGCCCTCCCCAGTGGAGGGGCTCCTGGAAGGCCGGGGCCCGACGTCTGCAGGTACCTGGACTCTGAACCTCCACATGGTGCCCACGGGGATGCCTGGGATGGGGCCAAAGTGGTTGGACGGCACGATGGTGCACTCCTTGGTGCGGCCCACGCACGCCATGCCCTGTCCATTCCAAAACAGAGGGGAGAGCAGCGTGAACGGTCGCAGGGGCGTGGGGGGCAGCAGGGGCGCACGGGGCGCAGGGCCCCCTCACCTTGCCCCAGTCCCGCTGAGAGGACGACGTGGCCGACGCCATCTTTGCCTTCTTCTTACTCTCCTTCAGCTTCTCGCCTGCCTGCACCACCTCGCTGGAGTCGATCCGGCACTCGGGGCAGTACCTGCGACCACAGGGACGTCACCCTCTGCCCGTGACGGCACGGCCACCTCCTTCCGGCCCCCTGCCGTCCTGTGCGTCCGAGACCGGGGCGGCGGCAGGGGGCTGAACTTGAATCCACGAGCGTGACATAAGAAAGCGAGTTCCTCGGTCGCACGGACCACATCTGAAGTAGCCGCGTGTGGCGGGTGGCGCCCGTGGTGGACGGCGGACCCTGACCGCCTCCCGCTGGTAATGGCAGTGCCTCCCACAGTGAGGCCAAGTCCAGCCGGCACGTGGCAAACACACAGGGCAGCTCGACGGCACCTGCTCCCTGCCGTGGACTCCGTTTCCCCATCTCCACGGGGAGGGGACAGTGCAAACGACAGCCACTGCCGTTAGCAGGTCAGGGTCCTCAGACCACAGCCGAGCGTCACAACCGTCCCCTCCAGCGCCGGGGACACCCACTGCGTTCCTGCCCGCCTTGCCTCCTCCCTGCAGGGAGCCAGGGCCCAGGCCTTGCACCCGCCCCCCACCGTCATCGCGTGGTCACCGGCAGCCTCCGGGCACTCACCACTCCTCCTCGGTGGGGATGCTGCTGAGCGGCGGGCACAGGCAGTACGTGTGGAAGGCCATGTCGCACTCGTCGCACAGCAGCTGCTTGTCGGGGTCCTGCTTGCCCCCGCACAGGTGGCAGGCGCACATGCGGCACGGCTTCCGCTCATCGTCCTTGCAGTGCTTGCAGGAGGGCCCGCTCTTCCCTGGACACAGGAGGACGGGGTCAGTTCGGGCAAGACCCCACCACACCGGGCGCCCTGCCCGCCCACCGCAGAGGGGCGGGATCGGAACTCACTTCTTGTCGGGTTTTCCACCATGGGGTTCCCCTCACCAGGGCGTTCAATCTTGAAAACCTCGTCCACAAAGATGATCCGACAGTCGTTGAGAGAATCGTCCCTGTGAGAGACAGGTCGTTAGGACATCCCACGGGGCCGGCCCTGCCAAAGCGCCCGCCCGAGAAGACTTCGCCACGTCAACACAGTTCTCAGAGCCCGTGAACAGCTCCGCCTCTAATTGCATCAGAGAAGAGGCTTTTGCAGGGCACTGTGAACTCGATTAGCTACTCCCCTTGCAAATTCAAGTCCTACCAAATCAGGAACAAGGTGAAAACAACAGACAAACCAGAGTTTTATCACGCGATGCATTTGAGAGAATCATTTCTAACCTGCGGGTAGACAAGGCCCATTTAACAAGGCCCAACAGGCAAAAGCAATAAAGTAAGGCCTGATCAAAATACAGAATCTCCTCTAAGTTAAAACGACCCCAGGGATCATCTCACCACCTCCATCAGATCATCCCACCACCTACATCATCGGCAACCATCTAGGGAAAGCAAATGCAAGTCAGGTGTATAATTTCACACTGTCTGAGAACCACATTCAAAAAGTAAAAGCAGATGGAATCAATTTGAGGATGTTTTATGTAACCCAATGTATACAAAATATCATTTCAACATGTAATGAACATTAAGGAATTATTAACAAGCTAGTTTGCATTCTTTTTCAGCGCTAAATCTTTGAAATCCATTGTGCATTTTACACTCACGACGCATCTTAATGTGTCCTGGCCACATTTCAAGGACTAGGCAGCACGTGTGGCTCGTGGCTGTGAAGCCAGATGGGAAGGTCCAGATCTACCCACCAGTTCACAGGAAACACAGGGAGAGAGGAACAGAGGAAATGACACTGTGAGGATGCCGGTGGGAAATCCAGACTGTGCAGATTTTGTGGGACAAACAACCAGGCTTCCCCAACAAATAAATTAGTACGCCTGCCAATGCAGGGGACAAGGGTTTGAGCCCTGGTCCGGAAGGATCCCACATGCCGCAGAGCAACTAAGCCCATGCACCACAACTACTGAGCCTGTGCTCTAGAGCCCGCGAGCCACAACTACCGAGGCCCGCGTGCCTAGAGCCCGTGCTCTGCAACCATAGAGGCCACCACGGTGAGAAGCCCGTGCTCGCTGCAACCAGAGAAAAGCCCGCGCACAGCAGTGAAGACCCAACGCAGCCAAAAATAAAATAAATAAATTTTTTTTAAAAACAGAGAAATATCTGCCAACCTAACTGAAATCTGTGGACATTACTTAGATCTTAAACAAATAATTTTAAAAAAGAGTGAGCTAATTGGAAGGCTGAACAATGACTGGCTATATGTTAAGAAATTAGTTAATTTTTATGTTGTAATAATAGCATTAAAACTATGTCCCTTTAAAAGAGTCATTTTGAAGAAATATACTTGAAAATATTAACAGATACAATGAGTCGATGCTTGGGAGTTACTTCAATATAACGGCGGTGGTCATAATCTCAGATGAAGGAAAATTAAAAGAATTCATTGCTAGCCAACACACCTTTATAGAATAATGAAGGAAGTTCTTCAAATAGATAGGAAATTAAAAAGGAAAGCATCTTGGAGGAAAAAGAAGGAAGAAAGAATAGAAAGAGCAGAAATATGGGTCCATACAATAAATTATGCTCCTTACAGCTTTTCTAAATCATATATGATGATTGAAATAAAAACCATAACACCATCTGATGCTCAAGACAGTGACTATAAAGGAATGTGAATGGAAGAAAGATTTCCACACTTCCCTCAAAGTGGGAAAAGATACCAGTATGTCACACGTTTATATGGGAAAATCCAGAGAAACCACTAAGAAAACCGTATAAAGCAATACACTCCAAAAGACCATCAATAAATCAAGATAAACTCCTAAAAAATGCTTACATAACCCACAGGAAGGACAGAAAAAGAGCAACAGGAAAAAGAAACAGAGAAAACAAATAGAAAACAAATAACAAAATGGCAGGCTCAAGCCCTAACATACTAATAATTACCTTAAATGTAAATGGTCTAAATACAACTGACCCTTGACCAACATGAATTTGAACTGCACGAATCCAGTTATAGGCAGATTTTTTTCAATAGTAAATATGGCAGTACCACACAATCCCCAGTCGGTTGAATCCTCAGATGCGGAACCACGGATACAATGAACCGCAGAGATGGAAGGCAGACTGTAAGTTAATGCTCAGGTTCTTATTAACTGCACAGGGGTCAGCATCTGTAATCCCCGAGTTGTTCAAGGGTCAATAATGTATGCCAAGTGGGACTTCCCTGGTGGTCCAGTAGTTAAGACTCTGGCTTCCACTGCAGGGGGCACAGGTTCGATCCCTGGTCAGGGAACTAGATCCCACACGCATGCCACAACTAAGAGTCCACAGGCCTCAACTAAGAAGTCCGCACGCCACAACTAAACGATCCCGCATGCCACAACTAAGACCCAGCACAGCCAAAATAAATAATAAATGTTTAAAAATAAATAAATAACTAAATGTTTATAGCAGACCTACAATAATCTAAGTTGCTACCTCAAAGAAAAAAAAAAAAAAAACTAGAAAAAGAAAAGCAAAATCAACCCAAAGAAAGGAGAAGGGAGAAAATTACAAAGATGAGACCAGGGAATTCCCTGGTGGTCCGGTCCAGTCCAGTGGTTAGGACTCCGCACTTGCACTGCAGGGGGCATGGGTTCGATCCCTGGTCGGGAAGCTAAGATCCCACAGGCTGCAGCCATAA
Source organism: Mesoplodon densirostris (assembly GCF_025265405.1). Taxonomy (NCBI): domain Eukaryota; kingdom Metazoa; phylum Chordata; class Mammalia; order Artiodactyla; family Ziphiidae; genus Mesoplodon; species Mesoplodon densirostris. The sequence goes on from NC_082663.1 coordinate 149,414,843, forward strand.
CTAACTAACTACATAAATAAAAATATTAAAGGAAAAAAAAGAGCAGAAATCAAAGAAATGGAAAACAAGAAAACATAAAAAAGAAACAAAACAAAAAGCAGGTTACTTCTTAACAATCACATCACTGTACCAGGGCCGAGCCCTGGGCCCTTGCCCCTCAACGCCCCTATCGGCCTCCTCCCTGGTCTCCCTGCCGCTATGCTGCCCCCTGCAGTCCATTCCCAGCTCGGCTGCCCGAGTGATGATTCCTAATCATAGGTCGAAGCCTGTGGCTCCAGTGCTTTCAGCTCTGATGGCTGCCAGCAACAGAGAATACACACCACCGGTTCCACACCACTCCCGGCCATGCCCTGAATGCTTCCTTCCTCCCTTCTCTCCCTCCACTCCAGCCCACTGGCCTCCTCGCAATGCCACAAATGCACCAGGAACGGTCCTGCCCCAGGGCCTTTGCACTTGCTGTACCTATGCTCAGGACACTGTTGCCCCAGTAATCACGTCTATATACAATACATACAATGGAGTATTACTCAGCCACCAAAAAAGACGTTCATCACGAAACATGGATGAGCCTTGAGAACATTATACTCGGTGAAAAAAGCCAGACACAAAAGGACAAGTCCTGTGTGATCCCACTCATAGGAGGTGCCTAGAGTCATCACATCCATAGAGACAGGAAGTAGATGGTGGGGGCTGGGGGCTGGGGGAGGGGCTGGGGAGTCAGTGTTTCCTGGGGACAGAGTTTCAGTTTGGGAAGATGAGAAAGTTCTGGAGATGGATGGTGGGGATGGTTGTCCAGCAATACATATGTACTTAATGCCACCAAGCTGTGCACTTAAAAACGGGTAAGATGATAAGTTTTCTACACACACAGAGGCAAGGAAGAACAGGGCTCAGCAAACATTTTCTGCAAAGGGCCAGATGGTAAATATTATCGGCTTTGTGGGCCACACGGTTTGTTTCACAGTTACCCAGCTGTCCTCTCGGTATCCTTCTAACACTGAGCAGCCACAGTGATTCAGTGAACAGATGGGCGTGGCCTGGTGCCAATAAAACTTTATTTGCCAATCAGGGGCGGGGCCGGCTCCGGCCTGCGGCCAGCAGCCTGCTGATCCTTGATGTGAAGGGCACCTCCATGTGGGTGTATGTAGTTCGGTGTACGTTCACGCCTGTTTGTGCACAGAGTAGCCCTGGAAGGTGCCGGGAACCATCATGTCTCCAGAAAGAGGAGAACCAGGTGACCAGGGGACAGAAGAGAAGGGAGAATATTAACTGTGTGGCCTTCAGTACTTTCTGAATTTTGCCCCTTTTAGACTTTTCACCTGTTTGCCAAATTCAAAACGACAAACAAAAGAGAACAAGGAAGGGTTTCCCTGGTGGCGCAGTGGTTGAGAGTCCGCCTGCCAATGCAGGGGACACGGGTTCGTGCCCCGGTCCGGGAAGATCCCACATGCCACGGAGCGGCTGGGCCCGTGAGCCACGGCCGCTGAGCCTGCGCGTCCGGAGCCTGTGCTCCGCAACGGGAAAGGCCACAACAGTGAGAGGCCCGCATATGGCAAAAAAAAAAAAAAAAAAGAGAACAAGGAAGCTTGAAATCTCTGCCTGGGGCCCAGAGACAGTTCCCTAGGCGGGGTGAGCAGGTGGGGCGTGGAGACCCAGAGAGGAGGCAGAGACCAGGCGGAGGCCAGGCAGAGGCTGGGTGGAGGCCAGGCAGAGGCCGGCAGGCACTGACTCACCCGATCCTGACGTTGGCGTGCAGCTCCCGCACCGTCCGGGTCTCACGTTTCCGCAGGATCTCCGCGTCGTACCAGAAGCCGCGATCCTTGGGGTTGTCAGGGTTGTAGTTGACCATGACCATCTGGCCCACCTCCAGGTCCTGCCATTTGATGATGTGTCGGGCGCGAGCCCGGACGTTCTGTGAGTTCATCTGCACCACTCCGTTCTCCGGGTAGCTGGGGGAGGGGGGGAAAGCCCCACGCTCAGACCCCAGGTGCCAGGGGACCTCACTCCCTTGACGAGAGAGAGAAGCCAGGCAGAGAGGGCCGCCTGGTATACAGGTTTGGGTTGTGCTCATCACAGCAGCCTGGAAAGCCCCCTCCCCATGATCTCATTTGCTGGTGTCAAAAACACACAGCTAGAATGACACGTTCCAATTACAGGTGTTGTGGGTTGAACTACATCCTCTAAAAACCTATGTTATGATTCCAACCCCTGGCACCTTGGAGTGGGACCTAATTTGGAAATAGGGTCGTTGCAGATATAAGGAGTTCAGATGACGTCCTAATAGAGTGGCCCTAAACCTAGTGACTGATGTCCTTACAAGAAGAGAGGATGAGACGCAGACAGAGAACGACACAGGAAGAGGAGGCAGAGGCTGGCGGGATGTGGCCACAAGCCAAGGACTGCCGGTCCCACCAGAAGCTGGAAGAGGCAGCAAGGATTCTCCCCTTCAGGTTCCAGAAGATTCACAGCCCTGTCACCACCTTAGTTTTGGACTTCTGGCCTCCAGGACTGTGAGAGAATAAACTGCCAGAGCAATGCTAGTGGTACTTTATTACAGCAGCCATAGGAAACTAAGACAGCAGGAAATGCGGGGAGGGAAGAACTTAACTTCTTCCACATACATGTGTTGAAAGTGATTTTTGTAAAGGGATGTACATTATTTCGTTTATGTAAATACAACATACTAGAGATTAGAAAATGATAGGAAGTCATTATTCTGGATATGCAGGAATATTCCAGCAGCCTCAAAAAAGGCATAAAATAATTGAGCTAAAAGTAGCATATTCCATTAGCAACAGAGTTAAGCCTCAGCTGTGAGGGGGACAACCCCACATCTATGGAGACTAGCTCTATAGCCTGGTACTCATTATGTTTGCTAATAAACCACCAAGTACAAGGGCTGCCCAGCTTTTCCTGTGAAGGACCAGACAGTCAATATTTTCGGCTTTGTCATCGGTAGGTGTCTGTTGTGAATATTCAACTCGGCTGCTATTACCACGAGAGCAGTCACAGACAAGGTGTAAACGAATGGGTATTGGTGTGTTTCAATAAAGCTTTATTTACAAAAACAGGCTGTGGGCCAGATTTGGTCTGAGAACTAGAGTTTGCAACCCCTGACCAAGAGGATGGGAATGTTGCAAAAACTGTGATTCGCTCATCCAATTACTCCCATAATTCTTAGAGTTAAGCTTAGGATGTGCCAGAAACCGATGTAGACAGCAGGGACCGAGCAGAGAACCACAGAATGTGAGCTCCCTGTAGGCAGACATGCTTGCCCTCTGTTAGGTACTGAACTGTATCCCCCAAATTCATACACTGAAGCCCTAACACCCAATGTGACTGTATATGGAGACAGGGCCTTTAGGGGGTGTCATCAAAGTTAAATGAGGTAAAAAAGGCAGGGCCCTAATCTAAGGGGATTGGTGTCCTTATCAGAGGATCAGAGGAGGAAAAGATACCAGAGCTCGCTCTCTCTCTCTCTCCCCCCACCCCCGTGCACACAGAGAAAAGGCCATGTGAGGATGCAGTGAGAAGACAGCCGTCTACAAGCCAGGAAGAGAGCCCTCACTGGAAACTAACCCTGACAGCACACTGATCTTGGGACTCTCAGCCTCCAGAACCGTGAGAAAATAAACGTCTGAGGTTGAAGCCACTCAGCCTGTGCTACGGTATGTTGTTACAGCTGCCAGAGCCCACTCAGACACCCTCTGTGTTCACAGACAGGAATCCCCCATGCCTATCGCAGGGCCTGGCACACAGTGAGTGCTCCATAAGTACTGTGTATTCCGGCGAAGGAGAGAGAGGACACCGAAGATGGTTTCACACAGTGCTATGTGGTATGAAGAAGATGGCACAGGAAACAGGGAGTGCAACCCTGAGGAGACGACTGGGCAGGGTTCTCCGACGAGGTCCCCCCGATGCTGGTCCTCAGGGTGGGGGGGCCTCTGTGTGGTTTGGGAGCACGAGGGTGGGGTCTTGGATCCCGATCATCACCTCCAAGGCAGTTCCAAACTCCAGGTCCCACGTCCATGGAGCCGCCACCCCAGGCCCCCCTGCCCCGCAGATACTCACTCGTCGTATTTCACATGATAGACGATGTCGTCCTCCGGCTTCGGGCTGGAGGTGGAGCTGCAGGGCTCATCCTGGGCCGGCACCTTCCTCGTCACCCTGATGACCTTGGCCTCAAACCACGCGCCCATGTTCGTGTCCCTCGCGTCCACGTACTCGCCAGCCTGCGGGGGCAGAGAGCTCTCACTTGGCCCAGGGTAGGGATGCCTGACGAGCAAACCGCCAAGAGCCTGCTTTGGTTCCTGGGCCCGGATGCTTCTCACTGTGGCACTGAGGACACGGGGCCTGGGTCGTTCTCCAGAGGGAGGCGGTCCCGGGCCCTGCGGGGGTCGGAGCAGCATCCCCGGCCCCACCCACTCGATGCCAGGCGACCCCCAGTCATGACAACCACAGATGTCCCCAGGTACCGCCCAGTGTCCCTGGGGGCAGAGCACCCCTGCCGCGTGGCCCAGGGAGGCCAGAGCTGCCCATCTTTCCACAGAAGCTGGGAATCCAGATCCTTCCGTGAAACGCCATCATCTTAGGGGGAGGATGGCAGCGGATGAGGACTTCGTCAGCCCCTGCGAGGACCACAGGGAAGACACCCACAGGCCCGGACATGGGATTCTACTTTAGGGGTTACGAAGGAATCCCTGAGGACCTATGTTTCCGCCAAGGAACCCTGGGGAGATGGTCACAACAGGACAGGGGTGCCCAGCCTCGGGGAGCTCCCGGGATACAGACGCCAACCGGGCGGAGCCCACCGACCCCGGCCTCCGCAGGAGCCCCACCTTGTAGAGGCCCAGCTCCGTCTCATCCCACTCATCCTCGTCGGCCTTCCCTTCCGGCTCGGCCGCGGCCTCGCCACTGTTGGAGGACTTGTCAGACTCGCTCTGGGCCAGGCAGCAGCCGGAGTCCGTGTCGGAGAGTTCAGAGTCCCTCTCCTTGCTGCCCCCGGTGCCACCGCCGCTGGGGGCAGGCAGCACGAGGCTCTGCCGGACCAGCAGCTGGATGGTGTCGTTCAGGCGGACGTCGTAGTCAAACAGCGTGTGGCCGTCCTCCATCTGCAGGGACACGGGACTAGGTCAGCAGACGCAGAGAGCTCACCATGGGCGAAGGACCGCACCAGCCCTCGCGGAGGCCCCGCCCTGGAACAGACCACCGGCAAGTGAAGCCTGCCCACGCCCCGGGGTGCCCACTGACCCCTTCCTCGGGGTCCCCAGGCCCTCTCAAGTGAGGACGGCTGCTGCCAGTCGGGGAACGTTGCCCGGGAGCACACCGCCTAACCCCGCTGTGCCGTGGCTACGCATCGGGTATCAGGGGTGGTGTTAATACTTTATGTGCTCTGGAACTTCTGTTACAGTAAACACGCATCACCTGTACCCCTGGCTCTCAATCGAGGGTGATCCTGCCCCCAGGGGACGTTGGGCGATGCCTTAGGGACATTTTTGGTTGTCATGACGGGGTTGGGGGCACTAAGGATCCCCAGGACGGCCCCCACAGAGAATGACCTGCCCTGATGTTCGCAGTGCCGGGGAGGGCGAGGCGGGGGAAGCTGGCCTGCGTGAACCAAAGGGTGGGTGCCCCGTGACATCCATCAGGTGCCTTATAAGGCTCTAGCTCCAACCTCATCCACTCAGGCCGCCTCTCTATTAACTCCTTTGTGCTAATGAATTCCACCCACACTAGTCACTGGCTGATGGGGAGCTGGGGAGCCGGGGCGCCGGCAGGGCTCTACAATCTGCACCAGGCGTGACTCATCAGGTGTGTGAAGGAGTTTGTCTTCTGAGCTACATCTCTAGGGCGCCCCTAGGACACAAAAGTCTTTGTACTGGGGCTTTTATTAGAAACTGCCCCAGGGCACTCTACCAACACCCAACGAGGACCCTCAGCCTCCAGAAGACCCTAAGGCAGGCTCTGCTGACCTCTGGTGATCACTCTATGTTGGGGGGGGGCCCTCATGGACACCGCAGGGGGTGAAGGCTGAGCAGCACCCCTGCCCCACCCCCTGGATGCTGGGAGCACCCCCCCACCCCAGTCGTGACCACCAACTGATGGCCTCAGACATCACCCAGTGTCCCCAGGCAGAACAACCTGGCTCAGAAGCGGTGCCCTAAAGGAAGGAAGAACACACAAAAGATCGACTTTCCCTCCTTCCCACTTTTTAACCCAAAGCTGGTGGTTCAAAGGGCTGATTGCCATTAATATGCAAACAGCACCCGGGGTCACAGGGAAGACAAGTTCCAGGGCACTCGCTGCAGTAGTTGTTAATCCTTATTCATCTTATTCATTGCTAACCTGAGAATCAGATGGCTGATTGACCCCTCTTCCGGAGAAAGGCACATCTGAACACACCAACACTTGGCTGCAGCTGCAGGGGCCACCAGGGTCCCTCCAAAGCCCACCCTGGACATCCGGGCCCACGCTACCTGTTTACCTGGAGACCAGCAAGAGCCTCCAATGTGCCCACCACTGCCCAGATGTCAGAGGGGGCCAGGGAGTGAGAAAGCGCCAGCCCTCCAACACGGGGCCGACCCAGGACAGCCGTGACAGCGGGGAGAGATGACACGTGTGGTCACAGCAGCATGACGCACAGAAGACCAAGGGTGGAGCAACCCATTGACGGACGAATGGATCAACACAGTGTGGCCATCCTCCCTAAAAAGGGGTGAAGCACTGACACTTGCTACACTGTGGATGGACCCTGAGAACACGATGCTCAGAGACAGAAGCCAGACACCAAAGGCCAAATACTGCCAGAATCCACGGATAGGATGTCCCTAGAGGAATCAAACAGAAATTGGACTCGCGGTGGCCACGGGCTGGGGCGGGGCGGGGGGGTGGGTAAGGGAGTGATCAATAAACGGTGCAGGACTTTCTTTGAAGGTGATGAAAATGTCCCCAAATTGACTGTGGTGATGGTTCAAGGCCCCGTGAATACGCTGAAAACCAGGGAATTGCACACTTTAAATGGGTACATTGTATGGTATGCAAATTATATCCCAATAAAGATTTTTTTTTTTAAGAAGAATTTGAAAAGGCTACAGACTGTATGATGCCAACTATAAGACGTTCTGGAAGAGGCACGACTATGGAGACATTAAAAGGATGAGCGGGGCTTCCCTGGTGGCGCAGTGGTTGAGAGTCCGCCTGCCGATGCAGGGGATACGGGTTCGTGCCCCGGTCTGGGAAGATCCCACATGCCGCGGAGCGGCTGGGCCCGTGAGCCATGGCCGCTGGGCCTGTGCTCCGCAATGGGGGAGAGGCCACAACAGTGAGAGGCCCGCGTACAGCAAAAAAAAAAAAAAAAAAAAAAAAAAAAAAAAAGGATGAGCGGCGGCCAGGAGGTGGAGGGAGGGAGGGAGGGAGGGAGGGACGAACAGGCGAAACCCAGAGGCTTTTTAGGGCAGTGACACTACTCTCTATGACACCATAACGGATACACATCATTACACATTTGTCCAAACCCACAGAGTGTACAACACCAAGAGTGAACCCAAATGTAATCTATGGACTCTGGGTGATGTTAATACGTCAACATAGGTTTATCAGTTGTACCAAATGCACCATCTGGTGAGAGACAGGTGTGCACAGTGGGCGGGGGGGCGGGCAGGGCAGGGGGTATATGGGCAATCTCTGTACCTTCCTCTTAATTCTGCTGTGAACCTAAAACTGCTCTAAAAATATGAAGTTTGTTAATTTCTAAAAAAAAAAAAAAAAAAGATGGACAAAATAAAATAGATGGAGAAAGACAAGTGTCTCCAGCACCACTATCGTAAGGAAACCAGCAGAGTAAACCAAATGTCATTAAAAACGATGACAGGATGCAGGCACCCGGTGCCCAGTGCCTCCACAGCTAGGGAGACACCCCTCAGCACTGTGGACATTCGGGGCCGGTCATCCTCTTTGTGGGGCCATCCTGTGCACCATGGGGTGTGGAGCAGCCTCCCTGGCCCCATCCACTCGATGCCAGGAGCAGCCTCCCAGTCGTGACAACCACAGACGTCCCCAGACACCGCCCAGTGTCCCCAGCGGGGCCGCACGGCCCCTGGTGAGAACCACTGAGCTAGAGGCCCTCAGGTGGGCACCGGAGGGACAGGTAGCCCAGCGCCCACTATGCTCACGGCAGCATCGTTTGCAAGCAAAACCGTAACTCATTCCTACCAAGGCATGTTACACAGCTGCGTGTGACAGTTAAACGCAGGAGAATAGATGCGTCTACCACACACGTCAAGGGAGGGAGGATGGTTTCAGAGAGTGGGAAATAAACGGAAGCACCCGGACGGGGCGGGGGGTGGGGTGGGGGGGCCGCGGAGAGGAGAGCCGGGGCCAGGGAGGGAGGGCGGTCGGGCTTCTGTTTTGCAAGGAGCACTGGAACGGAGATCAAGCAGGAGATGGGGCAGCAGAGCAAAGGGGGGAAGCGGAATGCACCAGAATGGCAGCGGGGCTGTGCAGGGAGCAGCGGTGGTCAGGACCGGGCCAAGGACCTGCGGCTAAAGACGGGGGTGGGGGAGGAATCCTGAGGGAGCCGTGGAGGAGCCGGGTTGCATACCCAATCGTCTCCTCTCTCCCAGCATTTTCTACCCACGATGCCAGCCCCACACGTCTGTGACGGGTCTGAGAGCCAGAGAGACAAGAGGCACTCACACCCGCACACCCGCACACACACACACTCCCCCTCCCAGTGCAAGGGCACAGAGGATAGAGGCACAAGCAGGGTGGGCTGGGTACGGAAGGGGCCACGCGCTGGGCCAGGCTGGCCCCGGGCTCTGCCTACAGGACAGAATGCACGGGCTGGTCTGACTGCTTCCTGGGACCACCTCTGGAACATTCCAGAAGGGCCCCGCAGTGGGCAGGAAGGCGCTCGCACAACCGCTTGCCATGGTGAGAGGGTGTGTGTCGGGTGCCGCTCTGGCCCGAAGCTGTGCACAGCTGGTCGGTAAGTGCAGGGGGGGAGGGCTGGCCCCAGGCAAGGGGACCAAATGTGCGGAGTCTAGGTTCCTACTAAGACGTTAAAACTCCAACTGAGGCTACAGGCATTAATAAAAGCTGCGCAGAGTGAATGACAGGCGAGCTGTACCTGAGGTTGCAGGTTCTCACGTTAAAATTAAACGTGCGGTTAAAATCCTGCATAACCAAAATTCCAGGTGAAAATCCCTTAAACTGCCTGTAGTAAAACATATACACATGGTTTGGGGCAGGTGACCCTGCTAGGCAGATTCAGGTGTAAAGGCAAAGCCGCCCAGGGCATTTAGATCACATCCCTCTCTTTTAATCAGGAAGCTTCCCGGACATTGGGAATTCTGGGCACACGCGTGGCACAAAGTGAAATAAAACACAGAGACCGCCCGAAGCCTGGATTCAAAGCTCACCACAGTGACGCTTCCGGCTCACTTTCTGCCCCCTTGGGGCATTTTGTGGGGATACTTTTCAGGCGCTGATTGCTGCCCAGAGGCAAAGAGCACAGGCTATAAACACCCCTGGGCTTGGCAAGGGGTGGTTCTCCTGCAGGCTTAGAGGCGGCCATTAGGAGCAGTGGAGGGTGTAAACCAGACCGCAGGCCCCCGATGAGGGCGCGTGAGCTCCAGGCCGAGATGGACCTCCGGCCAGAGGAGGGCAGGGGGCTCTGTAACGCCCGATGGCCGGGCTCGGGCTGGGAGAGAAAGCAATTGAGACACCACGCAGCCTGCCTCCCGTCCTGGGGCTACGGCCCCAGCCCACACCTTCCCATCTAGGCCTCGAGGCCTCCGCAGCAACCTGGGGTTCAGGCCAGACAGACTGATGGATGGACAGAGAGGGGAGGGAAGAAAAGGCACGAAGCAGGATCCCAGCCGTGGCACAGGGGCACATTTCTCACCAGGGCGGGGTGGTGGTGTCGGGGCGGGGGGGACACTACACAGAGGCACAACCCTCTCTGACCCTCTCTTCACGTCCCAGCCCATCCACGGGTAGGTCCTGACAAGTGAACTCTGCTCTCTGACCCCGCCAGGCCACAGCCGAGGCTATGCCCTGGAGTGGCATTTCGGGGGTCTGCAAGGCCTAGGCTATCTATCGTGTGGTGACATTGTGATGTCACTGGCCATCTTCGGCCTCCAGATCCTGCAGGGGTACCAAAGCCTGTGCCTAAGGGAACGTGCCCTCATGTTCTCTCGAGCTGTGAACTTTTCTCAGCTTCCAATTTCTAATAGGATAAAAAACGACAAGACACGGTGAACGTCCACAACACTCTTTGGGGTCCTCTATCGCTTTGGAGAGTGGAAAGGGGTCCTCAGTCCAAACAGCGTGAGCATCCGTGCCCTGGAGAGAGACGCGGTCCAGCACATCCCACATGCCGCTCTGCGGCATGTGGGATCTTCCTGGACAGGGGCACGAACGCAGGCGGACTCTCAACCACTGCGCCACCAGGGAAGCCTGCAGCTGTCCCTGTTTTGTAAATAAAGTTCTACTACGACCTGATCGGAACACACCCATTCATTTGCCCTCGGTGTTCAGTTCAGGACTTTCGATGGCAGAGGTGAGCAGACAGACCGCACAGCCCACATTACCACTGGGTCCTTAACAGAAAGGGTTTGCTAATCTCTGACCTGGAGGGCATGTCTCCAGCCAGGAAGGAGGTCTGGGGGTGGGGAGGAAGGGACCCTCCCTCATGCAGCCCAGCCGGAAGGACAGGTCTCCAGGAGGAGACTGTCTTATTTGCCGCCTAACCCTGTCCTTTGGGAAAACGGGCTGACATTCAGGAAAAGCCAATCCAGCAGGGACATCTGGTGAGGCACTGTGACATGAGTGACCCTCCAAAGGCCATTCCTAGGATGCCATTTCACCTGATCTTTCAGACTGCTTTCCTTAAGTAAATTACCTACTAAATCATCAGTTCTCAACTGGGGACAATTTTGCCCCCAGGGAGCACTTGGCAACATCTGGGGACTTTGTGATCTTTTATGACTGGGGGAGGGCCCCTGGCATCAAGTGGGTTAGACCAGGGAGGCTGCTCCACACCCCACAGCGCCCAGGACGGCCCCCCAACGGAGGATGATCTGGCCCTGATGTCAGCAGTGCCCAGGGGAAGGCCCTGAACCAAATGATTTATTGCTCCTTTACCGTGAACCAGGCGCGGAGCTCAAACACCAGCCCCCTCCCCGCACATCCCTGCATCCATGACCCTCACTGAATTCTCACCGTGCACATGTGGTGGGTCCGCAATTAGCCCCACCTGATGGGAAAGCACAGAGACTGTCCCTGGCCAGAGACACTTGGCCAGGGCACTTGGGAAGATTAAGCGCAACCACTGTACCTGACTGCGTTAAAGGCACCACAAACGACAGCTACTGCTATTTTTCCGGGCAGCCAAAAAAAAAAAGAGGCGCCAGATGCCTCTTGCCTTTGCCCAGGCTGGGCCCGCCGCCTGGCGTCCCTTCCCCCATTCGGCTCCCTGCATTTCCGCCAATTAAGTGACATAACCGCCAACCTATTCAGCCTAAGCAAGCCGCCACGAAACCCTCCCATATCCTGAAGAAAGACTCAACTCTTGTTCTGCTTTACTGGCTCCGTCGACCTCACTGCAGACCTTGGACTGAGATGCCATTTCTTTATAAAGGAAAAACAAAAGAAGGGAAAGGATCTCGAACACTCTCTAGAACATTCCGTAAAAACAACAGCTCTCTTGCACCCGCTGGAAATTGCACTGCTTCCTATCATGATTAGCCCAGTCTGTTTGTAGACCTGACTTGCTTCAAGGTGCTATTGCTGGGTGCCTTTGTTCCCCACCCTCCTGGCACTGTCCACACCTCCTGTGAGGCTGGGCCACTTCCTGGTCGCGGAACCTTGGGGAAATTGCATCACGGCTGAGGCCTGGCCTCCTTACCCGGAAGACAGAACCGGCTACGCATCGGCCCGCTGAGCGGGCTGAACGCAGAGTGAGCGCAGGGAAGGGGGTGAGCAGCAGTTAGAGGTCCCGTGGGAACGTGGAACCTTCTGAGAACTTCAAAAGCTGTGCTGCGAGAAGAAAGGCAGGGTTCAGAGCTGTCTCTCAGCGCCGATATACTGATGAGAGGCACAATGCTTATCATCACACTTTTTAACTCACACAGACGTTTCGAAGGCTTTCATAAGCCTTCATGTGGATCACCTATTATGTTCCTGATGCAGGGAGACAGCGGTTTGGTTACATGAGTGTAGACATTTGTCAAAACTCCAAAAAGTCCACTTAAGACGTGTCTCTCACTATATGCAAATTACATCTAAAGAAACAAGAACCACAAACAAACACTGTACTCTAGTTAAGGACAGGCAATGATGAAGGGTTTAGGGGGTGACGTGAACCAGTGCCTGGAACTTTCTCTGCAATGCATCCCCCAAAATAAGATGGATTGGTGGACGGATAGAGGCAAGGAAGACAGCTGCAGTGATAAAGCAAACGTGGGAAATGTCAGTGCTAAAAGCCATGGGTAGGTGTTTAGGTGTTCATGGCTCTTTGAACTTTTCTGCATGTCTTTGAATGTAAAGATTAAAATGCACGGTGCCCAGCCCACCCAGAAATATCCACTGCCTCGTACTTAAGAGGACTCAATTCAACCCGCCTTTGGATGATGCCACGAACTGTTTAGCCGGTGCCCACAGGCGGTCTTCAGAAACTCGGTGGAAGGACCTTCTGCTGAACACAAAGACTGAGAGGCAAATCGAAATCAGTTTGGATGCTGCAAAAATGAGCCCCCGCTGCAGGAGAGGGGAGAGAAACAGCATCCCAGGGGAGCTCCACTCACAGCCCTGCCTTTTCTCCACCCGCGCCACGCACATGACCGCGGTCAAATCCCCGAGTTCGCCAGCTCGTCTTTCCCTCCCCAGGCGGGGCGCGTTAACTCAGATGCTTAAGACATTCAAGTCCTCGTATCTCGCACAGGAAGGAGGCTAAAGGTCTCGGAGGGCGCCTCGAGCCCAAGAAATTAATCATCAGGTCTCATTTCCAGGAGGCAGGCAGGATCCTCCCAGCCCCCAAAAAATCCTGGCCAGGCGGGGAGCATTTATTTTTCAATCTAGACACCAGATGGCGGCAGCACCCAGTTCAAAACGCGACAACAAAGTCAGAGCCCGACTGAACACTTTTAATCCCATGCGCTGTCTATGCCGAGGTCCCTACAGGCCACCCAACTCCAGGGTGGCCCCAGCAGATGGGAACAACACTTTCTGTCAGACCATCTCCCACTCAGGGAAATCCCACTCACAGCCTGGCCTGCCGTCCCCCTGCCCACGCACCAACAAGAATGGACCACCTCAGGGGCGCCACTAGAGAATATGTCCCCAAAGTGGGCAGCCCACAAACCAAGGGTGGCCATTTTCAATTGCTACAGGGGCTGGGGGTGGGGTGGGGGAATCTCGAAGAAAGGAAACCTAGGAGCAGGGCCAGCTGAGCCCGCGGAAAGCACAAACCCCTGATCAGGGGCGGCCCCGCTGCCGCCAGAGAGGAGGCCCAGAAGTGGCGGAAATTCCTGATTAGCAAGCGCCATCTCCGACTCTGAATAACCTGATCCAAATTTCTAGAAAACCCTGTGGGGGTCGAAAGCTAAATAGGTGCAGACCGTGGGCCATCAGTGTGCGTGTTTCAAAGAAAAACCTGGTCCCTTCCGTCCTAGCGTCTGAGTATTGATTCTAGGCTCTTCCTCGAATTCATCAGACCTCCATCGGCCACCTCCAATTTATTTTTTCTAGAAATTATTTTGAGGGGTGGGTCCAAAAAAATGCGGGGGTGGGTGGGCTGGGAGTTTAAAAGCCCCCAGACGCAACAGATTCGAGTGCCTGATGTGTCAGTCTAGGAGTCGAGAGCCTTTGTTCCTCGCTCAGACACTGGAGGTTTCTGTGGAGAAGCGGACCGGACGAGGGGGGGAAGAGTGTGTGTGCGGTGCCTGGATTGAGGCAAGAACAAAGGTGCTGGGCGGGCAGGCGGGCAAGCGGGCGGGCAGCCTGCAGGGCGTGTTTACCTGCTTGCCCCGGTAGAAAAGCCTCTGCAGGCCTGGCTCCACATGGAACAGCTCCTGGATCTTCTTCCTCAGCTCTTCCACTTTAGTCAGCCTGGACAAGGAGTCCACAGTGTGGGCCACCTTCCCATCCATGGTGCGAACCTGGATCCACATGGTGCCTGCTGGTGGTAGGAGGACAAGAGAGCAGGACCCCTCGGTCAGTTCTGCCGTCACCACCACCACCGGGCTGTGCCACACTCAGGTCATCCTTGCTATTACTGTCCAGACTGTGGACACCAGGCAACTCCTGGAACGCCTTCCCAGCCCCGTAATCCCCCTAGACTGCCACGGCTGGCCTGGGCCTGGCTGAGTGAATTAAGGAGTTAATGCATTAATGAGTAGCACCGGTTGAGGATTGAGGAAGGAGGGGAAATTAGCGGAGAGGAAAAAGCATCCTGGACCACTCAGTCAACCCACCCTGCCTTTCAGAGGGGAAAAAAAACCCACCAGCGTCCAGAGGAGGAAGGGGGACACAGCCAAACGGTCAGGAGCCGAGTTTGTTCATTCATCCATTCATTCATTCCCTGGATGAATACTGACGCAAGAGGAACCCAAAAGTCCGGCTCGGGTTGGAACTTCAGAAGTCCCAGGGAACTCAACTAAGTGTGACCGAAGAGGAAGGAGACCACCAGAGACCCGGGAGCTTGGGACCCCCGGTGCTCGCGGCCCCCCGCCGCCGCCCCCGCGCGCGTGCGCGACGCACCCGCCCCGCGGTGGCCATGGCAACCGGCCGCCCCGTCCCGGTCGCCCCCGCGCGCGCAGCGCTACTCACCTCGGCCCCACGGCTGTCCCGAGCTCCAGCCTGCGTTTCCCGGACCCCGACACACGGCCCCGGAGCCCCTCTTGTTCTCCCGCCCGCCCGCGCGGGCCAAGCCGGCGAGCCCACGCCCACCCCCACCGCCAGGACCTGCCGAGGGGCCCGCGCGCCAAGTCCCGCCCCCCTTCACTTGAGCCGCCTCGATCATTGGCTCCGCCGCGGCCGGCCGCCCCGCCCTGCTCGCTCCCCATTGGCCCAGACGCGCCCGGGGAACTAAGGGCGCGCGAAATCGGGCTCGGGCGCGACAATTGAATCGCGGGGCACCCCGCGCGCAGGCGCGGAGCCTGACATCCTCCCCCGCGGCTCGCCGGGCCCTCCCCCACCCAGCCGGCGCGACCCCCGCGGGGCGCCAGGGATGTTCCGCTCGCCCTTGCCCGAGCCCGGGCTGCCAGGGGCGACTCCTAAAGGCCGGCAGGCCTGGGGGCAGAGCCCGAGACCGCGTGTAGGGCAGCCCTGGCGCGGGAGACGCGTGCGCCCGTGCTGGCCGAGAGTCCCGGAAAGTTTTGCAAAGTCAAGGCGCCGGGTGCGCCGAGTCCTGCCCGCCCCCACCGCCCACCCGCGCCCTGGCCCGGGCTGGCACCCCAATCCGCCTGACTGCTCACGATCCACTCGCCTGATTGTGCGCCGGCCCTTCTGAGGATGGCAAAGGAACCGCGTGTGTGGCTGGGACCCCGCGCGGACGTGCGTGCGATCCCGAGGCCCCGGACAGCCACCACTGCCCGCTGCGCTGCCAGCTGCTCTGATTTTTTTCCCGCGAAAACTTGGCGTTTGGGAGTTGCGGGGCCACAGGAGGCCGCGCCGGGGGCGGGCGCCTGCCTGGTGATTGGCCGCCGCAGTGGCGGGAAGCGAGAAAGGGGGTGGGGGGCGCCCCCGCCTCTGTCCACCCCCCCCTCCGCCCAGCGGGCCACGGCCCCGCCCAGCCCTGCGCGCTCTGCTGGGCGCGCCCAGCGTGTAATGGGGTCGGGTGGCGGGACCTGAGTCCCCCCCACCATGGGTGCCCTTCAGGAGCCCTAGGGATACCCCGGGGGCAGGGGCCCCCAGCGTAGAGACCCCCGACCTCCTAAGTCCTTTGCTTCAGCCCCTCTCCCCAGGCATGCACTGACCAGTAGGGCAGAAAGGCGGGAATCAATGTCTAAATTCTGCAGGAGAATTTGGGGGAACTCCCCCAGGAGACCGCCTGCACCCGATGACGGGCCTCATCGCCCCAGCCTGATTTCCTAGCGTCAGGGCTCGCCAGCGCTCCCCACCCTACCCACCCGCAGGGCTTGTTTGCTGGTTTTTCCCGCCTCGTTTTCCCGCCTTCTCCGGGCTGTCCAGGCGGGCAGAGCTGCCCTCCCCCCTCCGCCCTGCCTGCTCTGCTCTGGCCAGTCTTGGCGGGCATACAGTGACCCATGCTAGACACCTACAAAGTGCCTGAACAGGGTGCTCAGAGCTGGGAGCGCAAGAGTGGGCAAGGTCGACCCTGTTGGTGGTCTCCCGGGACGTTACATTCTTATCTGGGGAGACCAGCAAGAAATGAATAAATAAAGCAAATCATTTCAGATACCGCACATGCAATGAAGACAGGACAAGAGCTGGAGAGTGACCAGCGGCCATATGGGGGGTGGGGAGAGAGGGTACTCTGGTTAGGGTGGAGAGGTGGGCCTGTCTGAGCAGATGACATTTGAGCTGAGATCTGAGATGAGAAACCAAGGACAGATGGGTCAAGGCGGGAAGAGCAAACTCAGAGGCCGGAAAAGGCTTAGCGATGGACGGAGAGCAGGGCAGACACAGCAAAGGGGAGGCAGGCGGGAGCTGAGGAGGTCAGAGGGGTGTCTATAAGACCTTGCAGGCCACCAGGAGGACTTTGGTCTTTCTCCTGAGAGCAGTGGGTAGCATGGGAGGGCTGTGAGCAGAAAAGCGATGAGCTCCAATTTATGTTTTTACAAGGTTTATCTCGCCACATGTAGAGTTCCTTCTGTCTTGGAGCTTGTACTTCTGCTTTTGTTTCCCCTGGCGGTAGACAGATTAATGGCCCCCCAAAGATGTCCACATCTTAATCCCTGGAGCCTGTGAATATAGAACCTTCCATGGCAAAAGGGACTTTGCAGAGGGGATTAAATTAAAGATCGTCAGATGGGGAGATTAACCTAGATTATCTGGGCTGGCCCAATGTCATCACAAGGGTCCTAATAAATGACAAAGGGCGGGAGGGTCGGGCCAGAGACATAACGATGGAAAGAGAGGATGGAGTGATGAAACCAAAAGGCAAGGAATGTGAGAAGCCTCTAGAAGCTAGAAAAGGCAAGGGACAGATTCCCTCCTAGAACCTTAGAATGTAATCCTGCCAACACCTTGATTTTAGCTCCATTTCAGACTTCTGACCTCCAGAACTGTAAGAGAATTAATTTGTGTTGTTTTAAAGCACGGACTTTGTGGACATTTGTTATAGCCGCCAGAGGAAACTAATACCAATTCACGAAGTCCAGGTGCTCCTGTTAATTTTCTCCACCTTCAGGACTTCCTCAATGCAACTGATTGCATTTCTGGATGCCCAGCCATCAGCCACGTCACAGGTGTGAACAGGTGGGCAGGCCTCCCGGAGCTTGTGAGGCAGATGAAATCTTCCACATTGACAACACCTGCCCCAGGAACCCAGCCTGTTCCTGGCAAGAGCATAGCATCCATTTGTGCCTGCTGTTGCTAAAACTCAACGTGGCCGAAAGAAGAAATAGACCGTATATTCTTCATGTACATTTGGTGCAGAGCACAGCCCAGGCTCCTTGGATGCCTGAGGTTAAGTGACACAGAAAGAGGTGTCTGGCTTTCCCTGAAGAAAAGACCTGGAGTGGCGGGGATGCAGGGCCCCATTTCTCTAGTCATTTCGAGAAAGTCAGAGGGGTTGCTTGGGTTAATTAACTATGAGCAAGAGACTATGCCAAGCATCTCCAAAAGAAGCTTAGTAACCAGTTAGGAAGACAAGACATCGATGTCCGCAAAAGACATCACATCCAATAAAGCAAGATACGACAAAGAGTAAATGAGGCCTGCCAGAGCCTGGAGAACAGATACTTTGTAGAGCCTCTTCTGCTTCAGACCCTCCCCCCGCTTAGGCACCGGCCCACGTGTGAATTGGGCAACATGAATAACGGCTAGGGTGCCAAGGGCCCCAGTTTCCCTTTTGCAGAACAATATGCTCTCGACAGCCATTAAGTCATTCAACAAACTTTAATTGTCCTCCCTTGCCTGAACCAGGCTCTGGGTTCGGCAAACAAAGTCCTGCCCTAGAGGGACTTCCCAACCAGTGGAGGAGACGCTGGCATAAAGACAAGTGTCAGCTGTGCAGAGAGAATGCTTCGTGGTGGTATCCACATTCACATGGAGCCCACCGTGCTCTGAGCATCTTCAAGACACAGCAGATTCCATGTCCTGGCCATGGCTATCATTTTCCTTCTAACACACACTGATATAAATCTAGAGCTATTAAGGTGGAAATGACAGAATTCCCTGGCAGTCCAGTGGTTAAGACTCCGAGATTTCACTGCTGAGGGCACGGGTTCAATCCCTGGTCTGGGAGCTAAGATCCCACAAGCTTCATGGTGTGGCCAAACAAACAAACAAACAAAAGGTGAAAACGATTATCTGTGTAGGACCCAGCATCAATCTGTGAACCCTGAGAAGGGGGTGCACACACCCACATTTGGGGGCCATCAGATGGGGCAGAGAATACCCCTGGGCTCAGGCCCTGTGCCTCTCCATCTGTAAATAGAGCTCATGATGCCTGCCTCACCTCAGGGCCTGGAAGAATTCTTCGCACCCAGGGCCCTAGACCTCTGGCAGGATGACTGTTGTTCCCTAGTCGGCAGCAATGTTGGGATCTTGTGGTTTTCTTGTTCGTTATTTCCTAGGAAAAAGAGGTCAGGCTACCATTTCACCAACCAGTGAGGACTTTGAGATTCCCAAGCGGCCGCCCACTCCCAACAGCCTTGCCTCTCATCCTGGCCATTGGGAACCCCTTCCCGGAACCCTGGCTGGATGATGTCACAGACGGATGACATCACTGCAGCCAAGGAACCGGGGATCTCAGTGACACAGGGGAGGGGGGAGGATGTTCTCACTCCAAACCCCTATGTCTGTGGTGAAGTCCATTGAATTAGTGCTGCCCAAGGATGCGGTCTACCTGGCCGGCTCCAGCATAAAAGGGCAGGTGGTTCTAACTCTGAACAGCACCCTGGTGAACCCCATCGTGAAGGTGGAGCTCGTGGGAAGAGGTTATGTGGAGTGGAATGAAGAAATTGGGGCATCCCGCGATTATAGCCGAGATGTTATTTGCAACAACAAGGCTGACTATGTGCACAAGACAAAGACATTCCCAGTGGAGGGTAAGGACAAGGCCGGCCGCCAACCTTAGCCAGAATAGGAACTGGGGTCTGAAAGGTAAACACGTCTGTTAGTCAATCAACAACCCCCCGAGGATATCAGAAATGGGCAGAGGCCTGGTTCCCGTGGTCACGGGGAAAGAGACAGGAGGGAGGAGGCTAGGAAAGCTCTCCGTGGGAAGGACTGACTAGTCCCCAACTCTGCCAGGTTCAAATCTAAAGTCTGGACAGACATCAGGAAGCCTGAGCTGCCAGAAAACTATATGTCCTTTCCAAAATGTGTCCATGGGGGTGTTTCCGGGTAGTCCACAGTCAAACAGAATACTTGGCCAATGCTTGGCTGAATGAAGTTCAATTGTAGGTTTTTTTTTTTTTTAATTTTAGATAGGGTAGCCTGGGAAGGTCTCTGCAAAGAGGTGACTACCAAACTCAGATCTAGTGATGGGAGGGGGACCTGCCAGATATCCAAGGGAGGAACGGCAACCTGCTGGGCCTTCATACTCAGCAATTAGGCTGCCTCTCTGTATCCCAGTTAACCCACCTGGAAAATGGGAATAGGAAAAAGTCCTGCCCCCTAAGACAGTCTTGAGGACTTAATGATTTAATGGCATGTCGAGGGGAGGGCTCAGAATAGGGGGGTGGGGTGGGGGGTATACAGTAAGTGCTTGTTAGGTGTTCGTTTTTTCAACCAAAACACTCCCCCGCCCCTCACCACCCACATTATCAGCTATCACCCTTCTCCATTTCCAAGGGAAGCATCCTTTCCCCTCCGAAGCATCAGCCCCAAGCCTGCGATGGGTTCACTCATTTACTTCACAAACATGTATTAAGCACCTACTGTGCACAACAACCATGCCAGAGGCTGGGGATACAACAGCGAAGAAAACAGACAGAGTCCCTGGCGTCACTGGGGTTGCCATCAGGCAGGGAAAACACTCTAATAAGAGGGCTTTGGAGAAGTGCAAAAAAAAAATAAAACAGGGAGGTCACAGAGATGGGGGGGCAGTGTGAGTCCCTCCCCGGTCTTCTGTCACCACTCAGTCAATCAACAAATATTAAGCTCCTACTGTATGCTGTGCACTGAAGGCCAAGCTCTGCCAGGGCAGGGAGATTTGCCTGCCTTGGGACCCAAGATGTGTTTGTTGAATGAATATGCGATCGAATCCTGCAGCCGGGCCTCCAGTTTCCCAGGCCCAGAGCAGGGGTGAGCAAGTCCTGGTCGGTGGTTTTGGGTGACCACCCCAGTCGCATCACCTACCCAGGGCATCAGTCTCCAGCCCAGCTGAGACCTAATATTTATGGGCCTAGGCTTTTTAGATCCCTAAAAATCACAGAGCTAAGCCTAGCTCAGGGACAAACAGGCCAGGTCCAGAACAAGCTCCCTGCCAAAACAATAAAGAAAGAAAAGAGGGAAGAAAAGATTCTAGAACCTTCTGATGGCATCGGTGTGTTTTGCTTTCAGATAATTGGTTAAGTGCAGGCAGCCGCACCTTTGACTTCCATTTCAACTTACCTCCCGGGCTGCCTTCTACCTTCACCAGCAAAATTGGCCACGTCTTTTACTACGTGCAGGCCTCCTGCATAGGTCGGGAGCACATTCTAGCCAAGAAGAGAAGGTACTTGTTGGTTCAAGGGACTTCTTCGGATTTCCACGCAGAAAACCCATTGCAGGTAGTGATGTAGAAGGAGCAGGGGTTGGGCATGTCCTCAAAGCTCCCCGGAGGCAGGGGGAGGCGGGCAGACAGGAGACAGGGGAGGCCATGACCCGGAAGAAGGGAAAGTGTTGGCCGCTCCTAAGGCCCAGTGATTTTGCAAATGGGGGCTCAGAAACCAGGGCAGGAACTAAACCAGCAGCTCTCAACTGGGGTGATTCTGCCCCTGTGGGGGACACTGGGAGACGTCTGAGAACATTTTGGGTTGTCTCAACTGGGGAGGGGGGATGAGTGGGATCAAGAGAGTGTGGGCCAGGCATGATGCTCCACACCCTGCAGTGCCCCCCACAGAGAATGACATGAGCCCTGAATGTCCTTGACATTCGAGAAACAAGAGTGAGCAGAGGGACTTCCCTGGTGGTGCAGTGGTTAAGAATCCACCTGCCAATGCAGGGGACACAAGTTCGAGCCCTGTTCCAGGAAGATCCCACATGCCGCAGAGCAGCTAAGCCCGTGCACCACTACTAGCCTGCACGCCACAACTACTGAAGCCCTTGAGCCTAGAGCCCGTGGTCCACAACAAAGAGAAGCCACCGCAATGAGAAACCCGTGCACCACGATGAAGAGTAGCCCCCGCTCGCCCCAACTAGAGAAAGCCCGCGTGCAGCAACGAGGACCAAACGCAGCCAAAAATAAGTAAATAAATAAATGTATTTAGGGAAAAAAAAAAAAAGTGAGCAGAGGCCCCGCTGTGACCCCTGACTGAGGGTCCTGGGTGCTCAGTGACTCTCCAGGAGCTGATAATGGAGGTGGTGCCCCCCACCAAGAAGCACGGAAAGGGGATGTCTTCCATTCAGGCGGAAGGAAGGGCCTTGTGGCATCAGTCACCTGAGCGGAGGAAGTTTTTGGACAGCTTCTGGAGGCCAGGTGCAGAGGTGGAAGTAAGGGAGGGTGGACTTACATTGGCCAAAGTCACTTCACCTCCCTGGGGACCCATCTGTCATCAGAGTGTTGTGGCTGAGAGGGCTGGCATTTTAGTTTTCAAGGTCCAAGTTAAAAAGCCCAGCATCTCCACCTACATACTGTGTGACCCTCTGCAAGCGATGTGGCCTCTGTGTGCCTGCATTGCCTCATCTGTCAAATGGGCACAGAGATGGTGCCTATCCCCTAGATCTCAGAAGGAGCAGTGAGTGGACTTCATGCAAGTTCTGGACCTTGCACTGTGGCTGGCAGTGGTGGTAGGAGAGGAGCCCCAGAATATTTAGGCCCCATAAATCTTGTCACCGCTGCTGCTGCCACAAGTAGCCTTTTTTTTTTTTTTTTTGGCTGCACCATATGGCATGTGGGATCTTAATTCCCTGGCCAGGGATCAGACGCGCACCCCCTGCATTGGAAGCATGGAGTCTTAACCACTGGACTGCCAGGGAAGTCCTGGGTTGTCTTATCTGTGTAACAGGGACCATCTCTAGCCCGGCCTACTTCAGGGGGGTAGATGCTTACAGGGGTGGATCAGATGAAGCAGACCTGAGCTCAAGGCCTGCTTGGCCACCTGCTCCTTGTGTGACCCTGAGCGGGCTCTGGTCCTTCTCTGGCTCTTCCCTCAAGAGTTAATCTAGGGTGCAGGGGGCACAAGGTAGGAATTGGGGCAAAATGCTGGTATGGGACCAGACCTAGCTTGAGATCTCTGCCGCCAGATCTTTCACTAGCCGATGGCCTTGGGCAATTAACAGCACCTCCCAGACCCTTGATTGTCCTGATCTATACAATAGGAATACTACTACTACTAATAATAATAATCTTTCCTCGATTGTGGGGATCACAAAGCACCCAGCACAATGTGTACACATAGGGGATGCCTGGTAAGTGGGAAGAGCTCAAATCGTTATTATAGCGGCAAAGGGAGTTATTACAGATATGTTTTCTTATTTATTTATTTATTTATTTATTTATTTATTTATGGCTGCATTGGGTCTTCGTTGCTGCGCACGGGCTTTCTCTAGTTGCGGCGAGCGGGGGGCTACTCTTCAGTGTGGTGTGCGGGCTTCTTATTGCGGTGGCTTCTCTTGTCGCGGAGCACGGGCTTTAGGCGTGCATGCTTCAGTAGTGTGGCGCGCGGGCACCATAGCTGCGGCTCTAGAGCGCGGGCTCTTGAGTGCAGGCTCAGTAGTTGTGGCACACTGGCTTAGTTGCTCCATGGCATGTGGCATCTTCCCGGACCAGGGCTCAAACCCGTGCCCCGTGCACTGGCAGGCGGATTCTTAACCACTGCACCACCAGGGAAGTCCCATGTTTTGAGAGTACAAAAATATGGTGTTTTCTTCAACTACTCAGTACTGTTTTAATCAGATTGTAAGGGGCAGGGTGAGGGCAGGAGCTGGTGGACCAGGGCAGAAGCTACTGCTCTGGTCCAAGTAGACACGGAGTCTTGACTCCTACAATCTGTCCTTCTCATAGCAGCTGAAAGGATTCAGGTGATGACACTCCTCGGCCTTCCAGGGCTCCCACCTCCCACGGGGTAAAAGCTCAAGGCCTCCCTGCGGCCCCCAAGGCCCTGCACCACCTGCCCCATCCCCTCCCTGCCCTCCCCTCCTCCCTCTCCCCACCTCGCTCACTCTGCTCCAGCCACACAGGCCTCCTGGCTGTTCCTCCAACACGCCAGTCATGGTGCTGCCCCAGGGCCTTTGCACAGGCTGTGCCCTCTGCCTGGAACCCTGTGATAGGATCTTCCTATCCCTCCCCCTCATCCTCCAGATCTTTGCTCAGAAGCCAGGTCTTCAATCACCGGCATTGCTGATGCCCCAATGAACAGCCACAACCCCCACAGAAGGCAATATCCATATTAAAATGAACACGCACTTTGCCCCATCCATTTCCCTTCTAGAAAATTCTCCCATCGCTATCCTTTCACGTGTGTGACATGACCTCTCACTGCACTGTTTGTGGTGGCCAGAAACTGGCAACAGCTTAAATGTTTGTTGCTAAGTCAATTAAAGTAGCAGTACACAAAGGTCAACCCTACAGATACAGCAAAGAGAGAAAGAGAGACCAAGACACAGACAGAGACAGAGAATGAGGCAGCTCTCCCTCTCAGCACCTCCAAGTTACTGGGTTGAATGAATAAAGCAAAGTTCAGAACAGTGTGTCTAGCCTGCACCGTTGGTGGTAAAAACAAAAAATGCACAGAACTTCCTTGCAGGTGTAACAAACAAACGTCTCTTTCCAGAGACCAGAGAAACCAGCAACAGACACTGCCTCCTGGGAGGGAGCAAGGGAGGGGCAAAACTTTTCCCCTTCCACTTTTTTTTTTTAACATCTTTATTGATATACAGCTCACATACCTTATAATTCACCCCTTTAAAATGTCCAAATCAGGACTTCCCTGGCAGTCCAGTGGTTAAGGTTCCATGCTTCCAACGCAAGAGGGTGTGGGTTTGATCCCTCGTGGGGGAACTACGATCCCATGTGCTAAGCGGTACGGCCAAATAAAAAATAAATAAAAATAAAATAAAATGTCCAAATCAATGGCTTTTAGTGCATTCACACAGTTGTACAGCCCTCACCACCGTCAGTTTTAGAACACTTTTATTATCCCCCAAAGAAGTCTTGCACCCCTTAGCTGTCACCCCCAAACCTCTCTGTCCCCTCCCCCAGCCACCACTAAATCCATTCTCTGTCTCTGTGGATTTGCCTGGTCTGGACATCCCTCCCTTCACCTCTTGATGGACCTTGGATTGTTTCCACATTTTGGCTATTAGAAACCATGGTACTAACGTACGTGTGCAAGTTTTTACACGGACGCAAGTTTTCATTTCTCTTGGGTAGACACCTAGGAGTGGAACTGGGAAAGATGGTAACTCTATGTTTTACCTTTCGAGGAGCGGCCAGAATCTTCTCCACAGCGGCCGCCCCATTTTACATTCCCACCAGCCATGAACGAGGGTTCCAGTTTTTCCACATTCACTCCTATCTGTGTACCTTTAGAATTTTGAAAGACGTGACCTATTGCCTTTTCCAACAAGCAGTACCACTGTGTAGAGGACATGTCCCCAAGACCTTTCCTAACCAAGAAGTCTGAAAGAGTCGGAGTCCTGACTCCCCTTACCTCACCCCCTTGCCTAACCACATAGCTTATCCCTATCAGAAAAGTACCATTAGGGCTTCCCTGGTGGAGCAGTGGTTAAGAATCCACCTGCCAATGTAGGACACCTGGGTTCAAGCCCTGGTCCGGGAAGATCCCACATGCCGCAGAGCAACTAAGCCTGTGTGCCACAACTACTGAATCTGCGCTCTAGAGCCCATGAGCCACAACTATGGAGCCCGTGTGCCTAGAGCCCATGCTCCGCAACAAGCCACCGCAATGAGAAGCACGCGCACCACAACGAAGAGTAGCCCCCGCTCGCCGCAACTAGAGAAATCCCGTGCGCAGCAACAAAAACCCAACGCAGCCAAAAATAAATAAATAAATAAACAACAACGACAACAGAAGAAATGTACCATTAAAAAAAAGGAATGTACCATTTATATGTCCATCTCCAGACCAGAGCAGGGACTGGACTGGTCTTCACTGCTATAGGTTTTCCTTGAACTTTGCACCAAGTTGATACAAACGAATATTGGTTGAATGAATGAATCCCCCCCAAAGTTTCATATATGCCAAAGGAATATGAGGTCCCAAAAAACTTCTGGGTACGGAAAATCAATGTTGAGTTTTTGCCCTAATATTCTTGGAAATCAGAGCCCTGTGGCCACCCCACCTGGCCTGGCGCGGGGGTCTCTCTGATGGGCCACCCCTGATGCCTCTCGGCACCTCCTTCAGGACCAGGACAGAACTGCTGGCTTGGCCTTGAGTTAGAGCAGTGAGTCCTTTAATGCCTGCAGGGTCCTAACGCATGCAACGAATTTTCGAATAACACTGGAGGGGTTTAGAATGAAATGGGCTGCAATTAGCCTTCCAAGAGGAGGGAAAGAGTGGGAAGGCTGAAGGTAGGCAGGAGCCAGAGGCAGAGCGTAGGAGGTGAGGCTGAAGGGGTCGGGGGGTCAGCCTGAGGTCTCCAAGAGGAAAGGCATTGGACCTAGAACAGTGTTTTTCAAACCTCAGGTCATGACCTGCTAGTGGGGTGCAAAATCCATTTAGCAAGTTGCAAAGCATATTTCTACAAAATGAAAGGATAGGCAGGACCAAAATAGAAAAATATCAAAAAATATCAATTTTGTGGGTTGCAAACGTTGTTGTTCTTAACATAAAATAAGAAAACAGAACAGAGAATAAAATAAGTAGAATAGAAAATATCAGAAAAACTCCACTTGGTGGTTTGCCGTTAATTTTTTTTAAATGAAAACATAGAATAGAATATGTCAGAAAATATAAATTTGGTGGGTTGCAACAGACTTTGTTTTTATAAAATCAGTGTGTAGGACTGAATAGAATAGTATTGAATAAGTAAAAGGGGATAGAATTTACCAGAAAAAATAAATTTGGTGGGTTACAACATTTTCGTTTTATATAAAACAAAATGATAGAGTAGAATAGTGTAAGTAGACTAGAAATAACAGAAAAATCAATTCAGAGGGTCCAATCAACAGTTTTTAAAAGAATAGATTAAATAGAATAGAATAGGATAGAAGAGGAATTCTCAGCAGACATGTAGCAAGGATAAGCATTATTTCATGAAACTTATTTCTCTTTCATAGATTTAGATGTCGATGGATATATAGATTTGTGTTTTTCGCCACAATATTAAAATCTACGTTTTAACTATGAGTTGTGTTTTTTAAAAAAAGAATAATATGTAACAAATACTCTGTGTGGCCTGTAGAGTCTAAAAGATTTATTATCATCAGGCTCTTTACAGAAAAAAATTCATCAACTCTATGCCCTAGACCAACTCTTTCTTTTAAATTGTAGTATAGTTGATTTACAATATTATATTCATTTCTGGTGAAATATTTTTATATTTCAATATAAAAGTGATTCAATATTTTTATAGACGGTACTCCATTTAAAGTTATTACAAAATAATGGCTATATTTCCCTGTGCTGTATAATATATCCTTGTTCATCATTTACTTTATATATAGTAGCTTGTGTGTCTCTCTTTTTTTCTAATTGGAGTATAGTTGCTTTACAATGTTGTGTTAGTTTCTGCTGTACAGCAATGTGAATCAGCCACATGTATACATGTATCCCCTCTTCCTTGGATTTCCCTCCCATTTAGGTCACCACAGAGCATTGAGTAGAGTTCCCTGTGCTATACAGTAGGTTCTCATTAGTTATCTATCTTATACCTAGTAGAGTATATATGTCACCCCTAATCTCCCAATCCGTCCCACCCTCCCCTTCCCCCCTTGGTATCCATATGTCTGTTCTCTACGTCTGTGTCTCCATTTCTGCTCTGCAAATAAGTTCATCTATACCATTTTTCTAGATTCCACATATATTCATTAATATATGATATTTGTTTTTCTCCTACTGACTTACTTCACTCTGTATGACAGTCTCTATGTCCATCCACGTCTCTGCAAATGGTGCAGTTTTATTCCTTTCTATGACTGAGTAATATTCCATTGTATATATGTACCACATCTTCTTTATCCATCCCTCTGTTGATGGACATTTAGGTTGCTTCCATGACCTGGTTATTGTGAGTAGTGCTGCAATGAACATTGGGATGCATGTATCTTTTTGAATTATGGCTTTCTCCAGGTATATGCCCAGGAGTGGAATTGCTGGGTCATATGGTAGTTATATTTTTGGTTTTTTAAGGAATCTCCATACTGTTCTCCATAGTGACTGTATCAATTTACCTTCCCACCAACAGTGTAAGAGTGTTCCCTTTTCTCCACACCCTCTCTAGCATTTATTGTTTGTAGACTTTTTAATGATAGCCATTCTGACTGGTGTGAGGTGATACCTCATTGTAGTTTTGATTTGCATTTCTCTAGTAATTAGCGATGTTGAGCATCTTTTCATGTATTTGTTGGCCATCTGTATGTCTTCTTTGGAGAAATGTCTATTTAGGAATAGACTATAGAATAGAAATGTCTATTCTGCCCATTTTTTGATTGGGTTGTTTGTTTTTTTGATATTGAGATGCATGAGCTGTTTGTATATTTTGGAGATTAATCCCTTGTGAGTCGCTTTGTTTGCAAATATTTTCTCCCATTATGTGGGTTATCTTTTCGTTTTGTTTATGGTTTCCTTTGCTGTGCAAAAGTTTTGAGTTTCATTAGGTCCCATTTGTCTATTTTTGCTTTTATTTCATTACTCTAGGAGGTGGGTCACAAAAGATCTTGCTGCGATTTACGTCAAAGAGTTTTCTTCCTATGTTTTCTTCTAAGAGTTTTATTGTGTCTGGTCTTACATTTAGGTCTTTAATCCATTTTGAGTTTATTTTCGTGTATGGTGTTGGGGAGTGTTCTAATTTCATTCTTTTACATGTAGCCGTCCAGTTTTCCCAGCACCACTTATTGAAGAGGCTGTCTCTCCTCCATTGTATATTCTTTTTTTTTAATTAATTAATTATTTTATTTATTGGCTGCATTGGGTCTTCGTTGCTGCGCGCGGGCTTTCTCTAGTTGCGGCGAGCAGGGGCTACTCTTTGTTGCGGTGTGCGGGCTTCTCACTGCGGTGGCTTCTCTTTGTTGCAGAGCACGGGCTCTAGGCACGTGGGCTCAGTAGTTGTGGCTTGCAGGCCCTAGCATGCAGGCTCCGTGTAGGTAGTTGTGGCACATGGGCTTAGTTGCTCCGTGGCATGTGGGATCTTCCCGGTCCAGGGCTCAAACCTGCGTCCCCTGCATTGGAAGGCGGATTCTTAACCACTGCACCACCAGGGAAGTCCCTCTCCATTGTATATTCTTGCCACCTTTGTCATAGATAAGGTGACCAATACCCCTATCTTGTCCCTCCCCTCTTCCCTCTGCTTACTGGTAACCACTAGGTTTTTTTGGGTTTATTTATTTATTTTATTTATTTACTTTTGGCTGCATTGGGTCTTCGTTGCTGCCTGCGGACTTTCTCGAGCTGTGGTGAGCGGGGGCTACTCTTCGTTGCAGTGTGCGGGCTTCTCATTGTGGTGGCTTCTCTTGTTGTGGAGCATAGGCTCTAGGCGTGTGGGCTTGGTAGTTGTGTCACGGGCTCTAGAGCACAGGCCCATTAGTTGTGGTGCTCTGGCTCAGTTGCTCCGCGGCATGTGGGATCTTCCCGGACCAGAGCTTGAACCCGTGTCCCCTGCATTGGCAGGTGGATTCTTAACCACTGTGCCACCAAGGAAGCCCAACCACTAGTTTTTAAGATTCCATATATAAGTGATAATATAGAGTGTCTGTCTTTCTCTTTCTGACTTATTTCACTAAGTGTGATACCCTCTAGGTTCATCTACGTTGTTGCAAATAGCAGAATTTCATTCTTTTTATGGCTAAGTAGCACTCCATTCCATTCCCTATATATGACACATCTTCTTTATCCATTCATCTGTTGATGGACGCTTAAGTTGCTTCCATAGCTTGGCAATTGCAAATAATGCTGCTATGAACTTTGGGATGCATATATCTTTTCAAATTAGTGTTTTTGTTTTCTTCGGCTATATACCCAGGAGTGAGATTGCTGGATCATACGGCGACTTTACTTTTAGTTTTTTGAGGACCCTCCATACTGTTCTCCACAGCGGCTGCACCAATTTACATTCCCACCAACAGTGTACGAGGGTTCCCTTTTCTCCACATCCTGGCCAGTATTTGTCATTTGTAGAATTTTTTTTTTTTTTTTTTTTTCAGTACGCGGGCCTCTCATTGTTGTGGCCTCTCCCATTGTGGAGCACAGGCTCCGGATGCGCAGGCTCAGCGGCCATGGCTCACGGGCCTAGCCGCTCCGCGGCATGTGGGATCTTCCCAGACCAGGGCACGAACCCGTGTCCCCTGCATCGGCAGGCAGACTCTCAACCACTGCGCCACCAGGGAAGCCCTGTAGAATTTTTGATGATACCCATTCTGACAGGTGTGAGGTGCTATCTCATTGTGGTTCTGATTTGTATTTCTCTGATGCCTAGCCACACTGAGTCTTTTTTCATGTGCCTATTGGCCATCTGTACATCTTCTTTGGTAGAGCAACTCTTTCTTGTATGTAAGCCCAAGAAGTGTCTTCAGATGCTCCTTCCAGCTCTTTTATGATGTCAAACACACATGGAAACAATATAAATGTCTATCCTTCCCTAGCGGTCCAGTGGTTAGGACTCTGTGCTTCCACTGCAGGGGGCATGGGTTCAATCCCTGGTCAGGGAACTAGGATCCTGCATGCCACACAGCACGGCAAAAAAAAAAAAAAAAACAAACACAACTATATATATACATAAAATATACATATTATGTGTGTGTGTGTGTGTGTGTGTGTGTGTGTGTCTATCATGGAGGGGGAAGGGTAAATTAACTATTTTGCAGCACATTCCATTGCCATCGTGGAAACAAATGAATCAGAGTGACAGGCACCAACATGAAAGCCTTTCAAACACAGAATGTTAAGCTAGAAAAGCAGGTTGCTGGAAACGATATGAGGCTTGATTTATTTAAAGCATTCAAATATGTCAAACAATACTGTGTACTTCTACCACAAATAAATAAATGTATTCCTAAACAATACAAGCATTTGCATGAGCATGACAAATGCCACACACACACACACACACGCCTGTAAAAGTATCAAGTTCCTTTGGAAGAAGATACAGGAAGTCAGCAGAAGCGGACAGCAAATCATTGTAAGCGCACCCCACGTCACATCAAATCTTTTATTTTATTTTATTTCATTTATTTATTTATCTTTTGGTCACATGGCTTGCAGGATCTTAGTTCCCTGACCAGGGATCAAACCTGGGCCTCGGCAGTGAAAGCACCAAGTCCTAGCCCCTGGACGGCCAGAGAATTCCCTCGAATCTTTCACAGTGGTATCCACAAATAAAAAGCCAAATGTTACCCAAGCCACACGTTAAACATAACGTATACGTGACTTTATTTGCAATCCAGCAGCTAACCAATTGATATAAAGGCTGCTTTTTGAAGCTTCTATTTAAACACGTTACATAATTTCAACTCTACAGTTTTCATGATTCAGAGCCCATAATATTTTCTCCTTAAGTCTGAACTACTTGGGTAAACCCTAGGTCTGGGCTTAGACCATAAGACATTCTCTGTCTTCCAGAAAACTAAGACTCAGAGAAGTCAAGGCACTGGTTCAAGGTCACACAGCAAGTGAGTTATGGAGCTGGGGATAAAGCCAGGGTCTTGTGAATTTCTTAGGTCTATTTTACAGACAAGGAAATTGACAATCAGAATGGCAAAGGATTTTGATTAAATGGCAAAGCTGGGAATGACTTTGGACTGCAAAATCCCCAAGACTCCAGATTCCACCCCAGTGCCTCTTACTAGGAGAGTTCCAAAGGCTCAAGGTTTTGGTGGACTGTTGGGTGAGCAAGTGGCTCTTGTGGCCGCAATGCCTCACAACTGTCCATTCCCCCCACCCCCTTCTAGAATCCTCTGTTCGTGGAGGCCGAGAAAAAGATCTCCTACAATTGCTGCAGCCGGGGCACCATCTGCCTGCAGATTCAGATGGAAAAGAACACCTTCACGCCAGGGGAGAGGGTCATTTTCACCACGGAAATCAACAACCAGACCAGCAAGTGCATCAAGACGGTCATCTTCGCCCTCTACGCCCACGTGCAGTATGAGGGCTTCACACCCAATGCAGAGCGACACTCAAGGGTGGACAGCAGTGAGCTGCTTCGGCAGGAGGCCAACACCCAAATCACACCCTTCAACACCACCAAGATCGTCAGCACTTTCCACCTCCCGCCCGTGCTGTCCGTGAGCGGCGGCACACAGGCCAGCGAGATCATGAACACCCACTACGAGCTGGTCAGCACCGTCCACCTGCCCTGGTCCCTGACCACTGTCAAGGTCAAGGTGCCCATCATTATCACCAGAGCCCCCGTGGACTCAGACGGCTGCGGGCTGCTAGACGGGAGCAGTGTTAC
Source organism: Mesoplodon densirostris (assembly GCF_025265405.1). Lineage (NCBI taxonomy): Eukaryota > Metazoa > Chordata > Mammalia > Artiodactyla > Ziphiidae > Mesoplodon > Mesoplodon densirostris. Next base: position 149,446,745 of record NC_082663.1, read on the forward strand.
TGTGAGCCTGGATCATCAGAATTAAATGCCCAAACGTCTAAATATTTAAAGTTTTATCAGATTCTAAGGCAGTTCCTTCCTTTGCCTTGTGCAGATGGCCTTCAGATGAGTCCAGGCTTGGGCAGCATGTAGTCTGAAACTTGCCAAGTTCCAGCCATGCGGTCATCCATTTCTCCCATCCCAAGAAAGATCACTCAGTACCGGTAGAGGACAAAGCCTCCCAGACTGACAAAGCCTTCCAGGTCCGCACCCCAGTTAGCACCCCAGACCCATCTGCTTGCTGGCTCTTACAGTGCCAAGACCAGGGATCCCCAACTGGGAGCGACTCTGCCCTCCAGAGGACACTGGCACAGCCTGGTTGTATTGGCTATCCCAACTGAGGGGAGCAGAGTGCGCTCCTGGCATCCAGGGGGTGGGGGCCAGGGATGCTGCTCCGTGCCGCACAGTGCCCAGGACGGTCTCCCACAGAGAATGGCCCAGCTCCAGATGTCAGCAGTGCCGAGGTGGGGAGACCCGGGCTGGGGCCATTCATGGGGACAGATGGTTGTTGAGTCCCCAGGCTGGGTCTGGGAGCCTCTTATCCAAGTCGTATCCCTCCTCCACTCAGTCCCCCTCCCCGGCTCCCCCACCTCATTCAGGGTAAAAGCCCAAGTCCTCCCAGCACATCCACCCACGTCCAATCCATCAGCAAGCCATAGGGGCCCCTCTCCAAAATCTCCCCAGAATCCTCCTATTTCTCTGCCCTCCTCTGCATCCAGCTTTCCTCCCAACCATCCCCTGGACCAGGGCGGTCACCTGCACCTGGGTCTCCTGACCCCTGACCTGGATCCCCACGTTCTGTCCTTCCTGCAAATAAAAATCCAGGACCCCCAATTAGACTTGAATTTCAGAAGAATAATTTTTTAGCATAAGTATGTCCCTCACCACAGTTGGTATCTACTTATGCTTTAAAAAATCATTCGTTGTTTATCTGATATGCCAGTTTAACTGAACATCCTGTGTTTTATCTGGTCATCCGATTCCCCAAGCAACTAAAAGACTCTCCGCACAAATCGGGCCACCATACTCCTCGGCTTAAAATCTTTTAAACCTCCGTCGGGTCCCCAAAGCACCCGCTGCGGCCCACCAGGTCCTGGGTGGTCAGGAATGAAGGAATGGGCCAGAGTGCTTCTTCTGGGCTAATGACTCTAAAATATTTCTCCAAGCACCCGCAGGGGACAAAATACACATACCTGCCTCACCCCTGCCGCAGGCCCTCCATAAACCATGCAGACAGAAGAGAGGCATATACACTTGAATGGCGGGCCCAAGGCATCCCGGAACATTCTGAGATGCTGTTTCAGATCAAACTTTTTTGAGGGGAGGTGGTGCAGATAGAATGCACAGATTTAATTTGCTATTTCTCTCTTTAAAAAAATTTTTTTCACAAGAGAGATCTCTCACTTTCAGCCACGTTTACAGGGTGTCTCCAAAAGAGCTTCTGTGGCAGTCCTGGCTCCCTGGAAGGGGTTACTGCTGGGCCTGGGTGGGGATGTACCCCTGCTGATGTGGGTATGGAATCTTCCTTTTGCAGTGGACAAAAGGATCCAACCCTGAGGCAGTGTCATTGCGCTGCCCTGCTTCCCAAAAATTCAAAAAGGTTTATTTCAGGGAGGAAGAGGATGATATTGCTTGCCATGATGTCCTTGGCCCCAGCCTGAGCATCCTTGAGGCTCTGAAGACCAGGTCGGGGCCATCCCCACCTCCCCAGAACTAGATCCAGAAGGGCTGTGTTCTTCAAAGCTGCAGAGCCAATGTCGCCTCCTCCAGGAAGCCTTCCAGCCATGCCTCTTGCCCTCCAAAGAGCTCCCCAGTCCCAGACACTTCCTCCATCTGGTCCTGACCTCATACACCACAGAGGCCTTTGTCCAGCTCTGTTCCATGTGGGGGGGAAATTAAGGTGGGGATATCACAGCAGAGTCCTCCTCAGGGCCCCAGCACCACTCCAGCCCCCAAGTGGTTGTTAAAGATATAACAAGCGATTGTTAATGTATAACAACAGTGTTGGTGACTCTGCTGCTCTTGGATGGTGGGACAGAGCGTTTCAAGAATCCCAGAGGTGGGTCATAAGCCAGCTGGTGACTGCCCCTCACAGCTGGGGTGTCATCAGGCCGGAAGGGGGCGTCTGTGAACCCGGCGGGGGGGCCTCCGATTCTTTCCCACCATACTATCCTTACTTCCTTCTGTTTGGGACAAGGGATTTCTCCTCTCTGGGCCTCAGTTTCCCCATCTGTAAAATGGAAAAAACAAAAGTTGTTACCCCTAGAGCTTGGAGAAGATTAAAAGGATTAGGGACTTCCCTGGCAGTCCAGTGGTTAAGACTCCGCGCTTCCACTGCAGGGGGCAAGGGTTCCATCCCGGTTGGGGAACTAAGATCCCATATTGCTGTGCGGCCAAAAACTTAAAATAAAAGGGCTAGTACGTGCACCGCTTTTAGGAGAACTTCTGGAACACAGTAAGTGCCAGCCAGATGCTAATGATGAGTTTTAGGATTTATTTCCCTTCCATGGACTTCTCCAACTCCAAGAGCTCACCAGTCAGGTCTCAGTGACCTCCAGGTCACTGCGCCTAGGGTCACCTCACTGCCCTTGTCCTTCTTAGACTTTTTATTTGGAAAAATTCCAATTCCTATGGAAAAAGCTTGAAAGAATGATACAATAGACAGGTGATCATCCACCTCGAGCCTCCTGTTGTTGATTTTGGCCATATTTGCTCTTTTCCTCTTTTTCTCTCTCCCAGATTGTTTTGCAGTAAATTGTAGCATCACGGTGCTGGGCCCCTGTACTTTGCACTTCTTCCAGTACCCTGAGAATTAGAAGCGTCTAGATAATCACAATAACATGATCACTCCCAGGGCAGTTCCATCCTCTCACCTATATGTACTCCATATTCCAATATCCTCACTCTTCCAATATGTATCTTTTTTATTGTGGTAAAATACACACAGCATAAGATTTACCATCTTCACCATTTTTTAGATGTACAGCTCAGTGGCATTAAGCACATTCACACTGTAGTGCAACCACAACTAGCTTTCCTAGCTTCCCAAACTGAAGCTCTGTCTCCATTAACCATTAACTCCCCATTCCCCTCACCACCAGCCCCCCCCCTTTTTTTAAAGGCTGAATAATATTCCATTGTCTGTATACGTCACATTTTGTTTATCCATTCACCCATCGGTGGACATCTGTTTCCATCTTTGGGCTACTGTGAAAAACGCTGCTATGAACACGGTACACACATAAATATCTCTGAGACCCTGCTTTCCATTATTTTGTGTATATTCGCAGAAGTGGCCTTGCTGGATCATATGGCAATGCTATGTTTAATTTTTTGAGGACTTGGTATACTGTTTTCTTTCTTTTTTAAATATAGTTTATTTACTTATTTTTGGCCGTGTTGGGTCTTCATTGCTGCATGCGGGCTTTCTCTAGTTGCAGCGAGCGGGGGCTACTCTTCGTTGCAGTGCGTGGGCTTCTTATTGCGGTGGCTTCTCGTTGTGGCGCGCGGGCTTCAGTAGTTGTGGCTTGCGGGCTCTAGAGCGCAGGCTCAGTAGTTGTGGCGCACGGGCTTAGCTGCTCCGTGGTATGTGGGATCTTCCCGGAGCAGGGCTCCAACCTGTGTCCCCGGCATTGGCAGGGGCATTCTTAACCTCTGCGCCACCAGGGAAGTCCCAACCATTTCCTCTTTATGCAAACATCCACTTCCCTTGATTTCACTGATGCCACACCCTTCTCATTCTTCTCCCGCTCCTCGGATTTCGGATAAGGGGCTTCTACTTTCTTCAAAGTCACAGCATCCAGGCCTCCTCTTCCAGGAAGCCTTCCAGTCTTGCCAAGCAGAGCCTCTCACCCTCCTCTACCAGGTCCTGAAACATAGATGAGCTTCAGGGTTCATTTCTGCAGACATCCATATCCCACTGCTTGGTCAACATTTTGAACTCTGGAAATGCTAGGTCAAGGGCATTGGACTCGATCCTATGGCTTATGCGGAAATGTTTGGAGTACTTTTCTTTGGAGACGGGCTAGAGAGTGAGGATTTGAGAAAGGAGATTTGAAAAATCATTCCACTGACCCTGTGGATGGAATACAATACATCCAGGAAGCCGCTAGGTCGGAATAACATCAGAAATAATGAGGACAATGATAATAATACTATGGCACAAACTGGCTCCTTTTCCATCAAACTGTTTCCTTCTTCGTTCTGGGGACGTGGCTGGACTACATTTCCCAGCAACCCTTGCACTTAGGCAAGGCCATGGGACAGATCTGGCTAATGAGGTGTAAGAGGAAGTGATAAAAGTCACTTCCGGCTTGATCCTTTAAAGTATTCCCCTGAGAGACTTGTTCGCTCTTTCCCCTTTTGCCAGCTGCTTGGAGAAGATTGTTTGGAGGCGAGCTGCTCAGGAAACTCGATCTGTACTTGATTGTTGCATATCCAAGAAATAAAACTTTACTGAATAAACGACCTCCACTGAAGTTGGGATTGTCTTTATTTATTTTTTAATTGAACTATAGTTTGTTGTGCCAGTCTACTGTACAACAAAGTGAGTCAGTTACACACATACATTCTTTTTTTTTAATATTCTTTTCCATCATGGTTTATCCCAGGATGTTGAATACAGTTCCCTGTGCTATAAAGTAGGACCTTGTTGTTTACCCATCCTACATATAATAGTTTGCATCTGCTAATCCCAAACTCCCAATCTGTCCCTCCCCCACCCCCTCCCCCTTAGCAACCACCAGTCCGTTCTCCATGTCTGTGAGTCTGTTTCTGTTTTGTAGATAGGTTCATTTGTGCCATATTTTAGATTCCACATATAAGTGATATCATATGGTATTGGTCTTTCTCTTTCTGACTTACTTCACTTAGTATGATAATCTCTAGTTGCATCCATGTTGCTGCAAATGGCATTATTTTGTTCTTTTTTTTATGGCTGAGTCGTATTCCATTATATATATATACATACCACATCGTAGATTTTCTTATTCCAGCCATAGGATTTCTCCACCTCCATACAATTGACATTTGGGGTCAGATAAATCTGTTTATGGGGAACAGCCCTGTGCATTGTAGGATGTTAAGCAGCGTCTCCGGCTTTTACCCAATAGACGCCAGTAGCATCCCCACCCACCCCACCCCACCTCCACCCGGCCACAGTTGTGACAACAGAAATTTCCCTAGATGTTGTCAAATGTCCCCTGGGTGGGCAGAATCACCCCCAGTGGAGAGCCTCTAGTCTATTCTTATCATGCAAGTAGCTACGTTTATGGACACCCTTGCACATTTTGGGGACATGGACTCAATGTGGCCACAGCTGAACCTGCCATCATATCTTCCTCCATCCCTGCCTCCACCTGCTCCTCCCTCCGTTTCACTGAAGACCCCACCTGAGGGTCATCACTGACCTTTTATTCTCCCAAGTCCTGTTTGTCTTACTTCCCAAATAACTATTAAATCCGTCCATCTAATTCTCTCCATCTCCCCTGCCACCATCAAGCCTTGCCTGGGCTATTGCAGTAGCCACCTCCCAGGTGGCCCTGCTTTCATGCCTGCCCCCTACAGTCCATTCTCCACACAGCAGTCAGAGAGACAGCTTTTCAAAACGCAGTTGTGATTATAGGCTCAGCTGGGTCGGGGAAGCTGCTTCCAAGAAGACTCCCTCACATGGCTGTTGGTGGGAGACCTCAGTTCTTTGCTACCTGGGCTTCTGGGGTATCCTCACAACATGGCACCTGGCTTCCCCTGGAGCGACTGACATGAGAGAGAGTGGGGGGGAGAAAAAGAGAGAGCAAGAAGGCTATGGTACCTTTTATGACCTAGTTTCAGAAGCCTCATGGGTATTAGACACAATCACTTCTGCCATGTTTTGTTTGTGAGAAACAAGTCACTAAATTCAGCCCATACTCACAGGGAATAGACTTAGGCTCCACCTTGTTAAAGCAGTGTCCAAAATGTGTGGACATATTTTTAAAAACCACATTCCCTTCACACAGCTCAATATCAAAAAACCAAACAACCCAATCCATAAATGGGCAGAAGACCTAAATAGACATTTCTCCAAAGAAGATATACAGATTGCCAACAAACACATGAAAGAATGCTCAACATCATTAATCATTGGAGAAACGCAAATCAAAACTACAATGAGATATCATCTCACACCGGTCAGAATGGCCATCATCAAAAAATCTAGAAACAATAAATGCTGGAGAGGGTGTGGAGAAAAGGGAACCTTCTTGCACTGTTGGTGGGAATGTAAATTGGTACAGCCACTATGGAGAACAGTATGGAGCTTCCTTAAAAAACTACAAATAGAACTACCATATGACCCAGCAATCCCACTACTGGGCATATACCCTGAGAAAACCATAATTCAAAAAGAGTCACATACCAAAATGTTCATTGCAGCTCTATTTACAATAGCCAAGACATGGAAGCAACCTAAGTGTCCATCAACAGTTGAATGGATAAAGAAGATGTGGCACATATATACAATGGAATACTACTCAGCCATAAAAAGAAACGAAACTGAGTTATTTGTAGTGAGGTGGATGGACCTAGAGTCTGTCATACAGAGTGAAGTAAGTCAGAAAGAGAAAGACAAATACCGTATGCTAACACATATATATGGAATCTAAGAAAAAAAAAAAAAGGTCATGAAGAACCTAGGGGCAAGACGGGAATAAAGACACAGACCGACTAGAGAATGGACTTGAGGAAACAGGGAGGGGGAAGGGTAAGCTGTGACAAAGTGAGAGAGTGGCATGGACATATATACACTACCAAACGTAAAACAGATAGCTAGTGGGAAGCAGCCGCATAGCACAGGGAGATCAGCTCAGTGCTTTGTGACCATCTAGAGGGGTGGGATAGGGATGGTGGGAAGGAGGGAGACGCAAGAGGGAAGAGATATGGGAACATATGTATATGAATAACTGATTCACTTTGTTATAAAGCAGAAACTAACACACCATTGTAAAACAATTATACTCCAATAAAGATGTTAAAAAAATTAATAAAAAAATAAATAAAAACCACATCCCCCAACAATTCCTTGGCAAATTCTATTGAATCCACTTTCAAATTCCTTCTAGACTATTACCCTTTCCCTTATCACCACCCTGGTTCAGCAACCCGAGTGTCCATCAATGGATGAATAAATAAATGCTGTCCATCCATACAATGGAATATTACTCAGCTTTAAAAAGGAAATTCTGGGGTTCCCTGGTAGCACAGTGGTTGAGAGTCTGCCTGCCGATGCAGGGGATGCGGGTTCATGCCCCGGTCCAGGAAGATCCCACGTGCTGCGGAGCGGCTAGGCCTGTGAGCCATGGCCGCTGAGCCTGCGCGTCCGGAGCCTGTGCTCCACAATGGGAGAGGCCACAGCAGTGAGAGGCCCGCGTACCGCAAAAAAAAAAAAAGGAAATTCTGACACCTACTACAGCCTGGATGATCCTTGAGGACATGATGCTCAGAGAAATAAGCCAGACACAAAAGGGTGAATACTGTGTGATCCCACTCACAGGAGGTCCCCAGAGGAGTCAGATCCACAGAGACAGGAAGCAGATGGTGGGGGCCAGGGGCTGGGGGAGGGGCTGGGGAGTCAGTGTTTCATGGGAACAGAGTTTCAGTTTGGGAAGATGAGAAAGTTCTGGAGATGGAGGGTGGGGATGGTTGCACAACAATGTAAATGTGCTTAATGCCACTGAGCTGTGCTCTTTAAAATGGTTTAAATGATACATTTTATGTTCTGTGTATTTTACCACAGTTAAAAAATTTACTTTTTAATATCCAACCCTTATATGGTGCTTCCCATGTCCCAGGCACCATGCTAAGCTCATGGTGTTACCTCATTTGATCCCCTCCATCATCTGTGAGTTAGGGACAATGATCATCACCCCATTTTACAGTTGAGACAACTGAGGCTCAGAGAAGAGCAGTGATTTGCCCAAGTGCTTGCAGCCAGGATTAGATGCCCTAACCCTTGTACATGCTGCTTCTCCATAAACCACAGTGGTTATCATTACTGCTTCAGCTGAGAAGGAAGACACACAGCTGAGGCCGTTGACATTGCCTGCTAGGGTCCCTGGGTGTCAGTGAGTGGCTGAGCTGCGATGGGGACCCTGGAGAGTCTGAGCCCACACAGCCACTGCAGGCTCGATTTGTGAGAAGGAGCAGAGGGGCCTGTGCTGGGCTGTGGGTTCCAGTCTTCACTTATATCTCCTCTCTGGGCCTCAGTTTCCCTTACTGCAAAGCTTGAAAGGACAGTAAGGAAGCAGCCAAGGGAAATGGGTACCTGGGGTCCAGGAGTCCAAAACACAGGCTCTCTGGGCCTTAGTTTCCTCATCTTTAAAGTGAAGACTGGGCTTCCCTGGTGGTGCAGTGGTTGAGAGTCCGCCTGCCGATGCAGGGGACACGGGTTCGTGCCCCGGTCCGGGAAGATCCCACATGCCGCGGAGCGGCTGGGCCCGTGAGCCATGGCCGCTGAGCCTGCGCGTCCGGAGCCTGTGCTCCGCAACGGGAGAGGCCACAGCAGTGAGAGGCCCGCGTACTGCAAAAAAAATAAAAAATAAAAAAAAGTAAAAAAATAAAGTGAAGACTAAGGGGACCTCCCTGGTGGCCCAGTGGTTAAGACTTCGCCTTCCAGTGCAGGGGCTGCAGGTTTGATCCCTGGTCAGGGAGCTAAGATCCCACATGCCTCGCGGCCAAAAAACCAAAACATAAAACAGAAGCAATATTGTAACAAATTCAATAAAGACTTTAAAAAATAAATAAATAAAATGAAGATGAGCAAGTTCCCTGGTTGCCTAGTGGTTAGGATTCTAGACTTTCGCTGCCGAGGGCTCGGGTTCAATGTCTGGTCGTCAGGGAACTGACATCCCACAAGCTGTGAGGTGTGGCCCCAAAAGAAACAAACAAACCTTGTTTAAAAATAAAATAAAATGAAGATTATACTTAATAATAATTAATAATATTATTATTACTTTTCACCTCAGCAAGACTCTACATTTGGGGCTGGACCATTTTCTGTGGGAGGCGTCCTGGGCACTGTGGGGTGTGGAGTACCATCGCTGGCTCCCACCCACTGGATGCCAGGTGTACCCCCAATCGAGACAACCAAAATGTCTCCAGACACCCCAAGGATTGCCCTGATTGGGACCCCCTGTCCACACTATCAGGTCGGAGGCCTATGTTGAGTTAGTATATCTGATACTAAATGCTACTGAGATTCCCAGCTCTCCAGTTTCTGTGCTGTGTGACCTTGGGGGAGTCGCTTCCATTTCTGAGCCTCAGTTTCCTCATCCGTAGAACTCGGATTCATCAACAGCCCCTCCCTCCCGAAGTCTCTGGATTAACGTCTATAACCGGTATCAGCCACAGTAAGCACTCACTCCAGAGGCAGCGTTGCTACCCCAGTGGGGGGTCTTCTGGAAGATTCTGGCCCACAGCAGCGGGCCCCTGCACCCTCCCTGCTGGCCGCCTCCCCTCCGGGCCTCCGATTGGGGGACCACACAGGCGGGCGTTGGGAACACTTCCTGTGCGGTGGCCACCAGTGCCCGCTGGGCCAGGTGTGCCAACGGGAGAACACAGCTGGGGCTGCCCCACTTCCTGCCCTGGGTGGAGGCGCCTCTCACGCTCCTTTGCCACCACCCCAAAAATAACATGCCCCCCCAAACCAAAGCCACCCGCGCCAGCTGCAGCCTCCAACTTAGGGGACGCAGGACAGGCGGGGGCCAGCAGCTGCCACCACGGCGCCTGTCCCGCTGGGAATGTCCCCCCCCAATCCCCCGCTGCTGCCACCTCCGGCATTCCGATCCCAAGGGGGTGACCTGGCCTCCCCCAAGGTCCAGACACAGGAGCTCTGAGCAGGCAGGGCTGGCTGGGGGGAGGGGACTCCTCTGCCATACTGGGTGCAAGGGACCCTCTCCGGCCAGAACCCCCAGACCCGAGGTGCCTCCGATCTTCACCTCAAGGGACCGTTTGAGGAGGGAGGGGCTGGCTGCCAGGACAAAAGCCCCCTCCTCTTCCTGGGAACACAGGGGAGGCCGGGAGAGCCAAGGACTGCATGTTCTTTCCCCGACAACGTGACTGGCACATCCTGGCAGCTGGCACTCGGAGGGCTGGGCCAGAGCCTCTGGGCCTGGCCACCCCACACAACGCCACTCAGTATGGGAGCACTGGGATGGAGTGGCTGCCGTCCCGAGGGATCTGGTTCCTGGTCAGCTGCCCGTAGGCCTCTGTCCTTCCAGTACATTCTGACGAGGAAGTCTGCCGGCTCTGCCTGCAGAACTTCACAGAAAGGCCAGGGGGCCTCCGATGTCGGGCTCCGAGCTGGATGGGCCACCAGGATGGAGGGGGACAAAGGCCACGTGGAGGCCTTGCTGCTGCCCGCACCCCTGGCCCTGCATTCCGGGGCCGGGGGGTACCCAGTGGGACACCACACCCCACCCCACCCCACCCCAGCCCGGGAGGGGCCAGCCCAGGGGACAGTGGCTCTGGGAGCAGCTCCCCTCCCCCAAGCCACGCAGGGGGCAGCGGGCAGCTGGCGCCACCAGGGCGGGGGGGGGGGGGGCGGGCCAGGGCCAGGGCCTGCATGTTAAAAGACCCCCAGCTTCCTGCTGCGAGCGGGCCAAGGAGACAAAACCTTGTCTTCCGGCCATTGGGGCCACAATCGGTCAGGCTGTCGACCCACTGGCCAGAGCTGCAGTTTGGACGGACATCGTGGGCAGATCTGTCCTGGCTGGGGTAGGGTTGCCAGAAAAAAGTACAGGTCCCACAGGTAAACAAGTAATTACTCAGCGTATGTCCCTTGCTATACTTGGGACATACTTATGCTAAAAAAATTTTCACTGTGTATCTGAAATTCACATTTAACTGGGGGTCCTATATTTTTACTTGCTAAATCTACTACCCGACGCCAGGGGCTCTGGGAGAAGCAAAACTGCTTACCGACATCCCCCCAGACTTGCTCCTCTGCTGGTCCCAGCCTCAGGGGTGGTCCCACTGTCCCTCCACCCTCACCCCTCACTGGATTCCCAGCCAGAGGCCCGTGTCAGCCTCACCTTCCAAACCTTGGCCCGTCACTCTCCCGCTGCAGTCTCTCTCCCATCTGCCCCTCATCCTCAGCAGAGGGGGCCATGAGTTCCTGTCTGCCCCCCAGATATCCGGGGCCCCTTCCCTGAATCTCAAAGGTTCCATGCCTCCATCCCCAGAGATCTGAACGGGGCCCCTCCTCTGCTCTGAATCCGACAGTTGCTCCCCACTGCTCCCACAGTAAAGGCCCAAAACCTCTGCTGGACATTGGAAGCTCCTTCCCCAGCAGGGCTCCAACAAACCCCTATACCCAACTCCCAGCCCCCGCCTCCTCAAATGAGCTGTGGTTTCCCAAAAGTTGCCCGTTCTCTCAGGTCCCCAGGTATGGCCCGTCACTCCCAACCTGAGTCAGGTCCCATCCTTCCTCTGCCCACAGGCCTCCATGGTTCCCACCTTCCTGAGAGTAAAAACCCAAGTCCTCCCCAGGGTCCACAATGTCCTGCACGACCTTCCCCTGTCCCCTCCCTGCTCTTACCTCCTCCCTCTCTTTCCCCTTGTTCTCTGCTCCAGACACACAGGTTCCTTGCTGTTCCTCCAACACACCAGGCATAGTCCTGCCCCAGGGCCTTTGCACATGGTGTTACTGCTGTCTGGAGCACACTTCCTCCTAAAAGCTACACAGTCCAACAGCCTTCCCTCCTCCAGGTCTCGGCTCAAATGTCACCTCCTCAGTGAGGTCTCCCTGGTCTACCTTTAAAAAAATTTTATTTATTTATTTATTTAATTTGGGTGCGCCAGGTCTTAGTTGCAGCACGCGGGATCTTTAGTTGCGGTATGCAGACTCTTAGTTGTGGCATGCATGCAGGATCTAGTTCCCTGACCAGGGATCGAACCCGGGCCCCCTGCATGGGGAGCGCAGAGTCTTACCCACTGGACCACCAGGGAAGTCCCTGGTCTACCTTATTTAAAACTGTAAACTACCCCGACTCCCCATCTTCCTTTCCTGCTCTATTTTTCTCCACAACTCTTATCATCTTCTAATATACTATGCATTGACTGTTGCACGTGGTCTGTCTCCCCAACTAGGACGTCAGCTCCGTGAGGGCAGGGATGTTCTGTCTGGTTCACTGCTATATCCTGAGAAGGGTACACAAGGGGTGCTTAATAAATACTTCCGGAATGAATAACCATCACTGTTTCTGGAACAGCCTCCTGCACACCCCCTTCCACCTTTCGAGACTTACCTGAAGCAGGTGGGCTCGTGTTCCTCTCCCAGGTTTCCTTTATCCACAGGATGGCCCAAGATAGCTTTCGAATGCTCCAACATGCCCCTGCTGACCTTGCTTCAGAACCTTCTGTGGCTCTCCAGTGCCCTCAGGACTCTGTTAGCCTGGCCCTTGCCAACCTGTCTAGCTCCATCTCTCCCTCACCGATATTCCCCATCCCCTGGCCATGGTCTACCCTCCAGCCTCACTCTGCACCTTCACCCCCTCTGTTCCCTCCGCCTGGAACAGCTTCTCCAGTACCTTCACCTGACTTCATTTCTCAGGCCTCAGATCAGACATCACCTCCTCCTAGAAGCCTTCCAGGACCACCACCCAAACCTAAGTCCAGCACCTCCTCTGGACTCCACCATGCCTGAGCATCCCCATCACAGCCCTGACCACTTCTATTTTATCCACCTGGTCACCAGAGGCAACTTGTCATCAGACAAAGGAGACCCCGGGTCCACAGCACTTTCAGGAACCCACAAAATGGCTTCATTTTAATTTCTCTTAAAATCAAAAGAAACAATGAATAAAATAGTACCAATTCAATTGTAAGAGATCATTTGTAATATTTTTTCATGAAGGGAGGCGTCAAGTGCCTCAGGCCCAGGAAGGTTTTCTGTTGTTGTTGTTGTTTTGGGTTTTTTTGGGTTTTTTTTTTTTGGTCACGCCTTGTGGCATGTGGGATCCTAGTTCCTGACCAGGGATTGAACCCTGCAGTGGAAACCTGGAGTCCTAAACACTGGACCGCCAGGGAATTCCCCCGTGAAGTTCTTAAAGGGGCCCTGCTGATCCCATGTGGGTCTCCCCACTGGACTATGAGTGCTGCAAAGGCAGACGTCGAGACTGGGTCCCCACGGCTGCCTGGCAGTGGCCTGGCATACAGCAGGCACTTAATAATTGTTGTGTTGAATAACTGAATATCCAGTGAATCGCTGGGTCCTCACAGCCAGGCCTGGCTCACACATCATAGGAGATGCTTGATAAATGGATGGATGGATGGATGGATGGATGGTGGATGGATGGAGGGAGGGTCAGAAGGCAGATTGACCAGGACACCAATCTGGGACCAGCAGCGCCGCCTTGTGGCACACTGCTTGCCTGCCTCTCCCCCGCTTAGGTTTCAGTGGAAAAGTTCTGGGGAGTTTTCAGAGGCTTTCCACTGGAAGGGGATGGAGAGGAGGAAAAGGAGGAGGAAGAGGAGGAGGAAGCAGCAGGCAGTGAACTTAGAAACGAAGACCTTGGGTCCAAATCCCACAGCCACCCATTTGTGGCTGTGTGTCCCAGGGAAAACTACATCATCTCTTGATTCTTCAGCTTCCTCATCTAGAAAATGGGGGAAATCCAAATCTGGCCTCTGAATAACGTAATGAAATAGCTCAGAAACAGCAGCTATTTCTTACCACCCACCCTCGGACTCCTGGACAGGTGCTGTCCTCAAGGAGTCCCCCAAGGCTGGGAAGTGACAGAGTTTTCATGAAGACATGGCTGGGGCAGAGAAGTGGACATGGGTTTGGGGGTAGGGTTGTCAGGTTTAGTAAAAGCAACAAAATAAATAGGATGCCCATCTCAATTTGAATTTCAGATCAACAATGAATAAATTTTTAGTATAAGTATATACCAAATATTGCATGGAATACACTTAAACCCCCAAAAGGTATTTGTTGTTGACCTGAAATTCAAATTTAATCAGGAATTCTGTATTTTATCTGGCAACCTTAGCCTGGGGGAGCCTGGGGAGGCAGGCAGGAAGGCTTCCAGGAGGAAGGGGCAGTGGTGCTAAGAGCTGATGGTGTGGCCACCTTTCCTTCCCCTCCCCCACCTACACGTGCACCCTTGACTGGGCTCACAAGGGACTGGAGGTGGGGCTGATCTCCACACCAGGGAAGAAGGTGAGCAGGCTGTTCTCCTTTTGTTCAGAAGATGTGGGGCAAAATCATCAGGACTTTATATTCCAAATCAGAATTGAGTTACATCCCCTTGACCAGGGATATTTTGACCACATCCCAGCACTGAAGGCCACTTGGAAGCTGAAGGCTACCAGGCATATCTCCCGGTGACTTTCCAGCTGTGTGACCTTGGACAAGTCACTTTACCTCTCTGAGCTCTACACATTGCAGACCCGTTCTCCTCCAGTGCTCTCCCTCCCTTCACTCTGCCTCAGCCACATAGGGTTTTGGCTGCATCTCCAATTCACCAGGCATGGTACAGCCTCAGGGCCTTTGCACGTGCTGTTGCCGTCATGAGGAATACTCTTCTCTGGATCTCTACGGGGCTCCCTCCTCTCCTTCCTCATTTCTGTGCTCAAATGGCACTCTGAAAGGCCACCCCGACCACCCTACTAAAAAGTGTAGCCCCCACATTCTTAATCCCAGTTCTTTGCTTTTCTTGGTAGCATTTACCAACACCTGACCCGTTATGCATTCCACTCATTTATCTAGTTTATCATCCATTTCCCCACTGGGTGGTGAGCATCACAAGGCTGGGATCTATTTTACTCACTTCTGTGCTCCCCTCCCCAGCACAGCAGCTCAGTAAGAATTGTTGAATGAATGAGTAGGAAAAATGAATGAATGAGTGGGAAAAAAGGCCTGCCGCATATGTGAAATTTTTATCTGCTATAATTTTATATAATTGCTTTAATCATTTGGGGGTTTCAGAGTCACTTAGGAATCGGACAGGCTGCATGTGGTTACTTAAATATGTATATTCAGTTTCTTGGTGGGCAACAGCCATATGGTGCCAGTGGCCACTATATTGGTGGCACAGAGTTCTAGAACATTCCTCTAATCTCAGAAAGCTCTATCACACAGTGCTAGTATAGACCCTCTCAAAAAAAAGAAAACAAATGCACTAGTCACAGACACCCAATGTTTTCCATGTTCTTTCCGGAGGTTCCAGAATTCCCACCCCAACACACATAATTTAGCAGAGGTGGCAAACTTGTGGCCCCTGGACTGGATATGGCTCCATTGGGTTTTATTTGGTCCAGAGGTTTTTTTTTTAAGAGGCAGGACACGTTGTCTACAGTCTGGAATCTCCATGGATCTGTAAATACTTGGGTGGGTCTCCCCCAAGGTAAAGCTCTGCTCGCTCTAGGCAGGGCATGCTGTCACTTTTTAACCTCCTTCCTGGCCCCTGGGGCCATCTGAGTTTGAGAGCTTGGTTTATAGACGAAGAGAATAAAGGATTTTTTTTTTGGTGGGGGGTGGTGAAAATGCAAGTGAGCACCTTCAGGAAGGGGTTGATCCAGGAGTCAGAGATCCAAGAGTTGGCCCCTGCACTGTCCCTGGATGACTGTCTCTGGGCCTCGGTTTTCTCATCTGTAAAATGGGGATGATAAAGGGATACACAGTGTTGGGAGGATAAAGTGATACACAGTGTTGGGAGGATAAAGTGGCATGACGCAGGTCAGGGCAAGTTGTTCATAATGCTGGGCCCAGGTTGGCTCCATCACCCTCACGCGGAGTGGGGAGAGGGGGAGGAGGGGCGGAGGGGGAGGAGGGGGGAGGGGTGGCCCCTGACACGCGGGAGGCATCACGCTATGCTCTCTGAGTTCCCACTGCCTCGATCCGGCCACTGGAGAAAGAAGGGCGGGGGACCCCAGGATCGCACTCACCTCCCAGGGCCGAATTCCTAGGGTCCCTGGCAGGGAGGGGCGTCCCTTGGCTGGATCCGGCGTCGTATAGGGGTCGCCCACTGGGTGTACAGTTGGCAGGGCGCGCGCCCGCGAAATTCCGGCCCTTCCCGGACTTCACTTGTTGCTCCAACGTCCGGAGCCGGGCGGGGGGCGTGGCCTGGCGGCGGGCGGCCCCCCCAACCAGATTGGTCCTTCAGCCCGTCAGTCCCGGGCGCCCGCCCCCAATCATAAAAGCCTGCCTTGGGCTGGCCCAGGACGGTTTTGGAGCTGGCCTTGAAGTAGTGGTCACCGTTCCCTGGACGTGCCGTTGAGCAGGGTGAGAGGCGAGGGCCCCCGATTAAGTGGGGGCGGGGGCCGCCGAGTCCTGGGGTGCCCCAGGGGAGGAAGGGCAGGAAGGTCTTCCTGGGGGCTCTGCTTGTCTTCGCGGCCTGGGGAGGGGTCTCCAGCCTGGGCTGAGCACACCTCCCCCCCCACCAAAAATCCAACTTTTGGAACAGGCTCAGACTTTCAGACTCTCTCCTCTCAATATCTAGGACTTTCCCGGGGGGTGGTGCGCGAAAGAGCCCCCTAGAAGTGGTAGTATCAAGCGGTGGGGGAGGGTTGTCTTCAGTCCCAGCCACATTCTCTTGCTTTGCAAACGCACTTTGGAGGCAAGCCACAGCCCATTCCGCACAGGAATTCCTCCCTCTCTGGGTCTTCAGAGCGGGCCCCCTCCCTCCCCGCAACAGGGGGCAGTCTCTTCGCCTAGCAAAGCCCTTTCCCCTCCAAATGGTTTTGCCGCCTGGGGGCTCGGCCCCTCCCTTGATCTTCTGACGCCCCCCAGCTGAGCCTGGCGAGGTCTTGGGGCAAATCCCGCCCCCTTTTCCTGGGCGGGTATGGCCAGTGGATTGCACAAAGTGGTGGTGGGAAGGCCTACCCCCTTATCTGAGTCCTTGGGACCTCTGTAAAACCAGAGCCTAGGCCTGGGGTCCGTCCCGGAAACTTCGGAAGTTGGATCTTCACATTCCCTGGCTGCAGCTGAACGACTGCGTGACTCCAGCCAGTTTCAGCCAGTTCTTGGTCTTGCTGCTGGGGCCAGCTGCAGGCAGGTTGCTGACCCCAAGGACTTTAATGGGGGTGCTGACATCTGCAATGGGCGTCCTTGGTTAAACCATTTCCAAAGGAGTTGATGGAGAAAAGGGATGGGAGGGAGGACCTCTGAGCTGCCCAGGTGAGCTCAGGCTGCAGGGAAGGTTAGGGGAAGAACAGGAGTCAGGTGATGATCACTAGGGGTAGGTGTGCCTCCTTGCCCCACTTCCCAGTTGGGGGACCTTTGTACCAAGCAGAAGCTCAATCCTGGCTAGTTTCACCCGTTTCTTTGTGGCAGGCAGAGTGGTGTGAAATGGATCTGTTTATTGAGCACCTACTGTGTGCCAGGCACCAAGCTACGTTCCAGACACTCCTCCAGTCTACAGGGACTCTGTGCTAGGAACGGTTATCCCCATTTCATAGACGTGGCAAGTGAGGCTGCGAGAGGGGGTGCTGCCTTCCCAATCTCCCACAGCTAGGGAGTTGCAAAGCTGGGATTAGAACCCAGTTTGGACTGTAGAACTGGTGCTCTCAAAGCATCAGTTTGCTGGGTTCCATTTGGGGGATAGCAAAACACGGTGTCTGGAAGGAAATGCTCAAACTCAAGGTCAGGGGTTCACCACAGGCTTATCCCAGAATGACCTGGGGTGGGCTGGCTTCCATGGAAGTCCAGTGGTTAAGACTCTGTGCTTCCACTGCAGGGGGCATGAGTTCAATCCCTGGTCAGCTAAGATCCCACATGCTGTGTAGTGCAGCCAAAAAAAAGAAAAGAAAAGAAAAAGGACCTGGAGAACCAGACTTAAGGCAGGCTTAGCCCCATTTTACAGATAAGAAGACTGAGGCTAGGGGGGAGGAAGCTCCTTGCCCAACATAGCACAGCATGGGTAGAGCTGGGACTCCTGAAACCTAATCTGACAGTGCTCTAGCTGTCTCATCTCATTTGGCCAGGAAAATGGAGCATATCTGTGGCTGCCATCTTGCCTGCAAATGTGTGCATTAGATTCACCCAGGGAGCCTCCCTTGCCTTCCCCACATCCCTGAGACTGACTTGACCGTCTGCAGAGGGGCCAGGAACAGTCTCTCTCTCTCTTTTTTTTTTTTTTTTTTGCGGTACGCGGGCCTCTCACTGCTGTGGCCTCTCCCACTGCGGAGCACATGCTCCAGACGCCCAGGGTCAACGGCCATGGCCCACGTGCCCAGCCGCTCCGCAGCATGTGGGATCCTCCCAGACCGGGGCACGAACCCATGTCCCCTGCATCGGCAGGCGGACTCTCAACCACTGCGCCACCAGGGAAGCCCCTCTCTTTTTTTTTTTTTTTTTTTTTCAATTTAACTTAAAAAAAAAAAAAAAAACCTTCACTTTTTTTTGAACAGGTAATGTTATCTACCTGGCTCAAAAAGCCAGAGGCCTGCCCCAGCTACCCGATCTTCCTCCCTGAAAGGTGGCCACTGTAACAGTTTCCTGTGTCTCTTTAAAGATTCTGTCAAATACAAGCAAAAACTTTAGCCCCACTCACACCTTTTGTCCCTTAACAGTATCTTGGTCCCAGTCAATTACATGTAAGCTTCCACACTTAAGCCACTGCCCTGGGCTACCACTGTTATTTCCTTTAGTCCCCTTCTATTGGGCAATCAGATTGTTTCCAGTGTCTGTGGCCAACACAGGTATACACATCTCTGTCCACCTGGCAGTACCAGTGTGGGACTGTCCCCGCAGTGAGGTTTCTGGGTCAAAGGGAAGATGCCTCTTAAAACCCAGTAGTAGGGGGCTTCCCTGGTGGTGCAGTGGTTGAGAGTCCCCCTGCCGATGCAGGGGACACGGGTTCATGCCCCGGTCCGGGAAGATCCCACATGCCGCGGAGCGGCTGGGCCCGTGAGCCATGGCCACTGAGCCTGTGCGTCTGGAGCCTGTGCTCTGCAACAGGAGAGGCCACAACAGGGAGAGGCCCGCGTACCGCAAAAAAACAAACAAACAAAAAAACCCCAAAACCCAGTAGTAATCGACAAATTGCCATCTACAGGGGTTTTGCACCATAGTATTGATAGAGGTGAGCCCTTGGAGGGCTGTGCACAGACCTTGCCCTTTAAGGTATGGCCCCGGGATGAGCTGCATGAGCAGCACCTGGGAGCTTGTTAGACTTTTGCTCTGCTGAATGAGCACCTGTTTTGAACAGGCTCACAGGTATGTGTCAACAATTGAGAGGTAGGACTCTAGGAAATTGGGGGCAGGGGTGGTCAGAGGGCAGGTGTGAACCCGGACATCCCCCTGGAGGGAAGAGAGGAGCAGGCTGTACCCTGACTGGCCCTTCTGTTCACAGTGCCTGCTTCTGAGAAATGTCTACCAACGAGACAGAAGCCACTGCCAGCACCCAGGTGTCAGCGGAAGAACCGGTACAGCAGGTGAGGAAGGTCTGGGATCTGTGGGATGAGGCTTCCCACCTGGTGGTGCCTTGGCAGGGAGCTGATGGCAGCACAGGGTGGGTCGAGACACCCTTCTGAGTGGATTGGGCAGAGCCATTATACTAGCCCCTAACAGGTGCCCCACTAATAGGTGGAGGTGGGAGAGCTGGGGATTCCAAGGGCTCTTGGGAGAGCAGGGGTACAGCTCTGTTTGAAACTGCCTGGCTCCCCCCAGGCAGACCTTCCCTGTCTCTACAGGTTCTCTTAGGGTCCTCCTTTTAGGAAGCCAGTTTCTATTTCACCTCCTTTCCCCAGTTTAAATAAAAGCCCCTTTTAATAAGCAGCTTTTTAAGTTAGGTATCATTCATATACCATAAAATTCACCCTTATGAAGAGTACTACTCAGTGATTTTTAGTAAACTGCCCAGTTATGCAGCCATCACCACCACACTGGAAAATTTTCATCTCCCCCAAATGAGACCCCATACCCATTAGCAGTCGCTCCCCATTTTCTCTCCTCCTGGGAACCCCTCTTCTGGGTTCTGTCTCTATGGATTTGCCTATTTTGGACATTTCATAGAAATGAAAACATACACTATGAGACCCTTTTGTACCTGGCTTCTCTCACTGAGCGTAATCTTTTTTTTTTTTTGCGGTACGTGGGCCTCTCGCTGTTGTGGCCTCTCCCGTTGCGGAGCACAGGCTCCGGACGCACAGGCTCAGCGGCCACGGCTCACGTGCCCAGCCGCTCCGCGGCACGTGGGATCTTCCCGGACCGGGGCACGAACCCGTGTCCCCTGCATCGGCAGGCAGACTCTCAACCGCTGCGCCACCAGGGAAGCCCGAGCATAATCTTTTTGAGGTTCATCTGCATTGTAATATCTGTCGGTGCTTTGTTCCTTTTTAAATTTATTTTTATTTTAAAATTAATTTTTATTGGAGTATAGTTATTTTTACAATGTTATGTTAGTTTCAGGTGTACAGCAAAGTGATTCAGTTATACATAGACATATATCCACTCTTTTTTAGATTATATTCCCATTTAAGTCATTACGGAATATTCAGTAGAGTTCCCTGCGCTGTACATTAGGTTCTTATTAACTATCGTGTTCCTTTTTCAAACTTGTGGTAAAATACACATAACATAAAAATATACTATTTTAACTGTTTTGAAGTGTGTAGGTCAGTGGCATTAAGTATATTCACAGTGTACAACCATCATCACTATCTAATTCCAGAAGTTTTTCATTACCCCAAATCAAAACCCCATATCCATTAATAGTCACGCCCATTCCCCTCTCCCCCAGCCCCTGGCAACCACTAATCTGCTTCCTGCTGATGGATTTACCTTTTCTGGACATCTCATATAAGTAGAATAAGTGGAATCATTTTATAAAAGTAGCACCTTCTGTGTTAGGTACCACATAAGTGGAATCATACAGTGTTTGTCCTTTTGTGTCTGGCTTAGTTCACTGAGTATAATGTCCTCAAGGTTCTTCCATGTTGTAGATCTTGTCAGAATTGCCTTTTTTTAAAAATAAATTTGTTTATGTATTTATTTTTGGCTGTGTTGGGCCTTCGTTGCTGCCCACGGGCTTTCTCTAGTTGCGGCGAGCGGGGGCTACTCTTCGTTGCAGTGCGCGGGCTTCTCATTGCAGTGACTTCTATTGTTGCAGAGCACAGGCTCTAGGCGCACAGGCTTCAGTAGTTGTGGCACGCAGTCTCAGTAGTTGTGGCGCATGGGCTTAGCTGCTCCGCAGAATGTGGGATCTTCCCGGACCAGTACTCAAACCTGTGTCCCCTCCATTGGCAGGCGGATTCTTAACCACTGTGCCACCAGGGAAGTCCCTACTTTTAGTTTTTTTTTTTTTTTTTTTTTTTTTCCTTTTTGCGGTATGCGGGCCTCTCACTGTTGTGGCCTCTCCCATTGCGGAGCACAGGCTCCGGATGCGCAGGCCCAGCGGCCATGGCTCACGGGCCCAGCCGCTCCGCGGCATATGGGATCCTCCCAGATCGGGGCACGAACCCGCATCCCCTGCATCGGCAGGGGGACTCTCAACCACTGCGCCACCAGGGAGGCCCCTTACTTTTAGTTTTTTGAGGAACTAAAATGTTGTCCATAAGGGCTGCACCATTTTGCATTCCCACCAACATCATACAAAGGTTCCAATTCCTCCACATCTTCACCATTACTTTTTAATTTCTGTTCATTTGATAGTAGCCATCCCAGCGAGTGCAGGGTGTGAGGTTGTAGCTCATTGTAGTTTTGACTTGTATTTCCCTAATGATTTGCGATGTGGAGAATCTTTTCTTGTACCTGTTAGCCATTTGGAGACTATGTATTTTTAAAAACATGCTTTTTTAGACCACATTTTCTTTATCCATTCACCAACTGATGGCCATTTGGGTTGTTTCCACTTCTTGGCCATTGTGAATAAGGCAGCTACAAACATTCGTGTATGAGTCTTATGTGGACGTGTGTTTTCCTGTCTCTAGGGTAGAATCTTAGGAGCTAGATTGTGTGGTAAGTTTGTCATTAATTTCTGAAGAGACCTCCTGGGCAAACCCTGGAGGAGGACTGCCTGAGTCCAAGGTCCAGCTTTGCCACTGGCTTGTTTTGTGATCTTGGGTGACTTCCTTAGCCTCTCCATGCCTCAGTTTACCCTTCCATAATGTTGGAATAATACTCGCAATCTCCCGGGACTGGCAATTAAGTGAGCTAAAACACAAATTCTACAAATAGCCCCTGTGAGAGTTAAGTCTTCTGCCTGTGCCTTCACACGGGTCATCTTTGCAACTCCTTCAGGACAGAAATGACTTCCCATTTTATGGATTGGGAAACCGAGGCTCAGAAGGCCTGTCCTGAGTACTCAGTTCTGCTCTTGTAGGCTAAGAGTGGCCATATTCAATATGTAAATGAATGGGTGTGGCCATGTGCCAATAAAACTTTATTTACAAAACCAGATAGCATGGGATATTATTCAGCCATGTAACAGAATGAAGTACTGACACACAATGCAATGTGGATAAACCTTGAAGATATGGTCAGTGAGAGAAGCCAGACACAAATGGACAAATCTTGTGTGATCCCACTCACAGGAGGTCCCTAGAGGATTCAAATCCATAGAGACAGGAAGTAGATGGTGGGGGCCAGGGGCTGGGGGAGGGGCTTGGGAGTCAGTGTTTCATGGGGACAGAGTTTCAGTTTGGGAAGTTGAGAACGTTTTGGAGACAGATGGTGGGGATGGTTGCACAACAGTGTGAATGTACTTAATGCCACTGATGTGCGCTTAAAAATGATTTGAATGGTAAATTTTAAATTATGTGTATTTTGCCACACTTTTTTAAAAAAAGGAATGAAGCACTGAGACACGCTACTATGTGGATGAACCTTGAAAATATTACTCGGTGAAAGAGGTCATACACAAAAGGCCACATGTGTGATTCCATTGATGTGAAATGTCCAGAACAGGCAAATCCACAGAGACAGAAAGTGGATTCATGGTTATCAGGGGCTGGGAGGCAGAGGCGTGACAGCCAGTGGGGACAGGGTTTCTTTTTGGAGTGATGAAGAAGTTCTAGAATTAGACAGTGAATGTTGCACAACCTTGTGAATACACTAAAAACTTCTGACTTGTGCATTTCAAAATGGTGAAATTTTATGACGTGTGAACTAGATTTCAGTAGTGCTGCTAGGAAAAAAAAAAAAAACAGGAAAGAAGAAAAAAATCAGGCGGTGGACGGGACTTTGCCCCCAGGGGTCCGTAGTTTCCTGGCTTCAGTTGTAGACCCTGAGCTCCAGGACAATAGGTTCTTGTGTCATGTCACTGCCTGGCGCACAGTGGGTGGCATGTTCAAACAAGTGGGCTTGTTGCGGAGCATGGGCTCTAGAGCACAGGCTCAGTAGTTGTGGCACACGGGCTTAGTTGCTTAGGTGGGGACCAAGATACAGGAAGTGCCCGGCGGCACCCCGGAGTTCCTGACTTGTGCAACCGCGTGGGTTCAGGGGGAGGGGAGGCGAGCCGTTTCACTGGCCTGAACTGCCCTGCCCGTAGCCCAGCGTGGTGGACCGCGTGGCCGGCATGCCGCTCATCAGCTCCACCTGCCACATGGTGTCCGCCACCTACATGTCCACCAAGGAGAGCCACCCCCACGTCAAGACTGTGTGCGATGCGGCCGAGAAGGGCGTGAAGACCCTCACAGCGGTCGCCGTCAGCGGGGCGCAGCCCATCCTGTCCAAACTGGAGCCCCAGCGTGAGTGAAGCCTGGGAGAGCCTGGACCCGCCCCTCCTGGCTATTTCCCAGGCGAGGGCGGGGGTGGGCGAGGCGGGGCGCGGGGAGGCGGCCTGAGGACCTTCCCGGCCAGAGGGATGCGCATGCGCCGTAATATCAGCTGTCTGTCTCCCCGCCCCCCGCCGCTCCGCAGTCACATCGGCCAGTGAATACGCCCACAGGGGGCTGGACAAACTGGAGGAGAATCTGCCCATCTTGCAGCAGCCACCGGAGAAGGTGACTGACCGCCGCCAGTGGGGGGAGGCGAGGGGGGGTGGGATGCTCAGCTGAGACGGGGGCCTGCCTAGGTATCGAGTCTGTGGTCCCACCTTAACCAGAGCAGATGAGTGGGACAGCTTCCTCCCTGACCCCTCCTCTGTCTGTCCCCAGACCCCCACCAGGCAGCTGCAGGAGCATTCTGAACACCAGCCAGATGTGCCCTAAACCCCCTTGTGTCTCCCACCTGGCCCAGAGCAAAAGCCAAAGCCTTACTCATGGCCCCACCAGATGTGGCCCCGCTGCCTCTCTGCCCTCCCTGCCCACCTCACTTGCTCCATTCCATCTGCGCTGGCCTCCATCCTCCTGTTCAGTCACATCAGCGCCCATAGGTACCAGACACGGTGATGGAAACAGAGTCCTTGCCCTCATGGAACTTTCATTCCAGGAAAGCGGGGAAAGCAAATACAATGAACACACCCATCTGAGTGCTACCCCAGGATCTTTGCACCTGCTGTTCCTTCTTCGTGGACCAGGCTTCTGGGTCTCTGTTCTAATCTCACCTCTTCAGAGGCCTTCCCTTCCCTCTTAAAGAAGGTCCTTCCAGTTCAGCTCTGCCCAGTAGAACTTTTTCTGTACACCTTCTTTCTGTGCACCATCCAATATGGAAACCAATAACCATATGTGGCTGCTGGGCCCTTAGAATGTGGCGAGTGTGACTGAGGAACTCAAATACTAATTTTAATTATTATTTTTTAACATTGGGATTATTCTCTTTTTTAAAATTTATTTTTATTTATTCTTTTAAATTTAGTTGCACCGGGTCTTAGTTGCAGCAGGCGGGCTCCTCAGTTGCAGCAGGTGGGCTCCTTAGTTGTGGCTTGAGGGCTTCTTAGTTGTGGCATGCAAACTCTTAGTTGCGGCATGCATGTGGGATCTAGTTCCCTGACCAGGGATCGAACCCAGGCCCCCGCAAATTGGGAGTGTGGAGTCTTAACCCCTGCACCACCAGGGAAGTCCCTAATTTTAACTTTTAAAATTTTATATAGCTAATTTTAATTATTTTAAATTGAAATAGCCACATGTGGCTTGTGGCTCCTGTATTAGCATCATTCACACTACATCAGCTTGTTTGTTTGTTTGTTTTTAATGTTTATTGGAATATAGTTTCTCTACAATGTTGTGTTACTTTTCTGCTGTACAACAAAGTGAATCAGTTATACCTATATCCCCACTTTTTTAGATTTCCTTCCTATTTATGTCACCACAAAGCACTGAGTAGAGTTCCCTGTGCTGTACAGTAGATTCTCATTAGTTATCTATCTTATACATAGTAGTGTATATATGTCAATCCCAGTCTCCCAATTCATCCCACCGATCCCCCTCCAGCTTTTTGGTTTAACAGCTTTCACTGAGATATAATTCATGTACCATATATCTCGCCCATTTAAAATGTACAACCCAGTGGTTTTAGTGCATTCAGATTGTGCAGCCACCATCACCCCTTTTCTTTTCTTTTCTTTTCTTTTTCATCATCCCTTTTAGAACATTTTCATCACCCCAGAAACAAATCCCAAATCCCTTAGCTCCTTCCCCTCCCCCAGCCCCCGGCCACCACCATCTACTTTCTGTCTCTGTGGGTTTGACTCCTCTAGGGACTTCCTGTGAGTGGAATCAGGCAGTATTTGTGCTTTTGTGTCTGGGTTATTTCACTAAAGATCGCGTCCTCGGGGTTCATCCATGTTGTAGCAGGTGTCAGAATTTCTGGGTGGACCACATTTTGTTTCTCCATACTTCCGTCAGTGAACTCTTGGGTTGTTTTCACCTTTGGGCTGTTATATACCCATGCTCATTGCAGCAGCATTCACCAATTGCGTTAACTTTTTTTTTTTGGCTGTGCCACGCAGCTTGCGAGATCTTAGTTCCCAGACCAGGGATCGAACCCCGGCCCCCTGAAGTGGAAACGCGGAGTCCTAACCACTGGACCACCAGTGAATTCCATGCATTAACTTTTAAAAAACGTTTCAGATAGTGTGTTACATAACTGCTTATTTGTCTCCCCAGCTGGAGTGCGGGCACAGACTGTCTGCTTTGTTGCTGTGCCAAGTGCCCATCACACAGCCTGGCACGTAGGAGATGCTTATTAAACACTCAGGTGCTTCATTGCCCCTTTTTCCTGGTGGGACCGAAGTGCCGCACTAAGGCAAACCTGTTCACGTTGAGAATCTTCCCACCAGAAATAGGTTTTCCCTGGTCGGGGGCAGTGGGACACGCCAACCACTCCTCCAGTTCCCTTAGGCTTTCTGCTGAGACCACCTACTTTGTCAGGCAGTTTATTCACCCGCTAGCTCTCAAGCGCCTCCTGTTGGCCAGGGACCGCGATATGTCATGTCCCCCAAGGGCAGCCCCGTTACACAGAAACGGAGTGGGCTGGGGAGCATTGGAACAGAACCTGAACCCATATCTTACCACAAAGAGTGTTAACAAGTTGGGCATGTGGAAGGTGAAAACGGCCACATCCAAAGAAGGATGGAGAATCATCGCCCAGGAGCCGCCTCCTTAGGGCTGAGTGCTTGCATTCTCCTCCTGTCCTGCGGGTGTCACCAGGCCAGCATTCCTTCTGTTTATAGACGGGATGAGCTCAGGGTGACATTGGACAAGGTTGTCCAACAGAGCGGACGCTCTGAGCTCCTGACTTCCTGGGAGGCTCTCTCTTCTTCTTTTTTTTTTTTTTTTTTTTTTGGCCCTGCCTTGCGTTTTGCAGGATCTAAGTTCCCCAACCAGGGACTGAACCCAGGCCCTTGGCAGTGACGCCCCAGGTCCTAACCACTGGACCGCCAGGGAATTCCCATCGTGGGAGGCTGTCCTGATTCTGGGCCTTGTGAGGTTCCCCTTCAGAATGAGGTAGCTCTGCCTGGTCCTGTGGGACAACAGGGCTGTCAGAGCTGGGATTTGAACCCGGGCCAGCGTGAGCTACGTGACAGCCCCACTGTGTGCTCAGTGAGCTTAGGGCTGGTGTTCAAATCTGACAACCGTGCCCTCTCCCCCCAAAAAGAGACTGATTCCCATGAATAGGAGGGTTTAGGTGTTAAGAGGGGCGCCAGCTTAGAAGGGTAGGACGGGAGGGGGCATGGTTTTTAACTTTCCAGAGTGCTCTATGGGTAGAGATCTATTTAAAGACTTAGATTCGAGAGCACCAGGCATGGATCAACCAGTACCCACTGTGTGCTCAAGCGGCTTCTCCAAGGATGCAATGCAAAGCTAGTCCAGAGGTGGGCAAATCTGGCCTTCTGCCTGTTTCTGTAAATAATGTTTTATTGGCACACAGCCGCAAACAGTGGCTTACGCATCATCTATGGCTGCTTTTTTTTTTTTTTTCTGGTATGCGGGCCTCTCACTGCTGTGGCCTCTCCCGTTGCGGAGCACAGGCTCCGGACACACAGGCTCAGCGGCCATGGCTCACGGGCCCAGCCGCTCAGCGGCATGTGGGATCCTCCCAGACCTGGGCACGAACCCATGTCCCCTGCATCGGCAGGCGGACTCTCAACCACTGCACCACCAGGGAAGCCCTATGGCTGCTTTTGCCTGAACACTGGCAGGTTTGAGTCGTTGGGACAGAGACCCTCTGGCCTGCAAAGCTGAAAATATTTACCATCTGGCCTTTCCTGGAGAAAGTTGCTGACCCCCTTTAACCAGTCAAGGTTACAGGCAGGAGAATCAAAATACCAGGTTACGATTCAGGCTCTGCTCCTTAGCAGCTAGACAGCCCTCAACACAAGCTGCTCAGCCTCCCTCGGCCTTGCTTTCTCTTCTGGGGAATGTGTACACTCCTGTGTCTTGGAGATTTGCTGAAGTGGGTTAGGTTCATCACCTGAAGGCCGAGAACATACTAAGTGTTGGTTCTTTTTTTAAATTAATTTTCATTGGCGTATAGTTGATTTACAATGTTGTGTTAGTTTCAGGTGTACAGCAAAGTGAATCAGTTATCCATATATCCACTCTTTTTTAGGTTCTTTTCCCATATAGGCCATTACAGAGTATTGAGGAGAGTTCCCTGTGCTATACAGTAGGTTCTTATTAGTTATCTATTTTGTATATGGTAGTGTGTATATGTCAATCCCAATCTCCCAATTTATCGCCTGCTACTGAGTGTTGGTTCTTCACGTCTTGATACGGGCTTCGGGGGTCCACAAAATGCTTTGATGTTTTGGGCACGTCACCAGTTCGCAATGGGGAGTTTAAGGTAGTTGATGTGTTAAATTGGCAGTTAATGGAGACAAAACGTTTGGTTATTTGGACAGGTGCATAAAATCCCTCCTGGTGCTTTATTTTTTTTTGTTTGTTTGCTTTTGGGTTTTTTGGGGTTTTTTTTTTTTTTTTTGGTTGCATTGGGTCTTTGTTGCTGCACACGGGCTCTGTCTGGTTGTGGTGAGTGGGGGCCACTCTTCGTTGTGGTGCGTGGGCTTCTTATTGCGGCGGCTTCTCTTGTTGTGGAACACGGGCTCTAGGCGTGTGGGCTTCAGTAGTTGTGGCTCGTGGGCTCTAGAGCACAGGCCCAGCAGTTGTGGCGCACGGGCCTAGTTGCTCCGCAGCATGTGGGATCCTCCCAGACCAGGGCTCGAACCCGTGTCCCCTGCATTGGCAGGCGGATTCTTAACCACTGTGCCACCAGGGAAGCCCTGCTTTTGGGGGTTTTTTGGCCACACTACGCGGCTTGTGGGATCTTAGTTCCCCAGACAGGGATTGAACCTGCTCCCTCGGCAGTGAAACACAGAGTCCTAACCATTGGACCACCAGGGAATTCCCCTCCTGTTGCTTTAGTGTAGCTCTGAGCGTCTCACTCTAAAGGGGGTGTCCCTCTCCCTCAGCACCACTGACACTGGGGCCAGTCATTCTCTGTGTGCGGGCCATCCCAGGAGCTGTAGGGTGTTGAGCAGCATCCCTGGCCCCCACCTGCTCAATGCCAGGAGCCCTTCCCCCCGGCAAGTCATGATGACCACAGATGTCCCCAGACACCACCCAGTGTTCCCTGGGGGCAGAAACACCCTGGATGAGTAGTGCTGTCCTGAGGGACTTAACATACTGATTACCTGTTCAAACAGGATTGCAGTTCTTAGTACGGGATTGTAGTGGTCCCTTCTAGGGATGTCGCTAGTTGCTGGTCTCACACTGATTCAATGCTTGAGCCAAGCACTGTTCTAACCCTGTGATTTAGCCGGTTAGGACTGCTGTAACAAGTACCCCTAACAACAGACATTCGTGCTTGCACAATTCTGGAGGGTGGAATTCCGAGACAAGGTGTCGGCAGGGCTGGTTTCTCCGAGGCTCCTCTCCTTGGCTTGTAGATGGCCATCTTTTCCCTGTGTCCTCATGTGGTCACCCCTGTGTGCGTGTCTGTGTCCTAATCTCTTTGTATAAGGACACCAGTCAGACTGGATTAGGATCCACTCTAATGGCCTCATTTTACCTTAATTTACTGCTTTAAAGGTCTCATCTCCAAATACAGTCACATTCTGAGGTCCTGGGGGTTAGCACTTCAACACTGTTCAGCCCATAACACCATGGGGAGAAGAAGTGGAGGCCCAGAGAGGTCGAGTGACTTGCTTGAGGCCACACAGCTAGGATATATCAAGCCAAGGACTCTAACCAGGCTGTCCGGCTCCAGAGCACATGATCTTAACTGCTTTCACCCTTCAGGGTCGTCCTGGAGCTGGAACTCCTCCCTTCGGCCCAGGGTGCAGGGTGGGGGTACCCAGGTACGCAGGGAGGACGGAGATGCTGACGCTGCCCTTTCTCGTAGGTCCTGGCAGACACCAAGGAGCTCGTGTCGTCCAAAGTGTCGGGAGCCCGAGAAGCTGTGTCCAACACCGTGTCCAGCGCCAAGGACACCATGGCCTCCCGGGTGACCGAGGCGGTGGAGGTGACCCGGGGTGCTGTGCAGAGTGGCGTGGACATGACCAAGTCCATAGTGACCAGTGGCGTCCACTCGGTCATGGGCTCCCGTGTGGGCCAGATGGTGCTGAGCGGGGTGGACACGGTGCTGGGCAAATCGGAGGAGTGGGTGGACAACCACCTGCCCATGACGGACGCTGAGCTTGGTGAGTGCAGTTCACAGGGCTGGGACCCCTCCCCAGACCACCCGACGTGGGCTCCCTCTCGGCCACCAGGAGTCTGTCCATCACATGCTGTCATCTCATCCCTGCCCCCTCTTCCCATCTATCTTAGCCCACCTGGACCAGCTCGGTTCCCTCTGCCCTGGTCTGTGGTGCCTGTCCTCCCTGAAGCAGCCTCCAGAGGGCGCCTGTGAACACTCAAGTCAGGCCCCTCCAAGCCTCCCACCTCCGGTGGGTAAAAGACCAAATCCTCCTGGAAGCTCCCTTGTACTTAGCTGCCTGCCCTCATTCATTCTACTCCAGGCACACTAGCCTTCTTGCCCATCCTGGAGCGTGTTCCCACCCCAGGGCCTTTGCACTGGCTGTTTCTTCTACCAGGAACTCTGCCCTGACATCCAGATGTCTTGTTCTTTCTACCTCCAGCTCTGTGCTCAAATGCCACCTCCCAATAAGGCCTCTAAAATTGCACCGTCCCTCATGCATGTTGTGTCCTGAAACCTCCCCCCAGGCCCGGCTCTGATTTTTCTCTTCAGCACTGGTCGTCAATTCCACAAAGCAGAAGCTGTGTCCTTCCTGAGTCTAGAATGGGGCCTGGCACTTAGCAGGTGCTGAAATCCCCAAACAAAATCACTCAAACTCTTCTCTATCATTCCCCCACCCCACCCTAGGCATATTTTTGTTTGTTCAAATGTTCCTTGAGCACTGGCTGTATGCCAGGCCCTCTCTAGGTCCTAGGGATATGTCAGTGAACAAAGTTCTGCCTTCGTAGAACCTAAAGTCTAACGTGTACAGCAATCAGATTTAAGGAGATGTTTCTGAGGAGGTGACTTTGCCCTTTCGTGCATGGAGGGAGGGAATGAGCTGTGCAGATGTCAGGGCAGAGACGCAGGGAACACAGACCCGGGCGCAGAGGCGTACCTGGTCTGTTGGAGGGATAGCAATACGTGTGTCTGGAGCAGTGAGCGAGGGGGAGGGCAGGGAGGGGACTGGGCAGGTCGTGCAGGGCCTTGTGGACCACGGGGAGGACTTGGGCTATTACCCCAGGGAGGTGGGACCCTGGAGGGCTGTGGGCAGGGGGCGGGGGCGGCGGGGCCTGACTCTGTACTCACTCACGCCCTCTGGTGGCTGCTTTTGGGAGGACAGACTCCGGGTGAGGAGAGGGTGGGAGCCAGGGGAATCCGGGTTCAGGTGAGCTGTGATGGGGCTGGACCAGGTGGTGGTAGGAATAAAGAGAAATAGACAAACTGGGGATAAAAGTGTTGAGACAAAGCAGCCAGTCTTACTCATGGTCTCATACGCATGGCTCTTGGGGTTGGCCTTGACCCCGCCTTCTAGAGATGGCCGTCCTTTGCACACATACCGGGAACTTCCAGCCGGGCCAGCAGTTGCAGACTCCAGTGCCCACAGCAGCAGGGGCCCACGAGGGCCATGTGTAACCAGACACCATGCTCCGTCCAGGGAGAGCAGCCTCTCAGCTCCGGCCAAATTTAGCCAGAGCTGGTTTGTTTGAATGAGATGCCAAATATTTGGGATGACTGGAAAGAGTTGAAGACAGACTAGATCAGGGTTTCCCAGCTGTCACTGGAGCCGGGTCATCCTCTGTGGGGGGCCATCCTGGGCACTGTGGGGTGTGGAGCAGCCTCCCTGACCCCACCCACTCGATGCCAGGAGCACCCCCAATTGTGACAACCACAGATGTCCCCAGACATCGCCCAGTATACCCTGGGGGCAGGATCACCCCCAAGTGAGAACCAGTGCTTTGCCTGTTCTAGAACTTCATATAAAGGGAATCATATGGGAATTCCCTGGCGGTCCAGTGGTTAGGACTCCACGCTTTCACTGACGAGGGAGCGGGTGCGATCCCTGGTCAGGGATGCTACAAGCCACATGGTGCAGCCAAAAAAAAAAAAAAAGAATCGTGATTCCCTTGGGGGTAGACAGCTCCTAATCATCATCTCCAATCTCTTTTTCCATTGGGATTGCAACGTGTCACTGTTCTAGCTGTTATCTGGAAAACTTCCATGAACAAAGTTCTCAGTTGCAATCTTGATTACCCCAAGGTACGGTTTATAGAGGAAAAGCAGGGCAAGTAGTTAATGTTCCCCCTTTTTATTTATTGTGGCATCGCAGGCTGGTTCACCAGCACCCTCCAAGAGTGCGTAGTGAGTTTTTACATTATAGGTTTGAACACGAAGATTAACACGACGTATTGCAATCCGAGGTATTTATTTTATTGATGCTTCACTTGTCCTATTATTTTCAATTGCTTGGAGCCCTCCTTGAGCTGACTCTGAGACCCCATGATTCTCCCTGGGAATCCTCGGCAGAAAGTCATGGTCCCTTGCCTTCTGGAGAAACTCGATGTTCTAGGTGGGGCGACGTTCCAGGCAAATGATCTTAAGCCCTGCAGCGTGTGGCTTGAGCATAGCGTGTCGCTTGTCCTTTGTGTTTTCAAAACTTGACTCCAGACCTCTTGAAGGAAGGGACCTGGCTAATGTCTTCCGTCCTGTATCCCAAGTTCAGTGCCTGCTGGCCTCTTGTAGTGCTCAGACCAAGTAACACTTGGCTATGGGTCTTGGCCCCCAAAAGTAGGGGGAGAAGCAGGGTTTGCTGGGAGGCAGTTGTGAAGCAAGCCTGGGAGCCACTTCAGAGAACAGATCTGTCTGAGCAGCTTTGACTTTCTGCGCTTTCCTTTGTGTCCATCCACTAAGGGTGAAATCACTGTGCACAGGGGTGCTTGAGGTACTGGGGAGGTCTGTGAGTAAAGGTGCCTTGTTAGAGCTAGGATATTACTCGTGGGCTCGGGGCAGGAGCACAGGCCTGCTCCCCCTCTCTCCCAGTTCTCCCCTTTGCCAAGGGCACCGCCCCCTCCAGGGGCCCTGCCGGCTTGCTCTGACATGCCTAGGCTCTGCCAGACATCCTTGGCCTAAACAACAAAGCTGCTTTCACTTCCCAGGGCAGAGCTCCCGGGTTCCCAGAGGGCCGTGGAGAAGTTCTGGCCATTGGGATGGGTTCAAAATGTTGCTGGTTTGGGTTTAGTCTTTGCAAACCTGCCTTTGGTGGGAGAATGGGGCAGAGTCTGTTTTTCCCAAGATGCCAGCTTTTATTTTCGCTGCCTCTAAATGTCCCAGGTGTTTGGGTTTTTTGTTCAGTTTTTAATTTATTTTTTAATCTTTTTGTAATTCATTTTTATTTTTTTTTAATTAAAAAGAATTTTTTAATTGAAATTTCGTTGATCTACAATGTTGTGTTAGTTTCAGGTGTACAGCAAAGTGATTCAGTTATATCTATTCTTTTTTAGATTCTTTTCTGTTATAGGTTGCTACAAGATATTGAATATAGTTCCCTGTGCTATACCATAGGTCCTTGTTGGTTATCTATTTTGTTCAGTTTTTAAAATGTCATCATGAAGTGACTCTTCTGTGACATCGTTGTCCCCCAGCTGACTATGTTAGACTACCTCCAGGCCATCTCCGGCCCACCGCCTGCTTTTGTAAATAAAGTTTTATTGGCACACAGCCACGCCCATTCATTTACATTTACTCTATGGCTGCTTTTGAATACCAGTGGCAGAGTTGATTAATTGCACAGTAGAGCCTGCAAAGCTGAAAATATTGACTGAACTGGCCTCTTACAGAAAAAGTTTATTAATCCCTGGATAAGAGTATGTTCTTCCAAAATTTTGTAATGTTTATAGTGTCAATGAAAATCAATAAACAGCCAATAATAAGAAGAGAAAAGAGTTTTATCTGAGCCAAACTGAGAACTATACCCTGGAAGCCTGCTTACCAGATAACTCTGAGAAACTGCTCCTGAGAAGCAGAGATTTCAGCACAGTTTTTTATCTTGTTAGAACAAAAAACATTAAACAAGTCAGGGTTACATTTCTTCAAGGTTTCAAAAAAAGAAAGAAAAAAAAGGAACAGACCAGCATGTACACGAGTCAGTATGGCCTTGCCACCTAGGAAGGAATCTTATCATCAAAGGAGGACCAGCGGGCCTCCCTGGTGGCGCAAGTGGTTAAGAGTCCGCCTGCCGATGCAGGGGATACGGGTTCGTGCCCCGGTCTGGGAGGATCCCATATGCCGCGGAGCGGCTGGGCCCGTGAGCCATGGCCGCTGGGCCTGCGCATCCGGAGAAAAGAAAAAAAATAAAAAAAAAAAAAAAAAAAAAAAAAGGAGGACCAGCATTTTGGTGTCCCAGGAAGGGAGGCATTTAATCTTGATTTTGAACATGGACATTCTTTACTACTGGCCAATGTGCTCTTTTCTTTAATAATTAAAGCAGATGTACAATGTAGGTTTGATAGGCCACAAAAAGGCTATTTTAGGTAGCATCAAATTCAAGTTAACTCAGGTATAAGCCAGAATGACTTCCCTATGTATATCTTAATATGTGAAAATTTCTTTTATCAATAGAAACAACTGAATTCCCCTGACTGAAGTCTTACCTTGATTGAGCAAGGGGTTGATGACACCATGTGGAATTTTGTTGCTTGATTTTCCCCTTTCTTTCATTTCTGGAACAGTGCCCAATCCAAAGGAGAGACACATTTAGGTGGCTAAAGTGGAGATCTCACTCATCATACCAGCCCCACTGTTCCTGCCTGACCAGAGCACATTTCTTGTGTTATCTTGGTCCTGTGTACTCCCTGTTCTGTTTATTTGCTATTCTTTCAATCAACTTTGCCAGATTCTTTTAGAAAGGGAACTTTATCACTTACTATAAACAGATAAACTACAAATAGGTAATAAGAATAGCTAAACATTCGTTCATTTGTGTGCCTTTCTGAAGGCAGTGAAATCGTGGAGTCCTAACCCCTGGACTGCCAGGGAATTCCCCAGATTTCACATTTTAGGCATTTCTAACGCGGGTGGTACAGAAGGGAGGCTGAGGCTTATTGGCCAAATCACTTCTGCATCTAGGGGGCCACAAACGTTTTCTTGACAGGCCAGGTAATAAATAATCTTGGCTTTTTTGGGCCATACAGTCTCTGTCGCAGCTATGCAATTCTGCCATTGTAGCACAAAAGCATAGACAGTAGGTAAATGAATGGTTGTGATTTTGTGTCAATAAAACTTTATTGATAAAGGCAGGTGGCATTCAGCCCAGGGGCTGTAGTTTGCAGACCCTGCCATAGGGCCTTACAAAGCCAGTGATTTATTAGGACCGGATTTAAACTCAGATCGGGTTACTTACAAAGCTCAAACTTTTATCACTACTATAGTAAAGTCTAAAGGGAGCAGGATAAGATAGGATCAAATTATCAAGACATGTGAATTTCCATCCTGTTGCCGTGTAACTTTATGAGTATTTTCTGGACTAGATAGTCTGGACTTTCCCTTAACGGCTGTGAAGATGGTTCTCCTATGGCTCAGACTTCTCCTCCCGTCAGGTATCATGGTTAAGAATGTGGGGCCTGGCTTCAAATCCTGATTTGTGACATCCCAGCTATGTGACCTTCGGCAAGTCGCTTAACCTCTCTGAGTCCCCGTTTCCCCATCTGTAAAAATGGGATAATGGTGTCTCCCTCTTAGAACTGTTATGATTTAACAAGAATGCCCACAAAGCACCTAGAACATTGTGAACGATTGGCCACTATTAATATATGTTATGCGCTAATACAGGCAGAACTGGCCAACTTTTTCTGTAAAGGTCCAGATAATGAATATTTTAATCTCTGCAGGCTAAGAGGCCACATATTCCAGAGGCCACCTCTGTTGTTTGAGAGCAGCCATAGACAACGTATAATGAACATAGACGGTTGTATTCATGGGTCGGTTTGTCCCGAGGGCCGTAGTTTTCAGACTCTCACGCTAGTCTAAGGCCTCTTTTTTTTTTTTTTGCCATGCCTCACAGCATGTGGGATCTTAGTTCCCTGACCAGGGATCGAACCCGTGCCCCCTGCGTTGGAAGTGTGGAGTCTTAACCACTGGACTGACAGGGAAGTCCCTAGTATAAGGCCTCTTAATCCTGGGATAGTCAGTCCCTATCATACCCATTTTGCAGATGGGGAAAACCAAGGCAGGGAAATCCTTTTACACTTGCAGACCCGGGGCACAAACTCGGCCTTCACAGTGCTTCTCCTGCCTTCCCCATGCAGCCCGCCTCGCCACATCCCTGGAGGGATTCGACATCGCCTCAGTGGCCCAGCAGCGGCAGGAACAGAGCTACTTCGTGCGTCTGGGCTCCCTGTCAGAGAGGCTGCGCCAGCGTGCCTATGAACACTCTCTGGGCAAACTGCAGAGCACCAGGCAGAGGGCCCAGGAGGCCCTGCTACAGCTCTCACAGACGCTCAGCCTGGTGAGGCCCGCGGTGATGGGGGCGCTGGCCAGCAGCGTGTGTGCCAACGAACCCCTCCCCAGCCTAGTGGCTTATTCCTCCCCACACATCCGCCTGGGCTCGCTCACGAGGCCGTGGTCCTGGATGAATTGCTGGGGCTGCTGAAACAAAGTCCCACACACTGGGCAGCTTAAACACAGACGTTTATTGCCTCACAGTTCTAGAGGCTGGGAGTCCAAGATCAAGGTGTTGGCGGGGTGGTTCCTTTTGAGGCCTCTCTCCTTGGTGTGTAGACGACTGTCTTCTCTCTGTGTTCTCACCTGGTCATCCCTCCATGCATGTCTGTGTCCTAATATCCCCTTTTTATAAGGGCACCAGTCATATAGGATTAAGGCCCACCCTAATGACCTCATTTGAACTTAATTACCTCTTTAAAGATCCATCTCCAAATACAGTCACATCCTGAGGTCCTGGGGGTCAGGGCTCCAACCTATGAATTTGGAGGGGACACAGTTCAGCCCATGACAGGTTGGCTGGAGGCTGGGTCTCTCGGTGTGGTCTCCTCCTCCATTAGGGTACCTCAGGCTCTCCCCCGGCTGTGGCCTGAGGGATCCAGGTACAGTGGGAACACGTGAGCACTTTTTTTTTTTTTTAATTTATTTTTGCTGTGTTAGGTCTTTGCGGCACGTGGGATCTTTTGTTGCAGTGCGCGGGCTTCTCTCTAGTTGTGGCACTCGGGATGAGCACTTTTTTTGTTTGTTTAAAGTCAGTTTTATTTGAGGTATAACTTACATTTTACATACAATGAATATCACCCCTTTTAAAGTATACAGTTTGAGGAGTTTTACAAATATAAACAGACATGTAACCACCACTGCAATCAAGATGTGGACCATGTTCATCACCCCAAAAGTTCCCTCCTGCTTCTTTTTTTTTTTTTTTTTTTGCAGTACGCGGGCCTCTCACTGTTGTGGCCTCTCCGTTGCGGAGCACAGGCTCCGGACGCACAGGCTCAGCGGCCATGGCTCGCGGGCCCAGCCGCTCCGCGGCACGTGGGATCTTCCCGGACCGGGGCACGAACCTGTGTCCCCTGCATCGGCAGGCGGACTCTCAACCACTGCACCACCCGGGAAGCCCCTCTCCTCCTCCTGCTTCTTTGCAGTCAAATCCTGCCCCCTGAAGTTTTTAATTTTTCTGTTCTCTAAAGAGAGAAATTTCTAATTTCTTTCCCTGTGTGCTTAGCTTCTACTCAGTACTGTCTCCTCTCTCTTTTTAAAAAAATTTTAATTGTGCTAAAATACACATAAAATTTACCATTTTAACCAATTTTAAGTGTATAGTTCGGTGGCATTCAGTACCTTCACATTGTTGTGCAACCATCCCCACCATCATCTCCAGAACTTTCTCATCCTCCCAAACTGAAACTCTGTTCCCATGAAACCCTGACTCCCCAGCCCCTCCCCCAGCCCCTGGCCCCCACTATCTACTTCCTGTCTCAATGGATGTGACTCCTCTAGGACCTCCTGTGAGTGGAATCAGACAGTACTTGTCCTTCTCTGTCTGGCTTCTCTCACTGAGCACCATGTCCTCAGGTCCATCCATGTTGTAGTGAGTGTCAGAATCTCGTTCCTTTTTAAGACTGAGTAAAATATTCCATTGCAAGTGCTTTTTAAGCTTCTGCTTGCGCTCCATCTGCTTGTGTCCCATTGGCCAAAGCCTGTCATGTGGCCAGGCCCACTTGCAGGGCTGGGGGGAGGACAGAAACAGGCAAGATGGGAGGAGCTGCAGAGAACCTGTGGCCACTTTCTTTGCAAGTACCACACGGGGCACAAGCATGTTGATGACCCTGAAACCCACAGGCTGTGGAAACACTCTGTGAGAAAAGCAGCATCCCTCCCCCTTCTCTCCCCATCTCAGATGAAAGGACCGCCCCTGCTCCCTCTGGAATCCCACATCTCCCAGGATTCCTGTGGATTCCCATGCGCTCTGCTGGTTTTGGTCAAGCGCCAAGGCAGCCACCCTCTCTCTCTGTACTCCAGATGGAAACCGTCAAGCAGGGTGTCGACCAGAAGCTAGTGGAGGGTCAGGAGAAACTACACCAGATGTGGCTCAGCTGGAACCAGAAGCAGCTCCAGGGCCCAGAGGAGGATGCAGCCAAGCCAGAGGTACCCACCACGGGGGCGGCATGGGATACCTGGGGCCCTGACTTCCCTCTCCCCACCTCTGCTTGATGGACCTACCTGCCCGGGATGCTTTCCCCAGCCTCGCCTCCCATTAACTGCCTTCAGGACCTGATGATACCTCCTCCGGGAAGCCTGCATGGATTTCCACTCTTGGGTATAGGCGTTGCTTCTGAACCATGGGACGCCTGATAGTGATGGGTCTCAACCTGCTGAATTCGAAGCCATGTCCCATTTACTTGAGTCCTCACTCCTTCCCTACTCCATCCCAGTGTCCCGTCACATCCTTCAAATTCACCTGCCCGGTTCTGAGTGTCAGCTTCTCACTAACGTGCTCTGGCCCCTCCAATCTATCCCAGGCATTGGCCTCTTGAAGGAGCCCTGACTTTTGCCACCTGTGCTGTCACTCATCTAAGCTTTCACTGAATCAGTGCCTTAGACAATTCTCATGCCTCATTCTGAACCATAGTCCCTCTCTCTTAGGGACTCATAATATCCTAGCACAATAGCTTCTCAGCTTTACCTCTCTGGGTCTTGATTTCCCCATCTGTGAATGGGATATAAGACTGTCTGCCAGGTTGTTAAGGTGAAATGAACACGCATGTTCACAGCAGCATTAGTCACGTCAGCCAAAAAAGTGGAAACGGCCCAAATGTCCATCAACAGATGATGGACAAACAAATGTGCCCCTCCACACACGGGAACGTCACTCAGCCATGAGAAGGAGAGAAGTCTTGACACTCACTACAACAAGGACAGATATTGAAAACATGATGCTCAGTGAGAGAAGCCAGACACAGAAGGACACAGTGTGTAATTCCATTGATGGGAAACATCCAGAACAGGCAAATACATAGACACAGAAAAAGTGGGTTAGTGGTGGTTGGGAGCTGGGAGAGGGGGAATGGAGAGGGAGTTTCCTTTGGGGTGATGGAATGTTCTGGAATTAGAGGTGCTGGTTGTGGAACCTGGTAAATGTACTAAAAAATGTACACTTAAAAGGGTGAATTTTCTGGTATGTGAGTTATTTTATATACATGCATATACACACACACTGACATGTAAGGCACATAGTAAGTGCTAAAAAATAATATTTATAAGGTATAGTGAATGTCTCTATAAATGCAAAACTGTTCAGCATTCAGACCCCAACCGCGGAAAACCGTCTCCCTTCCCCCCTCAACTGCTGAACGCAGCAGCCTGAAAATAGATATTGATTCTCTCGGCACCTCCCTGCCAGGTTCAAAGCCAGAGTCCTCAGGTGAGCAGGCTCAGGGCAAAGTCTTGCCTCCCAGCCTCCTTTGATCTCCTCCCCGGCCTGGGGAATTTTCAAGGACCCAATCTCAACTGCAGTCTCCCCCACTGCTTATAACTTCTGCCTAGAAAGTTCTTCCAGACCTTCTCATTTTTCTAAACTTAAAAAGAAAAAAAACAAACAATTTGGGCTTCCCTGGTGGCGCAGTGGTTGAGAGTCCGCCTGCCAGTGCAGGGGACACGGGTTCGTGCCCCGGTCTGGGAGGATCCCATATGCCGCGGAGCGGCTAGGCCTGTGAGCCATGGCTGCTGAGCCTGTGCATCCGGAGCCTGTGCTCCGCGACGGGAGAGGCCACAACAGTGAGAGGCCCGCGTACCAGGAAAAAAAAAAACAAAACAATTTTATGGAGATATAAAATTCAGAATCTTGTACTTTAAAAAGGTTTTGAGGTATAATTCACATACTGTACAATTGACCCATTTAAAGTGTACAATTCATGGGTTGTGTGACTTTCACTGTAATTCACAGCATCCCTATCACCCCAAAAGGAGATCTTCTCCCCAATAGCAGTCAGGCCCCGTTTCCACACCCTCCTCCATTCCTGGCAACCACAAATGTACTTTGTCTCTGTGGACATTTCATGTAAACAGAATCACACCCTGTGGGTCCTTCTGTGTCTGGCGTCTCTCACTGGGAATTGTGTTCTCGAGGTCTGTCCACATTGTAGTGTCAGTGCTTCACCCCTTTTTATGGCTGAAGACTGTTCCGTGTGTGGATGGACCACATTTTGTGTCTCCATTTGCCAGTTGATGGGCATTTGGGTTGTTTCCACTTTTGGCTACTGTGAATAATGCCCCTTTGAGCATTTGTGTATGAGTCTTTGCATGGACGTGTATTTTCGTTTCTCTTGGGTGGATGCCTAGTGGAATTGCTGGGTCATATGGTAACTCTACAGTTTACCATTTTGAGGAGCTGCTAGACTATCTGCCAAAGTGACTGCACCACAAGATACAAGGGTTCCAATTTCTCCCCATCCTTGCCAGCACGGGGGTGAGGGGGTATCTGCCTGTGGGTTTGAGTTGCACTTCCCTGATGATTAACGACGTTGAACATCTTTTCATGTGCTTCTTGGCCATTTGCGTATTTCTTTGGGAAAATGTCTATACCTGTTTTTCAATTTGATCAGTGATTATCTTGCACAGTTTGACACTCAAAGAGCCCGTATTCTGAACCACCTGTGCTCGACATCCTCTCCTGGGGAAAGGTTTTCCCCAAGGTGGGCGGTAGAACCCCCATTTTCTCTTTCCCGGGCTTTGGGTGCAGTTACTCCCAACTCAAAGGGTCCTGATGGTCGCCCTCCACCCCTTCTCAGCAGGTTGAGTCCCAGACGCTCACCATGTTCCGTGACATCGCCCAGCAGCTGCAGACCACCTGCGCCTCGCTGGGCTCCAGCCTCCAGGGGCTGCCTGCCCACGTCAAGGACCAGGCGCTGCAGGCTCGCCACCAGGTGGAGGACCTCCAAGCCACCTTCTCCGGCATCCACTCCTTCAAGGACCTGTCCAGCAGCATCCTGACGCAGAGCCGCGGGCAGGTGGCCAGGGCCCGAGAGGCCCTCGACCACATGGTGGAGTATGTGGCCCAGAACACGCCCATCACGTGGCTGGTGGGACCCTTTGCCCCCGGAATCACCGAGAAAGCCCCAGAAGAGAAGAAATAGGAGAAGCAGGAGGGAGGCTCCTAGGGCCCGGGACCCCTCACTGGGAACACACGTCTCTAAACCTTCCAGCTCACCTCAGCTGCCACCTTGGGAAACCGAGGTCCTCAAAACCAACCAGTCCCTCACCCTGTCTGAGCTTTGGAGGAAGCATGTCCTGAGCATCACAGTGGTCATTAGGGCGAGATTTCCAGAAAAAGAAAAAATTTTTTTCTAGAAGGTTCCAAAACTTTTTTTTTCTTCCTCCAAAACCAGGAATATAGCTCTTACATCCACTCCTTTTTCTACATCAAGGCTCCTGGATATCAGCCTTGAGCTAAGGGACTTGGGCTTCTGTGAAGTGGGCCTCCTGGGCATGGGGTAGGGGCAGAGCAGCTGATACTCATTCTAGAGCTGAAGGGGGCTGAGGCCTGCCTGGTGGGGCTTCAGTGTTGCCTTGATAAATTTTACCTGCAGCTGAGTCCAGGTTGTGTGTGTGTGTGTGTTTATTTTTCAGCAGCTAAACAACTCTGGCGTCTCTGTGTGACCTTCTCAGCCCCTTCTTTGCTTTGCTCCCAAGGGCGTGAACGGGACAGGGCCGGGCCTGAAGGCCTGTGCCCAGTGCCTCGGACAAGGCCTGTCTGGGTTGTCAGAGATGCACTCACCACGCTTGCTTGGCTTGGAGAGAACCAGATTGTGGGGGTCTTTCATCTCCCCCCGCCCACGTGCCAGAGTCTTACCCCCTGTGTCACGTTCTGTTCAGCCAGCAGAAGTGAGAAGCCTGCTGCTTTTCTGTCCTGGGCCTCCCCGGCCATGTTGGGGAACCGTGTGGCAGGCCGACCCCCAAAGATGTCCACGACCTGATCCCTGGGCCCTGTGACTACATTCCCTCACGTTGCAAAGGAGATTTTGCAGATGGCATTCAGTTAAGGATCTGGAGACGGGGAGATGGTCCTGGATTATCTGGGTGGACCCTAAACATCATCACGAGGGTCCTTTTAAGAGGGAGGCTGGGGGACTTCCCCAGCGGTCCAGTGGTTAAGACTCCGTGCTTCCAATGCTGGGGGCACAAGTTCGATCCCTGGTCGGGAACTAAGATCCCACATGCATACCGCAACTAAGAGTTTGCATGCCACAACTAAGAAGTCCGCACGCTGCGACTAAGACCTGGTGCAGCCAAAAATAAATAAATAATAAATTATTTTTAGAAAAAGATGAACGAGTCTGGGGTTATAAAGTACAGCTTGGTGACTGCAGTTAACAATATTGCATTGTGTATTTGCTAATTTTTTTAAATTTTATTTATTTATTTTTGGTCACATTGGGTCTTCGTTGATGCGCACGGGCTTTCTCTAGCCGCGGCGAACGGGGGCTACTCTTCCTTGCGGTGCTCGGGCTTCTCGTTGTGGTGGCTTCTCATTGTGGAGCATGGGGCTCTAGGCATGCAGGCTTCAGTAGTCACAGCAGGCGGGCTCGGTAGTTGTGGCTCGCGGGCTCTAGAGCACAGGCTCAGTAGTTGTGGCGCACGGGCTTAGTTGCTCTGCGGCATGTGGGATCTTCCCGTACCAGAGCTCGAACCTGTGTTCCCTGCATCAGCAGGCAGATTCTTAACCACTGCGCCACCAGGGAAGTCCCTGCATTGTGTACTTGAAAGTTGCTAAGAGGGTAGGTCTTAAAAGTTCTCATTTCAAGAAAAGAAATATTTGTAACTATGTGAGATGATGGATGTTAACTAGACTTATTGTGGTCATTTCACAGATATATATTGAATACATATATCAAATCATTATATTGTACACCTAAGACTAATGCTATGTTGTATGTCAATTACATCTTAAAACAAACAAAAGGTTAAACATTTGGGGGAAATAGTATGAAAAAGAACATGCAATGACAAATTCAAAATTAGGTGCCACAGAAAACCTGCCTGTCGACACTTAGTGATAGATACTTGCTGTGTGTCAGGCACTGTGGTAAAATGATTTAGACTAAAAGTCTGCAAACTATAGCCTGAGGGCCAAAAGTACCCAAAGAGTTGTTTGTTTGTTTGTTGGCATGGCTAACAAGCTAAGAGGGTTTTAAAGCAAACAAAGATACACAACACAGACCTCCTGTATCCCGCAAAGCTGAAAATATTTACTATCTAACCCGTTATAGGAATAGCTTGCCAACCTGTTTTGAGACCACTGTACCGGACTTCTTCCTGTTACATCTTACTGCTTAGACTTAACTATTTCTCCCAGTCCATAGAAGATGTGAACAAGGGTGAATTACTGATATTCACAGCAACGTGACTGAAACTCACAAGCATGATGCTGAGTGAGAGGAGGCAGACACAAACACATCCACATACTGATTCTCTCTCTCTCTCTTTTTTTTTTTTTTGCGGTACGCGGGCCTCTCACTGTTGTGGCCTCTCCCGTTGCGGAGCACAGGCTCCGGACGTGCAGGCTCAGCGGCCATGGCTCACGGGCCCGGCCTTTCCGCGGCATGTGGGATCTTCCCGGACTGGGGCACGAACCCGTGTCCCCTGCATCGGCAGGCGGACTCTCCACCACTGTGCCACCAGGGAAGCCCCTCTCTTTTGATGAAGTTTCAAAATCAAAACTAAACTATGGGACTTCCCTGATGGTGCAGTAGTTAAGAATCTGCCTGCCAATGTGGCAGGGGACATGGGTTCAAGCCCTGGTCCGGGAAGATCCCACATGCTGCGGAGCAACTAAGCTCATGCGCCACAACTAGTGAGGCCCCCTGGCCTAGATCCCGTGCTCCGCAACAAGAGAAGCCACCACAACGAGAACCGCTTGCACTGCGATGCAACAGAGAGTAGCCCCCGCTCGCCGCAACTAGAGAAAGCCTGTGCACAGCGACGAAGACCCAACGCAGCAAAAATAAATAATTCAATTAATAAAGAAAAAAACCCAAACTATGTGAGAAACCAGAAGGGTGGTTTCCCAGTGGGTAGGGATGGAGAAGG
Source organism: Mesoplodon densirostris (assembly GCF_025265405.1). Lineage (NCBI taxonomy): Eukaryota > Metazoa > Chordata > Mammalia > Artiodactyla > Ziphiidae > Mesoplodon > Mesoplodon densirostris. The sequence goes on from NC_082663.1 coordinate 149,491,185, forward strand.
GGCCCTTGCGGACTTCTAGGGGATGGAAATGACCTCTATATCTCAATCAGGGAGTTGGCTACAAGGAGTGTGTACATACCCCAAAAAACCACTGAGCTGTCTGTCCCTTTAAGCTTTATAGACTTTGGTGCCTATGAATTACACGTCAACACAAATTAAGACAGAGAAAGTAGCATGAGGTGGCGGTGGGGGAAATGAGCCCTCTTGTTCACTTCCGGGGGGGAGTGCAAACAGGGACACTGTTTTGCACAATATCTGGCGGTGTTTAGTAAGAGTGAGAATGTACTCCATGTCTGAAAAGTCCTAGAAGTTCCCTTTCTCTGCAGCCACCCTAGAGAAACCCTGTCAACGGAGTCACAGGGATCCTGTGATCTCAGGATCCTTTTTTTTTTTGGCCCCAAGGCATGCAGGATCTTAGTTCCCGGATTAGGGATGGAACCCATGCCCCCTGCAGTGGAAGCACAGAGTCTTAACCACTGCACCGCCAGGGAAGTCCCATCACCTAATCCTTTTTATCAACCCCAAGAGGCAGGTGCTGTAATGATCGCTGTGTTACAAGAGAGGGAAACTGAGGCAGGGTTCAGCGGGCCCCCCTGTGGCCCCACCTCATGGCAAGTGTCAGAATAAGATTTGAGCCCAGCACTCAGACTGCCCTCCCCCTCACCCCTTCCCCCCACTGTTCATAACCACCAACTTATAAGGTGTTAATGCCTGCCTGGGGGGAAGAGTGGCAGGAACCAGCATGTCCAATGATAGGGGACTCAACAAACTGTGATATGGCAATGCTTAGTGAGACCATAATACACTTAAAAAGAACAAGGTTGGGGGACTTCCCTGGAGGTCCAGTGGTTAAGACTCCATGCTTCCACTGCAGGAGGCACAGGTTCGATCCCCGGTCAGGGAACTAGGATCCTGCAAGCCGCGTGGCACAGCCAAAAAAAGGAAAAAAAGAACAAGGTCGGGCTACATATATTGGCTTAGAAAAATGTTGGAGACATCTTCAAAAGAATAAAGCTAAGTATTGATACCATCCCAGCAAACCACAGCCACTGTCTGGCCTGCGGCCTGGTTGTTTTTTTTTTTTTTTTTTTTTTTTTTTTGCGGTACGCGGGCCTCTCACTGTTGTGGCCTCTCCCATTGCGGAGCACAGGCTCCGGACGTGCAGGCTCAGTGGCCATGGCTCACGGGCCCAGCCGCTCCGCGGCACGTGGGATCCTCCCGGACTGGGGCACGAACCCGTGTCCCCTGCATCGGCAGGTGGACTCTCAACCACGGCGCCACCAAGGAATCCCTGTTTTGTTTTTTTTTTTTTTGGCTGCCTTGGGTCTTTGTTGCTGTGCGCCAGCTTTCTCTAGAGCGGGGGCTACTCTTCGTTGCGGTGTGCAGGCTTCTCATTGCGGTGGCGTCTCTTGTTTCGGAGCACGGGCTCTAGGTGCGCGGGTTTCAGTAGTTGTGTGTGACGCACCAGCGTAGCTGTTCCATAGCATGTGGAATCCCTACGGATCAAACCTGCATTGGCGGGCGGATTCTTAACCACTGCGCCATGAAGGAAGTCCCTGACACCTGGTTTTGTAAATAAAGTTTTATTGACACACAGCTGACACCCATTTACTGAGGTATCACCTGTGACTGCTTTGGGGCTACAGCGGCAGCATAGGTAGTTGTAATAAAGACACTATGGTGCCTAAGACCGACAATATTTTACTAGCTGGTCCTTTACAGAAAAAAGTTTGCTGACTTCTGGCCAATTTGAATAAAAAGCAAAGCCAGACCAAAGGATACTAAATATCACATTCATGGATGCGTGTAAACGTGTGTGCAAAAGCGGAAAACGGAACGAATGGGCCTCCAAGTGGGAGTAGGAATGTGGACCTCAACCAGGACCTTCTTTTTTCTTTAAATGAAGGGAGGTGCACAACCACACCTGTCTGCAGGTGGTCAAATTTATCCGTCTGCAGCCCATGGCTTCCCGTGGAAACCTCGGATGTTCCAGCCGTGTTACCGTCTCTGAGCCTCAGTTTTCCCACCTATAAAATGGGCACGGTCAAACCTACCAGGAACAGTTGTTTTAAGACATGGATAAGGATTTCCCTGGCGGTCCTGTGGTTAAGACTCCACAATTCCACTGCAGGGGGCACGGGTTCAATCCCGGGTCGGGGAACTAAAGATCCCACATGCCACAGAGCGCAACCAAAAAATAAATAAATAAATAAAAGACATTGATCAGATGACTACCAAGATGTGTTTGGCCTGGGAACAGGCACCTGATGGACGCTCCAAAAATTGGTGATGGTTGTGGGGTGGAGAGGCATATGGGAAGATGGGTTTCATGCCTGCTCCGCCTCCAGCTCAGGAGGCCCTAAAGGCAGGGACCACTTCTTCCCCCATCCCCACCCCGATGTATCCCCAGAACCTAGACATGCTTGGCACACAGTAGGCGTTCAAGAAAATTTCTCCCTCACAGGCGACAGGCACTAAATGAGGCACTGAGGTGGGAGGACAGGGCAGGGGTGGGGGACTTAGCGTCCTGATAACTACCATTTGCATTTCCCTGCCAAGAACCTTTCAGTGAACTTTGGCCTGGAATCCATGCACCATTTGCAAGAGCTGATGATAAAATTCAGGTTGCCCAGTGAATCGAGGGGAAAACACCCTCACATCTTTATTTGCACTGACTCAACTGATATTTGCCATTTCCTCAATTATGAATGAAGGACTTGTGGCTTTGTTTCTGGTAGAAAACCACAGGCATTTCCATGTCAGCTCACACTGCTGCAGGTGGCTCAAAATACCGCTGACCCTTGTTATTGCTGAAAAATCACTGTGGGGATTAGATTTTGTTAGTTAATGTGGTGATACACACAGAGGTAGAACCCTAAGCCTGTTTGTTTGTTTCGGTATAGCTCTATTTCAAAAGTCTTTTTGAAGTGACTGTCTTGCAAGTATTTGAAAACAATATTTTGTGGTGGTAAAATAAATATACTAAACATGAAATTTACCTTTTAACCTTTTTTTTTTTTTTTGATTTTGACTGCACAGTGTGGCATATGGGATCTTAGTTCCCCGGCCAGGAATTGAACCCATATCCCCTGTGGTGGAAGTAGGAGTCTTAACCACTGGACCACCAGGGAAGTACCACCTTTTAACCCTTTTTAGGTGCACAGCTCAGTGGCACTAAACACATTCACATTGCTGTGCAACCATCCCCACCATCCGTCTCCAGAATTTTCTCATCTTCCCAAACTGAAACTGTCCCCGTGAAACAGTCTCCCTCTTCCGAACTGGTGGCACCCACCACCTCCTTTCTGTTTCTATGAATCTGACCTCCCTAGGGACCTCCTGTGAGTGGAATCACACTGTTTGTCCCTCCCTCTCTGGCTTATCTCACTGAGCACAATGTCTTCAAGGTTTATTCACCTTGTAGCCTGTGTCAGAATTTCCTTCCTTTTTTTTTTTTTCGGTATGCGGGCCTCTCACCGTTGTGGCCTCTCCCGTTGCAGAGCACAGGCTCCGGACGTGCAGGCTCAGCGGCCATGGCTCACGGGCCCAGCCGCTCCGCGGCATGTGGGATCTTCCCGGACCGGGGCACGAACCCGTGTCTCCTGCATCGGCAGGCGGACTCTCAACCACTGCGCCACCAGGGAAGCTCTCTTTCCTTTTTAACATCGAATAATATTCCACTGTGTGGGTGGACCCCATTCATCCAAGGATGGATCACTAAGTTGTTGTTAAAGAATTTTTTTTTTTTTTTGCGGTACGCGGGCCTCTCACTGCCGTGGCCTCACCCATTGCGGAGCACAGGCTCCGGACGCGCAGGCCCAGTGGCCATGGCTCATGGGCCCAGCTGCTCCACAGCATGTGGGATCTTCCCGGACTAGGGCACGAACCCGTGTCGCCTGCATCGGCAGGCAGACTCTCAACCACTGCGCCACCAGGGAAGCCCCTAAAGAAATTTTTTATAAGTATATTTCAACATAATGGACTTCCCTGTAACTTCCTATATTGGGCTTGATGCATCTAACAAAAGGTATTTTTTTTAATTGAAGTATCGTTGATTTACTATGTCATGTTAGTTTCAGGTGTACAGCAAACTGATTCAGTTTTATATATATATATTTTTTTTCAGATTCTTTTCCATTATAGATTATTACAGGATATTGAATATAGTTCCCTGTGCTGTACAGTTGGACCTTGTTGGTTATCTGTTTTATTATTTTTAAAAATATTTATTTATTTTGCTCCTCCAGATCTTAGTTGCGGCACACGGGATCTTCGTCACTGCGGGCAGGATCTTTCATTGCAGCATGTGGGATCTAATTCCCAGACCAGGGATCGAACTGGGCGGGGTCCCCTGCATTGGGAGCACGGACTCAGCAACTGGACCACCAGGGAAGACCTGGTTATCTATTTTATATATAGTAGTGTATATCTGTTAATCCCAGACTCCTCATTTATCCCTCCCCCCACCCCCTTCCCCTTTGGTAACAAGAAGTTTGTTTTCTATAGCAAATGCTATTTTGACCAGAGGTTCTGGGTGACAAAGTGGCCCAACCAAAGGTATATTATTTATAGCTTTTGTGGGCCTCTTCCTCCACTAAAAAAAAAAAATTAAATTACATTTTACAACTGTGTTGGTATAAAGACACATATAATTTAGGCTGGATTATATTCATTTTCTGTTCTTTTTTTTTTTTTCCTTTCTGATTTTAAGAGAAATGAAAACATTTTCGTGGGTCCCAGAAGTATGACGGGCTCTGAGCACCGTGATTTAACTCTGCCCAATAGATATGTAAGCCCTGGGTTCAGGACCCCTGTGAATTTTATTTTATTTATTTATTTATTTTATTTTATTTTTGCGGTATGCGGGCCTCTCACTTTTGTGGCCTCTCCCGTTGCAGAGCACAGGCTCTGGATGCGCAGGCTCAGCGGCCATGGCTCACGGGCCCAGCCGCTCCACAGCATGTGGGATCTTCGTGGAACGGGGCACGAACCCGTGTCCCCTACATCGGCAGGCGGACTCTCAACCACTGCACCACCAGGGAAGCCCCTGAATTTTATTTTATATATATATATATATTTATTTATTTATTTCTTAGTTACAGGCTTTAGTTAGTTCTGCTCCCTGTGAATTTTAAAACTTCATGTTTGCATCTTCAAGATATGCCATCTTGGGAATTTCCTCGCGGTCCAGTGGTTAGGACTCTGCGCTTTCATTGCGGAGGGCCGGAGTTCAATCCCTGGTGGGGGAAATAAGATCCCAGCGAGCTGCACTGCGCGGCCAAAAAGGTATGCCATCTTGCTGTCCCTTTTCCAACCACATGGGCGTCCCCAAATCCCTCCAGGGTGGCCATGATTTCCCCCCCGTCCCCCCCAATTATCCCATCCCCTCTGTTCGGTGTCCTGGAAAACATTAATTACTAATTGAGATGAACTAATTTAAACGCTGTGGTTCTTTCTCACTAGACGGTGGGCTCGCGAGGGCTGTTGTAACCCTTGACCCCCGTTGTGGTCCCCAGCGCCCGGCCACCCCGGAGGTGCCCAAACGTCCCCTAAGTGGCAGCCGGCGGAGGGACAGAGGGCGTCGCTCGGGGCGTCTCAGGGACTTTCCCGGTCCCGCTGGGAAAGCGTGATCTCACCCCCTTCCTCCCTCCCCTCCGGACGCGGAAGGGGCGGTCGGAGGCCGTGCGCCTGGAGCCACCGGCGTGCCCTTCGCTCTCTGCCATCCGCGGGCACGCCGCTAGGCCGTCCGGCCACCAGTCCCAGCCCCGAGGACACGAGCGGCGCGGCCAGCCGCCCCCGCGATCCCTGGTAGGTGAGGAAGGGGCGAGGGCCGGCTGGGGAGGGGCAGGGGACCCCCGCAGGCCTACAGGGGGCCCGGCTGCCCGCGCCCCGCGCCCCTCGCCAGGGTTCGAAGCCAGCTGACCCGCACTGGGAGCTTTGGACGTCCTTGCGTCGCGTGTTCAGTGCCCCCCGCCCCCCAATGCTCCAACTCCCCTCCCTGGCCCAAGTCCTCCCCCCAACTCTTCCCCAACACCCCGAATCCACCCCAACATGACGTACTACCTTCCAATACTGCTTTTCTCCTCCGCGTTTCTGATTTCTTCCCCAAACTGGGCGCTCTCTCTGCCCCAGCCCCGGTTCTTCCTGCCCGGTGATCGCCATCCCCCACTGCCGCTCCCCCAGCTCCTCCAGGGTCCCGAATCCCCATTTTATCCAGGGGCTTCCGTGACCCCCCCTCCCACTGGGGAAGCGCGCTTCCCTCAGCGGGTCCCATCCATCAGCTGAGATAGGTCTCGGGGAGTCTCCAACCCCCCGTTCCCCACCCCTTCCCGTGGGGAACGGGGTTGGTTGGTACCTGCCCAGGAGTCGATCCAAGTCTGCCCAGGCCGCTGGCACCACTTGGCTGAGCCCAGGACTTCTTCAGGGTACCTGTGTTCCTTTCCTCTCCTTGCGGCTGAGGCAGGGGTTTGGGGGAGGGGACACCACAGTGTGACCCAGGCAGGCTGAGGTCTGGATTCCAGAGTTTGGGGGAGGGTTGGTAGGTGCCCCAGGCTGCAGAACCTGCCTGGGCCTCTGTGTTCTCCTCCGAATAAGGGCCATTCATTCATTCTTCAACAAACTTTTATGGAGCAACTGCTGCATGCCAGGAGACACTGTTCAGTACCCTGGGCACACAGTAGGGGCCAAATAGTGTCCTCATGGAGCCACAGGAAGCAAAAGTGTGATCTGTCACAGTAATGTGTGCCAAATGCAGAGGGCAGCTGTCCGGTACCTTGGCCAGGCTTGAGGATTCCTCAGATCCAGGCATGGGAGGGGTACTGCACATAATAGGTGCTCAGTGAATAAAGGCAGGGGCCCTGCAGCCACGCTGCCTGGTTTACATTACTGCCCCTTTACTTTCTACCTGTGTGATCCTGGGCAAGTCACCTTTCTGTGCCTCCCTTTTCTACTGGTAAACAGGCAGTCAAAATAGTCTTAACTCGCAGTGTTGTCCTTTGCTTTGCACAGTGCCCGGCACATAGTAGGTGCTCAGTAAACACTTTTTTTTTTTTTTTTTTTTTTGCGGTACGTGGGCCTCTCACTGTTGTGGCCTCTCCCGTTGCAGAGCACAGGCTCCGGACGTGCAGGCTCAGCGGCCATGGCTCACAGGCCCAGCCGCTCTGCGGCATGTGGGATCTTCGTGGAACGGGGCACGAACCCGTGTCCCCTGCATCAGCAGGCGGACTCTCAACCACTGTGCCACCAGGGAAGCCCAAACACTTATTTATTAAAAAATATTTATTTGGCTGCCCCGAGTCTTAGTTGCAGCACGTAGAATCTTCGTTGCAGCGTGCGGGATCTTTAGCTGTGGTATGAGAACTGTTAGTTGTGGCATGCATGTGGGATCTAGTTCCCTGACCAGGGATGGAACCTGGGCCCCCTGCGTTGGTAGCGTGGAGTCTTAGCCACTGGACCACCAGGGAAGTCCCCTGGAACATTTCTTAATTAGCCAAAAGGAGTGAAGTGTGCCCCTACTATGTGCCAGTCCTGGTAGGAGCCGATTAGGCTGTCTTCTTGGGGAGGAAGGATTCAAGCAGAAAACATTTATTGGGTGCCTACTGTGTGCCAGGCACTGCTCTGTCCACTCACTGATTTATTCAGCCAATAGGTATTTATTTATAAGGTATACTTATTTATTTATGTAAGTATACCTACTGTGTGCTGGTCTCCAGAGATCCTTCCTGGAGATCACCACCTGGTCTGGATCCCATCATTGCTTGCTTGAGCCAGTGGTCACCTCCATCCATGTCTCCTTCCCACCCTCTCTCCTGCCCTCACCACCCTACCCCCAAATCTGCCCTCACTGAAGTAGCCAGAGGGCACCTGTGAGCACCTGAGTTAGGTCCCCTCCCAGCTCTGCATGCAGCTCCCCAGGGCTCCCTCCTCCTTCTCACAAGGCCCTGCCCGACCTGCCCCATCCCCGACCTGCCCTCCCCTCCTCCCTCTCTCCCCCTCGCTCACTCTGCTCCAGACACGTGGGCCTCCTCGCTGTTCCTCCAACACATCAGGTCCAGTCCCACCCCAGGACCTTTGCACATGCTGTGCCCACTTCCTGAAACTCTCTTCCCCCAGATCTGCACCTGAGTTGCTCCCTCACCTCCTTCAGGTCTCAGCTCCCGTGTGTCACTTCCTCCCAAAGGTCTCCCTTGATCTCCAGTTCTCGGCAGCCTTTCCCCCAGTCCTTGCCTTCCTCCCCCACCCTGGCTCATTTTCTTGATGGCTCTTTCCGTTCTCTGCAATGAACTACTTTCTCATTCATCCCGGGTCTCCCCCAACTAGACTGTGAGCTCCAAGATGGCCGGAGGTCTGCAGCAGCACCTACAATAGCTCTTGGCACACAGTAGGTGCTCAATTAATATTCTCTCTGTGTGTGAAGAGATTGCTCAAGAGTGTAGACAGGAGAGGAGAGGGTAGGCAAATTCCAGATTTGGTGAACAAATAAAAAAGAAGAGAAAAAAGAAATTCTGCCAGTATTTATTTCTGATTTGTACAGATTCTTACATTGTTATTCTGAACTCTCGCTCAGGACGAGGGCCACTCTCCTGCTGGTTTTACACACGAGGAAACTGAGGCTGAGAAAACAGGCTCCACCAGCTGGCAGGTGGCAGAGCCGGGTCCCTCACCCCGGTGGGTGCTCCCCCACCCCCACCCCGCTGTCCCGAGCACCCACTATCAGGTGCAGAGTGGACTTTGCCCTGGAGGCTGTGGAAGTTGGGTAGAATGAAAGCCAGGTTTCTGGAAGGTTGGGGTGGCTGCTGGGCAGGGCAGATGGAGTGGACGGGGGACATGCCAGGGCACAGTGTCTGGGGAGGGGGCGCTGCGTCGGGGCTCAGGCTGGCGGGCCAGGAGATGGAGGAGAAACACAGTGTGACTTTAGGCAATTTGCCAGGAGTGCAGGCAGGGGAGGGCCTGCCTGGCTGATTCTTTTTTTCTTTTAATATTTATTTACATGGCTGCGGTGGGTCTCAGCTGCGGCACGCAGGATCTTTAGTTGCGGCAAGCGGATCTAGTTCCCTGACCAGGGATAGAACCCGGGCCCCCTGCATTGGGAGCGTTTTTAATTTGTTTGTTTGTTTGTTTGTTTGTTTGTTTGTTTATGGCTGCATTGGGTCTTTGTTGCTGCACGTGGGCTTTCTCTAGTTGCGGTGAGCAGGGGCTACTCTTTGTTGCGGTGCGCGGGTTTCTTATTGCGGTGGCTTCTTTTGTTGCAGAGCACGGGCTCTCGGTATATAGGCTGAGTTGCTCTGCGGTATGTGGGTTCTTCCCGGACCAGGGCTCGAACCCGTGTCCCCTGCATCGGCAGGCGGATTCTTAACCACTGCACCACCTGGGAATTCCCCGGGAGTGTACAGTCTTATCCACTGGACCACCACGGAAGTCCCTGCTTGGCTGATTCTGAGTCTGGCTGTGAGCTTTTCCACAAGCCCAGCCCTGAGCCTCTGCTGCGGGGGCCTCCAGCTCGGGTGCTGCTGGGGGCAGACAGCTGTCAGGTACCGTAAGGCTCACGGCGCACCGAGGGTGTGCTAGGCACTGCTCTGTGCCATTTCTACACGGATTAACTTATTCGACCTATGGCGGTCCTCGCAGGAAGAGCTCATCCTCGTACCCAGTCCACAAAGGAGGAGACTGAGGCACCAATGTGCTTGTGGCCTGTCCAAGGTCACAGCTGGGAAGCCATACGGCTGAGATTTGAACCCCAAGCGCATGCTCCCACCCACTGCTCTCTTGCCCTGGAGCTGACTCATTTTGGGTGGGTGTCCCATAAAGGGGGCAGGCTGTGACCAAGGGCAGGACAAGGGCAGCTGCCACTCTGTTCTTGCTGACCGTCTGGATTCCAAGAGAACCCAGAACACCAGAGTTTCACACAGCACCTCCTCTGTTCAGCGTTGGCAGCTAATTCAAATTTTCTTCTCACACTGCTGCCCGTGGTGTAGTTGCAGGAGTTGGTGAACTTTTCTTCCTTTTAACATTTTATTGACCTAGAACCTGAATTCAGAATAGGACACAGATCCTAAGTACTGAACTTGAATTTTCAGAGTGAACAGTGCGTGATGCAGAACTTAATGTCTGGCCCCATTCATGCCCCGTCCTTCACACTTTATCAGGTGTGCCCTTTATTCGTTAAAAACTGGAGGGTGCATGTCACCACGTGATTGATTTTCTCTCTTTTTTTTATTGGAGTATAGTTGCTTTACAATGTTATGTTAGTTTCTGCTGTGCAGCAAAGTGAATCAGCTCTACATATACATATACCCCCTCCTTTTTGGATTTCCTTCCCGTTTAGGTCATCACAGAGCATTGAGTAGAGTTCCCTGTGCTATACAGTAGGTTCTCATTACTTACGTTTTTTTTTTTTAACTTTTTTTTTTTTTGGCTGGAACGCGTGGCATGCGGGATCTTAGTTCCCTGACCAGGGATTGAACCCGGGCCCCCTGCAGTAGGAGCATGGAGTCTTAACCACTGGACCACCAGGGAAGTCCCCTTAGTTATCTATTTTATACACAGTAGTGTATATATGTCAGTCCCAATCTCCCAATTTATCCCACCTGCCCTGCCCCCCTTGGTGGCCATACGTTTATTCTCTACACCTGTGTCTCTATTTCTGCTTTGCAAATAGGTTCATCTGTATCATTTTTTCTAGATTCCACATATATGTGTTAATATACATGTGTCTTTGTCTCTCTGACTTACCTCACTCTGTATGACAGTCTCTAGGTCCATCTATCTTTTTTTTTAATTAATTTTTATTGGAGTATAGTTGATTTACAATGTTGTGTTAGTTTCTGCTGTACAGCAAAGTGAGTCAGTTATACATATACATATATCCACTCTTTTTTCAGATTCTGTTCCCATATGGGTCATTACAGAGTACTGAGTAGAGTTCCCAGTGATTTTTTTCTTTTTTTTTTTTTTTTTTCTTTTTTGCTGTATGCGGGCCTCTCACTGTTGTGGCCCCTCCCGTTGCGGAGCACAGGCTCCAGACGCGCAGGCCCAGCGGCCATGGCTCACGGGCCCAGCCGCTCCGCGGCATATGTGATCCTCCCAGACCGGGGCACGAACCCGTATCCCCTGCATCGGCAGGCGGACTCTTAACCACTGCGCCACCAGGGAGGCCCTGATTTTTTTCTTTTTAAGTTACTATACATGCAGCTGTTCCCAGGAGCCACTGACAGGTGGAAAGAACAGTTGATCTGAGGGTCATTGCTGTAGAGGGAGATATCTGATACTTCAAGGAGTTTTGATATTTCAGTAAGTTTTGGCTGACTTGTGGTCCCACCTGATCGTCATCGTTTTTATCCCATTTTGTTGCCGACAGCAAGCTCACATCAGAGATAGGAGAAACTATACACTTTGCCTTTCTCTTTTTTAAAAAAAAATTAATTTATTTTATTTTTATTATTTATTGTTTGGCTGCGTTGGGTCTTCGTTGCTGCGCGGGCTTTCTCTAGTTGCGGCGAGTGGGGGCTACTCTTTGTTGCAGTGCATGGGCTTCTCACTGCGGTGGCTTCTCTTGTTGCGGAGCACGGGCTCTAGGCTCATGGGCTCTAGAGTGCAGGCTCAGTAGTTGTGGTGCATGGGCTTAGTTGCTCCACGGCATGTGGGGTCTTCCCGGAACAGGGCTCGAACCTGTGTCCCCTGCATTGGCAGGTGGATTCTGAACAGCTGTGCCTCCAGGGAAGCCCCACTTTGCCTTTCTCTTACTGCTCACTTGTGCCTGCATTATGGCAACAACGTCTGTCCTCCACTTTCTTCCAGTAGTCTGACCATGAGCTCATTTCAGGGGCTGTTTCAATTAAAACTAGATAAGTCTGTTTCTCAGGCCATATAACCAGCTCCATGTAAGCTGGAATCTCTGACGATACACTTTGGAGACCACAGGCTCAGTGGGTTCTAGGGCCAGGCAGCTTGGCTTCCAATCCAGTTGTGGCATTTACATACCTTTTCTCGACTAATTCTTCAAGATCTGGTGTGTATTTTTTCAGATCTCAATTCAGATGCTACATTTTTAACATTTTAAGTGAAATCTGATCCTACGAAAACAAAGTTGGGTCATTTTTTTTAAAAGAGGAGATAATAGTACATACAGAATTTATTTTTTAACACATACAATTATATAAATGCATTGTATTTTACACACGGTAAAGCCTTGATAATTATTTTTTTAAATATCTATTTATTTATTTATTTGGTTACACCGGGTCTTAGTTGTGGAAGGCGGGCTCCTTAGTTGCGGCATGCGAACTCTTAGTTGCGGCATGCATGTGGGATCTAGTTCCCTGATCAGGGATCAAACCTGGGCCTCCTGCATTGGGAGCGTGGAGACTTATCCACTGTGCCACCAGGGAAGTCCCCAAAGTTGGGTTTAATTGGAGAACATTTTTTTTTACACTGCCCCAGTTTTTCCATTTTAATGAACTAAATATGAATAAAATTTAATATTTACTTTCTCCCTGGTAGCTGTAGCCACATTTCCAGTACTCAGTAGCCACATGGAGCTGGGGCTTCCATAACAAAGTCCCACAGGCTGGGGGGCTTAAAAACCAGAAATTTATCGCCTGACAGTCTGGAGGCTGGAAGTCCAAGATCAAAGTGTCGGCAGGGTTGGTTCCTTCTGAGGCCTCTCTCCTTGGCTTGCAGACAGCTGTCTTCTCCCTGTGTCCTCACATGATCCTCCCTCTGTGGGTGTCTGTGTCCTAGTCTCCTCTTCTTATAAGGACACCAGTCTTATTGGATTAGGACTCCATCCTTATGACCTCATTTTAACTTGATTACCTCTGTAAAGACCACATCTCCAAATGTAGTCACATCTTGAGGTCCTGGGGGTTAGGGTTTTAACATCTGAACTTGGTGAGGGGGGAACCTAGTTCAACCAATAACAGCCAGTTATCCCCCGTAATAATTACATGGGCTGGAGAGACAGGCATCTGGTCTTAGGGTTACAAACATTGGTGCCATGGGGCTGTTCTGCCCATCGTTAGCTGTGCAATCTAAGTTTGCCCCTCTATGGAATGGGGGGAAAAAATCATATGCCTGTTTCGTAGCCCAGTTGTTGGCAAACTTTTCTCTGGAAAGGACCAGAGAGTGAATATTTTCATCTTTATGGGCTACATGGTGTCTGTTGCAGCTACTCAGCTCTGCCACTGTAGCCTCAAAGCAGCCATGGATCCTGTGTAAATGAGTGAGCATGTCTGTGTTCCAAGAAAACTTTATTTACTAAAACAGCCCATGGGCCATACTTTGTGACCCCTTCCTAGGGAGTTGTGCACAGTGTCATCAGGGCAGGCTTGACCAAAAATTTGAAGGAAGGTAGGGAGTGAGCTGTGGGGATACATGGGGGAAACAGTGTTCCAGGCAGAAGGAGCAGCCAGTGCAAAGGCCCTGAGGCAGGACTGTGCCTGGCAAGTTTGAAGGATAGCAGGAAGGCCAGTGGGGCAATTAAGAGATATGATATACTAGGTTGTAATATTATATATACATATATCCACTTTGTTGCCGTAAGTTGCCATATATTGATATTTGTTTTTGAAAGAAGCAAAAAAGTTTATGAAAAGAAAAAAGGAACTCTTCTCTGCCGTAATATATGGCTCATATTTAGTCTTTCTTTATGGAAAAATAATTCAGGAGCTAAGGAAGCACTTAAGCAATAATTATCTTCCTTCTTTTTGGGGGAGGACTGTCAGCTCCAAGAGGGAAGAGTATTCCTGTTTTATTCTTCTCTCTGTCCTGATACATTCAGTGTCCAATACATGGCAGATGCTGGAAAATTACTTCTTGAATGAATGAATGAATGCTGTGTATGTATAACTTTCACCTCTTCACACACTTTATTTATTATTTGCAACAAATATGTTCAGAGTTTTTACTCTGCGGATGGCACATTGGCTTGCTTTTTTTTTTTTTTTTTTCTTTTAGGCTCACAAGGTCTCTTTAAAATATTTGAATCGATTGCTAACTTGACACAACTGAGCAGATTCCTGAAAATCTGAGTTTCTGGCTCCTCTTGAAAAGTTAGCAGATGTGGTCCCACTGAGCCCATTTTCCTTCTCGGCAACACACATGAGGCAAGACCATGGCATTTAGACAGGTCGAGGTGGTTCTAGGTTTTCAGGTAAAAGCCCAAGTGCCCCTCTTTCCCCCTACTCAGGCCCACAAGTTCCTGCACGACCTGCCCCGTCCCCTCCCTGCCCTCCCTTCCTCCCTCTCTCCCCCTCACTCACTCTGCTCCAGACACACAGGCCTTCTCGCTGTTCCTCCAACACACCAGGCATGGTCCTGCCCCAGGGCCTTTGCATGGGCTGTTTCCTCTGCCTGGATCTCTCTTCCTTCAGATGTCCCCACTCTCTCCCCATGTTTATGTCCTGTCGAAATCTCTCTTCTCATCAAGACCTTCCTAAACTATGTTGTTTAAAACTGCACACAGGGACTTCCCTGGTGGCACAGTGGCTGGGACTACACACTCCCAGTGCAGGGGGCCTGGGGTTCCATCCCTGGTCAGGGAACTAGATCCCACATGCATGCCACAACTGGAAGTTCGCGTGCCACAACTGAGGAGCCCACGTGCCGTAACTAAGACCCGGCACAACCAAATAAACAAAACAAAACAAAACAAAAAAAAAACTGCACCCCTCCCCCCCATTCTTGGAGTTTATGACTCTCCTTCCCTCGTTTCTCCGCGGCATTTATACTGTGATATATCATGAATTTCACTATGTATCCGCCGATCATTTGTCTCCCCATACTAGGAAGTCAGCTCCATTTTAGGGTCTCTGCTATTTCCCCGTCCCTATCAGCATTTCAATATGTCAGGCCGCTTTCAATTTCGAAACAGCCAGACAGCCGCTCCTCTCCTTGTGTCCTTTCTCCCCCGGCCCTGCACCAACACCCCCGCCCCGCCTCTCTCTCTCTGACACTTCTCGGCCACTTCTCTTCTGCTCACTCTGCTCGGTCACATCCCTGTCACACCTCTGGAACCATCGACCTTGGTCCTGGGCCATTTGACATCCGCTCAGAATGAATTTAAAAAAAAAAAAAAAAGCTGAGTCATTTATACAGTGACGTCTGTGATTTATCAGCAAAGGGGGTTGATGGATGAATCAGCTCTTCATCTAGACCAGGCATCCTCAACGTCAGCGCTTAGCAACATCTGGGGCTCGGTCATTCTCTTGAAGGGCTGTCCTGGGCACTGTGGGATGTTGAGCTGCATCCTGGCCACCACCCACTCAATGCCAGGAGCACTTTTCCATGCAGTCGTGACAACAGAAATGTCCCCAGATGTCACCATGTGTCCCCTGAGGGGATAGAGTTGTCCCTGGTGCAGATGCACTGTTCTTGGCTCGGAGGTGGGGCAGGTCCCAACGTGGGCACCAGCGGGTTTCAGGCAGTAGGCCTAGCTGAGGGGCAGAGAAAGTGTTCTCGGCCCCCTGGACTGGACATGAGGCTATGCTTTTTCCAAGTCTGAATGTGACGTAAATTGAGCGCCTGGGGATTTAAATTTGGGGGTTTGGGACACTCTCCATAGTGTCTTTGTTCTGCGTCCTTGGGAAAGACCTTTTCTCTGTGTGTGTTTTCTTTCTTTCTTCTAAATTTTTATTGGAGTATACTTGATTTACAATATTGTGTTACTTTCTGCTGTACAGCAAAGTGAATCAGTTATACATATACATATATCCACTCTTTTTAAGACTCTTTCCCCATATAGGTCATTACAACGTATTGAGTAGAGTTCCCTGTGCTATACAGTAGGTCCTGATTAGTTACCTATTTTATATATAATAGTGTGTATATGTCAATCCCAGTATCCCAATTTATCCCTCCCCGCCTTTCCCCCCTGATAACCATAAGATTGTTTTCTACATCTGTAACTCTATTTCTGTTTTGTAAATAAGTTCATTTGTACCATTTTTTTAGATTCCATGTATAAGTGATATGATATGGTATTTATCCTTCTATGTCTGACTTACTTCACTCAGTATGACAATCTCTGGGTCCATCCATGTTGCTGCAAATGGCATTATTTCATTCTTTTTTATGGCTGAGTAATAGTCCATTATATATATATGTACCACATCTTTATCCATTCCTCTGTTGATGGACATTTAGGTTGCTTCCATGTCCTGGCTATTGTAAGCAGTGCTGCAATGAATATTGGGGTGCATGTGTCTTTTCAAATTATGGTTTTCTCCAGGTATATGCTCAGGAGTGGAATTGCTGGATCACATGGTAGCTCTCTTTTTAGTTTTTAAGGAACGTCCATACTGTTCTCCATAGTGGCTACACCAGTTTACATTCCCACCAACAGTGTAGGGGGGTTCCCTTCTTCTCCACACCTTCTCCAGCATTTACTGTTTGTAGATTTTTGTGTGTGTGTGTGTGTGTGTGTTACGCGGGCCTCTCACTGCTGCGGCCTCTCCTATTGTGGAGCACAGGCTCCAGACGTGCAGGCTCAGCGGCCATGGCTCACAGGCCCAGCCGCTCCGTGGCATGTGGGATCCTCCCGGACTGGGGCACAAACCCGCGTCCCCTGCATCGCAGGCAGACTCTCAACCACTGCGCCACCAGGGAAGCCCCTGTTTGTAGATTTTTTGATGATGGCCATTCTGACTGGTGTGAGGTGATACTTCATTGTAGTTTTGATTTGCATTTCTCTAGTAATTAGTGATGTTGAACATCTTTTCATGTGCTTTTTGGCCATCTGTATGTTTTCTTTGGAGAAATGTCTATTTAGATCTTCTGCCCATATTTTTGATTGGATTGTTTTTTTTGTTATTGAGCTGCATGAGCTGTTTGTATATTTTGGAGATTAATCCCTTGTGGGTTGCTTCGTTTGCAAATATTTTCTCCTATTCTGTGGGCTGTCTTTTCGTTTTGTTTATGGTTTCCTTTGCTGTGCAAAAGCTTTTGAGTTTAATTAGGTCCCATATTTTTATTTATTTTTTTATTTTCATTACTCTAGGAAGTGGGTCAAAAAAGATCTTGCTGCAATTTATGTCAAAGAGTGTTCTGCCTGTGTTTTCCTCTAAGAGTTTTATAGTGTGCGGCCTTACATTTAGGTCTTTAACCATTTTGAGTTTATATTATTTTATTTTTTTAAGGGATTGGGTTTTTTTGTTTGTTTGTTTTAATTTAGTTAGTTATTTTTGGCTGTGTTGGGTCTTTGTTCCTGCACGCGGGCTTTCACTAGTTGTGGCGAGCAGGGGCTACTCTTCATTGTGGTGCGCGGGCTTCTCATTGTGGTGGCTTCTCTTGTTGCAGAGCACAGGCTCTAGGCGCGCGGGCTTCAGTAGGTGTGGCACACAGGCTCAGTAGTTGTGGCTCATGGGCTCTAGAGGTCAGGCTCATAGTTGTGGCGCACAGGCTTAGTTGCCCCACGGCATGTGGGATCTTCCTGGACCAGGGCTCGAACCCATGTCCCCTGCATTGGCAGGCGGATTCTTAACCACTGTGCTACCAGAGAAGCCCTGTGCCTGTTTTCTTATCAACAGTATTGGAAGGAAATATTGCTGGCCCCATTCATACATTGATTCATTCATTCAACAAGTATTTGTTAGGTACCTGTTGTGTGGTTCCACAAACCCTCACCCTTTGATGCCCGTGGTGACTGGGAGGCAGACAGATGTGGAAGGTTTAACACACAGGAAAAGGTCACCCAGTGGCCAATTCTGTTGTGGGGGGACATGGAGAGACAGACTGGGATAGAGAACCGGGGTGGTCATGGAGGGCTCCCTGAGGCTGCACCATTGTACCTGGGGGCTAAGGATGAGCTTCAGGTCACCCAGGCAAAGGTCTGGGGTAAGGTGCTCCAAGCAGAGGGAACAGTGCATGCAAAGGTCCTGAAGTGGGAACCAGCTTGGCATTTTTCAAGAAATGGAGAGAAGAGGAAAGAGCCTCCAAAGGGCTTAGCAGCAGTGTTAGGCATAGATCTGGCCCTTGGTCATGGTTAACTCATCATAGTAATAATGCAACCTGTATCAGTTAGCTATTGCTGTGGAACAAATTACCCCAGAACTTCGTGGCTTCAAAACAACAAATATTTATTATCTCATATAGTTTCTGAATATCAGGAATCTGGTGGCAGATGAGCTGGGCGGCTCTGGCTCTAGGTCTCTGATGAGGCTGCAGTTAGGCTGTCTGCTGGGGTTGCCTCATCTGAAGGCTTAACTGGGGCTGGAGTCTGAGATTGGCGCCCCCATGTGGCTGGAGGTGGGAAGCCTCAGTTCCTCCCCTGGTGGGCCTTTCCATAGGGCCACTCACATCATTGTTTACCCCCGAGAGAGTGACAGAGAGAGTGACTAAGAAGGAAGCCAGTGTCTTTTATAACCTAATGTCACAGATGACACCCTATCACTTCTGCCATATTCTATCGATCTCACAGAACTCTGGGACAACATTGGAAGGACCACCCAAGGCTTGAATACCAGGATGTGGGGTCACTGGGGGCTATCTAGGAGGCTGACCCTTCCTGAGTGACTTCCAGTCATTGGGCTCAGAGCTTTCCATACGTTAACGCAACTCAGCTCCCTGAAACAATCCCATAAGTGGGCTTATTATCATCCTAATAGGCAGTATAGTCTTGTAGTTATGCACATAGCCTCAGCCTCTAGAGTCAGATAGCTTGGGCTCAAATCCCAGCTCTGGGAATTCCCTGGTGGTCCAGTGGTTAGGACTCCATGCTTCCACTGCAGGGGGTGCAGTTTTGATCCCTGGTTGGGGAACTAAGATCCCGCATGCCTTTTGGACAAAACAAACAAACAAACAAATCCCAGATCTGTCACCGGCTGTGTGACTTGGGGCAAATGACTTCACTTCTCTGGCTCACCTTCTTCCTCTGTGAATGGGGAAAATAGCAGCAGCTACCCGCTGGGTGACACCAGGCAGGTGCCTCTGCTGTCCTCTTGCAGAGGAGGAGAGGGAAGGTGGGGGAGGTAAGAAGTCTTGCCCAAGGTCAAGGTCTGGTGATAGGTCTGGTGGGTTTTGAAGGCATGGGGGGGGTGCGTTGTCTGGGCCGCCTCCCAGAGCCCCCTTTCTGGTGATAACCATGTCTTTCTGCTTCACAGGTCTGCTCTGCAGCCCCCAGGGGACCTAGTACCCGTGAGCAGGTAGGGACACCGGGCCTGCAGCGCAGGGGGGCAGCGTGTGGAACATGACTCCATCACCCAGTGCTTCTCCCGCTGCCGGAGGCCACACCCACCTGCGCCCATGGCCAGCACAGGGCCGTCGCTTTCTGGCGCCTTTGACATTCTAGGTGCGGCGGGTCAGGATAAGCTCTTGTATCTTAAGCACAAGCTGAAGACCCTGCGGCCAGGCTGCCGTGGGGCGGACCTCCTGCATGCCATGGTGCTCCTAAAGCTGGGCCAGGAGACCGAGGCCAGGATCTCCCTGGAGGCGCTGAAGGCGGACGCTGTGGCGAAGCTGGTGGCCCGCCAGTGGGCTGGTGTGGACAGCACTGAGGCCCCAGAGGAGCCCCCAGACGTGTCCCGGACTGTTGCCAGGGTGTACCACCTTCTTGCCGAGGAGAGGCTGTGTCCAGCGCCAATGCGGGAGGAGGCCTACCGGGCAGCCGTCCGTGCTTTCAGGTCCAGGGACGACCCCCAGCTGGGGGAGCTCCAGGAAGAGGCCCGAGACCGGTGCGGATGGGACGTCCTTAGGGACCTGGGGGCCATCCAAACTCTCCACTCCGATCTGGGGTGCCTCCTGCCGTCCTCGGCATCACCCTCTGGGACCCGCAGCGATCCACGGCCCATCGAGGACTTTTTGGACTGGAGCAGAGGGCATTCCCTGAGATCCACCGGCAGCCCAGCCTCTCTGGCCAGCAACTTGGAAATTAGCCAGTCGCCCACCGTGGCCCTCCTCAGCAGTCACCACAGCCCCCACGGGCCCAGCAAGCTGTGTGACAAGCCCCGGGCCAGCCCGGTGCCCGAGCCTGCCCCTATGGGCTGCCAGGAGCCCGAGGAGATGACCTGGCCCCCATCAGTGGAGGCTGCCAGGTCCCTGGTGCGGCCAAACAGCCCAGCCCCCAGGCTTCCCGAGGTGGCCGCAGATGCATGCCCCGCCAGCCTGCACGACCCCCCGGAAGCTCCGAAAACCAGCAGTCACTACTCGGTGGAGTGCACGGATGTGCCAGCAGCTCCCAAATCTCTCCCCTCGCCTTCCAGAAACGCCTGCCCTGTCGCGGATCAGACGCCAATCCAACTTTCAGAGGAAGACACCACTTACCCGGCGGCTCAGCCACGCCCACCGACTCCATCGGCCCCCAAAACGTCCCCTCCCTCTTCGTCTCCATCGACTCCTCCTAAGGTTCACCCTACCATCTCAAAGCCGGGGCCCCCTCCTCCTGAGCTGGAGTCGCAGGAGCAGAAGTTCTATAACTTTGTGGTGCTGCACGCTGGCGCGGACGAGCACATCGCGCTGCGCGTGCGCGAGAGGCTGGAGGCCCTGGGCGTGAGCGACGGCGCCACCTTCTGCGAAGATTTCCAGGTGCCAGGGCGCGGCGAGCTGCACTGCCTGCAGGACGCCTTAGACCACTCGGCCTTCACCATCCTGTTGCTCACCTCCAACTTCGACTGCCGGCTGAGCCAGCACCAGGCGAACCAGTCTCTGATGAGCAGCCTCACGCGGCACGGGTGGCAGGATTGCGTGATCCCCTTCCTGCCCCTGGAGAGTTCCCAGACCCAGCTCAGCCCCAGAACGTCCAGCCTGCTCACCGGCCTGGTGTGGCTGGACGAGCACTCCCCGATCTTCGCCAGGAAGGTGGCCAACACCTTCAAGTCCCAGAAGCTGCGGGCCCGCAAGGCCAAGTGGAGAAAGGAACAGGATGTCCGGGCCCTGCAGGAGAAGAGCCAACACCTGGAGGGTGAGCGGCAGCAGGCAGCGGCGTGGGGTGCCGCGCACTCAGCTTGCCTCCATAACTACCTGTCCTACCAGAAGCAGATGGAGAAGCTCCAGGTAGCTTTTGAGAGCTACATGCCATTTGGGACTCAACCGCCTTCTGTGCTTCAGGTGCCCTTTGGGGGACCGGGGCCCCTCGGAGCCCCACCACCACCCTTTCCCACCTGGGCGGGCCATCAGCCGCCGCCCCTCCCTCCTTGGCTGGCGGGCATGCCCCCACCGGCCTTCCCGCAGCCCTCAGTGGCTTTCCCGCAGCCCCAGGCCTTCCCGCAGCCCCCGGACTTCCCACAGACTTCACCCGGGCACTCTCAGAACCCTGGCCTGCAGCCCCTCATCATACATCATGCACAGATGGTACAACTGGGACTCAACAACCACATGTGGAACCAGAGAGGGACGCAGGCGCCCGAGGACAAGACGCCAGAAACGAAATGACCAAGTGACTGGACCTGATGGCCTCGGCCTTGATTCCCCATCACCAGGGGTCAGTGGAACATGGGGTCATTTGCTACTTTCAGGACACTGCCGGGAAAATTGACCCCATGACTTTCTGGCCCTCGAGGTAGCCAGAATTGGATGTGTTTACAAATTCTCAGTCAATCCCTCCCTCTCTCTGGACCGTGGTGGTGGGGAATGGGTTGGGGGTATGGGTATGGTGTTTTAATTGTAATAAATATTTATTGAATGCTTTGACAGCACCATTGTCCTCTGGGAGACCTCTGCCTGGCCATTTGTCAGGATAAAAATGTGGCTGCTATTGCCATAAAAGGGACAGGAACCAAAAGTTGTGCATGTTTGCTTTCATTTCATTGGTCAGGATATAGTCATATGGTCCATCTCCGGCTGCAGGGGAAGCTGTGAAATGTAGTCTTCTGATGGGTCACGTGCTTTGCCAGAAGTGTTGGTTCTAATGCCAGAGAAGGTGGACAGAAAAGACATTGTGAGTACATTTAGCTGTTTCTGTTGCAGCCCTTTTTGGGGGAAGCGGGGGTCTGCTTTGATGCTCCCACCAATGCTGGGCTCTGATCACACTGTGTAATCTTCAGCAAGTGCCTTCACCTCTCTGAGCCTCTGCTTTCTTATCTGAGAAATGGGTTTATGAGGCCATTGTTCCAAGGTCATCAGCAGATCGTGTGAGATAACAGTGAAATACCAGGGACAGTGTAAGTGCTCATTAACTTTGTGCCCGGTATGAAGGGGATTAATCTTTTTCAGGGTCTCAGACCTTTTGAGAATAAGAATAGAATTAATATTTGTTGAGCACTCACAATTTATCCATCTTGGAGGCTTTAAATCTAAACCTTTTTAAATTTTTGGACTCACTACACGGTATGCGGAATCTCCCTGACCAGGGATCTCCCCGACCAGGGAATCGAACCCGCGCCTCCTGCAGTGGAAGCGCAGTCTTAACCACTGGACCACCAGGGAAGTCCCATCTAAACGTCTTCTAATCCTCAAAAATGACCCCCCCACACACGGTAGAAGCTCCTGTTGCTGCTCCCCATTTTACAGATGGGGAAAACCGAGGCAGAGAGAGGTGAATTCTGGTCCCCAAAGTCACACAGATCGGAAGTGGAGAGATTGCAGTGAAGTAGTCGGATTTCCAAGGGAGGGAATGAAAGCCAGCCCAGGAAGGGCGTACGTGGGCCAGGTGAGCCAGGAAGCTGCAGGCCTCCTCTCGCCCAACATCGTGATTTGAACACTGACTTAGCATGTCCTTTCCTCCTCCACCAGCCACCCCAAAGGGCGGGCCTGGTGTGAGTCACCCAGACTGTCACGCACCACTTACTATTTTAGTCGCTGACTCAGATTTTGTCGAAGGTCTGCTTCCGGCTTCCCTGCCATGACATGAAACTTGGGGAGATTGGATTCTCCGGGTGGGGTTGTGGAAACAGACAGTTTCTTTTCTTTTCTTTTTGGCCGCTCTGGCGTGGCTTGCAGGATCTTATCTCCCCAACCGGGGAACGAACCTGGGCCACGGCAGTGAAAACGCCGAATTCCCAGGGAATTCCCAAACAGTCGGTTTCGGGTCACTAAGGCTAGAGTCAGCTGCAGTTAACAGGCCAGTTTTGCAGTTGACCAATATTTATTGAGCTCCTAGTGTGTGCCAGGATTGTCCCAGACACTGGGGTGCAGTGGGCGCGAAGACAGATGTGAACCATCCCCTGCTCTCTTTTCAATCGCAGGTCGAGGCGGAAGGAAGGGAGTGGTGAATGAATCATCAAATGAGGAGGCAAGATAATTTCAGAAACTGAGGAGACTTCAGAAGAAATAAACTGGGCATGCATGGTGATGGGGGTGCCTCAGGAGGAAGAACTTTGGCCCAGGTGACCAGGAAGGCCTCTCTGAGGAGGTGGCATTAGAGCCAAGACCTGGAGAAAGAGCTTGGGAAGGAAGGGTTAAATCTTCTGGGCAGAGGAAACAGGCAGTGCAAAGGCCCTGGGGCAGGACCGTGCCTGCGTTGTTGCATGAACAGCAAGGATGGGCAGAGTGAGTGAGGAGGAGAGAGGGTGGTGAGGACCGGGAGGGGATGGAGCAGTTCATGCAGGACCTTGTGGGTCTCAGGGAGGACTTGGGCTTTTACCCCCAGGGAGGTGGGACCATGGAGAGCTGTGGGCAGAGGAGGGGCAGGGCCTGACTCAGGTGTTCATGGGCTACCCCTGGCTGGGGCGGGGAGGGCAGACTGGGGAGCAAGGGTGGAAGCTGGGGGCCCAGAGGGGACTGGTCCAGGCCAGTGAGGATGGGGGCTGGACCAGGTGGAGGCAGAGGAGGGAGAAGTGGGCCCATTCAGAATGTGAGCCCCTATTTCATCCCTGAGATGTTGTGAGTTGCAAGTCACAGCCCTTTCTCACCTGTACCATGGACATAGTGACCTCCAGTCTGGAACTCCAGTACCTACATGTCCCTGTGTCAACCCAGTATATTTATCTATTTTTATAAATTTATTTATTTTTAATTTTTGGCTGCATTGGGTCTTCGTTGCTGAGCATGGGTTTTCTCTAGTTGCGGCGAGCGGGAGCTACTCTTCGTTGCGGTGCACAGGCTTCTCATTGTGGTGGCTTCTCTTGTTGCAGAGCATAGGCTCTAGGCGTTCAGTAGTTGTGGCTCGTGAGCTCTAGAGCACAGGCTCAGTAATTGTGGCGCACGGGCTTAGTTGCTCCACGGCATGTGGGATCTTCCTGGACCAGGGTTCAAACCCGTGTCCCCTGCATTGGCAGGCGTATTCTTTCTTAACCACTGTACCACCAGAGAAGTCCCCAACCCCGTATATTTAAAGGATGATCATTTTGAAATCCCTGGGCTGAGGGCTTTACGTGCTGGATGAACACATTTAATCCTCTCAACAGCCCCAGGAGCTAGAAACAATGTTCCCAATTTACAGATGAGGAAACTGAGGCCAGGAGGGGTGACGTCATTTATCCAAGGTCACACAGCTTATAAGTAGCATTCTGGGGCAGGAGAATCAGCCAGGTATCTCTCTACTGGATTCTAGCCCATATGGAGACTCCCCAGCCTGTTAATTTATGACCTCCGTTTTTAATTTTTATTTTATTTTATTTTTTGGCTGTGCTGCACAGCATGTGGGATCTTAGTTCCCCAACCAGGGATCGAACCGGTGCCCCCTGCACTGGAAGTGCAGAGTCTTAACCACTGGACTGCCAGGGAAGTCCCTAGATTTTTAAAATTCTTTGAATATTCCTGTTCATTTTGTTACTTGTTAATTTGTGGCTTCTCCACTACACCCTGCCCACCCTGAGAGAGCTGGGGGCCCATGTGTCTTGGTCACTGCAGTATTTTCAGAACCCAGCACAGGATGTGGCACACAATAACTGTTCAGTAAAGTGAATCCTTCTGACAAACAATTAGTGAGTACCTACTGTGTGCAGACCATGCTGGGTGCCCTGGACACAGACCTGGACTCTGCCCCCATGGAGCTCACTGGGTAGTGAGTGGAGTGGACATGGATTCCTCCATCCATTTAGCCAACCAACATTTATTGAGCTCCTACTGTGTGCAGGCCCTTGGGCACAGGGATGACTGAGTAGTCACCCTCTCGGGTGACCTGAGACACCCCCATTCTGTCCTCTCAGGGCTCACTGTCCAGTGCCAGAGACAGTGTTATGGGGAGATCAGGCCTGTGATGAAGTGTAGGGGGCTGTGGAGGCCCAAAGGGGACCCTTGACCAGCATGGGGGGAATTAAGAGAATCTTCTGGAAGGAGGAACTGACACCAGAGGCCTAAGTCGGAATGAGCCATTGGTGGGGAAAAGTGTCCCTGGGGGTGGGCACAGCATGGGCAAAGGCCTGGAGGGGAGACCATGTAGGGAAGGGCAACTTCACACACGGCCACAATTCCTGCTGCCTCAGCGCCCCCTGGTGGCAGCCACCACCTCGGAGGCCAGCCTACCCAACATGGCCCTGTGGGCCTGGGGTATTTCCTGGAGAAGTCCCATGCCCACTCTTGGCCAAACAGCCTTAAAGAAAAATAGGGGGAAATTTTTTGAAAAGTTTCCCCTTTTTTCTTTATATATTTTAGATTGTGACTTTTTTTTCTTGGCCATGTGGCATGGAACATGGGATCTTAATTCCCTGACCAGGGATGGAACCTGGGCCCTTGGCAATGGGAGCACAGAGTTCCTACCACTAGACCACCAAGGAATTCCCTAAAATCCGTTTTAAATTGCACTTCTCCAATCCTCTCCTCTGCTCTGACTTACTTTATATAAGATAATAATAATAACAAGCACAAACACTTTGAGAAAACTTACTATGGGCCAAGGATTGCTCTAAGAGCTTTAGTGTAATCCTTGCTCTAAGAGCTTTACTGTAATCCTTACCACATCCTTACAATACCCTTAAGAGGTGGATTTAATTATTCCCATTTTACAGATGAGGAAACAAGCTCAGAGAGGTTAAGTAATCTGGCCAAGGTCACACAGCCTATAAGGAACAGAGATTCTAATGAAAAATATAACATGATTTTTTTTGGTATGAGAATTATGTTATTTTTTAAGTGTACACTTCAGTGTTTTTTAGTATATTTCAATATATTGTGCAATCATCACCACTATGTAATTCCAGAACATTCTCATCACTCCAAAAAGAAGCCAAGTCCCCATTAGCAGTCACTGGGCATTCCCCTCCTCAGCCCCTGGCAATCACAAATCTGCTTTCTGTCTCTGTGGATTTGTCTATTCTGGACGTTTCATATAAATGGGATCACACACTATGTGGCCTTTGGCGTCTGGCTTCTTTTATTCAGCAGAACATAAACTTGCATTCCTAGGCCGCCCCCATTATCAGGAGCACTGGTCACCACTGTGTGTCCTCATTCTTTTTCATGGCTACGTAGTATTCCACCTCCAGAGAGCCCCTTCATAACCAGTATGAGAAACACCCTTGGAACCTGCATTGCTAGAGCAGAGGGGTGCCTAGGGGTCAGTTAGGCAACCCACTGCAAAGCAGAACAAAACTATGAGAAATCCTACTTTTATTTTTATTTTCTGGTTGCACCATATATACCTGGTGTGCCCAGGCTCTCGGGTCAGTGAGATTATCAATCAACAAACACACATTTGGGCAGAGTTGTTTGCCAGGGTGCTGGTGTGGAGGTTTGCAGATGGTCCGCAATGAGGCAGCGAGCATCTGTTTATTCTCTTTCTTCTAGAAGCATCTGCTTCCTGCCAGGGCCTGGTGCTTGTGCTGGGCCTTTGCCAGGGGTCGTTGTGACACTGGAGCTCAAGGTTACCCTGACCCAGACCCCAGCCAGGCAGGGCCTCGGGAAACTGAAAGTCCAGTGGAGCCAGAAGGAGGAAGTTTCTGCAGGCTCTGCAGCCGACACCCACATCCACCCCCCACTCCTCTGCCCAAGCTAATAAAGGGCCTTCTGGAAGGTAGGGTCAGCCCTGAGAAAGGCCAGGGTGGGATTTTTCCTGCAGTGTTTGCTCCAGTATCAGCCCTCTTTCCTCCCAAGGCTGCAGAAACTGCCCTGGTCAAGGTCATGGGTACCTTTGAGTTGTTAAGTCCAGCGGTCACTTCTCTGTCCTCCTCCCCCTCTCGGAGGCGTCTGACCGGGCCAGTCGGCCTCTTTCTAAGAACTGCATTCTCACATGGTCCCCGGGCCCCATACTCCTCCTCCCCCCCGCCCCACTCTCCCTCCCACCCACTTACCCACCCACCCACCCACCTCTCCCAGACCCCCTCGGGCTTCTCCTCTCCCCCACCCCACCCCTCCCTGGCGGCCTCGTCTATGCCCTCAGCCCTGTCTCCAGCTCGGACCTCCTCTGAGCTCCAGACTCAGGGTGCAGCTGCCCCTCTACGTCTCCACTTGGGGGGTTCACGGGGGTCTCACACTCAGCACCGCCACGTGGTGTCTGACCATCCTCGCTAACCCGCTCCTCCCACGTCTCATCTTGGCTGACGGAAGCTCCGTCCTGGCAGTTGCTCGGCGAGAACCTGGGAGTCACCCTAGACTGACCTGTCAGCCAGTCCTCCTGCTTCTGCTTTCAAAAAAACTGCGCAGAATCCACCCACTTCTCTCCCCTCCTCTGCCCGGACCTGGACCAGCGCGGTCAGCTGCACCCTGGTCCCTGGATTCCCATCCTCGTCCCCACAGTCTGTCCTCCCTGCAGCAGCCACCAGAGGGCGCCCGTGAGCACCTGAGTCAGGCCCCGCCCCCTCCTCTTCCCGCGGCCCTACAGGGCTCCCACCTGTTTTGCGGTAAAAGCCCAAGTCATCCCACAAGGCACTGCACGACCGGTCCCGTCCCCTCCCTGTCCTCCCCTCCTCCCTCTCTTCCCCTCGCTCACTCTGCTCCAGAGACATGGGCCTACTCGCTGTTCTTCCAACACTCCAGGCATGGTTCTGCCTCAGGGCCTTTGCACGTGCTGTGCCCGCTGCATGGTGTCTTTCCTCCAGATTCCTCCACAGCTCCCTCTCTCACTTCCTCCAGATCTTTGCTCAAATGTCATTCTCTCAATGGAGGCTTCTTTGAGCCCCCCATTTAAAATTTATATTTATTTACCGTAGCACCCACCAATAACCCTGACTCTGCTCTATTTTTTTTTTTTAAGATTCATTTATTTATTTGTTTCATTGGTTGGTTGCTCTGGGTCTTAGCTGGGGCACGTGGGTTCCTTTGTTGTGGCAGGTGGGCTCCTTAGTTGCAGCATGCAAACTCTTAGTTGTGGCATGCGTGTGGGAACTAGTTCCCTGACCAGGGATCGAACCCAGGCCCCCTGCATTGGGACCGCGGAGTTTTATTCACTGCACCATCAGGGAAGTCCTGCTCTATTTTTTCATAACACTTAGCACTTTTGGACAAATATAAGTCACTTATTCATTGTACACTTTGTTATTGGCCTTCTTTGCGAGGACACGAATTTTCTCTGACTTCACTGCTGGATCTTGGGACTGGCACACAGTAGGCGCTCAATAAATAAACAGGCATACCTTGTTGTATTGTGTGTCACTTTATTGCCCTCTGCAGATATTGCGTTTTTTCCAAATTAAAGGTCTGTGGCAACTCTGCGTCAAGCAAGTCTATCGGCGCCATTTTTCCAACAGCATTTGCTGCCTTCGTATCTCTGTGTCACATTTCGGTAGTCCTTGCAAAATTTCAAACATTGTCATTGTGAGTATATTTGTTATGATGATCTGTGATCAGTGATCTTTGATATCACTATTGTAATTGTTTTGGGGCACCATGTAAGATGGTGAACTTAATTGATAAATGTGGTGTGTTCTGACCGCCCCACCCACTGGTTGTTCCCCCATCTCTCCCCATCTCCTTGGGCCTTCTTATCCCCTGAGACACAACCATACTGAAATTAGATCAGTTAGTAACCCTACAATGGCCTCTAGGTATTCCAGTGAAAGGAAGAATCACACGTCTCTTTAAATCAAAAGCTAGAAATGAGGGACTTCCCTGGTGGCACAGTGGTTAAGAATCTGCCTGCCAATGCAGGGGACATGGGTTCAATCCCTGGTCCGGGAAGATCCCACATGCCGCAGAGCAACTAAGCCCATGCACCACAACTACTGAGCTCGCGAGCCACAACTACTGAAGCCCGCGTGCCTAGGGCCTGCGCACCACAGTGAAGAGTAGCCCCCGCTCGCCGCAGCTAGAGAAAGACCGCGTGCAGCAATGAAGACCCAAAATAAATAAATAAATAAAAATTTAAAAAGATCTAGAAATGATTAATCTTAGTGAGGAAGGCATGTCGAAAGCTGAGACAGGCCAACAGCTGGGCCTCTTGCTACAAATTATTAGCCAAGCTGTGAATGTAAAGGAAAGGTTCTTGAAGGAAATTAAAAGTGCTACTCTATTTTTGACCCACCTCCTAGAGTAATGGAAATAAAGACAAAAATAAACACATGGGACCTAATGAAACTTAAAAGCTTTTGCACAGCAAAGGAAACCATAAACAAGACCAAAAGACAACCCTCAGAATGGGAGAAAATGTTTGCAAATGAAGCAACTGACAAAGGATTAATCTCCAAAATTTATAAGCAGCTAATGCAGCTCAATAACAAAAAAACAAACAACCCAATCCAAAAATGGGCAGAAGACCTAAATAGACATTTCTCCACAGAAGATATACAGACTGCCAACAAACACATGAAAGGATGCTCAACATCTTTACTCATTAGAGAAATGCAAATCAAAACTACAATGAGATATCATCTCACACCAGTCAGAATGGCCATCATCAAAAAATCTAGAAACAATAAATGCTGGAGAGGGTGTGGAAAAAAGGGAACACTCTTGCACTGCTGGTGGGAATGTGAATTGGTACAGCCGCTATGGAGAACAGTATGGAGGTTCCTTAAAAAACTACAAATAGAACTACCATATGACCCAGCAATCCCACTACTGGGCATATACCCTGAGAAAACCATAATTCAAAAAGAGTCATGTACCAAAATGTTCATAGCAGCCCTATTTACAATAGCCCGGAGATGGAAACAACCTAAGTGTCCATCATCGGATGAATGGATAAAGAAGATGTGGCACATATATACAATGGAATATTACTCAGCCATAAAAAGAAACGAAATTGAGCTATTTGTAATGAGGTGGATGGACCTAGAGTCTGTCATACAGAGTGAAGTAAGTCAGAAAGAGAAAGACAAATACTGTATGCTGACACATATATATGGAATTTAAGGGGAAAAAATGTCATGAAGAACATAGGGGTAAGACAGGAATAAAGACACAGGTCTACTAGAGAATGGACTTGAGGATATGGGGAGGGGGAAGGGTAAGCTGTGACAAAGCGAAAGAGAGGCATGGACATATATACACTACCAAATGTAAAATAGATAGCTAGTGAGAAGCAGCCGCATAGCACAGGGAGATCAGCTCGGTGCTTTGTGACCGCCTGGAGGGGTGGGATAGGGAGGGCGGGAGGGAGACGCAAAAGGGAGGGGATATGGGAACATATGTATATGTATAACTGATTAAATTTGTTAATTAAAAAAATTAAAAAAAAACAAACAAAACGAAAACAAAACTAAGCAAGAAATGACAACCAAAAATCAAAACAATTAAAAAAATAAATAAACTACTATATATAAAATAGATAAACAAAAAGGTTTATAGCACAGGGAACTATATTCAATATCTTTTAATAAACTATAATGGAAGAGAAAAAAAAAAAAAGTGCTACTCTAGTGAACACATGAATGACAACAGAGTGAAAGCCTCCCTGCTGATAGGGTCGAAGTTTTCGTGGTCTGGATAGAAGACCAAACCAGCCAGAACATTCCCTTAAGCCAAAGCCTCATCCAGAGCAAAGCCCTAACTCTCTTCGATTCTATGAAAGCTGAGAGAGGTGAGGAAGCTGCAGAAGAAAAGTGTGAGGCCAGCTGAGGTGGGTTCATGAGGTTTAAGTAAAGAAGCCATTTCCATGACATCAGAGTGCAAGGGGAAGCAGCAAGTGCTGGTGTAGAAGCTGCAGCAAGTTCTCCAGAAGATCTAGTTAAGACCATTCAGGAAGGTGGCTACACTAAGCAGATGTTCAGTGTAGATAAAACAGCCTTCTATTATTGGAAGAAGATGCCATCTAGGACTTTCATAGCCAGAGAGGAGAAGTCAATGCCTGGCTTCCAAATTTCAAAGGTCAGCCTGGCTCTCCTGTTAGGGGCTAATGCAGCTGGTGACTTTCAGTTGAAGCCAACGCTCATTTACCATTCCCCGAATCCTAGGGCCCTTCAGAATTATGCTCAATCTACTCTACCTGTGCTCTGTAAATGGAACAACAAAGCCTGGATGACAGGACATCTGTTGACAACGTGGTTTACTAAGTATTTTAAGCCGACTGTTGAGACCTACTGAAATGCACCAGGACCCTGTGGTCCCTCCCCACCACTCCCCGCCATGTCCTCAGCCTGCCTTTGTCTGAGGAAAAACTTTAGCCAAAGATTAAGCTTATTCAGAGAAGTGAGAAAATGCAGAAACAAAGGAAAACAGTCCAACAAGACTAACTAATAATAGTCATTAAGCATAGTTAAGGACTTTTAGTTTCTTCTCAAGGGCTGTAGATAATATTTTGAGCCATATCCTGGGAGCTGTCTTGTAGATACTGAAACCTCCACCAGGTGGAAGACGTTAACTACATGATGACCAGACTGTGGCCATGACATAAGCTGCCATAATTCCAAGAATTGGACTCAAGGAAATGAGAAAAAACCGACCCTGGAACTGAAGATTAACTGTACTTAAAATAATCAAGATGATGCTGATCAGACCACCACATGATCAATTTTAAGATGACTGTCAGAGCTGACTGTGCTGTTTCTGCATGTAGCTGCCTCCCTCCGTCTATAAAAGCTCTTGCCCCCTGATTGTCAGTGGGGGGCGAGTTCGCCTTTGGACAGTTGCCCCCCCGCACCGTGGTTGCCAGTATCCGAAATAAAGCAAACTTTCCTTTCCACCAACCTTGCCTCTTTATTGGCTTCTGAGCTGCAAGCAGCCAGACCCCACTTTTGGTTACACTACAGCTCAGAGAAAAGGGTTCCTTTCAAAATATTACTGCTCATTGACGATGCACCTGGTCACCCAAGGGCTCTCACGGTGATGGACAATGAGATTCATGTTGTTTTCATGCTTGCTAACTCAATATAGGGAAGAAACTTTGTATTCTATTACAAGTTAATCACTAAAGGGATGTTGCCTGTAAGCTTAAATTATACATAATGGCCCGTCTCTGGGAACCCGGTCTCCCATGAGTGTTAATTTAAAACACCTTAGTTCAGCTCGCAGAAACCTCCTGACCAGGCCCACCTGTGAGAGGCTGCAGGCAGGAAGAAATTAACACAACCCAGAACCAGAACTTTCCCCCCGCACCTTCTAGTATAAAAGAACCCAGAATTCTAACGTGGGGAAGGTGGTTCTTTGGGATACTTGTCCACCATCTTCTCCATCTGCTGGCTTTCCGAGTAAAATCGCTATTCCCTTCCCCAACACCTCATCTCTTGATTTATTCGCCTGTCGTGCAGCGAGCAGCACAAGCTTGGATTCGGTAACAAAACAACATCCGTGCTGCAGCCCATGGAGCAAGGAGTCATTAAGACTTTCATGTCTTATTCTTTAAGAAATTCATTTTTGGGAATTCCCTGCAGTCCAGTGGTTAGGACTCTGCACTTTCATTGCCCACGGGTTTGATCCCTGGTCAGGAAAGGAAGATCCCACAAGACGGGCGGTGCAGCCAAAACAAAAGGAAAAAAAAAAAAAAAAGAAGTACATTTCGCAAGGCTATAGCTGCCATGGATGGTGATTCCTCTGATGGATCTGGGCAAAATCAACCGAAAACCTTCTGGAAAGGATTGACCATTCTAGATGCCATGAAGACCATTCGTGATTCATTCGAAGAGGTTAGAGTATCAACGTCAACAGGAATTTGGGAGAAGTTGATGCCAGCCCTCATGGATGACTTTGAGGGGCTCAAAACTTCAGTGGAGGAAGTCACTGCAGATGCTGTGGAAACAGCAAGAGAACTAGAAGTGGAAGTGGAGTCTGAAGATGGGACTGAATTGCTGAAATCTCAGGATACAACTTTCACAGGTGAGGAATTGCTTCTTGTGGATGAGCAACGAGAGTGGTTTCTGGAGATGGAAGCTACCCCTGGTGTAGACACTGTGATGACTGTTGAAATGACAACAAAGGATTTAGGATATGACAGAAACTTAGTTGATAAAGCAGCGGCAGGGTTTGAGAGGATTGTTTTCAGTTTTGAAAGAAGTTCTGCTGCAGGTAAAATGCTATCAAATAGCACAGCACGCTACGGAGAAATTGTTCATAAAAGGAAGAGTCAATTGATGCAGCAAAGTTGTTGTCTTATTTTAAGAAATCGCGGCAGCCACCCCAGCCTTCAGCAACCATCACCCTGATCAGTCAGCAGCCATAGAGGCCAAACCCTCCACCAGCAAAAAGATTACGACTCGCTGAAAGCGCAGATGATGATTAGTATTTTTTAGCAAGAACGTATTTTTAAATTAAGGTATGTACTTTTTTTTTTTTTTTTTTTTGCGGTATGCGGGCCTCTCACTGTTGTGGCCTCTCCCGCTGCGGAGCACAGGCTCCAGACGCGCAGGCTCAGCGGCCATGGCTCACGGGCCCAGCTGCTCTGCGGCATGTGGGATCTTCCCGGACCGGGGCACGAACCCGTGTCCCCTGCATCGGCAGGCGGACTCTCAACCACCGCGCCACCAGGGAAGCCCAGGTATGTACATTTTTAAAAGACATAATGCTATGGCACACTTAGACTACAGTGTAGCATAAACATAATTTATATGCACTGGGAAACCCCAAAATTCATGTGACTTGCTTTATTCCGATATTCACTTTATTGCCATGGACTGGACCTGAACCCACTGTATATCTGAGGTCTGCCTGAATCTGAATTATCGCATAAGTCTGTTTTTATCTTTAAAACAACCTCTCTCTTAAATTATTTATGTTTATTGGACTATGGTTGGTTTACAGTCCGTTATTTTCTGGTGTACAGCAAAGTGATTCAGTTATATATATGTATGTATATATATATTTCACATTCTTTTCCATTATGGTTTATTACAGAATATTGAATCTAGTTCCCTGTGCTATACAGTAGGTCCTTGTTGTTTATCTGTTTTATATCTGCTAATCCCAAACTCCTAATTTATCCCTCCCCCACTCCCTTTCCCCTTTGGCAATCATAAATTTGTTTTGTATGTCTGTGAGTCTGTTTCTGTTTTGTAAATAAGTTCATTTGTATCATTTTTTTAGATTCCACATACAAGCGGTATCATATGATATTTGTGTTTCTCTGTTTGACTTACTTCACTCAGTATGACAATCTCTAGGTCCAACCATGTTGCTGCAAATGGCACTATTTCATTCTTTTTTCATGGCTGAGTAATATTCCATTGTGTGTACATGTATTTATTTATTTATTATTTATTTATTTATGACATCTTTATCCATTCATCTGTCGATGGATACTCGGGTTGCTTCCATGTCTTGACGTTTGTAAATAGTGCTGCTATGAACATTGGGGTGCATGTATCTTTTTGAATTAGAGTTTTCTCCATATATATGCCCAGGAGTGGGATTGCAGGATCATATGGTAGTTCTGTTTTTAGTTTTTTTTAATTAATTTACTTACTTATTTATTTATTTATTTTTGGCTGCCTTGGGTCTTCATTGTTGTGTGTGGGTTTTCTCTAGTTGTGGCAAGCAGGGGCTACTCTTCATTGCGGTGTGAGGGCTTCTCATTGTGCTGGCTTCTCTTGTTGCAGAACACGGGCTCTAGGTGTGCAGGCTTCCTTAGTTGTGGCACATGGGCTCAGAAGTTGTGGCTCACAGGCTCTAGAGCACAGGCTCAGTAGTTGTGGTGCACAGGCTTAGTTGCTCCTCGGCATGTGGGATCTTCCTGGACCAGGGCTTGAACCCGTGTCCCCTGCATTGGCAGGCGGATTCTTAACCACTGCACCACCACGGAAGCCCTGTTTTTAGTTTTTTTAAGGAATCTCCATACACTCGTCTACAGTAGCTGCACCAATTTATATTCCCACCAACAGTGTAGGAGGGTTCCCTTTTCTCCACACCCTCTCCAGCATTTGTTATTTGTAGACTTTTTAATGATGGCCATTCTGACCAGTGTGGGGTGATACCTCGTAGTTTTGATTTGCATTTCTCTAATAATTAGTGACGTTGAGCATCTTTTCATGTGCCTATTGGCCATCTGTATGTGTTCTTTGGAGAAATGTTTATTTAGGTCTTCTGCCCATTTTTCACTTGGGCTCTTTGGTTTTTTGTTATTGAGTTGTATGAGCTGTTTGTATATTTTGGAAATTAAGCCCTTGTCAGTCGCATGGTTTGCAAATATTTTCTTGCAGTCCCTACGTAGGTCGTCTTTTCGTTTTGTTTATGGTTTCCTTTGCTGTGCAAAACAGCCTCTTGATTCCATGTTCCCTTCTTGCCTGTGGGTGAATGGTTCCATTCATTAATTCTGCCATCCATTCATTCATTTACTGAACAGTGTGTATTGGCACCTACTGTATGCCAGGGACGGTTTCAAATCAGGGGACATACTGTTGATTAAAGCAGACACTGTTCCTACCCTCTTGGGGCTCACAGATCCGTGGGGGAGACATTAGACTAGGTGGTTACAACCGAGGTGGTCCGGGGTGTGATGGGGGATGGTAGGGGGAGGTGAGAGCGGCTGTGGGAGGCTTCCTGGAAGGCATCACTCCAGGGAGAAAGGATAGTCCAGGTGGGGAGGGGGGAGTCACAGCCCAAGGGTTGGGAGGAGCCAGTGTGATCCCACCCTCGTGCAAGACCTGTCCCCCCACCTCCCCCAGAACAGGATGCTTCCTTTATTCGTGGGAACCCAGAAGATACTGCGATGAGCATTTGGCGCCACCAGGGGGCGCCGTCGGACAACAGTTCCTGCCTCTCCTCCTTCCCACCCCCCCCACCCCCACCCCAGGGCTGGCGACAGCCTTCCTCCTGAGAGAGCCCAGAGAGTGCCAAGTTCCAGACCATGCCAAAGGCCTCTCTCCCTGATTACAACCTCCGTAAATAACAACAACCGCAGCCGTATAAATATGCCCATTAATTGGGTGTTTGGAAATCCTTCAGTCGAATGCTGTTGGGAACCAGAGCCCAGAGAGGGCAGACAACTGCCTTAGGTCACACAGCAAGTCCTACCCCTGCCTGGCCCACACAGTGTCTCCTCCCAACCCCAAATGCCCCTGGGTGGGGATCTTTATTTTTAACCTGGTCAGTGGACACCGCCTTTTTATAGCCCTGGGAGGCGCCCAGGGTTTCCAATTTCCAAAGGAGTTTTAAAAAAAATTGTTCTCTTCCCAAGAAAAGGAACTGCCTGACCTCTCAGAGGGGCCTGGCCCAATCTCTTATTTTCCCTGAGGCTCAACGGGGTCCCTCAGACCCCTCACCAGGTGCTATGCCCATTCCCACCCCTTGCTGGGTCTTAGAGTCCCCTTCTGTCATTTGGGGCCATCATGCTCTCTGGCAGCCTCCTGAGGATTCCCAAACTTTGCTTACCTGTCTAACTGTCCTCAGCATCTTTGCTGGCCATCTGCCCTCTTGTTTGTTTAATTTCTTTCCTATTCATTGAGTCCTTTACTTTTTTATTTTTAAAATATTTATGTATGTATTTATTTATTTTGGCTGCACCAGCTCTTAGTTGCGGCATGCAGGATCTAGTTCCCTGACCAGGGATCAAACCCGGGCCCCCTGCATTGGGAGCACAGAGTCTTACCCACTGGACCACCAGGGAAGTCCCTCCTTGAGTCCTTTAATATTTTTCTTTAAACAGGTTTAAAAAACAGCTCTTCCCCACCCCCCGCCCTGGAATTAGATACTGGTGATGGTTGCAAAACCTTGAGATCATACTAAAGCCACTAATTGTAAGCTTTAAAATGATCAATTTTATCTCAGAAAAAGATTGTAAAAAATACGAACTCGTCTTTATTTTTAAACTTGGGTCATTTTCAGGATTAACATCTGTGAACTCACATGTTGGGAGCAGGGGGCCTAGCAATGCTTTGTTCCTCAAGACACATTCAAATAAATACATAACCACTTAAATTTTTTAAAGTTCATCTGTGTATGGGACTTCCCTGGTGGTCCAGTGGGTAAGACTGCACTCCCAATGCAGGGGGCCGGGGTTCAATCCCTGGTTGGGGAACTAGATCCTGCATGCCGCAACTAAGACCCGGTACAGGCAAAATAAATAAATAATAAATAAAAAGGCTCATCTGTGTATTATATGTATAAATGAGTGTGCAAGCAGTAGGTGCCTGTAACTATGACAGCTACACTGAACATTTACTGTGTGCCAGGGTGTTTTCAGGGGTAAACTCATTTAATTCTTCATACAATGCTGGTAGGAAGCTGCTACCATCAATACCATTTTACAGAGAGGAAACTGAGGCTCAGGGGAAGTGACATTCCCAGGGTCATGTGGCCTGTGTCCTAAAGCACCATGCCACACTGTCCAATGAGCATGTTCATTCTGAGTGAGGAAACTGGACTAAATCAGAGGATTGATTGCAAGGTGGTGACCCCGGGGCAGAATCTGGAGCCCCACCTCATCTCCACCAGCACATGTGTTTCATTCAATTCTATTAAACTTTTTAAAGAACCAGCTTTTGGTTTCATTGGTTTTTCTCTATTGTTTGCCCATTTCTATTTTATTGATTTCCACTCTTTATCCTTTGGGCTTAATTTGTGCTGAGTTTTCTAGCTTCCTAAGGTGAAACTTTAGATCAGGCATTGGCATGCTTTTGCTGTAAAGGGCTAAACAGTAAATATTTTAGGCTTTGGGGGCCAGATGGTCTCTGTTGCAATGCAATTCTCCCATTGCGGCACAAAAGCAGCCACAGGAAGGTGTAAGCACAGGAGTGTGGCTGGATTTGTCCCATGGGCCATAGTTTGCAGATTTTGTTTTTCTTGTCTTCTACTGCAAGCATTTAAAGCTATACATTGTCCTCTAAGCACTGCTTTAGCTGCACTACACACATTTTTCATATGTTGTGTTGTATGCTCCATTCAAAGTACTTTCTAGTTTTGTTTGTGACTTCTTCGACTGAAGCTGGGTCACAGCTGCCTACCTGTCAGCTCACTCACCTGTGTTACCTGCCTTCCCTGAGTGGTGGCTGAGCTTAAGGCTCTTTAGAAGTCAATGTTAAGCTACTTCAGCAACTCAAAGGCCTACCTTCCCCGGGACTGAAAGCCTTCTATTAGTCAACACATACTGATTGAGCTCCTACTATGTGCCAGGCATACCAGCTATACAGTGGTGAATGAGGCAGCTACAGTAGGGCTCCCACTAGGCCCTCGAGTCACCCCGAGTCAGGAACTCTGCTCCATTTCTCCACAGCCCATTAAACAGCCCCACCATCCATCTACTTACTGGCTCTGGCCAAAAAACCTAGGAGTCATCTTAGACTTCTCTCCTTCCCCAAACCAATTCATCAAGCCTTGCCAGCCTTACTCCAAAATGGATCTGAAATCTGTTCACTTCTCTCCATCCCACGGCCTCTCTCTAATCCGTTCCTCCAGCTGTAGCCAGTGATCTCAAGACTTAAATCAGGCCATGTCTCTCCTTGGTGTGAAACTTTGCCATTGCTGCCCATAGCCCTGAGGGTAAAACCCAAATTGCTCTTTAGGGCCTAAAGGCCCTGCACCATCTGCCTGTGTCCACCAGCTCCTCCTGCACTCCCCTCACTCACTCTGATCCAGCCACACAGGGTTCCTTGCTCGTCTTGGAACAAGTCACGTGAGTTCATTTATTCATTCAACAAATGCTTAATGAACTACTGTGAATCAGGCCCTCTTCTAGGTGCTGGGGACACAGTATGGAATGAGCTTGAGTAGTTGACATACTAAGGAAGGGACATGATGAAAAAACAAGGAAGGAAACAAAGAAAAAGATGATGAGGACTTCCTTGGCAGTCCAGTGGTTAAGACTTCATGCTTCCAATCCAGGGCCTGCAGGTTTGATCCCTGGTCGGGGAACTAAGATCCTGTGTGCCGCGTGGCGTGGTCAAGAAATAAATAAAATAAAATAGAATTTTTTTTTTTTTAAAAAAAGAAGATGATGATGACAGGTGTTAAGATTTTAAGGATTAAGAAGGAAGTACACAGGAGGATGTGGTGGAGGCTGTCTGGGGCTGCATTTTTAATGATGATCTGGGAGGGCTTCATGGAGGAGGTGACATCTGACGGAGACCTTTCCTTGATGGGCTTTTAATAGAAGACATCAGGACTCAGGTCGGGGGAGAGGGTGGCACTGGGGGATTTCAAATGTCCCGTCCAGTGTTGAGGGTCACTGTCTCTTTTGCAACCTACTAGAAACACAGGTGCTGGGGTCAGGGGAGGGAGCACTTCTCCCCCGCCTTGCAGGAAGGGTGGTGCTGCCTGCATCTGGTCTGGGTCTTGCCTAACACATGTTGTGGCAACCACTGGGTGGAATCACCCTTTGTCCAGTCCTAACTGAATTTCCTGAAGGAATCCACACCCTCACCCTTTCTCCAGGGATGCAGAGTTAGTGCCCTGCAGTGCCAGCCAAGTGCCACCTTCCCAGGGGCTGGTCATCTCACCTTTCGGGGCTGTGATGTGAGCCCCTGAGCAGTGCTATCTTTAACCTTGGGCCGGGACGCTCTGCTCCTGTAAACACTGCTCAGATGACAGTCCTGGAATCCCATGGGGGCGACAGGCTCCGTGCGTGGCAAAGCCATCGGGGCTGCTCAAGTTGTTAGGCGTGGACTGAAAGCCCCAGAGGCAAGAGGCATTCGTTCTTTCACTCACCACATGGGTCACTCAGTGGGGACCAACACAGACCCTCCCAGGGCTCCAGAAGGTCTGAGAAAGGCATTAACCAAGTAGACAAGCCAATGAGTAGAAAGAACTTCAGACCCTGATTTCAGTTCTGCAGAGGCAGGAAGTGGGGCGGGGAGTGCCAGTGAGTAGGGGCAGTGGCTCCCACTTGTGGGGTGGGCTGCACACTTTGACACCCTCAATCTTGGGTCTCAGCCTTGACCCTGGTGAGCTCGGGCAAACCCCACTCCCTCTGAGCCCTGGTCTGCTCATCTATCAGCAAGGTGGGTCGCCATCCTGGCTGTGTGGCCTTGGGCAGGCAACTGGCCTCTCTGAGCTTGTCTTGTCACTGGTAACATGCAGTAATCACTGACCCAGGCTGAGTCAGCCAGCACGACCCATTCCTGGGCTACTACAATTGGTCCAATTCCAGTGAACATCAGGACTTTGGCTGGCGTGTGCCATTCTGCTGGCTGCCATGTTGGGACCCGGGAGGAAGCAGATCATTCCTAAATTCTGAGCTGCTGCATCAACCCTCACCGGAAACCTGCCTGAGCTTTAAGGTGGCTTTCTCTGGAGAGTCTCAGGCAAAAGTCACAATTCTCAGGTGTGAGCTTTTTTTTTTTTTTTTTTTTTGCGGTAAGCGGGCCTCTCACTGCTGTGGCCTCTCCCATTGCAGAGCACAGGCTCCGGACGCGCAGGCTCAGCGGCCATGGCTCACGGGCCCAGCCGCTCCGCGGCATGTGGGATCTTCCCGGACCGGGGCATGAACCCGTGTCCCCTGCGTCGGCAGGCGGACTCTCAATCACTGCGCCGCCAGGGAAGACCTCAGGTGTGAGCTTTTAAAGAAAGCATTTGGCCCAGATCGGTTTCCCTCTTTGGCGACTCCCGACAAATACAATCTCTTAATAGCCTCAGTTTCCCCCATTTGCAAGATAGGAATAATGGTACAGGGCTGCTGTGGGCAGCCCACCCAAGCACACAGAATGGTGCCTGCCATCCAGTCAGGGCTCAATAAAT
This sequence comes from Mesoplodon densirostris, assembly GCF_025265405.1. Classification (NCBI taxonomy): domain Eukaryota; kingdom Metazoa; phylum Chordata; class Mammalia; order Artiodactyla; family Ziphiidae; genus Mesoplodon; species Mesoplodon densirostris. The sequence continues at coordinate 149,531,961 of NC_082663.1, forward strand.
GCTGCTGGTGTACACGTTTCCTGAGAGCATCTGCTGACTCAAAATACACTCTTTCAGGGCAACAACCATATATTCACACCGTAGCTGAGTGGGTGTTAGCTGGTAAGTGTGGTTGGGGCCCAGTGAAACCAGGAGTTGGAGAGACCACAGCATGGTCTCCCCACTGTCCCAGGAGCTGAGGACGCAGGGGAGATGACTGGCCTCAGGTATAGCTGGTTCAATCCTCCTCCCACCTCCAAGGGGGCTCGAACCCTGCCTGGCACACAGTGGGCCCTCAGGAAATACTCAATGACCCACCACCAGGGCACTGCTGTTGGGGAGGGTTGACACCGTGAATGGGGAGAAAAACAATTTAACCAGCGAGACGGCAGGACAAAGGGAGGGGTAGGGGCACATCAAGTTCATGCACAGACCTCCTGGGCCAGAGGGTCCATGGGCTCCATTGGGGGTCTCTGCGAAGCAGGGCTGAGCTAGGGGCCTTCCTGTTTCCTGAGCCCTTCCTTGCCTTTCCTGAAGGTCAAGCCATCCTCTTTTCTGTGGCAACCCTCCTGAAAAGCAGGGCTTTTGACTAAGTCAGGGTTTTTTTTTTTTTTCCTGCAGTAATACATCTTCCTAATGCACTCTGACACAAAGCCCCAGGACACAAACCGAAACTCGGGTGGGAGCCATTAGCCTTTACGTGGACCTTCTACACCTGGTGGCACCCTCTCCCTGCCTTCTCCCCCATCTAGCCCGTGTGGGACTGCCAGGCGGCCCTCTCCCCGTGTCATCCTTTTTGTTTGTTTTTGTTTTTTTGCGGTACGCAGGCCTCTCACTGTTGTGGCCTCTCCCGTTGAGGACCACAGGCTACGGACGCGCAGGCTCAGTGGCCATGGCTCACGGGCCCAGCCGCTCCGCAGCATGTGGGATCTTCCCGGACCGGGGCATGAACCCGTGTTCCCCGCATCGGCAGGCAGACTCTCAACCACTCGCCACCAGGGAAGCCCCGTGTCATCCTTTTAACAACATCAGCAAGAGACATGCAATGGACACTGCCTCGTTTCTTTATTCCGGCCTTTGGGAGGGACAGTGACAGCATTTCCCGCCTTGACGGAAGGCGAAACCTGGTCTTTCCTTGTAAAGAAAGAATGTCCTAACTAACACTGCAAATCCAAACGAGACCTAGGTCCCTCAGTGGGGCGGGACATCCAGGGACCCGATGTGGCTTCTGGAGGCTTCCGTGTAGCTGCCCCTCGACAAGCCTGCGGGAGAGGCGTGGGGTGGGAACGACCTCTCTCCTGAGCCGGCGGGCGGCTGCTCCCGTCCCCTTCTGCTCTCCCAACATGCCAAGATCACTCTCCTGCTGGCGGCCGGGACGGATGGAGGATGCCCCCGAGGGAATCTCGCTGGGATGGGTTCTCTGGCAGGGGCGCTGGACGCCCCGAAAGATGGGAGAGCAAGACTTTGTACCACCTTAGTTGGCAACCCATTCCCGGCATCCAGCGTCTCATCTAGATGACTTAGTGGGTTAACAGTGTACTTGGCATTGTCTCAGGGTCACCTGGATCCAGTTCCCTAAGCAGCTAAAAAATGGCTACAGCCACTTGGGTGGCTCGCTACACACCTGTGCCCTCCGGTGTGATTTGTGAGGCAGAAGTGACCTGCAGTTTTAACTTGGAAATCGTGAAAACCAAAGCCCAAACCAACCACGCTAGCTCTTGCTGGGCGGGAAGCAGCCGGCAAGCCCTGCTCCTTCAGTGTTTGGCCGGCTCCTGGTTTGGAAAATTACTTCTCCTTCTAGTGTGAACGGGAAGTCGGGCGGCCCAAGTAAAAGGCAAACGAGTGAAGTGTTCAGAAAGGTACCGTCACCCTCGTTTTGGGGACTGATAGGCCAGGATGGCCCCTCCCTCCGTCAATTCTTTACACAACGAAGCTCACTCCTGCCGGCCGTGGCCATCTTGGGCACGACAAAACCCTCGCTGCGTCAAGTGAACTTAGCGAGCCCGACAAACCAAAATCTTAAAAAAAAAAAAAAAAAAAAAAAAGTATATGGCAGCAAAACCTCAGGACTCCTGAGCCACACCTGTAACCTGCCCGCTTAGTAAATAAACGGAACACCAAACCACAAAAGCTACGCAAAGGGCAGGCCGCCCCGGCAGAGAGACCGGCCCACAGCAAGGCGGAGGGAGCTGGTGCAAACGTGCTGTAGGGGACGAGTCTCCCACTCCACCCCGCCCGGGGACCCCCAGTCCTAACACTGCACTGGGCGGCTGGGTCTATCCGGCCACGTAAGGGGCAGAGGCCTGACCCGACTCTCCGTTTCTTCTTGTGTTTCTAGCAGGGGAGGATGGCGATGGCTTCAATCCCTCTGCCTCTGGGTCAGAAGGAGACCCTCAGACCCTCAGAAACCCAGGCAGACAGGACTAAGGTGCGGGAGGTTAAGCGTCTTCTCCCTGTTGAGGATGGGCGCGCGCGTGGGCTCCTCGAGAAAGTCCTTTCTCCTAGCGCGTGATCCTGAAGGCTTCTAGCACCGACAGCTCGCTGACTCCTTTCCCCTCTCCCTGTGGAGGGGAGGGGGCCGTGGAGGCGGGAAAGCCCTTCCCCCATTCCAGCCACTGGAAGCGCTCCCCGGCGGGTGCGGGGACAGGTGCGGGCCCCACCCCTCCCGGGTTCTCCTCTGGGCCCTGTCAGTGCAGCTCGATGAAAGCCTCCAGCTCCTCGGGGATGAAGCCCTTGTAGGGGATCTTGTTCTTGTCCAGGGCGCGGGCCGCAAGGCACTGCAGGGTTACGTAGTTGAAAGGCTGAATGGTGCTCTTGGCTAGCAGCTTCTCGTCCAGCAGCTCGTAGGCCGTCTTCTTGAAGGCGTTCGTGGCGTCCATGTGGGCCCCCGCCTCGATCAGGGCGTTCATGATCCCCGGGCAGTTGTTCTGCGCCGCGATGTGCAGCGGGGTGTTGTTGTCAAAGTCCCGGCTGTCTGGGTCGGCCCCGCAGTCGAGCAGCACCTTGACCACCTGGAGGGAGGGGAACCTGCCCACCGGGTAGCGGCCCACGTTTGTGGTCTCCGCGTCCACGGCCATGTGCAGAGGGGTGAAGCCGTTCTTGCCGCGGGGGGCGCACTTGAGCAGCCGGTAGACCTTCTGGTGCTTCAGGTGCTCCTGGTCAGGCGTGCACTCCACTTTCTCCAGCAGGTAGAGCAGGTGGAGGATGATGGCCAGGGCCTTGGTGAACTGGGCCGAGTCCCCGGGCTCCTTGGGCAGCTGCAGGGCCCGCTCCACTTCCCGGACTCCTTTGCACAGCACCCCCATGAGGTCTGCAAAGCCGACTGGTGTGCCCAGGCTGCCCTTGGCCGAGCGGTCCTGGAGCACGTAGGAGAAAAGTTCGGCAAAGGAGAGGAAGCTGCTGGCGGTCATGGGGCTCAAAGGCTCGAGGTTGTTCTGCTGCATGTCTAGGGCGTACTTCCACAAGCGGATGCAGCGCTCGAAGTTGCCTGAGTCGGCGTACACCGCGCCCCGGTACCGAATATAGTAGGAAGTGTCCGGGTGGGAGGGACCCAGGATGCGCTCTCGGATCAACAGGGCCTGCATGCGCATCTCATCCGGGTCAGTGATGAGCGCCTCCAACTCCTCAGTGGTGTTCACCTCCCTGGAATAGTCATAGGCGAGAACCAGCTGCGGGGGCTCGGGTTTGGGCAGATACGCGCCCCCCTGGTGACGAAGCTCCATGGCCCGTCTCCAGTGTTTCAGGGCCCCGAGCAGATCTCGCTTCTTATCCACGTAGGTGGCTCCCAGCAACTCCAAGGCTTCCACGGCGGCTTCCCGGCTGGTGGGGCAGCAGCTCTCGTATGATTCCCCACTCAGGGATTCCTCTGGGGAGGAGCTGCCGCAGCGGGCGCCCTGGGGCTGCGCGCACGCCACGCCGGCGGAGGGGTCTTCTCGGGCCAGCCCTGGCCTCGCTTCCTCCCCAGCGGGCTGCTCCTGGATGAGGTACTCCACGATGTTGGTGTGGCCCGTCACGCTGGCCGCCAGCAGCGGGGTCATGCCGTAGCCGTCCCGTTCCATGCGGGCGTTGCACCCGAGCAGCAGCTGCAGGATCTCCAGGCTGCCGGACTCAGCGCAGTCGTGCAGGGCCGTGTTGCCTTTGGCGCTGCGCCGGTTCACCTGGGCGCCCTGCTCCAGCAGGTAGCGGGCGATCTCGCGGTGACCCTTGTAACAGGAGATCATGAGGCACGTGTGCCCGTGCCGGTTGGCCACCTCCAGGTCGGCCTGGTGCTCGCCCACCAAGTAGCGCACCACCTCCAGGTGCCCGTCGAAGCAGGCGGCGCGCAGGGGCGTCGAGTTGGTGCGTGTGGTGCGGTTCACCGAGGCCCCGCGGCGCAGCAGGCTCCGCACCACGTCCAGGTGGCCAGCGGCCGAGGCGGCCCACAGCGGCGGAGCACCCTCGATAGTCTCGCCATCAAAGTGCACCGAGCCGCCCGCCTCCACGCTCGCGCCGCACCGGTCCACCAGGTACTCGACCACGTCCAAGTGGCCGTAACGGGCGGCGATGAGCAGCGGCGTCCCCCCGCTGGCCACCTCGCCCGTTAGCTCTTCCAGCTCCTCCCGGCTCCGGCCGCTGAGCAGCTTCTGAAGCAGCTGCAGCTTGCCGTCGCGGGCGGCGTTGTACACGGCGGTGTGGAGGTCCATGGTCCGGGCCTCCGCCAGGCCATGGGCCGGCCGCCGGGGTACTGAGGGACGGGGGGGGACGGCGGACTAGCGCCCGGAGGAACACTGGGCAACCTTCACCGTCTCCCCCGCCGCCATCTTAGGGGCTTCTGGGGCGGAACAAAATGGCTGCCGCGACCTGGTTCCGTTGGAGCCTGGAAGGATGCAGGGAAATGTAGTTCTCTAAGCCGGCACACTCCATGAAACAGAAAAGAACGGTAAGGTATTAAAGCTACAACTCCCAGAAGGCCGAGGGCCAGCGGCGGCGAAGTGATATCACGATGCATGGCGGGAACGGCAGTTCCAATCACAGCCAATTGTGGCGGAAACTCGTCCCTCGAGGACTACCACTCCCGTCATGCAATGCTATCGCGATGGCTTGTGGGACCTGGGAAAGTTTGGCTACGTACTTCCTGTGGCTGTCACCATACCGGAACCGACAGGAAACGCAGACGCAGGGCAAAGGAGTACGTTCCGCAAAAGGCAGGGAGAGCAACTCGGAGCCAACCAGGAGCGAGAGCAAAGGCGAAGCCAGGCGAGTGGTCCGATTTGGGCTTCGCGAGGCCGAGCCGCTCACCGGCAGGGGGCGCTCGGGAGAGGCAGGAAAGTGGGGCGGGGTGGGGACGTTAGGAGAGCAGGGAGTACAGGTGGCCCTAAGGTTCAGTGTCTGGCGCTCGTTCACTTCTCATTTATTCGTTCATTCATTCACACACTCATATGTTTATTTGCTCACTCATTAATACCCTATTAAAAATTTAGTTTTCCTTCCTTCAACCCTCAACATCCTCAATACAAAATCTAAATTAATTTGCCTCAGCCCTTGGTCATTTGGCTGGGGAACTTCTCCAATATCATTGTGAGTAAACCTCTGGGGTTGGGGGCTTTGAGAATCTCAGTTGCTTGCTTAAGGGCACAGGGCAAGTAAATGGCCTGGTCGGGATTTGAACCCAGGCAGAAGTGGCTACGTAATTTGCAGGGCCCAGTGCAATAGGAAAATGTAGAGCCCCTTGTCCAAAAGTGATGAAGAACTTCCCAACAAGGACAGCAGGGCATTAAACCAAGCGTGGGGCCCTTCTGAGCATGGGGTCCTGGGTGACTGCGCACGTCGACACCCCCGTGAAGCCTGAACCCCACCTCCAAAGTCAGACCCTTACCCCCAACACTGTCTTGCCTCCAATCTGCTGCTGCCTGCTCCAGGGTTATTGAGGATTACTGGAAAGATGAAGGAGGTTGCTGTGTCCAGGAATGTTCGAGAAATGCATGGTGTTCTCTACCTCCCGACTTTTGTGTGTGCTGTTCCCTCTGCTTGGAATGCTGTTCCATACCTTCTTCACTTGGCTACGTCTTGGGCCTTCTTCAGGTCTCAGCTGAGACTTCAGGTCTTCTTGGATGATTCCTTGACCTGGAGCTTACTGAGTGCCTTCCCTGGCACCATTGACGTTCTGCTTCCTTAATCTTAGAGAAATACTCTGTTTTAGTCAGTTCAGGGTGTTGTAACAAATACCACAGGCTGGGTGGCTATATTAGTCAGGATTCTCTGGAGAAACAGAACCCAATAAGAGATAGGTAGACAGATAGATATGTTACTGAACTCAGGTTCAGCTGCTCGCCGTTCAAAAGCTAATACTCGGGCCTCCCTGGTGGCGCAGTGGTTAAGAGTCCGCCTGCCGATGCAGGGGATACGGGTTCGTGCCCCGGTCTGGGAGGATCCCATATGCCGCGGAGCAGCTGGGCCCGTGAGCCATGGCCGCTGGGCCTGCGCATCCGGAGCCTGTGCTCCGCAACGGGAGAGGCCACAACAGTGAGAGGCCCACATACCGCAAAAAGAAAAAAAAAAAAAAAAAAAAAAAAAAAAAAAAAAAAAGCTAATACTCTAGTAGCAAATGTCAGTAGAAAGGAAAGATGCTTTATTCAGAAAAGCCAGCAATTTGGGGAGAAGGTGGAGTCATGTCTGGAGACCAAGTCCAGAGATTCTGCTCAGCCATGACAATTTTTAGAGGGAAAAAGGGGGAAATCTCAGTTAATCATTATGGTAGGAGGTCAGATTCTTTGTCCTTTTCCCATTGTGTGCAGAGTGCTGACTTCTCCTGATCTTATTTTGGATGCTGTCTTGCACGCGTGGTCCACCTGCAAATTTGCAATGGGGCAGCTGAGGTTAGAGAGTCAGTCATTCTTTTTTTGTTGTTTTTTTAAGATAGATTTTATTCATTTTTAAAATTTTGTTTATTTTTGGCTGCGTTGGGTCTTTGTTGCTGCACATGGGCTTTCTCTAGTTGCAGCGAGCGGGGGGCTACTCTTCGTTGCGGTGCGCGGGCTTCTCATTGCGGTGGCTTCTCTTGTTGTGGATCACGGGCTCTAGGCGCGCGGGCTTCAGTAGTTGTGGCATGTGGGCTCAGTAGTTGTGGCTCGTGGGCTCTAGAGCGCAGGCTCAGTAGCTGTGATGCACGGGCTTAGTTGCTCCACGGCATGTGGGATCTTCCCGGACCAGGGCTGAAACCCGTGTCCCCAGCATTGGCAGGCGGACTCTTAACCACTGCGCCACCAGGGAAGCCCTAGCCAGTCATTCTTTTTTTTTTTTTTTTTTGTTTTTGCGGTATGCGGGCCTCTCACTGTTGTGGCCTCTCCCGTTGCGGAGCACAGGCTCCGGATTCGCAGGCCCAGCAGCCATGGCTCACGGGCCCAGCCGCTCCGCGGCATATGGGATCCTCCCAGACCAGGGCACGAACCCGTATCCCCTGCATCGGCAGGCGGACTCTTAACCACTGCGCCACCAGGGAGGCCCGCCAGTCATTCTTTAATCCTTCATTCTTACGCCTTTTAATCTAGGAAAGGAATCAACAGGTCAGGCAAGGTGTTGTGTACATTTAGTAAAGCAAAAATCAGGAGTTAGAGTAAATGTTACCTAGTGATCTCATTTTTATGATTGTTTAAGGGGAACAGAAATAGACAAACAGGAAAGGGGCCAAAGAGCTGCTTACAAATTCCCACTTGTCAGACATCATTCCATTTCTGTGGGATTAAGGGCAAAGGTTCATCTTCCATAACTTCTTCATGCTGACATAGGACGCTGTGTTTTCAGAGTGGAAGATGTCGACATGGGTCTGTAGCATCTCTTTGCTGACAATTTTAGTCTCCTGCTTACATATAGGGGCAGAGCAAGCTATAATTACTCTAATGCCCACACAGGTATAGATTATTATGAGCAATAATGTTAATCCCATTCTTTCATCGGACACTGAGTCTGTGACTCTAGTGTCCTAATCGTTAACTGCTTGAGCCCGCTCTTTTGTGACTCAGGGAGGCCTGGGAGACTTCAGCTTTTCCACAGACAAGAGGCAGGGGACATAAAGGGGCCTTTGTATTTGGAGAGGGCCCTGCAGGGTTCTGCTCAGTTCCATATCTATCTATCTATATGTATATATGTATATATGTATGTGTGTGTATATATATATATATATATATATATATATATATATATTAGGAATTAACTCACGTGATTATGGAGTCTGAGAAGTTCTATGATCTGCCATCTGTAATCTGGAGAACAAGCAAACCTGGTGGTGTAATTCAGTCCAAGTCTGAGGGCCTGAGAACCAGGAGCTCTGATGTCTGAGGGCAGGAAATATGGATGTCCCAGCTCAAGAAAAAAGAGAATTCACCCTTCCACCTTCTTGTTTTATTCAGGCCTTCAGTGGATTGGATGACGCCCACACTGGTGGGGCTGATCTTCTTTTTCTTAGTCTACTGAATCAAATGCTAACCTCTTCCAGAAACACCCTCATAGACACACCCAGAAATAATGTTTTACCTGCTACCTGGGCATCTCTTAGCCCAGTCAAGTTGACACATAAAATTAACCATCACAGTGGCTTAAACAACAAACGTTTATTTCTTACAGTTCTGGAGGCTGGAAGTTCAAGATCAGGGTGGCAGCATGATCAGGTTCTGATGAGGACTCTCTTCCTGGTTTGTAGACAGCTGTCTTCTCAACTGTGTTCTCACATGGAGGAGAGAGAAGGAAAGAGAGAGAGAGAGCTGGGCTCCCTTCATCCCTTTATAAGGGCATCAGTCGCATGCTGAGGGCAGAACCCTCATGACCTCATCTAAATCTGCTCATCTCCCAAAGACCCCAACTCCAGATACCATCCCGTTGAGGCTTAGTGCTTCAACATATCGGGGTTTTTTTGGTGGGGAGGTGAAGCATTCCATCCATAACATACTTCAAAATGACTTCCTGAGATTCAGGGCTTGTTAATGGAATTCCTGAATTGTTGAACATAAAAGAGGGAGAATTGAGGGAGCTCCAAGGAGCAGGGGGGGAGGACAGACCCCCTCCCACAGGCTTGGTGGGGCAAGTTTCTTTTGGAAGAAGGGGAGCATGCCTGAATGCGGGGACCAGAGGCAAAGGCAACTGGGAATGCCCCTTGATTCATACATGGTGCTTTGAGGATTTGAACCCAGGCTGTCTGTGCCCATAGCCACAGCACTGTAGGTCCTGATGAACTTATATCCTTTACATCATTGAGTGCACTTCGTTTTGACTATTTCTGATTGCATAAATGTCATGTACTCTCATCAAGAAATGCAGACAAGCAAACGAGAAAGAAAAATCATGAAAACCCTTCCTAGCGTCCTCCAGCCAGAGACAAAACCGTCAGTGATCTACAAGCACTTCTTTTGTTTTGCATCTTTCTGGTCACAAATCTGAATTTCTTCCACTCTTACCTGCCACAGACTGTTGAAAAGAACACCTTCGATTAATAACAGCTCTTTCAGGGGCAAAAACAAAAAACAAATGAACAAACAAAACCCCACACCATGCTAAACATACGCATGGCTTTTAGTTAAATATAGTTCAGTTTTTTTCTGGTTCCTGAAACACAAAATCGTGGAAAAGTGCTCATTTTGGGGATCAAGGAAATACAGGTGTTATACTACCTGCTTTTTGACAGTATAGTTTGAATATTTCCCATGGTACTCCCATGGTACTCAACAGGTACCATGTTTTAGGTAGACAGTCTCCTGTTAGTAGACATTTATTGCGTGCCCAGTAGGTGCCAGGTACTGCTCTGGATGCTAGAGCTATGATCGTGAACAAGAAAGACAAAATTCCCAACTGTGGCAGAGCTGACATTCTAATCACATTTTTTCCCCTGATAGTATTTTTCATGGCTGTATAGTATTCCACAGTGTGGACTTGTGCCACGATTTATATAGATAACCCCCAGTTATTAAAACCTCCACTCTAGTGCACATGCTGCTAGCTAAATTTTTGTGTTTTCTTTATTTTTCTAGATTGGGGTAAAAGATACATAACATAAAATTAAGTGTACGATTCCATAGCATTAAGTACATTCACATTGTTGGGCAACCATCCCCACCATCATTTCCAGAACTTTCTCATCTTTCCAGACTGAAACTCTGTCCCCATGAAACACTGACTCTCCATCCCCCTCCCCCAGCCCCTGTCCCCACCATCTACTTCCTGTCTCTATGGATGTGACTCCTCTAGGGACCTCCTGTGAGTGGGATCAGACTGTATATGACCTTCTGTGTCTGGCTTCTTTCACTGAGCATCACGTCCTCAAGGTTCATCCATACTGTAGTTTTTATCCTTTTTAAGCCGCTATAGTTGTGGATTTTCTGACACACAATGGGAATGTGTCCTAACCGGCCCCATCTTAGGAGGGAGAGCTGGGGAGAAGAAGGCCAGAATTGGAATGAGGTTGGGGATAATTGATAGGGCAAGATAGCAGAGGAATTTGAGAGGGGCATCCAGAAAGTGGGAGGAACTCCCCTTGCACTCATCTACCTTCCAGAGAAAAGACTGAGAACAGGATGTGGGGATGGAAATGGGGAGATTTGGGGACCCCACGTCATGGAGTGTCCCCAGCTGTGCTCCGCTGCAGGCAGAGTAAAGACACACGCTCACAGCAAGTTCTAACTTCACTGGTCCAGGCTCCCAACTTCGTATCAGGACCTCAGTCCTGTTCAGAATTCTCCCCTCCAGGCTGTGCTGAAGCCAGCGTGCCCTGGCTTACAAGGGCCAAATTTTCTAGATTTTTGACAACCAGAAATTAAGCCCAGCCAGTACTGAACATTAAATTATAGAGATTTAACACTTAACAGATCATAAAAAACCGAAGGTGGTACGCAAATACTCATCACGTCCTAATTATTCTCGCAAATACTCATCATGTCCTAATTATTCACTAAGTATTACTGTTATCTATGCTTTCGAGGTAACATGCCTATGAAGGTACATGGCGGAAATACCATATGATGGTGTGGACCTGCCCATCTCCTCGCAATTTCCCACTCTGTGACGCCATCAGGTAGCTCGAAACCATCCTTGATGGGGTGTCTGCATCCTCAGCAACCCTCCCCCTCAAGGCCCCCCGACCTTGCTCTATTTTCTTCCCACAGCACGTATCAGTTTGCAACCTAACTTCCTATATCACTGACGTGTTTACGACCTTTATTCTCAGTGTGCTTGCTTACCATGTCAGCTCGGACAAGGCAGGGATTTTGGTCTGTCACGTTCACTGCTGTGTCCCAGTTTCTAGCAGCTCCCGGCACACTGTAGGCACTCAGTAAATATGGGGGATGTGAATAAAGGGGTCACTCCAGGAAGCTAATTTTAACCACAGCTCCACCCCGCCTAACGTTCCGTGGCCCGGGCACCATCCACCTTCTCCTCCTTCATTCTGATTTGTTTCTGACGCCCCGCAGGCTTCCAGGGAGGCAGCCACGAGGAGACACGGTGGGGGCCGCTACTTGGGCCGTGACTGCGGTCCACCCAGGCGGCGGCCCCCTCCCCAGCCCCTCTGCATCTGGGGAGCCTGTTCTCCCAATGCCTGTCCCCACGCCAGGCCCGGGAGGCTGCAAACGTCCGGCCCCCATGCGCCGGCACATCCCGGGCCGCCCGCCAGGTGCGCATCGCGGGGCGCCAGCAGCTGCAGCGTTTCCCCTCCAGCGCAGCAGCCTAAACGCGGCAGCCGATGCGGGGCCACGGCCCAGCCACCTGCGCGCTCCCGGCGCACCAAGAACCAAGGAGGCCACGGGGACCTCTAGGGCCGTGCCCAACCCCAGCTGGGGGGCTTTTCATCGTAGGGCGCTTTAAAATCTTTTTAATGAGAAAATATTTTAAACATTCAGGAAAATAGGGAAAATAATATGACAGACCCCCAAGAGAGCAATGCCAAAGAGTAGGCGTCCTCATTCATCCCATAAATATTTCATAAGGTTACCAGTGTGTCTGGCACTGTTTTAGGAGCTGGGGTAGAACTGGGAGAAAAATAGAGCAAACCCCCTTAACTCTGGAATCTGGTTCAAGGTGGGGTGGAGGGGAAGGCTGGTAAGAAATTAAATCAGTGTATTCATTTGCTCGGCCTGTGTTACAGGCTGAATTTTTGTGCCCCCCCCCAAATTTATTTGTATAATCCTAGCCCCTAAAGGTGATGATATCAGGAGGTGGGGTCTCTGGGAGGTGGTGAGGTCATGAGGGTGGAGCCCTTCCTGATGGGATTAGTGCCCTTATAAAGGGACCCCAGAGAGTTCCCTTGCCCCTTTGCCCAACGAGGACACAGCAAGAAGATGGCTGCCTATGAACCAGGAAGGGAGCCCTCACTGGACTGTGCCGGCACCCTGATTTTGGACTTTGCAGCCTGCAGGACTGTGAAAAATAGATTTCTGTTGTTGTTAAGCCCTTGGGTCTCTGGTATTTTGTTATAGCAGTCCAAACTGACTAAGACTTACTGGGTGGTTTAAGTAGCAGGTATTTATTGTATCACATTATGGAGGCTGGAAGTCCAAGGTCAAGGTGTTGGAGGGTTGGTTTCTCCTGAGGCCTCTCTCCTCCCTGTTCCTCTTCCTCCTCCTTCCTTGCTAGTTTAATAGGTGTTTGTGGCACTTTTGAAACATGGCCCCCACGTTCACTGACCCTTCTCTCATCAAGAGCCATGGTCTGTGTCTGCTCCACTTGAATGTAGGTGGGTGCGTGCCTGCTTTGATCTCTACGGTAAGGCGGAAGTGACGCTGGGATTTCTGAGGCTAGGACAGAAAAGGTCACCAGCTCCCCCTGGTTCTCTTGAGGTGCCCCATCTGGGAAGTCAGCCACCATGAAAGACGTCAACTACCCAAAGACCATCATGCTGTAGGCATGTGTAGACCCTCTGGCCCACTGTCCCAGCTGAGCTCCACCTTCCGGCCTTCCCCTCCATGGTGTCCCCTAGGTGACTGAGGCCATCTAAGACCTTCCAGACCAGCCATCCACCTGACCCCACCCACAGGCCACAGAAGCTGAGTCTGCCCAGAGTCCTGACCTGAGACATACAAAACTCCGTGAGATATACAAAAATGATTGTTCTAAGCCTGTACGTTTTGGAATAGATTGATGCAGCAGCAGTAACTAGAACAGCGTTAAATGTAGCTTGTGGCTTTAATTTGCGTGTATATAATTACTGAGCAAATCATACAGTTCCCCTGAGAGTTTGTTTACTGTCTGCTCCCTCTCTGGGGCACTGCCTGTTCTTCGGGGAATATGCCATAGTTGAGTTTCTAAGAAATAGCCTGGATATGTCTCCCCTCCCCGAAGGGACAGATAGATTGATTTTGTTTAGCACAGCCTGAGGTATTGGTATATGTCTTCATTTCATTCATTCAGCCATGCTGATTTATATTCTAAGCACTTACTACGTGCTGCGCCATGTGCTGGAAGCTGGGATGCAGCAGTGAGCAAGACACACAGCGTTCTCAGGAGCCAGGAATCTGGTGGAGGGAGAGAACTTAAGTCAGGGTATGTAGTCAGGGATGCGGGAGCCCAGGGGACCCATAAGTTGTGCCTGGCTGGGGAGGGAAGGAGGAAGTTGAGAGAGGCTTCATTCATGGACAGGGGTTTTTCAGGTAGAGTGTTTGAATGAAGCAGTGTTCCAGATCACTCTAGTTTTCCATTTTGGCTTAACAAACTACCCCAAGCTTAGTGACTGCTGGGGATGGAATTGGGTCCTCCCCAAATTCTTACGCTGAAGCCCTAACCCTGCAATGTGACCGTATTTGCAGATACAGGAACCACACAGCCTTGGAAGTCACACAGTGTCACTTCCTCCCCATTCTCTTTGCTGGACGGAAGTCGCTAAGTCTTGCCCACTCTAAGGGGAGAGAAGCAGACACCACCCTCTCAACGGAAGGGAATTAGTTGTGGGAGGGATGTCAATACATTTGTAGGTATGTTTTGTGGGTTTGTTTTTGTTTTTTGGTTGTGCCAGGTCTTAGTTGCGGCAGGCAGGCTCCTTAATTGCGGCTCGCTGGCTCTTTAGTTGTGGCATGTGAACTCTTAGTTGCGGCATGCATGTGGGATCTAGTTCCCTGACCAGGGATTGAACCCAGGCCCCCTGCATAGGGGAGTGTTAACCACTGCGCCACCAAGGAAGTCCCTGTTGATATGTTTTAAAGTCACACACACACACACACACACACACACACACACACACACACACGGTTGCAAAGATAAGACCGCAGGGTAGGCGCTGTGCATTCAGTGCCTCATTGAATCACCCCACATCCACAAGACAGCAATTCAGGTAATTTCTCCGCCAAAGATGAGGGGACACTCCCTTCTCCTTAAAAGCCCTCAAATTAATCACACAATTGGTTCTTTTTGTAACACAATGAATGAGAGATTCAGAGCTAAACACATCTGTCCAAGGGACATTTCAACAAAGTCCTCTTAATTTTTCCCTCAAGACAAGACATTGCTGAGTAATAAACAGATGTCATCCGCACTACTTTCCTAGCTGTCTATGGTGAAGTGTCTTTTTTTTTTTTAATTGCACAAGTCTTAACTGTAAAGACCACCCCCTGGCATATTAAAGTGTATTACATGCATTTAGTATATTCACAGTATTCTGCAACTGTCATCTTTATCTAGTTTCAAAATATTTTCATCAGCCTCAAAGACAACCCCATCCCCATTAGCAGTCACTCCGCGCCCTCCTTCCCCAGCCCCTGACAACCACAAATCCACTCTCTGTCTCTGTGGAGTTGCCTGTTTTGGACGTTTCATGTAAATGGAATCACACACTACGTGGCCTTTTGTGTCTGGCTTCTCTCATTGAGCATCATGTTTTCAAAGTTCATCCACATTGTAGCGAGTGTCAGGGCTTCTGTCCTTTTCATGGCTGAGTAATATTCTGTCGTATAGATGGACCGCATTGTGTTTATCCAGTCATCCATCAATGGACACTTGGGTCGTTTCCACCTTTTATCTGTTGTGACTAGTGCTGCAATAAATATTTGTGTATAAGAATTTGAGTCCCTGGTTTCAGTTCTTTGGGTGTAGAGGTAGGAGTGAAATTGTGGGCTCATATGGTAATTCTATGTTTAACTTTTGGAAACATCACCATACTGTTTTCCTGTGTCTGTGATTTTTTTTTAAACAGCTTTACTAAGGTAAAATTCACATACAAGAAACTAGACATATTTAAAGCACACAATCTTGTCATCCACAAATAAAGGCAGTTTTGCTTCTTCCTTCCAAAGAAAATACTGTTCATCGTAGGTTCTCATAGGTATGCTTTATTGGGTTGAGAAAATTCCCCTCTATTACTAGTTTCCTGAGACTTAAAAAAAATCAAGAATAGATGTTGGATTTTGTCAAATGCTTTTTCTTCACTTATTGAGATGGTCATGTAGTTTTTCACTTAGTTGTTCATATAATGAATTACTTTGATTAGTTTTCTTTTTTTTAAAAAAAAGATTTATTTATTATTTATCTTTATGGCTGCATCGGGTCTTAGTTGCGGCATGTGGGATCTTCATTGAGGCATGTGGGATCTTTCCTTCTGGCGTGCAGGCTCTTCTCTAGTTGTGGTGCACAGGCTCCAGGGCGCATGGGCTCTGTAGCTTGCAGCTTGCAGGCTCTCTAGTTGAGGCTCGCGAGCTCAGTAGTTGTGGTGCACGGGCCTAGTTGCCCCACAGCGTGTGGGATCGTAGTTCACTGACCAGGGATCGAACTTGCGTCCCCTGCATTGCAAGGCAGATTCTTTACCACTGGACCCAGGGAAGTCCCTACTTTGATTGGTTTTTCAAATGTTAAGCCAACCTCGCCTTGTTTGTAACTTTTTATTTTGGTATAATTTCAAACATATAGAAAAGTTGCAAGAAGAGGTGAAGTATTTTTGCATATTCTTTACTCAGATTCCTCAACTGTTTGCATTTCGTCATATTTGCTTTATCATGCTCTCTCTTTCTCTCTCCCTGTATAAACACTATTGTATTCTATAGTCTAATTATATAGACTGTTGTCTATATAGTATATATTTTTGCATGTAACATATTGTAAGTGTATAAATATATTATCCATAATATTCATATTATATAATACATAATATTTTATGACATAACATGACAAAATATAATAATGTGTTATAAATACTATATTACATGTTATGTATACATATTATACATAATAATATATAAAATAATATATAATGTATAAATATACTATACCTTCATATAACATATAAAGTAAAAAATATATATACAATGTACATATAATGTTTCCTGGACAATTTGAAGAAATAAGTTGGAGTCTTGGCAAGCTTTACTCTGACGTCTGTCAAATATCCCTTCTCTGCCCTGAAGAGCATATTCTGTGTAACCTGTCGGGTCCCTGTTAGTTAATAAGTCTCACCTTGTCGAGCCCTGTTAACCATTTCCACCTCAGAGCTTTCTCCATCCCCTTGGTTGGCCAGATACATGTCTGGGAAACCTGGGGTGACGTGGAGGCCCCTGGGACCACTTCTTCCCCATGCCCTGTCCCTTCTGCTTTGCTTTGCACGTGTGCCTGGTGTGTGCTGTTTCCGTCTGTCCCTCCCTCCCTCACTGGGCTGGGGCTGGGCCGAAGAGAGGGAGCTCTGAGCGTACCCAGGGGTGTGAACACTGACCACCCACACGGCTGTCTGCTTGGGTCTGGGCCTGGGCACCGGCTGGGTTCCCGGGATCCAGAAAGGCAGAGGTGGAAGGGGACAGATTCCAGAGCCAGATGTGGGTTGGGGGAGGAAACTCAGCCATCTCCTTGTGATGCTGCCTGCCTGTTGTCATGGAAACCCAAGCCATTCTCTTTTGAAGGACCCATTAAGGTGCAGGATATAATCAACGGTGTCTCTGGCAGACCCCCACGCTCCCTGGTGGGAGGCGACCACCACTTGAACAGCAGCCCCTGGATGATGAAGCATCTGAGTTCTGCCCTCACCATCTGTTTCCAGCACTGGCTGGAGACAATACGCTGTGTGACCATAAGTCTCTGCTCCTGTCAGCACTTTAGCATCCTCCCCTGTGGAAATGACAGAGGGACACGTCACAACTGCCATGTTGTCTCTGCATACCAAACTGTGATAGGGGTGTAAGGTAGTGGTTCAACATGCACATCCTGGCGACACAGTGCCCAAATTCAGCTTCTGACTCTGCCACCCACTAGCTGTGCAACCTTGAGCAACTTGCTTGACCTCTCTGGACCCGTTTTCTCTCCTATAAAATGAGGTATAACGATGGTACCTACCTTATAGGAGGTAATATAGCTAAAGCTATCAAAACAGTGTCTGGATAAAGAAAATGTAGTATATTTGTGCAATGGAATATTATTCAGCCATGAAAAAGGAACAAAGCACTGACAGGCTACAACATGGAGGAACCTTGAAAGCATTTATGTTCAGTGAAAGAAACCACACACAATGGGATGTGTGGTGTATGATGCCATTTATATGAAAATTCCAGAATAGACAAATCCAGAGAAACAGAAAACAGACTGCTGGTTGCTGGGGGCTGTGGGAACAGGGAAATGGGGAGTGACTGCTTAATGGGAATGGGGTTACTTTTGGGGTGATGGAATGTTCTGGAAGTAGGTAGTGGCGATGGTTCTGCACCTTTGTGAATGTACTAAGTGCCACTGAATTGTCCTTTTAAAATGGTTGAAATACAAATTTTATGTTATGCGTATTTGCTTTATAAAATTTCAAGATTTTTTGATGGTGTGATACACACAGTGACACTCAGATCGAAGAAAGACAAAACTCTTTATGTTACTTGGAGCTCCAAACTAGAGGATACAGGGCTTGCACTGAACAGGGTAACAGCAAGCTGGAGCTGTAGTGGGGTTAGCTAGGTTTCCCAGGCTTCCTGGGATTGGCTAATTTGAATAATTTCTTGGGTTCCAAGACCATGGGGCTGTCCCTAGTTGCCTGGTTCCTGGCCCTGGGGCAATCAAAGCAGGTGTGTGGTGGCCCTTAAGTATGAGAGCCGATAAGGGAAGTGGTCCAGGTGTGGACTTAGGCAGTTTCTCAAGAGGAACTAATCAGCCTCTGTCCAGGGCCTCAGAAATGGGTCCCTCCCTCCCTTCCTTCTTTCCTTCCATCTTTCCTCCCTCCCTTCCTCCCTCCCTTCCTTTCTTCCTTCCTTCCTTCTCATTTATCTATCAATCCATTATTTATCCACCTTTATACTTTTGTCATCATCATTTCCTGAGCACTTACTGTCTGTGGTGCCATGCACGTACATACACCATCTCCTTGATCTTTACAACAGCCTGAAAAGAGAGGCCATAATCACCCCATTTTACAGACAGGGAAACTGAGGCTGAGAGAGGAGAAGCACTTGACCAATGTCCCTGCTCAGCATCCTTCACCTCCCTGCCCCACTGCCCATCACAGAATAGAAATTATTTTAGCACCCACCTTCCTGGTGCCCAAAACATTGCATGTGGGTCTCTAGCCCTCACCATCCTACAAAGACTTATTATAATGCCAAGAAACAGGCACCAAGGTTGGCTAATTATTATTATTATTTTTTAATTTATTTATTTTTGGCTACATTGGGTCTTCATTGCTGCATGTGGGCTCTCTCTGGTTACAAAGAGCAGAGGCTACTCTTCGTTGTGGTGTGCGGGCTTCTCATTGTGGTGGCTTCTCTTGTTGTGGAGCACGGGCTCTAGGTGCACAGGCTTCAGTAGCTGCAGCACGCAGGCTCAGTAGTTGCGGTATGCAGGCTCTAGAGCACACAGGCTTCAGTAGTTATGGCATGTGGGCTCAGTAGTTGTGGCTCACGGGCTCTAGAGCGCAGGCTCAGTAGTTGTGGCGCATGAACTTAGTTGCTCTGCAGCATGTGGGATCTTCCCGGACCAGGATCGAACCCCTGTCCCCTGAGTTGGCAGGCGGATTTTTAATCACTGCACCACCAGGGAAGTCCAAAGTTGGCTAATTTTAACTTTCAACCCATATAGTACCTCAAAAGCACAATCTCATATGCTCCCCATGATCCTCTGAGGCATTTCATTCCTGTAGTGGATAACTCCATATTTCAAATCCCCTGTCTTCTCACAAGTGCTTTTAGCTTTTGGATCTGTGTTGCTGCCACTGTGGGCTGGATTGTCTGTTTTATTTGTTCTGCCCTTGTCTGTCTCTCCAGGGTCTTGAAGGAGCCGCCAGGACATGGGTGTGTTTTAGGTAGCTCTACCCACTAGCTCTGCCATGTTACCCATTCATACGCCTTCCTTCTTCAGGAGCTTACAACTCTATTTTGAAATATGAGCCTGGATATCCAGGCTTATAGGAGGTCTCAGGTGGAAACTGGCTTGGAAAACGTGAGCAACATTGGATGGATTTACAACTCTTTGAGATACCTGTAGCAGAGATTGCCAGCTGTCCTCAAAAACTGTTCTTCCCTTCTTTCTCACGGCACTAGAACCCCCAATTTTTATCTGAGCATATCTGGCGGTGTAAAAGATAGACAGTATTTTAACAAATGGCGCAGCACACCACGGGGATGAATGTGACACACTAAGGATAGCAGAGCAACAGTATAGAAGGAGTCCAGGTCCTGCCATCATGGAGCTCCATACCAGCCCTGAACTGTGTACGCTCAGTTTTCTGACATAAAATAAATGTATTACATTTTTTTACTTAAAGAAGTTGAGTTGGGGGGACTTCCCTGGTGGTGCAGTGGTTAAGACTCCGCACTCCCAATGCAGGGGGCCCGGGTTTGATTCCTGGTCAGGGAACTAGATCCCACATGCATGCTGCAACTAAGAGTTCGCATGCCACAACTAAGGAGCCCGTGAGCCACAACTAAGGAGCCCAACTGCCACAACTAAGGAGACGGGGAGCCACAACTGGCACAATCAAAAAAAAAAAAAGAGGAGTTGGATGTTTCTTATAGTAAAATGCATAGACCTTAAGTGTACAGATCAATGATTTTTGACAATTGTAGACACCCATATAGTCGCTACCCTAATCAAGATGGATAATGTTTTCAGAACCCTAAACAGTTCCCATGGCCCCCTTTCCAGTTGATTCCTACCCTCTCCCAGGAGCACCCAAAATTCTGATTTCTATCCACATAGATTAGTTTTGCCAGTTTTTGTTTGTTTGTTTGCCTGCCACACCGCATGGCTTACGGGATCTTAGTTCCCTGGCCGGGGATCCAACCCGTGCCCCCTGCAGTGGAAGTCTGAGTCCTAACCACAGGACCGCCAGGGAATTCCCAGGGAATTCCCTGCCAGTTCTTAAATGCCATATAAATGGAATCATGCAGTATGTATCCTTTTGTGTCCAACTTCTTTTGTTCAGCATGACCTTCAGTCATCTAGGCTGCCACTTGTATCATCAGTTTGTTCCTTTCTTTTTTTTTCTTGCCCATAGTGTGGATATACCAGTTTGTTTATCCATTTGTCAGTTAGTTTTTGGCTATTCCCAACAAAGCTGTTGTGACTGTTTTTGTAAAATTTGCTCTGTGGAAATAGATATTCTTTTCCCTTCTGTGTAGATCTAGGCATAGAACTGCTGACTCAAAGGGAAGAAAATAGGGACTTCCCTGGCTGTGCAGTGGTTAAGAATCCACCTGCTAATGTAGGGGACATGGGTTCGAGACCTGATCTGGGAAGATCCCACATGCCACAGAGCAGCTAAACCCGTGCGCCACAGCTGCGGAGCCTGCACTTCAGAGCCTGTGAGCCACCACTGCTGAGCCCGTGCGCCACAACTACTGAAGCCCGCGCGCCTAGAGCCCCTGCTCCGCAACAAGAGAAGCCACCGCAATGAGAAGCCCGCGCACCGCAATGAAGAGTAGCCCCCTCTCGCCGCAACTAGAGAAAGCCCGCGCGCAGCAATGAAGACCCAACAACGAAGACCCAGTGCAGCCAAATTTATTTAAAATTAAAAGAAAATTACCTGGCCTTAAAAAAAAAAGGGAAGAAAATACACTTCCACTTTGTTAGAGTAACCCCACTATCTCCCTATATATTGGTGTTCCCTCCTTCTTTGCCTCACCCTCTGGTTTCTTCACTTCTGCTTTCTTGGGACCACCTTCCAAATAAACCAGACTTGTCTCAGACTCTACTTTCATGGATTTCCCAAGTTAAGATAATTGGACACTGACCAAATAATAAGATAGCTCCATGGGTTGTACCTTCAGTTCAGTTGTCCACAGCACCTCTGAGGGTGATGGCTCTTCTTTATAGGTGCATGTGGCCTCCATGCTCCTGTGTCTGATGAAGGTGACAGGGGTTCAGGCATCAGCATTTACTTCTCAACTGAATACTTATTAGGTACTAGCACTGAGCTGGGCATGGGGGTGGGTACAAAGATCAAACTGCTGAGATTAACTGAGGTTCCCGGCCCCCCAGTGGTCTACGGGAGAATAAAAGATTGGAGGGTTTTTTTTTTTTTTTTAAACGAAGGATTCCCCTAAATGACAATCAGTGGGGAAGCTGGTCAAAATGCAGATTCCTTGGCCTGCCTCACCTCTGGATTATTGAAACTGAGAGGGTCCTGGGATGTGCATTCTCTATGATTTTCCTAGGGGAATCATCCTCATATTAAAATTGGAGAGGGCTTCCCTGGTGGCACAGTGGTTAGGAATCCACCTGCCAATGCAGGGGACACGGGTTCAAGCCCTGGTCCAGGAAGATCCCACATGCTGTGGAGCAACTGAGCCCATGCACCACAACTACTGAGCCTGCACTCTAGAGCCCGCGAGCCACAACTACTGAGCCCACGCACCGCATCTACTGAAGCCCATGCGCTCTAGAGCCTGTGCTCTGCAACAACAGAAGCCCGGCCACCGCAGTGAATAGTAGAAGAGTAGCCCCTGCTCGCCGCAACTAGAGAAAGCCTGCGCGCAGCAATGAAGACCCAACACAGCCAAAAATAACAAATAAATAAAATTTTAAATAAATAAAATTGGAGAATTCGGGGACTTCCCTGGCAGTCCAGTGGTTAAGACTCTGTGCTTCCAATGCAGGGGTTGCGGGTTCGGTCCCTGGTCAGGGAGCTAAGATCCCACATGCCGTGTGACGTGGCCAAAAAATTTTTTTTTAATATTGGAGAATTCAAGCAAGAGATGGTCGTGAGTGAGCTAGTTATTGAGTGTGGCTGGTGGGGGAAATGATAGGCAATTACACTCAACACGGAGGGGCCAGATCATGCAAGTTGTGTGAGGATATTTGAATTTTATCTTGCAGGCAGTGGGAGTCTTGGAAGTGTTGAAGGCAAGGGTGGGACTTGATCAGATTTGTGTTCTAGAAAGACCCCTCACTGTATGTGGCGAATGAATTGGCTGTGTGTGTGTGTTTTGGGGGAGGAGGGAAGAGACCATGAGACGACCAGGCAGTGATGGAGGTAGGGGGCTGGAGAAGAGGACAGATTTGATGAGAATGACTTGCCTTGGGGAATATGGGAGGGGGAGGGGGAGGGGGAGGGTCTCTGGAATGTGGAGAGCCTGCCTCATGATGGGGGCATGGAGGGAAGGGGCAAGTTGGGGGTTGGGTGGATTGGGCGTTCACCTTGACATTATTAATTTGGAGTGATGGTGAGACACCTAGGGAGAGATATTCATAGAAATACCAGGGGGCTTCCCTGGTGGCGCAGTGGTTGAGCATCTGCCTGCCAATGCAGGGGACACGGGTTCGAGCCCTGGTCTGGGAGGATCCCACGTGCCGCGGAGCAGCTAGGCCCATGAGCCACAACTACTGAGCCTGTGCGTCTGGAGCTTGTGCTCCGCAACAAGAGAGGCCGCGACAGTGAGAGGCCCATGCACCGCGATGAAGGGTGGCCCCTGCTCGCCGCAACTAGAGAAAGCCCTCGCACAGAAACGAAGACCCAACACAGCCAAAGATAAAAATAAATAAATGAATAAGATAAAAAAAAAAAAAGAAATACCAGGGCAGAACCTCCTCTTTCATTGGTGTCCCTAAAGGGCAGTATCTGGGTGCCTTTTCCTATCTGAAAGCTCTCCCATTCCCAGAGAACAATTCTAAATATACCAGAGAGTCTCTCAGAGTTAGCCTTAACCCAGACATTGAATTCTCTCTCCGCTCCTCATTCATGAAGAGCCTCTGGCATTTAGATGTCTTGTAATCATATTTTCTCTGCTTGTTAATGGACCCACTGAGGCAGTACTCCCGGGAGAGAGAAAGATTTCGTTTGTCTGGGGCTGAGGAGGGAGACAGGGGTTGCCAGAGCTAATGAGGAATCAATGCCTCATAATTGCTAATTAAACGAGTCTGGCTGTCTCCTGGGGCACTAGTTGGTTGGCCGGCCCTTGAGTGTCCACAAATTTAATTATACTTCCCAATAAACACCTGCAGCAACCATCACCCTGTGGTATCTCTGTGGGGGAGACCAAGGAGAAGTAGGATCTCCATGTGTGCGCCGAAACCATCAATTCATTTATTGATTGATGTATTGGTTTATTCCCTGATGCCTTTATTGAGTCAACAAATATTTATTGAGCACCTGCTGTGTACCAAGCCCTGGATTGGGTGCCGGGGACTCAGCAGTGAAAATACAAACACAGTCTCTGCCCTCATGGAGCTCACAGTATCATGGGGAAGACAGTTCTGTAAATAGATAACAGAAAAATAATTAGGCTAAGTGCCAGGTGGAAGATATCCCGGGTCTATGAGAATGTATAATGTAGACTTGACGTGGGGAACGGTGAGGCAACAAATGATGAAATGAGACTTGGATGAGGAGGCAGAATGTGCCATGGGGCACTCTGGGTGGCGGCATCCATTCCAAGCTGAGGGAACAACAAAGGCAAAGGCTGTTCTTAGGCTGGGCTGAGCAGAATGTCTTGAAAATTCTCCCTAGAATCCTGATCTAGGGAGGCCTTCCAAGGTTGTTCCCGCATTGATCCTCCAGGAAAGTGTAGTGAGATGGTTAAGAGTCCTGGGTTCAGAGTCAGATATTTTGTAGTTCCAGGCCCATGGGGGCATAGGAGTGACATGGCCAACACCACACACTGTTGTGTATTCATGGGGTGCATGCCCCTATTCTGTTCCCTCCTCCGCCTTTATTCTGTGGAATTAGTCAGCCCAACCCCTGGGTGGAAGTGATTCCTCCCTGAGCCCCCAGCCCTCACACTTGCTTGTTCGTCTTGGGCGGAGGTCGACGGGAGTCCACGCTATGAGGAAGCTGTGACTTGTTGTCATAGTACATCAGAACAACAAAATCACTAGTCTTCCACACAGCACTAGACCACAGCCGTTTCAGTCGTCTTCGCCACCGTCTGCCCCATGTCTGAGATCCCCACCCAGCTCTTTCCCCTCACCTGAGCTAAGCCATAACACCTGTTCTCCACTGCCCCCTGTTTCCCGTCCCTGGTCCTCCTGGAGAGAGGCAGGGTCCGATCTCCAAGGGCCCAACTCGCACCCAGCCATATCAGAAACATGGAATTTGGAGTTGGACAGATGTGGGGTTGACTTGCAGCTTCACCCTTGGGCTGAGAGCCCTTGGGCTTGTTACGTCCCTGCCCCTCTCTGGGTCTCAGTTTCCTCACCTGTCACCTGAGTGTAATAACACCCATGTCCTGGGGCTGAAGATGGCATGATATAATGTATGTAACATGCTTGGCACAGTGCTTCTCACAGAAGTCTGGAAGGAGCACCGTAATGCCATCTTGGCAGGCGCCTGTCCCCACTCCGTACTACGGATTGGCCATTTCACCTGTTGGGAATTACAGATTTTTTTTCTGTGTGCGGTTTCATTTCACCTGCTTATCTGGAAAACCATTCTTTGAAAGATTCATTAAATGAGGGTCAAGTCTCCAGAAACGTCAGACACTTCAGACCACCCTCTGTTCCCCCGTCAGGGGACAGGGGCTTCCCGGTACCAGGGAAGCTGTCCGGTGTCCTGGTTCTGAAATGAAGTCGGCTCCGGGAACCCCCTAGGAGCTGTCCGGAGCCCTGGTGCTGAAGCAGATTGTGGCTCCCTTCCTGGACCCCGAGCGGCGCTGTCCTGAGTCTCGGTGCTGAAATAAATAGCAGTTTCCTTCCTTGTTGGTCGGAGAGCTGTTCTCAACCTCGGTGCTGAAGAAAACTTGCTTTGCTTCCCTCTCTTCCCCAGCTCACCCTAGTCCCCTCTGTTCGTCTCCCTCTTGGGAACTCCCCTCCACTACAATTCCTTCCCCTCCGATCCTCTTCCAGGTGCGCCTCCCGGCACAAGGCGGGGGAGAGACGGAGAGGTCATAACTAGGATTCATACCTGCGCCTCACCTAGTGGCATGTTTCCAGAACTTACCTCCCAGGTAGTCAGCGAGGTTGGTCTCCGTTTTCCAGACCGTCAAACTTCACAGTCTTTGTCGCTTTCTGGGAAACTGTCCATGCGCTCACCTGCAAACCAGCCCCATTCACAGGGACCCGGATCCCTCAGACCACCCCTCCCCCCACGCAGCTTCGGCCCTTCCCCAGTGTGCCTCACCTGCTTCCCGTCTTGCAGGCAGATGCAGGTGTCCACTGGCTGCCTAGGCGGGGACTTGCGCTTTTATGGGCTTCAGGGGAGGCGGGGCGCCGGGAACCCAGGGAGGGGCTTCGCCAGCCTGCCAATGGGACTCCGCCTCGAATGCAATTCCAAAGATTACCTCATAGGTTGTGGCCTCAGCTTCAGAATAAAAGTCTGGCATCTGCCCAAAACCTGGGTTAGGGGTTTTCTGGAGGGGGAGGGGACGCTCATTGTGTTCCTCAGGGTCTTCCCACAGGGTCCAGCCCCCTCCTAGGTCTCTGAACTCCGTGTTGGCTCAGGGACGCTGGCCAGTACCTGCTTCTCCCCATCCCCAGCTTGTGCTATTGCTGGATCAGGAGAGAGAAAGCTAGTAAACTGTATTGGGGTAAAAATGACACAGTGCAGAATATTTAAGTCCAGTTCCAGATAGGGAAACTGAGGTCTGTGGGACTGGAGGGCTTAGAGGAGGCTGGGGCCGAGGTGAGACTCTAGCCTAGATCTTTTGATTCCTTGATTCAGAACCCAACTCATAACTTAGTGTATTGTTTTGCTTTATGGAGCAGACTCTGAGCCAAAAAACACACGAACTTGGGTTCAAACTCAGATTTTTCTCCTCCTTGCTGTGGGTATTTGGGTATAATCAAACCTCTCTGTGCTTCCGTTTCCTCAGTTGTGAAATGGCAATGATGGTAGTAACTTCTCAGAGCATTGTGATGAGGAATTAATGATATGGTGTGGATTGCATGTTGAAATAAATAATCAGGACTGGGGCTAGGGTGAGGGAGGCACTGGCCTCAGTTGCAAAATTTAAGGGGCTACAAAAAAAACCCTCAGTAATCAAGATAAATAATATTTCAATGCAATGTTTTAAGAAATCAGAATTAATGCAAAAAATCCACAATGAACAAAATACCAAACTTTATAAATAAAGACAGGACGGGCATTACTAATTTTTCCTTTTGCCTCAGGCTCCAGTGCAGCTTGGCGTGGCACTAGAAATAATCTGAACATGATAAGTTTCCCAATAATGTAGCTATTTATTATTTTCTGAGACATTCCACTCATTTATTTACTCAACAGACTTTTATTGTATTAGGCACCAGGGACATATACATGAATTCAGCAACCAATCTTGCCTTTAGGGAGGGTGAAGACATGAAGTTATAACTATGCTCAAATGTAGTATGTGTGACAATAGAGGGATTTGTGTCATAGCTTGTGCTGTCCCTAGTATGAACATCCTATGAAGGAGCTACTCATTTTGTGGAATTTGACCTCACAAGTGAGCTGGCTGTAGATCACCCATGGATTCAGGAGCATCAGATAAGGTACCTAGCGTTTGTCAGCAAAGTGCCAACCAAAGATTAGCACCATCCACACACTGGGGGAAAGTTCAATCGAACCCATAATGCAGAAGCTGTAGGGAATCCTAACACATAGTAGGTACTCAGCAAATTCACTGTCAGCTATGTGACTTGTGGGAGTTCGTCTGAAACACTCTGGCTTAATTCTTCCACCCTGCCTCCCATGCGGAGGCCAGTTCTGGCTTCCCAGCTCCAAAGGAGGAGCAGGGAGCCTGCTACAAAAGGAAGAGGAAGAAATAGGAATGCAGCTTGGGGGCGGTTGCCTCATTTATTTGTTTCCCTCTTTAAAAAAAAAAAAACTTTCTATTTTTTTAAAAAGAAATTCACACCCACAGGAAAGTTGCAAGAACCAGGCAATAAACTCTCATATTTTACCTAGATTCACCTACCCATCCTTAACATTTGGCCACATTTGCTTTCTCTTTGTCTTTTTCTCTCTAGAGATCTTTGTCTCTGTTCTAATCATGTAAATTGCAAACACAACTGCCCCTTCATCCTAAATACTTCAGCACGCATTCCCCAAGATCAAGTCTGCTATGTAACTTAATGCAACGATCTCAACCAAAAAGTTAAAGTTGTTACAACACCACTGTGTAATCCAGAGTCCATATTTCAGTTTCACCAGTCATCCCAGTCCTGTCCTTTATGGTATTTCTTCCCAAGACAGGATCCAATTCAAAATTATGCATTGCATTTCATTGTCCTGTTTTCCATCTCTTTTGCAGAGGGGTGGGCTTTGTAGTAACAAGAAGACTCAGACCCCAGGCTCTTCCTTTCAACCCTGAGATCTGGCTCAGTCACTGTCTTCTACAAGGCTGTGCAGTGTACACAGGGTCTGACCCCCCCTTATTTACAACAAGAGTTTGTTTACAGGATTTCTTAAGTCCCCTCCTCGTCCAACATTCTGGAAAGATTTGACCAGATCTGTTTCCCCTGCCCAAGCCTACTTTATGCATTCATTTACTCCACAAAAAAATTTTTTTGAATGTCTGCTATGTGCCGGGCACTGGGAAATACAACAGGGAACCCAGCTGATGTGATTTTTGGCCTCCATTTAGTGCAGAAGATAATAAACAAGTAAACAAAGGAACAAGATAACCTCACACAGAGATGACGGCTATGAAAAAAAACAGACTGGGGGATTGTGATAGTGCTGGAGTCAGCAAACTTTCTGTGAAGGGCCAGAAAGTAAATATTTTCAGCTTCGCAGGCCAGCCGGTCTCTCTCGTGGCTACTCCCCTCTGCTGTTGTAGCTCAAAATCAACCTTGGAGGGCCTCCCTGGTGGCGCAGTGGTTGAGAGTCCGCCTGCCGATGCAGGGGATGCGGGTTCGTGCCCCGATCTGGGAGGATCCCATATGCCGCGGAGCGGCTGGGCCCGTGAGCCATGGCCGCTGGGCCTGCGCGTCCGGAGCCTGTGCTCCGCAACGGGAGAGGCCACGACAGTGAGAGGCCCGCATACCGCAAAAAGAAAAAAAAAAAAAAATCAACCTTGGAGAATATATAAATGGATGAATGTGACTGTGTGCCAATAAAACTTTATTTGTAAAAACAGTTGCAGCTCATTTGGCCCAAGGCCCACAGTTTGCTGGCCCCTGTGGTAGAATGGGATTGGCTGGTGAGAGGGACATTGCTTTAGGCTGGAGGTTGGGGAAGATCTCTCTGGGGTGGGGCCACTTGAGCTGAGACCTGCAAGGTGGGGAGGCGATGACTGGGGGAAAATTTAAAGGACAAATATGGGGCTGAAGGGACAGTTGGTGTAAAAGCCCTGGGGGCAGGGGTACCGGCCCTGATGGATGTGTTGGAGGATGATCAAGGGTGGTAATAGATTTAATCAGAGAGAGATGGCCAGGGGTCTGGTCACTCAGGACAGGAGCAGATCACAAACACAGAAAAACCTTTCCCCCTTTCTTTCTCTCCCTGCTCAAGCTTTTACCCTGTGCAGGGCTCTGTGCCCAACACTCTACGTGCCAAGTATTCCTAAGGTGACCCCGTAAGATACCTACCATTGTTGTCCCCAATTTACAGATGAGGAAACTGAGGCCAAGAGAGGCTAAGAAACTAACCCAAGACCACCCGGAAAGCAAGTGGGCAAGCAACAGAGCTGGAATTTGAACACAGCTCTGACTCTTGGTTCCAAAGTTCACGGTCCTCACCACTTACCCCAACATTGCCTTCTTTTGGGGTTCCCCCTCATACCTCCAGGAGAGCAGAGAACGTCTTTACACCTAGAATTTTGAGATTCTCCTGCCAGTTCTTCCAAGCTGCAGAGCAGATACGAAATGACCCATTTTACAGATGTGGCAGAGGCAAGCCCCTTCTCCACAGACTGCAGTGAGCGGGGGCTGGAGCTGGGATGGGGACCCCAGTCCGCTGACTCTAAGATCTAAGTTCTTGTCAATGTCCATTCTGTTCCCTGTTCCCTTCCAGAGGTCCTGTATGCATATTCGAATTTATACATCATCCTACACACACACCTTTTATGTTTTTAACCTTTTAAAGAATTCATAAAGCAGACATATTGAGGTATAATTTATATACAGTAACATTCACATTTTTAGGTATATAGTTCTATAAATTTTAGGTGTACAGTTCTATAAATCTTTTTCTTTCTTTCTTTCTTCTTCTTCTTTTTTTAAAATTTTTTTGGCTGTACCAGGTCTTAGTTGCAGCACGCAGGATCTTCGTTGCCCCGTATAAGATCTTCATTGAGAAATGCAGGATCTTTTAAGTTGTAGCATTCAAGATCTTTAGTTGTGGCATGCGGGCTCTTAGTTGTGGCATGCAGGATCTAGTTCCCTGACCAGGGATGGAACCCGGGCCCCCTCCATTGGGAGTGCAGAGTCTTAACCACTGGACCACCAGGGAAGTCCCCAGTTCTATAAATCTTGACAAATACATAGTCATGTACCCAACACCATACTCAAGATACAGAACAGTTCCATCATCCCCCAAAGTTCCCACTGCCCCCTAATTAGGGGTGGGGGGTGTGTAGTCTGTCCCCTCCCCTACTCATAATTCCTGGTAACTGATATCCATCATCACAATTTTGCCTTTTCCAGAACGTCATTTAAATGGAATCACATAAGGGGAATGGGGGGACGCTGCAGAAAAAAAAAAGGAATAACATGGTGTGCAACTTTCTGTGACTGGTTTCTTTCACCAGCATAATACATCGGAGATTCATCCATGTTGTTGTGTATGTTGGGAATCAGCTCCTTTTTTATTACTGAGTAGCATTCCACTATGTGGATGGAGCACAGTTTCTTTAATCATTCACCAGTGCAGGGGCGATGGGTTCAGGGACATCTCTAGGTTTTGGAGATAATGAATAAAGCTGCTCTAAACATTCACGTACATGTGTTTTGTGTGGACAGTATGTTTTCACTTCTGTAGGGTAAATATCTAGGAGTGGGATGGGTGGGTCACCTGGTAAGTTTGACTTTATAAGAAATTGCCAAGGGACTTCCCTGGTGGTCCAGTGGCTAAGACTCTGTGCTCCCAATGCAGGGAGCCCAGGTTCGATCCCTGATCAGGGAACTAGATCCTGCATGCCGCAACTAAGACCCGATGCAACCACATAAATAAATATTTTAAAAAAAGAGAAATTGCCAAATTTTTTTTTTCCAAAGTGGCCACACTGTTTGGCCTTTCTGTGAGCAGTGGTTGAAAGTTCCAATTGCTCCACATCTTCGTCAGCACTTGGTATTGTCAGTTTCTTTTTCAGCCACCTAATAAGTATGCATTGTCTTCTCTTCCTTTTTTTTAATACATAAGGAAGCATTCTATTCATACCTTGCAAAATGCTCTTTTTCACTTAATAGTATATGTAGAAGAAAAAGACATAGTCTTTTTTAAAATTAATTAATTATTTTTGGCTGCATTGGGTCCTTTTTAATATATAAATTTATTTATTTATTTATTTATTTATTTATGGCTGTGTTGGGTCTTCGTTGCTGCATGCGGGCTTTTTCTAGTTGCGGCAAGCGGGGGCTACTCTTCGTTGCTGTGCAAGGGCTTCTCATTGTGGGGGCTTCTTGTTGCGGGAGTGTGGGCTCTAGGTGTGCGGGCTTCAGTAGTTGTGGTGTGTGGGCTCAGTAGTTGTGGCACGCAGGCTCAGTAGTTGTGGTTTGTGGGCTCTAGAGCGCAGGCTCAGTAGTTGTCGCGTACGGGCTTAGTTGCTCCGCAGCATGTGGGATCTTCCCAGACCAGGGCTCGAACCTGTGTCTCCTGCATTGGCAGGCGGATTCTTAACCACTGAGCCACCAGCGAAGCCCAGGAACAAGATATAGTCTTTGACAAAATGTGTAGTAAGAGAGATAGACAGTCCCAGGCTATTACAGCTCTGAGTGAACAAAGCTGTGATGGAGGAGATTTGGGGCACTGTGGGAACCCAAGAGAGTCACCTGCCCCCATCCAGGTCGATGAAGGAGGGGTAAATCAAGGAGGGCTTCCTGGAGGTTGCAGCACTGTCTAAACTGAGACCTTAGGCTGAGGAGGAGTGAGATGGGTGAAGTTGCAGGAAGTGTGTTCTTGACAGCAGGAACAGCATGTGCAAAGGCCAGGAAAGAATCTGGACTTGGCACATTTGGAGTCAGGACCACTGGTTGCAGAATATTTCCTCCTCTTGCCCCGTTGTGCCTGCCTTTGGGTCTGACTGGTCCATTTAATCAGATGGGATGACTTTCTCTTGCAAACACTGGCACCTTAGGAGGCTCCATTCCACCTTCCAGAATAGAATCATCATAGCTAGCATTTAAAAATCACTTACTGTGCCCTTGCTAATTCGAGCTCTGCCCTTGTCATCTCGCTGGGAATCTCAGCTTCATGGACAGTCCCCTTTGTTCAGTTTTCTCTCCCTGGGTCCCCAGGATCTGCAACATTTGCCTGTATCCCAGGCAGGTGCAGGTGGGCAGAAATGAATGAGTCTCTTTAGAAAATGTTCCCCAGGAGACTCCATTTGGGAATAGTAGCTAATTATCTCTGGGGATAATAAGCCAACAGTGAGTATTAATTAATAGCTCATCACGGCAGAAATAAAGGTTTAGGAGTGAGAGTTAAGGGTCTGGGATGATTCTTCCTCCCTGTCCCCTGCCTTATACACACACACACACACACACACACTCAGAGGTACACACACACGCAGCCCCTTCCTCAGCCGTTACTATAGAGACCTCCTTCCTGCCACCCTCATGAGCATTTACAAATCGAGAATGCACAGATGGTGGCCTCAGCAGGCCTGTTGTTCTCTCTTCTAAGGACAGTTCCTGGAGCCCCAAGGATTAAGGAAACAGGGCTACTCTGGACAACATCTGCCTGGAGCCCTGAAACCTGACCCTCAAGCCCAGGCAGGGGGAGATTAATGGAGGCATTTACCCAGAAGGGGCAGAGCGCACCAACAGGACCACACACAGGTTACCCTCCCCACCTGAGGCCGCCAGGGAATCCCTAATGAAGGTCTCAGTCCTGAGGGAGAATCACCCCAAAGGTCAGGCAACTTAACACTTCAGACCCTGTGACAGAGGGGAGCATCTTGCAGGTGTGTGTCCTGGAACTATTGCAGTAATATGACCTAGTGTTTCCTGAACATCTATTTTGTGCCAAACACTGCCACTTTATATGTAATAAGTGCATACTGGAGAACTTTTTTTTTTTTTTTTTTTTTTTTTTCTTTTTGCGGTATGCGGGCCTCTCACTGTTGTGGCCTCCCCCGTTGCGGAGCACAGGCTCCGGATGCGCGGGCCCAGCGGCCATGGCTCACGGGCCCAGCCGCTCCGCGGCATATGGGATCCTCCCAGACCGGGGCACGAACCCGTATCCCCTGCATCGGCAGGCGGACTCTCAACCACTGCGCCACCAGGGAGGCCCCATACTGGAGAACTTTATGTATAAGATAATTATGATGATACTAATGCTTAATTATCTGTCATTAACTATACGCTTAGAGCTTTAAAAGGACAAGGATCTTGCCCATTTTAATCCCCACTCTATTTCCCAGTGCTCGGAATTGATAGCCATTGAGTGAATGAATGATCTCATTTACTCCTCACAGCCACTGCAGAATAACTGAATCCCATTGTTCAGATGTGGAAACCGAGGCCCAGAGAAGTGGAGAGATTCCCCCAAGGACACGCAGCAAGTAGGGAGCAGCGGAGGGATCTGAAGGGAGGTCTTCCTATTACAAAGACCACCCCCCTCCTTTTGATGAGGCCCAGAGAGGGAAAGCAACTTTCTCAAGCTCACACAGCATGTCAGGGACCCAGCCAAGATTAGAATCTGCTTTCCCACCCCTCTCTTGGACGCCCTTTTCCTTGGCTCTACCATAGTTCCTTTCAGTCCTAGCACCAAACGCAATGTCTGGAACACATTGGGCCCCAATAGATATTTGTGAGTGATGCTGTGGGTACCAGGTTGGGGCCTTCCAGAACCTTCCAGAACCCTTCTGAGGTTGTTATCTGCTCTGATCTTACACCCTTGCCCTCCAAGAGGCCAGAACTTGGAGTTTTGTTCCTGTTTGAAAGATGAGGGGAAAGGGAAGCACAGAGAGGCCAGATTGCTAGCTTAATGTTACACCAAGAGAGGGTGGTTGGCTGGGGCTGGATGTCTCCTCCCATGCCATCCTGACGCTCCCTTGAATGCCTCCTCTCTCAGTATCTACATGTTTTCAAAACCAATTTTCTATTTATTGAGCACCTACTAGGTGTGGGGTCTCTCTACCTCATCATATCCTCACATTAACATCCCAAGCTCCCTGCTATTAGCCCCCTTTCCCAGAGACAGAAGCAGGCACAGAGAGGTTGAGACACTTGCCCAACCACACCAGAGCAGGGAAGAGGAGAGGGCTGCCATTTGCAACCAGAGTCCCCATGTGTAGCCACATTCCGTGGTTGGTGTCTGTGTCCTGAGTGGGACCAGCCCCTGGTCAGTGAAGGGTGATTCTTGAACTGCCAAGCTGCCAGTCTGTATAGACCTGGTTTCCTCTCCAGCCCTGAGTCCTGGAAGGACCCTGAATGAAAGCCGTGTTCTCCCTTCTAAGCTTTCGGACATGCTTCAGAAACAGTATTGACAAAATTTCCGGTACAACCCTCCCCTGCAACTGTCCTTCCTCTGACTGCTTATCCTAGTGGTAGAGGAGGGGACAGGAACAGAATTCAGAGGAGGGGACAGGAACAGTATTCCTGACAGTCACAGTGGTGGAGGGCAGCACATCCATAGCTGAGGCGGAGAAAAGATGTGCCTGTATCAGGGAGGCCTCTTTGAGGCTGGGCTATTTGTACCGGGACAGGAAAGGTGAGAGTCAGTCAGCGGAAAGAGCTGTCCAGGCAGAGGCAAGTCTGAAAGCCTGGAGGTGGGAACCAGCCCTGGAGAAACTGAAAGCAGGCCAGATATGCCCTCCTGTCCACTCAGATCCTGGGCCACATCCTGTGATCAATGATATAGATAGTCCTTGGAGCCTATGTTCTCTGTTATGAGGCTGAGCATTCAGACCCACAGCGTGGCTCAGTACACAGTAGGTGCTCAGTGAATGTTTGTTGATGAAAGTATGAACAAAGCAAAGAACTGGAAGGAATTTAAGAGATCAGCCAGTCGAAGGATGGAAAACTCAAATGCCCACAGGAGCGTTTCACGTGAAAGCGCCCGATTTAGGCTCTTTAAAAAAAAAAATTATTCAAGGAAACAAACCCCAGTGGCAGCCAACTTGGCACGAGGCCCCTTATCTAATCCCTTCATTTTATCTATGGAAGAAACTGAGTTCGGAGCCATTAAATGACACTTGGGAGGTCTCACAGCCCATAACTGAGAGCTGGGACAATGATGATGATTATTAGCTTCTGTTTACTGAATGCCTACTATGTGCCTCACATACATTCTCTCAATAAATACAACTCCCACGAATAGATATTGGGATCTCCCGATTTGTTTTTTAACTGATGAGGAATCAGAGGCTCAGAGAAGTTAAGGGACTCAGAGTCACACTACGGTAAAAGGCCGAAATGGGATTCGAACCCCTGTATACAGATCTAAGCCTTTATACACTCCCTTCAAGAGCGTATTTTCCGTATTTTTCGTACAGGCGGAAATCGAGACTCAGCGGACTGCGAGGGCTGGTTAGGGGGGAGGTGTGTGTGTGTGTGATTCAGTAAAGCCAACAGCGATTGAACAGTTCCTCTGAGACCACGAATCTTAGGAATCAAACCCATTGATCTGATTCGCGCCCCCAAACCCAGAAATACCCAAGCACGAGTATCTCCAACCCCACCGCAAGCGCGCCGACTCTCCTCCCCTACAGTGTAGACAGTAGGCGCTTAATGAGCGCTTTGATGGCGGTTATGGAGGCAAAGGCGAGGCTGCTGGAGTAAGAGGGTCCTGCTTCCGTGCCCTCCCTGCTCAACCCCTCGGGGCCTGCCCAGCCCCCAGCCCCAGCCCCCTCTCATCGGGAGCTCTCCCACAGCAATTACGGTAATTAGCTCCGAGCTGCTGGCGGCGGGGGAAGGAGGGAGGAGGGAGGGAGGCGGACTTTGGCCCAGACTGACCTGCTTCCGGGCGAGCGCTCGGATTGGTCTGCGCCGGGCACGTGACACGCACCGTGGACTTGTTGCTGGGCATCCCGGCGTTGCCAGGGCAACGCCTGCCGCGTGTCCTCTCTGCCAAGTGCCGGGGAGAAGTGGCTGTGCTGAGGGTCTCGAGACTCGCAGGAGGCGAGGAGGGGGGATCCGGTGAGCGAGGCGAGCTGCCTCCCTCCCCCAGCTCTCCCCAAGCCCATCCCCCGCATCCCAATCGCCCCTGGTCCCCCGTGGACGTGTCATCTGTGAAGGTGGACACAGCAGATTCAGGGTCGCAGATGGAGCTAGGGGGCACACGCAGAACCCTTGCGAGGAACTCCCCCATGCGCAGACGGGGTGTACAGGCAGAACAGAGGGACACAGATCTTGCATTGACCAACAGTTGCTGAAAGCCCACCAACCTCAGAGCCTGTGTTCAGATGGGGCAACACTAGACAAGGCAGAGATGAGACAGTCCCTGTGCCCCCATCATCATCCTCATCACAGGAGCCCCTGCACCTGACAGCTCCCACGTGGAGGGCCTCAGCTAAGCACTGTACCTGCATTTCATCCTCATTACACTCCTAAGTTATTTCCATTTTACATATGAAGAAACTGAGGCTCAGAATGGGGCAAACATCTAACCAAGAGGAAGGGACTCCACCCTTCAAGGGTGTGTCTATTAAAGCCCACATACTTAATTCACTTTATAAAACTTAAGCCAATAATAATAGTAATAGTAATAATGATAATAGTATGGTAGCTATTGCTGTGTAACAAATTACCCCAAAACTTAATGGCTGAGAACAACAATATTTATCATCTCACAGTGTCTGTGGGTCAGAAATCTGGATGTGACTTAGCTGGGTGCTCTGTCTTAGAGCCTTCCTGGCTGAATTCAAGGTGTTGGGCAGGGCTGTGGTCTCATCTGAGATCTGACTGGAGAAGGATCCACTTCCAACCTCATGTGGTTCATGGTAGGACTCAGTTCCTACAGGGCTGTTGCTGGAGGTGGCTGTCAGTTCTTTGCCTTGCGGGTCTCTCCAACGTGGTGGATTGCTTCATTAAAGCATATTAGCCCATGGAGGGAATTCCCTGGCGGTCCAATGGCTAGGACTCTGCGCTTTCACTGCTGAGGGTGAAAGTTCAGTCCCTGCTCAGGGAACTAAGATCCTGTAAGCTGCACAGCATGGCCAAAATAATAATAATAATAAAATAATTTTAAAATAAAGCATATTAGCCCAGGAGACAACAGTCTCCTAGCAAGATGGCGGTCACAGTCTTTTATAACCTAATCATGGAGATGACATCCCATTACTTAGTGTGTGTGCACCTGCTTATTGTGGTAAAATATGTATAACACAAAATCTGCCATTTTAACCACTTAAAGTGTACATTTCTGTGGCATTGAGTAGTTCAAAATGCTGTGCAGCCATCACCACTATTTCCAAAACTTTTTCATCACCCCAGACAGAAACTCCCTGTCCATTTAAGCAAAAGCTCCCCATTCTCCCTTCCCCTCTGTCCCTGGTAACCCCTAATCTACTTTGTCTCTATGAATTTGACTATTATAGGTACCTCATGTAAGTGGAATCTTACAATGTTGTTTTGTGTCTGGTTTATTTTCTAGGATAATATTTTCAAGGTTCATCCATGTTGTAGTGTGTGTCAGAATTTCCTTCCTTTTAAAAGGCTGAATAATATTCCATTTTATGGATGGCTCACATTTTGTTTATCCATTTATCTGTCAATGAACATTTGGGTTGCTGTCACCTCTTGACTACTGTGAGTAATGCTGCTATGAACATGGGTGTGATAATATCTCTTTGAGACTCCGCTTTCAATTCTTTCGGATAAAGACCCCGAAGTAGGATTCCTGAATCACGTGGTAATTATATGTTTAGCTTTTTGGAGAACCTACCTACTGTTCATACAGTTTTCCACAGTGGCTGTACCATTTTATATTCCCACCAAGAGTTTGCAAGGGGTCCAACTTCTCCACATCCTCAACACCACTTGCTATTTTCTTTTTTCTAAATTCTAACAGGCTGTGACAGTTGGGTGCATTTTGTAACAAGGTCTTGCCAGGTGAGTTTGAGAGGCTTGCAGGACAAAGAGCAATTAAGGACTGAGGGACTCAATCAATCAATGTGTTGGTTATGAAATGGGAGTTACAGGTTTACCCCAAAGCTTTGGGGTCATGGGGCAGGATAGCAAGAGGATTATAGGAGTGAAAAGCAGAGAGGAAAGTGGTTGGAAGAGCTTGGAGCGGTGTGATATTGTGATTTATAATAGGATAGATATAGATATATTTGGTCTTTTTCTCTGTTCCTGGCACAGAGCTCCTAAAACCCTTGGAATTTCCTAAGTGATAAGAGCAATAAAGATGAAATGGGTGTTGTTTGTTATCCAATAGCCAATGATTTAATCAGTTTTGCCTACATAATGAAACCTCCGTAAAAATCCCTTAATGTATGGGTTTGGAGAACTTCCAGGTTGATGACCACGTGGAGGTGCTGGCAGGGTGGCACACTCAGAGAGGGCATAGAATCTCCGCCCCTTGCCCCATACCTTGCCCTGTGCATCTCTCCCATCTGACTGTTGCTGAGTTGTATTCTTTTATAATAAATGTGTAATCTAGTAAACTGTTTTCCTGAGTTCTGTGAGCCATTCCAGCAAATTATCCAACCTGAGGAAGGTATCAAGGGAGCCTCCCATTTATAGCTGGTCAGTCAGAGGCACAGGTGATGATCTGGACTTGTGCCTGGCATCTGAAGTGGGAGCAGTCTTGTGGGACTGGGTCCTTAACCTGTGGGATCGGATGCTATCTCAGGGTTTGTAGTGTCAGAATTGAGTTGAATTCAGGGTACCCAGCTGGTGTCTGAGAACTGTTTTGTGTGGGGGAATAGCCTACACATTTTGGTGTCAGAATTGAAGTATTAAGAGCAGTCATAAGAGAGGAAACACAGGAGTGTTTTTTTCTGCCAGTTGGAGTTTCAACGGAGAAACTCTGGTTGCCGGCAACAGAAGCCACACCAATGAGCCTTACAGAAGAATTGGGTTGTTCACAGGATTAGCTGAATATAGGACCCTGGGCAGTTCTGGGGACCTGGAGAGCAAGGCCCAATGGATGTCCCCTTGAGGGAGCTTCAGTTACCGTGGTTGAGCCTGTAGCAAAGGCATTATTCATCTTGACCTCTTCCCACTCAGGTGGAACATTCTGAGAAAGTTCCACCCATTGTCTCAAAGTCATGAAACTGTCCCCTGACTGAGTGGGATGTGTGAATTGACAGCCCATCCAAGACCCAACACCTAGGGAAGGAGGTGTTCCCTGGCAGTAAATCGGGGTGCTACCAACCCTCAAACCCCACCAGTTCACTATAAACAGTGCCTCAGGAACCCAGGCATTGGGACAAAGAAGAATGAGCTGACCCTCACGTGCAGGAGAAAAGTCTCTGTGGTAAGAGTCACCCAACGCATGCAGCCTGGCAGCAAGTTTGACCATGTACTTCCCCTGCTCTAACCTCTTCCGTGGCTCCCTATTGCCCTCAAGATAAATTCCATGCCTCGGTTTGCTCATATGCAGAACAGAGCTGTTAACAGCATCAACCCCCTTAGGATGTAGTGAGAATAAAATGAGTTAACACAGGGAGGACACGTAAACGGTGTCAGGCATATAGTTACCACTCAAGAAATGACAGTGACCATGATGATAATTATCTTTATGATGATCATCATCTTACATCGGCTTTTGTAAGCCTTCACATCTCCCCTCACATGCCCCCAGAGATTCTGATATGCTTTCCTTCTGCTCAAAAAACTCTCATTATGCCTCAGAAATGGTTTCTGCTTATGTAACATGGAGGCAGTGACAGGATCCCCCTGACAGGTTGTAGTGAGTATCTTTTTTTTTTTTTTTTTTTTTTGCGGTACGTGGGCCTCTCACTGTTGTGGCCTCTCCCATTGCGGAGCACAGGCTCTGGACGCGCAGGCTCAGTGGCCATGGCTCACGGGCCCAGCTGCTCTGCGGCATGTGGGATCTTCCCGGACCAGGGCACGAACCCGTGTCCCCTGCATCGGCAGGCAGACTCAACCACTGTGCCACCAGGGAAGCCCAAATATCTTTTTTATTTTTTATTTTTTATTTTTTTACGTTACGCGGGCCTCTCACTGTTGTGGGCTCTCCCGTTGCGGAGCACAGGCTCTGGACACACAGGCTCAGCGGCCATGGCTCATGGGCCCAGCCGCTCCGCGGCATGTGGGATGTGGAATCCTCCCAGACCAGGGCACGAACCCGTGTCCCCTGCATCGGCAGGCGGACTCTTAACCACTGCGCCACCAGGGAAGCCCCCAAGTATCTTTTTTTTAAACCCACGTGTCACATGCTTAACCAGTGCTGGGGACATGGTAAGTGCCCAGAAATTTTTAGATAATATTATATACCTTTTATGAAACTTTTGAGATAATTGTAGATTCATATGCATTTCTAAGAACACAGGAGGATCCAGTGTATCCTCTACCCAATGATAACATCTTGCAAAATTATTGATGCACGTCCAGAATATTGACACTGAACATTTCTGTCACTGCGGGGGTCCCTCCTGTTCACCTTTTAAAGCCACACCCAGTGTCCTCCTACTCCACCCTGTTAACCCCGGGCAACCACTAATCCATCCGCCATTTCTCCAGTTTTGTCATGTCAAGAAGGTCCTATAAAGGGATGCATCCAACATGTAAGCTTTTGGGAATGGCTTTTTTCATTCAACATAATTCTCTGAAGATTCATTCAAGTTGTTGGTGTTATCAGTAATTTGTTTCTTTTAACTGCTGAGTAGTTCCATATATTGGTTTTTCACTTTTTATTTTGAAATGAATATCAAAGTTTACAAGACTAGGGATATCGCTGGTGGCGCAGTGGTTGAGAATCCACCTGCCAATGCAGGGGACACAGGTTCGAGCCCTGGTCCATGAAGATCCCACATGCCGCAGAGCAACTAAACCCGTGCGCCACAACTACTGAGCCTGCGCTCTAGAGCCCGCGAGCCACAACTACTGAGCCCATGTGCCACAACTACTGAAGCCCACGCACCTGGAGCCCATGCTCCTCAACAAGAGAAGCCACGTCAATGAGAAGCCCATGCACTGCAACGAAGAGTAGCCCCTACTGGACGCAACCAGAGAAAAGTCTGCGCGCAGCAGAGAAGACCCAACGCGGCCAAAAAAAAAAAGTTTACAAGACTAGTACCATGACCTCTTGGGTACCCATCACTCCACTTCACATTTTGTTATTCACGTTTTAATATATATATCCTGTCATTGTCACTGAGCCCGTTAAGGGGTTTGGCACCTCTAAGAAAAAGGCTGTCCTCTTACATAATCATACAATGAATTCATGAAATTTAATATTGAGTCGATGTTATTATCCAATATATAATCCATATTCAAATTTCTCCAACAGTCAGCATTGTGTTCATTAGAGCTCTTTTCTTTTCCCATCTGGGATGTAGTCAGAATCACACGTTGCATTTGGTGTTCCTGTCTCAACAAGCTGTTGTTGCCTTCCATGACATTTGAAGAGAGCAGAAAAGTTGTTCTGTAGATGGTTTTGCTTTGAATTTGTCTGATGGTCTCTCTAATTCATTTCATTCATCCAACAAGCATTTATTGAGTGTCTACTGCATGCCAGGTGCTGGCATCATACAGCAAATGGGACTTCCTAGTTGTGTAGTGAAACCATCAAGTAGATGGGCTGTAGTGTTGCTTTGAGATTTCCAGCCCTTCCTGGCCAAACATCCGGCTCTACCATTCACTCGCTGTGCGCCCTTGCACTGGACACTTTCCTTCTCTGGGCTTCGCTTTCCTCACGTGGAAAACGTGGCCAATGTTAGTCTTTACCACTTATGGGGGCTCGGAGAATTCAGTGGGACTACACATGACGAGACTGGTAGATACCAAATGCATGATAAACAAAGTTAACTTGTGATTTTTATTATTGTGTGAATCTAGGTCAGGGTCTCCCAACCTCCGTACTGCTGATATTTGGGGCCGGATCATTCTCTGTGGTGGGTCCATCCTGTGCACTGTAGGGTGCCGGGCAGCATCCCTGGCTCCCACCCACTTCATGCCAGGAGCCCCTCCAGTCATGACAACCACAGATGTCCCCAGACATTGCCCAGTGTCCTCTGGGAAGGAAGGACCCCGCTGCCCCACTGGAGTGAGGACCACTGATCCGTGATAAGTGATTTTGAAGAATGATGATGATTGAAGCAATCCATGAGTAAGTGACCAAGCACTCCACATCTACTCAACCAAGGGTTGAGTCATGCCGAGGACTATAAAGTCACATTCTAAGAATCTAAGGGTCTCTGGTTTCACAAGGGTAAGATTTCCCGAGGTGTGGTCAGACACTCTGCTTGCTGCTCAGCCCACTGGGTCCCCAGAGCTCCACCCCTGGCTCGTCAGCTGTGTCTCCATGGGTCCCGGTGCGCCTGCCTACCCAGCCTCTGTCGCCAGCCTCAGCCGTGAGAAGAGGGGCTCAGGTTTCAGCTCGGGGCAGCTGCTGGGAGGCCCCGGTCAGGTGAGGGACTTGGGAGCAAGGCCTTGCAGATGAGGACGGAGCCCGATAATCCCTGTGTCACTCTTGTCCCTTGCAGTGTCCCAGCTCACCTGTGAGAGCCAGCTCAGGGGCCCAAGAAACAGGGAGAGTGTGTGGGTGGG
Source organism: Mesoplodon densirostris (assembly GCF_025265405.1). Lineage (NCBI taxonomy): Eukaryota > Metazoa > Chordata > Mammalia > Artiodactyla > Ziphiidae > Mesoplodon > Mesoplodon densirostris. The sequence goes on from NC_082663.1 coordinate 149,574,033, forward strand.
CGAGCATACAGTCAGTCGGTGGCAGTCATCTGGGTTGGGGCATTTGCTCCCCCAGGGGACACTTGGCAAAGTCTGGAGACATCTTTAGGTGGAGGTGCTGCTGGCATATAATGGGTAGAGGCCAGGGATGCTGCCACACATCCTGCAATGTGCAGGACCACCCCCGAAAGCAAGACTCATCTGGCCTCAAATGTCATTAGTACTGAGGGGGAGGCACCCAGATCTGTGTCGAAGGAAAGGGGTTCATTTCATCTCATTTCATCTTTTCCAAAATAGTCTTACTTGTTGTCTTTTTCTTATTACGTGAGTGCATATTACCTGCAGGTAAAGGTTAGAGAAAAACAACAAAGAAAATAAAAGTCACCCACGACTAACCCCATGCAGAGGCAATTGCCGCTAGCAGTTTTTAATATCCTCCCCCCTGATATATCTGTGTTCTCATTTGTATATTTACAAAAATGTAATAATTCAGCGCATTATTTCACATAACAGATAGGAAAATCTTTTTGTATCTTGAAATTCCTCCGTTATATTTTCTGATACAGCTGCCCCACCGTTTAAGTAAGAGCCTCATCACTGGACATACTTACTGGTTGCTCACAGTTTAGGGCTAAAGCACGTTTGTGACAGAGCTTTTCGGGACTCATTCTTTGTACAGGTTCACATTTATTTCCTCAAGATAAGTGGTTGGAAGCAGAACTGCCATATTAGCAAACACGCTCATTTTAAAGTATTTTTGAAATGACAACTTATCTATTACCTACAACTACAAGGCAGTTGATAACTGCATTATTCACTACAGTGCAATTTGAAAATGCAGTTTGTAAAAAAGGTGGAGGAAGGATGTGAAGAGGGAAAGTACACGTCTCAGTTAGCCCCACCACTCAGTACCATCTCTCTTGACAGTTTGGAGCACACCCTGCCAGAGCTTTTTCTATGTGGACACAAACCTATGTTCATGAATTGCACTTCTACAAAATGTGAGCTGCTCTGTTCCTAAATGTAAAATTCCTTTTAAAAAGAGTAAGACCATCTCCATCCCCACCCCCTTCTCCTGTCCTAACCAGTTCAAAATCACGTAGACCCATCTGATTCTCATTTTCCTCAGGTGGTGTGACCTGGGGGTTGGAAATTTCCTCACTCATTTGTTTATTCACCACATATTTATTGAGCATCTGCCATGTGCCCAACATTGTTCTAGATGAGCAATGAACAAGACAGACAAATATCCGTGCCCTCACAGAGTTTATAACCCAGAAAGGGAGACAGACACTAAACGAGGAAACATTCTAACACAGGGCATTGGAGAAAAGTACAGAGTGATATGAGTGAGCAAATAACAGGTGACCAGGGCAGGCTTCTCTATGGAGGGGTTGTGTGAGCTGAGACAGAAAGGTGCATTGGCACAACTAAGAGACCCAGAGAGGAAAGAATGTTACTGGAGGTGAGCACAGCATGTGCAAAGGCCCTGAGGTGTGAGGGAACATGACCCGTTCTAGGCACTGCAACCAGGTCGGTGTGGAGCAGAGTGAGTGAGGGGGATCCTCGTTCGGGATGTCGCTGGAAGGGTCCTGCTTCTGAATATGGCTGAGACTAAGCTGGGTGTGGGGAGGTGGGAATTGGGTAGGGAGCACAGGAAGTGTCGGGGGGACTCCCAAGACCCTGGCAGGATGGATGGTGGTGAGTCTTGATGAGGACCAGGTCTGTAGGGGACAGATTACGGGGTGGGGTCTGTGAAGGTTAAAATTGCGGGTCTCGGTACAGCCTCCTTTCTCCCCTTCTAGAACTTTGAATATATGTCTATGTCTGTTAAATCCAAAGCCAGTAAAACTTATACCAAGGTAGCAAATGTTTTCTTTAAACAGGGGTGGGGAGGAAGAGAGAGAGAGAGAGGGAGGGAAACTGGCGAATGCAGACAAGGTCCTCCTGAAACCATGGTGACTAGAATGACTTAGGAGGGGGGCTGCTGAGGATATTAATAATAATTTGCTGTGTGGATTTTTCCAGCATGGGTTATTGTGTAGGCAAGGCAGTGCATACTGTGTGTGTGTGTATGTGTGCGTGCATATGCATGCATGTGTGTGGCTGTGTGTGCACTTTTGCATAGGTGCCTGAATGTGTGTGTGTGAGTGACTTGCAGATGTGTGGCTGTGCATGTGCTGCGCATGGGTGTGACTGTGTGAGGTGCACTTTTACATAGGTGTGCAGAGTCCCATGTGTGTTCAAGTGTCCCTTTCCATACACTTGTGTGATCGATCAGCCGTGTGTATGTGTGCATCTGTGAAGGCATCTGAATTGGCTTGCACATATGTGTGCATGCAATGCTGTGCGAGCGACTCATGCCCATGGATGCAGGTGTCTCCGTGTGCATGTGTATGTCATGTGTGTGCAACTCCAGAAGTGCGTCTGCGCATGCTTAGCTGTGTGCACCCGAGGAGAGCTTAAAGTGAAAATCGGAAAAATGAAGACTCACAGTCTATGTAACAGTTGGTTCCGATGTCAATTTCCTGATTTTGAGAATGTACTAGAGTTATGTAAGAAGGTACTACTGGGGAGGAAGCTGGCAGGAGAGTACAAGAGACCATCTGTGCTATTTTTGCAACTTCCTGTAGAACCTATAATTATTTAAAAAATAAAAAGTTTTTAAAAATCTGAGGATGAGAAACACGAATTTCATACATTTTTGTGTCTCCTCAAAACAAGCAAGAGAAAAATGGAAATACAATCTAAGCAGCCAACCAATGATTTCTTTTAAGTGAGCTTTTTATCTGAGAACATGGTTGATGTCCCCAAGTCTCCTGGGTGGGAGATGACGATCCAGGCATGTGTGTTGGGGGCTGGGGAGGCTCAGGCTGGACCCAGGCAGGTGCAGTTGGTGTTAGTATGCATGTGGCCGTCTGGTGACCTGGGAGGGGACCGGGAACCTGCAGAGTGAAGGGGAGGATCAGCTGCATCAGCTAACGCAGGGGACTTCACAGGTGAAGAGGAGGAAATTTAATCAAGGTGGAGAGGACAAGTCAGTGATATCAAATCTCTTGGGTTGGCGGAGGAGGGAGGGGCAGAGCAACTAATCCCTGGGTTTCAGGTTGTCTGACCACCTGCTGCTGTGGAGTCCCTCCTGAGACCCCAGGGTCCCAGGTTGAATGGGTGTGGGGGGAGGGAGGGAGGCAGAGACATGGAGATGTGGAGACAGAATGAGGAAGAGAGGGAGAGAGACAGAGGCCAGGCAGAGCAGAGAGACAGACACAGAGGCACAGACATAAAGAGAGACAGAGAGATGGAGACAGAGAAAGAGACAGACACAGACACCTAGAGGTAGAGAGGGAGAGAGAGAGAGAAACTAAGCCTTTGCTGCCTCTGTTGAGCCTTTGTCTGCTTGCCTAAAAAGCTGGATCAATTAATTGGTCCACTAATGGCATTCTCTCAACAAGCCAGTAATGTATCAGTTATCTATTGCTGCATAACAAACAACCCAAAAACTTAAAGGCTTGAACAAAAACAATTTATTATTTCTAAAGATTCTGTGGTCTGGCCAGGTGGTTCTTGCCTGGGCTCATTCATGTAACTGGGTCCAAAGGGCAACTGAGCTGGGCTGGAAGGTCTAATATGGTCACATCCACATGTCTGTATCTTGGGGGATCTGGAAGGCTAGGATCTATCTCCTTCTACATGCTGTACTACTGGGGCTGGAAGCCTAGAAACTACATTAATCAGAATCTCTTGAAGCTAAACTTCGGGTGCAATTAAATTCTGTTAAGGGAATATAGTCATGCAGTGTTTGATTCAAAGGCTATGTTTCTGCCCCATCTGTGCTGTATTTCTTGGCAAGCAGGGTGGTGATGTGATATGAACAGAAGCGTGAAGGCCCAGGTACCATTTTTTGTGGGCCTCGAAAGGCAGGGAATGGGGGATCAATTTCTGTTGCTGTTTTCATTGACAGTTGTTGTTGACCAATAACAATGTGTTTGAGATGGGTTTTCTGTTAACTTGCAACCCAAAGAATCCTAACTGATGTGGTCAGGAAGGTGAAGTCTTCATGGATGGATGTTTTATCCAGAAGGAAGCAAAGGATTTAGTTTAAGGAAATGATTTCCATGAGGCCATGTTCCCAGCTTAACCAAAGCAAAGAGCAAAAATGCTGGAGCCAGATGGAATAGCAGAGCCAGAATAGCCCTCAGAAAAATGTTACTTGAACCATAGCAAGTTAAACTGAGTCCAGCAGGGACAGAAGGGCTTGCCCAGGATCACACAGTGATGCCAGATGAAGCTCTTTTCCCTCTGGTGGCTGGGCGGGGGGCGGGGTGGGGTGCGGAGGAAAGGTGTGGGGAGGGAATGGGAGAAAATTTCTCTGTGTGCAGAATTGCTTCTAGAACAGGAATAAAAAATGAGTCATCAGCAAGATGGTTGAGAGATAGAGCCTTAAAATGTCACTGGTCTGGGAAGGGCCAGCTCTGAGAAAGGATGGAGAGATGTACAGACATCAGGGGAGATTGTGGCATAGATAACAATTTTTTCAAGCCCTCAATTTGATCTCAATTTCTGGATGAAGAAGTGCACAGTAGCTGATGTTGCCAGGGTCTTTGGGTGCAATATTACCTCTATTGTCCTAGGTATGGGCATACTAACAGTTACGGCATGGCATATTGAATCAGGTACTACAAAATCTCTGCTTGTCTCTGTGGTGGAAATAATGAGATTTCAGAAACCAAGGGTGTACCAGTAAGGGAAGACAGGTTATGCTGCAGTAACAAACATCCCCCAAATCTCAGTGGTTCAAAACCCCAAGATGTATTTCTTGCTTGTGCTAGCCCCTCTGCTGGGATTTGGCAGAGGACTGTATGTGTACTCCTCCAGGATACAGGTTGATGGAGTCACAACCATCTCAAACTTTACTGGTCACTGTAGCTGAAGGAAAGAGACAAAGTGATGAGTAGTGCCCTGGCTTTTAAAGTTTCCACCTAGAAAGGGCACATGTCACTTAAGCTTACATTTAATTGGTCCAGGGCAAATCTCATGGCTCCCAGCTGACTTCATGGCGGGCAGGGGAGTGCAATTCTGCCTAGGAGAACACTGGACATTTTAGGAGGACAGCATTAATGGCTAACATGGGAGATGGGGGAGGGAATGTTCTCTAGAAATGAGACACTCATACCAAGTTTTTAAATTTTAAATAATTAATTAATTTTTGGCTGCATTGGGTCTTTGCTGCTGCGTGCGGGCTTTCTCTAGTTGCAGCGAGCAGGGGCTACTCTTCATTGCTGTGCGTGGGCTTCTCATTGTGGTGGCTTGTCTTGTTGCGGAGCATGGGCTCTAGGCATGCCGGATTCAGTAGTTGCATCTCGTGGGCTCTAGAGCACAGGCTCAGTAGTTGTGACGCACGGGCTTAGTTGCTCCACGGCATGTGGGATCTTCCCGGACCAGGGCTCCAACCCTTGTCCCCTGCATTGACGGGCAGATTCTCAACCACTGTGCCACCAGGGAAGACCCACCAATTTTTTAAAAAAGAAAATAATGGCATACTAGCAAAGACAAACTATGTCTAATGCTAATGGATACTGGCACTATTCTAAGCATTTGATATGACTTAACTAATTTAATCCTCACAACAACTCCATTTGACAGGTAAGGAAACTGAGCCCAGAGAGGTTAGATAGTTTTTCCAAGAACCCAAGCTTTGAAGTAGCAGAGGTAGGGATTTGAACCAGGCAGTGTGACTCTAAAGCTGGTGCTTTTAAACACTACACTATAATGCCTCAAATCCAGAGAAGCTTTTAGGAAAAAAAAAAAGAGGCCAAGAATGTCAGTGGCTGCTGGACCACATGGGAGCCCCTAAGGACTCTCAAAGTGACAACCACTCCAATGACAAGGGAATCACACTTGAGAATGTTAGAACAAGCTTTGGGAACACTGAAGCATTTCTGAGCAGTGCAGCCACAGGAAAGCTGTGAAGAGATGTCTGTGTTCACCTAATATGTGGAAGACATTTGTGTAGAGGCCATGGATCAAGAGAGCTTTGAATATGGGACTGTGGTTAGATGCAGGGGCTCTGGACCATGCAGCCTAGACTCAAAACCTGGCTTGTCTGCCTCCTAGCTGTGTGACCTCGGGTCAGCAACTTACCCTTTCTGTGCCTCAGCTTTCTCACCTGTAAAATGGGGGTAATAAAACACATTTCATTGATTCTAAGCCATACATTTCTTAACATCTGTGAAGGTAGGGCATGCCTTATGATCAGTAGCAGTTCAAAGCTTGACTGGGGTATATTTTCTTTTTGTAAATGGCACATGGTTGGGGGGGCATCATTGGAGATGCTCCTCCCTCTCAGGACCACAGGGTGGGATATGTGACCCAGTCTGGCCAATATCCTATCCACATGGCTGCAGTGATTGGTTCAGGGATGGGCAGATGATCCAAGCTGAGCCAATCAGATCCTTCCCTGGGACTTTCATGCTAGATCTAATGTTAAAGATTCTCTTTGTCCACTGGAGTTGCTAGGAGAGAAGAGTGTGTGTCTGGGGAGTGGATGATAGCATGGAGAGTTCAAAGACAGAGATGTTGGTGTTTGAGCCCCTGGATCTATCCGTGTCTGAGGTGAGTTAATCTTGTTCTTCCTAGTTTCACAAACCAGCAAATTCCCTTTATTATATATTCTTTTCCTCAATACAGTTTGAGTTGAGTTCCTTTTACTTATAACCAAAGGATTCCTAAAGAGGGCAGGTATCCTTTTGCAGGCCCCCAGGAAACTGGCTCAAAATGAGGAGACCCTAGCACCCTGGAAAATGAGTGTATCTCTAATATGTCATAGATGTTGACGAGCCTATGCCTCAGAAGAGGGAAGTCAAACCCTCCAATTTGATAGGTGTGGTAGCCAATCTCCAATATGATCCCCAGTGACCCCCACATTTTGGTATTTACACCTTTGGGCGGGCTTCTCCCTCACTATACCAAGGTTGGTCTGTGTGACCAATAGAGCTCGCTCTCTCTCTCTCTCTCTTTCTCTCTCTGATCAAGCATTCTGGGCAAAGCCAGCTTTCATGTCATGAGGACACTCAGGCAGCCCCTTGGAGAGGCCCATGTGGTGAGGAACTGAGGCCTCCTACCAACAGCCATGCAAGGGAACCATTCTCCAACCCCAGTCAACTCTTTCCTCTCTGACAATCTGACTGCAACCCCACGAGAAACTCTTAGCCAGAATCATCCCATGAATCTGTCCTGGACTCCTGACCCTCAGAAACAACAAGATCATACATATTTTTTTGAAGCTTCTACGTTTGGGGGTAATTTGTTACACAGCCATAGATAGCTAATATACTGGGGAAGGGAATGGGTTCCACATGGGCTGAATTGCAGGACTGGCAAGTGAGTTTGGGAGTCAGGTCCAGCTGGTGCAGGGGAGATGGGGGTCAGGAAGGTCAAGCTGGACTTGTGGGGCACCATCTTTGAATCTCAGGGAAGGCCAGTCCAACCTGCCTGTGCCATCCAAAATGTTCCACCTTGAAATGATGGTGGCTGCACATAGGGTAGTCCTTGAAGGGATGGCCCGCTGCTCAGCTACCCAGCCCAGCTGCTCCAACTGCCCCTAAGAGCCTGGGAAGGACCTAGCTCCCTTCTTCTCATCTAGCTCCTTCCAGGGTACCCAAGGGGGTCAAGGAGTCCCCCACATCTCTGCTCTAGACCTTCAGCAGAACCCTGAGTCACGTTTCTCATCAGTTGCCAAGGGTTCTCCTTCCTCCTCCCAATGCTTCTCCACCCCCCCACCACGGCTGTGGTTCAGGCTGACATCATCACTTGTTTGGATGAGGCCTCCATCTCCTCTTGGTTCCCTATGACACTTCCACCTCCCCACTCCCACGACCCCAGGGAGCTCTTGGAAACATCAGCCTGAGAAAGTCACTCTCCTGTATAAAACCTTCCCGTGAGAACAGAAAATGGTACAACCCCTCAGAAAAACCATTTGGCAGCTTTTAGAAATGTTAAACATATACCTCCCATAGGAGCCATTCCACTCCTTGATATTTACCCAAGAGAAATAAAAACATATGTCCATATGAAAATGTGTCCATACACGTTTACAATAGCTTTATTTGTAATCGCCAGTTGAAAGAAAGCTGTTTAAAAATGATGACAACTTCCCCTGAGGGCAGTCTGATGACATCTACCAAAATTAAAAATAAGCATGCCCTTGGACTGTATAACGCTACTGCTGAGAATTTACACTCCAGGTGGAACCACACGTGTGCTACATGACACACGTAGAAGACTCTTTCTCCCAGCACTGTGTGTTTATAGAAAAAAAAGAGTGAAAACCACATAAATGCCCATCAACTGGGAGCTGGTTAAATCAATTATGAGAAATCCACGCAATGAAATATTATACAGTGAGTAAAAGCAACAAGAAAGTTCTTTATTTACAGAGAGAGAAATACCTCAGGATGTTAGTATTAAATGAATAAAGCAAAGTGCATAATGGTTTGTTACCAATTGATCACGTGTGTATGTGCATGTGTGTGAAATATGTTTCTGTTTAGAGTCTTTACGCTGGCTATTTGCTCTGCTTAAAATCCCTCATTCCCTCACTTCTTTAAGCCTCTGCTCAAATGTTGGCTTCTCAGTGAGGCCTTCTTTGGGCACCTTATCTAAGATTTTTCACACAACCCCATCTTATATTCCCCATCCCTTTCCCCTGATTTATTTTTCTCCTTAGCATTTAACACCATCTAATATGATATAGTTTAGGTACTGATACTGTTTCTTAACTCTCCCCCACTACAGTGTGAACTCCACCAGGGCAGTGATTTTTTTTACTTGCTTTGTGCATGCTGTGTCCCTGTTCCTATAACGGTGCCTGGTACACAGTAGGCACTCAACAAATGTTGGTTAAATGAGTGAGTGGATCTCTCTCTGAGATCTGAAGCTGCCCACAGGCATGTTCTAGATGGACCACCACAAATAAATGGATATTTAAGTGTCCCCAAACTCTTAGAGGCTGCCTTTGAAACACTTCCTATGTATTGGTCCATTGCCTACTGTATCAGTCAGCTATTGCTGCATAACAAATTACCCCAAAGTGTAGACATTTAAAATAATGAACATGTATTATCTCACAGCTTCTGTGGGCCAGGAGTCCAGAGCCTCTTAGCTGGGTGGTTCTGGCTCAGTGTCCCTCGTGATGTTACAGTCAGATTCTTGGCCAGAGCTGCATCATCTGAAGGCTTGACTAAGGCTAGAGGAGCTGCTTCTGAGATTACTCACACAGCTGTTGGCAGGAGGCTGGAGTCTAGTCAGATTTTGTTTCATTTTGTTTCCTTTTAGTTTATTTTACTTGGAAATAATTTTAGACTTACAAAGTGTTGCAAAAATAGTACACAGAAGTCCCATCTACCTTTGACCCATCTTCTTTTATTTATTTATTTATTTTTAAGAATTTTGGCTGCATTGGGTCTTCATTGCTGCACGCGGGCTTTCTCTAGTTGCAGCGAGTCGGGGCTACTCTTTGTTGAGGTGCACGGGCTTCTCATTGCAGTGGCTTCTCTTGTTGCGGAGCACAGGCTTTAGGTGCATGGGCTTCAGTAGTTGTGGCACACGGGCTCAGCAGTTGTGGCTCACGGGTTCTAGAGCACAGGCTCAGTAGTTGTGACGCACGGGCTTAGTTGCTCTGCAGCATGTGGGATCTTCCCGGACCAGGGCTCCAACCCGTGTCCCCTGCAATGGCAGGCAGATTCTTAACCACTGCACCACCAGGGAAGTCCTGACCCATCTTCTTTTAATTTAACATTGTTGATAACTGCAGGAAATGAACATGGATGCAACACAATGAACTAATTTAAGATCTTATTCAAGTTTCCCTGATTGTCCTATTGAATACTATTTAACTGAACTATAGATCTTAATCAAATTTCACCATTTTTTCCTCTTAATGGAATTAATATCATTGGATTATTCATCCTATTACTATAATTATTAACTTAATCTTATTAAATATTAATAGGATGCTTGTCCAGGCTCCCGCATGGCATTTCATCTCCTCCAGTCTTGTCTTCCAGGACCTTGACAATTTTGAAGAGCACTGGTCACATATTTTTGTAGAATGTCCCTCAGTTTGGGTTTGTCTGATGTTTGCTCATGATTAGATTGAAGTTAAGCATTTGGGAGAAGGATGCCATAGAAATGATGTGTTCTCAGGGCAACTGATAGAGGGAGGTACATGATGTCAATGTGTGTCATCATTGATGATGTTAACCTTGATCACTTGGTTACAGTGGTGCCAGCCAGGAGTCTCCACTGGAAAGTTACCATTTTTCCCTTTGTAATTCACAAGTATCTTGGGGGAGATTCAGTGAGATGATGCACATACCCTGCTTCTCCTCCAACTTTTGCCCACTGACTTTAGCGTATGGATAGAGGTGGAAGATCAAACCAACAGGACAATTCCCAATTTTCTAACTTAGGCATAGTTGATGCCCCATCCACATCCCCTCAGCGCACCTCAGACGTCACCTATTGTCAGTTCCTGAACCTTGTAAGTTGTGAGTGTTCTCTGGGTGGGCACTGAACTTGGTCAGCATGTGGGGGAGCCATTGCCCCAGGAAGGGACCCTCAGGTATTGATGGATAAAGGGAGAGACAATTCCGAGGTATGTCCTATAGGAACACCTTCTGCGTTGCCCCCTCCCTGCTCTGTTTCACTTCCCTCCCCGCCTCCTGGGGCTTCCTCCTCAGACCTTGTCTCCAGGGCTGTGAAAAACTGGTGTTCAAGGCATTCTCATGAGCTTCAGCTTGGATTCAAGGATGCTCTTTTTTTTTTTTTTAACAGCTTTATTAAGATATAATTCACACACCATACAATTCACCCCTTTAAAGTGTACAATTCATACTGGGTTTTTTGTTGTTTTTTTTTTTTTTTTTTTTTTGCGGTATGCGGGCCTCTCACCGTTGTGGCCTCTCCCGTTGCGGAGCACAGGCTCCAGACGCACAGGCTCTGCGGCCATGGCTCACGGGCCCAGCCGCTCCGTGGCATGTGGGATCTCTTCCCAGACCGGGGCACAAACCCGTGTCCCCTGCATCGGCAAGCGGACTCTCAACCACTGCGCCACCAGGGAAGCCCAATTCATACTGTTTTTATTCTGTCTGTTTTTAGTATATTCACAGAGTTGTGCAACCATCACCACAATCTAATTCAGAACACTTTCACTCCCCTAGAAGAAAAACCCGTCCTCATCAGCAGACCCTCCCCATTCCCCCTCCACCAGCCCCTGGCAACCACTAATCCACTTTTGGTCCCTGTGGATTTGCCTGTTCTCGATGTTTCCTATAAATGGAATCATACACCTTCTGTTTGTGTGTGATTCTGTGTCCTGTGTCTGGCCTTCTGTGTCTGTGTGCCCTTCTGTGTCTGTCTTCTTTCACTGAACGTCATGTTTTCAAGGTTCTTCCACGTGTCCCATGAATCAGTGCTTCGTTCCTTTTTAAGGCTGAATAATATTCTATTGTACGCGTGCACCACATTTCGTGTATCCATTCATCCATTGATGGACGTGTGGATTGCTTGCACTTTTTGGCTATTATGAATAATGCTGTTATGAACCCTGCTGTAAACATTTTCACATAGGTGTGTGTTGTAATTTGTCTTGGGTATACACAGGAGTGGAATTGCCAGATCATGTGGCAACTTATTGAGGGAGGGGATGCTCCAAGCCCCCAGGCTGGGCAACTGTAACTGCTGTCTCTGATTATCTGTTTCTTATGGAATCATTGGTTTGCTTCTTCCACTGGAAGATCAGCACCACCAGGACAGAGATTTCCCTCTGTTTTTTCGCTGCCAAGGTGTCCCTAGGGTCTAGCACAGTGCCTGGCATGTAGCAGGTGCTGGGTAAATAAGTTAAAGATCACAATGAGTCCCATCTGGAGCTTAGTGCGGGGCCTGGCACACAGTGAACACAGGGTACCTGTAGCTACTGGTTTTACTGCCAAAATAACTTGGGGGCGGGGCGGCGGGTCCTAGGCCGGTTCTGTCATTTGTGTCCCTGCCTGAGTCTGGTTTTGGTCTCCTCCCCAGTCACCACTCCTGCCTCCTTTCCTGGGAGGATTCCCCCAGGCTTTCTCTCTTGTCCTCCCCATCTCCCTTCTGATGGCTCTTCACGGGCCTGGACCACTTTCTCTTTTTATGTCTAGTCGTTTGCATCTTTCTCCTCTCTGCCACTCTCTCTGTTTCCCTCTCTTCTTCTCTCGTATCTCTCTCCTCGCCCGCCCCCTCCCTCTCTCTGCCCTTTCTCTCCTGGTCCTCTGGGACTCTACCCCTTGGAGACTCTGTGTGTCTGTCTTTGTCTGTCGGTTTCTTCCCCCTTTTTCTCATTTCCCTCTCTCCCTGCCTGCCGGACTTTTGGTCTGTCTTTTTTTTTTTTTTTTGGTGGTACGTGGGCCTCTCACTGTTGTGGCCTCTCCCGTTGCGGACAGGCTCCGGACGCGCAGGCTCAGCGGCCATGGCTCACGGGCCCAGCCACTCTGCGGCATGTGGGATCCTCCCGGACCAGGGCACGAACCCGCGTCCCCTGTACTGGCAGGCGGACTCCCAACCACTGCGCCACCCGGGAAGCCCCTGGTCTGTCTTTATCTCCATCTCTTCCCCTCTGTCTCCTTCTATCTCTCTGTCTCTGACCTTCTGTGTCTCTGGTTCTCCTTCTCTCTTCCTCTCCACCTCTGTCTCTGCCTCTCTCTGGGGTTCTCCCTCCCACCTCCCTGCCCCCATCCCCTTTAAGTGCACAAGGCAGGGACCAGCAGCCACGTGGATCTGGGGACACTCCCTCCTTGGTTGCCAGGGTGCTGGGGCCGGGGAGGGGCTGTGGGCTCATTACTCTAATGGTATCCGCAGTGGGCACACAGCTGGCCCAGGAAATGGGCCACTTAAGCCTATTGGAGCTGATGGCAGCCGGAGGCCACTTCTCCCCTGCTGCTTTCAAGCAGAGCTGGGAGAGGGGAGTGAGGGGGGAGAGGTGGGGAGAGGGAAGGGGATGGGAGGGAAAGAAAGGGGAAGGAAGTGAGAGTGGGGAGGGAGGAGAGGGGAGGGAAGAAAGGTGGGAGGAGGATGCCTCTCCGTTTCAGGCCTGGGATGTCCTGGGAAAATGCACTGGGCTGGCTGGGAGGGGCAGGGAGGCGGGACCCTGGGCCCCAGGAGCAGGGCCCCCCTTGTACACACAGTTGCACACCCCAGAGAGCACCACCCAAGGGTTTCCACTCAGGGACACGCCATGGCCCCTCTCCCAACCCCCATGATCACAGATGTCATTAGCACAAACACGCACCAGGACACAGGCACAGACCCTCACCAATGGACACAAATGAACAGATCACGTGCACACACACACTCACGCTCACACACTCACGCTCACACACTCATGCTCACACACAGCATTGAGACGCACGGAGAACTGAAAAGGACACGCACTCAAGTAGGTGTCTCGCACACAGCCAGGCACACGCTTACAGGCTACAGATGCACAGATGGGACAGAGCGACCACATCAAATACACACGGGCCACGAATTCCCCTTCACACACCCTCACGCCGTGGTAAAAAAAAAAAAGATCCACGGATTCACAAACACACGAGCACATGCAGAAACAGCGACATCGGTGACAAAGGACGCACACAACCACAGCCAGCCACGTTGGTCCACCCCAGCCTCTGCTCACGGCCACGTGTCGCCAGGCAGAAAAGCAAGCCCAACCTGGCCTGATCCGCCCATTTTTTTCCTCAGAGAAGCTGGAGATCTGGATTTTTATGTGAAACCACTTAAAAAGAAGATAAAGAGTGTGCAGCCCAAACCGGGAGAACTGATGCTCTAGACCTCAGCCTCCATTTTGCAAAAGGGCCCCTAGTCGCACCATGAATAGCTGGGCAACCCCTAGGCCGCTCTGAGCCTCTACCTTGTCTTCTGGAAAATTCCATCATAATGGTCCTCCTCTCCAGGGCCTGTTGTGAGGACCGCGGCATGATGCCAACTCAGCCATGGGACAGAGGGAGGGCCTCCTGCCCCCTTCATCTCCCCGCGTCTGTCTGCCTCTGCTCCTCTGGTGGGTCTTACCCCTTCTCTGTCTTTCCGTCACACGCACACACGTAGTCACACGAGTGGCCTGGAGCCCAGCCAGGAAAAGGCAGGGAGGCCACTGGGCTGAGTTAGGTTCTCACAGGGGCTTTGATTTTGAAGAATCTGAAGAGGAATATGTGTGTGTGTGTGTGCGTGCATGCACACGCACGCTTGTGTGTGGGTGCCTGGTGTGCCTGCATTTGCCTGTGTACCTTTGCCCACAAGCCAGCATGAGCCATGAGCTGACACATGGGTGTGTGGCTCTGTGCACCCAGGATGCATGTTAGGGATGGGTGGTGAGGAGGGACCGCTCTGAGACCCACCTCTGCCTAAACTGGGTCTTCATTTCATCTTCTTGAATGGAGGCCCCTCTATCCCTCTTCCTTGGGTGGGGTCCCCATCCCAGAGCCCCACCCCCACCCCGGCTCCCATCTCTGGCTGTTACTTGTTCTTGTTCTGTGACTGTGGGCAAGTCACTGCCCTTCTCCTAGCCTCAGTTTCCTCATCTGTAAAGTGGGGAGGAGAAGAGTTCCCTAACAGGCAGGTGGATGGGGAACATTAAAAGAATGAAAATTACCAGGAGGGAAAGGGGTGGGGGGATAAATTGGGAGACTGGGATTGACATAGGCACACTACTATATATAAAATAGAAAACTAATAGGGACCTACTCTATAGCACAGGGAACTCTACTCAATACTCTGTAAAGACCTATATGGGAAAAGAATCTTAAAAAGAGTGGGTATATGTATATGTATATATGGATGTATGTATATGATTCACTTTTCTGTACAGCAGAAACTAACACAACAGTGTAAATCAACTATACTCCAATAAAAATTTAAAAAAATAAAAATAAATAAAAGAACGAAAAAAAGAACAATGAAAAGAATAAAGAATTTAAAAAGCAAGGGATTTGAATAGACATGTCTCCAAAGAAGGTATACAGATGGCCAAGGATCACAAGAAAAGATGCTGGACATCGACAGTCATGAAGGAAACGCAAGTTGAAACCTGCAGCACCTCCACCAGCATGGCTTGAGGACAAAAACAGAAAATAACAAGTCTGCGAGGCTGTGGAGAAATTGGAACCCTCGTGTATGGCTGGCGGGAAGAGAAAATGATGGAAAACAGTCTGGAGCTTCTTCCAAAAGTTGCCATAGAATCACCATATGACCCAGCAGTTCAACGCCTAGTTATTTACTCAGGAAAAATGAAAACATATGTCCACACAGAAACCCATACATATATGTTCATAGCAGCATGATTCATGCGACCCAGTGACACTTGCAAGGGGACTCTACAGACCCTACAAACCCTACCAACCTTGCTTACAGAAGCAACACGTGTTTATTAGCAAAGGTTTTCAAGGTATAGAAACACATGGGGAGAGGGTGTTAAAACTACTCAAAAGGTTAACATATTCTCTTATTTGTTTAAAGCATTTAAATTAAGGGGCAGGAGGTCGCTCCATCGTCACCAGTAACTTTTCAGAAAGAATGAAGGGTGTCATGGGCATTTTCTGATGGGACTCAGATCTATCTCTCTCCCTGTCTCTCTCTCCCCAGTCTCTTCCCCTCCCACAGATTTGCTTTACAAAGCCTCATTTCATTGATTTTTATTTTTTTATTTTTTGGCTGCACCGCGCGGCATGTGGGATCTTAGTTCCCCAACCAGGGATCGAACCCTCGCTCCCTGCATTGAAAGCGTGCAGTCTTAACCATTGGACCACCAGGGAACTCCCTTGTTGATTTTTAAATATAGCTTATCTCATACGTCACGCCAAATCAGGACACATAGATCTACCACTCTCTTTTTAAAAATAGGATCTATTTTTGCATAAGCAATTCATACACCGTAGGACAAAATTCCAGAGTGTGTGTTGGCAAATCTTTCCCTGTCACCCAAATGCCTCTTCCAGACGGACCATTGATACTGGTTTATTTTGTCTTCTGCGATTTTAGTTTTATTGGGACAAATATACATAGAAATATTCACTCTTGGCGTGTGTATTATTTGATATATAATGTATATTCCTATATATTATGTAATATAAAGATAAAATAATATATACATATAGAATATAAATACATGTGGAATATATGAATATATTAAATAAAATATAACAGAATTTTATATAAAATGTATAATTCATCTATACATAGAGAGATGGAGAGGGAGATATAATGAGTGACCAGGGTCCCAGCTCTGTCCGCATTTGCCCAGTTCCCAGAAAGGAATTTTTTTAGCTTTTGGAAAAACGTATTCTTACTCCTTCCATCCTTTTTTTGGGGGGGGGCGGTATAATTCCCTTTGCTTTTTTCTCCCAGTTTTATTATGATGTAATTGACATAGAACCTTGTATTAATGTAAGGCATGCAACATATGACTTGACACTTGAATATATTGCCACGTGATCACCGCAACCCATAAGTTTAGCTAACATCCGTCATCGCCTCACATAGTAACAAATATTTTCCCTGTGATGAGAGCTTTTAAGATGTCTCTCATAGCAACTTTCAAATATCTGATACAGTATTGCCAGCCCTTTAATACATAAAAGCCAGCACGCTCTACACATTCTGTGCTCAGCTTTTTTTTTTTTTTTTTTTAACTTAGCAATCCATCTTGGAGATTTTTCCAGATCTATTTAGTGAAAGCATCCTGCTTCCTATTTCACAGCCCCTTCATTTTTTTCAACATCCCAGCGTATAGACCTATCATAATTGATTTAGCCAGTTCCCTATGAGGGGGAATTTTTGTGGCTTTAGAATGTTGCTGTAACTACATCTTGGGTACCACCGCTTCCCACGTGAGTGGGACAACTCCTGCAGGTGTGTTTGTTTTAAAATATAGTGTATGGGCTTCCCTGGTGGCGCAGTGGTTGAGAGTCCACCTGCCGATGCAGGGAACACAGGTTCGTGCCCCGGTCCGGGAGGATCCCACATGCCGCGGAGCAGCTGGGCCCGTGAGCTATGGCCGCTGAGCCTGCGCATCCGGAGCCTGTGCTCCGCAACAGGAGAGGCCACAACAGTGAGAGGCCCGCGTAACGAAAAAAAAAAAAAAAAAAAGAAAAAAAATATATGTATCATATTAGCTGGAGAAAGGGGGGAATGGGGAATTAGTGTTTCACGGGACCAGAGTTTCAGTTTGGGAAGATGAGGAAGTTCTGGAGATGGATGATGGTGGTGGTTGCACAACAGTGTGAATGTACTTAATGCCCATGGACCATACACTGAAAAATGGTTACAATGAGAAATAAATTTTATGTTATGTGTATTTGACCAAAATTTTGTAAAAATAAATAATTTTTTAAAATATAATGCATCGGGGAGTTCCCTGGTGTTCTACTGGTTAGGATTCAGCGCTTTCACTGCTGTGGCCCGGATTCAATCCCTGGTTGGGGAACTGAGATCCTGCAAGATGGGTGGCGTGGCTAAAAAAAAATTATATATATGGCATTAACAGAAAATTTGGCCAACAGATCAGGAGACAACTGCCATTGAAAAGAGCGTGTTACAGTTCCCAAGAGGAGGGGTCACTCCATGCCAATCAGGGCCAAATGGGGATGCACCAGTGTCAGTCAGGAAGCAGAGGGAGGGGGAGAGAGTATGGGCCAGAACCTTTATTGTGGTTTACTAGAGAATGAACAGGCAAGGCAGGGTATGCAGGCTTAGGATGGGCTACTTTGAATAATTTCAATGGGCTTTGGGGCATAGGGGCTGTCCCTGGTTGTCTGGTTCCTGGCCCTGGGGTCATTAGGGCAGGGGGATAGTGACCCAGAGTATAAGAGCCCCATAGAGGAAGGGGTTGAGGGTGTGGGCCCTGGATTGGTTCGTTGGTTTTTGAAAAGTACACTTATGGTCAAGTTGTTAACTATCTCTAGGAATTAGCTAGCCCTGGGAGGAGCCATTTTCCAGGGTCTGTGAGGCCCCAGATGTCAAAGCATCAGAAATTAAAAGTCATGGTTAATACAGTGTCCCTAGAGGGGACATCTGGGTCCTGGGGAGAATGGCTTTCCAATTGGGAAGAAGGTTTCTAGGTTTCCTCCCAAACCACTGTTCTTTTAGGCCACTCCAGGTCTCTCTTGTGTGCTAATTAAGTCCCTGTGGAGAGGGGCAGGTAAGGCCTGGGAAACAGTTCTTTTTAAGAACTTAACTCTTTCTGGGCCGAATTTAAAACCAGCCACTCCGCTCAATATTATGTAACAACCTAAATGGGAAAAGAACTTGAAAAAGGATAGATACAAGTACATGTATCACTGAATCACTTTGCTGTACACCTGAAACTACCACAACATTTTTAATCAACTACACTCCAAGATAAAATAAAAAGTTTACAAAATAAAATAAAATAAAACCAGCCACTGATGTGACTGCCCAAGTTCAGGGGCCCTTAGGGGAACCAGGAGCTCTGCTGAGATGAAACCAACAGCCACCATTTTATCATCCAACCTCCTGTGAGTGGAATCATACAATATTTGTCCTCTGTGTCTGGCTTATTTCACTCAGCATCATGTCCTCAAGGTTCATCAGTGTTGTAGCAGGTATCAGAATTTCCTTCCTGGGCTTCCCTGGTGGCGCAGTGGTTGAGAGTCCGCCTGCCGATGCAGGGGATACGGGTTCGTGCCCCGGTCTGGGAGGATCCCACATGCCGAGGAGCGGCTGGGCCCGTGAGCCATGGCCGCTGAGCCTGCGTGTCTGGAGCCTGTGCTCTGCAACGGGAGAGGCCACAACAGTGAGAGGCCTGCATACCGCAAAAAAAAAAAAAAAAGAATTTCCTTCCTTTTTAAGCTGAATAACGTTCCATTCTTGTGTATATACTGTGTTTTGTTTATCCATTCATCTGTCAATGGACGACTTGGGTTGATTCCACCTCTTGGCTATTGTGAATCATACTGCTATGAATACGGGTGTGCAAATATCTGTTTGAGCCCTTCTTTCCAATTCCTTGGGGGTACATACTCAGGAGTGGGATTACTGCATCATACAGTTTAATCTTTTGAGGAACTGCCATACTGTTGTCTACAGTGACTTAGCACGAGAGGTATTTGGTGTGATAAATCTTCCTTTGACAAATAGCTAAATTTGAAAACAAATCTCGGTGGCCCCGTATTGACATGAGAGTATGCTTCTCCTACATTAAGGGAAGAAGCAGATTCCAAAAGAGTGTGTACGGTGATTCTTTTGCTGTGTGTTTGAAACACACATATATCCGTCAGGGCCTTTGCCTTTCCCCAGAGACTCACACGATTCACTCATCCCCTCTACTCAGGTCTCCTCACACATGTATCTTCCCTGAAACCTTCTAAAAAGAACCTCCCCCCTTGCCCCACTTAATTTTTCTTCCTTCACTTACTCCTTCCTGTTGTATTATAGTTGATTCTACTTATTCATAGGGGTTCTGTTCTAGAAAGTTGCCACAGACATGGAACTAGCCAATGCTGGACCACTGCTCCTGGGGGAAGTACGAGGTTAGGTTCCTGTGAGCCTCTGGGTCACAAGATTTTCATCAACCAGTCAATACATAGCCATGTTTTATGTGCGTTTCTGTTTAGGGACACCTCATTTAATATATATTGTTGATTCATTAGCATTGAATTCCCAACCAGTAGCACTATAATTCATGCTTGAATGAAGCTCATCTAACACACATATTTTCCCCATAAGCTTAGAACACTGGGTGGCACTTCAGCACGACGCTTGGGGCCGCTTTAGAGAGCCAAATCACCACCACCACTGCCACCAACACAAAAAACACAACACAACACTCAAATCACCCAGAAAAGGACACTTGCCCACAATCTGAGCTAAAATCAGAAGACTGGCATTGCCTGGTTCAGCCTCAGCAGGGAAAATGCGTGGTGGGTGACACATTTTTTCACCATTCTGCACATGTCCACGAATGACTGTGAAAGTCAGACGTATTCATTTTGGAGTTACAAATAAATGTTAGCAACCAGGTGATTTTGCATATACCAAACCTGAAAATAATTAGGATTGACTGTATAAAGAATGTGTATTTAGGGAATTCCCTGGCAGTGCAGTGGTTGGGACTCCATGCTTCCACTACAGGGGGCACAAGTTTGATCCCTGGTCAGAGAACTGGGATCCTGCATGCCATGTGGCGTGGCCAAAAGAAAAAAAAAGAATGTGTATTTAAATTTCATTATTGTTGCCTGTATTCCCCAGCTAAACTATCACATGGGCAGGGGTCTTGACCTCTCTTGTTCACAGCTATGTCCCCTAGCTCCAAAAAGAGAGACTGGCACACAGTAGGTGCTCGATAAATATTTACTGATGGACAAAAAAGAACAGATAGATACATTTAAAAACAGCTATCTTGTGGTATAATTGACATCGAATGAGCTGCAATTAAAGTGTACAATTTGCTAGGTATTGACATCCATGAAGCCATCACCACCATCAAGATAATGAACACATCTGTCACTCCCAAAGCTTTCCTCCTGTCCCTTTGTCATCCCTCCCTCCTACCCCTCCCCATCCCCAGGCAAGCACTGACCTGTTATATGTCACTATAGATGAGTTAGCATTTTCTGGAGTCTTCTATAAATGGAATCTAACCATATGTACTCTTTTGTCTGGCTTATTTCCCTAAGCATAACTGTATGTGATTCATCCATGCTGTTGTGTGGATGTATAGTTTGTTCCTTTTTCTTGCTGAGTAGTATTCCACTGTGTAGATGTACCACAGTCTATCCATTCACCTGGAATGACATCTGGCTTTTCCAGGTTTTTTGTGATACAATACAATGCAATTCTGACATAACCACCTGGCGTTAAGGCAGACCCCACAAGTTAAGGGCATAGTCGCCAACAAGATTGTCTTCACTTCAGATGCATTCACGGACCAACAAGCTCTGCTGAGCCTTGGTGCTCAGAGTTTTTACTGGAGTTTCATTATATAGGTATGATTAATCAAATCATTGGCTATGAGATTGAACTTAATCTGCAGCCACCCTCCCCACCATCCCTTAAGGTCAGGTTGACGTCTTTTTGTGTGTGTGTGTGTGTGGTACGCAGGCCTCTCACTGTTGTGGCCTCTCCCGTTGCGGAGCACAATCTCCGGACACACAGGCTCAGCGGCCATGGCTCACAGGTCCAGCCACTCCGCGGCATGTGGGATCTTCCTGGACCAGGGCATGAACCCATGTCCCCTGCATCGGCAGGCGGACTCTCAACCACTGTGCCACCAGGGAAGCCCAGGTTGACATCTTAAGGTTGGTGTTTCCTGCATGATCAATCCCCATCCTGAGTCATCTCATTTGCATAAACTCAGGTGTGGTCACGCCCCACCAGAGCAACCAACACTCCTATTGCTCAAGGAAAATCCAAGGATTTAGAAGTTATCTTTCAGGAACCTGGGACAAAGACCAGATACTTTGTTTATAATACAACAGTTGATTACAAATAAAGCTGCTGTGAACATGCAGGTACAACAAGTCTGCATATGAATATAAATTCCCTTTTCTCTTCGGTAAATACGTAGGAGTAGAAAGAATGGGTCATGGCATCTTAAAAACATTTGATTATGGGCACTTTGAAATGCACACAAAGGGAAGAAGACAGAATAGTGAGTTCCCATCCCCGTCTCAATTTTGTAGTCATTCCCAGACATTACATAGAATTCACAAATGTTTTAATGATCTCTCAAAGATATGGACTCTTTTTAAAAAGTATTATCCCAGCATCATCACCACTCTTTTAAAAACTAGCAATAATCTTTAATAAGCTTAATATCATGGACTAGTAAGTAGCCTGTCAGGACGCATAACATTTTTGCACAATTGGTTTCTTCAAATAGCCCACATGTGGTGCTGGAGTACATTTTTATTTTCATCTAAAAGAATATTCACCAAAAAGTTACCAGTGGGGAAAGGAATTAGGAGTGGCTGCTATTTTCTTCTGGTTGTAGATGGTAATAATGATTGTTAAAATTTATTTTTAAAATGTGCTCACCTCAGTTTCTGTCACCTGTGGACTTTAAGCTTTTACTGTCTGAGCATTTGCTGTGTCCTCAGCACCAAGTCCTTTAGAACATGTTTTATCTTATTTAATCTGGACAGCTGCCCTCTGCAGCAGGCTTGGTTATTCCATTTTGCAGATGAGGAAACTGAGGCTCAGAGAGGTGGAATGACCTGCCCTCGGGAGCACCCAGCTAGTTAGAGACGGGGGTCAGCCTGGAAGCCCAGGTGTGTCCAACTATAATTTCTAAATCGAATCTGTATTTTCTAAAGATTCTACAACAAATATCTACAACTTTGGGGAAAACAGGGTGTATGCATCTCCTGTGGCTTCTGTAACAAATTATCCCAAACTCGGTGGCTTTACAACAATAGAAATTTCTCCTCTCACAGTTCCGGAGACCAGAAGTCCTAAATCAAGGTGTCGGCAGGGTTGGTTCCTTCTGGAGGGTGTTGGGAAGAAACTGTCCCATGCCTTTCTCCTAGCTTCTGGTGCTTGCCTGACATCCTTGGTGTTCCTTGGTGTGTAGATGTATCTCTCAAATCTCTGTCTCCATCTTAACCATCATCTTCTCCTCTGTGTCTCCCTGGAGGTCCCCCTCCTCTTGTAAGGACAGCACTCATTGGATCTAGGGGCCACCCCAAATCCAGCATGACCTCATCTTAACTAATTACATCTGCAAAGACCCTATTTCCAAATAAGGTCACACTTGGAGGTTCCAGGTGGCTGTGGATTTTGGGGGGACACACTGAAGCCAGTACATAAGGTTAGCTTTTTAGGCGCAAAAAGGCAGGAAGGAGGACCCTTCACCTACTCTCCATAGCCTGGTGCCCCAAGAGTTCTGTGCCTGAGTCCTCTGGCCGGGATGGGGCCGAGTGCAGAGCCAGCAGCGAGATGGCGAGTGTGGACCAATCGCCCCAAATCATCGGTGACACAGCCAGGGAAGGAGCCAGTCTTCGAGGCTCCAGGCTTCCAGGCCCCTGCACTGTGGGTTTCTGACACTTCCAACCCTCAGCCAAGCTCAGGACGGGGACACAAAAGTGGCCAAGCAGGGCAGGGACATTGGGGTTCTAGAGACACTTGTCCCATCTCCTCCCTGCTGCCCCCCAACCTGTCATTGTATGAAGTCACCAGAGGGACCTTTTATGGTATTTCTTCTACTTTTGATGGAGACATCACCTGAACACGTGAAGCAGACAGATCTTGTGTGTTCAGCACACTGAGATCATACGTGTGTGTAGACAGTGTAACCACCATCCAGCTGCTTGTATGGAACACTCTGGGCTCCCCAGAGGGGGCTCCAAGGAAGTCTTTCAAACGGTAAATCTGGTCCTGTTCTCCCTCACCTAAAATCTTTCCATGAGTTCCATCACCGTGAGGATCAAACTCACAATAATCATGATGATGCCAGCAGTGTGGTGGGTGCTCAGTGTACACCAGGCACTCAGTCTACACCATAGAGCTTGTCTGCATGGACTGCCTTTCCCTCCTGACATCCTTTAGACGCAGGTACTCTTATTATGCCCATTTTATAGATGGGGAAGATAAGGCATGGAGTGTTGAATTCATTTGGGCTACATTTTTTTTTTTTTCTGCAGTACGCGGGCCTCTCACTGTTGTGGCCTCTCCCGTTGCGGAGCACAGGCTCCGGACACACAGGCCCAGCGGCCATGGCTCACTGGCCCAGATGCTCTGCGGCATGTGGGATCTTCCTGGACCGGGGCACGAACCCGTGTCCCCTGCATCGGCAGGCGGACTCTCAACCAGTGCAGCACCAGGGAAGCCCTGGGCTAAATTTGAAGCCACATCATCTGGCTCCATCCCCACCTTCAGATGGTCACGCAGCTGCTCCTTGTTACAGAGGTGTGTGCTTGAATGTCACCTCCTGTGACCCCTAGCACCTAGCAGTCCGGGGTTAGTGGCTCAAGCCAGAGATGGGGAGAGACAGAGATAGGGTAGGAGTAAAAAGAGAGAAAGAGGGACTTCCCTGGTGGTCCAGTGGTTAGGACTCTATGCTTTCACTGCAGGGGGCGAGGGCTCAATCCCTGGTCCAGGGGGTTCGATCCCTGGTCAGGGAACTAAGATCCTGCATGCTGCGTGGTGCATGGCCAAAAACAAACAAACGAAGGCAGAGAGAGAGAGACAAGAAGAAGCAGAGATGGAGAGAGAATGCAGAGAAAGGGAGAGAAATAGGCATAAAGGTAAAGCAATCATTGGAGACAAACAGAAGAGATGATGCTCCTAGCAGGAGCTTCCTATATGTGCATGGCTGGGGACCGCTGATGAGATCGACAGGCACCGATGCCAATGGGGGCAGGGGAGAAAGTGGCAAGACCCCAAACCCAGGCACCTGGGCATGGAGCATGGTGAGAGGGGGCTGCGATGCACCAGCGTGTGTGCACATGAGCGTGAGGGAGAGCCCTGCGTGGATGCAGCTCTTTGGCCTTATGTCCAAGCTAGCATCCTCTCTCCCTGTCTCTCTCCCCAATCCCGGGTCTCCCAGCTTTTTCCCATGACTCTCTGTCTCTTGTCATTGAGTCTCTGTCTCTGTGTCTCCCTGGCAGCCAGTGCTGTGGGTGAAGGGGCGTGTGTCGGTACAGAAGGCAGCTCCTGGGGGTGGGGTCACCATGGCAGCGGCTGACGCCTTGCATGCCATCATTCACGTTGAAGTGGACCCACCCACGGCTGACAGTCACCTTGTGGTCCCAAATGGCAGCCTCCACCCCATCTCACCCACCCAGTGTGGACTGCAGACCTACAAGCAGCTTGCTCTGACACTGAGAAGGGGAAATAGATGGAAGCCCCCTTCCCTCCAAACCCCAAAAACCTGGCCAAGGAAGAATCATGGGCCTCTCAAGCCAGGCCCAGCTGAGGACTTCCATCCCCAGGTCCCCAGGGAGGCAGGCTGGGGTGGGGGGGCTCAAGAGGAGGAGGAACGGGGGGACGGGGCTCATGGAGGAGAGGGGGCTCGGAGTGGGGAAGGGGGCTCACAGAGAGGAAGCGAAGTCAGAGAGTGGCTCAGAGAAGGGGAGGGGGCTCCAAAGGTGAGGGGGTCTCAGAGGTGGGCTCCAAGAGGGGGAAAGCTCCAAGAGGGGTGGGGCACCTGGGATTGAGGACTCCCCAGAGAGGGCCTGCAGCAATCCTGGAGGGCTTCCAGGAGGCCTGGCCTGCTTCCCCCTGGGAGAGTCCTTCCCACCGCCACCTCCCAACCTGGAGGGGTGGACCCTGGACCCCACGAGTAGATGGCCAAAGGGACTGACCAGCTGACCCTGGTTTACCAAGGAAAGCTGGCCGCCAGTTCAGGTTCTGAGTGGCACAGGGGCGTGTGTGTGTGTGTGTGTGTGTGTGTGTGTGTGTGTGTGTGTGTGTGGCTCTCCGTCTTCCTAATCAGGTCTGGGGGGAACAGACATGGCGATGGACAGAGCTCAGCCCCTTCTGTGCTTTGGGGGGTTTCAGCTGCCCCCACTGGTACAGGTCCCCATGGGCCTGGGAGCCCCAGCCTAGGTGCCCCGACCCTGGATCACGTGGTCCCCTTCCCTCCCCGCCCTTTCTTCCCTCCTCCTTCCTCAGCCCACTGGGCCCCATGCCGACTTTAATTGGCTTTCGTGGAGCTGAATTCATTGGGACTGCACAGCCCTGTGAGGTGGGGCTGGGCTGCAGCTCTCCCGCCTCCTTGCCTGGCTAATTGGGGGGCTTCACTATCGAGAGGAGGCCCCCCCAGCAGCCCCCCCCCGCTCCCCACCGCCGCCTGCTCGCTCCCACAGCCAATGCTGGGAGCCCGCTGTCCTTAAGGGCGGGCTGCTGTAATTTGGTCTAATTCAGCCAGGGAGACAGCGATTAGAGCTAATAAATGGACCCCAACCCTGCTTTGTCTCACCCGCACCCCCGGCCCTGCTTCCATCCTCCCCCAGCGGCCCAGCTCCTCCCCCCTCCAGCAGCCAGGAGAGGGCCGGAAAACAGAAAGGCTGTTTTCAGAAAGGCTGTTTCAGAAAAAACAGAAAGGCTCCAAGCCTCAGTTTTGCCATCTAGGAAATGGTTATAGCATTGGTCCCCAGGAGCTGTTGCCCACCTGTCTCTGCCGCAACTTGGAGGCGGGGGCAGCAGCCTGCTCAGATCGGCGACCCTCCCCCATGTCCTGGAGACACCAGTGGGCCCCATTCCTTAATGGAATGTCTCTTACTCCACCCCCCAAATTCAAGGTCATGGTTTGTGAATCTAGCAAAGGGCTCTGGGCCCACCAGACTGGGCACACCTCCCCTCACATAGATTAACCCTGACATAAAGCCACTCTTTTTTTTTTTTTGGCTGTGTTGGATCTTCGTTGTTGCGCTCGGGCTTTCTCTAGTTGTGGTGAGCAGGGGCTACTCTTCGTTGTGTTGCACGGGCTTCTCATTGTGGTGGATTCTCTTGCTGCCGAGCACGGGCTCTAGGCATGCGGGCTTCAGTAGTTGTGTCACGTGGGCTCAGTAGTTGTGGCACACGGGCTTAGTTGCTCCGCGGCATGTGGAATCTTCCTGGACCAGGGCTCGAAGCTGTGACCCCTGCATTAGCAGGTGGATTCTTTTTTTTTTTTTTTTTTTTTTTTTTGCGGTACACGGGCCTCTCACTGTTGTGGCCTCTCCGT
Source organism: Mesoplodon densirostris (assembly GCF_025265405.1). NCBI lineage: Eukaryota > Metazoa > Chordata > Mammalia > Artiodactyla > Ziphiidae > Mesoplodon > Mesoplodon densirostris. The sequence continues at coordinate 149,600,722 of NC_082663.1, forward strand.
TGCAGAGCACAGGCTCCAGACGCGCAGGCTCAGCGGCCGTGGATCACGGGCCTAACCCGCTCTGCGGCATGTGGGATCTTCCCGGACCGGGGCATGAACCTGTGTCCTCTGCATCGGCAGACGGACTCTCAACCGCTGCGCCACCAGGGAAGCCCAAGCAGGTGGATTCTTAACCACTGCGCCACCAGGGAAGTCCCATAAAACCACTCGTGATGGTGGCTTGAAGCACCGAGAGGGTGAGTAGCATATCTGATGTCACACAGCAATTAAGGGGCAAGGTTGAGGGAATTCTCTGGTGGTCCAGTGTCCAGTGGTTAGGATTCCATGCTCCCACGGCAAGGGGCATGGATTCGATCCCTGGTTGGGAGCTAAGATCCTGCAAGCCGTGCAGCATGGCCAAAAAAAAATGTCTGAGGCAAGGTTGAGATTTGAACCAAGGCTTCAGGGGTCCAGTGCCTGTGTTCCTAACCACTAAGATATAGTAGCTTAAGGGATGAACTTAGTGTAGGGTATGAATTAACTTAGGGGATGAACTTTGAATGTAGTAGACTCATGGGCACATTGGCCTTACCTCCTCAAACAAAGGAAAGAGATTTCTAGGAGGAAGACAGGAAACATTCATTCATTCATTCACACAATGTCTTTCCTGAACACAACAGGCTGTGTACTGTGGACAGAGCAGTGGCTAAGACAGGTGGGCATGGCTTGGGGAAAAGCAGAAACGGCAAGAAGACATCTGAAGGGACAATCTGGAGACCGCGGTGTTTCCCTGCCTGAGTGGGGACAGGTCAGGGCACAACTGGGGAGGGGTCTGGGCTGAGCAGCAGGGGAAAAGGCACCACTGACTCCCTGGGGACCGGGGGCCTGCGGTGGGAAACCCTTCCTGTGTGTCATTGCCGTGAGCCGTTCAGTGCTTGTGACAACCCCAGGGGGCAGGTGTTATGGTCACCCCCATTTTTCAGATGAGAACACTGAGGTCGTCACAGGACCCTCCTTGCCCAGCATCACAGGCGGGGCCCAGCAAGCATCAGCTGCGCTCATTGGCACATCCGTGCTTTAGCCTCTCCACCCGTGTCAGGGGTGGGGGTGAGGAGTAGGCCTGGTGCACACAGAGAGGGCAGTAAAGGAGCTGGAAAATTCAGCTGAAGATTCACGGTGGGAGTTGTCACGTGATAGTCCAGCCCGGTCGACGGATGGGGTGGCGGATTCTTTCTCGTCGTGGGCTCCAGACGGCGTCAGGGATGAGGATCCCTATGTTGGATCTGAGGCACTGACAAGTGTCTCTGTGATGACACTCCCAGTCAATAGCAGGCTTCATACCAGTGTCCCCACCCGGAGGGGCCCTGGGGCCAAATAAAAATCGCCACGGTTGCTCTGTATCAAGGACCTACTTTGTGCCAACCCCATAGTTAGCCTTTATTTTATTTAATCCTCCCATCACCCTCCACTAGAGAGCCTTATTACTATCACCCCCATTTCACAGATGAAGAAGTTGAGGCTCAGAGAAGGAAAGCTACCTGCCCAGTATCACACAGTGAGGTTGAGTTCACCAGGATACCCAAGAGTAAGTGAGACAAAAACGCAGTCCTGGGGAAATTCCAGTGGTGTGTGTGTGTGTGTGTGTGCGCATGTGTGTGTCGGGGTGGGGGAGACAGATATGGGGGATAGAAAAGCTTTCTCATGTTCCTCCATCACCACACCCCCTGCCCCCCACTCCGCATCCCATCTCCCCCCACATTTGGCCTTCAGACAGTGACGGTTTGATTGTGCGGAGCTAAGAATAACCCTCAACAGCAAAGTGCCCTGGAGATGCAGGGAGGTGAGAGGCAGAGATGGGGGGAAGGAAGTAGGCAGGGAGGCAAGTCTCATCCATGTATGGCCCCCACCCCCGCCCAGACTCGCTGATCTGTAGCTTCTGTCAACAGCCCAGGGCTGCTTCTTCTCTTATCTACCATTCCTGCAGCCCCATAAAAAAAAAAACAAGCCGACTTTGTCATCATCTCTTGATTAGGAGGGCCCTTTCTATATTTATAGATACTGGGCTAGCTGCGGACAGGTTTCGAGACTTGCGTCCCGGAGTCAGAATGCCAGGGTTAGAATTGCCACTCCCCGGCTGGCTGACAGGTGACTTCATCTCTTTCAACCTCAGTTTCCCTATGTATAAAATGGTATTAGGGCTTCCCTGGTGGCGCAGTGGTTGAGAGTCCGCCTGCCGATGCAGGGGACACGGGTTCGTGCCCCGGTCCGGGAAGATCCCACATGCCGCAGAGCCACTGGGCCCGTGGGCCATGGCCACTGAGCCTGCGCGTCCGGAGCCTGTGCTCTGCAATGGGAGAGGCCACAGCAGTGAGAGGCCCGCGTACAGCAAAAAAAAAAAGGTATTAGTGCTCACACTTCACAGCGTCGCTGGAGGATGAAATACGTTAGAAGGGCACCACGAGGTCTTTGATTAATGTTATCTGCAGTTATGGTTGTGGTGATGGTGGTGTGTGAGATAGAATTTAAGGACCCTCAAACACCAGAGATTGTGTGTTGGCTGGGGGACTCCACATGGGCTGCGGAGGAAAAGGCATCATTTTATAAATCGATGAAAATTGCAAAGATAAGGTGAGCAGTGGAGTTCCCAGCTACTACAAACCTCCCCAGGTAATCAGTCAAAGAATTGATTCATTCAAACATGATCATTGTGGTTCCAACACCCAGGGAACAAATAGTTTAGAAGTATTTCTCAACAGCAAAAAAGGAGTGAGTGAGGTTGTTTATGAAATTAATCTCTCTCTCTCTCTCTCCCCCTCTCCCTCCCTCCCTTCCTCCCCTCCCCCCCATACACTGCTTTTTGTGTAACTTAAATTGCCAAGACTCAGTTCCCTCATCTGTAAAATGGGCATAATGAGAGTCCCACCCCCCCCATAAATGTGGGTTCTGATAAGGAAGTGATTAAAACAACTAGTTCAGGACCTGGCACCTTAACTATCATTATTTAACTACTAGTTAACCAGTTCATTAGCTAGGAGTTAACCATCATGATTTTCTTTCTTTCTTTTTTTTTTTTTTTTGCGGTACGTGGGCCTCTCACTGCTGTGGCCTCTCCCGTTGCGGAGCACAGGCTCTGGACGCGCAGGCTCAGCGGCCATGGCTCACGGGCCCAGCCGCTCCGCGGCACGTGGGATCTTCCCTGGACCGGGGTACGAACCCGTGTCCCCTGCATCGGCAGGCGGACTCTCAACCACTGTGCCACCAGGGAAGCCCGTGATTTTCTTAATTAAAAAGGTGATCCCCGCTCACAGAGGACATCAACTGTATCAGAAATGACTTATTTATTGTTTTTAAAAGACTCAAAGCAAATATCCTATATTCTTACCATTTTAATGGGTTTTAATTATGACACGTGGCTCATCAAAATTCAACAGTGCATAAGGGTGTGCCATGAAAAACGAGGCTCTCTCCCACCTTGTGAAAAAGATTCGATGGCCTTTTATTTTTTTTATTTTTATTTTTTTGCGGTATGCGGGCCTCTCACTGTTGTGGCCTCCCCCGCTGCGGAGCACAGGCTCCGGACGCGCAGGCTCAGCGGCCATGGCTCACGGGCCCAGCCGCTCCGCGGCATATGGGATCCTCCCAGACCGGGGCACGAACCCGTATCCCCTGCATCGGCAGGCGGACTCTCAACCACTTGCGCCACCAGGGAGGCCCGGCCTTTTATTTTATTTTTCGTTACCTTGATGACCTTGAATTTTATCTATATAGAAGGCCGTCTAGCCTAGTTACTGCCAGAAATTACTTTCCTCGTTGTCTCCTATTGGATTCTAGCAATTTCCAAAGCACGTCTATTTTCACGCGTCTGCCCATCCAAAGGGGAGACCCATCTGTTGTTTGCTCTTTTTAACTGTAAATGTCTCGAGGTTGCTGGGGGAGGGGGGGTGTCTTTCTACATCAGCACATCCCCTCAGCTCCTTCCCTAACTCCACTGAAATCGAGGGCGCCGGGGAGGGGGCAGGGTACCACTCTATATTTTATTTTATTTATTCATTTGGCCGCGCTGTGCGGCTTGCGGGATCCTAGTTCCCGACCAGGGATCCAACTCACGCCCTGGGCAGTGAAAGCGCGGAGTCCCAAGCACTGGACGGCCTGGGAATTCCCCGGGGCGGGGTAGGGTGGTGCCATTCTTTAAATGAGCTGTTGAAGAAAAGAGGTTTTTGCATTAGAGCCGTGATTCTACTGTCCCGCAAGCTTTTCTGTATGTTTGGAATGGTTTCCACAACGGAATCTCAATTTGTATACAAGTTGAGGAGTAGAAAGTCAGTCTTGCCCAAGCTCCCAGCCCCCAGCCTCCAGGAGCCTCACCCAAAGGTCATGGCCAGCCACCCCTGCTGCCCATTTCATGGATTCCTTCCAGGGGTATTCCGTGGATACACCCAACTGTGTTCATAGACATTTGTATCCTTTCTGGATCGTGATTATTCTGATAAATGGTGGTGTAGGACATACACCTCCCCAAACTGTCCCAGCTCAGAACACAAAGGGCCTTCTAATTCATTTTATGGCTGTGAGTGGACAATTGGGCTGTTTCTGTTCTTTTGCCCAGAAAGCTCTTGGGCTACACTGTCTTAATATATTCAAGAATGACCCTGGTATAGCCCAGGCTGAATGTTTCGATGGCTGGTTCTGATTCCATGACTTTTATTTTATTTTTAGTTATCTTGATTACCTTGAACTTCAACTATGTAGTACACAGTCTAGTCTTGTGCCATGGACTTTGGAGCAAGACCATCTGGCTTCGAATCTCTAGTCTGCTACTTATAAGCTATGTGACCTTGGGCAAGTTATTTAACCTCTCTGTGTCTCCTTGAACGTGTTACTAACTTCTCCATGCCTGGGTCTCTTCACCCATTAAAAGGGGGCTGCTGCTGATGATAGCGCCAGTATCACGGGGTTGTTGGGAGGACTAAATGAGTTTAAAATGTGACATTGTCTCACATTTCCATTATTCTATGCATGCTATTCCCAGACATACAAAGGGATCTGTTGCAGCCAGCATTTGCAAGAAATGTTTCCCAGACTGGAAACATTAAATCCTTAACCCCTTCCCTTCTTTCTTTCCTCTTCCTTTTCTTCCCCCCAACCTTCCTGAAGGCTCCTGGAAAGCTAGACACTTTGGTAGGACAGGCCAGCAACCCTGCCTGCTGAGACCACCTGCTTCGGGACAAGGACACTTCTGCAAATACTGGGCGGGGGGGGGGGGGGATATTAGGAGTGTCTGACTCTGAGATGCTGAGGTCTGGGGCTCAGAGTGGCACTGGAAGGGAAGATGGGGTGGATGGCAGTCAGGGGGTAATGTTGGGGGGGTGGCGGAGATACTGTGGGATGCCCGGGATCTGGGCTTCTGCTGCCACCTAGTGGAATGCCAGAATTATCTTCTTTTTTATCCAAGGAACCTGAGTTTGTAGTCTCCCCAGGAAGATGTACCCGACCTCAATCAGGCAAACACAGGCTCAGAGAAGGGGAGCGACTTTCTGGGCATCACACAGCTCACTGGCTGCCTTGAGTGGGTTTGAAGGACACAAGAGATAATTTTAAAGGAAGGTTTTTTTTGTGTTGTTTTGCAGGTAAGTGAGCTCTCAGGCCTCGATGGGGCTCATGGGGGAGAGAACATGTTTTTGGAGGTTCTCCCCCTCCACCAGGAAGCCCACCTATATTACTCCATCCCCACTCCCAGGCATTTTCTCTCCACTGGCCAGCTGTTCATTTGTTCATAATTTCAACAAATGTTTACTGAGCCCGTAGTGACACGTAGAGAACAAAATAGATTCAAACAACCAACAAAAACCCTGCGCTGGTGGAGCTCACAGCCCAGTGGAGTAGGCAAAGGAGAAACAAGTAAACAAATCTACAAATGGGATTATTTCAGAGACTGATAAGTCATTGAAAGAACAATGAACTGATAGGCACTGAATTTATGGGTGCCAAGGTTGGGGGAGAAGATTAAAGTTAGCAGGGCTCAGGGAAGTCACCTCTGAGGAGGTAACATTCAAACCAAGACTTGGAGGAGAGGGAGTGAGCCCTGGAAATGACTGGGAAAAGCCAGCAGGCACAGCATGTGCAAAGGCCCTGGAGCAGGACCATGCCTGGTGTGTTGGAGGAACAGCCAGGAGGCCTGTGTGTCTGGAGCAGAGTGAGTGAGGGGAGAGAGGGAGGAGGGGAGGGCAGGTCGTGCAGAGCCTTGTGGGCTTCGGGGAGGACTTGGGCTTTTACCTCGAAGGAGGTGGGAGCCCTGGAGGGCTGTGGGCAGAGGAGGGGAGGGAACCTGAGTCCGGTGCTCACAGGTGCAGTGGCTGTTGTGGGAAACAGCAAGCTGTGGGCAGGAAACAACAGGTGACTGCACTTGTCCAGGTGGGCCATGATAGGGAGGACCAGGGAGATGGCCATCAAAGAGGGAAGAAGTGATCAGATTCTGGGTATATTTTGAAAGCAGCGCCAATTGGATTTGCTAAGGGATTGGGTGGGGGTGGAAGAGCAGGTTCTGGCTGAGTGCCTGGAAGGAAGGAGCTGTCCTCCACTGGGGCAGGAGATGGAGGGAGAAGCAGTTTCGTAGTTCGTCTGGGCTACTGTTACAAACCATCATAGGCTGGGTGGCTTATACACAGGAGACATTTATTTCTCACAATTCTGAATTGCTGGAAGTCCAAGATCAAGGTGATAGCAGATTCAGTGTCTGGTGAGGGTATTCTTCCTGGTTCACACACGATGTCTTCTTGCTGTGTCCTCATTGGAGGAAGGGGTGAGGGAGCTCCCTGGGGTCTCTTTTATAAGGGCACTAATCCCATTCATGAGAACTCCACCCTCATGAGCAAATCACCTCCCAAAGGCCCCACCTCCTCAGACATCACATAGGGGGTTAGGTTTAACATATGAACTTTAGGGGGTCACAAACATTAAGTCCTTAGCAAGCAGGTTGGGGAAGATAGGAGCTCAGTTAGGGCCATGGTAAGTGTGAGTCCCCCATGAGCCCTCCAAGTGCAGACATCCAGGGGCAGTCGGATCCCTAGTCTGGAGCTCAGGGGAGGCCTCGATGTCATCGGGGTATAGAAGGGGTTAACGTCCTAGAAGCGGAGGAGGAGAAGGCTGCCACAGGGGAGGGGAAAGACCTGAGGACCCAGCCCTGGGCCAACGAGGGAGAGAGAAGGAAATCAATGGGGCCATTGAGGAGAGGAGGGTCCCTGAGTATTTCCCAGGAGGAGGGGGCGGTTGGATCAGATGCTGAACTTAACATGAAGTCACCAATACATTTCCCCTCTTTAATGGCTGAATAATATTTCCATCGTGTGATGGACCACATTTTGGGTATCCATTCATCCATTGATGGAACCTTGGGTTGTTTCCACGTTTTGGCTATTGTGAATCATGCTGCTATGAACATGTGTGTACAGGTTTTTACATGGATGTGTTTTCACTTCTCTTGGGTAGATACCTAGGAGTGGGATTGCTGGCTCAGATGATAATTGTTTAACCTTTTGAGGAACTGCCAGACCATTTCCCACAGAAGCTGCCCCATTTTTCACTCCCACCAGCAAAGTCCAAGGGGTCCAGTTTCTCCACATCCTCAGCAACACTTATTATTGTTTTTCTTTTTCCTCTATGTACATATGTATGTATGTATGTATTTCTGGCCAGGGAATTGAACCCGCGCCCTCGCAGTGAAAGCTCAGAGTCCTAACCAGTGGACCGCCACAGAATTCCCTGTTATTGTTTTTCTTGATTACAGCCCTCTTAGTAGGGGTGAATTGGTAAGTCTGGTCAACATTAGGTTCCAGATATCCCTCAGGAAAAAAAAAAAAAAAGAAGAAGGAATTCCCTGGCAGTCCAGTGGTTAGGACTCTGCAGTTCCACTGCAGGGGACTGGGTTTGATCCCTGGTCAGGGAACTAAGACCCTGCATGCCCCGCGGTGCAGCCAAAAAAAAAAAAAAAAAATCTGTCAGATCAGTCCACTCATCACCAGCTCCGGGTCAGCGTGACTTCTGCCTTACCCACTCCACTTTCCCCAGTTCACATAGTACGTGTCAGTAAATACTTGTTGAATGAATGAATGCATGAATGAATGAATGAATGAATAGATGGAATACTATGCAGCCGTCAAAAAGGATGTCACAGAAGAATGTTTAATGACGGGGGGAAGGTGTGGTCGCTAGAATAATGCCCCCCACAATGTTCACATCCTACTCCCCAGAACCTGTGAAGATGCTCCCTTCCATAGCACAAGGGACTTTGCAGGTGGGATTAAGTTAAAGATCTTGAGATGGGGAGATTATTTTGCATTATCTGGGTGGGTCTGATGTAACAAAGGGGTCTTTGTAAGAAGGAGACAAGAGAGTCAAAATCAAAGAAGGAAATGTGACAACAGAACCAGAAGTTGGAGTGATGTGGGACCATGAACCCAGAAGTGTGGGCAGCCTGTAGAAGCTGGAAAAGGCAAGGAATGGATTCTCCTGGATTCTCAAGGAACAGCACCTCCAGAAGGAATGCAGCCCTGTGGACACCTTGATTTTAGCCCCTTTTGACCTCTTTTTGGACTTCTGAATTCCAGAACTGTCAGATGATAAATTTGTGTTGATTTCAGCCAGTGTTTATGGTAATTTGTTGCAGCAGCAGTAGAAAACTAAAACAGAAGATCTTCAAGATATATTACTGTGTCACAGTGCCCTGCTGAGCCATATTGGGATCTGAGGCAAAAGGAAAACTGTATGCTTCTTGGTATGTTTTATGTGATTTTTAGTAGTTAATTCCTCCCCCCAAAAGCATATGTTGAGAATATTATTGATATGTTTGCTTCCATTAAACACAGAAAAGTAAAATTATAAAAAAAAGAAAAGTAAAATTATAAGTTCTTAATGTTGTGAATTCTAATATACCTATTTTTAAGTTTCAATATTTTCAACGATGTCCTGGGGGAAAATAACCATTAAAAATGCGTAAAAACAGACATATGGGACTTCCCTTGTGGCCCAGTCGTTAAGACCCCCCACCCTCCAGCCTTCCCTGGTGATGCAATGGTTAAGAATCCGCCTGCCAATAGAGGCAACACGGGTTCGATACCTGGTTAGGGAACTAAGATGCTGCCTTCTGTGGGGCGGGGCCTGTCCTGTGTCTGTATGTCTGTCCTTCCGCAGTGATTCCTGCTCTGTGGTCAGACACCTCCCCGCAAAAAGATCCTACTTTCTTTAAATAGTCGTGGACTTTTAAGGTTTCCTTTGAAATATTTACCATTGTTATTTCACATCTAACTATAGAAAAGCTTCACTGTTGTATCAGAACTTCTCCAGAAAAGTGTCACAGACATTTTCTCCTTTGGGGAATTACGCCTAAATCATGGTCTCTATTAAAAGGCAGATCTTAGTTGCTGCAGGGCAACTAAGCCCAGTGCAACGCAACTAAGACCGGATGCAGCCAAGTAAATAAATTAACCAAACCAAACAAAACAAAAAAACAGATGTAGAGGGGCCCACGTTTTTTCTCCGGCCTCAGACTCCAATATGGCTTGGTAAGACACTGTCAGAACCTGTCTTGCTTTAAGATTTTGATATTTTGTTCACCATGGGGTTGCTTTTTGCCATTATTTTGATATTTTAGAATAATGCATTAAAATATTATTTATCTTGATTATTGAGTTTTTTAGAGCCACCTTAATTTTTGCACTTGAGGTCATTGCCTCACTCTCCTTCTAATCCTGGCCCTGTAAGGGGAAAAAACAAACAAAACAGATTTTACAGCAATCTGATCCTAACTCCTTACCATTACCTCCCTTCCTTCTACTATCTCTCTTTAAAAAAAAAAGAAAAAAGATTGGTCCAAAATGAGTTAACTGTGGGTTATAAGATGAGAAGTCATTTAAATTATCTTCTTTCCATGTCCGGCTTGTTTTGGTTTTTTTGTTTTCCCTTCGCAATTTGCTGCACCTGGCGTCCTTCAGCGGTCTTACAGAAAGTTCTTGTAGAAAGTGGTTTGGACTGAAGCAACAACGTCGACATTTGTAGACAGGCAAGAGTTTAAAATCTATCTGTGAGACGAACTAATGAAACATTGTTGGGCTTCGGGGTGGGTTTGAGAGCAGTTTCTCTCTTGGATTGTTTTAATAGTGTGTGCGTGTTGCGAAGGAGGTTATTGGACTTTTTTTATTCTGTATTTTCCTCCTTCCAGCTTCCATTGCATCAAGCAGAGTGATGGATATTCAGGAAGAGCGGAAATCACCGTGAAGGAAGGAAACAAATAATGTTCATTGCAAGAGATACAATGTAACAATCTCCGTAACATTTTTTATGATAAGCTTAAGAAGGGCGACCCTAACATGTTTCCCTAGTGCTGCGGTATCACGTTCTCCTCACAAGAGAAAGGTCCCCGGTTCGATCCCCAGTGGAAACATTTCTACATCTTTACTGTAGAATTTTAAAATTTGCTTCAAAGTAATTTCAGTAGAAATTCAGCGTCGGTGCCTTTTTCTTTTTTCTTATTTCTCTGGTCTTTTTTAGATATTATGGAATTTAAAAAGTTATTGCAAAGTAACACAAACTGTAGGTCGATGTTTGACGAGAAAGTTTTAAGTGGACGGTAGAACTAAGAAAAAGCCATAAAACGTATCTGCGTTGGCCGGGAATCGAACCCGGGTCAACTGCTTGGAAGGCAGCTATGCTAACCACTATACCACCAACGCCCAGACGAACACGTTTTTTTTCTAAGAGCCTTTAGTAGAAGTATTATCGGTTAGGCCGGGCGATACCAAGTTACCGGGGGTGTCTCTCCCAACGTCCCTGCTCGCACAGGAAGACGCCACGTTTGGGACGTTTCACCCCACTTGCCGCGGCGGCCGTGCTGGCGCGTTCCTCCACCCCTCCACCCCCAGCGCCCCGGACTCCTTGGTGCCGGCCGGGAGGTGGCCAATCCCAGGCCGCCGCCTGGGCCGCTCGACTTCCGGGTCAAAGGGCCCTGAGCTGCCGGGTATCCCGTGTCCGCTGCCGCTGCTGTCCCCTGCACCCGCCACTTCCTGGGCCGCAGTCCCGGGCATGGAGCCGCGAGCTTGAGGCGCTGCTGGCCCCGGGACGCCCTGCCCAGCCCGGCCCTCGCCCCGCACCGGCCCCGAGCCCCGGTAAGCAGTGCCCGCGCGCCCCGTCCGGCCTCGGCCGCGACCCTGAACCCGCCATTGACCGGCCCCACCTCAGTCCCGACTTTGGATCCTCCACTGACCGGCCTCCCCGGTGTCCTCCGTCCCGGCCTCCGCGCACCCCGGCCCCGCCATTGCCTAGACTCGCGGTTCCTCCAGTCCCCGCCTCCGTTTCCCCTCCGCCCCGGCCTCTCCTCACTCCTTCCCCGCCCGTCCCCTCCGCCGGCAGGGCCACCTCTCAGCCTGTCCAACGCCCGGCCTGTCCCGACCTCCTCTCCCATCCCGTTGCTGCCCAGACCACCTGGCTCTGACCCCTTCCGGGGGTGGCCTCACCCAGTAACGCTTTCCCTTCCCTGTCGGCTCTGGAGGTCCCCACCTTCTCCCCCTCCCCATCCAAACCCACGTTATCTATATGAGACCAGAGACCACTTCCGTCACCTGCTCCCACCCCTTCACCCCTCCCCAGCGCTCGGCTTCCCCGCCACCCACATCCCCGCAGGTCCAGCCCCTTCCCTCAGCTTCGCTCCCAGGCCAGTCCAGCCACCCACCTTCTTCGCACAGAGGCTCCGACCAGCCTTGACACTTCCCCATCCATGCGGCAGCTGAGCCTTCAGAAGTGGCCCGTTCCCTTTGAGCCCATCCCTGTCCCCCCTCCCCGCCACCGCGAGGAAGTCACTTGCCTCAGCGGCAAGAACAAACCTTTCCAGGAGCTGGGACTAGAGCCCAGGAGGGGTGCCCTGTGGCCACCAATCCCTGTCGTCTCTTGCTGGATCCTGGGCGAATTGGGCCCCGTGGCAGGACTTGCCTCCCTGTTGTGGTTCAGACAGCGCTTCAGGGCTGTGAGGCATCCTTAGAAACTACTGGGTACAGAAAATCGGGCCCGACCATCAGGAACTCCCCCAGTGGCAGGAAAATGAGTAGTTAGCCGGTCCCTCCATTAAATCATCGCGTTAATAAGACATTTGCTCTGTCAAGGTCTGTGTCCCACGTCCGCAGCTGGAATGGAGGCTCTCTGGACCCTTTAGAAGGTCAGTGGTGCTGGGCTGGGGTGGCCGGGAAGGCTGGGTGTGTGCTGCTGGGATTCATTTGCCTGCTCCTGGATACAGAATTTGGCAGGAAGTGGTTTTCTGCAGCCCTGGGGTCACTGGTCTTGGGGACAGTTAGCCAGGCCCCAGGCCAGGGGCTGCAGCTTCGTGTGCTCTTTCTGGAGACTTCTTTCTATCCAGCATCGTATGCTAGATGTCCACGGACAGAAGCCCTGGAAGGACTGGGGGAGAAAAAGGAGGGAGCACTGATTCCAGCTGGATTTGGTGGATGTGTGGCTGCATCTCCCCCTCCCCCACCACACACACACCTTATACGGCGCCTGGCGCTCAGTCTGTGAATGGTGTGGATTCTGGCTCTGAAAGGAACTTGAGTCCAGTTTTCCCCTTGGTGTAATTTTAAGTAACTTGGTTAGATGACAATATTAGCTGGCCCGTAGTTTCTGCTGTGTCAGCCACTTTACCCGTGCAATCTCACTTAATCCTCACAGTAGTCCTAGGTGTAGGCACTGCAGTCCCACTTTTTTTTTAAAATAAATTTATTTATTTATTTGTTTATTTTTGGCTGAGTTGGCTGTTTGTTGCTGCACGCGAGCTTTCTCTAGTTGTGGCGAGCAGGGGCTGCTTCTCGTTGCAGTGGCTTCTCCTGTTGTGGAGCACGGGCTCTAGGCACGCGAGCTCAGCAGTTGTGGCTCACGGGCTCCAGAGCGCAGGCTCAGTAGTTGTGGCGCACGGGCTCAGTTGCTCTGTGGCATGTGGGATCTTCCCGGACCAGGACTCGAACCCGTGTCCCCTGCGTTGACAGGCGGATTCTTAACCATTGCGCCACCAGGGAAGCCCTGCAGTCGCATTTTGTGGGTGGGGAAATTGAAGCACAGAGAGGTTAGGCGGCTTCTCCAAAGTCACATAACCTAGTAGTGGCAGAGTCACGATTTGAACCCAAACCTCTCTGACACCAGAGCCCACAGTTCTCACTACTGGACTGAGGTGAAATCAGTGCTTCTTTATGGTGACATTTTGCTTCACTTCTTCCATCAGATCTCTGTCCTGGGACCAGGCGCTGCTTTCTTTTCCTTTAACCATCAGGGCACCTGTTCCGTCAAGAAGGGGGTGGGGTGCCCACCAAACCAGGGGTCCCTTTGACTTTGTTCAGTGTTCAAGTGAGGACAAGGACTCGTTCATTCAACCTGAGACGTTTGCTGTATTGAGTGCTTCCTTTTTGCCGGGGCCACAGCAGGAACAGGACAGATGGGGGCCTGCCTCCATGGAGCTGACATCCTGGTGCAGGGTGCTCACCCACCCAGAGAGGGCTTCTCAGCCTCAGCACTAGCTGAGATTATTCTGGGGCCAGATTATTCTTTCTGGCGGGGGAAGGGCATCCTGCTAATTGTGGGGGACTTAGCAGCATCCCTGGTCTCCACCAACCAGATGCCAGCAGCATGCCTCCCAGGCGTGACAACCAAAAACGTGTCCTGGGAATACCAGCCATCGTCAAGACCCCCTGGCTTAGGGGATTCACTGACCACCCCCACCAAGAGACTCTGCGCTCCATGACCATCTGACCCTCAGAGGTCCTAGGATGCTGCACACATTTAAACACACAAACCAAGAGGGAGGGACAGGAGGCGACTCACAGACGCTGGGGGCCACCCTGATTTATACCATCTGAACCATTGGGGATTTATTTTGGTGTCTAGTGTGAGCCTAAGGATCTAACTCCATTTCTTTCCCCCAAACAATGAATACAGAGTTTCTCCCCCTGGGCACTGTGGACATTGGGACCAGGTCATTCTATCATTCTCTGGGGTGGGCCATCATGGCCACGGTAGGGTGATGAGTGGCATCCCTGGCCCCACCCACTGGATGCCGTGGCACCACTCCCCCAGTCAGTAGTAACAGCCAAAAATGTCTACAGACATCACCAAGGGTCCCCTGGGCAGGGGGGCGGGGAGAGGGGGAAAATCACCCCCATTGAGAACTACCATTTTAGAATGAGTGCTTGCAGGAAGGCCCAGGTGTTGAGATGGGGATAACAAGGCAACAACTTTGGACTTGGTGCCAGGAAAGACCCCTGAAGAGGTGATACTGGGACCCAAAGGATAAGAGGGAGCACATCATACAAAAAGCAGGGCAACGGTGTTCTAGGCAGAGGGAACGGTAAGTGCAAAGGTCCTGAGGTAGGACTGAGTCAGCGTGTTTAGGGGAGATTAAGGCCAGCGTGTCTGGAGATCATGGTCAAGGAGGTGGAGTCAGGAAGGCCATCAGGGAGCAACCACAGTGGGGAATTTGGGTTTACTTGATTTCCAGCAAGTGCTGTGGGTGGCGGCCCCTGAATCATTTGAAACTCTCATCTTCTCAGGGACTTTCATCTTGGGAGAACCTCCCGGTTTCTGGCAAATGCCCGGACAGGTGTTTGAATTTCGAATTTCAGGACAGGGCCTGCACCATCTGCCTCATGAGGAGGCCCTTGGCATTGGGTGTTCCCCACAGACAGGAGGGTGGCCTCGAGGAATGGGAGCGGGGAGGGGGGCCCACAACCCCACACTGCCAGAGTTGCAGCCCCTTGGTCTGCCCCCTCGCAGGCTCACCCACCCTGAGGTCAGCCGAGTGGTTAATGCGGAAGGTTAAGAAGGTGCGGCTGGACAACACAAACACAGGACATTGGAGAAGGTAAGGGGCGTGCCTTGCGAGCCTGGTCGGTGGGGACGCGGTAGAGGTTCCCGAGTTTCCAGCAGAGTCTTAGGTCTGGGAAGGCACCTTGGCCACCCCGACGTTTCTGCATTTCCCCAGGGTGCACGTCTGGCTGTTCTGCGTGGGTGGCAGCGTGGGCTAGGGAGGGGTTGTTCAGCCTTGGCATTTTTTGGTTTTGTTTTTGTTTTTTGCGGTACGTGGGCCTCTCACTGTTGTGGCCTCTCCCGTTGCGGAGCACAGGCTCCGGACGCACAGTCTCAGCGGCCATGGCTCACGGGCCAGCCGCTCCACAGCATGTGGGATCTTCCCAGACCGGGGCACGAACCTG
Source organism: Mesoplodon densirostris (assembly GCF_025265405.1). Lineage (NCBI taxonomy): Eukaryota > Metazoa > Chordata > Mammalia > Artiodactyla > Ziphiidae > Mesoplodon > Mesoplodon densirostris. The sequence continues at coordinate 149,615,934 of NC_082663.1, forward strand.
TGTCCCCTGCATCGGCAGGCGGACTCTCAACCACTGCACCACCAGGGAAGCCCCAGCCTTGGCATTTTTGACACTGGGGCTGGGTCATTCAGTGCCCGCACTGGCATTGTAGGGTGTGGAGCATCACCCACCCATCACGACAACCACAGATGTCCCCAGACATCACCCTGTGTCCCCTGTGGACGGGATCAGCCCCAGATGAGAACCGCTGGCCAGATGGTCAGGATGTGGGTTTGGGGTCCAACAGACTTGGGCTCCTGCCCCTCCTCGTGGGTGACTTTGGGCCACGTGACCTCTGAGCCTACTTTCCAGTCCAAATGAGGACGAGCCCAGAACTCACTAACCAGGGTTGCAGTGAGGATTCAATGTTATCATCCACACAAGGCCCGGGCGCTTGTAAGTTCCACGTGTGGGGCCCGGCACGGGATGAAGGGACCACAGGAATTCGGCAACCTAGCCGACCTCTCTCACTATCAGTTTTCTGATCCTCAGGCTCATTTGCTTTTAGGGAGCACAGGATCGGGGAGGCAGGAAGGGAACGCAAGATGGTTCTGGAAGACAGGGCTGACGATAAGCACAGTCACTCGTTTCCCGGATGTGGGCTCTGAAAACGGGTGGTGTGCGTGCCTTCGGGTGTCGGTTAGTGATGAGACCCCGAATCTCGTCTCTCATGTGCGCTAAGTACCACGTGGGCACGGGCTGGGCTGCACACTGACTTAAAGAAGCTGAAGGCCCGGGCAGTGCCAGGGCATGGCCTTCACGGGGCAGAGGATGGCCTGCTGCTTCCAGGGAACCCGCACCCGCAGGCATGCACGAGTTCCCTGAGGGCCACTCTGAGGCATTTCCGGAGTGTGGCGGGCCCCGCCCCTCCCCTCCCCTTGTGCCTTATGAGAATCTGCTTCCCTCATCATTGGCCCCGCCTGGGTCTCCACCAGGTGCCCCTGTGAGCGGGTGGTCCCAGCCCGTGAAGCACTGGCTCAGACAGATCACAGAATGCCATCGGGCCTCGACTGTGACCGCACCAGCGGGCCCCGAGCTGTGCACTGTCGGCATCGTGGGCTGCGAGGCGTCCTACTGATTGGCAGAAGGAGAGCGTAGGTGGACCTGGCCTAAGTGGCTTAGAATCCATTTTCATTTCCCCAGCTGTGTAAACTCTTGAGTCAAGAAGCCGAGCCCCAGCTGGCACTGAATGAGACGGGGCCGGCACAGGCTTGCTTCCTATGGGCTGCATTGCATTCACCTGTTCCCACTCCGAGGCTCCCTCTGCATCTGGGGAGGAGAGGGGCGAGTGGAGGGCCAGGGTGTAGCAGCAAGCCTTAGCCTGGGAGCTCAGGCTGCCTGGCCACATCTAGAAGATTCCTAGAACTTTCTCCCGATGTTTCATCTCATTTCTCATCTCCTGGATCGTGTTTTTGCTTCCTGGGCTCTCTGCGTGGATCGGAGGCAGGATCATTTTTATCGTTCTTTGCTGTGGAAAGAAGCCATGAGATTCCGGCAGTGCTTCCGCCAGCGTCTCCGCTTCTGGGGTTCCCCGTGGGAGCCCTGGAGGCCACAGTCTGTTCTTGTGCCGTGAGCGGGGCTTGAATTGTGGCAGCCGAGTCGGTGGGGGGGCTTAGCGGGTTAGAGGACGTCCACTGCCTTGGTTTTCTGGGCTTGGTGCCAGCAGCGCTTGGGGCCGTGTGGGCTCCGCAGCGCTCAGCCGGTCCTGGCCCGGCCCTTGCCCAGCACTGCCCGTGGCCCCTGCCGCCCTCGAGGTGAACCGCAGCTCTGTGGCAGGCCGGGATGGGCCACGCGTGCCCCTCGGCAAGGCTTCCGTCCTTCCAGGGTTTGCTTTATTTGACCCGAGGGCCCCAAAGCCTCTGATGGCCTGAGGTCCGTGTCTTCAAAGCCGCCGTGGGAGGAGCTGAAGTGTCTGGGGGACAGGACACGCCAGCTTGTTGCCCCGCCACCGCTCTTCCCCAGCCCGGCTGGGTCAGGGAGGACTGAGCGGGGGCCGCGGTTGGAAAGGGCACTCTGATAATCAGCCCGCAGTGGGTGCTCAGGAGCCATGGGAACTGCCTCGTGTCTCTTTCTCCCCTTGCCTCTCAGAGCGGGCAGGGGTCCTTTGTCCTGTGGTGGTCACTTCGGGGTCTCGTATTGGCAAGGGGCAAAGCCTTCTGGGAGTCTTAAGGCTCCCACTGGAAGGGGGAGCACCAGCTCTGTCCATGACTTCTCTAAAGCCGTGCCTTCCTACAAGGGAACACAGACTTGTGCCCGCAAAGCCGCTAATCCCAGAGGATGAGGAATCCCAGCGTCTGGCGAGGCCTTCAGCCAGTCGGTGCCCTCGCAGGAAATTGGGCCTGGCCCGCTCACATTGGCTGGCCTCGCTAGACGACCCTGGCTCTTCCAGAACCGGGTCACCGTGGCCATGTTTAGATTTCCCTAAAACAAATATTTGTCTGGCCAGCCCTGTTCAGTCAAGAAGTGTACTGAGCCGCAGGGGTGGGGGTAGGGGGGAGCCGTTGCACGGCAGCTGCTGCCCCTGGAGGGGGAGGAGAGAGTGGGATGGCCTCTGGGGGAGGGTTGCACATCCATCCTCTCACGTGGAGCTCCCCCGATGTCCAGTGAATATCTGCCTGGGCCTCTGAGCACCTCTGGTGAGGCACGAGAGGTTCCCCCGCTGGCCAGCAAGCTGACAGCACCGGTGAGGAGGTTTGCAGACCCACTGCTTATGCTCAGTTCTTGGTGCGGGAGCGAGCGTGTCTCCCAGTGGGCTGTAGGGGAGACCGTGATTCTGTGGCTCTCCGAGGAATGCCTCCTGTGTGCCGGGGCCGTGTGAGGTGCTGGGACGCTGCTGTGAACGGGACAGACGCAGGGAGACAGGAAGGGGACCCGTGAACAGCCACTGTGACGAATTCTCGGAGGGCAGGGCAACCAGGTGGCAGGTGAAAGGTGAACGGAGAGACAGGTTTTGGTACAGAAGTTCATCTGAGGACCCGACAGATACTTAAGCTGAGATCTGATTAGAAGTTAGTCCAGTAGAAAGAGGGAAAAAAGTGTTCCAGGCAGAAAGGATAGTACATGCAAAGGCCCTGGGGCAGGAAGCAGTCTGGCCTGTTTGGGCAACTGAGAGAAGGCCAGTTTGCCTGAGGCCTAGTAATGAAGGGGGGTGAGGTGTGAGGGCCTGGCAGAGGTCAGAGGGCAGAAACCATCGAAGGCCGTGGTGAGCGCTGGTTTTTAACCCTGGAGGGTGTGGAAAACCAAGGAAGGGCTTTAAGTCAGGGGATCAGATTTGCAGTGCATGTGCAGTCAAGCTGAGAGACGGTTGCGGTCATTCAGCTGAGAGGTGATGGTGGCCTGGATCTCAGGATTCGTGGATGGAGAGAAGAGGAACGATTTGAGAAATACTTAGGGGGGCGGGGAAGGTTGCACGGGGCTGGGGCCCTGCCAGGGGAGTCGGAGAGTCTAATGGGAGGCAGCTTGTAAGTGGAACCTAGGTACTGCCCCTCCCACCTTCTCATTGTCTTCCCACCTGTCCCTCCCTCCTCTTAGCTTCTCGCTGAATTCCGAGGGGGCGGAGAGGATGGCCACCGGGGCGCCGACATCCGACCGGGGCGACACAGTCGAGATGGAGGACCCAGCCTCCCGCTTCCAGGTGCAGAAGCACTCGTGGGACGGGCTCCGGAGCATCATCCACGGTAGCCGCAAGAACTCGGGCCTCATTGTCAACAAAGCTCCGCACGACTTCCAGTTTGTGCAGAAGACGGACGAGTCGGGCCCTCACTCCCACCGCCTCTACTACCTGGGTAAGCCCCCGGGCTCCCCTCGGATCCCCGAGGCTGCCCTCGAGCCGGGCAGCATTTCTGGGACAGCTGTTACTAAGTCCTCTAGTCTCCAGATGTTGGCCACTCCAATTAGTTAGAAGGTCCCAATAGAGGGCCTGGCCCTGGGCAAACTGTCCCATGAATGACGTAGTGCTGCCCATGTTATGATGCCACCCGTGGATGACATCTGTTTACAGTGAAAGTCTGGGGCAAGGGTCCCCCACGGGGCTCAGATGTGTATGTGACCAGAGCAGAGGGCGGTCCTGCCCCATCTGTGTTACAGCAGCACCATGGTTCAGGCCTGGCCTGTGGGTCTGAGGCCCTGAGATTGTTTCCAGCCCTCGTCAGCGGGGCCCGCCCCCTGAGTCACTTCCCCGCCACCTGGGCTGGGCTGGGCCTGGCTAGTGAATAACTTGACTTCCCCGCAGTGGGAGTTGGAAAGTAACTCCAGTAGATGCTTGCCGGCTAGCAACGCATTAAGAAGGAACCTGAGGCTCAAGGAAAGGCACCACGGTGGCATAACCGTGTGCATCGTGGGCTGACAGTTGGGGTTTGCTCTCCCTGCCCGAGATCCCTGGCAGCTAAGCACGTTAACGGCTAATCATGTCTGCCTCCTGGTATGTGCCTTGAGAGCAGCACTTTCTACGTCATTGGCAATTATTTATGTGTTTGTGTTCCCTGCCGGCCTTTGGGGCACAGATGAGGCCTTGTGTACACCTGTGGCCTCAGCAGCTGGGCCAGGGCCTGGCTCCTGGTAGGGGGACAGCAAATATCTGTTGAGCAAATGAATTTTGCCTAAAGGTCTTCCAGGCAGAAAGGAACAGTGCCAAGCATGTCCCTTTGTAAGTAGCCTGACACATTATTGTTGGTCCAGGGCAGGTTTTTAACCTCAGCGCTGGACATTTGAGGCCAGCGCTTTCCCTGTGTATCCTCAGCCTGCCTCCAGTCAGCCCTCAGTCAGTACTGGAAGCGAGTGACGGAGTGAATGAATGAGGGAAGGTCATGCCTTGCCTGAGGCTGACCCCACGCCGAGGACCGTGAGAGCGACTGAGGTGGACGCCAGATGGCTCTCCCTTTCCCACAGTCCATGCCGTCTCTCCTCCTAGAGGCCCATGTGGAAACCAGATGGCGGTTTGGCAAGCAGAGGCAGAGAGGGGAATGGTCTAGAAGGGTCGGCAAGCGACGGCTGTTTGTTTTTAGAAATCTAGTTTGGCCGGTGCACAGTCATGTCCACTGGTTTACAGACCGTCTATGGCTGCTTTTGAGCATAATTGCCACAGAGGTCATATGGTCCTCAAAGCCAAAAATACTTACTGTCTCTGGCCCCTTGCAGAAAAATGTTTGCCATCTCTAGCCTAGGAGAGATTAGGGCATGCTTCAAGTTTCATTTACCCAAGGGAGAGTTGGCTGTTAGGACCGAAAGTGGCCAAGGCTCTGGGACAGTGGTGAGCTGTTGCCTCTCTCTTTTTTTTTCCTGTGGTTCTGTGGCCCCCAATCCCTTTCTCCCAACGCAGTCTCTCTTGGGCCTCTCGCTCTCTCAAGTTCAAGGTGCCGTCCTGGTCACGGTACTTATATGAGTTTCCTGGGGCTGCTACTGAAACAAATGCCCACCGACTCAGTGGTTTAAAACAACAGAAACATATTCTCTCTCAGTTCTGGAAGGCAGAAGTCTGAAATCAGTTTCTCTGGGCCAGTCAAGGTGTCCGCAGGGCCAGTCTTCTTCCGGAGGCTCTAGGGGAGAATCCGTTCTTTGCCTCTTGAGGCTTCTGGCGGCCACCGGCATTCCTTGGCTTGTGGCTGTGTCACTGCAGTCTTTGCGTCCAGTCCATGGGTCGCTGCAGTCTTTGCGTCCAGTCCATGGTCTCATCGCCTCCTCCTCTCCTGTGCGTCTGTAATCTCTTTCTCTCCCTCTGATAAGGCATGAGATTACATTTAGGGCCCACTGAGATAATCCAGACTAATCTCCCCAGCTAGAGGTCTTTAACGTAATCCCATCTGCAAAGGCCATTTTGCCAGGAAGGTAACATACAGTTTCCAGGGATTAGGACATGAGCGTAGCCATCGTTAAGCCAACCACAGAACTGCCGAAAGGGACAGAAATGCTCCGAGCTACTTTGAGCCACCAAGGGCCCCTCATAGTAAGGACATGGGTGTGTCAGGGAACCCCCCAGCCTCATGACCAGCACTGAGAAGCCCAACCATATGGAGTCCAAGCATCTGCCCTCATATGTTTCTCTCCGTGGATCCACCCTCACTGCCCACCTACCTTCCACTGCAACACTCCCGGGATTGCACGTCTGGTTCCAGCCACCAGCAGAAACGGGCCAGCTTTCTCTGAATTTCTGGGACAGCGAGTATGATTGGCTCAGACATGCAGTCATCCTTGGCCTGGGGCGGGCAGTCCCTGCCGTCTGTAGCAGGTGCTGAGGGCCCACTCTTGGAGGGGGCAGCTCCAGACAAGGACTGTGGACCCACTGCAGCTCCAAAAAGTGCCTAGAACAGCCCAAAGCCATCCTGCTTCTCTTGGTGTGACATTGCTCACCCTTGAGCTGATCTAGCCTGCATCACTCAACACCCTCGGGGTATCCTTGACCTCACTCCATGTCCAAGTTCCTGGGGCAGGTCTCCCCAGAACCCCCGTGTATTTATAACCCATCTGCACTAGCCTGGCGCGGGGGGAATCTGGCAGCCAGGAGCATTTATGGATTGAACAGAAAGGACCTCTAGGGGCGATGCCCAGCCCGCCCCCTGCTCCCCTGGGACCCCTGCCTCCTGAGCGGACCCCAGGCTTGCCAGTCACCGTCCTCTGGGAAGGCTCATTGGGAGCCCAGTGCACGTGGGATGGAGCAGAAAAGGGAACATGCCTGCTGCTCGGGCATGTCCCCGGAAGATGGTTCCAGGGCTCAGCTGCTTCTAGTGGGTTGGCTCCTCCCCCCTGCAAACAGGTGTCCTGCGTTCGGTGGAGGAGGGCACAGGGCCCCAGACAGCACTGGGGGTCCCTTAGGGGGCCCCTCGTGTCCTGTGTCCAGGTCCAGGGTGATACGCCCCACGTGGCCCCTCATCCAGGCCACGCGGTGTTTGCCCAGGCCTGGGCCACCTGCCGTGCTGGTGGGCTTTGGGGTGGGGTGCTGTCCCCAGAGATGGAGTGGAGCTGGTAAGAGGAGGCACAGGAGGGACCGTGACAGCAGGAGTCAGCGGCCATGGTCAGCCGTCCCAAACCCTTGCCGTGCACACCGTCACAGCTGCTTGCCGAGGGCAGCTCCTCCAGGGAATGTGCTGGAATGGGCTGTTTCGTGTCACTGCTTATGAATTGTTGGTGGGAGGAGGCAGCTCTGATGTCCTTGGCAAGGCTGCACCGTTGATTTCCTGTTTGGAAGGCTCAGCTCCCAGAGAGCCTGCGGACGGGCTGTCCAGAGCCCACGGCGCTCGGCCGAGAGCGGCCACCTGCTCCCTCCCAGCTTTCCACGCTGGCCCTCCCAGCCACCACGCTGCGTGGTGTTTGCTTTTTTAAAAATTAAGATGTAATTCACATCCCGTAAAATTCCCTCTCTTAAAGGTGGAGAGCTCGGTGGTTTTGGGTACAGTCACAGTATTGTGCAACCGTCACCACAGTCAAATTCCAGAACATTCCATCACCCCAGAAAGCAACCCTGTGCCCATTAGCAGTCACTCCCTATACCCCTCCCCCAGCCCGTAGCGACCCACTGACTTGCTTCCTGTCTCTGGATTTGCCTGTTCTGGACGTTTCACAGAAATGGAATCACAGGGACTTCCCTGGTGGTCCAGTCGTTAAAACTCCGCGCTTCCACTGCAGGCGGCGCGGGTTCCATCCCTGGTCTGGGAACTAAGATCCCACAAGCCGTGTGGCCAAAAAAGAAATGGAATCCTGCACCGCAGGATTCTCGTCCCAACTTGTCTTGTGAACTTAGGAAGATGGCCCCGACAGCAGCTCGGACGGGTGGCGTCACATCCGTGCTTCTAGCTGGGAATGATTCCGGCTATGGCAGCTTAGAGAGTCCTTAGAAGTCGAATTGGAATGCTTCCCACTTGTAGCTTTGCGTTTTCGCTCTTTTTTTACTAACTATATTTCCTGAGGAAACTTTGTCATGAGTGGAAGACGCGAGTCACTTGCCATATTGAGAAGCTACCCATAAGAGTTACTGTGGTGGAATAGGTATTATTTATGAAGCTCTGTGTAGCTCTGGAGGTGCCAAGCTTGGGGGGGCGGCCCGCCTGTTCTCCCACCCTTAGAAGTGAGAGCGCCTACGAGGAAGAGAGGCCAGCACCAAACTGAGCCTTCCTCCTGGAGAAATTTGGGATTGAGAGGGGTCAAAGCGGGGCGCCTGCTTTCTGTGACCCGCTGTTGCCCACAGCGCATTCCTGGGCCACCGCCGAGCATCCCGTCTGCTGCCGGGGGACTCTGCCCCGGTCCCTCACCTCGTTGCCCGGAGAGTGGGGAACCCGAAGCTTCCCAAGAGGACCATTCTGCTCCCGCCGTTGACTTTAACAGCCGTGGTACCGTCATCCATCGAGGCAAAGGCACTTCCAGTCGGGACTTCCCTGGCGGTCCAGTGGTTAGGACTTCGTGCTTCCGCTGCAGGGGGCATGGGTTTGATCCCTGGTCAGGGAACTAGGATCCCACACACCGTGTGGCGTGGCCAAAAGAAGCCTGGTTAGAAGATACGTCCTTGTTTTATTTGCCACTGTTTGTGCTGAGTGCTTTTTATCTCTTACCTCACTTAATCCACACAGAGGTCTCACTAGGCAGCTACTGTATTTTACAGATAAGGTTAGATTAGCTCAGCGGTTCTCAGTCGGGGTGCTCCTGCCCCAGGGGATGATGCTCCACGGTGTCTGGGGACATCTGTGGCTGTCACACTGGGGCTGCTCTTGGCATCCAGTGGGTGGGGCCAGGGAGGCTGCTTCACACCCCCCAGTGCCTGGGACGGCCCTCCAGAGGATGACCGGTCCCGGCGTCAGCAGCACCGAATGAGAGAGGCTGCATTGGATACATGTTTCCCAGTCCTTCTGAAGCTTTGCCCGTTCTCTGACCCTCGATTAATTCCTGTACCAGAGCCCAATCTGTGGAGAGTTGGGAATCACTGACCAACACCCCGTTTTTCATCCTCTTGTGTGCTATTTCTTTTATTTATTTGTTTGTTTGTTTGTTTACTTATTTATTTATTTTGGCTGCGCCAGGTCTTAGTTGCGGCACACGGGATCTTTAGTTGCGGCATGCGGACTTCTTAGTTGTGGCATGCATATGGGATCTAGTTCCCCAGGCAGGGATCCAACCCGGGCCCCCTGCATTGGGAGCATGGAGTCTCACACACTGGACCGCCAGGGAAGTCCCATTGTGCGCTATTTCTGCAGTAACTGAGGCTGAGGTATTCAGCACTAACATCCCAGGTGGGATTGCCTGCTGCCCCTGCTGTCGGGTGTAACCCAGGGTCCATGGCTTCTCTGGGGAGGGGTGTGCCGTCAGGGTGCTGTAGAAGCAGGAGGAACCAGCCGGGCCCAGCCACAGGGAGTCAGGGCCCGAGGCCGGTCCCGCCCGAGTCCCTCGCCCCAACCCTGGCAAGGGCACCCATTCTGGTTTTCCTCTGTTCCTCCCAAGGGATGCCCTACGGCAGCCGAGAGAACTCCCTCCTCTACTCCGAGATCCCCAGGAAGGTCCGGAAGGAAGCGCTGCTGCTCCTGTCCTGGAAGCAGATGCTGGATCACTTCCAGGTGAGCCATGGGAGTCGGGCCTTCCTGGTGGGCAAGGCAGGCGGGCGCATGGCAGCCCCTTCTTTGGCCTCACTCAGCTTCCTTGGGCCCTGCACCCACCCCACCCACCCCCTGAGGGGGTCCCAGCCCATCCCCTGCTTAACGGCAGCCCCTCGGAGAGGAGCGCCTGGCCCTGGACACCTGTGCCACGCCCTCCCCCTCCCTTCGGTGCACACCCGAGTCCCAGCGTGTAGCTTGTGGTGACAGCTCCTGTCAGAAGCACGTCTTCCTCTTAAATGCCTCACGTGCAAGTAACTTGGGCCGAGACCCTTTTATAGAAATTTAGCTAATAATGGATGTCGCCCAAAGTCACCTCGCTTCCAGAGGGAGAGATGGGCGGTGAGCGGCGAGAGTTCTTTGTGCACTGGTATATGTTGATTTATTTTTGATCAAAAATAAAATGTGACAGTACGCAGGGGAGGGGACCCGTACAGCCCCTCTCTCTTTTGCCTGTACCCTGTCCCAAGCTGACCAACTCCTATTTACCACGGCTTTCCTCGCAGCGTGGGGCTCATTTTGCTTTGGATTCTGCTCTTTAAAAATGCATTTCTGGGAATTCCCTGGCGGTCCAGTGGTTAGGACTCCGCGCTTCTACTGCAGGGGGCGCAGGTTCGATCCCTGGTCGGAGAACTAAGATCATGCATGCCATGCAGCACAGACAAAAAAAAAAAAAAAAAAAAAATTAATAAATTAAAAAAATAAAAATAAAAATGTATTTCTTCCCTTTAACATTCCTCTGAATTTCCACATCATCTTCAGAATTCTTTTTGGGGCAGCTGCATGGTGTCTACCATAGTTTACCTGCCCGCCCTGCCCAAGGTCAGGCGTTAGGGTGGTCAGGCCTGGAATCTGCCCCACCCCTACCCATGCCAAGAGCAGGAACGGCTGGTGGTGGGTGGCTTCAGCTCCAGTGGTCTCGCAGGAAGGGGCTGTGACCAGGGAGGGAGGGCCGGGGTCTGTAGGGTGTAGGGTGGCCCTGGGGGCGGAGGAGGGCCTCGTCTGTCTTGGAGCGATTTGGTGGGGGATGAGGAGGTTGGAACTACAGGTGAGCCCCGCAGCCCTGCCAGTCTGGGCCGCTCTGTGGCCAGGGTGCTGGGGCCTCCAGCTGCTGATGCCGGTGTTCCGCCCCGCCCCCCGGCCCCACCCAATGTGTCCCCAGGCCACGCCCCACCACGGGGTCTACTCCCGGGAAGAGGAGCTCCTGCGGGAGCGGAAGCGCCTGGGCGTCTTCGGCATCACCTCCTACGACTTCCACAGCGAGAGCGGCCTCTTCCTCTTCCAGGCCAGCAACAGTCTCTTTCACTGCCGTGACGGCGGCAAGAACGGCTTCATGGTGAGCCCCGCTCACTGGTGGGGGTGGGGGGCGGGGCAGGTGGCGGCCTCCTGACCCCCTGAGCTGGGTCTCTGTGTGTCCCCAGGTGTCCCCCATGAAGCCCCTGGAAATCAAGACCCAGTGCTCCGGGCCCCGGATGGACCCCAAGATCTGCCCCGCCGACCCCGCCTTCTTCTCCTTCATCAACAACAGCGACCTGTGGGTGGCCAACATCGAGACGGGCGAGGAGCAGCGGCTGACCTTCTGCCACAAGGGTGAGGCCTGGCGGAGGGGAGGAGGGCGGGGCGGACGGGAGGAGGGCGGGGCGGAGGGGAACCACCGGCACCCCTGGTGTGGTCTGTCGTCACAGCCACCTGTCCAGCTTCTAGAAAGACTCCCGCCCGTCACCGTGCTCCCGGCCGGACCGCCAGGCACCTTCCCAGACCGTGATCCCATGGCCCCCCTCCCGTGGCTCCCCCCCTGGCCCCACAGAGAGTCCAGCTGCCTGGCTCAGGGTCTCCCTCCGCGTGAATCGCCCCGGTCACTGGGGCCTGACCTCCACGCCAGACACCTGTGCGCCTCTGCACCCCTCAGCCCCTCCTGCCTCCGCTCTCCTGTCCCCGTGCCACGCTTCCAGCCCAGAGCTCACCAGACCCGGCCTTCCCCTCAGGCCCCTGCTGGCCGACAGTGACATCCCCCCTGTGCAGATATATCTGCGGGACGGCATGGGTTGTGGCCTCTGACGCCGATCCCTGCCTCCTGTCCTGCCCCACGGCCCTGGTGCCCTCTCACTAAACCTGAGCTTCTCAGCCAGGGGTGACTGGGGTACTGGCCATGTGCCGAGACATTTTCAGCTGTCACAGCAAGGTGAGGATGCTCCTGGCATCGAGTGGGTGCGGCCAGGGAGACTGCTGCACACCCCACAACGCCCAGGATGCCCCCACAGAGAACGGTCTGCCCCTAATGTCAGCCGTGCCAGGGGAGAAGCCCTGCTCTAAACCAGACTCCTCATCTCTCGCCCGGCCCCCTCCCCCTCCAGGCTTGTCCAGTGTCCTTGACGACCCCAGATCCGCGGGTGTAGCCACCTTCGTCATCCAGGAAGAATTTGACCGCTTCACTGGCTACTGGTGGTGTCCCACAGCCTCCTGGGAGGGTAAGCGCCTTTCCATTTTTAGCAACACTTCTTCTGTTAGCAGAAGCAAAGTGTACATGCTAGTCTGCTCTTTGCTCTTTTCATTTAAGATAAACCTCAGCAACCTTCCCATCAACATCCGTGTCTCACTCCTTTGAGGCTGCTGTGACAGAATACCACAGCCAGGGCGGCTTATAAACACCAGGCGTTTATTTCTCACTGTTGTCAGGGCTGGGAGTCCAAGTCCAAGGCAGATTCGGTGTCTGCTGAGGGCCTCTTCCTGGTTCCTGGATGCTGTCGTATCCCCCTGTCCTCACATGGTGAAGGGGCAGGGAGCTCGCTGGGGTTCCTTTTATTGGGGGCACTGAGCCCCTTCATGAGGGCTCCACCCTCGTGGCCTAATCACCTCCCGACACATCACACTGGGGGGTAGGGTCTAACATTTGAATTCTGTGGGGACACAGACATTCAGTCCATTGCAGTCAGCACTCAGAGAATCCTTTAACTGTGGATGTCCTGGGGGCGTGGATGTACCACAGTTTATTTAAGAAGCCCACACTGACGGACACTTTGGCTGTTGCCAGTTTCCGGTTTTGGTTTTGCTTTGGTGGTGTAAACAATACTGCAGCGAAATCTTCGTACATTTATCCTCGTGACCTCCTGGGAGTGTGTTAATGGTCCTCAGCCAGGGGTGGTTCTGCCCCACCCCGCACGCCCAGGGGACACTGGGCGGTGTCTGGGGGCATCTGTGGTTGTCACGACTTGGGGTGCTCCCGGCATTGAGGGGGTGGGGGCCAGTGGTGCTGCTCCACACCCCACCCCAGGGTGGCCCCCCGCAGAGAATGACCCGGCCCTAATGTCCGCAGCGCCAAGTATCGAAAATCCTGCCTTAGAGAAAATTCCCAGCTGTAAGAGAGATGAATTGAAGCTACACACATCTTAAATCTTGACGGATTTTGCCAACAAGTTGGAAAGAAGCCAGATCAGCTGGCCACTTTGTATCTGTTTTTCTGTGCTGTGCGTGAGGCAAGGGTGTCTTATCTCCCCTGTTCAGTGGACCAAAGTCTGTTTCCTGAGCGCGGGGAGAGTCATTTCTTGGGGTGCGTGAGTACCATCACACCCTCTGCTGCACGAGCAGGAGTGGGCCAGGCCTCCGCTGCGCATAGAGTCCTCCCTGGCCTTAGCGCCTCTGTGTGCGTCAGTGGGTGAGTGGCCATGCAAGCCAGGATCCCGGGGACCAGGCACTGACCATCCACCGCTGCAGCCGAGTGCCATCTCATCTGCTAGTCACCCCTGCCTTTACGTCAGCGTGCCTTCTCCTTAAATCGATTTGAAAAGAAAACGTCATGGTCCAACCATGAATAGAAGCTAGGCATGAAAACCGTGCAATGGAGAGAACCAGCGCCGAACATTCTAGCCGGCGCTCAGGAAAAGGGTGACTTGCCAGCGTCAGGCGCCTAAGGGCTGCTGGTGCTGCCGAGATGGGGCCGGGATCGGCACGTTCCTGGGGAGGATGCCGCACGCGCTCCCCCTTCGTCTGGGCCGGGGTCTTTCACCACCGCAGCGCTGTGTGTGCCCGTGGTCCGTGTCTCTGGGGAAAAGGGCTCTAGGTCAGGAGTCAGGGTCCTGGGTCAGGTCACTCAGCTTGTGACTCCGTGCGCCTGAAGCAGGTGACCATCCACCCTTCGACTTCCGGCCTGTAAAATGAGGTCTCTCCCCCTCGGCCCTGTGGACACGGAGGCTGGGTCATTCTCTGTGGGGGGCCGTGGTGACTCAGTGTGTCACCTGAGTTGTGACAGCCACAAATGTCCCCAGACATTGCCACATGGCCCCTGGGGACACAGAATGGCCCCTGGTTGCCATCCACTGGTCTCAGTGACATCAAGATACTCACTCTGCTATTCTTAACAGCTCAGAACCCCTCAGATAGAGCCCCTGAATGCTGAGGCCAAGGGACTTTTACCCCGCTTGGCGTAGCCCCACTCATGGCACGCGCCCGTGGAGCTACGTGACCATAGCCACCCAAGAGGGTCTTTCCTGGCCAGGCAACTCAGGGCCCCGGAACGACCCATGCCCTGTGGACAGACATAGGAGCCCTTAGCACTGAGTCTGAGCTGCAGCGCTTTCGCGGCCTCAGCCCTGTGGCCACCAGCGCCCCATAGAGCAGATGTGGAGACCTGAAGGCAGGGTGGGCTCGGCCGAGGTCGGCGGATGTCATTGGTCCGTCCTAGTGAGTCAGGCGAGGGTACAGGAAGCAGATGGGGACCCTTCTCGGCAGCCGAGAAGAGCAGCCGTGGGCTCCGTCCCCTTGATGTTGGCATTGCCAGTTCCCACGCCCCTTGCTAGTCTGTCAGCTCCCGGTGATTCACTTACTTCTCATGACAACTTTCCCTGTACCCCTTCTTGAGCCCTGCCCCAAGTGCTAGTCTGTTCGGGCGGCCGTGACCACGTCCCACAGATGGGGCAGCTCAGACGTCACAGCCTGGAGGCTGGACATCTGAGATGGAGGTGTCGGCAGGTTTGGCTTCTTCCGAGGCCTCTCTCCTCAGCTTACAGACGGCTGCGTCTCCCCCGCTGTCCTCACGTGGTCTCCCCTCTGCGTGTCTGTGTCCTAACCTCTTTCTATAGGAACAGCAGTCATACTGTATCAGGGCCACCCTCAGGGCCGCATTTTAACCGAATCACCTCTTTAAAGACCTCCATCTCCAAATACAGTCCCGATCTGAGGTCCAGGGTTGAGACGTGAATGTAGGAATTGGGTGGGCGTGTGGTTCAGCCCGTAAGTCCCCACGTGGCCATCTCCCTTGCCTTCCTGTGCTGGGAAGAGCTCCGTTCTTGCTCCGGTTTTACAGGGAAGGAAATCGAGGCCCCAGGAGGACATGTGACTGGCTTCAGGCCTAGTACACGGCAGAGCTGGGTTTCCGGCCCCAGGGACCATTCTTGTCTGGGCCCTGCCATGGTAGAGAAGAGTCCCCGTGTGGGCAGGGGGGTGCGGGGCGGCAGAGGAGACACCCAGCACCCTGAGCAGCTGCCCTGCCCCCTCCCAGGTTCAGAAGGCTGCAAGACGCTGCGGATCCTGTACGAGGAAGTGGACGAGTCCGAGGTGGAGATCATTCACGTGCCCTCTCCCGCTCTAGAGGAGAGGAAGACGGACTCCTACCGGTACCCCAGGACAGGTGAGGGCCCAGGACACATGAGGGCGACTCGGCAGTGCTCTGAAGCCTCATAGAACACGGTGAGGCACCAACCAGGATGGGCCCACAAGACCCAGACAGGGATGGACCTGGAGAAGCAGGCTGCACTCGGGAACAACAGCCAGGCCAGCACCACCGTCAGTGGTGACTGGTGTCCTGCCTCGGGGCCCAGGAAACAGTAGGAGCCCTGGGGAGGCAGTGGGAGGTGTGGGCCCCCTCCAGGGGCACATCATACACTCACTGCCTTGTGAGAATACAGGGTTTGCCCAGAAATACAGGGAAGTCCCAGAAATCTACCAGTTCTTAAACGTGGCTCGAATCATTTAAAAATACTTAGCAGGACTTCCCCGGCAGTCCAGTGCTTAAGACTCCACGCTTGCACTGCAGGGAGCACGGGTTCGATCTCTGGTCGGGGAACTAAGATCCCGCATGCCGCACGTGGCACGGCCAATTTAAAAAAAAAAAAAGATTTAGCCACACAAAATACATGTGCAGTTCAGGTTCAGCATCTTTGGGACCTCCGTGGAAGCCTACGACAGACTCGTTCTTGCTAACTGTGGGCCATGCTAAGCAGAGCCTTCCTAGGGAAACTTCCAGTCCCTGGTGTGAATGGGGAAGTTGGTCCTTCGCTTCCCCTGTTGGAGAGACGAGGAAACAGAGGCACCGAGACATTATCTGCTGGGGTGCTAGAGCCACGGGGGCCAGAGTTGAGATCCGTCGTAGGAATAACGGGCCTGAACCAAATCCCACCCTGGAGGGCATGTCTTGGTCACCCCAGCCTATAGGCCACCTGCCTCCCGACAGCTGAAGACTGACTGTGTCACTGGGACATGGGCCACCTTTCTGCATCATTGGTGCTTTTGTTACGGGCGTGTGTTGTCTTTGCAGCCAGCATTCAAGCTCTCCAGAGGCAGGGAGGCATCTTCCTCGTGTTTGTGTCCCCCTCAGGGCCCTCGCACCAGCCCAGGCCTGACCTATGTTCTTAAACAGCAGAGACGTTGCCACGTCACTGTCGGGACTAAGGTCCAGGCCCAAAGTCAGACAGTCCTGCCTGGGGGACTTTGTGCCTGGGCCAGAGAGGGTGACGCACCTACAGAGAGACCTTTGGACACCTGGCGCCTCCTCCCCTCCCCCCCCACGCCGGCTGTGTCACTGCCTGTGAGGCTCACCCCCCCCAGCCGCCGCCCCCAACACCTACTCTCAGTCCTCTTGGCGACACCTGCCAGATGCACCTCACTTTCGTTTCTGCAGGCAGCAAGAATCCCAAGATCGCCTTGAAACTGGCTGAGTTTCAGACAGACAGTCAGGGAAAGGTAAGAGGGGCCTGGGCGCCCGGGAGAAGCTTCTGGATGAGGAGAGGAGGGCCAGGGTGTGCGCTGGGAGACGGGTCCGGAGGCCGCTCGCCCCCATTGCATGGCAGGTGCTTCTCTTGGCCAACTGAACCCGAAGAGGTTCTGCCCGGAGCCCCGGATTCCGGGCGGGGTCACTCTGAACCTGGACTCTGAGACGGGGAGTGGTGAGCCTGGCCCCACCTGCCTCCAGGTGGCCCCGAGGCGTGGGGTGGGGACGCCCGTGTGTGCGAGGGCGGTGGCTCACAGAGCTTCCAGAACAGGGAGCTCAGAGGGGTGGGGAGCAGTTGCCTGGGGCACCCCGACCTCAGGCCAGGGGTGCCCCACCCCAGCCTCTGGGCAGCTCCTCACATATCACTTCACTGGCCCCATCTGTTCTGCATCCTTCCCTCTGTCAGCTGGTCATCGTCACAGACAAGGGTCCTCATCGCCCAGGGAGTCGTTCCTCAGGACCCCACAGCCAGGAGGGCAGAGGAGGCTAGGGGTAGGAGGGCTGTAAGGATGCCCACCCCACGTGGGGATGTCAGAGGGCGACGCCCCTCGCGGCAGAGGTTGGAGCAGGCACACGAGCCGGGAAGCCCCTGCGTATTTTTGCCAAAATGGCTTCTCATGTAATGTTTCATAAAAAAGGCGTGAGATTAAATACACCTATTTTCATGATTGGGGGGGGTAGTTTTTGGTTTGGGCATGATTAGGCCCTAACCAAACCCCTTCTGCACTCTTGACCAGAACATTACGGCAGATTCTACAGGAATCTGTCCTAAGTGGCTTTGCCGAGCCCCCACCAGCTGTTGTAAATGGTTCCTGGCCTTGTCGGATGGACAAGATCCCGAGGCGGGTGTGGGTTTTGCCCACTGAACAGGCAGCTGGGGCAGGCGGGGGTTGGTGGCGAGCCTGGGTGTGGGCCATGCTGAGGCCCTGCCCGCCTCTCTCCTGTCGCCCCTCCTGGGGAGATGCCCTGCCAGCCCCGTGTCACCTCCAGGAAGCTGCAGTGGCCAGAGGCTGTGTCTTACCCAAGGCCACCCGGCTCTTCAGTGACAGCCCAGGCCAGAGCCCTTGGTTTCCAGGCAACAGGCTGTCATAGCAGAGTACCACTGGGAGGTTTAAGCCACTGAAGTTCATCATCTCCCGGTTCTGGAGGCTAAAGGTCCAAAATCAAGGTGTCGACAGGGCTGCCTCCTTCTGAGGCCTTGAGGGAAGATCTGTTCCAGGCAGCCTCCCTTGGCTTGGAGACAGCCGCCTGCTCCCTGTGTCTCGTCACAAGACGTTCTCTGCCTGTGTGGTGCCTCTGTCTCTTTTTATAAGGAAACCCGTCCTGTTAGGTTGGGGCCCCCCCACCCCAGTACGACCTCATCTGTACTGGTCACACCTGCGACCACCCCATTTCCAAATAAGGCCCCCTTCTGAGGTACCAGGAGTTAGGGCTCCAACATGTGGAGCCGGGGGGGACACAGTGCCCCCCAGCACATGTTCTCTCTCCTCCTGGGCAGCGCATGGGCAGGCCGGACTGTGACCCGAGTCTGCTTTGCCTTTAGATTGTGTCGACGCAAGAGAAGGAGCTGGTGCAGCCCTTCAGCACGCTCTTCCCGAAGGTGGAGTACATCGCCAGGGCCGGCTGGACGCGCGACGGCAAATAGTGAGTGTCTCCCTCACAAGGTAGAAGGTGTCCCTTCGCAGTCATTTTCTAACCCTTCTGCCCAAGTTGGGGCAGACACCTCTAAACCAGGGCCCCAAACCACCACCCGGGGGCCGAATCCAGCCCGCTGCCCGTTACCATACAGCCCACAAGCCAAGAATGGCTTGTCTGTTTTTCAGTGATGCAGGGGGAGAGATCCAAAGAAGAGTATTTTGGGGACTTCCCTGGTGGTGCAGTGGTGAGGTCTGTGTGCTTCCACTGCAGGGGTGCGGGTTCGATCCCTGGTTGGGGAACTAAGGTCCCACAGGCCACGCAGCACGACTGGGGGAAAAAAAAAAAAGAAAAAGAAACTGTCCACTTCGAGTAAAATATGAAACAAAGGATAAATAAAGGCTGAGGATTTGGCAGAAGTCGGCCACGTTTACAAATGATGTGAGGTGTTTTCAGAGCAAGCTGGATTGCACAGTTCTGCCAGCACCCCCGTCTCCCCCTGAGCGGGCGTGCCGGCCGGGGACCCTTTGCGTGCTGCAGGGTCACCTGCTCAGGTGTCGGTGAGGTCGGGAAAGGAGGCGCCGTTCTGATCAAACACAAGTGTGGAAAGGGGGCCGTCGGGCCCTGGCTGGCCTCCGCTGGCCCCTGAGGTGCGGTCCTCTCTTGCCTTGCCCCCCAGTGCCTGGGCCATGTTCCTGGACCGGCCGCAGCAGCGGCTTCAGCTCGTCCTCCTGCCCCCGGCCCTGTTCATCCCCACCACCGAGAACGAGGAGCAGCGGGCAGCCTTCGCCAGAGCCGTGCCCAGGAGCGCCCAGCCGCACGTGGTGTACGAGGAGGTCACCGACGTGTGGATCAATGTAAGGGCGTGTGTGCCCAGCCCGGGCCCCGGGGTCCGCGTCCCCGCCCCCAGGTCCCCAGCTGGGCGGAGGCTGGCGATGTGGAGAAGCCAGCTCCGGAGGGAGAGTCGGGGGGTCTGACCTCTAGCCAGGATGTGTCAGAGCCTCCCCTTTCTCAAAGGGATGTGTCCCCCCCCCACCCCAGCCCCCGCCTCTGACACGTCCTCTCTCTCTCTCTCTCTCTCTCTCTCTCTCTCTCTCTCTCTCTCTCTGCCTGGACAGGTTCACGACATCTTCTATCCCTTCCCCCAACCAGAGGGAGAGGACGAACTCTGCTTCATCCGCGCCAACGAGTGCAAGACCGGCTTCTGCCACTTGTACAAAGTCACTGCTGTTTTGAAGCCCCGCGGCTACGACTGGACCCAGCCCTTCAGCCCCGGGGAAGGTGAGCGACCCTGACTAACACCTTGCTCATCGCCTGTGGTTCAAGCCTGTGGTTTGTTCCCTGGTCCCGCCCCAGAGGGAGTGGGTGCCAATGACTAAGAGGCTGGCCTTTCCCAGTGCCATTCCTGGCCTGGCAGGGTTATCACAGCCAGCTCCCGGCTTATTTAGGCGGCAATATTTCTTGAGCACCGACTACATGCCAGGCCCTTTGCACACCAAGTCTGTGCTGTCTGGCTCTTTATAGGAAAAGCTGCCCCGCCCTAGGTGTGGGGGGTGGGTATCACTGTAGGAAGAGAAAAACGAAGATCTCTGCTCTGGTGGAGGAGGCAGGCATCATCCAAATACAGTGAAAGAGGCCAGGAGGCCAGGGGCACAGCAGTGGATAACGTGCCACAGAGCAGAGACTGGGTGGAGGCAGAAGCAGCCACAACACGGCACTCCAGGCCAAGGGACAGCCCGTGCAAAGGCCCTGCAGCAGGGCAGGGCTGGGCCTGGCTTATTGGAGGGACAGCCAGGAGGCCCGTGTGGCTGGAGCAGAGTGAGCGATGGGGAGGGAAGGAGGAGGGGAGGGAGGGGAGGGGACGGGGCAGGTGGCACAGGCCCTCGTGGGCCGCGGGGAGGACTAGGGCTTTTACCATTGACCTTTGCTGGTTTAGAATGATTCTTGTGGCTGTTCATGGAGCAGAGCCTGAGGGAAGGGGGAGGTGACAAAGTTGGGGTCAGGCAGTGGGGCTGAGCTGACTCTGCTGTAGATCCAGGTGGGCCCGATTCTGAAAGTACTTGACTGCTGAGCTGACATGGTGGATTGCACTGGGGTCTGAGAGAGAGAGAGAGGGACGGCGTGGATGTCTGAAAGGGTTTTGGAGTTCCAGTCTGAGACAGAAAGACTCTGAGGGGACAGTTTAGGAGAGAACTATTGAGTTGGGTTTTGGACGTGTTCAAGTTGAAGCTCCGTGCAGGTTCCGGGTACCAGGGTGAATCTGCGGTGGGAACGTGGGCGTCCTCACACACGGATGGCATCTCAGCCTGGGGACAGGCTGGGGCACCAAGGGCGGAGCCTGGGTAGGGAGGCTGCGGTCTGAGTGCCAAGCCAGGGCTCTCAGAGCTTGGAGCAGGGTCTCCCCGTCACTGCGGACATCAGGGCCGGGTCACTCTCTGGGGGGTGTCCTGGGCCCTGGGGGGTGTGGAACAGCATCCCTGCCACCACCCACTCGATGCCAGGAGCGCCCCCGTCGTGACAACCACAGATGACCCCAGACACCACCCAGTGTCCCCTGGGGGTGGGACTGTCCTGGATGAGCCACAGGGCTTTGAGGCCATGCCCGCTAAGGAGCCTGAGGCCACCACAGTGTGGAGATGGTCACCCGAGGGAGGGGGTATCCGAGGGGCTCAGGCACCGCAGGAGCTCGAGGGTCAGGAACAGACGAAGCCACAAGCTGCCGGGGCGTCAGGTGAGATGGGGACCAAGGAGTGACCACCGTCTAGGCGTTGTGGTCCTTCAGGGTTGAGCACGGCTGTCATAGGCTAGCTGAGCCATCTCAGAGATGCTCGTCAGCGTTTGCTTTTCTGTTTGGAAACCCCCTCGCCTTGGAGATTTCACTGGAGAAATCCTCATCCTCCCTCTTGAAATGGGCAGCCAAGAGCTCTCGTTCTGCCTGGTGGTTGTTGAGTGGAGCTCACGGCAGGTGCCCCCAGGGGACCCCTGCCTTTGAGGTGGGCTCTGCTGGTTTCCCCTTCGCCCTGTGGCGCCCCGACTGCATCCTCTCCCCCGCCCTGCCTCAAGGCCTCCACCTGCTGCAGGCGACTGAACGGTCCAGAAGGCGAGGCCAAAGGAGTGGGTTCCTTAAGGGCGTCCCAGCTGAGTGGGAGGGCGGTCAGGAGGCTCGGGGACCCGGTCAGGAGGAGTGTGTCCAGGTGACACAGGTGGCTCCCCAGCGAGGGGCCAGGAAGGGAGGAGGGAGGGGCCTGGCATGGTCGGCAGGACCCTCTGGGCCGTGAGCAGCGTGGGCTTGAGCCCAGAAGACAACTGAGGACTGTCAGAGCGAGTGGGAGCAAGGCAGGGGGACCAGCAGCTTGAGCCATTGCCCAGGCCTCCTGGGGGCCTCCTGGGAGCAGTAGGAGAATTGAGGGCACAGCGACTGTGGACCGGGAGCAGGCGTGTAGGCAGGGCCGGCCCCAGAGGAGGCCTGTGCGACTGGGCTCCCTGCCTGGGCCCAGCAGAGTGGGTGTCAGCAAAGGTGTGAGTGGGCAGGAAGTGGCGCGTCTGGCCCCCGGTGAGTGAAGGGCTGAGGAACAGCCCTCCCTCCCGGGTCTTCTTGTGACAAGTCACTCGGCCCAGGTCTCTGCACTGGAAGTTCCTAACTATGCAGCCCTGTGGATCTGGGCGGGGACATCTGTCCCTCCCTAGGTGACGTGGGCAGTAGTTTGCTTCAAATCCAAGAGGATAGAAAACAATTTTAGGGACTTCCCTCGTGGCACAGTGGTTAAGAATCTGCCTGCCAATGCAGGGGACACGGGTTCGAGCCCTGGTCTGGGAAGGTCCCACGTGCCGCGGAGCAGCTAAGTCCGTGCGCCACAACTACTGAGCCCGCGCACCTACAGCGCATGCTCTGCGACAAAGAGAAGCCACCGCAATGAGAAGCCCGCGCACCGCAACGAAGAGTAGCCCCTGCTTGCCGCAAGTAGAGAAAGCCCATGTGCAGCAACGAAGACCCAACGTAGCCAATAAATAAATAAATAAATAAAATTTTTAAAAAAAGATAAGGAAAGAAAACAATTTTAGCCAGTGCTCATAAACTGTCGTAATAGTTTCTAATATGTGGCAAGACACATTCCGTATTGTTATTTACGTGGTAAAAATTCAAAAGCAAGACCTACCCACCAAAAAAACCTCCTGTAACTCCACTGAGCCTTTGCTCAGCCCCAGAGTTTAATCAAGATCTGGTTATGTGGCCTAAGCGGTCACAGGTCCAGGGCATGGAAGGTGGCGGTTTGACCTGCAAGATTCTAAAATTGGGTGCTTTTTTTTTGCTGCATGGCATACGGGATTTTAGTTCCCCAACCAGCCATTGAACCCGCGCCCCCTGCAGAGGAAGGGCGGAGTCTTTACCACTGGACCACCAGGGAAGTCCTGAGAATTGGGTGCTTTTGATAAAAATGCAGATCCCTGGTTTTTCTGGGGAAATGCTGGCGCCCCATCCAGATGGTGGGAACCCCACACCTCGCTCCTTGGGCCGTGGTGTGGCGGGTCCCTGTACCATCCCTGGGGCCCAGCCGGTGTACCCGCCCGTCACCTGGCTGCCTGGGCTCTGTGGAGAACTCGTTGTGTGCTTTGAGTCCCCATCATAGCTTCCCGGGCCCCCTTCACCTCTTTTCCTTTCTTCCAGATGAATTTAAATGCCCCATCAAGGAGGAGATCACACTGACCAGCGGCGAATGGGAGGTTTTGGCAAGGCACGGCTCCAAGGTACCCGAGTCTCCATGAATGCTTGTACACGCATATGTGCACAGACAGAATGCACACTCGCTCCCGCCCCCTCCAGACCCCCCGGGCCTGTGGCTTCTCTCTCTGCCCCCCACACCCCCCCACCCGGCCACTCCCTCCTACTCTGCACGCTGAGGGCCACGGGTGCTGTGCTTCCCACCAGCTGGAGACCCTGGGTCCAGGAAGCAGGCTGTCCTGAGCATCCTTTGTTGGATCCTGGTGGGTGAGGCCCAGCCCCACTCTCAGTGCCACCTGGAGCATTCACTTAGCCTCCATCCACTCCATGAAGCCACCTGTCCCCAGGGCAGCAGTCTGTGAGTCTGTGGGACACTGGTGGTGCCCACTGTAGAACTGTCCTGCAGCTTCCAACGGGGGCCCACCCCCATGCCTGCCCTGGGAGGTTCGGGAACAAAAGATGCAGCTGCAGGGCTGAGAGGTGTACCTTCCACTCCCCGACCCAGATGCTCCATCATAAAAACGTGACCAGAGTATCTTCACTGGGGTCCAGATCTACAGAATTCCAGATTTTACAAAGAGACCCCTTAATCAGACCTCCTGGATCCCTACCTCACACCAGCATAAAGGCTTCCTGGACCAAAGACTTAGAAAAAACTAAACCATACAAATAACCAGGAGGAGATGTGGCCAACCCTTTTAAAGTTGAGAGGTGGGCCGCCCGTGTGCTGTTCAGGGCTGCCAAGCCAAGAGAAGGGGGCCAGGCACCCCTGGGCAGTGCGGCCAGGAGACGTGGCTCGGCCTTTCTGGGGTGCAGAGGCGGCATCTATTGCAGCGTCAACCCACATCTCATCTGACCCGGCAGCCCCAGGTCTAGGCGTGGACCTTACGAGGCCACCCCAGGGCATACTCGAGAGGTTAACATGCAAGTGTACATTGCTGTGCTCTTCATAGTGGGAAATAGTGGTTAGAAAACATTCGAGCAAGAGAAAGTTGTCATTGCTGAGTTCCGGTTCTGTAGGTAACCGTGTCCGTTCCCGTATGACCACACCTGGCCCTACTCAGTCGCTCTGCTGTAGTTGAACCTCACTGGAGGCCCCTGTGCTCATAGCCTCGCTCGGCCCCTCGCTAGCTGGGTGCTTAGACTCAGTTTCCTCACCTGTGAGATGGGACCATCAGATAGCGCTGGTCCTCTCCACAGCAGTTAATCCCTCGGCGCCGTGGACACTCGGGGCCAGAGATGGGCACTGTGGGTGTGGAACAGCCTCCCTGGCCCCCACCCTGGGGGTGACAAGCACAGATGTGTCCAGAGGCTGCCAAACGTCCCTGGGGGGCAGAACAGCCCTGGGTGAGGACCCTGCTTTAAAATACTTCGACGCCCTCAGCGTAGCATCTGGCAGACACATAAGACAGTATTAGAACCTTTCTCTAAGGACTTCCCTGGTGGTCCAGTAGTTAGGACTCGGCGCTTTCACTGCCGAGGGCCTGGGTTCTGTCCCTGCTCAGGGAACTAAGATCCCGCAAGCCGTGTAGTGCGGCCAAAAAAAAAACCCAAAACCTTTCTTGAACGTGAAAGTTTTACCTTCTGCATGCCTTATCTTTTTACCCAGAAATTTTCTTTAAAAAAAAAACATTTTAAGAATTAAAAAGGGAAAGAGAGCCCTCTGCCGCCGCCACGGCCACCACGGCCGCGTGCTCCATGTGGCCTGTGCCATGGCCCCGGGCCTCGGTGGGTCCCCCGCCTGGAGCTCCTCCTTCCCGCTTGCATATCTTCTCACGTGGTCCTTGTGGCAACGGCAGCACACGACTTAACTACCTGTGGTATATGGGGTTTTCCCACGACATCCTCCATTTCTAGAAAACCTGCATTTATTTTTCAAGTACAGTGGCAGCAAACACATCAGTGTTTGTTGTAAAAATTGAATCGTTCTAAATAATCCCCTTCCATTCTCACCCCAGACCCCTGTGACCTCCCCACTCCGCCTCAGAGGTGACCACGGGGGGAAATCACTGCAAATCTTTCCTATTTTCACACATCTCCACAGGAGCATCATAATTTTAGAGGATTTACAGGGTTTTTTTAGACAGTACAGCTTTATGTGGCCACGGAGACCTGTGCCATAATTATGGAGCCAGTCCGTCTTTTGGGCATTCGGGGCGTCACCTGTCTTTAGTCTGAAGAACACTTGGAGCATCTCTGTGCCTTCGTTTTGAGCTCACCTCTCTGGTGGAGTCCTCAGGAGCAATTCCCAGGGGTGTAATTGCCGGTTCGGAGGATGTGCCTTTTTGAAATGCCTCTTTAAGCGTCTGTGCTGCACGGTCAGCCCCAGCAAGGCAGTGCCTGTTCCCGGCCCCAGAGCAAGGTTCCTTCCTGCTTCTCCTGAGGACAGTGCCTAAGAACCATGCCAGGGGTCTGATGGGCGTTCCCCCAGGAAACCGATGGGGCAGGGAGTTACCACTTCTTAACCCTGAGCACCTGGGTCAGAGAGGTGGGCTGTCCCCACTGGGGACCAGGGCCGGGGACTGGCAGGCCCAGGACAGGCCCTCCCTCAGCCTCTGTCCCAGCACTGGGGCCTCAGCCCCCCTCAGCGGCTGCTCTGGGTCTGCCTGGAAGGAGCTGTCTGGACCTGGAGTTCTGATTGCAAGTCAGACTGGAGAACACGCAGTTAGCCCAGCCCTAGTGGGGTCTGTGAAGTCTCCCAGACAGCTGTCCAGCCGGCGGGCTCAAGCCAGCTCGGGGAGAACGGGTCCCCTGTCCACAGAACGCTGGACCCTCCCTGGGGGTGGGGAGGGCAGCCCTGTCACCAAGAGCCCCCGTGCCCCCACAGATCTGGGTCAACGAGGAGACGAAGCTGGTGTACTTCCAAGGCACGAAGGACACGCCCCTGGAGCACCACCTCTACGTGGTCAGCTACGAGTCGGCCGGCGAGATCGTGCGCCTCACCACGCCCGGCTTCTCCCACAGCTGCTCCATGAGCCAGGTGGGCACCTCCCTGATGCTCCCTCCCTTGGAACATTCTGGAACATCAGGCAGCATTCTGGAACATGAGCACAGGGCTGCCCCCATCCCGGGCAAGCAGCCGGTGGCCGTTTGCTGGCTGCAGAACAAGCAAGATGGGCACGCTCTGGCGTCGGGCAGGTCTGGCTCTGACTCCCACCCCCGCTGGGTCCAGCAGCCTCCGCCTGGGGTCCCCTGGCCAGGGGACAGGCTCCTCTCGCCTCAGTCTGCTTATCTGCAAGGCCGGGCTGGTGGTAACAGCAGCAGAGTTAGATAGGGGAACACACCACACGGGGTGAAGATGGCATGTGGTTGATGCAGGTGGCGGGCGAGCAGGGAGGGGGAGGGGGAGGCGCCCCACGGTCTCAGCACCCCGTCCCACCTGCAGAACTTCGACATGTTCATCAGCCACTACAGCAGCGTGGGCACACCACCCTGCGTGCACGTCTACAAGCTGAGCGGCCCTGATGACGACCCCCTGCACAAGCAGCCCCGGTTCTGGGCCAGCATGATGGAGGCGGCCAGTGAGTAGCCCCAGGCCCCCGGGCCCTTGAGCAAGTCCTTTCCCTTGGGAGCCCCAGCTTGCTCGTCGCAGGCCTGGTAAATAAGGCAGGTGAGAGGGGGCCATCTGGGCGAGCGCAAGGCATTGAGCGGCGCAGCCCCGGGAGTGGGTTGAGCGTAACCACAGGCCCCAAACTGTCCTGTGGGCCACCCGAGACAGTCTCTGGTTTCTGTGCTGCTGTTATGGATGGAGCACATACTCAGTGCAGGAGCCGACTCTGCCAGACGGATGGGGTCCCTACACGGGCCATCCTCGTCCTCAGGGGCGGCCATCTCCAAGGGCGCCTGTGTAGAGCAGACGCTCCAAAGCCTTCGTTTGTGGAAGGAGCCGGGGGTAGGTCACGAGGGGCCTCGGGGAGCACAAGGCAGCTTGTCAGTTTGCCCAGGAGCCTCCAGGGTGCCAGGACTCTGCCCGGCTGACCCCGTGTTCCAATTCTGGCTGCGGAAGCAGAGGCAAGTCAGCTCATCTCGCTGAAATGTTTCCTTATCTACGGAACGGTCCAGTGGCAGCCCGTGGGATGTAAACCAAGCGCTCACGTAGCGCCCAGCTCATAGGAAGCGCTCACTAAAGAGGACGCCCTTCCCTGAACCCAGCCCTGCCACTCTAGAACACTGTAGGAAATAGGAATCCCTGGAGTTTGGGGTGGGTTTTATGGGCTGGAAAACCGTTTGTCACATCACCGCCCCCGAAAGCTGAATAAGTAAGCAGCCCCCTCCATCTGACAGCTCAGTCCCCGACTCTCCCCATGTCACCATGGATGTGATAGCGTGGGAACTCTGGCCCTGGTTCACAGAAGAGGAAACTGAGGGAAGGGAGGGGCCTGCCAAGGCACCAGTGGGGTGCCAGTGGGGCAGCAATGGGGGCGCGGGTGTCCCGATCCCCAGCCCCGGGCATGCAGGCAGGCGGGGACACCGCTGCCCCAAAAGTCCAGTCTCGCCGTATTTGTGGGCCACATCTGTGAGAAGCTGGCAAGCTGGCCCGTGGGCCAGCTCCGGCCACATCCAGTCATTTCGGCATCACCCGTGGTGGCTTTGGAGCTGCAGCAGCAGCAGAGTCAAGTACAGTCAGCCCCTCCCTAGCCATAGGTTCCGCATCCATGGATGCAGCCAACCGCAGAGCATTCCAAAAAGAAAAGCTTGAGTTGTGCGTGCCAACTATTTACATAGCACTTGCATCGTACTTACAACTATTTATATAACATTTCGTATCAGGTATTATAAGTAACCTAGAGGTGACTTAAAGCTAAAGCACGAGGGAGGGTGTGCCTAGGCTATACGCAAATGCTGTGCTATTTCACATGAGGGGCTTGAGCATCGGCAGGTTTTGGTATCTGAGGAGCGCCCTAGAACCAATCCCCCGAGGATACAGAGGGACGAGTGTGGTTACAACCCAGAGACACACGATGGCTCTTCTGTGTGTAAAACCAAAAATACTACTTAGCCTTTTACAGTAAATATTTGCAGACCCCTGACCTACATGACTATTTACTTATTTTCCTCTTAAATCGACACCCTGTTTAACCTAAATGAACTTAAAGGAAGAGTTGTCTTCACCACTGGATTGGAAAACCAGTGTTGCTTTGCAAAGATAAGGTAACCATGAAAATCAGAGAGAGCCCCCTCCCCGCCGTAAAACTGGCCGTTAATCAGACCCTGGCGCTGTCATCACCTCCGTACTAGATTAGCCAGTGTCGGGGCTCTGGAGTTGGTCCCGGCCAGACTGTGGCCTGGCCCGAGCTGGCTCACAGGGTGCAAGGTCACTTCTGCCCTCAGCCTCTGATTTTACCTGTCTGGCAGCGCAGGAGATGGGGTGCCTCCGGTCCACCCTCCGGGGCTGGGGGAGTGTGGGCATCGGCCAGACGTGGGCCCCGCTTCGAGGTGGGCTTCCCAGGCCCGCCCTGGCCCAGCCCGGCCCTCGGAGCCACAGCCGCTCTGTCTCCGCAGGCTGCCCCCCGGATTACGTGCCCCCGGAAATCTTCCATTTCCACACGCGCTCGGACGTGCAGCTCTACGGCATGATCTACAAGCCACACGCCGTGCAGCCAGGGAAGAAGCACCCCACTGTCCTCTTCGTGTACGGAGGCCCGCAGGTGGGCGCTGCCCTGCTCCCCACACCCTCCTCCCTCCACCAGTGCCCCTCCCCATCCCCACTGACCACGCAGGGTCCTTGGGGCCCCTGGCTCTCCACACACAGCACCCTCTGGCACAGCCACCCTTTCACCTGCTGATACTCCCGTGTCCCTCTGGGAAGCCCCCCTAAACCCGGTGTGTGTGTCTGGGCCACCTGCCCAGCAGTGACCCACTCTCACCCCTGGTCACCAGCTTGGGGACAGAGGTGGCCAAGGGCCCTGGGCCCAGCGCTCTGAGAAGGGGACAGGCCAGGCAGGCAGGTTGGCAAGCAGGTCCATCTAAGAGAGCAGTTCTCTGCTGGAGGTGGTCCCCCAGGTGGTACTTGGCGATGTCTGGGGACATTTGTAGTTGTCGCAGCTGGGGTGGGGGATGCTTCTGGCATCTAGTGGGTAGAGGCCTCGGATGCTGTCAACACCCTACAGTCAGCGGGATGCCCCTACCCCCAGAGGACAGTAAGGCCCCGAACATTCATCGTGCTAAATAAGGGACTAGCGTAAGTGACGTCACTTGGGGAACACAGTGCCCGCCACCCCCAGCAGTTTTTGTGTCTGTTTTTAGTGATAACTGAAGGGTAGAAAAGAAAGAGGCTGAAGAAATAAGGGAGTAATTCCATGGAGGGCCTGGGGCAGAGGCCCTGGCCGAGAAGGGAGCCTGGCCGGGGCCTTCCTCTCTGTAGCACATCCCAAGCACAAGGCCTGGTGCACAGTGTGCCCCCGTCTGACCTTCCCCTCCCCCCCACGTCCACAACCTGCCCAGGGCCATCCATAGCCTTCACGATAGAGCACAGGCCCCATCTTCAGGCTGTAAGCCCCCGTCCCGTCCCTCTGGCATCTCGCCCGTCTAGCCCATCCTGCCGGTGTTGTACTTGTATTTCTCACACTCGCCTCGTCTCACCTTCCCCACAGGTGCAGCTGGTCAATAACTCCTTCAAAGGAATCAAGTATTTGCGGCTTAACACTCTGGCATCTCTGGGCTACGCCGTGGTCGTGATTGACGGCAGGGGCTCCTGTCAGCGAGGGCTCCGATTTGAAGGGGCCCTGAAAAACCAAATGGTAACATCTCTTCCCAGTCCCTTCCTGTGTGGTGAAGGGGGACCTGGGGCTTGGGGGCGGCCCTGGGGCACCTTCATCAAGGACGGTCCTGGCCAGGATGTCAGTCATAAGTGGGGCGGCCTTTGGAACCAGAGGGAACATCCACTCTGTTGCTCAGCTCTGAGCTGGGCCTGTGGGGAGACAGGTAGACACACACCACGCCTGGTGCCTAAAACCCAGATGCAGCCCGACACGTCAGTATAGGCCTGATCAGCAGGAAGTCCCGAGGGTTGGGCAAGACAGGCACTGGTGGCTGTGGAAGTGGTGCTGATGGTGGTGATGGTGATGGTGATAATAACGATAGTGATCGTGATGCGGATGTTGATGGTGACGATGGTGATGAGGCTGATAATGATAGTGATGGTGGTGGTGATGCTGATGATAATGGTGATGAAGATGGAGATGGTGGTGATAAGGATGATGACTGTGATGAGGATGAGGATGGCGGTGGTGATGCTGGTGGTGGTGATGACGGTGATGACACCAGCTGTTCGTCAAGCCTCAGCATGCGCCAGGCCTCAGGGTACAGGACACTCAGCATCTCGTTTCATCCTCACACCCGCTGTAGACTCGGCCCTATTCATGTTAACGTCCTCGTTTGGGGGATGAGGAAACTGAGGCCCAGAGAAGGGACATGACTTTCTCAGAGTCAGCCAAGGGATGGCAGGGCAGGGTTGGTGCCAGGCCTGTCTGACCGCCACCCCAGACAGCAGATTTGCATGGGGCCTGGAGGGAGGGGTAGCTTCCAGAGGGCTGCTTTTGATCCAAGAGGAAGGGGGCTCCCTGCAAGGGAAGAGGTGGGACAGCAGGGCGCGTGCCTGGGAGGAGGCCACTGAGAGGTGCCTGGCCTCATCCCCCAGGGCCAGGTGGAGATCGAGGACCAGGTGGAGGGCTTGCACTTCGTGGCCGAGAAGTACGGCTTCATTGACCTGAGCCGGGTTGCCATCCACGGCTGGTCCTACGGAGGCTTCCTCTCGCTCATGGGGCTGATCCACAAGCCCCAGGTGTTCAAGGTGGGTCCTGCCCCCGCCTCCTCCCTCCTGTCTGCCAGCGCCCACCCATGCCCCTTGGAGCCCACCCCCCCGGGGGAGGCATCTTGGCAGGGGCCTTGCCACGTGGCTGTTTCTCCCCGCAGCAGCCCCACGGGGCCGAGCCCCCCTCCTCATTGCCCGCCACTGCTGACCCCAGGATGGCGTCCGGCTGCACAAAACCCCGCCAGCAGCTCTCTGTGGGAGGCTGAGCCCGGGACCCCGGCCTCGGATGGGCAGAGGTGGGGCATGGTGTGAAGAGCGTCGGGGGAGGGGCCCCCAGGCCGGCGGCACTGTCAGGGCACCGCGGGGCGGCGATGAGGAGGCGGAGGCGGCAGGAAGGCAGTGGGCCCAGGGAGGGGCCGATCCCGGCCCCGGCGCGCTCGTTCAGCTCACCCACCCTCCCGAGACAATGCACGGTCCACGGGGGAGACACGTCTGAGGGCCCCTCCCCTGCCAGCCCCCGTGTGCATGCCCGCTCCTCACGTCCTCCGGGGGAGGCCCCGGGACAGCCGGCCAAGCGCAGGCTCCCAGGACCTGACCTTTGTGTGTATGTGTCTCTCTCTTTTTCTCTCTCTCTCTCCCGCCTCTCCATCCACTGTGGCCCTCAGGTGGCCATCGCAGGTGCTCCGGTCACAGTCTGGATGGCCTACGACACAGGGTACACAGAACGCTACATGGATGTCCCAGAAAACAACCAGCTTGGCTACGAGGCGGGTTCCGTGGCCCTGCACGTGGAGAAGCTGCCCAATGAGTAAGGCCCCCACCCGCCCTGACTTCAGGGTTGCCAGGGCTGGCCGTCCATGAAGCTGGCCCGCCTGTGGCTGGCTGGGCGTGGCTTCCGCACCTCCCACTGTGCCTGCCCCTTGGTCCCCTCTGCTCCCGCAGCCCTCCCTCCTCACCGCAAGCAGGTGCCTGGGTTCTCTTGGAGCGAGGAGGGAGGGAAGCCCCCCAGCCCTGCCCCCAGAAAGATAGAAGGGAAGGTCTAGAGTCGCACCTTGCATGTGCTTGCTCCCCTCACCGCCCAAACACGCAGCCCACCATGGACCCCCTGAGTCAGTTTTGAACCTGAACGGCCTCTGTCTTGTGGGTTTTGACACCGTGGTTCAGAACACAGGTCCACAGTGGTTCTAACGTGTAGGTGTGTTAGACCAGCTCTGATGTTCCATGTCACACTTTGGGCATTGGCTTCTGATTCGCCGATCAAAAAGAAACTGGTGTGGCCAGTTTCTGGTGTGGCTCTGTCTGGTGAACCTGGGCCCCATCTTTAGTGCCAGGGTTCTCGTCACAGGCTGACCCCGCCAGGGCCCCTCTCCCCGCAAGGCTGCTCTCTAGTCTGGAGGGTGGCCTGGGCTCCACGGTGGTGTGCTATTGTGCAGCCAAGCTCAGAACCCACTGGTCCGCGGCCACTCCGATTTACGTTCACATTCATCCCAATTCACTAGAACAGTAAAACCATGGAGACAGATGACCAGTCGTTGCCCGGGGTGGGGAGTGCCTGCTCATGGGCACGGGGGTTTGCTCCAGAGTGATGGAAGTGGTGTGGAACTCAGGATAGATGTGATGGTTGCACGACACTGTGAATGCATCAAATGCCCCTAAATCCCTTTAAAATTAGTAAATTTTAGGTTGTGTGAGTGTCACTTCAATAAGTTATTTTTATTTATAAGTCAAAATTTTAAAAAGTAAGGTTCCTCGACCACCCTTACCACATGTCAGGCACTCAGTAGCCACCTGGAGGATGGGTGGCACAGGTCTAGAACGTTCCATCGTCTCAGAGTGCCCGTGGGCAGCACTGCTCCAGAAGCTTCCCCGAGCTCAGGGCATTCCAGGCACAGCCTCTGCGCACACCCCTCCCCTCCTCGCCTGGGGAGGGGTCTCCCAGAGCCGCCAGCTGTGCACTGTGCACGGGCTTTGAGTTCCGCCACGTTCTGCTGCTGAGCTGCCGCTGCCGCCCTCACTGTCCTGGGGCTGGGGCGGGACCCTGGGTCCCCAGCCCTGGCTGAGCGTGGACTGTGGTGCGACTGCCTATGGGCAGGAGAAGGGGGTCTCGCCCCAGACCCTCACGCCCTCCTTGTCTTCCAGGCCCAACCGCCTGCTCATCCTGCACGGCTTCCTGGATGAGAACGTGCACTTTTTCCACACGAACTTCCTCGTTTCCCAGCTGATCCGAGCAGGAAAGCCTTACCAGCTCCAGGTGGGTGGCTCCTCCCGGGAGCCCGCAGGGTGGTTAGCAGTGGGTCGGGGCACCCGTGGCCCCGCCCCCATCCTCACACCTGACTGCCTGGCTCAACACTTAGCCGGCTCCCTGGGTCCCAACCACCATTCAGCAGTCGTGCGCTGATCGCTCCGGGTCCGCGCCGCCCTCTGCTGGCGGCACCTGGGAACTGGGCCCGGTGGAGGGAGGCTGATGTACCGAAACGATTGCGCATGCGCGCCAGGCACCTTGCTTTGAAGGAACTGTGCAGAACGCTGAAAGCATCTGGGGGCGGGGCGAGGGGTGTCCCTTGACGGGGGTCAGAAAATAATTCCCCGAAGAGGTGACATTTAAGGGTGCTAAAGAGTAAGTGGGGACTCACCTAGGCCTGGGGGGCGGCTGTGGAAGACACCAGACAGGAAATTAGTAGGAGGGAGCAGCTTCAGGACCGGAGACCAGGGTGGCTGGAGCCAGCAGGAGGACAGCTGGGGAGCGGGGTGTGGTGACCGGCATGGCAAGCCGCCTGACGCCTCCTCTGGTGGGCGGGGCTTCAGCAGTAAGGGGCGGGACCTCGTGAGAGGGCGGGGCTTCAGTGGTAAGGGGTGGGCCTCAGGGGAGGGCTGTGTTTTGTTCCGAAGGGCGAGGCGAGGTGTCAGGCCTCCCCTCTGGCAGCCCTGTAGACAGAGGCCCATGGGGGCCAGTGGGACATGAGCCACAGTCAGTTGTCCCGGCAGGAAAGGGGGCGGGAGTGGGGAGCGAGAGGCCTGGTGGATTCGGAGGAGGGGGGTGGTGTGCTGGAGGCGAGATGGACAGATTTTATTACCTGCTGCTGCCACGCAGTCTTTCCGCTTCCTGGACGCCTCCATGCGCTCCAAGCTGTCAGGGGAAGACATGTTGCCATTCAACAAATGGGGAAACTGACGGTCACCGGGCAGGCGGGACAGGCCGCAGGGACCTGTGGCTGGGCATGCGCTTGCCAGACAGGGCAGGAGGGAGGCGGGGCTCCCTGTGGGTGAAGAGCTGGGTTGGGCGCCGCTTGGCAGTCCCCCCCGCCCCAGCTGCACATGCTCTCCAAACACAGGCCAGAGGCATCTGCACATCAGAGCAAAGGAGTCAGGCAGGGCCAGGATGGATCCTCACCTGTCCCTTCTGAGCCTGAAGCCCTGAGCCTCGCGGCTGGGATAGCCTCTCCCTTCCCGTGTGGCCATTGGTGGCAGGTCCTTTAACCTTGGGCCTTGTCTCCTCATCTGTGAAATGGGCGTGATAACCCCTGCCTCCCAGAGGTTGTGAGGGTCAAATGAGTTCTCTCAGGAGAAGCGTTTGGCACACAAGGGGGGCCCAGAGGCCTCCCCAGGGGAAATTGAAGGTGCGACAAGACGCTCCCTTGGGGGCTGTGAGTGGGGGAGATGGAGCACACCCACCTTCCTCTTCAGACACCGGGCAGCAGTTGGCCTGGAGGCTGACAGCCCCAGCTTGTTGGTGCATCACGTTTGTTGTCGGATGTCAGGCCTGGGACTGGGGGCTGGGACCACAGTGGGGAGCCAGATGGACCCTCTCCCTGTCCTCACAGCCCAGAAGGAGGAAGAAGTGACCAGACACCCAGGACCCAGGGTGGCATGAAGGGGTGGGTGCAGCGGGGTCTGTCCCAGGCAGTGCCGCTGCCCCGGGCCCGGAAGGAGTGGGGCCCGTGAGGCCTCAGGGGCAGCAGGACCCAGGAGTCCAGGTCTTGATCTCAAGCTGGCAAGTCCTTGCGGACCTCTGAGCTGGGGACCGTATGATCAGACTTGTGATTCATCCAGGATGGATTCCTCAAGGCAAGGGTGGAGGAGGGGAGATCTCTGGGCAGTTTGATGCATTCCTAGGGTAATGCATTCCTAGAGTCTGGAGCAGGTTTCATGCCTACCCCATGAGCCCTTAGGGCTCCTTCGAGAACTGTTGGGGTGCAGGAGCCCTCATTTCACAGCCAGAAGCAAGACTTGCATCCCTGTCACCATCTACCCAAGGGCCTGGACATGCGCTCAGCCAGGTCTCAGGGACTGGGTGGTTCTTTCGGCATGGCCCTTGGCACCAGCGTGCTGCCGTTTCTCTCTGGGGATGAGCAGGTGGTGAGCAGACCCAGGAAAACACCTGGCACAGCCTGGGGTGGAGAGGCTGTCCTGGGGCCTTAGCATGTATAATCCCCAATGGGGCCTGTTGGTGAAATGAACGTGGCTCAGGTGGAGGCACCAAACGTCTGTGAGACATGAAGCCCCAGCCACTCCACGGAGCTGGGTTCCTTGCAGCTCTCTGGGTTTGGGGGATAGAGCAGCAGCACAGTTTCTTAAGGCTTTCGTATGTGCAAGTTCTCTGTGTTTGAGACCTTAGCTTGCCCAGGCCACAAAGACCCTACAGGGTCTGAATTCTTCGTTCAGCTTTCATGGGGGGCTGCCGTCAGGCAGGCTGTCACTTGCCCAGAATTAACACAGCAAGCTGGCCGTGGAGGGGGGATTCGAACCTGGGTCCCTCAGTGCCGGAGCAAGACCTCTTCCCTTTCTGCACCCTCCCTGGGGGGCATGGGGGGGCGGGGGCGGGACCGAGGCCCTGAGGAGAGACGCTCTGACCCCGGGGGTGGAGGGGTTCGGGGGTAGCGGGGCACAGGGTGCAGGGGTGCCTCGGTGCCACCAGCCTTGCTTTCTCTGTCCACCCAGATCTACCCCAACGAGAGACACAGTATCCGCTGCCCCGAGTCCGGCGAGCACTATGAAGTCACACTGCTGCACTTTCTACAGGAATACCTCTGAGCCCACGGGCCGCCACATGCGGGGCCTGCACAGTCAGCACAAGTGGCTTCCCCGCCTCCGTTGCAGGAGTGGGGTGGGGGACGAGGCAGGAGGGACCGAGCGGCCCCGCAGGCCCTGTGCAGCGCCTCCTCCCACCGGCCCCCCCAGACCGCCCGCCCCGGGAGCTGCCGCCTTCGCCCCAACGCCTTTTACTGTTTTCGTTAATGCTCCTGGGGTTTCTGCCTGCTGCTTCTGTCGTGGCCAGGATGGAGAGATGAGGCCAACGTCCACAAGGCACTTCCTCAAGCCATCCCTCCTCTCCCTGTCGTCCAGGAGCGGGAGCCTCAACTCCGCTGGGCACTGGAGGCCAGAAGAGACTCGGAGGAGCCGGCCTTTGCCCCGAGGACCCCCAGGCCCAGCCTGGCCACCGGCGCAGAAGCATGCGGTTGCCTTTCCTCCCCACCCACCCACTTCATATTTGTGTTTCGTTTTGTTTTTCTTTTCGGGGGTGGGCATTTTTCTTAATTATTTAAAAGAAAGCAAGGGGTGCCTAAATCTAGATTCCGGGTCTGCCGCCGGGCCACAGGGTTCACCCCAGCCAGCACCCGAAGCCCACAGCGGGAGTCGTGCCGGCAGGCCGTGAGCGGTGCACAGGGAAGCGGGGCAGTCGTCCAGCCCGGCTTTCAGGCAGGCTCTGAAGCATGCCCAGCCCCGTTCTTTGCTGCTCAGCGGCTGCCGCCCCTCCCCAGCCCAGCCCTCCGGCCACACGTTTCTGCCTGGCCCAACCGCCCACCCAGGATCGGGGTTCCAGGGCTGGGAGTGGAACCCTCCCCGCCTCAGGGTTATCCTTGCTCCTTCCTTTCCCTCCCGCCAAGAGTTCTGCCAGGGGCGGGTAGGAAAAAAAACAAAACAAAACAAAAAAACCCACCAGAGACGAACCACCTCTACACATTATGAAAAGAAAATATTTTTGTCGATTCTTATTCTTTTATAATTATGAGTGTAAGAAGTAGACTCATTAAACGATTCCAGATGGAAGTGTCGCCACCTGCCTGAGGTTCCTTCTGAACCCCTGGGGCTGGTGATAGGGGCTCCTTGAGTGGGCGGGGACCCTGGGAGGTGGCTGAGCCAAGGGCACGGCAGTCCTTGCAGTCGAAGGATGGGGGCGCTGCTTGCTCAGCGGTGCTGCCCTGGCACGAAGTGGGGGGGTGGGGTGCCACCCCTCAGCCAACTGGCCCAGTAAGGACAGTCCCAGAGGTCCTGAGGCAGCCCGTGGGTGCCTCGGAGGTGCCCAGCCCAGGGTGTCATGGGTGGCCTGGCCCTTACTTCCTTTTGCACCTCTCCTTGTCCAGAGACTTGACTCAGCCGTTGGAGGTCAGGACACACCGACAAGGGAGGGCAGGCCGTGCCCCTCTTCATGTCTGTCCTAACAGCTGAGAGGCTAGGAGACCGGAGACCATGCCTGCGCAGAGGGCACTCTTGGTACTTGAGTTTCCAACAGTACGGTGGCCTCGCCCTGTGCCATCAGCCGCTCCATCCTTTCGGAAAGTCCAGGGTTTTTTTAATGGCTTAAAGAATAAAACAAACCAGTACAAAAGGATATAGAGAGGAAAAATACGCCCTCCCTCCCGAGAGGTAACCCCTCCCCGGTCTCTCTTTAATACCTGCCTTCTATTCTGCCCTGTGAATGTGCCATAATTTATTTTGCCAGGCACCTATCAAGGGATAACATAGATTATTCTGGGCTTTTCGTATAAATCAACAGACTTTGTCAAAGGCCAGATAGTAAATATTTCAGGCTTTGTAGGCCAGGCAGTCTCTGTTGCAACCGCACAACTCTGGCCCTTGCAGTTCAAAAGCAGCCACGGTGATGTGTGAATGAGTGGGCATGGCTGTGTGCCAATAAAACTTTATTTACAAAGCCACACAGCCGGCCAGATTTGGCCCACAGGCTGTAACTGATCAACCCCTGGGTGTAAAGGATCCTACAACAAACAGCCTTGTACATGGTTGGGGCATATGTCTGAGTGTATAGGGTAAATTCCTAGAATTATAAAAAGGCATATTCATTTTTAATTTTGAAGAATATTGCAAATTACCTTCTAAAGAATGTCTCAGTGTACACACTTCTTGGTGAAGTGTGCTTGCTTCATTCCTTCATTACTACGTGTTATTTTTGCCAATCTTAGGAGTGACACATGGCATCTCACTGTAATTCAAATGCACACTTCTTTTGTGTACGAATATTTTCATGCTTTAAGACACTTGTTTAGGAGTAATCATTTGCCCACCTTTTGATCTATTGACCTCACTGATTTGTAGACACTCTATATATGAAGGAAATCAGTCCATGGTCATACATGTTGCAAATTGAACTGTGTTGCTGATCTCAAACAGTTTTATGGGTAGGAATCTCAGCCAGTGAATGTTTAAAATCATCTCAGGAACAAGAAGATGTCTTGCCCTTAATCTGCTGTGAAAGAAAGTGGAGAAGCAACTAGTCACAAGTCACAGAATGACAGAAGCTGGTGAGAAAGGGGGCACTGGGGTTGCCCCCCGAGGCTTGGCAGCCCGCGCCCTGCAATCGTCTCAAGCAGGAACTTTTTGGGGGTGGGGGGTGGGGTGGGGTGGGGCGTGCCTCACAGCATTGGGGATCTTAGTTCCCCAACCAGGGATCGAACCCACACTCCTCCCTGCAGTGGAAGCGTGGCGTCTTAACCATTGGACTGCCAGGGAAGCCCCTCAAGCAGGAGCTCTTCATCGGAACTTACTACCCCTACCTCCCTCAGTCAGTACTCAGCATCCATCGGCCAAACTTCAGTCAGTTGTATTCCTGCCCGGACAACAAGGCCTGGGGAGGGACATGGGGGGATGGGTGACGGGCAGCTACAAAAGGACAAGTGTTGGCAGAAGGTCTTGGTCTTGGAGGTGGCAGTTTAATAGACCTTTGTTTTCTTCATGGTTGATACAGGGCCACTTGTTTTCTCCACCACTGGTGGGATTTCCATCTGAGGGAGGGTTCCCACTCTGTTTCAGGTCACCCGTGTACATGCTCGAGTCCTCTTGGTGGAAGTGTTCAGCTCTTCCCTAACTGACAAGAACCCATAAGCGATGGACATAAAAACCCGTTTCATATCGTTTGCAGATACTTTCCCAGTTTGTCATTTGCCTTTCAAACATGTTTATGGTATTTTTTAAATTCTCTATTTTTTTTAATTGAAGTATAGTTGATTTATAATGCTGTATGGTGTTTTGTTTTGTTTTGTTGGCCTCACCTCGAGGCATGCTGGATCCTAGGTCCCCAACCAGGGACCGAACCCATGCCCCCCTCAGCGGAAGCATGGAGTCCCAACCACTGGACCACCAGGGAAGCCTCTGTTTCTTTCTTTTTTTTTTTTTTTAATCAACTATAGACACATGAGAAGTTGCAAAAACAGTGCAGAGTCCCGTGTACCCTTCATTCACCCAGCTTACATCTTACCTAACCCTAGCACTCTGTCACACCAGGAAACATGTGAATACGACGCAATTAACTAGACTCTAGACCTTATTCAGATTTTATCAGCTTTCACATGCACTCATGTATGTGTGTGTAGTTCTAGTCCACGCTGTCACCTGTACAGATTCCTAGAACCACCACCACAGTCAAAATACAGAGCTGTTGGGGACTTCCCCGGTGGGTCAGGTGGTTAAGACTTGTGCTTCCACTTCAGGGGACCCAGGTTTGATCCCTGGTCAGGGAACTAGGATCTCACATGCCCTGCGGCCAAAAAAAAAAAAAAAAAAAAAAAAAATACAGAGCTGTTTATTGGCCAAGAGGGAGCTCCTTCATGCATCCTCTTTATTATGTCCTCACCCACCGTGTTTATGGTGTCCTGACCATGGAGAGAAAAGTCGTGATACCTGTGTTATCAAATCTTTTCTTCCTTTATAACTGCTAGATTTCATATCATGATCAAAAAGCAGGATCTTGGGAATGATGGGTTTTTTTCTTTTAATCCCTTCAGTTTTTTGTTTGTTTTTTGGAGGCAAAAAGGAAAATGGAGAAACAAGAGGCTTGGGGCTCAGTCTTTCTGAAAACACACACACACACACACCTACCCCTCTTTGAGAAGGAAACTCAAGACCACTCACAGCTGAAATACCTTGTTAGCGAAAGCGCTTGGCCACTAATTGAATCCTTCATAGCGACAGGCTGGTCAAACACAGCGCTGAGGATATGGAGATATAATGGAATCCTGCTTGTTTAACACAGAATAGCTCTGTCGGCCTCCAATTTATGGAGCCAACTCCTAACGTGTCCACAGCAGCCAGCTGCAAAGAGGGAGCTATTTCTGCAGAAATAGTGGAGTTCCCTAATGCCCTTCACCCAGCTTCCCCTAATGTGAACATCTTACATCACTATGGTACAAGCCAGGTTACTGAAGCCAGGAAATTAACATCAGTACAATCCTATTATCTAATATACAGTCCTTATTTGGATTTCACCATTTCTCCCTCTAATGTCATTTTTCTGGTCCTGGATTGTTTGTGTCCTCTGCCCCCAAATTCATGTTGAACCCTAACACCCAGTGTGATGGTATGAGGAGGTGGGGGTCTTTGGGAAATGATTAAGTCATGAGGGTGGAGCCCTCATGAATGGGATTAGTGTCCTCATAAAGGGACCCCAGAGAGCTCCCTCTCTCCCTCCATAATGTAAGGACATAGCAAAATGGAGTCTGTGAACCAGGAAATGGGCTCTCACCAGACACCAATTCTGCCAGATCCTTGATCTTGAATTTCCAGCCTCCAGATCTGTGAGAAGTAAATGTGTGTTGTTTAAGCCAGCCAGTCTGTGGGGCTTTGTTATAACAGCCCAGACTAAGGCAAGGATCCAATCCAGGATCCCACATTTCCTTTCCATGTTGTGGTCTCCTCACTCTGTGATGGTTCCTCAGTCTTTGTCTTTCCTGACACTTTTAAAGAGTACTGCCAGTTATCCTGGTAGAATGTCTCTCAACTTGGGTTCATTTGGTATTTGCTTTGATTAAACTGAGGTCCATTTTGGACAGGAATTCCACGGAGGTGCCACTGAGAATGTCCTTCTCTGCATCCCGTTGGCGGCTCCATGGTGTCACTGTCTCATTTTTCGCGACGTTGACTTGATCACTAGGCTAAAGATGGTGTCACCACTGTAAAATTACTACTTTCCCTTTGTAACTAATATGTATCTTGGGGGGGGAAATACTTTGAGACAACGCAAATATCCTGTTTCTCACCATACGTTTCCCCCACCAGTTTTTAGCAGCGATCCACGGATCTTGGCTGTAACAATCATGAGGTGTTTGCTCAGCGGTGATCTGTGATTTCCCTCATTCTGCCTACATGTATTAATCTGAATATTAGTGGTGATCTTTTATTTCCTTCACTCCTTCTACATGTACGAACTGGGGGAGCTGAAGGGTCAATCACTTGCCTAGTGAGGGACGAATGGACCCTAAACCAAGGAACCTGTTCCAATTTCACGCACCGCAAGACCCTCGCTGTACTTCCAAGCCCCGCCCCAAGATGGCGGCCCGGGCCGGAGGGGCGGGGCGCTCCGGATCACGTGGTCGTGTCGACGCCGACGGCGCCTCCGGCGGAGACCCCACTTGTCCCTCGCCGCATTCCGTCTGTCGTCCCTTCCCAGCGAACCTGATCCCAAGATGGCGGCGCCCAGCAGAAGAAGGAATGGCGGCGGCGGCGCCGTGAGCTTCTGGGCCGCGCTGCTCCTGGTGGCCGTGGCGCTGAGGCCGGCACGGACGGTGTCTGAGCCCACGACGGTGGCCTTTGACGTGCGGCCCGGCGGCGTGGTGCACTCCTTCTCCCAGAACGTGGGCCCTGGGGTATGTGCCTCAGCCACCCCGGGGACTTGAGCAATGGTGCAGGCGGGGGCAGGGCCTGGGGAGGGGGCGCGGACCGGCGGGGCGGGGTCTTTGGGGGGGGAAAACGAACCGGAGGGGGCGGGGCCTGAGGGGTCGCGGACCGGCGGGGGTAGGGCCTGAGGATGGAGGGCGGGACTTGGTAGCGAGGCCTGACAGAACTAAGAAGGGGGGCGGGGCTCCTGGGGACTGGTGGCTTTGGGAAGGCTGGGTCACTAGCCTCGTCCCTAATTCCTGTCTCATGCCCAGCGTGCCCAAGCAGCCCTATCCCCCAGACCCAGGTGACTCCCTCGCTTTTGGAGGGCAGGACGGGCCCAGAGATGGGGAGAGGGGAGCTGGAGGCTGATGGGCATATGCCTCCAGGGCCTGCAGAAGGTCGTCCCGCTGTAGCTCTGATCAGGGAGGAAGTGGACAGGCGTTGCTCTTTCCTTCCATTGCACAAAGTCCCCCCGTCTTTTTCATTGAAATGTGGGGCCAGGCCCTCCTTACCTGGAGGTAGCAGGCCTGGGTCTAGTCTAGCCCGTCCCTAGCTTATTGGAGAAATCGCTTCCTCTCCCAGTCTCCTTTTCCCTGCCTGTAACAACGATATCAATCATCAGTATTTGTTGAGTACTTCCTTATAACCAAAGGATATTGTGCCAAATTCTTTATGTGAGGCCCATTTTACAGATGAAGAAACAGAGGCTCAGAAAGCTTTGCACTTGTCCAAGGTCCACAGCGGAGCAGAGATGGGCCTCTAGGTGCCCCTGCTTCCGAAGTTCATGTTCCTAGACGGGTGGGTGCTGGAGGGGGGTGTGAC
Source organism: Mesoplodon densirostris (assembly GCF_025265405.1). Classification (NCBI taxonomy): domain Eukaryota; kingdom Metazoa; phylum Chordata; class Mammalia; order Artiodactyla; family Ziphiidae; genus Mesoplodon; species Mesoplodon densirostris. Next base: position 149,658,302 of record NC_082663.1, read on the forward strand.
CTCCCCCTTCCTGTTCTTCATCCCCCAGAAGCCATCTGGGTTGTTTGTCCTTACCCAGGATCTCCCAAGTAGGGAGACAGGTGCGGGAGTTCCAGATCTGCAGACACTGGAAGGCCTTGCAGGGCTGGCCTCCAGGGACATCGGCCAGAGGAATCTGGCTCCACCTCCTTTCTCTGAGTGCAGATACTCAAAAGCAGGATTTTCTTGATTCTGGATCTCAGAAGGACATCCTGAGACCCTGTACTTCAAGGACTAACGATTATCTCCTACCGAGACTTTTTTTTCCTTCCATTCTCTAGGACAAATATACCTGTGTGTTCACCTACGCATCTCAAGGAGGGACCAATGAGGTGAGTTGTTCAAAATTCTACGTGGTTGGGCTTCCCTGGTGGCGCAGTGGTTGAGAGTCCGCCTGCCGACGCAGGGGACACGGGTTCGTGCCCCGGTCCGGGAGGATCCCACATGCCGCGGAGCGGCTGGGCCCGTGGGCCATGGCCGCTGAGCCTGCGCATCCAGAGCCTGTGCTCCGCAACGGGGGAGGCCACAACAGTGAGAGGCCCGCGTACCGCAAAAAAAAAAAAAAAAAAAATTCTACGAGGTTTAGTATGACAATATCCATTGTCATACAGAGGTGCTCTCTAGGGGACACTGGACATCAGACTATTCTTACCTAACCCATAAAAGACAGTGCTTAAGTTACATAATGATGGCAGATTCCATTCATAATTCCACGGAGTGAACAAATGTCTGGACAGAAGGAGGGACATGAGATGTGACTCTGCCATTCCCATTAGTCTCTATTAAGGGTCTTGTGTTCATTTTCTGTGCTGAGTAACAAATTATCACAGACTGAGCAGCTTAAAACAACACCCATTTATTATCCCATGGTTCTGGAGGTCAGAAGTCCCGGTCGGCTCAGCTGGATGCTTCACAAAGTGACAGTCAAGGTGTCAGCTGGGCTGGGTGTTCACCTGCAGGCTCTGGGGAGAACCCTCGTCCAGACACATTCCAGTTGTTAGCAGAATTCAGTCCCTTTCGGTGTGAAACTGTGGTCCCTAGTTCCTTGCTGGCTGTTTTCTCCAGCTGGAGGCAGAAGAGGAGGTAAGAGAGATTCGAAGCATGAGAAGGACTTAGTGCACCACAGCTGGCTTTGAGGGACCACGTGGGAGGGAGGACGTGGCCTCCAGGAGCTGAGAGTGGCCCCCAGCTGGCAGCAAGGAAACGAGGGCTTCAGTCCTCCAACTGCAAGGAATGAATTCTGCTGCAACCACATGAGTTGGAAGAGGACCCAGAGCTCCAGGTGGGAATGCAATCTGGCTGACACTTTGATGTCAGCTTATGAGACTGAGCAAAGGACCCAGCCCCACCACGCCTGGACTTCTAACCTACAGAATTGTGAGCTAATGAATGGGCATTGCTTTTATTTATTTATTTGTTTGTTTGTTTATTTATTTATTTTTATTTTTTTTTGGCTGCGTCGGGTCTTTGTTGCCGCGCACGGGCTTTCTCTAGTTGTGGCGGGCAGGGGCTACTCTTCATTGCGTACGCAGGCTTCTCATTGCGGTGGCTTCTCTTGAGGAGCACGGGCTCTAGGCGCGGACTTCAGGAGTTGTGGCACGTGGGCTCAGTAGTTGTGGCTTGTGGGCTCTAGAGTGCAGGCTCAGCAGTTGTGACACATGAGCTGAGTTGCTCCGTGGCATGTTGGATCTTCCCGGACCAGGGCTTGAACCCTTGTCCCCTGCACTGGCAGGTGGGTTCTTAACCACTGCGCCATCAGGGAAGTCCGGCACAGCTTTTAATGCTACTAAATTTGTGGTAATTTTTCACACAGTGTAGTGAGTTGAATGAGGCCCCCCCATAAATATATGTCCACATCCTAATGCCTTGAACCTGTGACTTTTTAGAAAAAGTCTTTGTAGATAAAATTAAGTTAAAGATCTTGAGATGAATAGATTATCCTGGATTACCTGGGTGAGCCCTAAATCCAGTGGCACACATCCTTATAAGAGACACACATGGGAGATTTGATAAAAAGAAGACACACAGAGGAAAAGGCCATGTGAAGATGGAGGCAGAGGTGGAGTGATGTGGCCACAAGCCACGGGACACCTGGAGCCACCAGAAACTGGAAGATGTAGGAAGGATTCTCCCCTGGGGTCTCCAGAGGGAACACGGCCCTTGCCCACACCTTGATTTTGGACTGCTGGCCTCCAGACTGTGAGAGAACAGATTTCAGCTGTAAGCTACCAAATTTGTGGTGATTTGTTCCAGCAGCCCCAGGAAACGAATACACACAGCAATAGATTACTGTTACGGCCAGTAATGCACCATTACAGATAAATACTCTGAGGATAAAATACTGTTGTTAAATTTTGGCTAGACACCGCTGCTTGGTTCTGTCTGAAGGGAGGGCAGCACACGTGTTTGAGAAGAGACACAAAACAGACTTTCTCCTCGTGACTGTTAAAAAGAATGAAAGATAATTGAAAAGGAAGAATTAATTGTCACTGCGAAAGTCAGTGTAAAGCATCTTTTGTACCCCTAAATTGTGCTTTCCTCCCCAACCCTCAGACTGTAGGGAACACTGCTGTCCTTCCAGAAGAGTCTATGGCACTGTGTCCCCTAACAACAGAGAGTCCCAGAGATGGAGGCTGCCTGGGGACCGCTCCCTGTTTGCCTGCCACGTGCCTGCCCCTCCCAGCATCCTGGTTCTGAGTCCACCTCTTTCCCCCCTCCACTCCCCGACTCAGGACAGCACATTAAAATGGGCAAGAGTGGGAGTTCCCTGGGTCCAGTGGTTAGGACTCGGCACTGTCACTGCCGTGGCCCCAGGTTCGATCCCTGGTCAGGGAACTAAGATCCTGCAAGCTGGGCAGTGCAGCTGAAAACGAAAAAAAAAACAAAAAAGGGTGAGAGTGAGTCCGCCCGCTCCACCGGGCACTGCTGACTTTAGAGGCGGGGTCGCTCTCTGTGGGGGGCCGTCCTGGGCAGCCTCCCTGGCCCCCACCCACTCGATGCCAGCAGCCACCCCACCCAGTGTGCGCTGGGGGACAAAAGGGTCCCCAAGTGAAAACCACTGGGCAAGAGTGACATGAAATGCACTCCTTATTTTGGATATTTCCAGTTTGTAAGTAAAAGTAAATGATTCTGAGCAACAGTATTTTATTTCATTTATTTATTTTTTTGGCCACACCACGTAGCATGTGGGACCTTAGTTCCCCGACCAGGGATTGAACCGGCACCCCCTGCATTGGAAGTGCGGAGTCCTAACCACTGGACCGCCAGGAGTCCCCCAGCAACAGTATTTTAACAAAATGTAGCAAACACCTGGTGACACCCTTCCCAGCGGTGTCACCAGGGGGTGGCAGCTCTGCTGGGAAGCATTGCCGCCCTTCCCCCTGCCTCCAGGACAGCAGGCATCCTGCGATCATCCGCCCCTTCCCGGGCCACCTCCAGGCCTTGCTGCTTCTCCAGGTGGTCCACTCCATTGTGGGATGGTGACAAGTGGTGGAACATTCTCCCTTGGTCCAGGCCCCTTGGTCCAGCCGTGCCCTGCCACGAGCTCCAGATCCGTCCCAAAGCGCCTTCCTCCCCCAGTCAGCCCTTTCCATGCCTCCTTTGTTGTGTAGGTGGTCAATTCATTATACAATAAAATTGTGATAGCACCATCGCCTTGGTGTTTGTCGGGCGGCCCGCAATGTGCTGAGACAGATACACGTCTCGTTTCCTCTTCAGAACTCCAGGAGGCTGTCCTTATCCCCGCCTCACACACGAGGACACGGTGGCCCAGAGGCTGAAGACTGCCCTGGCTCCCCCAGCTGGGACGTGACCAAGGTCCCCAAGGCACAGGCCCCTGACCGCCGCCCTGAGCCAGGACACGCCCCGCATCACCAGCAGCTCGGAAAAGAACGCCCGCGCCTCCCTAACGGGACCCTTGGGATGGACAGTCCACTGCAGTGTGCGGGGAGAGAGCTAGGCTCACTCTTGGAAAGGTGGCTGGGTCACAGATTCTAAAACCAGTATGGGGCTTGATTCTCCCGTTTCGGATGAGGGGATTGATTCATCCTCAAGAAACACCTAAGAGCACAGCAGACGTGTCCAGCACTGACTTGTTCCGGCAGCACCAGCCTAGAACTGTGATCATCAGACACCACGGGCCGACTGCAGAGCTGCGTGAACCCAACGGTGTGACCCATGGGCTCTCTGGCTGCTGGCCTGCCACCCGCTTAGGAGCAAACAGCTGGCCGGATTCTCAGCAAACGTGCAGGGGCCGTCCAAGATGTTCTCCGGGATCTGCTTGACCATACTTGGGGGCCCTGCCAAGATGCCCATCGGAGCAGCTGGAACGGAAGCCCCAGAGGCCCAAGTGGCGCTTCTCTAGAGCCATCGTCAACAGAGGGGAAATGGGTCTGTGGTCTGGGCTCCCAGGGGGCCCGGGATGCAGGCTGGGCTTGGGGAGAGCGGGAGGCCAGGCTGCTTTGACAGTGGTTCGTTTCTCCAGAGGGTCACCTGAGAGGCTGGCTGGTGCCGGGTGACAGCAGGCACAGGGTTATTCATCATCTCAGCGCCGGCCAGGATCCTGAGCAGCCAGAGAGCTCGTCCAAGGTTGGCGGGAATGCGGCCACTTGGGAAGACTGGCCCTTTCTCATCAAGTTAAACATACAACCCCATGCTTCCGCTCCTCAGTATCTCCCCGTTAGAAATGAAAACTTATGTCCACACTAAGCTTGTATGTGAATGTTCATAGCAGCCTGATTCATAATAGCCAAAAAGTGGAAACAACCCAAGTGTCCCCCAGCTGATGACGGATAAACACAATGTGGTCCCTTCACACACGGGCGCATCACTCAGCCATAAAAAGGAGAGAAGCCCTGACACTCGCTACAACGTGGATAGACCCTGAGAACACGATGCTCAGTGAGAGAAGCCAGACACAGAAGGACCCAGAGTGTGTGATTCCATTGATGGGAAACGTCCAGAACAGGCAAATCCACAGACACAGAGAGTGGGTTCGTGGTTGTTGGGCTGGGGGAGGAGATGGGGGTGTGCCTGCTCATGGGGACGGGACTTCTTTGGGGGGGTGATGAGAACTAGATACAGGTGATGGTTGCACAGCTCTGAATACACTAGGAAGCATTAAAGCATGCACTTTAAAAGAGCATATCGTCTATACATGTTTTATTTTTTAATATAAATTTATTTATTTATTTTTGGCTGCGTTGGGTCTTCGTTGCTGGACGTGGGCTTTCTCTAGTTGCGGCAGGCGGGGCCTACTCTTCGTGGTGCACAGGCTTCTCATTGTTGTGGAGCACAGGCTCTAGGCCTGCGGGCTCAGTAGTTGTGGCACGCGGGCTTAGTTGCTCCGCGGCACGTGGGATCTTCCCAGACCAGGGCTTGAACCCACCCACGTCCCCTGCATTGGCAGGAGGATTCTTAACCACTGTGCCACCAGGGAAGCCCCATATTGTATGTTATGTAAACTCTTTCTCAATAAAGCTGTTAAAGGTAAGTGAATTATTGATATACATGTAGCCACATGGGTGAATCTGATATGCGTTAGGCTGAGTGAGACTGACCGGCACAGGAGACCATGTCCTGTGTGATTCCACTCAGGTGGCATTTTGCAAAGGCACAACTATGAGGACAGAGCAGATCAGTGGTTACCGGGAATTTGCAGGAAGGGGTTGACTCCGGGGGAATGGAGGAGAGATAACTGGGAAGATGGAACTGATCTGTATCTTGATTGGGCGGTGGATACACAGTGTGGGCATTTGTCAAAACTCATAGAACAGACACTGAAATGGGTCCATTTCACCATCTGTTACTTGTCTCCTAATAATAAATAATAGTGGTTACCAATTACCTGTCCTCGATTACACCCGGCCACTTAGATCCTGAGCTCCCTAGCCTCCCAGAGAAAGTCACAGAGGCTCGGGCTGAACAGGCTGCCCCAGAACACACCCTCGTGTGAGTGTCTGATGCCAAAACCTGAGCCTTACCAAGGGCGCCACCCCAGCCTGCGGCCTCGAGACCAAGGTCAAGTTCATATAACAAGACCACTCAGAGGGATGTTGACCCTATTGCTAAGAAGCTCTTGGTTTTAATTTTGTTTGCTTTCATAATAAAAAAAAATGTTTAAATGTTTGCCTCGGGACTTCCCTGGTGGTCCAGTGGTTAAGACTTCAAGCTCCCAATGCCGGGGGGTCCAGGTCCGATCCCTGGTCGAGGAACTAGATCCCGCATGCATGCCAACTAAGACCCGGCACAGCCAAACAAACAAACAAACAAACAAATAAAAAATATATATTTTTTAAAAAGAAGCCTCATTTTCATGAATCTTTTAAGAGCTATGGAAAACCATCCCAGATATATTTCACAGCGTAAAACTGTTTCTGGGTGCTCAGAGGCCTGGAGCCTTGGGCAGGAGTTTTTAAATAGAAAATAAATGTGTTGGGCAGGTCCCCTTGCCATGCCTGCCCTGAGTAATTGGCTTCTACCTTCATGCTGCAGGCAAAAGACTTCCAAGTCACCATTTACTCCCATTATAATTAACATACAAATGGCCTTATTTCTATTAATGGAAAAGCTCTGGCATTTAACCAGATGATCAGCAATCGGAGTCCACCTTTACTCTCAGGAGAGGACGGGATACTCATTTTCCTAGCAAAATGCAAAAACGCCGTAGGTCACCAGACCTTGCGTTTGGCCGGGTTTTCAGAGGCCCTGAAAATGAGAATAAACTGGTAGTGGTGTGTTTTGGAACCATTAAAAAAAAATTTTTTTTTTTTTTTTTTAGCGGTAACGTGGGCCTCTCACCGCTGTGGCCTCTCCCGTTGCGGACCACAGGCTCTGGACGCGCAGGCGCAGCGGCCATGGCTCACAGGCCCAGCTGCTCCGCGGCATGTGGGATCTTCCCGGACTGGGGCACGAACCCGTGTCCCCTGCATCGGCAGGCGGACTCTCAACCACTGTGCCACCAGGGAAGCCCCAAAAAACAACTTTTTTTTAATATAATGTTTTTAAAAAGCTAACACAGGGACTTCCCTGGCGGTCCAGTGGTTAGGACTCCACGCTTCCACTGCAGGGGCATGGATTCGATCCCTGGTTGGGGAACTAACATCCCGCATGCTGTGTGGCTAAAAAAAATAAAAATAAAAAAGCTAACACACGTCATTCAAAAAGAAAAAAACATAAAAAGCTCTCCAGCGCCTTCTGTCGGCCCAGTTCCCACCCACGTCCTACATGTAACCGGGGTTATTAAAATCTTGCATCTTCTCTGAGGACTGCTCTATGCTTATGCAAGCAAGCATGGGTGTATTGTCTTTCCTTCTTTTATTTTTGTTTTTATCTTTCCCAATAGACTTTATTTTTTACAGCAAAGTGGAGCGGAAGGCACAGAGATTTCCTGTATACCCCTGCCCCCCAACCATCGCCCATCAGAGTGGGACTTTTGTGACAGTCATTGATGAACCTACATGGACACGTCATCACCCCAAGTCCAGAGTTGCCATCAGGGTTCACTCCTGGTGTGGTGTGTGCCGTGGGCTTGGACAGACATACAATGATGGGGAGGCTGTGTGTCCTGGACTGACCTGCCTGTCCTCTCTCCCCAGAAGTGGCAGATGAGTCTGGGGACCAGCGAAGACCACCAGCACTTCACCTGCACCATCTGGAGGTGAGCGAGAGTGTGGTGGTGGGATCTCCTCCCGGACGAGACACCTTCGCTCTGGGCGGTACCCATACTGACGGCGTCCTGCGCCCCTGGAGGGTCGCAGGCGGGAGAGGGGGTGCCGTCCTGTGTGGGACTTGAGGGCAAGGAGGGCTTCCCAGGGAAGCACGTTGACACTGAGGCTGAGAGGGGGCCGTGGGGGGGACTGGGAGGTGGCGTGTAGGCAGTGGCCGCAGCCCCGGGAGCGGGGCCGGGCTCCCCAGACGCCACCCCCTTCATGGTCACCTCAGTCACATTCCTTGCTCAAGGGCTTCATCTCCCGCCATGCCCACCCTTCTCGTAATCCCACTTCCTGGAGCCCAGCTCCATGAGCCCGAGAACGGGGTGCTGGGCCCTCTGACGGGGAGGAGGGTGATGGAGCTTCACCAATTCCTGGCCCTTCTCCCCTGGGCCTCACGGCCTGGAATGTGTCTCCCGAGCAGAACAGATTTCTCAAGCATTTGCCACGCGCCTAACATAGAAGTCCCAGCCGCGTCCTCACCCTATGGGACCGGGGTCAGATGGGGACAGATCATAGGGGACGACGGATCAAGAAGCGGGACACGTTAGAGAGCAGCGACAGCAACATTTAGTTAAAGAACACGCTTGCAGGCGTTGGCGCAGAATCCCCGTCTCCTGCTCGATGCGGTACAAACCGCAGGCACTTTAGTACCAAGTATTGTTGGGGAGCTTCTCGTGGGGGCAGAAGCCCTGCGTCCTCAACATGCTACTGCCAGCCCCGCTGAGAGGGGATACCCTGTCTGTGCCCCTTCCCAGCCTCAGAGAGAAGCATCCCAGAGGCAAGGAGCCGGGGGGGGGGGCTCCCTAATTACAGGTTAGTAATCAGGGCTGTATCCCCCCGCCAGTAGACCACCGTCTCACACAGACTCGTGAGCACCAGCCCTCCACCTGGGCACAGACAGATCCAGGCCTCACTAGCTCAAAGTGGGGTCCTCAGCCCACGCAGCCTCTTAGCTGACCACCCAGCGGTCCCCCAAGGACATGCTCAGCCCCAGACACCCTGCTGTTCCTAGTTGACCCCCATACTTCCCACCCCCGGGATGTGGCCCGGCCTCACCCCTAGTGCACACCTGGGATGTTGTCCACTGGATGAGAAGTGTTCTGTGAGTGGATGCGAGAGGCCCTGTTCTAGAACAGCTCCTACCCAGAAGGGGAAAGAGGCTTGTCCATCAACGAGCCGGAAGAGCATCCTGGCAAAGAGGAAAGAGTGGATCATATTGAGGGCGCCCCATCCGTCCTTCCCAGAAATGCCTGGCAGCAGATCCCACCTTGGAGAGCAGGGGGGCACGCAGCCCTGGGCTGACCCCGTCGCCCGACCTTTCTTCGCAGGCCCCAAGGCAAGTCCTACCTGTACTTTACGCAGTTCAAGGTGGAGGTGCAGGGTGCTGAGATCGAGTACGGCATGGCCTACGTGAGTGTCATCTGCACATGGGGTGGCCGCCTGGCTGGGCCACCATGGACTGCAACTTGGAGACCCCGGGGGTGCGGGGGCGGGGAATGAGGAGGTGGACACCAAGCCCTTAGAGGGAGGCCTGGAGGCGCGGGGGGCCGGGGTTATGGTGCCCAGAGGGAAACCCGGCTGACCCCCAGAGACACCTGGCCTCCCTCCTGTAAGGCCCGCCGGCCTCCCACCAGTGCCCCCTGCTGGCAAAGCCAACAGGAAGTCGGGGGCAAGGGGGCTCAGCCCTGGGACAGGGGCAGCAAGGGCGGAAGTTGGCCCAGGGGGCAGGTGGGCGGCTCATTGGTGTCGGGAGGGCCCCACGCCCCTTGCTCCAGTGACCTGTGGTTCACAGCCCAGCCAGCACCTTCTGCTGCGCTCCTGACCCCCACGGCCCCTCCAGAGCCCAGCCACTCTGCAGAGCCCATCCCTGCTTCTCCATCTGGGTTAGAAACAGTTTGAAAATCACCTTTTCAGTCCAAGAAGCAGAACCAGTAGGAGACAGGCCTTAAGAGATTCACTGCCAGGAATCGGCTTCCACTGTGGGAGCCTGGCTTCGGGGGTTTCCTCCAGGGAAGCCTCAGCTCTGCCCTGAAGGCCCTCCCCCTGATTGAATCAGGCCCACCCAGATCCCCGAGGATAATCTCTTTTACTTAGAGTCACCTCAGGATGAGCCTCTGTCACATCTACAAAATTCCCTCCCAGCAACCCCAGCAAGGGTCTGATTGTATAACGGGGACTGTGGCCGCTCCAATGACACATCAGACTGTCCATCAGACTGTTAACTAATCGCTCTCTGGGGTCCCTTCTTACTTTGAAACTCTAAATTTTTACTGATTTGAAAAAGACACAATTCTGCTGTTTAAAAATTACATGCAAGAGACTGCCATGCTAGTGTCATTTCCATAAATTAACTAAAAAAAATTCCCTTCGATTTGCAGGGAAGGCATGAAGTTTTAAGCTAGTTGACAATCTCTTAAGTGGATTAACCCACTGCTTCTGCTGGATTCTCTTTTATGTGCTTAAAAAAGCATCTCGCGGCTCCAGCAGAAGCATGCAGCTTTAGTCTCTGCTGCTCTGCAAAGCAAAGCAAGCCGTGTTCCTTCCCGATTAGAAAAGTTTCCACTTGTTCCCTTTCAGTCGAAAGCTGCTTTTGAAAGAGAGAGTGATGTGCCCCTGAAAGACGAGGAATTTGAAGTGACCAAAACAGCAGGTACGTAGAGGGGTTTGTGGAGCTGGAATCTAGGTTCTCAAGCAGGGAGGGGGTGAGAGAGGGGACAAGACCCCCGCTAGAGGGCGATCCAGGGGCCCTGTGGTGAGAGGAGGCTGCCATCCCTAAACAGATTCCGCAAAGGGCCACCTAGTAAATATTTTCAGCTTTGGGGTCCCCTTTGAAACAACTCGACCCAGTCCCCATAAGGCAAAGTCAGCCATATGCCACTAGTCAGTGAATGGGGGTGGCTGCCTTCTAATAAAACTTTATTTCGTGAACACTGAACTGTGAATGTCATAGCACTTTCCCATATCACAGGATGCCATTTTTCCTTTGATTTTTCTTAAAGCTATTTGAAAATGTAGAAACCACCCTTCGCTCACAGGCGGCAGGCACACTTGCCCAATCCCTAGCAGAGAACGGAGAGCATGAGAGTCTGTCCTCGGAGAGCTGCGTCCTGGGACACTCAGCTCCATAGGAGGCCAGGGAGCAGGGGGCCGCGGGGTCTGACGCCGACACAGCCTGGCCGTCCTGGGCTCCGTGACAGCTTCAGGCAGTGCAGTCGGGACCTTGTGCATGCATGACACGGGAGGCGGGGGTCACCTCCTGGGGCCCCGAGACCCCCATGGCCTCTGACCCCATTCAGCTGTAGCCATGCAGGCCAGATGCCGAGCAGAAAGAGGGGCGGTAGGCACCCGAGTTGGGGCTCAGGGTGCGAGAGCAAGTGGGGGGACGAGTGAGTGAGACAGTGAACGCGGGGCTGAGCCGAGTCGGGGGGCCCCGAGGGTCCTGAAGGACGGGGAAGAGATGAGGTGAGGAACCCATGTGGCCGTGGACGTCACCAGGCACCAGAGGGGAGGGGAGGGGAAGGGAGGGGAGTGGGCGGCACGAGCGGGGCTTTTAGGAGGGCCTGGAAGGAGGCCCGACCTGCCCGCAGGTCCTCCAGGTGGGGGCAGGGGCCCGTTTAGAGTGGAGATCAAGGACAGAGGGGATGGGGTTGCTGCAGACCCTGAGCCCCAGGGACCATAGATGGTGAGGATGGACAGGGAGTGGGGGGCAGGCTGGGTGTGCAGAGCGGGGGGCAGCCAGGTTCCCTGACCCTGCCTGAAGAGCGTCAGACAAGTTTGCCAGTGCAAACCTCCAAACCCCAGCCATTCTCAGTGTGGCAAAAATGACCACAGCTCTTCCCACATCGACATCTCCCATGGCCTCCCACTGCTCTCAGGACAGGCCCACAGCCTCCCTGCCTTTCTCCTACCCCTCACCCGTAAGACATCCAGGGCCAGGGGCCTTTCCCTGTGGAGTCCACTTGGAGACTGCTCCCCTGCCTTGCCCTGCTCCCATCGTTGCCCACACCCGGCTCAGGACCCGGAGGATTTGCGGAGGCAAGGGCTGACCAAGGGTTTCTTCTTTTGCAGTGTCCCACAGGCCCGGGGCCTTCAAGGCTGAGCTGTCCAAGCTGGTGATCGTGGCCAAGGCGATACGCAGTGAGCTGTGACCAGGAGCCCCTTTGAGGGCGGCTTTTCCTCATCTCCGCTGAAGGAGCTGGGCCCCATGAGGGCCCAGTACTTGTTTTCTCGGGGGGTGGGGGCTGCTAATTTTCTGCCCAGGCTGATGTTGCCCCATTCAGAGGGCTTCGCAGGGCAGCTGAGGCCCCAAGGCAGAGTCCAGAGGGCCAGGACTCTCCTGGCTCCCACCTTCCCCTCCCCATGAGGAGTGTGGCTCTGAGACCCACTGCTCTTCTTATCAGAAGAGGCGTCAGGGCACAAGGTGGGGCTCACGGGGGTCACAGCTTTTCTGAAGCCAGCAACGTCTCCCCTGGATCAGGCCAGGCTCCGGGATGCTCCTGGGGAGAGCCATCCTGCTGCTCTCTGACCCTAAGCCAAGTGTTTTCTTGTCATCCCCTAGGGGACCAACTTTCAGACTAACTGGGCAGAAGTGAAATGTTCTTTCATATTTAAATAAATAAGGCAATTAAAAAGTAACCACACAGTCTTGGCATCTGGCGCTGGTGCCCACCTGGCTGGGCACGTGGGGCTGGGGGCCCCTACTTCCCTTCGTTGCTGGAGACGGGTTAGCTGCATCACCCTGGGCACAGGGACTTTTCTGCAGGCACAGACGTGCGGGTCCTGAGGCAGCTGGACCTCGCGAGCCCATGGGGCCACGCCCAGCAGAGGGTGAGCGCTCCAGGGCAGACCTGCTCTTTTGCATCCTGTGGTTGGCTCTGCTTATTTTTTTTTTGAGGTCGGATTGCAGCTCGGTGACTTTAAAAAAGAAACAAAAACCCGCAAGCAAACCAAAATAAATAAACGATATCCCCAAAGGCCTCAGCCACTCAGGGGAGCCTGGTCTCCCAACAGCAGGGCCTGGGAGTCTGACCCCCACTGGACTGTCACCCTGACCTCTGACTGAGGAAAGAAACCATGTGGCCATGAAGCGGGTCCTTGATCAGAATCACCAAGTCGGGTCGACTGAGGCCTCTCTGTCCCTGTCACTCACCTGGCCCTCCCTCATGCCACCCAGGAGCCCGGTGCTGCTGTGACCCCACCTTCCCTGGGGCCTCCGTGGTGCTGGTGTAGGAATGGCTCCAGAGAGAGGCGCAAGCAAGATGAACAGCTGTTCTCAGAATCACTGAGGGGGACCTTGGGCCCACGGTACTCGGGGCAGGGGCGGGGCACCAGCGGCCTCAGTGGTCAAGCGCACACGATCTGCACCACACCTCGTGAGCAGCTCCGGAGGCACACACGTCCTCGGGGAGGCTCGCTCCACCGAGCACGGCGACCTGCAGTTCTCAACAGGGCCCAGGAGATGATTGCCCAGGGCCTCCTGCAAAAACCAGGCAGCTGGACACAGGCGGAGACGATGGTGCACCCTGGGCCCTGAGGTGTGTGAGGGCCAGACCCTGGCTGAGAGGGATATTGATTCTCCTGTGGTCAGCCTGGAGTCACTTACCACTTCCAAGTACTGGGCACCAGCAGGGATGCAGAGCGGTAGGTGCAATGTGCTGGGACACAGTAGGGCACCTCTGGACACAGAGAAGCTTCCCCTTTACTCCATGTGATGTGTGCGTGTGCCTTTATGGAGCTTTCTGGTGAGCGAAGCCACCCGGCCCCAGGACCTTTGGTCATGATGAGGAGCTGGACTGAGCCCTGCTTGGGCTGCAGAAGCCAAGCTCTGCCACCCCTGCTAGTCTGCTAGTCTGTCATCCAACGCAGCGGGAATCAAACCTGCCAGCAGGCTGTGGGTGTGTGACGTTTATGTGCAACCTGGATTCAAAAAGCAAAAACCCTAGGTGGGTGAGAGCAAACTGTCAGATGCTTTTATTTACATAGTTTTGTAGCGCTCTTTGGTTTTTTAAAATTAAATCTCAAGTGTATGAAAAGAGTCCAGACAGGTACAAAGCCTTATCACATGGATATATGCCTGCAGAGCAGAGGGCAAAGGATTTCATGTGGGGCCTCTCAGCATAATCAAAATGCACGATTGTTCATTTGAAGATGTCTTTTGACCCAAGATAAGAGGGAAAGTTTGCCTTGGAAGTGGAGGGCAGAGGTAGGAACAGCTGGCTCCTGAGTGAAAGCCTTTGACTTTTTCAGAGCAGCAGAAACCAAACAGAGAAACGCTGCCCTGAATCTGGGGTCCTAATCTATCAGCCAGCCCCGCATGCCGTGGAGAGGCAAAAGGGAGTGGTGGGGACTGTGGCAAAGCAAAGACGGGCAACCTCTATGCATCTTCACCACTGGGCAGTGCAGGCGCGTTTTCTAGAGAAACGCCAAGATCAAGATCGGGACGTGCAATTTCCTTGGTTTTAAGTGTTGGCAACTAATTCCAAATGTCTCAAACACCGGAGGGGGCTAAGCAAACCCATCTTCTTGCCTAATAAGGCCTGCAGGCCTCCTGTTGGCAGTCTTTTCCCTAAACAGACCAGGTTCTGCAAAAATAGACATCGTTCCCCCCTCCCCGCTGAGTGCCCAAAATAACCTTCCCAGCCCTGACATGGCCAGGCCTGCAGCCGGGTTTCGCAGTCTTTTAAAACCCATGCCCACTTCTGACAAATAACAAATACACTCCCACACCCCAACGTGTCCATCCACGCCCCAAGTTAAGAATCACCACACCAGCGTCGCCAAAGCCAAGAGTTGTTGAGCTTTGTTTCTGAGGCCTGTCTTATAAAAACAATTGTGTGTTTGTTTTCCAAATATGAAATCATCATTTAAAAACATGCACGCATCTCAGACAGCTTTCCCCTGACGCCCTGCATGGGGGGCACACTCCGTTCCTCTCCCACGTGGGAGTCTGGGCCACGATGCCAACCAGAGGGAGGAGGCGTCCTCACTGACACACCTGCACCCACCGCGGCCCTCAGGGCCCATTTCCTGGTCTGCGGAACAAAGTACCCCAGCCTGGGAGGCTGAAACAACAGAAGCTTGTTCGCTCTCACCTCTGGAGGCCTGAGATCAAGGGGTCGGCGGGGCGTTCCCTCTGAGGGCTGTTCCAGGCTCTCTCCCAGCTTCTGGGGGTGGCTGGCAGTCTTTGGTGTCCCTTGTCGTGCAGACACCTCCCCCCAGTCTCTACCGCCACCTTCATATAGCATTGTCCTCTGAGTCTGTGTCCAAATGTCCCCTTCTCATAAGCACGCCACTCAGAGTGGATTAGCCACCCTCGCTCCAGTATGAACTCAACTAATTACATCTGCAATCACTCTATTTCTAAATAAGGTCATATTCAGAGGCCCTGGGGCTTAGGACTTCGAGGAACTTGGGGCGGGGGAACAGCTCACTGTGTAACACTCCCTTTCTCCTGGTTCCCCACGACCCTCTCTGCGGTAATGCAAAAGCCCAGGCAACATGATGAAGTGGGAAGCCGCCAGCTGTCAGAGACACCAAGTGATTTGAGGGGTTCAGACCGGTGGCTCAAGGGTTATTGTGCAGACGGTGCGCCGGAGCAGGCAGTGGTCTCCAGGTGCCCCGGGAGGCCGCTGGCGCAGGCAGGCCGTGCTGGGCTCCACGCTGAGTTCCTCTCCCCACGGAGACGGGGCCGGAGGAGAGGTGCCCTGGGTCCTTAGAGCTGCAGAGACGGGCGCGCGCGCGCGTGTGTGTGTGTGTGTGTGTCTGTGTGTGTATGTCTGTGTGTGTGTGTCTGTGTGTGCGCTGGGGGCGCTGGTTTTGGCCAGAGTCAGACTGGGAGAAAAGAGGTTAAAAACCCCCTCGCAAGCCCCGCCCCCAGCGGGAAGCCGGAACGAGGAGGTCGGAGGTCAGGTCGGAGGTCATATGCTCTCCTCGTCCAGCAGCCGGGTGAGACCCTCGCAGATCCTGCGCAGGTGGGAGCGGTAGGGCTCAGCCGGGCCGTAGAGCGCGGCGAGGAAGTCGCAGTCAGCCAAGTGGCCGAACACGTGGTTGATGCGGCCGTGGGACTTGGCGGTCAGGTGCGCGCCCGCCGCCTGGTGCAGCAGGTCCCGGCACTCGAGCAGGGCGGCGGCCAGGACGCGCCGGTCGAAGGTGAAGTCCACCTGGTGGAAGCTGACGGCGGTCATGGCCAGGCGGCGCGCCTGCTGCCGGAAGCGCTGCAGCCGCGCCAGCTCCTCGCCGCCCAGCTGCCCGCTGCGGAGCAGGACGCCCAGCTTCACGGCCACCTTGACCAGGTTCTTGACCACCTTCTGGGCCTCCTTGCGGCTGCGGGTGAACTCCTTGGTGGCGCGGTACAGCTCGTCCAGCACCTCGCTGCTGGTGTCGTCGATGAACGCGGCCGCCACCGCCCTGGATGCCATCTTGCTCAGGAGCTTCTTCTGGGCCTGGAGGGCCAGGCTTTTGGTGCTGAAGGTGTCCATCCGCCCTGCGTGGGGGTGGGGACACAGACCCGCCGTCAGCCCGCACGGCCCGGCTGCCAGGGGCTTGCCTGGGCGGGCCGCTAACGTTGGCGACCACCGTCTTCCCAATCCGGGAAATGGGCACACGCCACCAGCCTATCTCCAGGGGAGCCGACGTGCCCATTCCACAGACCTACTGTGTGTGCCAGGACTGGGTGTACAGAGCCGGCCAGCGAGCCCCCGGGAACACAGCAAGTGCTGCCATCCGGGAAGCTGCAAGAGCCCACATAGCACGGGAACCCCAGCAGATCAAGAGGGCCGAGGCTGACCTCCTGGAGGAAGGGACAGGTGAGAAAATGGGGAGGGCATCCCAGGCGGGAAAGATCCCCATGCTCCAAGGCCTAGAGGAGGGAAATTCCAAGTAGAAAGAGCACAGAACGGCAGAAACTTGTGAAAAAAATAGCAAAAGCTATTTTTAGGAAAAGCTCGTTTAAAATATAGCATTCACACTGAAGAGATGATGACCCAAGGGACCCTAAGGGAATTTGTTTCTAAAAAAAAGTCAAAGGAATTAATGTGTAATGTTGAAATCTGGGCAGGGCCTTCTGTTATGGTTTATTACAGGATACTGAATCTAGTTCCCTGTGCTATACCATAGGACCTTGTTGTTCATCCATTCTGTATATACTCATTTGCATCTGCTAATCCCAAACTCCCAATCCTTCCTTCCCCTACCCACCCTCCCCCTTGGCAAACACAAGTCTGTTCTCTATGTCTGTGAATCTGCTTCTGTTTGGTAGATAACTTCATTTGTGTCCTGTTTTAGATTCCACATACAGGTTTTATCATATGGTATTTGTCTTTCTTTTTGACTTACTCCTCTTAGTATGAGAATCTCTAGGTCCATCCATGTTGCTGCAAATGGCATTATTTCATTCTTTTTCATGGCTGAGTAATATTCCATTGTGTATGTGTACCACATCTTATTTATCCATTCATCCGTCGATGGACATTTAGGTTGTTTCTGTATCTTGGCTATTGTAAATAGTGCTGCTGTGAACATTGGGGTGTATGTATCTTTTTGAATTAAGAGTTTTGTCTGGATATATGCCCAGGAGTGGGATTGCTGGATCATATGGCAACACTATTTTTAGTTTTTGAGGAACCTCTATACTGTTCTCCATAGTGGCTGCAACAATTTACATTCCCACTAATAGTGTAGGAGGGTTCTCTTTTCTCCACACCCTCTCCAGCATTTGTTATTTGTAGACTTTTTAATGATGCCCATTCTGACCAGTGTAAGGAGATACCTCATTGTAGTTTTGATTTGCGTTTCTCTAATAATTAGCAACGATGAGCATCTTTTCATGTTACCTGTTGGCCATCTCTGTGTTTTCTTTGGAGAAATGTCTATGTAGTCTTCTGCCCATTTTTTGATTGGGTTGTTTTTCGGTTATTGAGTTGTATGTACTGTTTGTATATTTTGGAAATTAATGGGCAGGGCCTTCTGAATCCCACTACTTGTGGTCCCTGGTACCAGCCCTGCAAACCCACTGTATCCTTGCTCTGAGTTGAGAAGGGGCTCAAGGTGAGTTATCACAGGGAGGGTCCAGCTTATCATTCCCTTCATCCTGCAGCCCCATGAGACAGGGTCCCAGCCCAGCCCCTGGGCTGTTCAGGGTGGAGAAGCCTAGGTACCAATCCTCCTGGCCTCCTCACCCCCTTGAGTTTACAACGGACATCCTGAGACCTTAGTCAGGCCCTGAATGAGTCAGGGGGGCAGTGACCTGGGTGGGGGTTCCCCAGGGCCATTTGTGGGGTTTCTAGAAACGCATCACTCTGCTGATTGCTCTGATACAGAAATATTGACTTGCATCAGCTTCCGCCCAGGAAAGGGCCAGGGAGGTGGCCAAGGTGAATGGCAGGCTGGCTCTCTGGGAGAACAGTGACCAGGCCTCCAGCCGCAGAAGCCTGGACCTCTGTCTGTCCCTTATGTCTGTCTCCTTTTGTCCTTCCTGCATGGCAGTCTTTCAGATCCCCCAGGCTCTGGAGGCTCCCCTTCCCACCACCTCCTTCCTGCAGTGCCAGAATTCTTCCTACATTGCACATCTGGGCTTAGCCCTTTCCTTGTAAGAACCAGCTGGCAGCTCCTCATGGCTCTCAGGACCAAAGCCCACACCTCATTCCGGCCCCTGCATCTTCCCTGGTGAGCTCCTATACATCCCCCAACACCTTGGCCCCCAAACCCCTGCCTCTTCTCTGGTGGACGCATATACATCCCCCAAAAGCCCTGGCCCCTAAGCCCCTGCCTCTCGCCCTCGCAGGTTCATCCCTCAGCTCAGCCTGGACACCCGCTCCTCTAGGAAGCCACCCCCAAACAGCCAAACTGACAGTGAGGCACCTTCTCTGAGCCACAGAGCACCCCAGGCATCCCTCGTCACTGCTCTGCCCTGCTGGCTTTGCTTCTTCCGTGGTCTGCCTCACCGCAGGCCACGGAGGAGGTAATGGGCCTGATTCTTTAACTGCTGTGTTTTTGGAGGCTCCGGAAACATCTGCCAAATGAATGAGGGAGCCTGAGACCCACCCCCAGCCCTGACCCGCTGCTGCCCCAGGCTCTGGTGGGAATCCACCCCGACCCCAGCCTCAGGCCAGCCAGACCAGGAATGCCACGTGGGTGCCCACTCAGCCACAGGAACCCCGACAAAGCCCATCTGTGTGTGAGCTCAGACCCCAGGAGAAGTCCCAAGCCTCGGCCGCCCTCTCCCTGCCCACAGAGGTCAGAGGTCAGGACGGGCCTGGAGATGAATGACCCAGTCTTCCCTGCTCCCACACCAGCCCCAGACCCTGTACACAGGCTGGGGCAGAGCGGGGGTGCGGGTGACTCAGCACCGCATGGCAGGCCCTGAGCAGCGGTGTGTGCCCATTTCATCACTTAAGCCTGGTGTTGTATTCAGCTGGTTGCCCGGTTGCAGAAGGAATTACACAGGCTCAGAGAGGCTGAGCCATTTCCCCAAGGCCACACAGCAACACAGGGACTGCCTGCCCCCACCACCTCTGCACCCCTACGCTCTCTGCCTTCCCCAGCTGACTCCTGCAAGTTGCCCTGAGTCTTGGGGGGCTGTCCCCCATGACAAAACCAGCCCTGAAATTTAGGGCCTGCTCCTGGCTCTAACCTCTTGGTCAAGCAACATAACTGCCCCGTGCCTCAATTTCCCCATCTGTAAAATGGAGGATGGTGGCTGTAAGGAGGGAGAACTACCTCCATCCTAGGGCAGAAGCTTGTGGCCAACCTGAGTGTCCCCCGGGCTGTGAGGTTTCCCCAGGCAAGAGGCTGGACGCCACTGCCTGGACTTCTGACCTTCAAGCTCTATGCCATTCAGCTGCCTGAATGTAGAGACCTATTTCTCTGTGATGTTCTCTGGAAAAAAAAGAGCAGCAGCAAGGAATAACTATGCTTCCAGGATGCCCTCTCACCTCTGTTTCTCTAGAACGTTCTATTCCATTCCCTCTACCTAGACCCCTCCCCCACCCATCACTCATCCCGTAAACTCATTCAAGTCTCAGAGTTACTGTCACCTCCTCCTGGAAGACTTCTGGATGCCCCAGGCTGGGCCAGGTGCCCCCTTGGCTCCCTTGGTGCCCGGGGCATCCTCCATCACGGCCCCGAGTACCTTGGTTTCAGTATCCATCTCCCGGGCCTGAAAGTGTGGGTAGGGGCTGCATCTTTTTTTTGGCCGCGTCTCAGGTCATGTGGGATCTTAGTTCCCCAACCAGGGATCAAACCTCTGGCCCCTGCAGCGGAAGCACAGGGCGCTAACCACTGGACTGCCAGGGAATTCCCCTGCATCTTTCTTGTTCACGCCATGTCTCCTAACCCTAACCCAGGGCCTGGTACCCAGCAGACACCCAGTAAGTGTTTGTTGAATGTATGAGGGAAAGGATGTCTGCAAACATTGGAACCCGGAGGGGAACTCCCAACTCCCTGGGTCCAGCTCCCCAGTTTACAGATGGACAAATTGAGACTCAGAGAGAAGAAGGCCTTTCCCTGAATCCCAAGGACTCTGGTGCCCAGGTCTTTCTGCCTCTTTGGTTGCTGTGTGACCCCAGGCAGGGTTCTGCCTCTTTCTGGGCCTTGACCTTCCCCTCTGCAAGTCCTGAGGTCAGGCGTGTTGGTTCAGAGGGGAAGCCTGTCCTGTTTACCAGCTTCAGGAAGAGCCTGGGCCCTCAGCAGCAGTACTGCCCCACACCCACCCTGCCAAGCACAGAGGAAAAGGGGCGGGGGGCGGGGGCAGCTGCAGCCTTCCCGCTTGGCCTCCACACTCCTTGCCCCTACTCCCCTTGGGGCAGTCCCCAGACCTGTGACACCTGGACCAGCCCAGCTGCAATGGGTCAGCAGTCCCCCCCGCCCGCCCCCACCTTTGACCCATTGTTCTAACAGAAACGCCTCCATCCAAGCAGCCAGACAGGGAGATGACTGCTCTCCCGGGGGAGCATGCTGGGGACCAAAATAAACCCCAGCCTTCCTTCCTGCCAGCTGCGCTCATCCAAGTCCAAGGGCAGACAAGCCAGCAGGGTCCCGGCTGCACCACGGCAGCCTTTCTGGGGCAGGCCCTTCCCAGGGACAGCAGAGGGGCTCAGCGGCCAGTGTCCCTGGCCCCTGCCCACCAAATGCCAGATCACCCCACTATCATCACAAGCCAGAAAAGCCCAATAAAGCTTCAAGGGCTCGGCTGGAACACTCATTCAGTTGCTCAGTGAGCATTTATGGAGCACCAGTTGTGTCCCAGGCACTGGAGACATAGCAGTGACCAAAAGAGATCCCGTCCCTGCCTTCCAAGGGATCCCAGCCTTCTAGACACCATGCCACCTCCTTATTACAAAAGAATTTGGGTGCCCCCATTTCCCTGAAATGGAATCCACAGGCAGTACCGTTTGTCTCCACCCGCTGGTATAAAAATAAAATTAAGGGCTTCCCTGGTGGCGCAGTGGTTGAGAGTCCGCCTGCCGATGCAGGGGACACGGGTTCGTGCCCCGGTCCGGGAAGGTCCCACATTCCGCAGAGCGGCTGGGCCCGTGGGCCATGGCCACTGAGCCTGTGCGTCCGGAGCCTGTGCTCCGCAACGGGAGAGGCCACAACAGTGAGAGGCCCGCGTACCGCAAAATAAATAAATTAATTAAATAAATTAAATTAAATTAAATTAATATGTGGTGATAAAGGTGAGGGGGATTGTACAGGGAAGAGCTCTGGAATTTTTTTTTTTTAATTAAAAAAAATTTTTTTTAAAGATTTTTTTTTTTTGATGTGGACCATTTTTAAAGTCTTTATTGAATTTGTTACAATATTGCTTCTGTTTTGGTTTTTTGGCTGCAAGGCATGTGGGATCTTAGCTCCCCGACCAGGGATCGAACCCGCACCTCCTGCATTGGAAGGTGAAGTCTTAACCACTGGACCTCCAGGGAAGTCCCTAATTTTTTTTTTTTTTTTTGCGGTATGCGGGCCTCTCACTGTTGTGGCCTCTCCCGTTGCGGAGCACAGGCTCCGGACGCGCAGCCTCAGCGGCCATGGCTTACGGGCCCAGCCGCTCTGCGGTATGTGGGATCTTCCCGGACCGGGGCACGAAGCCGTGTCCCCTGCATCGGCAGGCGGACTCTTAACCACTGCGCCACCAGGGAAGCCCCCTAATTTTTTAATTAAAAAAAATTTTTTTTTCAAACCCATGCCCCCTGTCAGTGGAAGCACAGAGTCTTAACCACTGGACCACCAGGGAAGTCCCTGGAATGTTTCATGTTCTGTGTCTCCATCTGGGTCTACACAATGTAAAAAGTCATCGAGCTGGATGGTTACAAAGGAATGTGAATACACAAAAACCCAGAAAACTGTAAACTTTCAAAGGGTAAATTTTATGGTATGTGAGTTATATCTTGATTTTTAAAAAATCTAACATTTCTCCAAGGAAGATATATAAATGGCCAATAAGCAAGTGAAAAGATGCTCAACATCACTGGCTACTAGGAAAACAGAAGTCAAAATCATCATGATACATCACCTCACCCCCACTAGGATGGCCGTTTCAAAAAGACAGACAAAAGGGCTGGCAAGGATGGGAGAAACTGGAGCCCCTCATCCATGGCTGGTAGTAATAGAAAGTGGTGCAGCCGCCGTGGAAAACAGCTTTTTGGCAGTTCCTCAAACAAACACAGAGTTACCACATGACCCAGCAGTTATACTCCTAAGTACCTACCCCACAGAGATGAAAACATATGTACACATAAAAACGTATACACACATGGGCATAGCAGCATGATTCGTAATAGCCAAAAAGTGGAAAAAACCCAAATGCCCACCAACAGATAAATGGACAAACGAATTGTTGTCCATCCACACACTGGGATGTTATTCAATCATAAAAATGAGTGAAGCACCGACACTAACTACAATGTGGATGGATCTTGAGAACACAATGCTCAGTGAGAGAAGCCAGACACAGAAGGACCCACTGTGTGTGATTCCATTGATGGGAACCGTCCAGAACAGGCAAATTCACACAGACAGAAAGTGAATTAGTGGTTTCCAGGGGCTGGGGAGCAGAGAATGGACAGTGACTGCTAATGGGGATGGGATTTCTTTTGGGGGTGGCAGAATGTTCTGGAATGTGAGCACTTTAGTGAATTTTATAATATGTGAATTCTGTGTCATCAAGCTGAACACTTACTGTATATATATCAAGTGTATATAGTTTATACCTTTGTGCCCCTTACTCTCTCTCTATTTTATGCCTCTTTTTTTTTTTTTTTTTTTTTTCCGGTACGCGGGCCTCTCACTGTTGTGGCCTCCCCCGTTGCGGAGCATAGACTCCAGACGCGCAGGCTCAGAGGCCATGACTCACGGGCCCAGCCGCTCCGCGGCATGTGGGATCTTCCCAGACCAGGGCACGAACCCGCATCCCCTGCATCGGCAGGCGGACTCTTAACCACTGCGCCACCAGGGAAGCCCCATATGCCTCATTTTAAAAACGTTAAATAAATTGGGACTTCCCTGACAGTCCACTGGTTAAGACTCCCCGCTTCCACCGCAGGGGGTGCGGGTTGGATCCCTGGTCGGGGAACTAAGATCCCACATGCCGCGCAGCACGGCCAAAAAAAAAAAAAAGTTAAATAAATTTAAAAATGTAAAAATCAGGATTTGGCCCAAGCAGTAATACAAACAGAAATAAAAGGATTACAGGGACTTCCCTGGTGGCGCAGTGGCCTGCCAATTCAGGGGACACGGGTTCAAGCCCTGGTCCGGGAAGATCCCACATGCCATGGAGCAACTAAGCCCATGCGCCACAACTGCTGAGCCCGTGAGCCACAACTACTGAAGCCCATGGACCTAGAGCCCGTGCTCCGCAACAAGAGAAGCCCCCACTCACTGAAACCAGAGAAAGCCCTCATGCAGCAATGAAGACACAATGCAGCCAAAAATAAATAAATAAATAAATTAAAAAAAAAAAAGAAAAGTATTACACAAGTGGAGATTTGCAAGTCACTTCCACCTGGCCAGGCACATGGTACATGCTCAATACATGTTTGATTAAAAAAGAATTTTCCTGGGCCTCCCTGGTGGCGCAAGTGGTTGAGAGTCCGCCTGCCGATGCAGGGGATACGGGTTCGTGCCCCGGTCTGGGAGGATCCCATATGCCGCGGAGCGGCTGGGCCCGTGAGCCATGGCCGCTGAGCCTGCGCGTCCGGAGCCTGCGCGTCCGGAGCCTGTGCTCCGCAACGGGGGAGGCCACAACAGTGAGAGGCCCGCATACCGCAAAAAAAAAAAAAAAAAAAAAAAGAATTTTCCTGGGACTTCCCCAGTGGTCCAGTGGTTGGGACTCTGCACTACCAATGCAGGGGGCCCAGGTTCAATCCCTGGCCAGGGAACTAGATCCCACATACCACAACTAAAGATCCCACATGCAGCAATGAAGATCCCTTGGGCCTCAACTAAGACCTGGTGCAGCCAAATAAATACACAAAGAAGTATTAAAAATTTTTTTTTCCTCCTTAATAGGTCAGGCCCACTGCACTCAATGATGGAGTGCATCTGTCAGAGGTTTGCCCCATACAGGGCATGGCAGGGAACACGTAGCTACAAATTTCTATCAAAAAAGAGCTCCATCTTCCCTTGATTTACCCAGGAGTTGCATTTCAGGAAAATTCACTGAATATTGAAACCCCTAGTCATCGGTTTCTGTTTCTGGCAGGACATTAGGACGTTGTGAGGGCCAGGGGCTGCCCTGAGCATGGCCAGACGCCTAGTGCCTTGGTCCCTGCCCCCCAAATGGTAGCATATCCTGTTATTATCATAAGTGGGAGGGGGAAAAAAAGCCCTCTGAATTTCCAAAACACCCTAAGAGGTGTTGCCCCTGCTGGAAGGGGGAGGCACCAGGAAGCAGTGAATGTGGAAATAAACAGGATAATTTCAGGGACAGATAAGGCCCAGGGGTGGGAGGGCAGTGACAGCCAGGGACGGCAGGTGACCTAGGCTGGGTGGTCAGGAGGGCCCCTCTGAGGTGGAGCCCCTGGAGCTGGGACTGGAAGGACAGGGTCTGGGGGAGGGTGAGCCAGGCAGAGGGAATGGCTGTTGCACAGGCCCTGGGGCAGGACAGTGCCAGGGAGGAGACCGGAGGCTGGTCCACAGCCCCCGAGGAGGCCACTGTCCAGGCCCTCCCACAGCTCTGAAGTCTCCCCTCCATGACCTCAGACAAGCCCCAGCCCCTGGAGGCACTTTCCCATCTGTGAAATGGGTATCTAGCCACTGAGTCCCTGGCTCTGCTGATTGCTGCCCTGCACCCCACATTCCTCCCGGAACCTCAGCCCTCTGTCCACACTCAGACTTTCACCCTCTGCCAACCCCACTTTGTCTTTTTGACTCTGACCTTTGTTCCCATCCCCATTTTGGACACTCCAGCTCCCAAACTGGCCACAGATGGTGGACGGCTAGGCATGGTCCAGTCTCAGGGCCTCTGCCAGGCCCTGCCAGCTGGGAGGCCCAGGTGGGGAGACTCCTCCCATGGCCCCCCATCCAACCCAGGTCACAGGTGTGCTGGGGTGGCCCCTCAACCCACACATTCCCAGTCCTGGATGCTAGGCGTGGGGGTGATGGGGATTCCACAGGGCAGAAGATCCTGCTTCCCAGGTGCACCCCCTGGGTGCACCGTGAATGCTGCGTCCCACTCCATTCACTAAGCACTGGAAAATTCTTAGCCACCAGCTTTCCAGGAAAAATAAATGTAGGCATGTAGGTACATACATATGTTTACCATAAATGTTCCTGACATAAAGGATGTGCCCCATGCAACTTACAGACATAAGAAAGGATTTTGCACGGGTGAATTTCACACCCAGCCGAGGCTCACTATGTGTTCTTGGTTAGTTTTGCCAAACTGGTACCAGTAGCCAATCTATAGTTGCTACGGAGAAAGAACAGTCTGACACTGATGTCGCTGGAGGGTCTCTTTCACACGAACAAGGAGAATTCGGATTTTACTCACTTATCAGCCAAGTGAGCGACTTCTTTGTCGAATCCGATGGCAGTTTTTGAATAGTGAGAGAATATTCCCTCAGTGCTTTTGTGCTCTTCGCAAGGAAGCAGCTAGAGACATGCCACCCTTTAAAATTTAATTTTCATTATTGACATTTCCTGAAGTTAGATCAGGGGTGGCAAATTCTGGCCTGCTGCCTGTTTTTGTAAATAAATAAATAAAGTTGTATTGGCACATGCCCCACCCATTCATGTCCTATTGGAACGCAGCCTTGAAAAGAGGCAACAGAGGCAGAACAGCTGGCAAAGCCAAAAATATTTACTATCTGACCCTTTATAGAAAAAGCTTGGGTACTTCCCTGGTGGCGCAGTGGTTAAGAATCCACCTGCCAATGCAGGGGACACAGGTTCGAGCCCTGGTCCGGGAAGAACCCACATGCCACGGAGCAACTAAGCCTGTGCACCAGAACTACAGAGCCTGTGCTCTAGAGCCCGTGAGCCACAACTACTGATGGCTGCGTGCCACAATTACTGAAGCCCACGCGCCTAGAGCCCATGCTCCACAACGAGAAGCCACCGCAATGAGAAGCCCACGCACCACAAGGAAGAGTAACCCCCCCTCACCGCAACTAGAGAAAGCCCGCACACAGCAACGAAGACCCACCCCAGCCAAAAATAAATAAATAAATAAATAAAATTTTTAAAAAGGTTGGCCAACCTCCGGGTTAGACGATGACAGAACAATATATCAAACCCTGATTTGTAGCATTTGCCAATTTCCATGGTGTAAATTCTCTCACCACAGCCAATTTCAAGCTTCCAACTTGAACATGGAGTTGGGCAGAACTGCTCACCATCTCCACCAAGCAGATACACTAGACGAAAATAACCTCAAGAGCACAGATCCGGGCCTCCCTGGTGGCGCAGTGGTTAAGAGTCCGCCTGCCGATGCAGGGGATACGGGTTCGTGCCCCGGTCTGGGAGGATCCCATATGCCGCGGAGCGGCTGGGCCCGTGAGCCATGGCCGCTGGGCCTGCGCATCCGGAGCCTGTGCTCCGCAACAGGAGAGGCCACAACAGTGAGAGGCCCGCATACCGCAAAAAAAAAAAAAAAAAAAAAAAAAAAAAAAAAGCACAGATCCTTGCAAAGTGCAGTAAAATAATTAGAAATTAGGATTTTTGACCTTTGCTTTTTTTATAAGTGGTGCTGAAGTATATGTCACATACCATAAAATTCACCCTTTAAAGTGTACAATTCAGTGTTTTTATATATTCACAGAGCTGGGTAACCATCACAGCTATTTAATTCTGGAACATTCTCACCACTGGAAAAAGAAACCCCCTCCCCATTAGCAGTCACTCCCCATACCCCTCCCCCAGCCCTTTGGCAGCCACTAATTTACTTTCTGCCTCTACGGATTTGCCTATTTTTCTTATAAAAAGAATCACCCACACTATGTGGTCTTATGTGTCTGGCTTCTCTCACTGAGTGTCATGTTTTCAAGTCTCAGGGCTTAAATCCTTTTTTTTTTTAAAGGGGTTTTCTTTTTTTTATTAATTTATTTTTGGCTGTGTTGGGTCTTCGTTGCTGCGTGCGGGCTTTCTCTAGTTGCGGCAAGCGGGGGCTACTCTTTGTTGCGGTGCGCGGGCTTCTCATTGCAGTGGCTTCTTTTTGTTGTGGAGCACGGGCTCTAGGCGCGCGGGCCTCAGTAGTAGTGGCTCACGGGGCTTGGTTGCCCCGTGGCATGTGGGATCTTCCCCGACCAGGGCTTGAACCCGTGTCCCCTGGATCAGCAGGCGGATTCTTAACCACTGCACCACCAGGGGAGTCCCAGGGCTTCACTCCTTTTTATGGCTGAATAATATTCCATATCTTTGGGGGGTTTTTTCTTTTTCTTTTTTTTTTGGCCCTGCCAAGCGGCTTGTGAGATCTTAGTTCCCAGACCAGGGATTGAACCTGCACCCCTCGGCAGTGAAAGCGCCGAGTCCTAACCACTGGACCGCCAGGGAATTCCCATCCATACCTTTGTTTTACATATAATGTATTTGACTGTAAGTTCATAGTATGTCATTTTTTTTAATTTATTTTTTCTTCCAGTTTTATTGATGGTCTGTCCTTTTTAACAATGGTGATGTTAATGGCGTCGCGAAATTCCTGACAATACAGCAAGTGGCCCTCGTGAGCTGGGGTGGGGAGGGTGGATGCTGGCTTCAGCATTCCACTGGTCCATGGAGCAGCCCTCCCTCCACATGAATTCTTTATGTCACAACAAAGGGCGTCAATAATTGATGGGCTCCCTCAGCGGGGCCTCCTCCCTCAGCCCCTGCTGCAGCAGCCCAGGGTGGCCTCAGGGGCTCCAGATCTCCGCCCACCGTGGCAAATGCCCCCACGGTCCTGGTTCCCACACTATTACCCTCTGCCAGCATGAGGGCACCCACTGCTTCCAGCCCTTTATCAACCATCACTCAGACCTCACAGTCGGTGCCCATTTTGATATGGCAAAAGGAGGGACCTGCTTTTCTGAGGTGGGGGGGCAGACACCAGTGGTTTTCAAACCGGTTTCCCCAGAGCCCTCGGGGGCCACCCCAAGGATGGGCAGGGTCTGGCTGCCTGCCAGGCTGCGGTGGGAGTTGGGACACTTTCAGCTGTGGTCAGATCTCCACTGAAGGAAGAGCTGGGATGGGGGTGGGGGACACCAGTGGGCAAAAATGAATGTTGGGAGACCATATCCCACCCCTCTACAGAGAAAGACAGGACAGGCTGAGGCTCAAGCTGAGTAAAAGTTTTTTTTTTTTGGCCGCACTGCACACCTTGCAGGATCTTAGTTCCCCAACCAGGGATCAAACCCAGGCCCACAGCAGTGAAAGCATGGAATCCTAACCACTGGACCGCCAGGGAATTCCCAGGTAAAAGATTTTTAACAGCAAGTGGAGGAGGCTGGAGGGTCACCTGGCAGGAATGTGGATGCAGCCCCCACGAGTCCGGGCTCCACCCACTTCGCACCGCCCCACAGCCTCCATCTTGGTCCCCTGGCTCCTGCCTTTGCACCCTACAGTCTGTCCTCTCCGTAGCAGCCACCAGAGGGCGCCAGTGAGCACCCGAGTCAGGTCCTCCCCCTCTTCTGCCCACAGCCCTTCAGGGATCCCTCCTACCTTGGGGTAAAAGCCCAAGTCCTCCCCATGGCTCACAAGACCCTGCACGACCTGCCCCGTTCCCTCCCTGCCCTCCCCTCCTCCCTTTCTCCCCCTCGCTCACTCTGCTCCATCCACACGGGTCTCCTGGCTGTTCCTCTAACACACCAGGCATGGTGCTGCCCCAGGGCCTTTGCACGAGCTGTGCCGTCTGCCTGGATTGCTCTTCCCCCCAGGTCTCCACATGGCTAGTTCTTTCTTGCCATTGAGCTTCAGCTCAAATGTCACCTCCTTAGGAGGTCCTCCCAGATCCCCAATCTAAACTAATTTCCCCATCAATCTGTCTCTCCACTCCTTCATGCAATTACAGCTAACCCTAATGACTTTTCTGGATGAATGTCCATCTCTCCCAACCCCAGTCTGTGAACTGAGTGGGGGGTGGGGGACACCAGATGGGCCTTGGTCATTGCCAGGTCCTTGGCGCCCTGCACCAGGCTTGGCTTACAGTAGGGACTCAGAACCAGTCGTTCAATGAATAGATGACCTCCCAGCACCAGAGGGGCACAGAGTCAGATATCTCGCCCAAGGGCCCCATTGTCCAGCCAGGGAAACTGAGGCCCCAAGAAAAACAGATATCCCAAGGTCACACAGCAGCACAGCACGAACCCTTCTGGAAGGGGCTCCCCCCGCTGTGGACACTCCCCAACCTCAACTGCCCCACTGGACAAAAGGGAAAAGTGAGGCCTGGAAGACGGGGCCTTAGAAGATCCCAAGGACTCTTGGGCCAGAGGTGCCTCTGTGAATCCCTCAGGTGGTGGGATTCCAGGGGAAGTTGTCTCATGGAGGGGTGTATGTGGGGGATTCTGGGGTAAAAGCCCAAGTTCTCTGTAAGTGGGCCAAGTCCTGCCTGTCTCTAGGTCCTCATCTCAGTCTGTAACACCTGGGGCTGAACCTGCACAAGCATGTGTCGTTTCTTCAGCATGTGCCTCTGGGGCTGTTGCCATGACAACAGATGGAGTTTTGTCCTAGGCACCCTCTGGTGGCCCCATTTGACAGACAGAGACACTGAGGCCTCCTGAACCCATCACATCAGATCACCAAGCAACCAAAAGGCCCCTCCCCTACCCAGGCCTCAGATGAGGAAACTGAGGCTCAGGGGGCACCTGACCTGCCCAAGGCCACACAGCAGAAGGGATACTACAGAGCCTCCAATCTGCACCTGCCTGACTGGTTTCTTCACTTAGGGACCCCTGCCCCCCATCAGAGTGGGGTGTGAGTCCCTGACTCGCCCCCCTCCAAGAGGTCTGGGCACTCACCCACCACCTGCGTCCCAGGCCACCAAGCCTGCCAAGTGGGAGAAGCTCAGCCCAGGTGTTCGCGTGGCTGGAACGACAGTTCTTTGTTCCGGTTTCCATAGGTACAGCGTCCCTGGGCCGGCTCCTCCTCTGCCCCTCCCAGCCACCCAGCCGCCCAGCCCTGGCCTGGCAGTCCCTTGGCCCAGCCCATCTAGGCAACTTGTTATGTTTTAAAGTTGGCGCCTCTGCACCTGTCATGGAGGTACAGGGAACAGCCCGTGCAAAGGCCCTGAGGCAGGATGGTGCCTGGCGCGTTGGTGGAATGTGGAGGCTGTGTGGCTGGAGCAGAGTGAGTGAGGGGGAGAGAGGGATGAGGTGGAGGCCAGGTAGAGACTTGCAGGGCCCACATTCCTGCATTTAATTCTGGAAGCTGCCCTCACCCCCAGGGAGTTATGTCCCTCAGACAGGAAACTGAGGCTTGGAGAATTGAATCACTAGTTCAAGGTACCAGTGATGAGTGGCAGAGCGGGAGCCCAGGTTTGTCTGTTCCAAGGTCTGAGCTTGGGCTGAACCAACCCAACCACTGGGCTGAACTGCCCTCACCCTGCTATGGCACCCCCCAACCCAGGGCGTTCACCTCCCCCAGCTGGGCTCAGACCTGCTCAGGAAGTAACCTCAGTGGCCTGTTTACAGCTGGGGCTGCTCCTCCTCCAGGAGAGCCCCCCAGGACAGAGGAGGTAGTGATGCATGCAGATCTGGGTCAGGTCAACTGCCAGTTACCTCAGCGACGAAGGTCCCAATTCATAGCTGGCAAAACTGAGGCCACTGGGGAGCTCCCAGGTGGCCAGTCTGGGTGGGCCTGGCTCTGACTGTCTCGGCTGCCTGGACCAGCCAGAAGTCTCACTCATTCCCACCTCCATGCCTTTGGCCTGGCTGCCCACCACCTGGGATGCCCTCCTAGCTCTGGAATCTGGCCCTGGCACCTAGTGCCCTGCACTGTGAAAGGGGGCAGAGTCCATCAGAGTCCTCTTGTTGGGGGGAGGGGGGTGCTGGTCCCAGAGCACCACCCCAAGCCAGGGTGGCCAGTTCAGACCCAGGATGCCTCCCCATAACCCACACATCAAGAGAGTGACAGGAAGACAAAGTGAAAGGGAGAAACGGAGAGGGAGAGGGAAACAGAAGGGGAGTCAGGGACATAGTGGGGCGAGAGAAACAGAGAGGCCAGGTGGCCCCCGAGATTGAGCCGAGACTGGGGGGCGCCCCGGCACCGCTCGCTCACCTGCTCTCTGGGACTCCGTCGTCGGTCCGATGGTCAGGGCTCTGTCCGGCCGCCTCCGAGGGGGCTTTGCTGTGGCCGCGAGACTCGTGCCTGAGGACTGGGACCCGGCGGGGCGGGGCAGGAAGCTCGACCCCGCCCTCTAACTGCCCTGCCCCTCTGAGCGGCCCCGCCCCCCTCCCCCACCCGCGTGCAAAGGGCCTTCAGGGACCTGTGGGTGGGGAGGGTAGGGGCGGGCGAGGACGTAGGCTCAGCCAATGGCAGCGCGGGCGGTGTACGAAGAGTCCAATGGGAGCAGGTCGCCCCGTGGGAGGGGTGGGACCTGGGGCGGGGCCAGGCAGCTCCGGGAGATTCCTCCGGAATCACGAAAGGGGCCGGATGCAGGGGGAGAGGCCAACCCCGGGCCCCGTCCAAGAAATGAGAGGAAGGAGACTTAGAGTCAAAAACAGAGAGAGATGGGGACCGGGGAGAGAAAGAGAGCCAAAAAGAAAAACAGAACAAACGCGTGGCTCTGGGAAGGCCCCTTTCTACCCCTGGGACTCCGTTTAAAGTACGGCCCTGGGGAACACTTTACAGCAGAAGGACTTGGGAGCCCCTTAAACATGTAGATTGCTATACCTCCCAGACGGGCTGAATCTGACCCAAGGTTGAAGATAAATCTTTCTGGGTTGCGGGTGAGGTTTGTGGCAGTTGCTACGTGGACGGACCCTGGAGACCCCACCAGGGGACTTCCCAGATCCAGCCTCGGTGTCCGTGGGAATAAGCCAGCGAGATACTCAAGAGCCTCCAGGCCGCCAGCGGGTGGGGCAGTGGAGACAGCTGGGGCCCCCGGAGGATGCAGCTGTGAGTCCTGGGAACCGGGCCCAGTAGCAGCTCCCAGCTCCCCTGCTGCTCCATTTCCTCCCTGCATCCCAGCCCTGGGTCCCAGTTTCGGCTATAGGACCAGGGGGGCCGGAGCAGTCTGGACAACCAATGTATGTCGAGTCCTGCCCTGCACGTGGGGGATACACAACCCTGGCACAGACCTCATGAGGCAAAAATGAATGAGGGGCCTCCCTGGTGGCGCAAGTGGTTGAGAGTCCGCCTGCCGATGCAGGGGATACGGGTTCGTGCCCCGGTCTGGGAGGATCCCATATGCCGCGGAGCGGCTGGGCCCGTGGGCCATGGCCGCTGGGCCTGCGCGTCCGGAGCCTGTGCTCCGCAACGGGGGAGGCCACAACAGTGAGAGGCCCGCATACCGCAAAAAAAAAAAAAAAAAAAAAAAAAAAAAATGAATGAAATGTCTCTTTATCTCATCCCCCCCCCTTTTCTTTTTGGACAGGGTACTGAAGCCCAGAGAGTGGAAGTGACTTGCCTGAAGACACGCAGGCGCAAGTGGCAGGGCCAGGATTCAAACCCAGGAATGTTTGTCCCACCTCCTCCCATCCACAGCCAGGTACTACCCTCTCCTGAGTTCAGGGTTTCTCATCCGGGGCACTATGTATTGGCATTTGGGGTCGATAATTCCTATGCACTGTGACATGGGAATAATAAAACCTACAGGTCCACAAATAAGAATGGATAAGGGGAGTTCCCTGGTGGTCCAGTGGTTAGAACTCCACACTTTCACTGCCGAGGGTGCAGGTTCAATCCCTGGTTGGGGAACCAAGATCCCACAAGCCAAAAAAAGTAAAAATAAAAATGAGAAAAATAAAAGAACTAATAAGAAGTGTCCAGGAGGATGTGAAGAAATTAGAACCTTCGTACTTTGTTGGTGGGAATGCAAAATGGTGCCGCTTCTGTGGAAAAATAGCTTGGTTGTTCCTCAAAAAAACTAAACATAGAATTACCATATGATCCAGCAATTCCATTCCTAGATGTATACCCAAAAGAGTTGAAAGCAGGGACTCAGAGAGGTATTTGTACAACAGTGTTGATAGCAGCATGATTCACAATAGCCAAAAGAGGGAAACAATCCAAATGTCCATCAACAGAGGAATGGGTAAACAAAATGTGATCCATCCATACAGTGGAAGATAATTCAGCCATAAAAAGGAAGGAAGTTATTCATGCTATAACATAGATGAACCTTGAAAATATAGGTTTAAGATGCCAATCATAAGATGATAAATATTGTATGATCTACTTATATGAGGGACCTCGAATGCACGAATCCACAGACAGAAAGTACAATAGAGATGACCAGAGGCTGGTGGAGGAGGGGGACAGGAATGGAGAGTTAGTGTTTAATGGGGACAGAGTTTGTGTTGGGGTTGATGGAAAAGTTCTGGAGATGGATGGTGGTGATGGTTGCACAACATTGTGAATGCACTTAATGCCGCTGAACTGTACACTTAAAAATGGTTACAATGGTAAATTTTATTATATATTTACCATAATTTTGAAAATGAATAATGTAACATACCAAACCACTGAATTGTATGCTTTAAGTGGGTGAATTGTATGGTATATAAATTATGTCTTGATGAAGAGCTGTTTTTCTTTTTTTTTTTTTTAGAACTTTTTAAAAAAATAAATTTATTTTCTTTATTTATTTTTGGCTGCGTTGGGTCTTTGTTGCTGCCCGCGGGCTTTCTCTCCTTGCAGCGAGTGGGGGCTACTCTTTGTTGCTGTGCGCGGGCTTCTCATTGCGGTGGCTTCTCTTGTTCCACAGGCTCTAGGCTGC
This sequence comes from Mesoplodon densirostris, assembly GCF_025265405.1. Classification (NCBI taxonomy): domain Eukaryota; kingdom Metazoa; phylum Chordata; class Mammalia; order Artiodactyla; family Ziphiidae; genus Mesoplodon; species Mesoplodon densirostris. The sequence continues at coordinate 149,692,370 of NC_082663.1, forward strand.
GGGCTTCAGTAGTTGTGGCTCACGGGCTCTAGAGTGCAGGCTCAGTAGTTGTGGCACACAGGCTTAGTTGCTCCGCGGCATGTGGGATCTTCCAAGACCAGGGCTTAAGCCCGTGTCCCCTGCACTGGCAGGCAGATTCTTAACCACTGCGCCACCAGGGAAGCCCTTCTTTTATTTTTTAACTAATATATATTCATTTATTTGGCTGCGTCGAGTCTTAGTTGCGGCATGCAGGATCTTTCGCTGTGGCTTGCGGGCTTCTCTCTAGTTGTGGCGCGTGGGCTCTGGAGCACACAGGCTCAGTAGTTGTGGCGAGTGGGCTTAGTTGCCCCGCGGCATGTGGGATCTTAGTTCCCCGATCAGGGATGAAGTCCGAGTCCCCTGCATTGGAAGGCGGATTCTTAACCACTGGACCACCAGGGAAGTTCCAAAGCTGTTTTTCTTTTAAAGTGCCTAGCAGCACATCTGGTAATAATAATAACAATACTGTAGTTAAGATTTACTGATCGTCTACTACGTGCCAGTGGCTGTTAGCACTTTACGTACATTAACTCACCAAATTCTCACAGCAACCCTGCGATGGGGTACAAGCGTCCCATTTCACAGATGACGAAAGTGAGGCTCAGAGGAAGCAACTGACCTGTCTGAGGCCACTCAGCCAGGTCGTGGAAGAGATGGGATTGGAACCTGTAACATTCTGAGTCGGAAGCAATGTGTACAGCTCCTCTAGGTGGTCGGACATCCTTGGGGGTCTCGCTAGGGAGCAGGGGTCTGAAAAACAGACCAGGGGCTCTATCCAGGGTCGGAGGTTCAACTTGGAATTGGGTGCTTAGCCTGAGACCAGGGGCTCGGGGTCTGGAGCTTAGCTCAGAGCTGGGGCTGAGCGCAGCGTCGGGAGCTCTATCAGGGGTCGGTTTCGGCCGGGGAGCGGGGAGCTGGGTGGGTGCTCTATTCGGAGTTGGGGGCTCCATCTAAGGTCCCGGGGTTCGTAGCTCCGTCGATTCCTGCCATGGCCGGCAGGGGGCGTGCTCTGCCCACAGCCGGGGCCCGCGGCGCCCTAGCTTTCCCGGGAATGGGTCGCCCGGGTGGGCGGGAGATGCAGTGCGGGACAGGGCCCCCAAGTCCAAGTCACCCCAGGCCCTAGACCCATCCAGCGTCACCTGCACCCCGAGATCAGACCTTGCACCGGCGGGGCTGTGTGACTCGGAGCGAGCGACCCCCTTCTCTGCGCGTCTTCCTCGCGCCTGCGCAATGGGACCACAGTGGTGGAGGCGGCGGGGGAGATGGTAGGAAAGCCTGTTCTCCGGGAACCTCCGGGACCCCCTTCTCCCCCGCCTGGCGGCTTCCCCGCAGCCGGAGCTCTTTGGGGACCGATGGTGGCGGTGGCCAGAGCACCACCCTCCCACGCCCCAGGCCCAGGCGTAACTCCCACGTGCCGCGATCCGTCTGTCCCCAGCCCATCTGTCTATCCCCGCAAGACACTTGCCAAGGCCACTTAAGAAAGGGAGTGGGTGTTCGGGCCCAGACGGGGGACGGGAGAGGGGGGCGAAACTTGCTTGAGCCTCTACCGCGGGCCAGGCCACGAGGTCCCGTGGAACTTTTCCAAAGGCACTGAGCGTGAGGGGCTGTCTTCATCCCGGGGTCACGGGCCCAGCCTGGAGTGGGGACCCAGGGCCCGGGCGACCCCCCTCTCGCCCATCATCAGGGAGGCAGAAGGAAAGTGGGGCCGGAAGGTCCTAAGAACAATTTCAGTCCTGTGCCTCCGTCGCCCACCATCTCCCTCCCGGTGGCAGCGAAAGAGCGGAGAAGCAAGTCGGCCCCAGCGGGAGGATGTATTTACAAGCGCCAGCCGCGCTGACGCCAGCCGGCCGCCTGCGTGTGGGAGGCGGGAGTCTGCGGGGATAAACGGCCAGGTGTGGGCCTGTGTGTGCTCGGGTGTATGTGCGGGCGCGTGTGGCTGGGGAGGGGATGGCTGGATCTGCTGCTGCTTCTGAGGGTAGTGAGCACACACACACACACACACACACACTCCCAGCAGGAGGAAACTTCACTTCTTGGAGTCTCAGTTGCTTCATCTGGAAGATGGGTGCAGGCAGTCACAGCACCAGATTCAGAGATTTGTTAAGACTTCAGGGGCACAGTGCTGATGCTCAGCGGAGGCCTGGCACATAAGTCATGTAGTAATCACCTCCAGCTTTGGGGGCCCAGACTAGGCACCTGACCCCACCTGGGAGCCCAGGGTGAGATGACAGCTGAGCTGAGACTTAAAGAAAGAGCAGGAGTCGGCCATGGGAAGAAGCAGGAAGGAGGGTCCCTATTATTCTTGGCTTACTGACTGACCTTGGGCAAATCATAGGTCCACTCTGAGCCTCTGTTTCCTCATCTGTTAATCAGACTCATGACACCCGCCTTGCAAGGCAGTTGCAAAGACTGACTGAGAGGATACAGGAAGTGCTTAACCCAGTACGAGGATGCATTATTATTATTTGTGGAGTTGTGTTCCCTGCCCCCAGGAGCTCCCAGGCTATGGAGAAATAAGGACATTAGAAAGGGTTGAAGTGCTGATGAAGGAAAGGCACCCCAGGTGTGAGCAAGGGTGCAGAGGTTGGGAAGTTCTGGGGGCCGACAGGGGACAGTGTGTGCCCCGATCAGACCACAGGGACCCTCAGGACATCAAACGTTGTATATAAAAATCCAGAATTTATCCTGAGGGCAATGGGGAGCGTCAGAGGGTGTTAGAGCCTGGACGAGATTAGAGTATGTACTGGAATATCTCTCTAGTGGCCAGTGTGGGGTGGACAGCAGTGAGCAAGGCTGGAGTTGGGAGGCCAGGGAGGAGGAGGCTGTGGGGAAGAAGAGGAGGTGCCCTGCCATGCCCTGCCCCAGTTGCACCCCCAAGGGGCAGAAGAGAAGCTGTTGGAGATCTTGAGGAGGGTAGAGGGTCAGGCAGAGCCAGAGTGCAGAGGAACTGGCTGAGCTGTCTTTCCTGAGGGAGGTAGTGGGGGTGAGGGCAGTTGGGGGGGGTTCGTTGGCAAGATTCGGAATCCAGGTGCTTGGGGACGTGGCTGGAGTTCAGGACAAGGTAAAGGCAAAGGGAGAGTCAAGGGCAGAGTTTCGTGATGAGCCTGTTTCCTCTGTGACATCCGCACCCCCTCCTGGCCCCAGGCTCCAGGGATCCCAGAGCCCACAGCTTCCAGTCTCTCCTGGGGGATGCATCTCTTCTGGATCCCCGCGGGCCATCTGCTTCCCTCTGGGGCTGTGTCAACCCCACATCCAAACAAGCTGCCTTCTGGGACTTCCCTGGTTGGGACTCTGTGCTTCCAGTGCAGGGATGCAATGGACGCAGGTTCCATCCCTGGTCGGGGAACTAAGATCCTGCATGCCTGCGGCGCGCCCAAAAAAAAAAAAAGAAGAAGCAGCTGCCTTCTTTTCCCCAGGGCCCAGAGAGACTGGTCCTGCTCAGTGAGAGGCTAAGAAACTCCCAAGGTCCCCCGCGCTTGCTCAGATCATCACCTGCTCCAAAACCTGCAGCGGCTCTAACAGGCTCTGCCAGACCTTATCCTGGAGCTCCCCACGCATCACCTCCCCCTCCCCCCACCTACCACCCCCATCACCCTCCCTCCTGACAGCGTTCACCTAGTTTCTCGAGGACGCACTGCCACACCAGTGCTCGTGCCATCCCTCCACCCTTAGAACCCTCCTAGCACCCCTCTACTCAGTCGGTGAGACAGCTGTACAAGGGAGTAGGTCTAGCCCCTTTATCACACAGACCCGGCTGTTTCCGGCTCAGACCCAAGTAACTTCCTATCGGTGGATCAGCCTCAGCTTCCTTCTTTTTTTTTTTTTTTGACTGCAGCACGTGGCATGTGGGATCTTAGTTCCCCCACCAGGGATCAAACCCGTGCTCCCCTGCAGTGGAAGTGCGGAGTCTTAACCACTGGACCTCCAGGGAAGTCCCCAGCCTCAGTTTCTTTTATCTGCCGCCTTCACGGAGCTAACTTCCAGAAAAGCGTGAAACAGGAATGATGCAAATAATTTTAAAATTGCAGTCATGCAGTTCTAAAAGGCAGTGGACACTCAGGGCAATGTGGGATCCTGGATTGGACCGTGGAACAGAAAAAAGGCGCATTCGTGGAAAAATAGGAGGCATCCAGAGGAAGTCTGGAGTGTCCCATCATCTTTTTTTTTAATACATTTATTTATTTTATTTATTTATTTTTGGCTGCGTTGGGTCCACTTGCAGCCAGCGAGGGCTACCTTTCCTTGCGGTGCGCAGGTTTCTCATTGCAATGACTTCTCTTGTTGCGGAGCCCGGGCTCTAGGCGCAGGGGCTTCAGTACTTGTGGCATTTGGGCTCACTAGTTATGGGATCTTCCTGGACCAGGGCTCGAACCCGTGTTCCCTGCATTGGCAGGCAGATTCTTAACCACTGCGCCACCAGGGAAGTCCTGCGTCTGATCATCTTAACGTGCCCACACTGGTTTGTTCATTTGGACAGATGTGCTGAGGTTATGTAAGGTGTTTTTTTTTTTAATCTTTATTGGAGTATAATTGCTTCACAGTGCTATGCTAGTTTCTGTTGTACAACAAGGTAAATCAGCTATACATATACATATATCCCCATATCTCTTCTCTCTTGCGTCTCCCTCCCTCCCACCCTCTAGGTGGTCACAAAGCACAGAGCTGATCTCCCTGTGCTATGCAGATGCTTCCCACTAGCTAACTATTTACATTCAGTAGTGTATATACGTCGATGCTTCTCTCATTTCGCCCCAGCTTCCCCCTCCCACCCTGTGTCCTCAAGTCCACTCTCTATGTCTACCTCTTTATTCCTGCCCTGCAACTAGGTTCATGAGTACCATTTTTTTTTAGATTCCATATATATGCATTAGCATACAGTATTTGTTTTTCTCTTTCTGACTTACTTCACTCTATGACAGACTCTAGGTTCATCCACCTCACTACAAATAACTCAATTTCGTTTCTTTTTATGGCTGAGTAATATTCCATTGTATATATGTGCCACATCTTCTTTATCCATTCATCAGTCGATTGACATTTAGGTTGCTTCCGTGTCCTGGCTATTGTAAATAGTGCTACAATGAACATTGTGTGGTACATGTCTCTTTTTGTATTATGGTTTTCTCAGGATATATGCCCAGTAGTGGGATTGCTGGGTCATATGGTAGTTCTATTTTTTAACATTAAGGGAAGCAGGGTGAAGAGTAGAAACTCTTTGTACTCTCTTTGCAACTTTTCAGTAAATCTAAACTTATGGGGACTTCCCTGGTGGTCCAGCAGTTAAGATTCCGAGCTCCCAGTGCAGGGGGCCTGGGTTCGATCCCTGGTCAGGGAACTAAGATCCCACATACCGCAACTACTGAGCCCGCGTGCCCCAACGAAGACCCAGAGTAGCCACAATAAATACATAAATAATAAATATCTTAAAATAAATAAATAAAATAAAATACCGCCAAAAGAGAAAAAGAAAGGCAAAGAGCAGGGGATTGTGAGTGCTTTTAGCAGGGAACACTGGTACAGCTGGGGTGGGGAGGTAGGTGTGACTCTGAGATTCATCAAATGTGCAGGCTAGGGTGAGGTGAGGGGAAGCAGAAAGAACCATGGCTTGTGCCAGGGTCCAGTGGAAGTAAGGAGGAAGTGTCAGGAGCCCGTGGCACGGCAGGGGGTGGCCTGCAGAGGGACAGTGGCCTGTGTGAGGAAGGCCAGAGAAGTGGCACCAGAGTGGGATAGAAAAGTCTCTCTTGAAGCTCAGGGAGAGGATACTATTCTGTCCCCAGTCCTGTCCCTGGCACACCCTCAGTTTCAATGCCAGCTGCTCCCCTGGGACCTCCAGACCTTCCCATACCCTCTGATCTGAGTAGTCAATGCCGGGGCCACTTTGGTTGTTAAGTATCTGACACATCTCTGGTATGGGGTGTATGTGAGGCAGCAAGTGGCCTGTGTGCACACATGAGGGCGTGCCACATGGCTGGTGTGTATGTACCCATGTCTGTGCTGTGCTTCCAAGCTGGCTCCAGCACATGGCTGTTGGCGGGAGGCCTCGGTTCTTTTCCACTTCGGCATCACCAGGGGCTGCTTGAGTGTCCTCTCAACATGGCAGCTGGCTTTCCCCAGAATGGATGATCAGAGAGAGAGAGAGAGAAAGAGAGAGAGAATGAGCAAAGAGAAAGCCACATGCCTCGTGTGTATGACTTCATTTCAGAAGTCACACTGTGACTTCTGCCGTATTCTATTTTTTAGAAGTGAGTCACTCAGTACAGCCTACACTCAAGAGGAGGGGAATTAGGCTTCACTTTTTTTTTTTTTTTTTTTTTTTTTTTGCAGTACGCGGGCCTCTCACTGCCGCGGCCTCTCCCGTTGCGGAGCACAGGCTCCGGACATACAGGCTCAGCGGCCATGGCTCACGGGCCCAGCCGCTCCGCGGCATGTGGAATCTTCCCGGACTGGGGCACGAACCCGTGTCCCCTGCATCGGCAGGCAGACTCTCAACCACTGTGCCACCAGGGAAGCCCAGGCTTCACTTTTTGAAGGTAAGCATGTCAAAGAATTTATGGGCATATTTAAAAATCACCACAACCTCCCAGATAAACTATCTGCAGCCAGAATCTTGTCTTGGGGTCTGCTTAGCATCAGTAAGAGAGCAGAAAATTAGATAAGTAAGGGAAGGCAGCCGACATAGGGTGTGTCACAAGCCAGTTGAGGTTCAGTCATGCTGAGGACTTCTGGGAGACAACAGTGTAGACTATACCACACAGTTGTTCCTCCCCAAGAGTGAGGGAGCTAGGGTATCCATCCTCCAACTTTCAACCAGCGTTGCCTGAGGTCTGCCCCCAGGAATATTGGCTCTGGGCAGAGAGAAAGCCCCACAGCAGAGCGTTTTAAGTGTTTGTGAGTGCTGCAGAGATATAGGGCTCTGAGAGCATCTGCTACAGCACACAACTCAGTGTGAGCCGAGGGGAACCAGCCCTGGAAAATGATTGATAATTATAGGAAAGACATCTCTAAACTTGGGAGACATCAGCTGGGATCTGCCAAGGGTCAGTCTGTGAGGTCTGTCTGCTTGACACAGAAGTCAATGGAGGACAGTAGAGCCAAGTCAGAGAAGGAGGCTGAGTTCTGAGGCCCTTGATCAAACTGTGCCTGAAGCCCCTGAACTTTCTACCTTCTAAAACCTGTGGATCCAGGGCTTCCCTGGTGGTGCAGGGGTTAAGAATCCACCTGCCAATGCAGGGGACACGGGTTTGAGCCCTGGTCCAGGAAGATCCCACATGCCGCGGAGCAACTAAGCCCATAGGCCACATCTACTGAGCCTGTGCTCTAGAGCCCACGAGCCACAACTACTGAGCCCACGCACCGCATCTAGTGAA